>NC_092640.1:42939098-44191598 GCF_039555335.1 Amphiura filiformis | reverse complement strand
ACGGTATGCAGACACAATAAAGATTTTAATACTATGTCTCTATACTGTTTACTCGGCTTGCATACCGTGCATTTTTCTATTTATGTCAAGTTTTGGAATCTAATTTGTGAAGAACAGGTCTGAATACCGTGGTTCTCTATTCAATAAGCCAATTATTATTGCATAAAACAAGTGGATTAGTTTTAAACACTTTTTATTCGTTTATAATGAATCTATAGTACAAAGGTGCACGTAAAATTACAACACCTCAATAGCTCAGTGGATAAGGAGACTGACAGTTAACGGAAGGGCGTGGGTTCAATTCCCGCATTTTTTCCATTTTTCCAAGTATAACGCTAACGGTCGACACAATCAGTTTAAAAAGAAATCAATGTAATTTTCTTTCTTTAAATTTTGTCGACCGTGGGGAAGTTAATGAATCAAAATTCCAATTTTATTTTTACAACCCTAAATACATTGCCAACAAATATATTCGGAGTAAACCGATGAAATTATGTCTGTTTGATACGTTTCAGTTGAGTTTTCTATCACGCCGCCACGGACCATACGTACATTGAATAACTTAATATACATTATAAATTGATTAAATTTTCAGAGAGGTTCTCGTGTTGCAGCGGTAGAGGCTGTGACTTGTGAACTAAAGGTGATAATGATAGCCATGAGTTCGAATCTTCTGTAGCGCTATCTTTTAATAATATTACTTTTCCTATCCTCTTCTGTACGATATGTTTAAAAGCTTTTTTACCTCAACTTCTTTCTTTCTTTCTTTCTTTCATTCATTCTTTCTTTCTTTCTTTCTTTCTTTCTTTCCATCTTTCTTTCTTTCTTTCTGAGATTTAAAATACCTCAATTGGTAGAGCGCGTACCAATTAAACGGAAAAGTTAACCGAACGGGTTCGAATACTACATGCTACCTTTTTTTATTTTGATCCCGATATTTTATTTCTCCTTAGTATTTACTTCTACAGAATAAATTTCAGATTTTTGTTGATCGAAATAATATTTTACAATGTGTTTGGTCAATGATGTCTTCTGCTATAATTATGAAATACTAGGGCTTGGTGATAAGCCTTTTGATAAGTATGATAACATGCTTAATATTCAGCTAGCTTAGTATGTATTATCAGCTGACTTCAGATATGCAAACTGTAATAACAACATTTATTTTCATTTTAGACTTTTTATAGTCTATATTTTCTTCATTTCAGCTTAATTTAGCAGTTGTCATGGTTGTGTGCAAATTCCTATTACTATTAGATACGTTGTAATAAAACATGATTTTAAACATTTGTATATTACTTTTCTCTGAGGGCTTGCAGCAAAATTGATATTTTATTTTCCTTGGTATGGGTTTGTGGCTAGTAGTCAGGTAATGATGATGATATGATGATGATGACGACGACGACGACGACGACGACGACGACGACGATGATGATAATGATTACGATGACGATGATGATGATGATGATGATGATGATGATGATGATGATGATGATGGATAATACAACTGATGTCAGATGATTATTAGAGTCGTGATGGTGACGATGATGGCAGTGATGAGGGATTTAATTTTGTATGAAATTCTCACCCCCCCTCCGCACCCACCAGTCAATGTTGTTTGATACTGAGACAAGAACGGACAATTGGTCTAGTATTGGCTCCAACATTGCTTTGGGGGGGTTTGCAAGCAATATGAAACATTAATGTTTGCCACTCATGTTACTTGCAATGTTTAAACAAAGAGCACGTTTCTATGGTATCAGTCACAGTATATGTTTTTGCTTAACACGTGTGCTATGATCCAAATACACAGTTCAGTGACCTCGAGGCCTCCATTCAACAAGAAAGTTAACCTGTTGTTATAGAAGGACATGCATTTATACCCAATACACTCAGAGGTCAATTTATGAGTGCACAAACATTATAGGGTCAACAAACTGTGTCTTTATAATCCGAACAACATGTGACATATTTACAGCAAGGGCCCGTGCCAAGGCCAAATCGACTTTTACAATGTTTATTGAAGAGATAAGATATGCATAATCTCAGTTTGCGAGTAGATAAGAGGTCAAATTTTTCCATGTTAAAATAGAATTACATGCTAGGCATGTTTGTTCCTCTTTTCGTTTGTGTATTAATCATCATCATCATCATCATCATCATGATCATCATCGTCATCGTCATCATTATCATCTTTGATTTGATTTGATTTGTTCATCATCATCATCATCATCATCATCATCATCATCATCATCATCATCGTCGTCGTCATCGTCATCATTATCATAATCATCGTCGTCGTCGTCGTCGTCGTCGTCGTCGTCGTCGTCATCATCATCATATCATCATCACCTGACTACTAGCCACAAACCCATACCAAGGAAAATAAAATATCAATTATGCTGCAAGCCCTCAGAGAAAAGTAATATACAAATGTTTAAAATCATGTTTTATTACAACGTATCTAATAGTAATAGGAATTTGCACACAACCATGACAACTGCTAAATTAAGCTGAAATGAAGAAAATATAGACTATAAAAAAGTCTAAAATGAAAATAAATGTTGTTTATAAGCCTCAAGCCAGGGCCCTGACACTCAGTTCAGAAGTATGTTACTGCGTGGAAGCGGCCATTGACCCTGCAATCGCGTATCCTGGAACTACCGGCCGCGTAGGCGCACTGTATGCGCCCTATACGCGTTCATTAGCACCCAGCACCCATTAGCACCCCATGGCAGCGCCCATACGTGTGCCAATTTGTGGTTCGCGGGATATTTTCTTCAGGCTCTGTAGCGTGCAAATTTAGCTGGTGCGATTTTACAGTCTACCGTGTGCTCAAGCTGAGGCCTATTGCACGGATCCGCCACCTTGCTCCTAAATCAAGGTATTTCCTTACCTGCAAATGCAAAACATTCACTGTAATTAAGATTACTTTGCTTATAAAAGGTGTACATACACCCAACACTCCACGGTTATTTGGTACATTGGAACTTTTCATTATTAACTAAATATAAACATTGATGCCGCTACTTATCCGAACTTCGGTTTACATAGTTACAAGGGGCGTATTTACAGGGGGCGTAATGCCATTTCTGGAAATGAATGGAGTAACTCATTGTCTAAATTAAAAATATTCTACATAAATAGCGCCCTCAGTTTTGACACAAATAAACAGTTTATGGAATACAAATTACCACAAAAGATAAACAAGATTTTAGCTGTTAGTGGTTAGTCTGTACCTCTTTAGTCTGTGGCTCTGCACCTGTTACGCGTAGTACTGGATCTTTGCCTGTTAGATACTATAATGTAAGGTGTTAGCTGTAGATTTGTACACCAATATTATCTAGAATAGCCATTATTCTGAAGTTAGGGTTTAGGATATTTTAGGTTAGCACAAGGGTTAGTGTCAGGGATATGGTTAGGCTAGTGTTAGAGTCAGAATTATAATAGTGTAAGGGTTATATCAGAGAGTTGATATTCTTGAGAGGGCACTCTATTCACGTGGTTTCTTTTCCAACGCTAAAAGATCACGAATTTTGGTGGTTTGCAAATAAAAAGTGTCCGCACTATCGATTGATTACGTAACTGTTATGAATAATTTATTAGGTTTTTCAATGCAATCGCCTCGACCCATTAATACATATTATCTGTATTATCAAAGTACTTGGAATAGCAATCCGGTGAGTTCACTGAACTACGCCCTAATACTGATGGCGTTTTAATGGCGTTTAATGGCGCTAATCCTCTCCATACACAGATGAACAAATACAATAGATGAAGGTCAACACGTATGACCTCCTATGTGACATGTTATATGTGATGTACAAAAACCTGAATATCATAAAGATCAGTATTCGTTTGTGCATATGAACTGCACATTTACGTTGCTAGATATTACTCATTATATATAATGACAAATATTGGTATTATGACAATACGGTATATACATTGTATATAAAACGACTAATAGATCCTACTATCATGGCGTCAGGTCAATGTTCATCATACCCCGTATGTTTCTTAAAATTCATTCATATTTGAGACAAATTGCTGTGCCAATTTTATTGGTGCACAAGTAGATCCGTGGTTTTTTTAATTTTCATTTCCTTTTAATGAAAGAATTAAGGTTTTCCACTGCACGGTGGCCACAAGGGTGATACTAATTTTAATGCTATATTTTCAAAACGAATACGTGCTCCCGGTTGGCTCTATAGCGATTTCACAGAAAAGGTATTTCTAGTGCAATGCAGCGTCGGACTCTAGCTGAGAGCGTAGCCTAAGTCATTCCGGACTCCAACAAGGGCTCTCCATACACAAATGAACAAACACAAAGGAGGGTAGTCTCCTCCGTGACCGGCTTGATTTCGATGGAGCGGAACCAAATTGGCTGCGGAGGAGACGGGTCATTTTTCCATGCAAATTTTTCAGTGTCAGCCGCCTGGTTATATTTAGGGTTAGGATAAGGGCTTAGTTTATAGGTTAGGGTTGGAGAGAAATTTAGGATTAGGGTAAGCATTAGGGTTTTGACTGTGTTTTCAGACTGAAGACCCTTCAGACTATTGACCTGTAACTATTTTGATATTACTAGAATATCACATTCAGTATCAAAGTAATATTTGTCATCACCTTGATCACTTTTCTTGACACGTATATAACGTTTAATAAAATCCATGACTTGATTGAAGATTTCACCTGGTTCCGATTCGTGAAACTTTACGGTCATGGTGATGAAATCAAGCATTAACTTTGTTTTAGGCGTTGTTTCTTCATCGGTGAAATAGGTGGTTAGATCTACCGTTTCTATGAAAGAAGATGCATGAGTATAAGCCATCTGGTACTTCTTTAGGATAGATTGGACCACTGTGGAGTTGGTAAAGTAGTTTGTCTTTACCCTCTGTGGTTCAGTAGTAGCTGAGGGAGTCTGCTTTTCCAGAGCTAGATTTGGAAATGTCTTCATAAGGAATCCCATACCAGTGTGTCCTATGACAGAAAGAGGAAGGAAGATACTGTTTATGATTTTATTATTATGATTTTATTATTATGATTTATTTATTTATTTATTTATTTATTTATTTATTTATTTATAATAATTTCAGAGACATGAAAACAATATCGTAGAGGTTTGCTCAAAAGTGAAAATATGTACAAAAACGTGGTAGTAAGCAATTTGGGCTTCTATATTAAAGGTCCGTAACCCGATCGACAACATCATCCCCCCATTTTTTTCATTGTTGATGAGTTTTTGGTACAACACAATAGATAATATTTTTCTCATTACCATCCTGAAATTTGATGCTCCAAGTCAATGTATTTCCAGAGAAATCGTGCAAAATTAGTGGCTATGGAGGCTACCACTTCGGATTTCTGGGTAGAAATCACAATTTACTAAGTAAGTCTCCTAGTTTGGTTTCGCGTCATTCACACAAACATTGTTTGTGTGGAAAGAGCGAACCACACTAACTGCTGAAGAGACTCCGGCTCTAACATGATATTATATAGCTTCTAAATTTTCATATGTTATTACGGAAGAATCCGTGGCACAGTGGGCTAGCGCATCATATATTTTTTACGAGGTACCCGGTTCAAAATCACATTGATACAAAAGAAATTTGACCTATCCATTTTTAACCCAAACTTTTTTACTTTCATTTGAAATGTACATATTGCAAGGAGAATTGTATTTTGTTTCCTTTTTTTCTGAATCGGCACTGCATGGAGGCGAAAAAGAGCTAAAACCGCAGGTTGAAAAACAAATTTTCAGTTCAACGTAGGCCTACGTACGGACATTGCAATATGATATTGTAGTCACACTCACAGGGCATCTGTTTTGCTTTCAATATTGGCTATTGCCATAGGGCTACCGTAAACGTTCGCCTAATGGCGCACCTGGACTCCTTTACCTTGGGGTAAATTTCATGTAGAAATAGAGAGCTCCCTCCTCTTAAAATCCCAACAAAAATTAAGGGTATGTGCCCTTATTTGCTTGTGGGATTTTTATGAACCAGGGTATGAACCCGGGTATGAACATGTCAGTGCAATCACGTATGCACGAACGGGAATTTACGGCACATGTTATTGATGTTGTTGTTTGCCTGCAATTCACGCTTACCAAGGTATTGGATTGCAAATTTGGCTATTTATTCACTTTTACGCAGAATATACTCTCGTTTTTTCACAAGGCTGCATAAAGGGGACGATATTTGATATTGTATGTAAGTTTAAAGACAATCCATATCCAAAACCAATAGGGTTACCCCCCCCCCCCTTTAAGTGAAAGTGAGTTAGAAACCATCAACATGTAACTTTGGGAACAATAATATGCTATTTCAGTTGAAATCCACATCACTCCTATGGAATACATGTCCTTGAACTTCCACACAGGGAGTGCAATTTCAAATGGGGCTAGCTGAATGAGTGATTTCCATAGGCGTAGATCCCTGGGGATAACCCCCCCCAATATTTTGCCGCGCATTTAATCCACTTTTGTACCATATCTCATCAGTTTAGCTTCAAAATAGCAATATTTTTCGCGCATTTGTACCATAAACTTATTCTCTCGGCAGAAGGTGCTGGATTCACTGTACTTCAAGAAGAATTTTTTCCAACACCTTCCCCCCCACCCCACCCCCAGGACAAAAAAGAAATCTACGCCACTGGTGATTTCATTTGAAATCTTCACCCATATGTGGGAGATTAAAGCCATGTTATAACATTTGCTGAGGAGGACGCCCTCACTGAATTTTTTTAATTCATTTTTTACACGATTAAATTGTACTTTATTAAACCAATATAGCCTGCAAAAATCAAGACTCTAGGTGCTGTAGTTTTGTCACAATCCGAGATTTTGAATAAAACGCCGGAACCGGCGCTTTATTATTACGATGGAATTATTAGTCGAACGCATACACGATGTTCATAACACACAGTACGTACACGGCGTGCGGGACGGTGATATACACAACAAAAGGTCGTACTATAAAACATGACCGAAGGAGTGGTAGGCCTACGTATTGGCGACATGGGCGCTGGTAGTAAATTCCAATTTTCTTTGCTTTGCCGTATTTGTTCGGCTCAAAAATAAAAGGGGGGTATATCTGACAGTAAAAGCTAACATTTTATGGCAAAGAAATGCTAATCTATTTTGTTTGAAAATGTTATAATATGGCTTTAATGTCATGTGTTCCATAGAATGGATGGATTTTGACTTGAATAACCCAATGGTCTTTGATAGGCCTCTGTGTATTATAGAAAGCACAATGTGTTAAAATCAGACTACCCATGGATATGATTTCTACTTTCTACATAGAGTGAGACCAGATATATCTCTTAAGATAAAATAATTTGATATACATGTACCAATACCCCAAAACAAGTAACAAATTGCTTCTACTTATTCACCCATATAACTTAGCATTGCTATGGTAATGGTCCTCATACTCCAGCCCTGGAATCTAAGGTTTCTTACCTCCAGTCTCAGTACAAATGGCAATATATAGGAATATGCTGCTGAAATGTGTCTCATTTTCTGTCCCCTTTTTTGGTGAAAATTGGTATGCGTTTTATTGTTTTCAAATTTGTCACTAAATTGACCCAATTTTGTGAATCTTGAGCTAAAATTTCCCGACACATGGAACAATTTTGAAAAAATATTGTTAAATTTGGCTCCTAATTAAATCATCAAATTCTCAGAGTTGCAGAATTCGGCCCTTAAATGATCCTAATTTATCACAAATGCCAAATGTGGCACTGAAAACTCCAATTTGTCAGAATTTGCCCTAAATCTATGCCTCGGATATAGAAATGGGTCTTAATGTTGGTGATTTTTTTACAAATATGTATCCCACTTTTAGACTTTTTATTAAGCATGTTCCTACCTTAGCTAGACTTGAGTACCCCCATATCTTACCTGTTATAGCTATCAAGAATATTATCCCGCCAGGTTCTAATAACTCGTACAACTTTCTGACTGAATCTTCCACTTCACCCACAAAGTATATGGCATGGAGAATGGTGATGAAATGGTACTTTTGCCCTGCTTCCATAGATGTCACAACCTGATGAAAGGTTTGGTTGTGCCAATTGTATTCAATCCCTGTAAAGTCGCTGCTATTCTGACGTACCATGTCTTGATATTTTGAGATCCGCTCTGTGCTTGGTTCAATGACAGTTGCAGATATTTGAGAGAATTTGGTTTTCAGTTTCTTCAGTTGTAAAGTTTCTTGATTACCTATTGGAAACAAAATCATTGCATGGTGTTAGATTATTGGTATTAATGAAAACATGGATAAGGAGAATTAGAGAATAAACGATAGGAATTTTTATTTTGACTATCCTCTACCGTGTGATAGACGACAGGCAGGTCCAATATTTTAAGTAGTGGATGCCGGCGCAGCCGGTATCCACTACGAGAAACTGGCATATGTCATATTCTTAGTCAGTTAAATATTATTTAATAACTGTAAACTACTTTTTGAAGCAAAAATTAAGTTACCATCATAAAAACTTCCCTTTTTCTAAAATGAACGAAACTTGTTTACAACATCTCATCTTTTGTTGCGCGTACTGCAAGCGCGTGCGAGTATTCCGCACTGCGTCTACGCATACAACGCGATACATACTCGCACCTCTATGAGCGTGTTACGCGTTATGATGACGTGGGGTCGTCTACCGCCTGATAGACGACACCCAAAATCATGCGATTGTCCAATCAGATTATGTGTCTACGTAATAGACCACTCCCACTGACTAAGAATTGGGAATAAAAGATCCATTTACATAAGTGTAGATACACGTGGAGAAATCGGGTGTGGCATAATGGTTAGGCCGGGTCTGAAGGGGTACTCAAATTTAGTTTGGGTAGAGTGGTGCCATTGAGTAAAATTTTGGCTACATTGAAGCAAAATTAGTCGAAAACAGGTCTCAACTTTAGTAGACAGTTCCACGTCACACTATAGACTGTTGCTGGGGTGTAAAGTTAAAAGCCATATTGTACGATCTTCTAATTGAAACATTGTTAATTTTGTTCAAACCTGAATTTTTGACATATTTGTAATGTTCCAACTTATACCTAAATTTAATCAGCTAAATTTGTTGCGTTTGTCAGGTCAACAGAGCAATTTTGATTTGACATAATTATTGTCCTATTCAGACATTAATTCCTCCATAGAACTCCATGTTAAACAGCCGAAATAACCAATGGGGTGTATTTTACTTTACCTTGTTATTTCGGCTCAAAATGGACAGAAACCTATCCTGACAGTTATTAGCCTACTGATATTTTTTCAGCATTTTGAGTAAAGAACACTGAAAGCCAAACTGGAGTCTAGGTGACTCTAAAAGCAGAGTCCAGCCACTCTGCGACTCTATGTCTAAAATGACTCCATATTGGGAGTCATTTGACTCCCTTGAAGAGTCATAAATTTCTTGACTCCGCTGAAGAGTCACTGTTGATGACTCTACACAAGAGTCATTTGACTCCCAATATAGAGTCATTTTAGGCATGTATACCAATTTCCTTAAGGTGGTACTACACCCCCTGATAAATTGTGTGACTAATTTTGCATTTTTCTCAAAAAATAACTACACACTGGTAACAAAAGTCATGTATATTATAGGGGCAAGGATTCCAATTACTTCACTGACATTTCAGTGATTCAAGACAAGTGGTTCCTTGCCCCTATAATACAGGTAACACAACTTCTAAGTTCCCCCTAATACTTTTTAAAATAAGTCGGAAAATATATTACAAAATGTAAAAGTATAAAAGATATGTATAGCCATGTTTGTTTTACCCCTGTGGACCAATTTCTAGCGTCACACATCATTGCGTTCAGTCACAATGGTTAATTATGTAAGAAAAGAGGCCGTTTTAAAAGTTGCACCTGAGCCCATGGCAGTCAGGTGTTCTGTAATTAGGGATTCAATCATGTGTCACCGTTGTTCATCACTGATTAACAACGATGGGTCTGCGTCGTCTGCGTGGTTTACTTCGCGAGGGCAGCTTTAGCTTTAGCGTTAGCTGCCCTCGAGAAGTAAATCACGCAACGACGCAGACGCATCGTTGTTAATCGATGATGGACAACGGCGAAACATGATCGAATCCCTTTCAACAACGAAAACAAGCTAAATATCGTCTAATTCACACGATTATTTCATGAGGAATGACCAGTTTAGTTATTGCCACTAAACACAAGAAGGTCGATGCTTTCCAGTTGATAGCAGCAAAAGAACTACAGATTAAAAGAGCAGTATTTAGCCGCTTCCCCAAAAATAATGAAAACAACATGTTGCGCACACAAGTTGCAGGTATGGCAAATTTCTGACGCGGTTCGCGTACACGCGCTTCCATTAACTTGCGTTCACGTATACGCTACTGGCAAATTGTAGATTCATCACGGATTAACAACGATTGGCGCCTGTACAAAGGTACGGGAAAAGTTGTTGAGCAAACACATGAATAGGCCTTGCCTGCTGAATTGTTTGAGAGTTGACTCCTATGGACTTAGATGCAACTTTTTACACAGTTTAAAACGGTCTTTTTACATAATGAACCATTGTGATTGACCGCAATGACGTGTGACGCTATAATTTGTTCCATAGGTGTCAAACAAATAAGGCTACACATGGTTTTTTTTTCAAGTTTGCATTTCGTCAAATATTTTTCGATTTATTTGAAAAAGTATTTAGGGGGAACTTAGAACTTGTGCTATGGGCTCAGGTGCAACTTTTAAAACGGTCTCTTTTCTTACATAATTAGCCATTGTGACTGAACGCAATGATGTGTGACGATATTAATTGGCCAACAGGGGTAAAGCAAACAGGGCTATATATATCTTTTTACATTTTTACATTTCTTAAAATATTTTTCGACTTATTTAAAAAAGTATTAGGGGGGAACTTAGAAGTTGTGTTACCTGTATACATAACTTTTGTTACCAGTGTGTTATTATTTTTTAAGAAAAATGCAAAAATAATCACAAATTTATCAAGGGGTGTAGTACCACCTTAAGAGACATGTATGTCGGTTTCATGGAAATTAGCAAACTTATGTCGATTACAAGTTCCGCAGTTGGATGGAATTAAATATATGTTAATTTTGGTGTGTGTAAGAAATTGACACTCGTCAATTTCTTCATGGCAGCGATCGCACATTATATACATAATGTACCTATAAATGGGATTTCCTGCCCAAATTATTATAACATAATACTACAGTCACATACTTGGTTGGTTATCCTACAAAATGCTCGAGTATGGCTGATATCAAAACAGATGTTGCTCTATTTTGCTAAGAAGGCCTACGCGTTAATACTGATTAACCAAAAGCCTATGAATTAACCTGTCTGCTATCTTGCCTCATTTTAATTCAAAGTTCAAAAACTACTTGTGAGTGAAGGGATCGGATAGCAACATTTGCACAGTATTATTTTGGAACCTGAGAGTACATCATACACACCAAATTGCATTCTGAATACGCAAAAGTCAACTAAAGGGTTCTCTCTCTCTCTCTCTCTCTCTCTCTCGACCATACTTCCATTTGCGCCATCAATGTACTGTGTTATTGTATAGTGTTTTGTATTCTCATTCGGTTCTCACATGCGGATGTATCTGTACTTTTGTATTGTTTATTTAATATTAAACAATAATACATTCATTATCTTTTGCTGACACTGAACCGGAAGAAAAGAACCGCGATCCGTTTCAACTCGGTGAGAATTCGCACCGATCCGGCATAACCCGTTGATATATTCCCCGATTCGTCCCGACCCCTAAATTTTGAATTTGTTAAATCCAATTTGGTTTCGGTCCGAATCGAGCCGGGCCGGGCCGGGGTACTTCAGATTTTCGGGTTTCATACTCAAATGACTTGCTACTGTATTATGTGTAACTTAAATTACTCTGTGTAACCTTTACCCTTGACCAGGGACTACGCAACATTTCAGGGTCTCAAAATAATCTCTCTCAAACAATTATTCTAACCTTAACAAAAAGGAACTAAACATGTTGAAGAAAAAACAAAAACAGGTGCGAGTGGGACCAAGCCAGCGAGGAGTGGAGGACATGATTTTAAGCCCTTTGATTTTAAGCATTTTAACAGCGTATACAGCCCTTTTTAAACAGAGAAAAAGAGAATACTCCTATGTGCGTGTAATTTTGACGAAATTAATCGAATTTGTTCCAATTTGAACCATATTTGACCATTGAGTCTTCAATAGCTACCCCCCCCCGGCCCGGTTGCTGAAGTTATGTATACGCGCCTGAATTTTTTGCAATTTATGTTACCTATTTAATTGTATAGACCATTCTCAAAAATGAATACATAAAAGAAGATCATAATATTTCCATTTGGCCTTACCTTCACCACTGCCCACACCAAGCACACGTAATGGCTGATCATCAAGTTTATCACCAAACTTTTCAGATAAAACCTTCACTACATATGAGTCAAATTCTTCCTCTGTCCATTTTGCTTGAATTTCCTGACGTCGTGTTTGTTGATAATATTCTTTGATAGCTACCCAGTAGCAGTCATGGTTACAGTATAATGGTTGCAATGGGGTTTTCTGTTGGAAGATTGGTGCAGCCATGTTGAAGTGTAGTACATGTAAGGTATTACAACCAGGATTTATGTACAAATTTCACCCAGTCCACACTCCAGGATCGCAAACATCATCATCAATCAGGACACAATTCTTTGAGGGGCTGTGCAATAATTCAGATAACAGTATAAAACCGATTACATATGCACATTTTCCTGCTCAATGCCCTCGCAATAAATCTAGACCATTTAACCCGAACCCGATACACGCATAATGTACACATAACACATTGCGTGTGCATTACAAATACTTCCGAGGACTCCGACATAACAACACACCGACACACCGAGGACTTTTTTCTTACCGAGGATTTTGTTCAGTATTACCGTCTTCTTGAGCACTTGACATGACAACGCACAGACACACATTTGGACTTTTTTTCAGGTCCTCGGAAGTAATTGTAATGCACGGGGGTGTGTGTTCTCACGGGTCGTATGGGCACGGTAAATGCCGTGCTGGGATGGACATACTGTACCCCGTTGTCAAAATACGTAGTACGTATTTTAAATTTGTAACATAATTAATAACTCTAACCCTAAACCCTAACCCTAAACCCTAACCCTAAACCCTAACCCTAAACCTAACCCTAAACCTAACCCTAACCCTAATCCTAACCCTAACCCTAACCCCTAACCCTAACTCTACTTTTTTCTTTTACCCGATAATATCCCTCATTCTTCAAGCCCTCTTTCGGGGGCTAATTTATAGTTTAAGCTTGTTGGATATCAATATTTCGCGGTTAGTGCTTCTTTGTTGACCTGCGGGGCAAACTAGTTGGATATCCACATTTCGCGGTTAGTGGTTCTTTTTTTAACGTTCCATAGACACCCCCAAAGAAGCGAAATGGAGATGGGCAGGTCACCTTGCACGAAGGGAAGATAATAGATGGACTAAACGGCTTACAGAATGACAACCAAGAACAGGGAAAAGATCTAGAGGAAGACAGAAGAGGAGGTGGCGTGATGACATTACTGCCTACATGGGACCTACATGGACAAGAAATGCAAGAGACAGAGAACAGTGGAAGAATCATGACGAGGGCTACGTCCAACAATGGTCAAACACAGCCTGGTGAGGTGAGGTGAGACACCCCCAGCCAGTCCCATACCTCACTTCGATTTTTAACTAATAAAAATGATAGTTTCCATATTCTATGGTATCAATATTTAAAAATACGTACTAAAGTGAATTTTAACCAACAGAGGGCGCCATAACTGTAATACAGAGTATCCATCCCAGCACGGCATTTACCGTGCCCATACGACCCGTATGGACACAATGTGTGACGTGTACATATGTGTGTACTGGGTGCCTTTTTTCTTTTACTTTTTACACCATAATTTCCCTAATTCTTCAAGCCTTGCCCTCTTTCGGGGGCTAATTTATAGTTTAAGCTTGTTTGGATATCAATATTTCGCGGTTAGTGCTTCTTTGTAGCCCTGCGGGGCAAACTAGTTGGATATTCACATTTCGCGGTTAGTGGTTCTTTTTTTTAACGCTCCGTAGCTACCCCCAGCCACCCCCATACCTCACTTCGATTTTTAACTAATAAAGATAATAGTTTTCATATTCTATGATGTCAAATATTATTGGTTTATAGCTGAACCAACAGAGGGCACTATCACTGTACTAAAGTACACGGTATTATTAATATCTATATATTTTGTTTCGAAAATTGTGACATCTCGCCAGAAGTCCTATACGTTTCCTATTTTCTTTAACACGCACAATATAGACCAAATAGGTCAACTATGTCACTCTTTAACGTGGGTCTACTTTTCGGCGTATTGGTAAAGGCCTAACAATAAGCCAAATCGCTATTGTAACTTCCGGTTTTTTTAGGACACTTTGCCCTTTGACCTATCTGGAAAATTCGGGTTTTGTGCGTACAAAATATAATTAAAAACTTGTTACTAGAATAAAAAAAACTTAAAAAACATTATTATTAAATGAATTAATTATTTAAATATTTTTAATGATAACATTATGACAATAATAAATAAATTATTAATAATTACAGCAATTTTCCCGATAGGTCAAAGGACAAAGTGTCCTAAAACTGCAAAAACTGTCCCACAATGCATTGCAAACTTCTAATGCCGATTGGGCTTATTCCCGCCGATTACGAGCTGATTAAACGGTAAGTTAATTATCTAGGCAATTGCAAGCAAGCTCACCCATATTGTCAAAATCCTACAATTTATGTCAAGTACCGTAAACGTTCGCCTAATGTCGCTATGGGCTCCCTTGACATAAGTGGAATTTTAGGCACAACCTTAAAAGTGCCTTCCCGTAAAATTCCCACCAGCAAATAAGGGCACGGAACGTTAATTCTTGTTGGGATTTCAGAGGAGGGAGCTTTCTATTTGCACATGAAATTTACCCCAAGGCAAAGGAGCCATTAGGAGAACGTTTACGGTATGTGATTTTTGTCTCATATTGTAGCTAAAAGGCTATATTTTCCTGAAAACCCACTTTTTTCTGAGGAAAAGGTGTTCATTGTTAGCAAAACAATGACTCGAGGCTGCTACTTCTGGTAATACAGTACACAATCTCAGGCCCGTACGCAGGGTGGTGGGGGTGCGGAGCACCCCCCAAATCTGGCAAAGTGTACAAAAAGTCCCAAAATTTCAGAATTTGCGAGCGTAGCGAGCAAAAAATGGGTTTTTTACGCTTTTTTGGACAAAAAAGGTCAAAATTTGGTCCACTTTTCACAAAATCGCCCCCCTTGGAAAAAGGTCCACTTTTTCAAAATCAGCACCCCCAAATGAAATCCTGCGTACGGGCCTGCACAATCTATCCTCGTGTGTTTAAAGTGCAAATATATTACGCCAATATCCCTTCGATTGAGAAGGATATCATACGTTACATACCCGTTACGGCTAGTGTTTATAGTGGGCACGTTTCCGGATAATTTCTGACCAGATAAAATTTATAAGCCAATGTACCGTAGAGCTGCTCCCACTATAAACACGCTGCTTGTTTCTTATTACATTTACTAGCGGTCACCCAATTTTTTTCCTAAATATAAAAGGAAATATAAGTATTATTTTTCAGGTGACTAACTTTGGAATTAAAAGTGCTCAAACCCATTACAGGTGAGCGTAGAAACAAATTCAAAGTATAGACCTCTGGAAAAGGCAACCGTTACTACTAGTTTCACAGTATACCCAATGATCGTAAGTGAGGGTATGCTGTGAAACTAGTAGTAACGGTTGCCTTTTCCAGAGGTCTATACTTTGAATTTGTATAAAAGGAAATAACTATTTTCAACTAACTTACAAGTAAAACGTCAGTAGCTCTTGGAATAATTTCACAATAGCAAAATTAAAATCATTGGGGCCTCACCAACACCTAAATGAGCGGGGTTTTTTTTTTTTATGACGGATAAACATTTTTAGGGGGTGGTACAACCCCCTTCGTAGTTCTAGGGTTAAGGAAAAAAATTGAGCTACTTTTCAACATTGACTCCTGTGACTTCCGGTAGCTTTCTAGAAAAACAATGGTTTTATAAGAGAAAAATTGGGCGATTTACCGATGATTTGACCCGAAATTCTGACTGAAAATGTTTGGCAACCCTGAGTCTGGATCTCCAAAAAGGATATTGAATGCCTGAGGTATGTTAATTCAGTGACTGTATTGTAGTGTATTGTATTGTGACTGCAAGTTCCTCAGTGTTTCTAAACAGAATGTTATTTAGTGGTTGAAAAATATTGATCATTCATTCATTTGACTTGTATATTTATACCTGAACTGTATAGACATGTCTTTAAAGTAAGCCAAAAAATTAAGGTACCAGTTACGTTCACCCCTTGTATATCCTAAACAAAGACAGATATGTCATAATTGGAACCAGCAGCCAATAGCTGCATCTTTTAGCTCGAATTTAAGACCTTATTCGTTGAAATTGTTCAAGAAATAAAGACGCTACGATCCAAAAACACAAGGAAGATGCCAATTTAAAAGTTGCAGTTAGCTCCATATACATGCCTCATTGATTTGTACACAAAGCGTTCGCGAACAACCGAGCGCCGAGCTTCTATAAGCACGTTAAAACTAGCCTCGTGTTTTCATTGATTAGAACACAAAAGTGCAACTTTTGATTTTGTTTCTTCATTAGGTTTTAGATCACCGTTTCTTTAATTCTCAACTAATTTCAACAAAATGGTCTTAAAAATCAGCGCTAAAGAGTACAGGTATTTGGCTGCTTGTTTTAATTTTGACATATATGTCTTTATTTACGATATACAGGGATGAACACAACTGGTACCTTAATTCTTTGGCTTAAGGGGTCGAGCAATCAAATTGCTCAGAAATTGGAGATTGAAGATCTATTGAACTATAAATCACCCGATCTAAATCAGTGAGTGGGAAGGACAAAGATGTTTGTTTAAAACGACAGTAAAATTCCGTGTTTCATCATGTTTAATTATTTTATGAGTTTTTAGTGGCGAGTTATTAGTAGAGTTAGAGCAGAGTGGGTGTATTTGGGGATAGGAGTGTGTTTGAGTCGATGGAGTGTGGATTTGTTGATGTGGGTGCTGCGGGGTATGTGAGGTAGGGGTGTGTGTTTAAGGGTTGTGGAGTGGAATGTGTGCATGGGTGATGTGCATGAGTTATAGGGCAGGATTCAGAGAGTCCGGGTTATGTAAGGCTTGGGGTTATAGGGCTAGGTTTAGGTTAAATCTTAGGTTAGAGGTTAGGGCGAGGTTTATGGTTATGGTTGGGGTTAGGTTTAGGGTATAGAACAAAATTACTGGGTTTTTGGACTAATGACCTTAAGACTATCGACCTGTAACCCATAACTTACTGACACTATCTTGGATATTTTGGGTGTCTTATCATTATTGTGAACAAAAAAAAAGAAAGAAAAAACAATACAAATGATGCATTTCAGCATATACCTTCATATTACATGAATGTTTCATTCACTCAAACATTTAACCTCAATCACCCTACGGAAATAAATTACCACAAGGCAGGGTATAAATTAGGAAAATGTACATTTTTCGGAAGGCATAATTGATGACGTTTTAACGTGAAATGTGTACAATATTTCAAAACCAAATTTTTACACATGCCCCAGCTGCCACCAAATCAGCCCCAAATTGTTGTTTTTTTGTATAGGACAACGGATCAATTTTTAATATGCCACAAATCCATATTAAAAGATAAGCGCACCCTAAAACAAGTAAGCCGCCCCACACACCCATCACATGTTACGCCACACTATACATGCTACCACACACAGAATGCTGCAGTATTTTAAAACGTAGTTTAAAAACTCTGCAAAGTAAATCACAACTCGCCAATACTATATTCCACCAATATGGACATTAATGTATTCGGGTCACTGAGGTGTGTCCAAATAAAGACATTGGAACTGATTTCTATAGGCACAACAATATCAATTGTTATACCGTTACGGTTGAGCTCGGTTGGTTTATTCAGGGATATGAGACATGGGACAGCTCTAAGGTGATAGAGGCACAAGTGTGTAGTTTGATTCCAAAACCACTCATACCTCACCTGTTTTACCTGTATTATCATGCGAATTGGCCGTGGTACCTTATACGGATTTCAAAATTTTATTTCAATGAATATGATGAGGTTGACTCTGTCATGAGTGACATTGTATTGTATACCCTCTATTGCTTTAGACTTGACCAAGTCTTTTTGACATGGTTAGAACAGTAAAATTAATTTTCAGTGAAAATTAAAGTAGGCCTAGATGCCTAACTTACTAAGTTACTTAAGTCATAAGGGGTGTGCGACATATTATTGTTAAGCTATCATAGGCCTATTTTGTATTTAACATACTTTACAGTTAACATAGTACTTTATGAAGTAGTGTCAATGAATCATCACAAATTAAAGAGTTAAATTCATTACCAAAATTATTAAGTTAAAAATCTTCCAAACAAGATATAAAAGGTATGAGGGCACTATTTTTGGTGCCACAGCTACATGCATGTAATCTAAGACCAATTATAGGATATTGAGTTTGGATCTATGATTTGGTCAGTTTTCTAAAACTTGTGAGTACACAATTTTTGGTCCTGCATAATTTAAAATTATGGAAAGTGGTGCCAGGTGCAACGCTAGCCATTTACACGTAAACATTAAAGAAACCACCATGAGTTAATATCAGCACATTTATATTTATTGCAAGCAAGGATATGAGACAACACAATGAGGGGGGGTATATAAAGCAATATTATGTGCTTTTCTGTGACTTATAGACCCAAAGCCTTGGGTCAAGGCTACTATTGCTTTAAGCAATGCGTAATGTAAAGCCACAATATTTATTATTCAAGGTATGTCATCGACCTGACAACAGACACGCCCACGGTACAAATAGTTGTAACTTGTAAAAGATATTGTTTATGCAAAAAAACATTAAAAAATGATACTTTAAGGTATTCTTTTGTTAATTTCTGTATGGCACATCATACATACACATGTGCTGAGGTCAAAAACGTCACAATTTTGTTTTTGACCCCTGACTCACCTGCCATTCCAGACAACCCCTTAATACTCAAACATACCGTATTCATCAATTCACCTATTATAAGTCCGCCGCTGTCAAGTTGACCAGCTGATTTGCTCTCATTATTATTTATTGTTGTTTAATGGTTTATGGAATGATGTGGGGCCGTAATAGTCAGTGACAACCTGTTAAGTGTGCTGAGGCTTGTGGATCAACGTCTATACGTTGTGTTTATGCGTAGCGCACTATAAATCACTGCGCTTTTTTATTGTTATTATACACAAGTGCACCCGAACAGCTTAGCTCCTCTTTTGATGTTGTTCACTGATGTATGTAGATTGAGACCTTCAACGCACAAAATTCGGAAGGCTATATTTAGCATAACAAAAGGTTTGTTCCCGATAGATGCACATGTTCTTTGGGACATGGAAATAAATAGGTTATTTTCACGATAAATAAGCATTAAATCCTTTGCTGTCGCGTTTGTATAAATGGTATGCCATGAACCCCTGGTTGTTATACGAACAACCCTTTTTCTAGACGTATTACCCAACCCAAAGGTTATCCCGATTTAGGGTTAATTTACCAATTTGTTGGGAAATATAATGTCACCCAATGGTATTATGTAATTTCCACATTATTTTGCCCATTCGTTGGTGATATATTGCCTTTAATTACTCAATAGTATTGGGTAATTTCCTAACGGTATTGGGTATTTAGTATACTGCATTATTAGGTCAAGTTAATCATTTTGTTGGGTAATTTACCTTCGACATTCACAACTTCTACATGGCATCGTTTTGATATATATGCCATCAAAAAAGTAGGAATATACATTCACCACCCCAGGGGTACACATAAATATTGCACCACCCCTAAGTGTACTTGTTGATGTGGCGTGCTATAAAATTTATCTGGATTAGACCAATATGTGAATAAATTGAGAGTGTTATATGTTGATTTGTACACAGTTAATAAATAGAGGCGGCAAGTTATATTACTTACATTAGTAAAGTTCCAAGTAGAGTTTCTTCCATAAATTGTGAGTGTTTATTTTGCGGCATGTCTCCGAATCAGTGATAGAAACTCTACTTGGAACCTCACTAATTTGATTTTTACACAGGTCTGTATGTGACATGATCTGATCCACTTATACCAAAGTTGAAAATTGAGTTATTACCTTGACTAACTTGCTAGGTATCTAAGCTTACTGATGCACCGGAAAACCCCAAAGTCCCTAGTATACTTCGTTACAAAATTATGATCTTTTTATATGTTCACTTTTTATGTTGTTTATTGTATTTTTTGCCTCTATCTCAATGTCAGTATTGCCAACTTTGCTTTGACTGTGTCAAATCTTTGATCTTTGCTCATTATTACCTACTTTTAATATGTATAAACTTGTCTAATAATACACAACCTCACAAAAGTGTATACACAAACCCACGGCCGTTCAATTGAAGCTGATCCGAAGAATTGGTACCGATAATGTATTCGCGATGAGTTCATGCGTAAATGACGATGTAAAAATGCCAAACGCTGATCGCGAAAGTTCATAAACCGGAAAAAAATGATGTTTTATCTCCAATTGAAGATCGGGTCGTCAAGTTGTGTACGAGGTGAAGTTCAAGTGGTGAAAGTGATTCCAGTCGTTGGTAACCAGTAGCAAACGAAAATATGGTGAAAACCCCTTAACCCATCCAGTTCCTCAAATGAAAATATGGACTGGAATATAAACAAACAAACAACCCAAAATTTGAAAATACGTGCGCAATTTGAATAGATTTTTAATACAAAATATCAAACCAATAAAATACGCACTTTCATTTTTAAATTGATGCACACGACCACTTTTAAACCCCATTTAATTAACAAGGGCGTGGCACTGACGTCATCTAATTTGCATACAGGTGCATCTCTTTTGTTTCCTTACTTGCACAACAGTACATTTTCTTTCCAAAACAGTTGCTTTCGCAATCCACCGAAATTATATAAATATTTCTCAATGTCGTAAATTCTCATTTCACGATTGTAAATTAGGGCCTACATATATACAAATAATACAAACAATAATATAAACACAGCAACGATATTATAGACTCCCAACATTTTACGGGAAGAACTATTCTCACAAAACCGTTTTTTCTAATTCATTCAATTACAATTTCTTTAGCTGAATTTTTCTTCCAACCCACATTTTGGACATTCCCAGCCATTCATTTCTTTAAAAGTGGGAAATTTTTTCAAGTTCAAGAATTGGTAAATTGATGAATCAAATAATTACCTTTCCAAAAATTGGTTAAAATTTTCCAACACAAACGTTTGAGATCAAACATGCTAAAAGAAACTTTCCAAATTTCCAAATTAAATATTTCGCCATAATTAGGCCCAAATTAATTACATATACAAAACAATATATTTTACTTACGTTGACTTCAGATATAGTTTATGCGGCGTTGCATGCATCGCTCTGGTAGTCTCTTGAGAACACCCACGTCCAGGACTGCCATCAGTCTCAAGTGTCTTTAAATACACCCGCGCCGGTCTAACCTAGCTCGAGATACTCTAGCTAAAATACAGGTTTACATTAACTATCTTACATTATCTTGCTGTATTTCAGCTAGAGCTCCAAACGACAAGCTTCCGGGTTTTTTTGGAGAACAATACTGTTACGTAAGATGAAGAAGAAACCCGCCTCGGAGCCCACCCTACTCATTATTTCATTGTACTTATTGCAATTTGGCTCCACACATTACGTAATCGACACAAAGCTTTTGTGAGGATTAGTGAGTGGATAAGAAATTGACAGTGGAGGATACGAAGGACACGCCGATTGTTAGTTGTCAATCATGAATTGCCGCAACGTATTAATATTTTACTGCATGGCATTCCGCAAACACCAAGACAAATTATGCCGTATTTTTCCAAAGATCATCTCATATGAAGTAGGCTGAATGCGATCTGTACTTTTGTAACATTCCGATCGCTTTTGATCACCTATTATCGGCGAATTTGCTTGAAAACACGTGAGTTCATGTTGTGTAAACATAATTAGCATAGACACAAATGAAATTACGATGCAATACAATGCAATTTGAATGCGCAGCAGATCTATAGAAATAACGTTGCCCGGTTTTATGCAGAATTAGACCCTGTCCTCAAAACCAGGAAAAATTACTCATCGTCAAATACATAATTGACCTCAATTGCTCATACTACGCATGCAATTGCCAAACTGAGTAATTAATTTCACAGAGGTACTGTGACCGCGCCCATTAATAAAGGTGAACCACCAAGGCGGTGGCGATGAACCCACGACTTTACACCGCAGAAATTATATCGAAAGTAAATGAAAACGCTCTTCCAATGCGCACGTTAAAATCGGGTCACAATACTTCCATTGTGATTTAAAAATCCCGGTATAAATCCAGGTGGTCCGATTAACTTACAAAGGAAATACGAACATATCGGCCGCATGTGGCGCTATGCCTGAAAACTTAATGATCAAGTGAATCAGACGGCGCTGGACATTTACAGAAATAATATATTTTTAAAAAAATGCGAGTTCTGACGTGACAACCATCATAATTTCATTTTGCCCCTTTTGCTACAAAAGATTGTTGTCTGGAAAGAACTCATCAACAGAAGTATTTTGGTGGTTAAATGGTCAAAATCGGTCAAAAACTTTTCGAATTATGAATTTTCAAAGTTTCCCATTCTCACCGGTCATTGGAACGAAATAAATTGACAAAGTCTAAATATAGCAATGTGAGCAAAATTGGTATAAGCATATATTTACCTTTTTATATTTCTTTATTTTAATATATATGCAAACATGAAACAAGCATATTGTGAAAGTATCAAAGGGGTTTCTTATGAAATGGCACTTTACTAGTCAATAGCATGAAGTATTTCTTCAAACCGAGGCACTGAAATCATGCTTTTAGAAAACATTTGCCAAAAATCATCCATAATGGCCAAAGTGGCACAAAATCAAAAGTCCAGGTGAACTTTTTTCCACAACAATATACACTACACATAAGAAAAATACTAATGTACTACAAGGGATTTTCAACATAGGAATCCAAACAATCAAGTACCAACATGCACAGCTTTGTCCTGATATCACTTCTGGGGTTTTAACAAAATGTTTAACCTCTATTGTGATTGGCAGCAGCATAAGGTATCTCTTTGATAGCTGATAATGCCCAGCCATTCAGCAAGTGGCTAATAACTGACCTTGATAGGCTTGAATGAATACTGTCATGTGCTACAAAACCATCACACTCCAGGGCCTGGTCACTCCATATGCTACAGGGAGCCTAGTACTTTAACAATGGAGTGAAAGACTCATTATTGATTAGGCGCGTATTTTAAAAGTACAGCTCCTGTGCGTGTATAGCAGCAAATCAGTGCAGATGGTATAAATATAAGAAAATGTTTAGGGTTGAGATCAGGTGAATAATACAACAAATGAGCATGAAACTTCACATTTATATTCAGAAAGGTGTCTATTTAACATGATTTGAAAGGTGTTTGGAAATTCCAAAGGGAAGCTGGTGATTTAATTTTAACTCGAGATCTACTTGTCCGGTTTTTTTCCTTTTTACAGAGGGTATGATAGAGGTAATAACAACAACTCTGCTAAATTACAGCTCAGTAGGTCAAGGTGTTCACCTGATCTTATTCATCTGAATATTTTGTGCCATTCTGAGCAGTGCTGCACTGGGCCACTGGCAATTTAAAAGCGCACTGTGGCGATGGACCAATTTTGACTCACACTTACAGAAAAACCAAATAAGTTATGATGCTGTAATTTGCAGGATAGTTACAAAATATAATTGGCATTAACATCTCCAATTTTTACAGAAAAATTATGAAAAATAAAAGAATGAGCTCAATTTAGAAATGTCTGTGCAAGCAGTGCACAGTTGAGCTTCCTGCATGTCTATGGGAGTGTTCTAATCAAGTTGATGGCTCATTGGTCATCCCTATTATTAGTCTTCTTTATCAGTCTTTTTTTTTAAAACTTGCTGGTCACGGCTACCGCGTGACTCTAATATGCCAAAGCTATCTGCATTTCTCTGTTGACCTGGCAAACAGGGCGCACACCACTAAATAATCGTCCCATTGAAATACACGGGAAAATACAAGAAAGTAAGTTTGTTTTTCTACCCCATGTAACAACATTTTTAATATTTTGATCGAATCAACGTCTTAAATAAAGATTAAACTTTTATTTAAATTTGATTTTTTGGGACAAGTTGAGACAAGATTAAGAGATACGAACTCCTGAACAGCGCCATCCCGAATTTCAGCCGACACTCTCGCCTCCGTACCAGTTCCGGCCATGATATTGTTCCGAGGGCCTATTGCCCATGTACATTCGATTCGGAACATTTTCTGAACAGATTTGTAATGTTGAGCTCCTATTCTATCGTTTTTATCAAAACAACCAAGAGTCACTCAAATTTGGTTCCCTTGGGACGCCGATATATTTCGCATAGGCGCTATTTTTACCGGAACTATGAAGGGTTACACCAAATGCGGAAGGATTTAGTGTAGTGCACTCAACACAACGAATTTGGCTAATTCCATTGTAAGATTGGACATGTGTAATTACAAATAGCCAATAGCCAAATAGCCAGGGGTCGAATAACGACGTTTGCACAATATTTTTGTTGACCTGAGAGCACATCAGGTACACCAAATTGCATTCTGAACACGAGGAATGTCCTTCTGATATCAAATTTTTTTTTTTAATGATACCAATTTTAGGCGAGGTCTTTTGGGGACAAAATGTATATCTTCAATACAAAAGGTCAAAATTTTCAAATGATGGTCGGCTTTTCTTCCCAGCTACATACACTTTAAGTACATATCATTAGATGTATAAAGTTTACTTCGAGGACTGTTAAACAAATGTCAAACAAATGTAACATATAATGGTATCAAGTTTAATATATCTTACACTATATAACTGTTATTCAGCTATTGTTACATTTATACAAAAAATAATTGTACAAAGAGAGTGGTCATCGTTTGATTGAATTATTTATTTAGTTAGGTGTTTACATTTTTGTTGTATGTGGTATCGTTTACATAATGTGATTTGAAAGAAAAAGGTACAGTGTTTATGTAATCATAAAGAAATTCCATCCAAATAATCAATATACGTGGTTAAAGGTCAACGTTTATTACATACTGACTGACCTCGTAGAGAGCATATGATACGAAGTTGGCGATTTTGAGGAGATAGCTCATTGTTACTGTGTACTATATTTACTATCTTCAGTAGATAACACATGTGAGATAGCAATTGTTCTAATATCTGAATATTTTAAATGAAATTCTTTAACTAAAGAATTGAAAAGATAAACCCTTAATCCTTAATGGGCAAGCTTACCTATATTTTCCAAAAATATTTACAGATTTGCAAAGTTAAAAATGCAGCGAAGATGCATTTTAGGGTACGTCAAATGATATGGTAATAATAATAATACATGTGATTTATATAGTGCAGG
The DNA here is from genome assembly GCF_039555335.1 of Amphiura filiformis. Lineage (NCBI taxonomy): Eukaryota > Metazoa > Echinodermata > Ophiuroidea > Amphilepidida > Amphiuridae > Amphiura > Amphiura filiformis. The sequence goes on along the minus strand of NC_092640.1, from coordinate 44,165,985 downwards.
TGGTATATATCAAAACACTTTACAGAGATTACATATTACAGTTACAGTAACCTAAAATACAGATTAATTAAGCAAATGAAATTAAAGGTGGGTGACCCATTCAACAGCCTCATCCCTCCACATACCCGGCCATAATTCCAAAGCTTAGACCAATAAAAGTCAATGTTAATATTTTCAACTGATGCTGACACAATTGTATTTCTCTTTTCTTTTGCATACTTTCTTCCTTACCGATGTTTACAATGGATCATTTCATTGGATATACGGATTTTTACAATGGATCATTTCATTGGATATACGGATGTTTACAATGGATCATTTCATTGGATATACGGATGTTTACAATGGATCATTTCATTGGATATACGGATTTTTACAATGGATCATTTCATTGGATATACAGGTTAGTGCATACTTTAAGATACTTTACAGGGATTACAGACTGCAATAAACGTAGCTACAGACTCCGTATGTTACGTAAAATATTTGATGTCTAATACTTTTATATATATTTAAAATATAGTCAAAACTATAATTTAATGTCAGGTTGGCTTGGTAAAGAGTGCTCAATACACAAAGTGTAGAGCAAGAATAAATTAATCCAAAGTAAACCTGGTTATTCCATGGTTGTGCACTACAGAACTGTTTAAATTATATGTTACTATTTAAAATATATGTTACTACAAAGTGTTGCTTAATTCATAAGGAGTTGCCCAATTTCTAAGAGTGGTAAATTTAGTGAGTGTTCTTCATATGGAAAGGTTTCTATACAAAAACGATTCTCTTATAAACCATCTATGCACATGGGAAAGAAGAATTACGCATCGCACACTTGCACATTTAAACGTGAATTTACAAATGGAAACATAACATGCATAGGCAGATATACCAGAGTAAAAAATCCGGACATACCTGCTTGTGCAGGGACTTGAATATATGTATATATTTTGTATGTTGTTTATTTAATTGCAATTCAGGTAAAAAACACATGTGCCTGCTAACGGTCAACAAAATTGTATTGCATGAGGTGAAAGGGCTTTGGCAATAGGTCACAAAAAGTCACATCAAAAATTCTTCCGGAGCTTGTTGCCATAGCAATGGCAGATTTTATGACTTTGGCGATTTTTGCTTATGTTGGGGTGAAAATAAGGGAAAATGTGTACTTTTCTGAATTGCTCCTGACTGTAAATTCGAGGTCACATTAAAAAGCAACCTTACCACCATAAAGTACTATCTTTATCTTCAATAATATTTCCCTATGTGCCATTTTAGGGCTGGACAACATTGCCAATTTAGCACTTTTGAAAAAATGCATTTGTTACCCTATCTTTGAAGTCTAAAAACTAATTTTGCTTGAGCACCCAGAATTATTTCCTCTTTGTTGGTACTTGGGCAGACATTGCCCCTTCCAAATTTGATTTAAAAATATATCTGGGGCTATTTGACCTGTAAAGCCAGTGTTGCCAGAAAGTTTAATAATTTTCAGGAGCAATTCAGAAAAGTACATATTTTCCTTTTTTTCACCCCAAAATAAGCAAAAATCGCCAAAATCATAAAATCTGCCGTTGCTATGGCAACAGTCTTCGGAGGAATTTTTGATGTGACTTTTTGTAACCTACTACCAAAGCCCTTTCACCTCATGAAATAAAAAAATTTTGACCGTTAGCAGGCACATGTGGTTTTTACCTGGAATTCCAATTATTACCTTTTATTGTATTCCTGCCCCTTATTTACACCTATATCTCAATTTCATTATTGCCCACTTTGGTTAGTTTGGGTCAGATCTTAGGTATTAACTACTTTGATATTACTAGAATATCACCTTTATTATCAAAGTAATATTTATCACCACCTTGATCACCTTTCTTGACACGTGTATTACGTTTGATAAGGTCCATGACTTGATTAACGGTTTCATCTGATACTGATTCCAGAAAATCCACTGTCATAGTGATGAAATCAAGTAGAAGCTTGGTGACAGGTGTCATCTCATCTTGGGTGAAACATGTGGTTAGATCTGATGATACTGTGTAAGACGATTGAGTATAAGCCATCTGGTACTTGCTGAGAACAGATTTGACATCTGTGGAGGTGATAAGACAGTTTGTCTTTATCTTCTGTGGTTCAGTAGTAGTTGCTGGAGTCTGCTGTTCCACTGCTAGCTGTGGGAATGTCTTCCAAAGCAATGATATCCCATAGTAGTCTACGACAGAAAGAAGAACTTATACTGCTTTTATGAAAGTATGTTCAGAGTTATGACCACCCAATTAGGTAGAGACTTTTTTTGACATTTTGTTTACATGTATGGTGATATGATGGTACTCATACTCTGCCGAAATCTAAGCTTTATTTATCTCGGGCCGTTGACGTGCCGCTGAAATGGATACGCCTGGAAAATTGGTCTCATTCTCATCCTTCTGGAATAATTAGGATGAACCTTTTTTGGGTGAAAACTGGAATATAGATGGTCTTTATTATCTTCAAATTTGTCACTAATTGACCAAATTTTGTGAATCTTGAGCCAAAATTGCACAACATTTAACAATTTTGATAAAATTTGGGCCAGGGTTTTGGCGATTTTTTTATATATAAATGTCCCATATATCAAAGTTTTCATAGTAAAAATTCAGAAAAAACTCACGTTTTCCATACAGTTTCGGCAATCCTATCTGTTGCCTTTCTCAATGGTATATGCCAATAGATCCCTTGTTGGATGGTATGACGTCATCGGAAGATGATGACGCCCTCAGGATCAATTGGTCATAGACGTGACTCAGTCACGAGGGGCCTTCCAACTGAGTCACGTCTATGACCAATTGATCCTGAGGGCGTCATCATCTTCCGATGACGTCATACCATCCAACAAAACAGAAACCATTGAGAAAGGCAACAGATAGGATTGCCGAAACTGTATGGAAAACGTGAGTTTTTTCTTGGAATTTTTACTATGAAAACTTTGATATCTGATAACTGTATTCCTGATGAATCTCTTCAATAATTATAAATGTCCCACTTTCAAACTCTTGTAGACACGTCCCTACCCAAAACAAACTTGAGTATTACAATTGTCTTACCTACCTGCTTGTATTACCATGAAGATCATCCCGCCAGGTTCCAATAACTCATAGAACGTTTGGACTGTTTCTTCTACTTCACCCAAATAATACATGGCATGGACAATGGTGATGAAATGATACTTCTGCCCTGCTTCCATAGATGTCACAAACTCTTGGAAGGTTTGGTTGTGCCAAATGTATTCAATCCCCGTAATGTCGCTGCTTTTCTGACGTACCATTTCTTGATATTTGGAGAGCTTTGTGTTTGGTTCAATGATGGTTGTAGATATTCGCGAGAATTTGGTTTTCAGTTTCTCCAGCTGTAAAGTTTCTAGATTACCTATTGGGAAAGAAATATATTAGCTTTTTTAGTTCTGAGATATATACCCAATCATTAGGGAAACTTCAATTCTCAGTTTACCTCAGACATTGTTTAGCGCTCAAGGGTGATCAGGTCAACCAAGTTTGATAACTATACTGTTGTCTACATCCAGCTAACCTCTGATGACCTTGACCTATAACCCTGCTCATATTACATTACTTTACATTACAGGTATTATTTATTGAGCGCCCCACAAAGAACAGAACACTTATGAAAGCAAGACTTTTATATATGTGTTTAATTTTTGAATAGCTGGAGTGCACATCCACCAAGATACATGACAATCCAACAAAGCCTAGACATCTCTATAGTCTATTTGCCCGTCGTACTTTTGCTATTACATAAAACATGTGTAATAATTTATGCACAATTGATAGATTTTCCCCGTCTGAACTTTTCAGTGACCATACTCCATCTGTTTGCTAGCTCAAAGTGGATTTTGGATCACGCCCGGGGATCACGGTTACAATGCTTTTTTTGTCATTATGTTTTTCATTTGGAATTGGGTTTGCCCGATACTGACTCCACATGTACATTTTAATTTCATCGCGCGATGCTGAGATGTTTGAAAAACATCGCATCATCGCATCGCGCTGCGAAGTGGAGTCAGGATCGGGCTTAATTCGAACCACCAGCATCCATGGTTCGATGTAGAGAGTCTTTCCTATTCAGAGGAAATACTGCATTTACACACCTTATTGCCTTTTAAAGAGGGACTCCGGCAATCATAACATTATGCCTTATATGTTAGAAAAATAATTATCAAGCACGAATCACATTGTGCTATTTAAAACATACTCATATTGACCATAAAAACGAATAAAAACAGTCGGCTCTCAACACGCGATATTCAAAATTCCCGCGCTGAATAACCAATGACACTAGCACATAATGTGACCATCCATCTCAAACCGCTCGTTAAGTCGGCAAATTGTATTTCGAGTTACAGTGCAAAATATGCATAGAGGTTGTATTCATATGTCCCTAATATTTGTCCGACATGTTTCTCATCTTAGTCCAGTCAAACACCAATCTTCAATCCTATTGTTGAAGAGGATAATAAGCTTATACTTATGTATAGCATTAGTAAAAAGCTTAAGTCTTTGTTTGCTTTGGCTAAATCCTGTTCAAGTGGTGGGTTAACCAACAATTAACAATGAGAGGACATTCCTGAACCTCGTTCAGTTGGGGATGATTTGAAGTGACCGCCAATTATGACCATTTGATATTTAATACCAGCAATGTGGAAAAAAAATGTAGTGCCAAAATAATGTACCCTTTTACGGAAGGAGCAAAGTTTAACAAGTTATATCTCCGCTTCTGCAGTACGAATGTCAGCGGCGAATGTCAGGTTATTATTTCCCAGTCTTGAAAAAAAATTGCAGACAGAGGTGGGAATCGATCTCGGTACCTCCCGGTAAAAAAGCACTGTGCAAGACCACTAAGCCAACTAAATACAGGGCTGTCAACTCATTGTGTCACTTTCTCACGGTCTCACGCCAAGGTAGTATAATTCATTCATTCATTCATTCATTCATTCATTCATTTATTTTTTTCACTCATCAAATAGCAAAAAACATAGGATACATACAATATCATAATACAAGTGAGAGTGAAGGAATCACAGTGAAAGTCTGTGATCCCTTGATTGGTTAATTCATCATTTGACATGGCAGCAGATTGTCATTCCAATGAAAAATAACAGTAAACAATAGTAAATAAGAAAATGCACAACACAAATAAGTAATATAAAATATAAATATCCAATGTGGTCATATAAATCATATACAATTAGAATAATAATAACTTTGCATAAGATGTTTTTTAAATACATGGCGGAATTGATTAATCGATGATGAACTTTTAATGCTGTTATCAACATTATTCCATAACTTAGTAGCTGCATATTTAATAGATTTTTCACAGAAAGCTCTTTTGATAAATGGAAGCCTCAGACGATCTTTATATCTGATGTTTAAGTCATGGATCTTAGACTGTTTTACAAACAAATCATCAAAAACACTCGGTAAAAGTCCATTATCATGTTTGTACATAAATAAACCAAGTTCAAATGTATACATATCCCTGACACTTAAAGTATTATACCTAATCAGTAAGGGATTAGTGCTACTTCTATAATCACTTGCACTTATAATACGAAGTGCCCTCTTTTGAATTTTAAAAAGATCATTTATGTATGATGAACATGCACATCCCCAAGCTAAAATACCATAATTGATATATGGTAATATCAAAGAGCAATACAATGTATATAACGCCTCATGTGGGAGGACGTTTTTTAATTTATTAATGATACCGACATTTCTTGAACATGTTTTTACAATATTATCAATATATTCTTTCCCAGTGATATTCTGGTCAATTTGTAGACCTAGAAACTTAGTGCTTGGCACTTTTTCAAGCGGTATTCTTACTGTAGAGTGCCTGTCAGAATCAAGAAACAGTTGCAAATTGTACTCGGGTTTTCTGTTCTTCTTGGTACCGAGTAACATATAATTAGTTTTTTTTAGCATTGACAGATAATTTATTTACCTGGAACCATCTATTCACATTAATAAGCTCTTTCTTGAAGACCTCCTCAATAACATTAAACTGATTGCGAGAGTAAAATAAATTGGTGTCATCAGCAAATGAAATCACATCAAGTGACTCAGTAATTAAGTGAATATCGTTAATGTATATAATGAAAAGCAGTGCACCCAGTATTGAACCTTGTGGCACACCGCAAGTAAGATTTTGCTGTTGAGATGGAACACATTATAATAAACATATTGTTTTCTATTACTCAAATAATCTTCAAACCATTTGTGTGTAATACCTCTAAAACCATAGTGATAGAGTTTATCAAGCAATATTGTATGGTCTATAGTATCAAATGCTTTTGATAAATCTAATAAGACATCTGCTGTAAAATTGTCCTTGTCAACAACTTCAGTAATTTTGTTAACCAAGTCAATCACTGCCATATGTGCTGTGGTTGTTTCTAAAACCATACTGACGTTTGTATAAAATGCGATGATGATCTAAATATGACATGCACCTGTTAAAAACAAGTCGTTCCAGAATCTTTGAGAAAATTGGTAAAACAGATACTGGGCGATAATTCGAAAACAATTCATTATCATCCTTCTTATACAGAGGAATTACCTTCACTACTTTAAAACTGTCAGGTATTTTACCAGTACAAAAAGACTTGTTAAAAATTATCTGAAGTGGTTTTACTATCATTGGAGCCACTTTTGTTTTATTATAAATGAACCAAGTCAATCATACCCTGGACTTTTGTTGGAGTCCAATCCATTGATTATTTTTAGGATTTCGTGCTCAGTGATAGGTGTAAAAAACATGCTGTTGTAATGACTGAGTTTACTCTTCGACAGATAATGCGAGTAATCAATACCTGGAATACATTCAATTGATGAAGCCAAATTTGGACCCATGTTAACAAAGTAATTATTGAAGCCATTTGCAATGTCATTTGGATCTGTGTATACTTTATTATTATCACGAAATTTGGTGGTGAAGTTTGAACTTTTGTTTTTATTCAGTATATTTTTAAGTATTTTGCAGGTGTTCCTCATATTATTTCTGTATTTATTTAGTTTATTTTGTGAACTAACTTTTTTTTGGCTTTCCTGAGGAGTGATTTAATTTATTTCTGTATATTTTATACCGATCTTGCTTGGCAGTCGTACGATGTTTCAGAAATCTCACTCCTAGTTTCATAATCTCACTCCTAGGTAGTAAATCTCACGCCATGGCTCAAATAATCATGGGACAAAATGAACATTGTAGTCGACTAATCCCGGTACGGCTCTGTCTCACGCCAAGCAATTCCAAAAAGTTTACAGCCCTGCTAAATATCTGTTGTGAGATGTGTGACATTTATCTTTGATATTGCTTAATGGAACAAATCGCGGAATTAAATCAGTAATAAAAGAAGTAGATTCTTATTTAGCGGTCAAATTGGATAAAAGGGGAAATATTTGTCCCTGCTCTAAAGAAAATATAGGTTAGAACATTATCAAATAAATAGGCGGCATTATCACAGACAAACACTGTATACGCTAAAAACTCGACCCACATCACTAGATGCTGCCATAGCTCAGTGGTAGAGCATCAGACTGGTAATGTCAATATCGTTGGTTCGAATCCGCCTGCCAGCAATGGTTATATTTATGATTTTAATGCTACGCTACAATTTGTTCAATTTTTTGTCGTTTATTTATTTATTTGTTTATTTATTTATTTATTTATGTAAATAATTTGATATATTTGAAAGGGGTATTTGAGCAATTTGAAATTTTGACCCCCGTATAATCCTATGGGGTCATTTTGAACCCACCCCCTCCTAAATTGCCAAACGCACAGCACCTATGAGTTTGCATCATACATAATGATCAGTCCGTCCATCATGAGTGAACACCGGCTGGTCACTGCATTCATTTGGGAATGTGTAGGGACCAGCTTGATTCACCATCCACAACATGATAATGTGTGCACATGCTACATTATAATAATTACACCTGTAGGCCTATGTTGTTGTTGGTGTATAAGTAATGGGCCTTGCAATTGAAATGCATCAAGCTTTTAATCCGATAAGCTGATTATCTATTTGTTTTCATGAATTGGAAGACATTCTTTGATGTATTACTGAGCTCAATCATCTGAAATTACTGGAGCGTGAGGTCAGCATAGTATTTTATTAACAGAAGGTATTCTCCAAATTCATTTCCTAATGTATTGAAAAAAGGCAAACAACAGATACATGATTGAAAAAAAATCGGAACAAGCATACATAAATCATTAAACATCAATCATATCACAAAAGAACACATCAAACAAAAACAAAAGTTCTGTGACCAAACATGATCAGATTGAACCATGTGGACATATAAAAGATGTGCTTGCCACCACAAAAATGTGGGCATACTCAAATTACATGTTCAGGAAGAGTATGTAAATGGTGATTAACAATCAGTGCTTACAACCAAATAGTTAAATCAAAAATCAATACTCCATTTACGGAAGTGTTGAGATAGTTTCCCTTTTGTTTCAGAGCAATGCTATGTTCAATCGCAGGTTTGATAATGATAAAGGATTTCCCATAGCAAAAAAACTGTGTACTGCGGATAGCCAGCAGTTGGCCATCCGATGGTTATCGGATACATACACCAGCCGATAGTCATCCGATGGCTATTTCACATGCAAATTAGTTGCCATCCGCTGGCTTGCTGGTTTCATTCCTGATGGCTTGCTGATGGTGCATTTCCTGATGGCTTCCTAATAACCAGCCGATAGTCATCCGATGGCTATTTCACATGCAAATTAGTTGCCATCCGCTAGCCATCAGCTGGCTTGCTGGTTTAATTCCTGATGGCTTGCTGATGTGCATTTTCCTAATAACCAGCCGATAGTCATCCGATGGCTATTTCACATGCGAATTAGTTGCCATCCGCTGGCCATCTGCTGGGTTGCTGCCCCTGCCAAAATTTGACACAGTTTTGAAATTCAAATCTGACCATTTATTCCGACTCAAAATAGGAACACTTTTTGAGGAAACAATCAAATTTATTATTATATTCATGTTGCAAAACATGCTCTCATGCACATAACGCCACACAAGAATTCCATCACAAAAATATACACACACTATTCAGTTTTCTATGCAAATCTTGCAATGTGTGACTATATCAGTTACACCCTTAAATGAAGGCCTAGCTTAAAGCCTTCTTTGAACAGCTAATTTAGCCTTCACATAGTACCTGTAATTAATGTACTAATTAGTCTTCAAAATAGCGAATTATGCAAATTAGGTACAGCTAATGACAGCCTTCACTAGCTGTTCAACAACAGCCTTCACTAGCTGTTCAATAAACCTTCACTAGCTGTTCAATAACAGCCTTCACTAGCTGTTCAGTAATAGCCTTCATAGCTGTTCAGTAACAGCCTTCACTAGCTGTTTGATTATTATAGCCTTCATTTCTGTTGTTACGCCTGCAAATTGTAGTTATGTAGATTAGGTACAGTTAGTGCAAGCCTTCACTTAGCACTATAGCTGTTTAGATAACAAAACAGCTAGTGTGAAACAGCTGTTCCTGACAACAGCTAGTGTGAAGTATAGCTATGTACATATGTGCAACAATTTACACACTTAATACTACTGACATGTGGTTTTAATCATTTGCAGACATCCTTTACATGAGGATATATTATACTCCGGCCATATGGCTTGGCCTTATAGGAAAATTGCACATCAGCAAGCTAGCCTAGCCGATGCCTTGCTGATGATGGGGAAGAAGCTATCAGGAAGACATCGGGTAGCCGATGATTGCTGATAGCTTCCAAATAACTCATACAATGCCAGCAGATAACCATCGGATGGTGATCCGATGGCTATCTGCTGCCATTTTGTTGTTGTTATGGGTTAAGATCACCAAACGAAGGAGAAACAATTTGGAATTTACATTATTTTGTAAATAAAAAATTGTAGCATAAAAATAAGTATGTCAAAAAGGGTTCATCAAACATTACATCAATCTGGCTGAAATTGTTGTCAAAATGCAATCAATAAAATTTTGAAAAGCCTGCCAAATGGGATTTACTTTTTCACATTATGTAAAATAGTTACAGGATATTTATAGCATAAAGAACATAGAAGTGAATCCTTTCTCCCAATTTTATGAAGGAACTTAAATATTAAGGGCAATAGCCCGATGAAAAAAATGCTCTTAATTGTGTCTAAATAGTCATGATGGTACAAGAAAAATTACGAGAGTGAATATTTTCCCACTCCCAATCCATATAGCCTCCTCATTACTACTATTAGGCATGTCCACTAAAAATTGAAGTACTTTTAAATTGATTCAGACCTAACGTATTGGCTGGGAATTGATGAAAGAAACATTTTGGCGTTTAAATCCCCGGGGTTTAAATAATCTTAATCGGACATTTCATTCCAGAGATCTGGCCTTTCGAGTGTCACGATTTTATTATTATAGGGCTGCTAGAACATGTTAAAAAGTTTAAGTCCAAAAAGGAATACTAACAGAAAGTGCAATTTTAAGGTACTTTTTCTTAATATATTTATTAACTAGCGTTATCTGGAACATAATATTTGCTCATAACAACATGAAATAAGATCATCCTGAAAATTAAATTTAAACGATAACAAAAAATATAAGGCCTCAAAACCCATGGTTTGTTTGTGCGCAACCTCAAGCATGATCATACAGGGTGTCCCAAAAAAAAGAGTCCCCTCTTTGCGCCTTCTTTTTCTCCTATTTCTGAAAAGTTGATTAAATATATTTTGGTATGTAAAGAAACCGTTAATCGTTAGCTTTAATAAACCAAAACAATTATTTCAATCGACTCACAACTTTTGAAGATATACCCTTTTGAATAAAAGTACCAATTTTTCACTCTGTCCACGGATATCAAACAGAGTGGATGGGATGGCTCATGCTGTGGAGTGGCTTGCACGATCACCAGATCTCAAACAACGTGATTTTTTTTCCTTTGTGGCAAAATCCAAGATCTTCGCAAACGTATTACTGAATGCATTCGCAAGTATCCAGCGCACAAGGATGGTACACAACGCAATTGATGCAATGAGGACCAGGGCTGAAACCTGTATTCGCCAAGGAGGCAACCAGGTAGAGGGCAGAGCAGCACAGTAAACTCACTTCAGAAGAACCAAAGACAAACCAAACAGCCTTTTAGGGCTACCTTTTATCCTTTTATCCTAAAAAGAGAAATGACTTATGTTGCAAATAAAAAAAGAAAGAAAGCAAGAAACAACAAAGTATTAAACAAGATAAAACAAAAAGGCATAAATATCTAAGCAAAAATAAGTAATTGCAAGTAAAGCAAAAGAAGTCCCATTCGGCATCCGTGTTACCCACAAATTAATGCACTACTAACAAAATCCATTGCCCATAAACCCACCGGTAAAGCCCATTCCATAAATAAAGTTATTTTATAAAGTTATCATTGAGGAATGTTTGATATTCATGCATGGTATGTGTACTCCTTTTCAATCTTTGAAGTAGGCGAACCTTCTCCGTGGACAGAGTGAAAAATGGGTACATTTCTTTAAAAGAGCATATCTTCAAAAGTTGTGAGCCGATTGATATAATTGTTTTGGTTTATTAAAGCTAACGACTTAAGGTTTCTTCACATACCAAAATATATTTGATCAACTTTTCAGAAATAGGAAAAAAGAGGGCGCAATGAGGGGCCTCTTTTTTTTTGGGACACCATGTAGATGGCTGCCATGGAAAATAACTCCGTAGAGGAGATGAACAATAAGTGCATTATTTCACATGAATAGCGGTAGTCTTAAACATTGTTCAATCTTTTAAGGTCTGCACATTTTATCTTCAAAATGATTATATTTCATCATGGCATAAGTTTGGTAACATTAATCACTACCAATTTTAAGAAATTTGCTCCAATTCAAAGGTTATCTTTACTACATTGAGCAATACACTGTGTGCATGGAAGCCATGATGATGGATAGCATATGAAATGGACATGGTAGTCAGAAGTGCATAATTTGAGATGGGTTTTGGTAGGCTTAAAAATTCTTTAATTTCTTAACATACTGCACATTTTGTTTTCAAAAATAGTTAAATTTTATGAGTATGTAAGTTTGCTTGTCTGAATCAATCCAAATTCGGAGATAATTGCGTTTTAACACCTGATGCACAGAATGGTGTCACTTCAATCTGTTGTTGTTCTCATCTCATTAATTTTTAAAAGTTGATAACTTGATAAAGGAAGGTCCTCTCTATTTTACTGACCAATCAGGAAAGAATTTGGTTATTGTTTTCTTGTGGAATAAGGAATTTCTTGAAACAACCCGCTTTAGGCCTATAAATTGGGCCACAACAAGTACTGTTGCCATTTATCAGGGCTTGGATTTAGTGCATGGAGCTGTTTTTGCATAGAAAATACATGGGCGAGTGCACCCCCACACAGTAAGTAGGAAACCGTTCTAGCATATAATGTATTGACAGTGGCCATCCACACACACCGACATCGCCCGGTTAATAATTACATTATACAGCCAGATACATTGAAATGAATACCCGGAATCGATACACGTAAATGTGTTATGCACGATAGATATTCAGACGATAAATCTTTGGATACCGGGGTAGAAAATGATGAATATCTCCCGTAAATGATTTCGTATAAAGAAACCAGATCTGGTTCCTTGCACTTGAACATATATGTTCAACGGATATGATAGTCGTTAGCTTGCGTCTTGAGAAAGAAGCGTGCGTCTTGAACTCATAAACTGACAAAAATAGTATGATTTTCTGATGTGAGCACTCACTCACATGGCGTATACATGTTCACCCCCCACACAGAGGTCACACACACCCCAGTGTGAGCACCCGCTCACATGGCGTATACAAGCTCACTTACACACTAGAGAAGTCAATTACCGAGGTATTGACAGTAGCCTTAGTCGGGATGTCCCTCGGCTCATTATGCGTCTTAAAGGTCGGAACAAAATGGCCATGCGTGGCTGTGGGTTCAACCTACCATGGCAATTTCTGCCATGAAGATATCGGGGCGATGACATGTGCCACAGTGGCCTACTACTATTATTAAGCAATGCCATATCCCTAAAATAATGCCACGATCTAAGATAATCTGAAATTTGGGTGTTCTTGAGTTGTGTAAGAATTTCCAATAAATGCGTAACCCATGTAATTTTTTGTGACATGGCAAAAGTGAATGGGTCAATTATTTGGACCCCGCCTGAACCCTAACCAAGGCATAAGAATGAACTTTTACCTGATCATTACCACCATTTCAGATAAATTTATAAAAAACATTTTACCAATAAGGGATGTATTCCTGGCTCTCCAGCTAAATGAAACATACCAGACGGTCTATATGAATTTCGGAATATTCCTAACAAAGAAAAAGCACTTTTAATCCTTCGTTTCTGCGATTCAAGGAAGCCGCCATGATAGCTGCTTGCGAATCCTTTCTGCCACAAGCGGTAGTGTAACCTTTCACACAGACCCACGGCGAGCGTGTGTTGCTGTGTGGCATTCGCGACCCCCACAGCGAATTTTGGTTTTTAGTGCTGTTTTTACACTTTTCGTTCTTAAAAGACATTGTTGATCATAAATATTACTTAAAATACATTTTTTTATGTTCTTCTGTAGTTTTATGGGTAAAAATTGTCGCGTTTTCTTTTGAACGAATGTTGAATCTGAACTTTGTTAGTATTCGCTTCGTGTCACCAAAGTTCACGAGAGACGAGGCTTGTGGCACGGATTTCGCTGGTTTCAAAATCGGGGTACCGTTACAGCGTAATAAAAAATACATCGGGTATCAATATGGCAGCCACCATGGATTGCAAACTGACCGCTGATCGTCGTAAGGAATTAAGAATTTCTCCTTTATTTGGACGTATATAAGCTTGGGACTTTTACTGTTTGTCGTTTTTATTATTACTGCAACTATATAGCCATTGATTAGTTTATGGTACAGATTTCCTTTAAGAAACCGGACTGATCACCATACATTTTTTCAACCGATTTGCCATAGTTTTGGCAATGCTTTTGTAATCAACTGTGAGTAATGAAATAGGCCTATTTCTTATATTAAGTGGGTCTTTATCTTTTCAGGACAGAAGTGTAACAATCCTCTGATATAAGAAAATCTCCTCTTCAAAAGAAAAAAATGAATGGATTCATTAGCATGTCACCAATGTCAATCCAGAAAACAATGTAAAATTCTTTATGAAGACCATCCAAACCAGGGGCATGGTTTAAATTCATGGAAGATATTGTGTGGAAAACTTCAGTTTTAGGGAGTGTTCATAAATACTTTGGTAGGGGGGCTGGAAAATATGTAGGGGGTCATAAAATTTTAGGAGTTCTGAATAGGGGGTTAAAAAGTTTTGGGTGTATGAACAGGGGGTTAACAAGTTTTTGGGCACGTAGAGGGGGGGGGGGTGTAAAAACTTTAGCAACATTAGTCCTGAAGCAAAAAATATAAAATAGCCTGAATTTTTTTTGCACGCTACGCGCACAAATGTTCCAGTAAAACCAGAACAAAAGTTCATCCCAGATAAGGGTATTTTATCAGGTCTTGTATGTATTTTGACAAGTCATTCAATAGTCAAAGATATATAAGTATAAAGTGTTCAAAATTGTCTTGTTGTTTATAACTTAATTTTTTAAATCTTTAGTGTTTTACAATTCATATGTTTTATGCAGTACAGATTATTAATTTATTATCACTAAATATATACAACTTAATCATGTTACTTGGAGAACCGGGGTACACGTTTCCACCCCCTAATTTTTCCATGGGGGCATCCCCCTAAAATTCTAGTAGGAGAAAAAAAAATCAATAATTGCCCTATGCAACTTTTTTAGCACATCGAAAAGCACCGTGTTTTGGGCCCAAACAGGGTAAAATTGCACATTTATGTGCTTCGCGATCACACGAATTGGCCCATCAAATACCAAAACACACCATTTCGGCAGTAGCGTAGCCAGGGGGGCAAGGGGGGAAGTGCCCCTATGACAAAGATGAAAGAAAAAGTTCCCCTATCAAAAAATGAAACATGAAATCTGGAGGGCAAAGGAAAAGAAAAGGGGCAAGGGGCCCGTTTTCCACCCAAATTCAACCCGATCATGGGCCAAAATAGTGTAAAATACCAAACGTTTGCACACTGTGTGCGCACATTGTAATAACAGAGGCATTGTCATACAAAATAGTGTAAAATACAAAATTTGTGCGCACACATCGTCCCAATAAAGTCTTTTTTGGAAGCTCAAATACATGAAATGGTCAAATACAGTCTCTCTAAAAAACAAAGCCGGTATATGTATTTGCAACTGCAATTTTTTTTGTCAACTGTGCCCCCGAAATTTTATTTTGCCCCCCCCCCCCAAGTTCCAGTAAAACCAGAACAAAATATACTCGTCCCCCGACCCCCTAAATTTCAATGCTTCCATTGCCATTGATTCCAATCATAAATGGATGTTTTTAATACTGGGTTGCATAAACATACTTATGAGCTATACTTTACAAAATGATAAAACATTTCCACAATTTCACGTATTTCATTGCACATCCTCTGTCCTTTGATGTAGAATGGTACATTAAAATGAGGGGGGGGTCAAAATAGTTTTGAACCTAATATTGAGGGGGGTCAAAGAAGTTTTAGGTCCATTAAGAGGGGGTCAAAAGTTTTGGGTTCACGAAGAAATTTTCGACATGAAAAAAAATTCCAGCCCCCCACCAAAGTATTTATGAACACTCCCTTAGTAAGGGGTTCTTCAAGACATGTTCTATTAATTTCAGACAATTTTGGGACATCCAAAGAGTTCAAAAAATTATTAACATCATTCGATGTACACCTCAAATGCAACATGTCAACACTAGTAAGAATAGATGTGTGTTTCTCATTGAGAATTGTGAAATTGAATTTTAAACTGAATTCTAGTTTAACAGTATGGGGTATGATAACACACTTGAGTAAATTGAAATAAGAATGCATGCACAGCTGGAGCCTGAAATAATGACTTTAAGTTGTAACCTTAAAACCAGCAAACACAAATCGTTTTACCAATGTTTACAGAAAAGTTCAAATGTTGGGTTACACAACATGTTCTCAGCTGCCTCTACCATCATATCTCAGCTTTTGATTATAATATCATAATATTTTCCATAATAATAATAGGGTCTCTAGCTTGTGAAATTGTTTGGTTGTAATATATATGTAATATATAGTGTACACGTACATATTCAAATCCACTCTATTTTTAGTTGTCAAAGAACTACTATTCAAAATATACAAGCAATACACAATTAAACGAAAGGGCTCTGATATGAACGTTTGGACAGTATTTTGTGGGACATGAGAGCACATCAAACATACCGAATTGAATTCTGAATACGAGGAATGTCCTTCTGATATCAACAAATTTTGATTTTTTTTTTTAATTCGCGATATAATACAAATTTTATGACAAATTTTTTTGAAATTTTTGATATTTAACAGTCTTCGAAGTTAACTTTCTAAATCTAATGATATTTACTTAAATTGTATGTAGCTGGGATGAAAGGCCGACGATCACATTTCTTGTGTTTGGGGGAAAATCCATGTCTTCAATACGAAAGGTCAATTTTTTTTATTTGATCGTCTGCTTTTCATCCCAGCTACATACACTTAGTACATATCATTAGATTTATAAAGTTGACGTCGAGGACTGTTAAATATCAAAAATATCAATTTTTAATCATTTGCCATAAAATGTGTATCGCAAATTTCAAAAAATCAAAATTATTTGATATCAGAAGGTCAAAGGACATTCTCCTTATTTAGAATGCAATTAGATATGTCTGATATATGTATGGTATTGGTGTATGTACATCTGCTGTTTCTGAAAAAAACACCTTCCATTGCACATTTATATTAAAGCACCTTTATGTATGTGAACTGTTGGTATATTAAGTACTTTAATATCTACTATTATAAGGCAACGAAAAATTAAAAGATCAGAGTGTGCAGATACATTTTAACACCATGAGAAGCTTTGTCCAAAAATGTTGGACGAAAACTTCAAAATCGCTACGTGGCCTCTCTAAATCTCTAAATCATAGGACTTGTTATTGTGGCCTTCCTACTATATGTTAACCAATTAACCCCGTTAAAGGACTTAAAGGAATAATTTTAAATTTGGTATGGGGTAATATATTAACCAATGACATGTTTTGGTCCAAGGTCAATTTTCATAAAAGATTAATGCAAACTCTTCCTTAAGTTAAAGGGATTCAGGAAAAGAATAGTTTTTACTATCTGTGATGTCAAGTTCAGAAGATTTTTCCAAAATAGAACCAGCTATTTTCGATTACGCATAACTACGTGTCGTAGCTGCCAGGTATAGTTTATCTGTGTTTTTCTATTTCATGAATTTTAATTTAAAAATTTAAAAATTTCCATTTAAAGCCAGGGGAAAGTGAGGGAGTGACGGAGGGAGGGGTGAAAAGAGGGGAAGCGATGGGGGGGGGGTCGAAGGAGGCGACGGGAGTAAGACAAAAAGAAAAGAGAAGGGGACGGAGGAAGAAGAAAGATAAAATTAAAATACTAAATGTTCCAAAATGGGGTTAATGTTGGGTCTAAAATAGACCAAAAGGCAGATACAAATTGTAAAGTTTGTCACAACATTTATGTCGACTCTATGGCCAGTGGGGTAGATTACTTTTTAACATTGGGGGATGAGGTTGGAAAATATTACTATTATAAGTATAGTGAATCTAGCAACTTTTGGTGAAAAAATAAGTTTATGGTAAAAATGCGCACGAAGCGCGAAAAATTGTACCATATTACTGGTGAAATATGGTACAAAACTGGAATAAATTCGCGCAAAGCGCATAAAAATTGGCACATTTTAGGTTTGAATTGCTAAATATGAGGTTAATTTGGTCGGAAACCCACATACAGGTGTCAACACAGGGGATGATTGCTTGGACCATCCGGGCCAGGTTTTTTGTTGTCCAGATGTACGCAATTTCATTTATTTCCAGCCCGTTTTAGGACCATTCTGGTCATTTTTCAGGCTTATTCAGACATTTTGTCAAAAATGGACTTTCATCCCTGATATTCCCCCTATCAATATATTGGGTTGATTTATCCCCGATCACCCGTGATCTACGCCTATACCCATGGCTAATCTCCATTGGTGCTGATGAAGAGCGCGGTACGGAGGAGTGATGCGATGCGCACACATTTTGTCGATCTTGCATGCAACATCCACGTCACCTCATCATGCAACATCCACGTCACCGCAACGCGCCTGGCCCCATATACCGGCCCAATAGGGCCTGTATTACGAACTGAATGTAGTTGTTATCCATTCTCTCCCCCCTCCTCTAAAAATAAAGTGGGGGCGTGTGTTGTGGGGGGGTCAAATTATTCTCGTCCCCACATTTTATTTCAACTGTCATATCTCCTAAATCTTGCATTTGTACTCTCTCACTCGCTGACAGGATAACGACCGTAGTACCGGGGGGTAGGGGGCTACTATAGTCCCCACGTTGCAACAGCTCCTATAATGCATTTATGAAGCTCACCTTAGAAGTGTCCCCACTTTTCATTTGTTCCCTACTTTGACGGTGAAAATCCTACAGATGTCCTCACTTTAACGGTTCGGTAAGACCTCTCTCTCTCTCTCTCTCTCTCTCTCCCCCCTTTCTTTCTTGCTTTCATTCTCTTTCCTGATTTTAATGCCAGTGATGAAGTCTAATAAAATAGATAAATAAACTAGTGGCAAATGGTGGTCATAGACCACAAACCTAGCTGGGGCATGTTGGTGTTGTGGAGGTATCTGACCCCTACAAAATGTTCCAAAAATGCTCCCCTGGTCATGGGGTTTGTTTTCACCGAGTTTGAGTCCCGTACCCCTAACAGATGTCCAAAAAATTCAATTCTAAGATTTGACCCCAGATGACCTTTGACCTGACCTATGCATGATGTTCCATAATGTTCCCCTGGTCTTGAGGTTTGTTGTCACCATGTTTGAGCCCCGTACCTCTTACAGATATCCAGAAAATATAATTCTACGATTTGACCCCAGATGACCTTTGACATGACCCTTGCACAGTGTTCCAAAATGTTCCCCAGGTCAGTAAGTTTGTTGTTGTGGAGTTTGAGCCCCGTACCCCTAACAGATGTCCAGAAAATGCATTTAGAAAATTTGACCTCTACATGACCTTTGACCTGACCCCTGCAAAATGTTCCCCTGGTCATGAGATTTGTTGTCACTGAGTTTGAGCCCCATACCCCTTGCAGATATCCAGAAAATGAAGTTATAAAGATTTGACCCCAGATTACCTTTGACCTGACCCCTGCAAAGTGTTCCAACATGTTCCCCTAATCATTAAGTTTGTTGTCACCAAGTTTGAGCCCCGTACCCCTTACAGATGTCCAGGAAATGCGTTTCTAAAATTTGACCTCTGCATGACCTTTGACCTGACCCCCGCAAAATGTTCCCCTGGTCATGAGATTTATTGTATCGAGTTTGAGCCCCATACTCCTTACAGATGTCCAGATAATGCAATTGTAAGATTTTACCCCTTAATGACCTTTGACCCCAATTCTGTGTGCAAGGTATGGGCACTGGGTAAAGCCGATGCACATGTGTAAGTGATGTCATTGTGCTATGTAATATGTGGCAGAAGAAGCATTTTGAAGATATTTGGTTATATACCGAAAATGCCCTTTTAATGACCTTTGATCCCAATTCTGTTTGCACCATATGGGCACTGGATATAGGCGGTACATATGTGCAAGTTACGTAATTGTAGGGTGTAACATGTAGGAGGAGAAGCATTTCGAAGTTTGTTGCCAGAAGAAGAAGAAAGAAGAATCGGAGAGTATTACAGTACCTAGCTGGGGTGTAAACCCCCCAGCTAGGTAAAGATCCATGTCGCCTTACCTTCACTGCTGCCCACACCAAGCACACGCAATGGTTGATCGTCAAGTTTATCACCAAACTTTTCAGATAAAACTTTTACTACATAGGATTCAAATTCTTCCTCTATCCATTTTGCAAGAGTTTCCTGATGTCGTGTGTGTTGATAATATGTGTCGAGAGCCATAAAATAGTGGTCATTATTGCAGTATAAAGGTTGTGGATTTTTCTGTTTGGACTTTGGTGTAGCCATGTTGCAGTGTAGTAATAATCCCACTAATGCAGTATATTGATACAGGTCATGCTCCCACCCATGCCACCTAACTACATTAAAGCCACACGATACCATTTCCATCAGATTATGTCAACATCGCTCTGTTGACCTGCCGAAAAAAATAATTTCATATTATATGATGGTACGAGGGATGTCAATATGTAATGAAAGTTGCCATTTTAGTAAGGCCTGCTTCGTTCTTATGCATAAGTGGTAAGCTTTGATCTTGTCTTGTTAACGTGGCTGTGTACTCTAGACATTATTTCTTTCGCGAAATTCAGCTTTTTTGAATGTTTTTTGTAAATACAAGGAAAGAAAATCCAGATTGGTAAACTCCAACTGCTCTATTTTATGGATTTTATTTCACTATTTCACTCGTTTCTGCAATTTAAAAGGAAAGAAAATCTTTGTTGTACCATCGGGGTACACGCGCGCAACAACGCATTGCGTTTTGTAGTCTCGCAATTTGTTAACGCACAGATACGCTACGCATACGCAATGCTTATCTGCATGCGCGGCGCATCTTACGGAAGCACCACGGAAACACTGATTTCACAAAAACCTAGCGGTCAAATGGCTCCGTTTTAGCTGATAAAATGTGATTTTTTTCAAGTTCTTTCCCCCGATTTAAACATCAAGATATGAATAGATTTCGCCAAAACTTCTCAAAGGGCTGTGGGTTTACCCGATGTTTACGCAATGTAAGGTAGAAAAACGAGAACTGTCGCATTCTCCTGTGAGCTTCGATCAAAGTGCAAAATGTGACCACTTTAAACTTCAACGGCCATTATTTCAATGTTCATTTTCTCGGTAAAATGACGATTTAGGTACACGATAACTCATTAAATACATCATCTATAGGTAAGCAATTGAATATATGAATACAAAAGCCACCTAAGTCCATACTTTGGCCAAATTGAGTTAAGCATATGAAATTGTTGCTATACATAGGCCTGTCATATGCATGAAAGAACAACTCAAATTCATTCTCTGTGTCTATTGGGCATGTGAAAAATAGCATGTATGAAAGAATCACCCAATTCCATGATTTGAGTCTTGTAACACATTGATTGAAATCCAGTATGTATAAAAGTCCACTTGTAACACATTCATTGATAGAGAATGACTTTTGAACAAAAAATGGGTTTAATAAAGGAAAGTGTGTGGTTTATATTACATGGCAGAGTGCTTATCAACATTATACATAGCTGTGTGCTTTATTTTGTATTATCTTACTAGTGGTAATCTCATTCTAACATTGTTGTCTTTGTATATGATTCAAAAACCACCTAAGTCCAAAATTTAAAATGAACCCCACGAAGTCCCTGAAATGCTAATCGTCATACCTAATACAGGTTAATCCACTCATTTGCACGTAAAACTTACCATATTGACCAGGTAAATCTAACTGAAGGAATTAAAATGATACACGGGTTTTTCTCTCAAAATAACTTCGCATGGACTTAGGTGGCTTTTGTATTCATGTATTCAATTATGCTCATCATAAAAAGCATGATTGACTCAAGAAACCGTTTTCTCATGTTTTTAATGTTTTTGTCTATTTCCGATTTGAGGCATCATATTGTGCAAATAGGCGTTTGTGAATTTTAAAAAGTTCATTTTGATGCCTTATATGGTAAATATCTCAAAAAATAAGACCAATATCAAAAAACTAAAAAAATGGTTTTTGAAATGGTGCCTCACGATTAAGAAAAAAATTTTTTGGAAAGAGTGTTTTTTTGTTATGATGTACCGAACAAAAATTGCCCAAAATTCACTTTTTAGTGATTTTCTTCATAATTGTTGCTTTTACACCAAATCTGTATTTATATGGACATTCATTGATGTATTGCCTTTATAAAAATGTATACTTTTATGTCTTGCGTGAATAATTACACAGTTATGGCACTTTTACTACATACATGTCTGAGAGTACACATCCACCTTAACAGGTAAATTTTGTATAGAGATAATCTGCTGTAGTTAGACTTGTCAGAGTCGACCAGCTCTGACTATTAAGGCAACAAAATTTACATCTTTCATGAAAAGTAGGGTATGATTAGACATTTAATTTTTTTGCATATAAACATCAAGGCATACAATCAATGACTTGCAAGCATTCACTGCTTTCTACTGGGAACAGCTTATATCCCCTTCGTTTAACGTTCTTTTTGACAGATCTAACATGTTCCACTAGTTCCCTTTTAGTAGGATTCTGCACACTATTTTCACTCCGTTTTTTCTGCCGCTTTTTCTGCCGTTTTTCAGTGTTATGTCCAAGCCAACACAACACGTTTTACAGGTTATATAAATGATATTAAACATTTTAAGAAGGTTCTAAAAACATTTTTGAAACCTAGATGCAAAACTTAACATAAATATAATTCAATTAAAGAGTTAACAAAATATTTTGCAAACATTTTTGCCAAATATATTTTACAATAACATTTTGACAACATTTAAAAACTGTTGTCGTAATGTGCTATTTTTCATATAAAACGCAAAAACGTTTTCATGACTTTTATATATTCCAACATATTGACAAATAATCCAAATTATTGAAATTATAACATTTTAAGAACACGTTTTGTGTTTACTAGTGTGTCTCTTGTACAGAAATATATTAACGTTGTTTTCATTCGGCTTTTATGTGTAACTATTAACTAGAAAGTTGTGCTAATAATAATAGACAATACTATTTTACATTACAGCACTGCCTGAGGGAAATTAATTGAGATTTCCCGTATGATGTCATCACTGATAAAATAGATCTGGGAATTTCCCATTACAAGAATTTTGTCTTTACTGATTTGTTATTGTATGTAAACAAAAATGATCTCAGGTATTCCCATATCACTTGGCAATGGATTATACAAGATACATCACAATAGCAAATGGTACTAACTTTAATATATCTTCAGTAGATAGCACATGGTACTAAATTTAGTATATCTTCAGAACATTACATTCTATACTATGTTTGCTATATTCAGTAGGTAGCATATTATACTAAGTTTATTTATTATTATTATTATTATTTATAATAAACAAATACTTATATGGCGCTCTACGGAGATCACAGCGCCGTACAAAAATACAAAATTACAAACAAACCAAGAAGCAAAAATCAAAAAGAAACACAAACATAATAAATAAATCCCTAAACTTTAGGGAATAAATGGGTTTTCAGATGGCTTTTGAAGATATGGACGGACGCCGTCTCTCTGATGCTAACAGGAAGCTGGTTCCAAAGATATATGGGCCAAACACGTGAAATGCTTTGTCACCAGCCGTACGCCTCGAGCGTGGAACAACAAGCCTGATAACATCAGAGGAAGAACGGAGTCGATGCCTAGAGTCATCATTGCCATCTGAAACATTGTACAAAACAAGATCATTGGTAAGATAGCTAGGAGCTAGACCATGAAGACATTTATAGATATATAACAGAATCTTGTACTTAATTATGTCCTTAACCGGAAGCCAATGAAGAGTACACAAAAGCTGTGACGAACTTTGGTCCCGTCCACAAGCAAATACCAACCGCGGAGCCTTATTCTGCAGGCGCTGAATACGCTTGAGGTCGACTTCCTTGGCGCCAAAAAGTAACGAATTGGCATAGTCTATTCAGGACAGGACCAAAGATCGTACAGCGTGATGACAGGGTTCTTGTGTAATAAACCTTCTTATTCGCCATAAGTGACTAATATGAAAACTAACGCTCCTACACAGACCACTGATCTGGTCGGACATATTCATGGCGGAATCAAATATGACGCCTAGATTTTTTACAGAGGAGGTAGTTTGAATGGTTATGTAGTTTGAATGGTAATGGTTAAGTTTGCTATCTTCTGTAGAACGCTTTCTACAGAAGGTAAAACTTATTGGTTTACTACATGGTTCAAAGTTTAACATATTCTTCAGAACATTCCATTGCATTCTATACTACGTTTGCCCTCTTCAGTGCATAGCATATGATACAAAGTTTGCTATCTTCAGAAGATAGCTCACATGTGCTATCACATTCCTTTCTGTTTGCTATCAGAAGATAGGAATTGCTATTGTTCTAAACAATGGGAACCGCCCGGAATCGGAAGTTGGCCGCCGGTTGAGTTTTGATCTCATCCCTAAATGAAATTATAGGAGGGTGACCCAATTAACAGCCTAATCCCTCCACTTTACCCCCATCATACCCGGGCCATAATCCCAGGGCTTAGACATGTTAGACTAATGAAAGTCGATGTTAATACTAGTATTTTCAACGGATGCTAACACATTTGTTTTTCTCTTTACTTTTCATATCTTCTTCCTTATGGATGTTGACAATGGATCATTTCATTGGATATACGGATGTTTACAATGGATCATTTCATTGGATATACGGATGTTTACAATGGATCATTTCATTGGATATACGGATGTTTACAATGTATCATTTCATTGGATATACGGATGTTTACAACGGATCATTTCATTGGATATACAGGTAAGTGCATACTTTCAGATACTTTCAGATAAAGGTATATGCCCGGGTATATGTATCTATAATGTAAGTATGTTGATAATTCTTCAGAGTTGTGTAATGATATTAATAGAGTGATTTATATAGTATTTATTTTGTTAAGTATCAATGCACTTTACAGATATGACAGTACAATTACAGTAACCTAAAATACAGATTAATTAAGCAAATGAAATTAAAGGTGGGTGACCCATTCAACAGCCTCATCCCTCCACTTTACCCCAACATATTGGAGATTTTGAAGAAGGAAGCTTATAACTTTCTCATAATCCCAGTGAAATTTCCGTTTAGGCCTGAAATACGTTTCATTTACATACTATGAACAAAAACATGATAGCCTTAATTTAAATTATATAATAGCCTCAATTTTAGGCCCATTGACCCTTTGCAAGGATCCGCCATCTTGCTCCCAAAACAACGTTCTCCCTTGCCTGCAAAAAAATATCGTCACTGTTCTCGCAAAACCTCGTAACTCCAGTAGCTGCTGTGTGTTAAATATGTACAATACAATACAATACAATATACTATATTGTACATATTTGACACATGGCAGCTACTGGAGTTACGAGGTTTTGCCAGAACAGCGAAAATATTGCTTTTCGTTCCAACCACCAAAAAACGAAACCACCAAAAGGGTTTTGCAAAACGTACAGAGTAATTAAGATTGCTTATGAAAGGTGTACATACACACAACACTCTACGGTTATTTGGTACATGTAGAACTTTTACTTTAAATTTTAACTAATAGTGAGTTAATAATTACTTTTTATGACTCAAATGTATTATTATTTATATAAATGTGAACACTGATGGTGGTATTCATACTGCCATTAAAACATTAGAAGAATTAACAACAAAGAGCAAAGAAATTCTCTAAAAACTTTTTATCTTGAAATGAAAGGAGTAACTCATATTATTTGGCTATACTAAATCAAAATTATTTTACATAAATAGCGCCCTCAGTTTTGACACAAATATACAGTTATGGAATACAGATTACCACACAAAGACAAAAATGATGAATAATAATGTATACAGAAATCAATGTTAAAATTAGCTAAAATAAGATGCTAGGATTCTGGCTGTTTGTGGTTAGTCTGTATCTCATTAGTCCATGGATGTGCACCTGTTACGCTGGACTGGAACTTTGCCTGTTGTGTGCTATATGTAATCTAAGGTGTTATCTGAAGATTTTTACACCAATATTATTTAGAACAGCCCATTATTCTGAAGTTAGGGCTTAAGGCATTTTAGGTTAGCATTAGGGTTAGTGTTAGGGATATGGTTAGGTTAGTGTTAGGGTTTTAACGAAGTTACTGGGTTTTCAGTCTAATAACCATAATCTATTTTGATATTACTAGAATATCAGACTGAAGACTGAAGACCCTTCAGACTATTGACCTGTAACTATTTTGATATCACTAGAATATCACATTCAGTATCAAAGTAATATTTGTCATCACCTTGATCACTTTTCTTGACACGTATATAACGCTTAATAAAATCCATAACTTGGTTGAAGATTTCACCTGGTTCCGATTCGTGAAACTTTACGGTCATGGTGATGAAATCAAGCATTAACTTTGTGTCGGGCGTTGTTTCTTCTTCGGTGAAATAGGTGGTAAGATCTACAGATTCTATGTAGGAAGATGCATGAGTATAGGCCATCTGGTACTTCTTCAGGATAGACTGAACCACTGTAGAGTTGGTAAAGTAGTTTGTCTTTACCCTCTGTGGTTCAGTAGTAGCTGAGGGAGTCTGCTTTTCCAGAGCTAGATGTGGAAATGTCTTCATAAGGAATCCCATACCAGTGTGTCCTATGACAGAAAGAGGAAGGAAGATACTGTTTATGATTTTTTTATTATTATTATTTATTTATAATAATTTCAGATATATGAAAACAATATCGTAGAGATTTGCTCAAAAGTGAAAATATGTACAAAAATGTGGTAGTAAGCAATCTGGGCTTCTATTATATTAAGTGAGTTAAAAAATTATGTGTTAGGCTCTACAATCAGATCATCATCCTGTAGCTTTGAGAACAATAATATGCTATTTCAGTTGGAATCCGTATCCCTCCCATGGAATACATGTCCTTGAACTTCTACACAGGGAGTGCGAATTTCAAATGAGGCTAGCTGAATGAGTGAGTCCATTTGAAACCTTCACCCCGTATGTGGGAGATTAATGTCATGTCTTCCATACGATGGATGGATTTTGACTTGGATAGCCCAATGGTCTGTGATAGGCCTCCGTGTATGAGGGCACGGTGGCTCAGTGGTTACGGCCTTGGACTCATAATCTGAGAGCTTGCTTGATGTGCATGGGTTCAAGTCCCCGTCCCACCACCGTGTTGCGCCCTTGGGCAAGGCGCTTTGCCTCGCTTGCCTCACCCCACCCAGGTGCAATGGGAAGCTGTTAGGGGTTGTCACAGTTGTTGTACTGATGAACCCTGCGCCAATATTCTAATGACGGCGGAATAAATGTAAAGCGCTTTGAGGCTGTTTACGGCATAAAGCGCTGTATAAATATCTACATTTATTTATTTATTTTTTTATGATAGAAAGCACAATATGTTGGAATCAGACTACCCATGCACCTTTAACATGGACACGATTTCTACTTTCTACATAGAGTGAGACCATTTGATATACTGTACATGTTCCCAATACCCCAAAACAAGTAACAAATTGCTTCTTCTTATTCACCCACATAACTTAACATTGCTATGGTAATGGTTCTCATACTCCAGCCCTGAAATCTGGAAATGTCCAATCCAGTCTCAGTACAAATGGCAATATATGGGAATATGCTGCTGAAATTGGTCTCATTTTATGTCCCCTTTTTGATGAAAATTGGTGTCCGTTCCCCCCCCATTGTTTCTAAAATTTGTCACTAAATTGACCCAATTTTGTGAATCTTGAGCTAAACTGTCCCGACACATGCAACAATTTTGAGAAATGTCTTAAATTTGGCTCCTAATTAAATCATCAAATTGTTAAACTTGCAAAATTCGGCCCCTTAATGATGTCAGATTGTCAAATTTGGCTCATAATTTGCCACAAATGCCAAATGTGGCACTGAAAACTTTAATTTGTCAAAATTTGCCCTAAATATACATGTAGGCCTCGGATATAGGAATGGGTCTTAATTTTGGTGATTTTTTAGGAGACTTGAGTACCCCATATAATACCTGTTATAGCTATCAAGAATATTATCCCGCCAGGTTCTAATAACTCGTACAACTTTCTGACTGAGTCTTCCACTTCACCCACAAAGTATATGGCATGGATAATGGTGATGAAATGGTACTTTTGCCCTGCTTTCATAGATGTCACAAACTGATGGAAGGTTTGGTTGTGCCAACTGTATTCAATCCTGGTAATGTCGCTGCTATTCTGACGTACCATGTCTTGATATTTGGAGATCCGCTCTGTGCTTGGTTCAATGACGGTTGCAGATATTTGAGAGAATTTGGTTTTCAGTTTCTTCAGTTGCAAAGTTTCTTGATTACCTGTTGGAAAAAAGTATTGCATGGTGTTAGATTACTGGTATTAATGGGTGGGATATGAACGTTTGGACAGTATTTATTGTGGGGCATTAGAGCACATCAGACATATCGAATTGCATTCTGAATACGAAGAATGCCCTTCTGATATGTCCTTTTGAAATTCGCAATGTAATACACATTTTATGGCACATGATTAAAAATTGATATTTTTGATATTTAACAGTACTTGAAGTAAACTTTATAAATCTGATTTATATTTAAAGTGTATGTAGGTGGGATGAAAAGCCGACGATCAATTGAAAATGTTGACCCTTTATATTTATACATACACTTTAAGAATATGTCATTAGATTTATAAAATTTACTTCAAGGACTGTTATATATCAAAAATGTGAAAAATATCAAATTTTAATAATTTGTCATAAAATGTGTATTATATCGTTAATTTCAAAAAATGAAAATTATTTGATATCAGAAAGACATTCTTCGTATTCAGAATGCAATTCGATATGTATGATGTGCTCTTATGTCCCACAAAAAATACTGTCGAAACGCTCAAAACGCTCATTCCAGATCCCTTAATGCAAACATTGGTAGGAGAATAAAGGAACCGTTTACATTTTAAATTTACATAGAGAAATTAGTGCATGTTTATACAGAAAAAGGATGTGGCATGTGGTTGGGTCGGGTCTGATGGGGTTTTGGTTCGGGTAGTGTGGTGGGACCTGAGAGCACATCAGGTACAACAAAATGCATTCTGAATACAGACAAGTCAATGAAAGGGCTGCTTGTTTGTTTGTTGGTTTTATTTCTTCTTTCACCTGGGACACTCAATTAGCGTATTGTCTAGTGCTTACATTTCTTATCAAATCATGAAATGTCACAAATGCGACTTGTTCCTTGTTTTGTCAGAGCGGTAAGAAATGAATTCATAAAAGGTACTTTTTAAAACTGTCAACAACACTTCTTGTGATTTTTGATGTAAAATTTTGACAGTCTAAGCTCTTGACTGACATGATTATCGATATCTTTGCTTCTACCCTTTGTTAGAAACTTAAAATTTGTAGCAAGGAGATTCGGTTTTCATATCAGTTTGTTATATAATCGTGTGAAGAAAATAATCACTTGGTTTGACGTTACCTGATCTACGTATACAATGTTGAAATTACGCATTGCAATATTCAGGAGCAGAGTAATCGAACATATTAATCTACATTTAAACTGGTGGTTTAAAAAATCCAATCAGCCTTTGCTATTTTCGCTGTGAAAAAATATAGACCATCGAAATATTTGCATTTGACATTACAAAAGGGGCGACCCAGGTGATATAAACAACATCAATTAATGTCCTTATCGCATGTAGGAGGATCGATAGAAGGCTATATGGCTTACAATATAAATTGGGGACTTTTATTGAAGTAATTTTTACTCAAAAAAATGAGAAGAGAGAGAGAGAGAATAGAAGAGGGGAAAGAGTGTGTGGGGAGGGAAGGGAGAAAGAGAAACAGATGGGAGAGAGCATTGGAAGTGGAAAGGGAAAGATGGAAAGAGGAGAGCTCGAGAGTGGAGTAGAATAGTGTGTAGAAGATATCGAATGTAGGGGAGGCGAGGGGAGAGGGAAGAGAAGGTTATATATAGGTGGGGGAGTGGCCTAGGTAAGAGGTATGGGTTGTGCATACCGGAGACTACCGGATTCAATAAACTAATTGATAATCAAAACATCTCCATCATCATACATCGTTTATTTTTAATACAAACAAAGCCCCCTCCCCCTCAATATACGCGCATGATTTCTAGCCTTCGGGCCGTAGAACACGGTGAAATGAAAGTAAGCCACCTACGACAGACTTCAGTAAAAGCGTCTCTAATGTACGGCTCATTTGATAGAGCATAAACTACCGCCCGCGGTGATAGATATCCGATGAAATTATACTTTAAAATCGGCCATTATATACTTATGGTTATATACCGATACTGTGTCCTCCCCACACAAAAGTGTTATGACTGCAGACCAGATCTGCTCAACTTTTTAATCCCCCGATTTTTGGTTTCTGAACAAAAGAGAAACCAATTTTGAAAATAATTTGAAATGAGGGGTTGGTTGCTCCAAGGTATGTTGGAATAATCTGGTTGACTAGATTGAATCTAATCTCTTGTTATTATCAAAGCAGGTATTTTTGTTAATTTGTTTGTTTGTGTGCTTGCTTGTTTGTTTTTGTGAGGGTTGCATACTTTGATACAGATCACAGGTCCCGGAAAGGATTAACCTTTCTGGATCAAGGTGCTTGGATAGTATCTTGCATCAAAGTGCCTAGATGGTGACCTATACCAGGACAAAACCAGGAACAAGTCGCATTTTTGACATTTCATGATTTGATTAGAAATGTAAGCACTAGACAATAAGCTTTACAAAGATACCAAAATATAAATAGCATCAATACTTTTCAATGTATGGATAATTTTGTAAATGATACTTTGATATTTTTGCAAAATTCCTATTCGAGTAATGGGCCAATATTAGTTTCCAGCCTTACCACACAATATTGAATATAGTTCAACTGTATTTAGTGATTAAATGAACCTCTTTTCAATAGGTGCTTTCAAATACCATGAAATAAAGAATTCCAAAAGTTACATAATTATAGCAGTAAAAAATATATTCGAAGGCCTATGATTACAGACAACAGGTATTATGCGGACACCTGGTGAAGGTCAATGCATAAAAGTGTGTGACTAGTATCTATGAAATTAGAGTTATAATCTGATCTACTGGATAGTGGATGCGATGACCTTTACATAGGGGAGACCAAACAGACTCTAGCAAAGCGCGTGTACATGCATAGGAGAGCTTGCACTGGTTGTGGAGACTCTGCGGTTTACTCGCACTTAGACATCACTAATCATTCATTTGACAACAATGATGTCAAGATACCGTAAAACCCCGTCCACAAGCATATAGAGTGCTTCTGATAAAAGCTAAATTAATCCAGGCGCCATTATGGAATTTGAGCAAATAAATTATAAATCCAAGCACATACAAACAAGTATTATTGTAAGACCAATCTATTGTATTGGCATATATACGCATGTATCGTATTAATTTAACTTTCATCAAAAACACTATATATGCTTGTAGACGGGGTTTTACGGTATTAGATCGCGAAAGCAGATGGTTTGAGAGTGGAGTCAAGGAAGCGATTTATGTCAAACGGGAGGAGCCTTCACTTAATAAGGGAGGCGGGCTACGACACAACTTGGCAGGGGCCTATTGTTCCGCGATAAAGAAGATCCCTCGGAGGTTTGGCTCATCTTCGACCTGTGACGTAACATCCTCTTCACAGGTCAACGAACTTTTGCCGCTTTAACATCAGTTGGCCTGATGATGCATCCGAGATAGGATGTGAAATAATGCCACTCTCAAAAACGTAAGTCCAGTAGATCAGATTATAACTCTAATTTCATAGTTATTTATACCTGGATGAATGATAATCTTCATAGTCGTATTGCTTTTTTTAAACATACACAAAAAGTTTGAGTGATCATAACTTTGAGCATATGTTCACAAGCAATAAATTGTATGAATATTTTGAGAAAGAATTCTAGCTATTGTATGATTTCACACTCGTGTAAAATGACATCAGAACACATCAGAACACAACTGGATACACTCATATGAGTGTAACATTAATTACTCAGATTAACCTTCACCCTTGACCAGGAACTACACAACATTTTGTGGACCCAGATAACTTGATATGTTGAAGAAAAAAAACCAAAAAAAAACGAGCGGTGGAGGATATGATTTTAAACCCTTTAAGGCGTGGGGTATGGGCGAACTTGAAGTACAGGTATCTGGAGAGGGGAAGCATCGAGTTACTCCAAATCACAGTCACTGGGCCTCCGAGTGCGAATATGTATTTATTTTGGAAGGTCCGTTGGCTTAGTGGTAACGCACTGAGATTTATAAAAGGGAGGTCCCGGGTTCGATTCCCAGCTCTGCCTATTTTTTTCACGGCTGAGAAAAAAATGCAATTTCTGAACTGCAAACTTATTTGGCGCGCGATCTGAGCTGGTCCTTTTCTGGTGGCTGTGTCTGTTACAGGCACACTCCTCTGGAATCCATACCAGGTTCATGCCCATTAAACTTCCTTTAAATTTAAGCATTTTAGAAGTAGGGTGCAATTGTAGGTTGATATATGTTTTTCTATAAGATGGGATGGTCTTTTTGGTATATACCGGTTCATCCCGATTTAATTGCATAGACTATGCTCATCATATTTTAATGCCAATGATGAAGTCTAATAAATAAAATAAATGAATAAATAAAAGGAGATCATAATATGATTATGAGTATTGTCCATTTGGCCTTACCTTCACTACTGCCCACACCAAGCACACGCAATGGCTGATCATCAAGTTTATCACCAAACTTTTCGAATAAAACCTTCACTACATAAGAGTCAAATTCTGCCTCTGTCCATTTCGCAAGAATTTCCTGACGTTGTGTCTGTTGATAATATTCATTGAGAGCTATCCAGTAGCAGTCATGGTTACAGTATAACGGTTGCAATGGGGTTTTCTGTTGGAAATTTGGTGCAGTCATGTTGCAGTGTAGTAGAGTATGATATTACAGACAACTTTAGACCACATGTAGCACCAGTCCAGCACTGAGGTTACATACCCCGGATCTCAGGATTTATGTACAAATTTCGCTCGGTCCATACTCCAATCAGATCTTACGATCTCAAACATCATCATCAATCAGGATACAGTTCAATAATTCTGGGCCCTGGGAGAGTTTTTTTTAACCACCTATATTACATATTATTATACTCTTGAAACAGTCGCCTGATTTGGCAATATACACGGAAGGAGGTAGGGAGTTCCATCCTATGATTGTTCATGGGAGGAAACATAATTTAAGAATGCAGAGCAAGATGATGACTCATAAATGGCAAGATACATTAACATAATTTCAGATCTTTTTTAAAAGCTGTTTTAAAAGACGAGAATGATTTTGCATCTCCGATATCCTTTGAAATAAGATTCCATGTGATACATGCTTGATATTGAAACGTACTTTTACCATAATAAGTATTAAAACTAGGCTTGTAAAGATTTCCAGCTTTGCTTGTTCGTGTATGTACAGCATGGATAGAACTAACTTCATGAAATAAATCATTAAGGTAAACAGGTGCCATATTATTCAAAACTTTGTACATCATACACCCATTATTATATAAAATTCGACTACGAATATCCATGAAGCCTAAAGTCATTAACATATCTTTGATGTGTGTACGGAATGGCATACATAAAATAATTCTCATGGCAGTATTTTTGAGTTTTGGAGTTTTTGAAGCCTATTTATATTAGTTTCCGTACAACTACTCCAGACAACCATTCCATAATCAAAGTGAGGAAGTACCAACGTGTTATAAATCGTGATAAGGGAACTCTTTGGTACAAATGGCTTAATTCTCCTCATGATACCAAGACCATTACATACCTTTCGGCAAACGTTGTTAACATGATCATTCCATTTAAGTTTGAATCAATAGAAACACCAAGATACTTAAACGAATTTACATTTTCAAGCACAATATCATTCATAGTTACATTAAAATTACTAATTTGTCTTGTTTTAAATGGCGTACCCAGCAACATTACCTTTGTTTTGTTTACATTTGCTTTCATATGGTTATCATCAAGCCAATTATTTAATGACATAAGGTCATCGTTTAGAAGATTTTCAATAGTAGTGACATCTTTATGACAAACGTAGATTAAAGTATCATCAGCATACATGTCAATAATTGAGTTATTTAAATAATTTGGCATGTCATTAATAAAAATCAGAAAAAGTAAGGGACCAAGAATAGATCCTTGTGGAACTCCGGAGCTAATTGAATTTGGATTTGTAAATTTTGCCATTAACCAATACATGCTGTGTTCGATTTTCAAGATAAGATTTGAACCAGCTACCTTCAACTCCTGAAATACCAAGTGACTGTAATTTGTGCACAAGAAATTCATGATTAACCATGTCAAATGCTTTGCTGAGATCAACAAAAACAGCACCAAGATAATTTCTATTATCTATTTCCATGTTCCACTTATCAATTGTTTTAATAAGAGCTGTGCATGTAGAGTGGTGTTTTCTAAAACCAGATTGAGCAGTATACAAAATATTATTATCAGTAATATATTTATACAGTTGCTTATGAACGAGCTTTTCCAAAATCTTTGAACAAACCGGAAGAATGGAGATGGGCCTATAATTTGAAAAATCATCTTTATCACCACTCTTGAAAATTGGGGAAACCTTGGCAATTTTGAGTTCAGTAGGAACTTTACCTTGTTTAATACATAAGTTAAAAATATTACACAACACAGGAGCAATTTCATTCGTGGCATACTTCAATAACTTGGTACATATATTATCTATTCCACTAGCCTTATTCTGTGAAATATCATTTAATTCATTAATAACTTGATCAACACTTATTTCACTGAATGTAAACTTACTATCAACATTGATTTTCTTATCAGTTGACTCCATACATAAATTATATCATTAGTAACATCAGTTGTACCTATGTTGGTGAAATGAACGTTCGCCAAATCAATATCATCCTTGAATGTTGTTGGAAGAGTGGTTACTTGACCTTTTTCATTTGGAAGTAGTTCTTTCAAAGTTTTCCACATTTTCTTGCAATCACCAGCAGCATTATTAATCTCTTTGGTATAACACTCTCTTTTAGCATCTTTCATTAATATATTTACCTTGTTTCTTAATTCCTTATATTTATACAGTGATCATTACAAATTTATGTACACTTGATTGCTTTCTTATGGTGATAATCCCTTTGTTGCATAATGTCAAAAATATCATCACGGTTTTCTAAACATAGACACAGTTTATTCTGAAACCTGATGGTTTTTAACGGTGCATGAATATCACATACAGCAGTGAATTTGTTGACAAAATAATCCCATGC
Source organism: Amphiura filiformis (assembly GCF_039555335.1). Lineage (NCBI taxonomy): Eukaryota > Metazoa > Echinodermata > Ophiuroidea > Amphilepidida > Amphiuridae > Amphiura > Amphiura filiformis. The sequence continues at coordinate 44,130,761 of NC_092640.1, read as the reverse complement.
TGATGCTACGGGAAGAGAATCATTGATTTCCCAATTAACACAACTTAGATCATAAGTAAAATCATCAATATTAAAGTTCTTAAAACTTCTAAACTCTTTATGAACATGTTTATCACTCTTACCACTCTTGACTGCCGGCTTTCTTGAGATGACGGTTTCAACAAGACTATGATCACTCAAGGAAAGATGTAACACATCAGTATTAACACACATATTGGAATTAGTTGTTAAGATATATCAATCAATGTTTTGCTCGTAGGATTCTAGTGGGTTTCTTGACCAATTGAGACAAATTATATAATTCCATGAAATCATGCATGTGTCCTGTCGCAATATCTTTTTTAAGAAAGTCACACTTTAAATCGCCTAAAAAAATGATTTCTTTATTTTCATCGATTAAACCATCCATTTTTTCTGATAACAAATCAAAAAAGAGAAAATCATCTTTTTTGGTCGGTAAAGGCATCCTTTAACCATTGCTTTCTTATGAGCATGCTTTAAAAAAAAAGAGAGAAACACTTGACCTCTTTCACATCGTCATTTGCCGTTTGAAAATGACCACAATTCTCACTTTTTCACACACTGAACTGCAATATTTCTTTATTTGTCGCTTATTTATCGTAATACAATAATGATCATCAATGAATTTCTCAATATTTTATGATTTTAGGATATATTTATTCATAGCCAAACTATGCATATAAAACGCACGAGCATTGCACAACAGCTACTTACTTATTCATGAGTATCATTTAAATGCATGCTCATTACAAAGGCGCTACTGACTAGCGTTTGGGGTGTCCAGACCCTCGATAAAATAGAAAAAGAAGGCAAAAATAGTCAGTGCTGTGGATATGTATATCAATGCTTGGATGTGTGGTTCGCACATGTAGTTTCTTCAGACCAAATTAAGTGAAAAGGGTCTATGTTTGCTATCTTCTGTAGATAGAACATGGTATCAATTAAGTTTGCTAGTATCTTCAGTACATTCTATACTGCATTTGCTATCTACAGTAGATAGCACATGGTACTAAGTTGGTTATCTTCTGGATATAGATGGTTTGTCATGTTGTAAAAGTAAACAAATGTGAAAAAACCAAGGATTTATTATAAACAGGGTTTTTTTGTGCATTCTAAGATCAAAACAATTTCATACAATCTTAGTGAGCCAAACGTTAAAAAATTGTCAGGAGTGTATTTTAAACAATCAAAATTGTTTATAATTGCACAGATGCGCACTTCACATATAACGTGCAGTTCTTTCTTATCAATCTTACGTGTTTGTGTCATGCAAGAGTGATTCATTTTCCTTGCCGGTTGATGCATTTATATATATTTTTTTATTATTATTTATACAGCCTATCCCTCCTCTTTTCCCATCATATTAAAGAGATTTCGATATCATAAGCATTGATAAGAATGCTTATTTTTCTCATAATCCCAGTGAATCTTTAGGTGTATGCTTGATTTAAATATTATGAACACAAAAGTTAAATAATGATGGGGTACCACACATACTTTTCTTTTATACATTCTAGTGTGATACCCATTTTGGTTTCCAGCCATTACTGTAATTTAAATGAGGCATAAGATTATTTTGGCAACAATCTCTTCCTATTGCAATGTTAGGGAAAGTCAGGGAAATCCCTTGGCTCAAAAATACAGGATCAAAAATTATGACAAAAATGTGTGATGTTCATCTTCTGTTTGGTCTATAATGGTAACAATTATCTTTATTCTGGTCTATTTATTATTAGAATTGCAAATTGTGTATGCTTCACATGCAAATATCTTGTGAAAGTCATTTTAAATTAGGGTAAAATGGGGCACATTCTCACGATTTACGTTACCATGCGTCGCCAGCAGTAGCTCTTGCCAGTCCATTTTTTGACCTCAAAGGTTCACTTGATCACCTGATTGGATTTTCATGCTAGTATGATATGCCCCTCCCCACGCCAAAATTAACTTCGGCTAGCCAATTAGAAGATCAGTTTACCATAACAAAATATGGTCATCTTTTTAGTTTCCATTTTCATTAAATTATTATAAAACAAATGCGTATATAAAATTAAAATAAATACTCTACCTCCTAAACCAGTTCAATTGTACCACCGGTATGCTTTGACTACATTTATAAATATGTATTTATAAATACCCACGTGACCACCTCCGTGCTGCCACAACAGCTTGTAGACAGTAAGTCTCGAAGTGATCTTTTATGTAGCTGGTTGTCTTCTTGTACTTATAAATGCAAAGGCGGTAAATAATATGAGACTACTGTGCAGCAAAATTGTATATTTGTTACCTAGCCGGGACACCGGCTAGGTCTTGAAATGCTACCGGATCTTTCTTTCTTCTGGCAACAAATTTCAAAATGCTTCTTCTCTTACATGTTACATGCTACAATGACGTCACTTGCACATATGCATTGTCTATATCCAGTGTCTATAGGGTGTTCACAGATTTGGGGTCAAAGGTCATTTAGGGGTCATTTCCGGTATAATACCAAATATCTTCAAAATGCTTCTTCTTCCACAAATTACATGTGATGGTGACATGCTTAGGTCATGTGACTTGACTTTGGTCGGTGTCTATAGGGTGTTCACAGATAAGGGGTCAAAGTTCATTAAGGGGGTCATTTCTGGTCAGAATGCTAAAATATTCAAAAATCACTGTTTTTACAAATTACATAGCAGAGTATTGTCATTAGCACACATGCATTGCTACTAATAAAGGTCTTTGGGGTGTCTACAGTTTCGGGGTCAAAGGTCATTAAGGGGTCGCTTCCGGTCAAAAACCAAAAATCATCAAATATGTTCATTTTTTTAAATCTCAAAACGTAACCAGACCAGAGTGACATAAACTTCATATATGCATTAGTGTTACCCGATGCATGCACGGTATTTTTATTTTTTGGTCAAAGGTCATTTAGACGTCATTTCCGGTTTTAAGCTAAATAACTTCAAGAATTTTTATCTCTATAACTAAGCATAGTAGATTTTTTAAATTTAAACTGTAACAATGCATTTTCGTGGTGTACATGAGGTTTTTTTTATATTGGGGTCAAAGGTCATTAAAGAGGTCAAAACGTCAAATTTGCAAAAAAATGTTCAAAATTACGGAAAAGTAGCTGTATCTCAGCCTATGGAAGACGGATAAAGCCCCTACATGCTACAGTGATGCACCATTAATGGTGTGAGACGTCCATAAACTTTAAGACAGGCATTTCCGGCTCCGGCTAGGTCCAGATCTGTAACCAGATCTAGTTATCTTTGTGATTATATTGTAAACGTTTCAGTCGATAAATATTTTTCCGTCGGCAAATACTTTCAAAGTGTTGTTTTTCATAACATATTACAAATTCGGAATTCCCTAATACTTGAATTTGATGATATTTATCTAAAAAGTTCCTATCCTTTTAAATTCCATGAGGATTTGATCACGCTTGCTGGTCTTGGCATGTCGTGCCCATGGATCACGTGCGTATTTATAAATACGAATTTAAAAATATGGTCGAAGGTAGCTGACCAAGATTGGGTACATGTACCATGAATCATTATGTACAGCTAACATTCATATATTCATTTATTCATAGGTATCATCAGTTTTTACACACAAAATATGTATTGAAAACCCTCACACCTACCCCAATCTTTTTATTACGCCAATCAAACAATTTTATTTTAAAGCCTAATTGTCAATGTTATCTTTTGATTTTTTTTTCATATTACCTATTTTGATATTACTAGAACATCACATTCATTATCAAAGTAATATTTGGCATCACCTTTATCACCTTTCTCGACACGTGCATTACGTTTGATATAGTCCATGACTTGATTAAAGGTTTCGTCTGGTACTGATTCCTGAAACTTGACTGTCATAGTGATGAAATCAAGTAGAAGACTGGTGACAGGTGTCATCTCATCTTGGGTGAAACAGGTGGTCAGATCAGCTGATACTATGTAGGAAGATTGAGTATAGGTCATTTGGTATTTCTTTAGGACATATTTGACCTCTGTGGAATCGGTATAATATTTTGTCTTTACCTCCTGTGGTTGAGTAGTAGTTGGTGGAGTTGTCTCTTCCACTGCTAAATATAGATGTGGGAATGTCCTCAAAAGCAATGACATACCAGAGTATCCTATGGCAGAAATATGTAATCGGTACTGTTTATAGTCATTTTTATGAGAATGTATACATATACGTACACAAAACAGGGAGGTAAATAAGAATAATTTACTGGGTGGGCAATTTAATTAATTTTTGCCCTCAAATAATGGAAAATAATTAACTGGGTGGGCAGCGATAATTAATGGCATCCAGGCGTTTGGATTTTTGGAAATGTAGACTTGTTTATGCGTACAATTTGGCTTTGATGTAAAAAGTGGAATTTCCTCTCCCCCTAAATGCATCTTATGCCAATTTTTAGCATATTCATGTAGCAATTATCACGAAAAATTGTATAACATATTATATTTCACTTCACTGGGTATTTAGAAATCTTATACTAATCATCACTCACCATTACTCCTACGTAGAAAAAAAAGCAATAAAATTAGATGGTAAGTAAAGTAATTTACTGGGTGGGCATTTTGGGGCAATGGGCAAGTTGAATTTACTGGGTGGGCAAAATAATTTATTGGGTGGACAAATGCCCACCCAGTTAACATGTTATTTACCTCCCTGACACAAAACGTTAAATATCGGGTAATATACGATAATAACGATATAAAACATTTAAATAACGTTCCAAAAACATTTTTGAAAATTTTTAAATGTTAATTAAAAGTTTACAAAATATTTTATAAAAATGTTTTGCCAACAGAATTAAAATAACATTTTGACAACATTATTAAAATGTTGCTGTCGGGGGTTGCTGTATATAAAACGTTTTCAAATGTTTTCACGCCAACATTTAAATATTATTAAAACGTGTTGAATAAAAACCAACATGTTACAACATTTTATAAACATTTTTGTGTTTGCTTGGTAGTTTGTCATCCTCTAAACGCATATAATTGCAAGAGGCTCTCTCTTTGACTCTTGTTAGGGGCATGTTTGTGTACAGTACATATCTTCAGTGCACCGTGATCTCCACCCATTTGGTCTGAAAGTTCAAATCACTATTGACCCTTTGTCAAAGTAAGTGTACCATGATGACTAACGTTTTGGTCTGAAATGGACATATATCTAAATGCTACGAAGGTATGACCCCATGAGTGGTGTTATATGAAAGAGGAAAACATAAAGAGTATAATAAAAATATTTCCACATCCGGGGTGCCACTCATCATAAGACCCGGGTCAACATTTATATGGGTCCTTTTCATATCTCCAAATGCCAAGAAGGTATACCCCCACCCCCGAGTGGTGTCAAATGAAAAAGTAAAGAATGTAATAAAAATCATTTCCCCACCGGCCACTCAAAAGATCAGGGTCAATATGAAAAAGAAAAAGTAAGAATAATAATCCAAATAATATCCCCACCAGCGGGAAGTGATATTCCTCATGATACCTGGGTAAATGCCAAAAAGGCATGACCTCCCAGTAATGTCAAATGAAAGAGAAAAAAGTGAAGAATATAATAAAATAATTTCCCCACTCGGAAGTGACACTTCTCATAAGACTCGGGTCAATGTTCTTCCTATTTTGGGACCTTGTCTTATCTCAAAATCTCAAGAAGGTATACCACCTACATCTCACATCTACCATAATATACTGCCAAAGGGCCATGGTTCAGCTATAGTGCGGTAACCGCTCTACTTTATTTTAATTTGAGGTCAATCTTACTATAATTTGCCTAATGTTGCGTGCGTGTATGTGGGGGGGTGTGTGTGCGTGTGTGTCAAAGGCTCTGTCAGTTTTGATCCGAGCCTCGCCAAATTCGCACGGGGGATGCAGAAAAATACGGGGAGTGTCGTAAGCTACCTTCGGTCGCAAATCGGAGGTCGAAGGTCAAAGGTCAAATTTTAAACTTGGTCCGATTGGGCTGTAATTCATATGGGAGATCAAGGAAAATATGGGGAGTGTCCTACGCTACCTTCGGTCGAAATCGGAGGTCGAAGGTCAAAGGTTAAATTTTAAACTTGGTCCGATTGGGCTGTAATTTATACGGGGGATCAAGGAAAATATGGGGAGTGTCCTAAGCTACTTTCGGTCGAATGCGGGGATCACATTTGGTTGCGATCGGTAAAGGATTGGGCTCAAAATCCGCGAAAATGTGAATTTTCAAAAATCCACAGTGCCCAAGTCAGTGACCATGGTACAAACAATTGCACTTGCTGCCTGTGTTCTATAAATAGCTCTGATGCATTCTGATACATGTATGTACTTGAACTTGGTAAAATCTATATTAAGCCATTGTCTCCCACTGTGGGTTTTGAAGGAAGAAAGAAAGAGTAGTCAGTAAAACAAGTAAAGATATAAATTAATTAATTTAATTAACTACCGGTAATTAAGTAATGTCATCTGAGGTCACAGGTCATCCAACAGGTCATCTGCGGTCAAAGGTCATATGGGGTGAAACATTATCCTATCAGCTGGATTGGGCTTAAACTTGGTACAATAAATTGGAGGAATCGGTCTCAATAAAAGTCCCTATAGCATTAGGCCTATACCAATTTTATAGTAAGATACCGGCATATTGAGTAATTATAAATTTTATCTGTGATGTGATTCTTTCCTTTTGCCCCGGGCCTTTTGCCTGTTTACGTTTAAGGCCATTGAAGGAGATTGGTATAGAAATGATCAATGTGCATGACGTGCATGTAGTAAAATTCACGCACGACATACAAAATTATACATGTTTTTAAAGGCAAGACATCAAGGAATCTAAATAAAATACAGCTCCTAAATTGTCAAAGTTGCCCGATTTGGCCCCTAAATTACCAAATTCCCAAAATGGTCGACCAATTTGGCCCCTGAATTGTCAAATTTCCTCAAATCTAGGCTAATTTGGCCCCTAAATTGTTAAATTCCCTAGATCTAGGCCTCGGGTTAGTCAGGTATAGAAATAGGTCCCATTTGGGGGTAAAATTTTGAATAAATATATGCCCCCAATTTCATACTCTAGGAAACACGTCTCTACCCAACCAAACTTGAGTACTCCCGAGTCTTACCTGTACTAGCTACTAAGAATATTATCCCACCGGGTTGCAAGAAATTATACAACTTTTTGAATGTTTCTTCTATTTCACCCATAAAATATATGGCATGGACAATGGTGATGAAATGGTACTTCTGTCCTGTTTCCATAGATCTCACAAACTCATGAAAGGTTTGGTTGTGCCACTTGTATTCAATCCCGGTAATGTCACTGCTTTTCTGACGTACCATGTCTTGATATTTGGAGATCCGCTCTGTGCTTGGTTCAATGACGGTTGCAGATAGTCGAGAGAATTTGGTTTTCAATTTCTTCAGCTGTAAAGTTTCTTGATTACCTTGATTTGGAAAGAAAATCATATTGCATGGTGTTAGATTATTAATGCAAACATGGATATAATAAGTGGAATAAATTTACATAATTGTAGATTTACATAGAAAATTGAGAGTATGTTTACACGGAGTATGGGTGTGGCATGATGGTTAGGGTCTGAGGATACTCAAGTTTGGTTTAGATAGAGAGGTGCTGCTGAGAATCTGTTTTGATCTTTCGTCATGTTCTTATTGAAGATTTCTCTCCCAAAAGACCCAATTGTTATATGTATCTTGAATACAAAATGTCAAAATGTTCATTATGATGGTCGCCTTTTCCCCCAGCTACATAAACTTTTTTACATATCATTAGATTTACTTTGTGGACTGTTAAATGTCAAAAATATCAATTAATATTTTTGCCATAAATCTTGTATTATAACGCGAATTTGAAACAAAGAAAAACATTCCTCGCATTCAGAATGCAAATAAGTGTGCTTGATGTGCAGTTGTGCACTCACATGGCGGTGTTGTCTCTCTTTTGTCTACTTGCGACAAGTTGCGTCTTGATAAACGGTTACACGTACATCATGTACATAGAAGTTTTTTTCTCCAAGATTTGAACCATTTAATCGAAATATCGGGTCTGGTATCTCGCAATTAGAATGACTCGAACACAAAAGGAATGGAATATTCACGCTAGATCTTGCAATTTGAAGCTAATTTATTTCAACGCAGGTGGTGTATGACGTGCAGTCCCTAAATTCAGTAAATTTTCATCGTCAACCGTGTAATTGAATGGGTTTATTTTGAAATTTTAAAACGCTTGAAATATCACAAACAAATAGGCCTATGTTGATAAATAATATAAATACAAGCTAAAACCGTTGGGGTTCGATAATGAACCCCACAAAACTAACCGAGTATATGGAAAATGCCATACGGCCGGGCGGTTTCACGAGTTGCCGGCTCGATCATGTCATCCGCCGCCTGTTTCAACGATCCACTCATTCTCTCTCTCCCTTCTGTGCCATAATCTTGAGTGGCGGGATCGGTGCGATCCCGCATCGATTTAGGGCGCCAAATCTTTCACCAAACAGATTAATCCGCACCCAATTACCGTTAATCAGAACTAATAAAATGAACCGGCAACACCAGGACATAACACCATTCAAGAAATGACGGATGAAATAAAGGCATATTTATAATATTATATATAGAAACATTTCTTTTTGATTAATTTGATTGTCGAGAGTCTGAAACAAAAAGTGACGCATAAAATGCCTATATGTGATGCGATCAAGCAAAATCAGTCGGAACTCGGTAATATCGATTTTGAGATATAACTAAATAAAGGAAGTATTTCCTTTTGTTTTCTCTTGTTTTGGAAACTCTTTAATTTCTCATATCTTTGGAACTGATTGGCCAATTTCAACGGGGTTTTCTGCAAAATGCAGCTTTGTAAATGACTTTTAATATCTAATAAGAAACTGAAAATTTAATAAAATTAAATAAAAGGAAGACTTGCCCATTTTTCAAAATGAAGGTCCAATTGAAGCCATTTGCATGGGGACTGTAGGGCCTATTTACATTATTAGGCCTAGGCCTATTGTGTAAAAATTTAGTTTTAAAAATGGAAAATTTGGAAAATTGTTTTTGGTGCATCATTTTACACTATTATTGCCTTAAACAAAAACTGAATTTGCAAAATTTAAAATGTTACACTGATCCACTGACACTTAGATATAAGACTTCAGACTCGTAATTTCAGGTAAAGCATGCATGGATTGATATGTTAAAGTCAGTAATAGACCGAAGTCCGTCTTAAATACTGACTTTGGTGACAAAATGTCACGGGCCCTACATATCGACGGGCCGGCAAGTAATTTTCACACTCAGGCTTTTGGGCCAAGGAACCACATTTAAGCACTGCCTATAATAATCACAGGCCTATACTTAGGCTTAGGGAGTGTTCAGAAATACTTTGGTGGGGGGGGCTGGTAAAAAGGGAGGGGGCCAAAAAAGTTTTGAGCCTTAAAAGAGGGGGGACCAAAAAGTTTTAGGTGCTAGGAAAGGGGGGTCAAAAAAGTTTTCCGCTTTAAAACCCAAAATTTTAGCGCGCTTCGCGCGCATTGAGACCCTCTATATCACTTTGAACGTGGGCAATTTGGGTTTTCAGTGCTTTTGTTTGAAAAAATTATGGCACTTAGTGTACACATCTATCAATTAATATAACATTAAAGATGATCAGCAACATGCAACATCTGGGTTGGTCTAAGAAATACTGGCACTTTTTTTATCATAGAATCTCTTCAGAGTAGGCTACAAACATGATTATGTAGGCCTACCAATCTGATCAAAATACAACTAATTCAGTTTACTATTTCTCATTGCAAAATTATTTTGTACACATAGGCCCATGGGTAGATTTACCAGGTGCCACGGTCTTTGGGTGCCAAAACTGATACCTGTGTACATTTGCGTGACCAAATTATATTTGACCAAATCATATTTGACCATTTTAGCTTTTTGCATAAATTACTTCCAATTTTAACATTATTTGACCATTCAAGCTCCAATAATGGCCAAATTTTTTGCGCGCATTTGTACTATCATAATAGCCAATATGCTGATGTGCCCACGAACCTCCAAATAAATCCTCTATTTCATTTATCCCTATAAAATCAGATAAACACCCTGATTTGGGACAAATCTAAATTAAGTATAAAAATTTTATACTTAATTCATTTTATGAACATTTCCTTGTGCTTGTTTTTCATGCGCAATTGTCCCACCAGGAATGTTTCAAAATGTTTCAAACATTTGCCTCCCTCAATGACATGTGACCCAGATACCACACCACTGGAAACAACACGTAAGTATAATGTTTGTTATACGATATGGGGGGGTCAAAAAGTTTTGTCTGCCAAAAGAGGGGTCAAAAAAGTTTAGCGGTCCATCGAGGGGGGTCAAAAAAGTTTTCGGGTTAAAAATCTGAGGAAGACCAGCCCCCCTACCAAAGTATTAATGAACACTCCCTTACTATATACTATCCTGGGCCTACTCAATAACGTACAATTTAACCTTTACCCTTCAGAAAGTGCCCCTCCCTCAATACTACTTACATGCATAGGCCTATAAATTACGTGCAATTTAACTTTTTCTCTTCTCTTCTCTCTTCAATTTTTCTCACTTTCTTTTCTTTTTCTCTCCTTTCCCCTTTTTTCTACTTGTCAGTCACTAAAGTACTGGGGGAAATATGATATTGCGTCACACACCCTTCAGAAAGCCCCCCCCCCCCATGATCGATGTACATGTTAGCCATAGGCCTACATCCGGCACAAGCGCCTGCGAAACCTTGCAAACACCTGCGGTATATAAACGAAAGAATAACGAACAAACCCAGGGTATATACAGAACAGTACGAACACACATCGGACAACTTCCGAACATGTGTATTGGGCACACTCCGTTTCAAGTTTTGTGCATGCACAAAACTTGAAACGTATTGTCGACGGACTAAACAAACATCACCTAACACGAAACGCATTTGGCGGATAATAGCAGGACATATGAAGAACATAAAACGAACATTGACGAACACTAACGGATTTGCTAAAATACCATCCGTTTCTTATACGGAAGACCGATCCGGTGTAGTGTGACACTAACACGGTATGGGTCAACGTACATCACCGAATGCAAAAATATGCTATCCGGTGGTGAAGGCCTCACAGGAACGTATTTGCAACGAACACGGGCCGAGTGCAACGAACAAAGAACGAACATGAACGAAAGGAGACGAACAAACTCCGGCAATATGCAGCACCATACGAACACACATCGGATAAATACCGAACATGTGTATTCGGTACACTCCGTTTCAAGTTTTGTGTATGCACAAAACTTGCCGACGGACTTAACAGTCCGGTCCGACTGCCTGATCAGGAAGTACTGCCGAATCAGGCAGTATGTTGCCGAGTCAGGCAGTATGGTATCCCACAATGCAATGCTCTATTTCAAATAGAGCATCTTTTGATATACCGTTATTTCTTGGTTTAGAGTAAAGAAGTAGGTAAAATATATAAAATTATCAATGAATGTACAATTACTAGTAATTTTTCATCAATTTTAGTTAAAATAAAGTTAATTTGCATATTTAAATCAAATTTTTAAAAAACCGTTAGAAACTGTTTTTTTATTTAAATTATTTTTCGCCCGGTGGAATTTTTTTTCGCCCGGTGAAAAATTGTCAACTTACATGTAGCTCATGTGTGTCAAAGTAAAATTTCCCCCGATCTTTTATAAAATCACCATGAACAATTTAGTCCTTAGTCTGTCGAATTCGGAAGGGTTACCAAAGCCCGTGTTGCCTAACTCGGCAACATGCTGCCTGATTCGGCAGTACTTCCTGATCAGGCAGTCGGACCGGACTGCTTAACGAACATCACCTAACGCGTAACGCATTTGGCGGATGATAGCAGGACATAAAAAGAACATAAAACGATCATTGACGAACAACAACGGATTTACTAAAATACCATCCGTTTCTTGTACGGAAGACCTATTCGGTGTAGTGTGACAGGCGCATTACTCACGATATTAATATTCGAGTATAATGTTGTTGTGTAATCATAAGCGAGAATAAATAGGAAGATCCTTAATGCATTTATTATCATTTATTATCATTTATACACAATATGAGGCTTTCGCGGTTTGTAAAACAGAATAATTCCTGTATGGGAAGATTTCATTGTCTGCAGATAATAATAATAATAATCATAATAATAATAATAATGATAATGATAATGATAATGATAATGATAATGATAATGATAATAATGATAATGATAATGATAATGATAATAATAATAATAATGATAATAATAATTTAACTATTGTAAACATAGAAGTAAAATAATGATTGGGTACCACCCATACTTTTCGATTGTGCATTCTAGTGTGATACCCATTTTGGTGTCAGCCATTACTGTAATTTAAATTAGGAATGAGAATATTTTTGCAATAATCTCTTCCTATTGCAGTGTTAGGGAAAGTTAGGGAATTCCCTTGGCTCAAAAATACAAGATCAAAAATATGACAAAAATTTGTGATGTGCATCTTCTGTTTGGTCTATTTTTGCAACAATTATCCTTATTTTGGTCTATTTATTTATTTATTTATTTATTTATTTATTTATTTATTTATTTCTTTATTTATTTATTTATTAAAATGCAAATTGTGTATGCTTCACATACAATTGTCCTGTGAAAGGCATTTTAAATGAGGGTAAAATGGGACAAATTTTTTGCGATTCACATCACGATGCGTCGTCAGCAGTTGCTCTTGCCAGTCCATTTTTTTACCTCAAATCATCATTCTAGCCACCATTGCATTTTCATGCTAGTATGATACACTCCTCCCCACGCCAAAATTAACTTCGGCTAGCCAAATTTTCCTAGTCCATCAATTAGAAGATCAGAGTACCATAAATACGAAACTGTAATATTTGGTAGGGTACTGCGGGATATTAATAAATATATTTAACCATCTTTTCAGTCTTCATTTTCAAAAAATTAAAAAAATGCGTATATAAAATGAAAACCAGATTGGATACCAGGAATCGTTATATAATATTATGATGTACAGTTAATATATATTCCTTTATATATAGAATGCTATATATTCATGCACATGCAATTTTCATACATATACCACTATAATGCCCATATTTGACAAACCATTATACAAATAATTATTATACATAAGTGCGCTATGCGCTAGAAAGTCCGTGTCATTTTTGAGACAGAAAACAGCTAGCTTCTCTTTTGATGTTTACTGAGGTATGGTATGGAGAGTGTGACCTTCATCACATGAAATTGGGAAGGCTATTTAGAATAAGGCTATTTAGAATAACAAAGGGTTCCTGATTTACTGTGGAGCAAAGAAAGATGTTATTTGCTTAGTAAATACACTATTAAATCACGGCGAGATGTAAATTAGGTGATGATGTCACAGCTCATTAGAGTTTGTCACTCGGTCTGTTGCATTTTGTTGTAATGATTGACCTTTCGGTAAATCCCTTAATTCCACGCGGTTAAACCTGATAGGTTATCATTTGATGTCACGCCAATGCAAACATTGTTTAGCGAGCATCATTACTGCGCATTACGGCGAGACATGACAACATCTCAGGTCTAACCACAGTGAATTATGGGATATACTGAAAGATCATTTGCAAGATGTGTAGGAATGGGGTGGTTTGTAGGGTTTAGAAGAGTAAGGAGAGGCGGTAATATAATTGAGGTGGGGTATGGTCCCGGGGGCATGGTACCTGTGTGAGAAGTGGTGTTTAATAATCATACACCTGTCTAATATTGAAACATGCATCCATTTGTATGCACTCAAGTAAAATGGTATTGTATATTTATTTTGTGATGAGGAGAATATCATTGACAGTATCAAAGTAGTAAATTTCATCATCATTTTGATGATTTTTTCTGACACTCATATGATCTTTAACGAAGTCCATCACTTGGTTGTAGACAGTAGACGATACCGATGCTTTGAAATCAAGGGTTTCAGTGAGCAAGTCAAGCAGTAGATTCCCTGTTGTTGCGTCGACTCCTGTAAAACATTTTGTTATATCCAAGGAGTCTGTATACTCTGATTGAGTGTAGGCAATCTGGTGTTTATCAAGGATGGATTTTACATCTGCGGAGAGGATGAGGCGGTTGGATTTTACCATTGATGGGTCATTGCTTGCTGAATTCTGCTCCTTTGTTGCGATATTTGGAAATGTATGCAGTAGTTTCCCGTGGCCCGTGTGATCTTCAAAATGAACATGAAATAATGTCATTGTTTAGAAGACAATCTATTTTTAAGTAAGTAGAAAGTACAGTAAAAATGAAAATGATACCATATTTGTTAACATGTCTTGAGTATATTTTTACAATGCAGTGTAAGAGTGGGAGGAATTTGATCATGCAGACTGTAAAGACAAGCAATACGCAATATTGTTTACGCAATTTAATGTCAAGACATTGGCTGTGAAGAACTGTATATATGGGAGTTGTGAAACGATGATATACTAGTACAGACGAGTAACACTGATTTCGGAGTCATTTTCATGCATTTTGATAGGCCAAACTATGCACCACATAATTATTGTTTTATATCCTACCTGTCATTAATACCATGAGTATCACTCCTCCTGGTGCTAGTATGTCATACAATTCCCTGATTGTTTCCTCTAAATCGGAGTCCCCCGCGTAATAAATGGAATGAACCATGCTGATGAAGTGATACTTCTTCCTTACTCCATGCAGTTGAATGTAGTCTTGGTAGGTTTGGTTCTGCCACTCAAATTCAATTCCTGTCAAATCGCTGCTTTTCTGGCATACGGTTTCTTGATATTTAAGGAACCTTTGTCTGTTTGGTTCAATGACAGTTGTAGATAATTTGGAGAATTTGGTTTTCAATTTTTCAGCTGCAAAATTTCGTGAGTACCTGTTGGAAAACAATAAAAAAATGTATTTTAAGTTATGATTTCGTTTAATTATTGTTATTATTTCTTACTAGTTACTAATAAGGGCAAAATTATTTAATGCTTCTGTGTAACCGTGTAACCTGTGTGACCTTGTAACCGTTGACCTTGTTGAGCCGGAAGATGTCCTGGAAGGCAATATTACAACTAACTTGGTTGTGTTAGTGCAGAATCAGAGGGGACACATTCGTCCACGCCTTATAAACACTAAGATGTTTTCTTTCACTTGAAATGATAAATATTTCCTCCAAATTTTCTTGCTTGTATATCCAACGTAGTCAAGTAGCATTTGGTATGTTGCTAACTCCAGCAAATGTGTGTAAACAAAACAAAGATTTGCAGTTGGAATGCCATCATATCAAAACGATTTAGTAAGAGACACTTTACTAATGACTTATTTCCAACACTGTTTATACGGATCACAGGGTCAAACCCCAATGTGTGCGTATCACTCTATAAAGGCTCATATTGCCGGTATCCTCGAAACCTCAGCTTACTGAATTCTTACTGCATGGGACTGTATGCAGAGTGTGGAAAAGACCAATGTACCCTGTTCAAGCAGAGGTGATCTTTGGTCGTAAGTTCATACTCCGCTTTTCCGCTATATGCAAATTCTTTCTTAGTTTGTCTCTCTCATTTGTTTTCCATCATTTGTCTAACATTGCCAGTATTTGATCACACTTCCTAATATCCATTACCTCGTGAATATGCTAATTAACCAAGCCCATCTCATTAACATTCATGAATATGTTACTTTGCCACACCCCCATTAATATTCATGACCTCATTAATATGCTAATTGCAATGCCCTCAGTAATATGCAAACCATAAGTGACCTTTTGACCAGCAAGATGTCCTGGAAGGCAATATTACTACTAACTTCGCTGTGCTAGTGCAAAACAAGGGGAAACACATTCTTGCACGCGGAATTTGTGATTTTTTGATACTTAAAACCTATAATGATGTATTCTGTCACTTGAAACGATTAAATACAACTTTTTTTTATATTTCCTCCCATTTTTTCTTGATTTAAAAATCACTATTTCACTCTGTCCAATTCTAAAAAAGTCACATGTTTCAAGACAGCTAAATCAAATTGGCGGGAAAATATTGCTAAACTATAGCAAACTAAATAGCTAAACTATAGCAAACTAAATATAGCAAATATAGCAAACTAATGTGATTCATTGCACGATTTACATCGCAGCAATGCAGCAAACCTATGTGTATGTCTAACATAGTCAAGTAGCATTTGGTATGTTGTTAAGGGGGTACTACACAATTTGTGACTATTCTTGCATTTTTCTCAAAAAATAATAACACACTGGTAACAAAAGTTATGTATATTATTGGGGCAAGGAATTCAATTACTTCACTGAAATTTCAGTGCCTCAAGACAAGCGGTTCCGTATATGATAGGAAATGAGGTACATCCTAGCGGTACCTTATTTCTTATCATAAATAACGGACCGCTTGTCTTGGGTCATTGAAATTCCAGTGTAGTAAATGGATTCCTTGCCCCTATAATATACATAACTTTTGTTACCAGTGTGTTATTAGTTTTTGATAAAATTGCAAAAATAGACACATTTTTATTACTTCACTGAAATTTCAGTGCTTCAAGACAAGCGGTTCCGTATATGATAGGAAATGAGGTACATCCTAGCGGTACCTTATTTCTTATCATAAATAACGGACCGCTTGTCTTGGGTCATTGAAATTCCAGTGTAGTAAATGGATCCTTGCCTCTATAATATACATAACTTTTGTTACCAGTGTGTTATTAGTTTTTGAGAAAAATGCAAAAATAGACACATTTTAACGAGGGGTGTAGTACCCCCTTAACTCCAACAAATATGTGTTTAAAAAAAACCAGTCGAAATGTTACTCAGATTTCAATATTATTTTGAATTTTTGGGTGTACTAAAAGCAGACATTTTGGATTCATTGGAGCAAAAAATGCACCTGATACAGTTTTTGCAAGCATGGAATTCTTGCGAACATTTTGCGAATTATTTTGACTAAAATGTTGATTTCTCAAAGTTCCCATTTTGACAACGTTGCATGATTTTTGTGACAAGATATACAGGATATACAGCCTGTCTCAAAAAAAATTGTGCAAGTGAAAAGCGCCCTCTATGGCAATTAAAAAATACCGATGTGACATTATGCTTACACTTCCGTCAAGGGCGTAGTCTTAGCTCTCAAATGCTGTTTGTTCTGTTCAATTTGCGTGTTTTAATCTCGAGATATGTTTCGTTAAAGACGAAAGGGTAAAGTCACAATTGTGCCACTTTTACTAGGGAAGAGGGCTTTATATGTAACAGTGATAGCATCAAGTTTATCAGGAGTTCCTTTGTGAAATCAAAAGAATGCATCAATTATACACAATACAAAATTATTTGACTGTTTTTACTGTTTTATCATGATGCAGGAATGATGATTCTCTTTTCCACTTAAAAGAGATTAAAAGATAAATAAATATTTCACATTCTACTGTAAAAAATTAAATACATGTGCATGTCAATGATTTTATCATGGTAAATACTGTTCTCTTAGCCACTTAAGACATGTTAAAAGACAAACAAAATTGCACACTTATACATGTTATATGTTAATGAACACGTATTACTTGTTGACTTGTTGGGAGAGATATTAGACAAAATAATGCACGCGTACTGATGTTGATGCGTCTAATGTATGCGCCCCGAAAGGGGGAGTGCATTAGACGCATCAACATCAGCTATCATTGATTTACATGTACAGCTCTCTTCCCTAGTAAAAGTGGCACAATTGTGATTTTACCCTTTCGTTGTTAAATAAACATATCTCGAAATTGGAACAAGCAAATTGAACAGAATCAACGGCATTTGAGAGCTAAGACTGCATCTGTGACGTTGATGTAAGCGTTATGTCACTACGGTATTTTCTAATTGCCAAAGAGGGCGCTTTTCACTTGCACAATTTTTTTTGAGACAGGCTGTATAGGCGAGCAAATGGTAAAGCTCTATCGTTTAGAGCACATCAAGGTTTTCTCATTTTTCATTTCAAATTTAAAAAACAAGAAATAATATACACCATTATGTTCAATTTATTGCTGAATAGTTTTTGACCTGTTTTTTCTTGAACATTTTTGAAAATTTTCAAAAATAAACAATTAACCTTTCCGAATTTCATGTGTCTTCTTTATGAAAAGCTAACTAAATAAATCCTACTCCAAACCGATTGTTTTCATGGTTGTCACACAAAATGTGGGTTTCCAAAACTGAATATTTTTATTCTGATTCATAGGATTTCTTGACTCATTACGTTACCAAAAAAGGAATCGTTTTATATACTTTGGACGTATAATGCGAAATAATGAAGTCGGAATATGTCCATGTTCTTTCCCATTACTCTCCCATTAAGCTCCTGTTTACATATTATTTTTTCGGTCCAATGTCAATATAGCAAAGATTTTAGAAACTTGCCTTCGCCGCTGCCAATGCCAAGCACACAGATTGGCTGATCCATGCCAAGCCTATCTTCACTATCTGTGGCTCAAATTCTCTCTCTATCCACTCTCTAACACGCTCTTGTCTGTCGCAATATCTGCTGTTCAATGAGATATTATTGTAAACCTCTGACCAGCGGTCCTTATCACACCATAGTGGTAAAGACATTTTGAGCCTTTTGTCAGACCAAAGGCACTAGTGGACCGGAACATATATCCTGCATAGTAGTAGTGTACATATACACTACTATACTAAAATTAAACATGTACACCATAGAGGTCAAAGAAAGACCATGCTACAAATATCACGATGTTCCCATTGAATGGTTTTAGGGAGTGTCCATTTTAATTTCCAGTTTTGGATAATCATGAGTGCAATCACTAGGATTTGTAGTAGGGATTCTCATTTGTGGTTGTTCCTTGAACAGCTCTGCAGTATAAAACATAGTAACCAGAGTTCGTAGTATCTGATCCAAGAAAATGCACTTACTGTGTACGTTTCAACAACCACTGTTGTCTTTGTCAACACTTGATGAGGAGTGACTGCAATCTACTGACAACCAACGCTAGAGGGATTTCCAGCATGATTTTTTGGGTTGCCAGTTGGTTTTCCTTTTGGGGATTTTTTAGATCCCTGTTGCAGGAACTCATCAAAAATGTGAGTAAGCTGGTACTGCTTCTCGTCTCTGTTCATAGTTGTACGCCCCCTCTTTCTAATTTCTACAGCTTCTTTGATCCAGCGCTTATATCTATCTTGCTCTGTGCCAATGACCTCAGCTTCCCCCCACCCAATTACATGGTTCTTATCAACAACATGGTCCGTTATGGCCGACTTGTGCGTAGTAGTTAAGGACTCTTTCCTCCCTGCTCTAGTGACCACGGTGCTGCTGACTTTTTCCACTTCGCTTTTGTGCTCTTCTAACCGCGTGCCGAATTTTCTACCTGTTTCTCCAATGTACGATAAGTTACAGTCCCGCTCTGTTTCCCACAAGGAAATGTAATTGAGAGCCCCTGGTCTATGAAATGTGTGTGTGCACCTGAGCTGAGTTTCACAGGACAATAGTCAGTCAAACTTGATTTTTATGGCTACAACTATGACCTGTAAATCGTCGGTGCATTACATAGTGACGGATCTGCACTTTACGGTAAAATCCATAGTGACTGATGTTGAGTTCTCAAAAAAAAAATGCGTAAGAAATAGTGACGGATTACTTTGGCAATCTATTACATATATAAGACGTACGATTTTACTACATTTTAACGTTTTGAAAATATCTTCAAGTGTCTACTTTAAATTGCACACATGAATTGCTGAACATTAGTGGCAAGTTTTTATAATCTATGCCCAATACAATTTACCTACCCAACGTTTTCCCGATGCCCATTTTTTGATAAATTTGCGATCAGCATCCGTTACTATGTAATACACCTTGGGTTGAACATCCGTCAGTATGTAGTAATGCAGCCAACGAAATGTAAGCTTATGCTCACCCACAATTCTAACAAATGGCTTTATGAATCAGTGTGTGTCTCCATAAAGGTGTACCAGAACCCATAATTAGCTCCACAGGGCACACCCAATGGGGCAACACACCTTACAAGTGCTTAAGAAGACCAACAACTCCAAAGGGTACCACCTGGAGACCTTTATTGTATTGCTGTAATCAATTTACAGCAATTCATAAATGTTTCCTAACAGAGCATTGCTTTGTGTCTCCACAAGGAAAAGGAATCTCCATAAGGTTGTTCCAGAACCCATAATTGGCTCTACAGGGCATTATATGCTTAATTCTTTCCTTTGTTCCGGGTTTACCAAATCAGTTGAACCTACACTGTATAAAATATTTTACTCAACATTGAGCTCATATAGGTCACAACTGAACAAATGAGTAAGCAATTACTCAACATGAGCTCAATGTTGAGTAATATTTTACTCATTTGTTGAGTAAAATATTTTTTGCAGTGTATAAATGACATACGTACACGTAGGGTCTAGGATTTGACATGTGCCCCTTATTTTCACCTCAATGCTCAGGAAACATTAACCAGACCTCTGTACCTAGGGGTTCAGTCAGTTCAAATAGCTATTTTGCTATGACCTTGATTTATTAGTCTAGTCATGTTTTGAGTTCAAAGAACTTATTCAAACAATAAATTTAGAACTTGCATCTACCATCTGCATTAATCTTCAAATGTGTAAAACATGGTCATGTTCTTGTACAAGGAACTTATACGATGTCCTCATTCACAAACTGATACTGTCCGAATTTTGAGCCATAAGTTTACGTGGTGAACTAGTCATGTTCTCACATCTTGGGTATCAAAGGACTTCTGCATGACTGGATCGAGATCATCCTTTCTCAGTAGTTTTGAGGGAAAGGCTGCGCATGCATCCGTCGACTAAATTGTTGGTAAAAATCCAATCGTCCGACGTTGGGATTTTTATAAATTTACCCAATTCGGGAAATTACCTGGTTGTTTTGTAGTTCTGAAACAACAAATTATATAATGATAATAATGAGAGACTCGATAATAATATAAAAGCGTTTACCCAACAAACGTTCGACCAACATTTATAGTGTAAAACTTTCACACACAATAGGTAGCATACCAGTTTAAGTTATCCTGCAATTGTAGTACCCAATTTGTGACCCATCACATCAAAACCGACCACTTCTTGGCTGGCATCATTCGTAGATAACAATAAAATAAGGTAACAAAAATAAAATTGCGCTTGTTTTGCCTTATAAAACTTTTTTTCTGCATCATCAGGCTAGTTTAGTTATGCAATCGTGGTATTAATGGAAATTACTTGATAGTTATGGAGTAGTGCTTGAAATAAAAGGTTTCTAATTTTGCTATTTTGCTCCTCAAAATGTGACCCCAAATCTACAATGTTCTTATTGAAAAGAAAAGAGTAATCCTAAGATAACAAGGGTGTTTCTTGTAGACTTTGCACAGGACTAAATTATTGGGAAATATTTTTGTGTGGTAATACACAATTGTCCTGAGTCATTAGTAAAACGCAATAAAGCAATCAACAGCAGCACATTACCCGCGGTTTAAAAAGGGGGCGAAAGTGCACGGGTGCGAAATAGAAAGGGGGCGAAAGTGCACGGGTCCGAAATTGAAAGGGTGTGAAGTGTCCCGTTTCCGATTCAGCATTGCCCTCACGATCATGAGGACCATTTAATAAGCTATTTATAACCATTCAACAATTTTATATAGCCATTAAAGCCATATTATAACATTTGCTGAGGAGGACGCCCTCACTGATTTTTTTTAATTAATTTTTTACACGATTATATTGTACTTTATTAAACCAATATACCCTGAAAAAATCAAGACTCTAGGTGCTGTAGTTTTGTCAAAATCCGAGATTTTGAATAAAACGCCTGAATCAGCGTTTTATTATTACGATGGAATTATTAGTCGAACGCATACACGATGTTCATAACACACAGTACGTAAACGGCGTGCGCGACGGTGATCTACACAACAAAGGGCCGTACCATAACATGACCGAAGGAGTGGTACGTATTGGCGACATATGCGCTGGTAGTAAATTCCAATTTTCTTTGCTCTGCCGTAGTTGTTCGGCTCAAAAATAAAAAGGGGATATATCTGACAGTAAAAACTAACATTTTATGGCAAAGAAATGCTAATCTATTTTGTATGAAAATGTTATAATATGGCTTTAAGAGATACATATAATTGATAGAAATAATGATAGATTTTACACTTTCATATCAATTCAGACATAATATAAATAGAGATAATAAATAATAAATAAGCATTTATAATGCGCCATTTATCTAGAAAATTAAATCTAATCCAAGGCGCAAAAACACAAATACAAATTACAAGCAAGAATACATAATCATGTATGCATGAAACAGAGTTAACAAAAAGGATAGTTGAATAAAACAAATCAACTATCCAAATTGTTAGCTCTATACAAATTCATACAACATGTACAACATACAACCAACATGAACCAAAATCCTTAATACATTGTTAAACAAAATACATAGCAGTATATGAGCATGATAAATCAAAACATTAGTTGACATTATACGCAGCATTGAATAAGAAAGTTTTGAGTCCAGATTTGAACTGATCAACAGAAATTGATTGTCTCAGATTATAGGGAAGTGAGTTCCAAAGTTTTGGTGCAACAGTAGAAAAAGCACGGTCTCCCGGAGAATAATTAGATCGTGGAATTTTTAATAAACATTTGTCTGACGATCTTAGAGTGCGTGCATGTGCGTATGGAACGAGAAGGTCCGTGATGTAAGATGGTGCAATGTTGTTTAAACCTTTCCATGTGAGAAGAAGAGTTTTAAATTCAATTCATTCACGTACAGGAAGCCAGTGCAAATTCATAAGAATGGGTGTGATGTGATCATATTTGCGAGTGTTTGTCAAAACGCGTGCGGCAGAGTTCTGTACAAGTTGAAGTTTCCGAAGCTGTTGTTCAGTAATTCCGTTTAGTATTCGCGTAGAACATTTCCGTTGTCTAAGCGCGATGTAATGAAAGCGTGAAGTAGTATTTCAGCAGTATCCTTTGACAGAAGGTTCCGGATTTGAAAATAAGCAGATTGACACACTTTTTAATATGATTGTCCATTGACAGTGTTGAATCAAAACATACTCCTAAATTCCGCACACTGGTTGAAGAAGATATAGTGGAAGATCCAATTTGAATACTATTACGCTGAATCTTACTTTGAGAATTTTTGGAAGAAACTATGAGCAATTCAGTTTTGTCATCATTAAGTTTTAGTTTATTATTTGTCATCCATGATCGTATATCAGAAATACAATTCTCAATACGCTGACGAGCTAAGTCTTCATCTTTGGGTTTATTTACATCAAAAGAAAGGTAAAGCTGTGTGTCATCTGCATAAGTATGAACATTCAAGTTATGATGACGAGCAAATTCAATAACAGGTGACGCATATAGAGTGAAAAATATGGGGCCTAACACAGAGCCTTGTGGTACTCCAAATGGTAGGTCTACCGCAGATGACTGAGTATTTCCAATGTTGACAGATTGATTTCTGCATGATAAATATGACAAAACCCATTGAAGGGGTGGACCTTTGACACCCACGGATTCAAGACGCGATAGAAGAATATTGTGATCAATGGTGTCAAAGGCCGCAGATAAATCCAGAAGAACTAAGAACACAGCATGTTTTTTATCAAGTTCACATAAGATGTCATTTTGGACCTTCAAAAGTGCTGTTTCAGTTCCGTGAAATTTTTTGTACGCGGACTGGTACTTTTCAAGAGATCACCAATGACAGCAAGCATATAAAAGTATTAATCTTCCAATGTAATGCAATACAAGAATTATGAGAAAGGCGCTATAACTGACAATAGCAATAATAGCACTCTTATTCACATGTCTTGCGATCGCGCGTTTCTGCCATTACTTTGTATGTATAATCGCAATAATCGCACCGCGATTTTGAAGAATTGCTATTTGTGCTATTAACACTTATATTTTTCAAACTTAAAATATTTCTACAGCAGTAAAAGGGCTTAACGTGGTACGCTATTCGCGCGATTATGCTATTTTTCCCTAAGTACTTAAGAAGTAGTGCTATTCGCGCTATTTTGCGATTTTGTACTTTGGTCCATTATGATGGGAAAAATGCCTTAACCCTGAAGCGCTATTCGCGCGATTATGCTATTTTTCCCTAAGTACTTAAGGGCTGGGGTATGAACGTTTGGACAGTATTTATTTTGGGACATCAGAGCACATCAGACATATCGAATTGCATTCTGAATACGAAGAATGTCATTCTGATATCAAATAATTTTGATTTTTGAAATTCGCAATTTAATACACATTTTATGGCAAATCATTAAAATTGATATTTTTGATATTTAACAGTACTTGAAGTAAACTTTATAAATCTGATGATTTATACTTAAAGTGTATGTAGGTGGGATGAAAAGCCGACGATCAATTGAAAATTTTGACCTTTCGATTCGAAGATATGGATTTTTTTTCCCAAAACACCAAAAAAAATTAGGTCTTTTTGGGAAAAAATCCATATCTTCAATATGAAAGGTCAAAATTTTCAATTGACCGTCGGCTTTTCCTCCCTGCTACATACACTTTAAGAATATATCATTAGATTTATATAATTTACTTCGAGGACTGTTATATATCAAAAATTTGAAAAATATCAAATTTTAATAATTTGTCATAAAATTTGTATTATATTGTGATTTTCAAAAATGAAAATTATTTGATATCAGAAAGACATGCTTCGTATTCAGAATGCAATTCGATAGGTCCGAGGTGCTCTCATGTCCCACAAAAATACTGTCGAAACGCAATAAACGCTCATTTTAGATCCCTTAAGAAGTAGTGCTATTCGCGCGAAGTTGTAATTTTGGTGGTTGATTGATAGATCTATATAGGGGGTGCGCTATTCGCGCTATTTTGCGATTTTGTACTTTGGTCCATTATGATGGGAAAAATGCCTTGGCACTGAAGCGCTATTCGCGCGATTATGGTATTTTCCTTACGTACTTAAGAAGTAGTGCTATTCGCGCGATTTTGCGGTTTTGGTGGTTGATTGATAGATCTATATAGGGGGTCCGCTATTCGCGCTATTTTGCGATTTTGTACTTTGGTCCATTATGATGGGAAAATGCCTTAACCCTGAAGCGCTATTTGCGCGATTATGCTATTTTCCCTAAGTAAATAAGAAGTAGTGCTATTCGCGCGATTTTGCGATTTTGGTGGTTGATTGATAGATCTATATAGGGGTGCGCTATTTTGCGATTTTGTACTTTGGTCCATTATGATGGGGAAAATGCCTTAGCACTGAAGCGCTATTCGCGCTATTATGGTATTTTCCCTAAGTACTTAAGAAGTAGTGCTATTCGCGCGATTTTGCGTTTTTGGTGGTTGATTGATAGATCTTTGTAGGGAGTGCGCTATTCGCGCTATTTTGCGATGTTGTACTTTGATCCATTCTGATGGAAAAAATGCCTTAACACTGAAGTGCTATTCGCGCGATTATGGTATTTTTCCCTACGTACTTAAGAAGTAGTGCTATTCGCGCGATTTTGCGATTTTGGTGGTTGATTGTGTTACGAGTCGTACTTGACTGAAGGCCAAAATCACCTTTTTCCCGAACTCATAAGGAATGCACAACACAAATACACTGTTTGTTTAAGCTAACAAAATCTAAGTCTTTAATTGAAAACAGAGTATGATTGGTACACATAATAACAATATCGCATGTACAATAAAATCACACAATGACAGTTTTACTATATCAGTACTTAACCAGCTGTCTTCTTGTTGGTGATCCTAGAGTTCTTGCAATGTTCTGGACGACTGATGTAATATATCCTTATTCACTTGTCCTGCGAAAATCAGCGAAGTCCATAGTACACTTGCATTTATAAATCCTTGCGTATAAAATCCTCATACGAAAATGATGATGCTTCCTCCAATCTCCTTTGCGCTGCTACATGTATCTCCACAAATATATCTCCTTGCGATGCTTTCTCCACAAATATATCTCCTTGCGCTGCTTTCTCCAAAAATGGTGTTTCTTTCACCAATCACTCTTTTTCCAGGGAACAGGTTTCTTTAACACAGCTCCGCTGTTTTTTGACAGATGCGTGGACTTCACAAACCCAGCAAACTCCAGCAATTTGACAGAAGAACTTTTAATCCTTTGATGAGGAAGAGCACTTTTGTGTGCTCGCTGTCTTCTTCGTTGCTGTATTAAAATTAGCTCAATTATTGGCTATATAAACTGGTTAAAATGTACTTCTTTTTGAAGCACGAAGACCATCACACACATGTGGAATATCTCAATCTCCCATGGCATTCTGTAAAGGCCCAACAAAAGCCTCCAGCTTTTTATAGCAGTACTCATGCAAAAACCCATCATCTATTAATAAACCATTACTTCAATCACATTTTCACAACATTGCTGCAATCTTGGGATTTCCCAAGATTAATTATACACATTCACATTACATCACTTCCTGGGGGTTTTCCTGATGGTGCAACAATGAACTGGGGCTTTCCAAGTTCCAAACATAGATCTGACTTTGTTTACAATAATTTGGGGAATTCCAAAACGACTTTCCACATCATTATCTTGCACGTACAAGGGGTTTTCCCATCTCATGACATACTTTCAGCTTGTAAACAAAGTTAAATAATTAAATTAAATTAAATTACTCAGGGCACATCACAATTGATAGATCTATATAGGGGGTGCGCTATTCGCGCTATTTTGCGTTTTTGTAGTTTGATCCATTCTGATGGAAAAAAGGGGCATTTTGTCGATGAGTACTACTTTTCTGGAAATGAAGAAAGCTGGGGTTGGGCGGTTCGGGGAAGGGGTATATTGTCGGTGAGTACAGCGGTTCTCGGCAAATTGCGCGTGCTTTTTTTAAGTAGAGAAGTGATGTTTGGGCTTTCGGGAAGGGGTATTTTGTCGGCGAGTACTGCATATCTAAACATCCTCGTCCTGACAACTCTTTCAGAGGATGGCGACTTTAGACACAGCGGTTATCGGCAAAGAGAAATTTAGAATCTGGTGTGGAGGGTTTTGGGGTGGGCGGGCAACTTTTTCAGAGGATGGCGACTTTAGACACAGCGGTTCTCGGCAAAGAGAAGTGATGTTTGGTTGGGCGGTTTTCGGGAAGGGTATTTTGTCGGTGAGTACAACATATCTAAACATCCTCGTCCTGACAACTCTTTCAGAGGATGGCGACTTTAGACACAGCGGTTCTCGGCAAAGAGAAATTTAAAATCTGGTGTGGGGCTGGGCGGTTTTCGGGAACGGGATGGTCATATCTAAACATCCTCGTCCTGACAACTCTTTCAGAGGATGGCGACTTTAGACACAGCGGTTCTCGGCAAAGAGAAATTTAAAATCTGGTGTGGACGGTTTTGGGGTGTTTGCAGAAAATTAAAAAAAGGCGATACAACTCTTTCAGAGGATGGCGACTTAAACATAACGGTTCTCGGCAAAGAGAAGTGATGTTTGGTTGGGCGGTTTTGGGGAAGGGGTATTTTGTCCGTGACTACAACATATCTAAACATCCTCGTCCTGACAACTCTTTCAGAGGATGGCGACTTTAGAAACAGCGGTTCTCGGCAAAGAGAAATTTAAAATCTGGTGTGGACGGTTTTTGGGTTGGGGCGGTTTTCAGAAAAAAAAGCAATGATGTTTAGGAAAGGTGTTCGTGGATAAAATAAGGAGTCAATTATATACTCATTTACTGTTTCATATAATTAGGGAGCCAATATATACTCAGCGGCTCTCGGCAAAGAGAAATTTAAAATCTGGTGTGGACGGTTTTGGGGTGTTTGCAGAAAATTAAAAAAGGTGTTCGTGGGAGCCAATAGATACTCATTTACTGTTTCATAAAATTAAATTGTGGGGTTGAAAACTAAATCTGGTTTAGGGAGGTTTTAGAAAAACGCAAAATCGCGTGAATAGCACAGGCTTGAGGTACCGTAGGTGATGTACAAAAACACAAAATCGCGTGAATAGTTCATGCTTGAGGTAGGTGATGGAATCAGCGAGATGAGCAAAATCGCGTGAATATATAGCACAAGCTTGAGGTACTGTAGGTGATGTACAAAAACGCAAAATCGCGTGAATAGCACAAGCTTGAGGTACGGTAGTACAAAAACGCAAAATCGCGTGAATAGCACAAGCTTGAGGTACCGTACGGAAGGTGATGTACAAAAACGCAAAATCGCGTGAATTACTGTTCTGTTTATTCTGTGCTCTTATGCCAAGAATCACGCTTTCACATTAACTTGTGCTATTTTGCGTTATTCTGTGCTCTTATGACAAGAATCACGCTTTCACATTAACTTGTGCTACTTTGCGCTATTCTGTGCTCTTATGACAAGAATCACGCTTTCACATTAACTTGGGCTACTTTGCGCTATTCTGTGCTCTTATGACAAGAATCACGCTTTCACATTAACTTGTGCTACTTTGTGCTATTCTGTGCTCTTATGACAAGAATCACGCTTTCACATTAACTTGTGCTACTTTGCGCTATTCTGTGCTCTTATGACAAGAATCACGCTTTCACATTAACTTGTGCTACTTTGCGCGATTGTTGCTATTGTCAGATTTAGCGCCTTCATGAGAATTATTGGGGGAAAATGTGTACAAGCCAACCATATAGGCTGGACAAACAAGATACTCAGCATAGTAGATTTTAAAAATGTAGTTCCTTAAAAGGAACTACATTTTGTTGTTTTTATTTTATTTTATTTTGTGATCAGGAGAATATCACTAACAGTATCAAAGTAGCAGAGTTCTTCATCACTTTGATGACTTTTTCTGACACTCATATGATCTTTAACAAAGTCCATCACTTGGCTATGGACAATAGTCGGCACTGATGCTTTGAAATCAATGGTTTGAGTAAGAATATCAAACAGTATATTCCTTTTTGCTGTGTCGACTCCGGTAAAACATGCCGTTATATCCAAGGAGTCTGTATGTTCTGATTGAGTGTAGGCAATCTGGTGTTTATCAAGGACGGATTTTACGTCTGCGGAGTTGATTAAACGGTTTGATTTCGTCATTGATGGATCATTGGTTGCTGAATTCTGCTCCCATGTTGCGAGATTTGGAAAGGTATGCAACAATTTCCCGAGACCTGTGTGATCTGCATGAATGAAAATGAAGTGTGTTAGAAGAAATTGATCATGTAGACATTGTATCATTATCATCACAATATGTCATTTGTCAGAGTCTGACAAAGTGGCATCTCAAAATCTATTGCGACCATCTGACGCCAAATATTTTTATATTATTTAGCCCCCCTCCCCCCAACCAATATTAGGACGGCGACATATGGGTAATTTTCAACCAAACCACCTGGAGTATAATCAACCTGCGACAATCATTGGACCCTGGTTATGGTATAGATGGATAGTGGGTGACTGCATGGCTGTCTGCACAGAAACAATGACGTGGCAAGCAGTGCAGCTGCACCCACTTTTCACCCAATTTCTGTGAGGAGGGGCAATTCAGTCCCCCTGCTACACCAATGATTTGATGTTATATGTGACCGTACAGCACGAATGAGCCGTAAATGTCCTCAATTGTATTCTGACTTACAGTGTAAAATGGGCATGAAGGTCATATTCATAGGTATTTCAATTTGGTGCTACGTGTATCTCATTAAATGAGGTACACGTAGCACCAAATTGAGGTACCTATGAATACGACCTTCATGCCCATTTTACACTGTAACTCAGAATACAATTGAGGACATTTACGGCTCATTCGTGCTGTACGGTCACATATTATCTGCACATTTATGAATATTAATGAGCTTATTTGCATATTTTGACTGACATTTTGATATCCTACCTGTCATTAGTACCACAAGTATTACTCCTCCTGGTGCTAGTATGTCATATAATTCCCTGATTGTTTCCTCTAAATTCGAGTCCCCCACATAATAAATGGAATAAACCATGCTAATGAAGTGATACGTCTTCCTTACTCCATGCACTTGAACATAGTCTTGGTAGGTTTGGTTGTGCCACTCAAATTCAATTCCTGGCAATTCACTGCTTTTCTGAAGTACGGTTTCTTGATATTGAAGGAACATTTCTTTGTTTGGTTCAATGACAGTTGTAGATAATTTGGCGAATTTGGTTTTCAATTTTTTCAGCTGCAAAATTTCTTGTTCGCCTGTGGGAAAACAACATGAAAATAAAAAAAAATCTATTTAAATAACATTCTTGGCTGAGGGGCCGTGCAATAATTATGTGTACCAGATGGAGTGTGTGTTGACTTAGTGATGAATCACGAAAATGGCCATTTTGAGATAATCGTATTTGAAGTTGGAATTGGAACCCAACAAAGGAAATCGGTTGGGCTGTGAATTTTGGTCCAGGACGGTGTTCCATGTCAGTGCATTTTGCTGTTGTGTCAGTTGGACAACTGCTTGATTACTGACATGTGTTTAGAGTAGAGTATTGAAGTAATCCTGTGTGCAATTTTTGTTCATTTTTATGGAGAGGATTTTAAGATATGACCTTGTGAAAAATTATGTTTCTTTTTGAGGCCAGTTTAGGTATTGTGCTTCTTTGAGTGTTGAAATGAAACATCTTCATAGAACGACATATCTCATGTACCACAATTCGCCAGCGAAGTGGTTACGTAACTCCCTGGTAACTGGATCACGCACCTTTCGGAATTGATAGTACATGCCATAGACTTTGTGTTGCGATCATTTCGATCGTGGTGTAGAACTCA
The DNA here is from genome assembly GCF_039555335.1 of Amphiura filiformis. Taxonomy (NCBI): domain Eukaryota; kingdom Metazoa; phylum Echinodermata; class Ophiuroidea; order Amphilepidida; family Amphiuridae; genus Amphiura; species Amphiura filiformis. The sequence continues at coordinate 44,100,008 of NC_092640.1, read as the reverse complement.
AAAGCGTGATCCAGTTGACATGGTGATAATCGGATTACACGTAACACTTCGCTGGCGAATACATTCAGAAATTTTATCTTCTACATTCCGTACCCATTAAAATTTACTTTTAAGGTGCACCTTATGATTAATCCCTAAATCTAAACAATGAAAATTGATTTTCTGGAGTTCTGGAGCACCATGACTACTCCAACACACCATAATATAAATTGTCTACAGCCTGTCTCAAACAAAATTGTGCAAGTGAAAAGCCCTCTCTATGGCAATTAGAAAATACCGTTGTGACATAATGCTTACATCAACGTCAAGGTCTTAGCTCTCAGCTGCCGTTTGTTCTGTTCAATTTGCTTGTTTTAATCTCGAGATATGTTTAGTTAACAACGAAAGGGTAAAACCACAATTGTGCCACTTTTACTAGGGAAGATCAAGAGGACTGTACATGTAAATCAATGATAGCATCAAGTTTATCAAGAGTTCCTTCGTGAAATCAAAAGAACGCATCAATTATACAACAATAAAAATAGTTTTTACTGTTTTATCATGATACAGGTATTATATGATTCTCTTTTTCCACTTAAAAGAAATTAAAAGAGAAATAGATATTTCACATTCTGCTGTAAAATTAAATACATGTGCATGTCAATGATTTTATCATGGTTAATACTGTTTACTTTCTCAAGACATGTTAAAAGACAAACAAATATTCTTAATATTGCAAACTTATAGGTTAATGAGCGCGTATTACTTGTTGGGAGAGAAATTTGACAAAATAATTCATGCACGCTGATGTTGATACATCGTATGTACGAGCCCCGAAGGGGAGTGCATTAGACGCATCAACATCAGCTATCATTGATTTACATGTGCAGCCCTCTTCCCTAGTAAAAGTGGCACAATTGTGATTTTACCCTTTTGTTGTTAACTAAACATATCTCAAGATTAAAACAAGCAAATTGAACAGAACAAACGGCATTTGAGAGCTAAGACATCGCCCATGATGTTGATGTAAGCATCATGTCACAACGGTATTTTCTAATTGCCATAGAGGGCGCTTTTCACTTGCACAATTTTTTTTGAGACAGGCTGTATAATGTCTTATCATGTGATGCAAGCACAGCAAGTAGGAAATGCAGCTGTAGCTTTTTAAGGCGTAATATCTAAAAGGTGCTCCAAGAAATATGTGCTAAAAATAGCTTTCCCTGTAGCCCCCCCACTCACACACCCCCCCACAATAATGTGTTGTGCGTTATGTATTTGCTCAGTGAGTTCCCATGTACGACAATCAACATGGTGGTTAAGTAACATAGTTCCTTACCCCCACTTAAAGTCATAATGTACGATCTTATAATATGAATTTGGTTAATTTTTTTCAAACCTGATTTTTTTGGCATATTTGTAATGTTTACACATATCACAACTTGCACCTAAATGGAATCAGCCAAATTTGTTGTGTTTGTAGGTAAACAGAGCAAAGTTCGACGTAAAGTCATAAGTTCAAGAAATTATGACTTTATGTCCGCCCATAGAACTGCGTGTTAAACGGCCAAAATAACAAGCAGTGTTTCTTTCACGTTACCTCGTTATTTCAGCTCAAAATGGACAGAAACCATTCCCGATCATTATTACTAGTATTATTTCAGCATTTTGAGTATATAATGACATATTTAAAATTTGAATGAAATCGTACATTAAGCCTAGTATTATTTCAGCATTTTGAGTATATAATGACATATTTAAAATTTGAAAGGAAATCGTACATTAAGCCTTTAAACATTTTTCCACTGTGGGCTACTCAATTCATTTTTCACACATCTTCGATCGGGATTTCAATTACAATAATATCAATAATAAAATTAGATGAATTTTTTGTTTTAGGGACCGTTCACAAACACTTGTTAGGGGGCCTGATGCAAAAGGGGGGGCCTGAAAAAATGACCACACATTTTCATGTCAAAAAGGGGGGGGGGCTGAAATATTTGAGGTCTGTAATGGGGGCCCCCGAAAAGTTTTCGCGATGATTTTTTTTGCATTAGCCCCCCCTTACAAGTGTTTGTGAACGGTCCCTTATATTGAGCGGAAATGCATGCATTTTTGTCGAACATTTTACAACAAGGGCGCCCTGGCTTCAAATTAGCATTATGCACCATTAGGCCAATTTCTATGAATATAACTGAGGAAGGCATGAACAATGGCGTAGCATCATAGGGGCATGGGTGGTTGAAAATTTAGCAAATCCCATGGGAAAATTGCCGAAAACGGATTGTGCCCACCCCATCAGGCCCGATGCCCCCCCATAATGATCGGTGCAATGTTTTTGACTCCTTCAGAGGAAAAAATCACAATTGAAAGGGTCAAAAAAATTTGAAAATACCCCTTCAGCAAAATGCTTAGAGAAAATCCTGGTCCTCACGATAGGATGACTCGTGCTACGCCACTGAGCATGGCAACTAGGGGTAGGTGGTCACCCTCCTTTTGCAAGGTCTGATTTACAGACAAGAAGCTAGAGGATAATCAGGAAGTACCTTCTGCACTGCCAATGCCCAGCACACGGAGTGGTTGATTTACACCAATATTATCACCAAGCCCATCATACAAAATCTTCACAACTTTTGATTCAAAATCTTCCTCTATCCACTCTCTTACATGTTCCTGCACATCTGAATTCTCCAAATACATATTATAAGCCTCCCACCAACGGTCCTTGTTGCAAGATATTGGTAAAGACATTTATCTGGAAGTGTATGTTACCCTGACTGTTACTAAATTCGAATGGAAGATGAACAGGAATGTGCTAATGTATACGTGTGTCACGCCAGAGAATATGATAAAAGAGGAGGTCGCTCACTACCCACATCAAATAAATAATATGTGCATCCGCCTATTGATGGAAACAATGATCTAATCCGATTGATCAACTAATACGATAAGTGGCTTTGTGAGTCACGACGACTGTCTAGCTCTAAACGGCGCATGCCCGGATATCAATTTGTTACGTCAGTTGACCGCCAAATATAATTTCTGTATTGTTTGGCATGACCGGCTGGTAAGTTTGACCCGAGATCCCTGTAAAAAAAGACCCTCATTTTGGATTCAAATAGCATTTTTGGACACGTTTGGACACAAAACGGGAGTATTATGGAGAAACTGACACGAGTTTGAATTACTGATTACACGAGTTTTATGTTTCCGTAAACTGCCACAAATATTCAAATGGTTATCATTTAAATTTCTTTTCCTTTGACCTTTATAATATAAAGGTCAAAGGAAATTTTCCAGTAAAATTAATGTAAATTATATTAATTTTACTGGAAAATTAATTATACTTGACTTTCCATAACTTAACCAAACTTTTGATTTTTTTAATGAGAGTTGGGATATATACAACGCTTTTTCACTCGTTTAAAAATCATGGTCACCCTGGTTAGGAAAAAAAAAGCATGATTTGACTGCGAAATTGGGAATTTAAAGTCCCGCTCACACTATGACGGCAGATAACCAACGAAAGGTGACGAACGTGAAAATCACAAAATGTTGGCGGCAAAGCGACGGCAAAAGAGCAAAAGCTGACGAGTGGGAAAGACCTTCAGCGACAACACGACGGCAAGGGACGAAAGGCTGCGGCAGGAAACGGACACTAGCGACCAAAACCGGACGTTCTTTGGGCGGCGAGTGGCGATGTCTCGACGGAGCCCGACAACAAGCAACGAGGTCAGGCGGCTGGCAGCGGATTTGCTGGCGGCAAGGAACGGCCGCTGACGGTGGATTGCGGCAACGATGACGTGAATCAGCGGCCGACATCAAAGCCTGTGTGTGTGCGGGTCGTATAGTCCACTTTGGCGTTCAAACTCTTTACAACTATTTCCCAGCCAAAAATTTGGAGGGTGTACATTCTGGAATTAGGATATATATCTACACCAAAAAGCTATGGGAATTCCCAATTTTGTACATTCCGAAGTGCATTTGGACGGGAAATGGGATGTTCTTTCGACATTTCATGACAGGAATTCTCAAGCAATATTGAGAGTGAAAGGTGTGGGAAATTATAATGTCATCTTTGGGGTGTGTGGAAAATTTCTGGAATAGCCCATTATACGCCTTATCTCATGCGCCGACTCTGAATACCATGAATACAGATCATCGATATTTGAATCCGTGGAAAAAGTGTGAAAATGACGGAGTTTCGTAAAATTCTTATATTTCACAAACGGTGTGGTCAATTGTCAAAATTCAAAAAGAATGTGATAACTGATTTATTCCTCAACTACACCAATTATTTAGTGATGTTAGGTCATGGCGTTAAAATACCCAAACAATTAAGTTTCTGACGATACAGTTCTTTCAAGGACAACCTGTACAATGCCTCATTTCAAATATATAGTTTTAGTTTTGGTTTTGGTTTTGGTCACGTGGTTTCCTATTGTCCTGCCTAACCACTTGAATCACAAGATATCGAACTCTTTGTTTCTACCTTTTGTTTAAAACTAAACATTTGTGACAGGTAGTTTCGGTTTTGGTTTCAGTTTCTTATAAGTGGTGTGACGAATAAAATTACAGGATTTTCGAGTTACCTGATCTAAGTATACAAAAGAAATGTTTAAATTTCGCAGTGCAATATTCACGAGCAGAGAAGTCGAACAAAACAGTCTACATTTGAAAGCATTGATTTAGTTTGAAAGCATTGGCTTGAGACTACGAAATAGCCTAAGCTGATTTCACTGTGAAAATATATAGACCATCGAAATATTTGCATTCGACATTACAAAAGGGCCACTACTGTAATTGTATAGGTACTATAAACAAAATCGATTCATGTCCTTAATCCCATGTACCAGAATCGATGGAAGGCCATTATATGACCTCTAATAACCTAATGACTTTTACTGAAGTAATTTTTACTGCAAAAAGTAGAAGATAGAGGGGAGAAGATTGGTGGGTGTGTGTGTGGGGGGGTTGGAGGGCAAGGGGATATGGGCCGGGGAGAGAGAAACATATGCGAGAGAGAGCATTGGAAGTGAAAGAGAAGGGGAGGAGAGCTCGAGATGAAGATATCGAATGTAGGGGAGGAGGAGGGGAAAGGGGTAATTTAGGAAAGAGGTGGTTATATAGGGAGGGAGCCCCTCTTAAAGAGGTATGGGTTGTGCTTCCGGGGATAATAAACTAATTCATAATCAAATCATCTCCATGCATCGTTTATGTTTCATACAAACAAACAAATTCCCCACCCCACCCCATCCTTCAGTATACGCGCATGTATATGATTTCTAGGCCTAGAACTCGTGAGTGTAATATGCCACCTACCTTCGACAGAGAGCATCAACTGTCGTCCGCAGGATAGATTTCCGATATCAATCATGATAATAATTATGTTAGCACAATAGGCTATTGTATACTTCTGGTTATATACCCTATACTGTGTCCTCCCAGCATAATAGTGTTATGATTGCAGATCAGATCAGCTCTACTTTTTAATCCCTTGATTTTTGGTTTCTGAACAAAGAGAAACCAAAACTATATATTTGAAATGAGGACTGCCTCATTTCAAATGTTTAGTTTTAGTTTTGGTTTTGGTTTTGGTCACGTGGTTTCCTATTGTCCTGCCTAACCACTTGAATCATAAGATATCGAACTCATTGTTTCTACCTTTTGTTTAAAACCGAACAGTTGTGTCAGTCAGTTTCGGTTTTGGTTTCAGTTTCTTATACGTGGTGTGAATCGTAAAATTATTTGATTTGAAGTTACCTAGTCTAAGTATACAAAAGAAATGTTTAAATTTCGCAGTGCAATATTCACGAGGAGAGAAATCGAGCATGGTAATCTACATTGAAAGACGTGGTTTACAAAACCGAATAAGCCTAGGCTAATTCACCTGTGAAAAAATATAGACCATCGAAATATTTGCATTCGACATTACAAAAGGGCCACTATTGTAATACCACTTGACATGTGACGTCATTGCCCGGCAGTATGCGCACGCATTATGGCACTTTCCATTGTTCTTTGCCCTGCAGTGTGCGTGCGCATCGTAGTTTGCTCAGGGCATGTGTATTTTAAATCTCCCACCACATTTCATATAGCACAAGAAAGCCATTGAACAGTGAAGCGGTTCGTTCGAGCATATCGAAAGACCAATCCCTCGCCTTTGTTGATAAACATTCATGTCAAGTGGTCTATAGGTGCTATAAACAAAATCGATTCATGTCCTTAATCCCATATACCAGAATCGATGGAAGGCCATTATATGACCTCTAATAACCTAATAACCTAACCTGCCTAATGACTTTTACTGAAGCAATTTTTACTGCAAAAAGTAGAAGATAGAGGGGAGAAGAGATTGTGTGGTGTGTGTGTGGGGGGGGGTGGTTGGAGGGCAAGGGGGATATGGGCCGGGAGAGAGAGAAACATGAGAGATCGAGAGAGCATTGGAAGTGAAAGAGAAGGGGGGAGGAGAGCTCGAGATGAAGATATCAAATATAGGGGTGGAGGAGGGTGAAAGGGGTAATTTAGGGAAGAGGTGGTTATATAGGGAGGGGAGCCCCCTCTTAAAGAGGTATGGGTTGTGCTTCCCGGGGATAATAAACTAATTTATAATCAAATCATCTCCATGCATCGTTTATGTTTCATACAAACAAACAAATCCCCCCCCGGCCCATCCTTCAATATACGCGCATGTCTATGATTTCTAGGCCTAGAACTCGTGAGTGTAATATGCCACCTGCCTTCGACAGAGAGCATCAACTGTCGTCCGCGGGATAGATTTCCGATATCAATCATGATAATAATTATTATGTTAGCACAATAGGCTATTGTATACTGTGTCCTCCCAGCATAATAGTGTTACGATTGCAGACCAGATCAGCTCTACTTTTTAATCCCTTGATTTTTGGTTTCTGAACAAAGAGAAACCAAAACTAAAGATTTGAAATGAGGGAATGTGTATACTGTTAGGGAGTGTTCATCAAATACTAGTACTTGAGGAAAGCTGGTCTTCGTGTGGATTTATTACTTTTGCTGCAAAGTCACTTTGAATACGACATTAGTCCATTAATTGATTTCATAAATAATACTGATCAACCAAGCATTGATGGTCAATTGAAAGATCCAAAAACTAATTTGGTTCTATTGCCTATCTCTATTTCTTACTTTAGCTACCGCACCATGATAGCTGAACCGTGGGGCTTCAGCAATGGCTTGTGGTATTCCACTGTCACCGGGGGAGTCATACCTTCTTGGGATTTTCGAGATATGTAAAAGGACCCAAAATAGAAATATTGACCCGAGTCTTATGAGGAGTGTCCCCCCAGTAGGAATTATTATATTCTTTACTTTTTCTCTTTCATTTTAACACCACTTGGGGTCAGACCTTCTTGGCGTTGACCCAGGTCTCATGCGGAGTGTCACCACATCTGGGGAAATTATTATTATATTCTTTCCTTTTTCTCTTTCATTTGACACCACTCGGGGCAGGAAGGGGCTCATTCTTTGGATTTCGAAAAGGACCCAAAATAGAAACATTGTCTCGGGTCTTATGCGGAATGTCACCCCCGGTGGGGGAAATAATTTTAATACATTCTTTACTTCCTTGTCTTTCATTTAACGCCACTCAGTGGATCATACCTTCTTGTCATTTCAAGATATGAAAAGGACCCAAAATATGAATATTTACCCAGCTCTTATGAGGAGTGTTACCCCCAGTAGATTTTTATTCTATTCTTTACTTTGTTCGCTTTCATTTGACACCGCTCGGGGTCATACCTTTGTGACATTCCGAGATATGCCCATTTCAGACCAAAAGGTTAGTGAGGAAGTAAGTAAGCAAGTAAGCAAATAACATAGACCTATACAGGCTGATACCATTTCATGGTTCAACAAAAATACCTTACTAATGATATTCTTATTTTAGTATAATATTGTTGTATAATCAGATAATAAAATGGCAAAAGGTCTGGTTTTTCTGTACAAAAAAGCCAAATTTGGCCAAAAATATGCCCCAGAATATATAAATATACAACAAATCATGAACTTTCTGTGAAATTTGTCTAAAGTATAAGCTCCAAAATCAATTACAGAGGGTTAAAGGCTACAGACCTGATCGTAAGGACATCTTGATGTTGTTTCTAAGAATATTTTACACATGATTAGTATATTGCAAAGAGTAAACATGTCAACAAATGGCTCCTTGGACCATGCATCATTCTGTGATGTTACTTCTTTTTCTGACATAACTACATGTAAATAGCTACATAATATATATAGACTTTGAAAGTGCATAATAACTCGAGTTTTGTTGTCCTTTTTTGAACCCAGCTACAGCTCAATGAAAGTACACACCTGGTTCACTAATATGCAGTAAAATGGTATTATGTTTAAAAAATGTTAATCAGAATGCAAAAATGAACAAAACACTACAAAGTTGCATAAAATGCACATGCCAACCATTTAAATTACAATCGCTGTAAAATTATAATCAGACTGTTTGGGTTTATTTCGAAGGCTATATTTTCATTTAAAATGTAAATCCATTTAATTGAATTGTAGTTTTTTTACCTACAATCCTGGACAAAATAGACTTCTCCGTAGTCCACTTGCCCATTGTGCATACTCTGGCTATTGAATAAAAGCTTAAAACTCTGAATTAATTAATTTGTGCACAATTGGTAGATTTTCACATCTGATCTTTTTAGTCACCGTACTCCCTCTGTTTGTTGGCTTCCCAAGTGGACTACTGACTTTGGATTGCGGTTAACATGTTTAACACGGTTGTCTATAGATGTGATTGTCGGATTTCTGGCCTACTAAAATTGGCCATGATGTAATACATCTTTAAATGGATCTGGCTTGTGATTGGTCGTCCAGATCTCGTTATGGTTTAAATCCTCCGAGCACGTGCAGTATCATTGATAACAACATCGTACACAACTACGCGTCTTGTACCGTACAGGCTTTGTGAGTGCGGTTAACTTGGATTGATAAACAAGTATGATTGACAGTGTGTGTTAGGGACTAAGTCCCCGGTCAAAGTCCAGTTAAAAATGTAATGTCCATAGTCGATTTTTAACTCGATTTAATAACCTGGTAGATTTTAAAATTAGAATTGTTCAGTATTGAAGTGCCATTATAATTATGCCATTATAATATGTTGCATTCAATAATATAAGCCTACGTATAGTTTACTGTAACTGTGACTAATATAATTATAATAAACTTTTTCATAACCATTTATTAGTATTTTGATGTCATAGATATAAGTATAATTTCGAGTTCAACTGAATGCGTTCATCATGATTAATAACACATTTTCATTTATCAAAAATCGACTGTGGCATAGTCTATGGACAAAATTTTGCAATGAAATTAGTCCGGTATTGCAAATGAGACCCCGTTCCCCCAATCAATGTTGAATCCTGACATTTTGTTCATGTGCGCTCAGTAGTACTCAACATTGATTGGTGGAGCAGGGGGGGGGCATTGGGGGTGAGGGTAATGTTTATAATTTACACTAAAGAAAGCGCCATTTCACCACTCTAAAAATATCGAAAATTTTTCATTCCAACCTATTTTGTCTAGCATTGTATTTGAAAACTTGAAAAAAAAATCATCTAATTTTGTTTTTTTTTGGCAATAAAATGAAAAGTAAATAAGATATGGACCTACAATTTGGAGGCTAAGCAGCTCTTATCATAGCTAATAATAGCTAATCTGTCAGATTTAGGGACTGGTCACTAAAATTCATAATACCCTATTTTTGGCCCCGTTTAGAAACACAATTGATCACTTTAAATGCCAAAAAATTAAGTCTACAGATATTATTTAGATCAACCAAAATCTGAAATCTATTAGTAAATACTGTAGAAAAAAATCGTGATCAAAATAAAAAACGACCACGTAGGATTCGAACCCGCGCGGTCACATTTGTCCGTTTAATTGGTAGGCGCTCTACCAATGGAGCTATTTAATGTAACTCGGTTTGTTTGCTATAATTTAGACCATATCAATATATAAATTTTAAGTTTACGTCTTGGAGACTTTATTCCTTGTTTTTAGATTTTAAAAATATTGGCAATAGGAAAATCAAATCGGTATTCAATAGTATTCTGAATAAATGACTCTATTTTGTGTATGCAAAGGTAGATATAGAAAGGACTGTAGTACTGTCGCTTGTGTGCTTGCACGGTTCATTTATTACAGTCATTATTGACATTTGCATACATAGGGTCTTTTTATCTTTTCAGTTTCCGTAAGTCTTTTGTTCAGATACGAAAACGCAAGGGATTCAGTAAGTTACTGTAATTTGACTTCATTGTTAACTCTGAATAGAGAAGATGTAGTACCAATCAGGTTATTTCAATACAGGTGATTGCTTATGTCAATAAAACCGCGAGAAAAGATTATGTTAACACCAGTGTTTTTAATGGCCTAGCGCCCTCTCTCTTTAACATTGGTAAATTTATATACATTAATTTCACAAAATGCATGCCAATCCGAATAACAAAATCCACTTTTTTCTGTAAAAACGTTGCAAATAAGCCCTATAATCACAAAAGGTCCGCTTATGAGCCTGTCGAACCCCAAAGCACTTGTGCATGGCCACAGTGTCGCCCTTCCATCAATGTCTATCTCCCTATTTTGTTCCTCCTGCCCCCTCCCCCCCCCCCCATGATCAGTCTCCCCACTCCCTCCCCGTCCCCCGGTCCCTACTCTCTCCTCTCGAGTTCTTCTCTTTCTAGTCTTTCCGTCTCTCCTCTCCTCTCTTTCTTCCTCACCCTCCCACTCTCGCTTGTTCAGTCTCAACTTAAGTATCTCCCTCCCCCTCATGAAATGTATCAGTATGATCCATGACTGAAAATAAGCTCTGCAAAAATAAACATTTAAAATAAACCCGAGTCTTGCATATAGGCCCAACCAATTATCGGATTAGCTTGTCATGAATAGAATACATTATCTTTGCTCCAATGCAAATTCTTTTGTATTGCATTTCAATATAAAACATGATTACCAAATCACCACTTGTACGCGCCTCATTGGGAGATATTTGACTATTTTAGACGCTCGTTTCATCGCCAATATGAAAGACTCATTGCTTATAACTTGGCAACATGGTTAGTATATATTTCAATGCAAGACTTTTTTTGCGAGTCACTTACGTCTAGGCGTAAGTGCATATACCTAAACACAAGTCAATTGAAGCCGTACAATTTACCGCGAATTTAGGACCGTAAAATTTAGACTCTTCTTTTGTCTAGATTGGCACCCAACCGCACATCTCAAGGTTTTATGTAAAAAATCAATATAACTTACCAAAACGAAAACTGAAATTCACGAGCTTCAAATTTTTAGTAACTAACAAAAGGCTAGAATAAAAGATTGGTCATACCTGGGAGACTACCACTTCAGAATAACAATGACTTACAAAAACTATTACGGATACGGAAACAGAAACTGAAAAGATAAAACGACGGTATGGGTCTTTTTATCTTTTCAGTTTCCGTAAGTCTTTTGTTCAGATACGAAAACGCAAGGGATTCAGTAAGTTACTGTAATCTGATTTCATTGTTAACTCTGAAGTACCAATCAACTTATTTCAATACAGGTGATTGCTTATGTCAATAAAACCGGGAGAGAAAAGATAATATTAACACCAGTGTTTTTAGCGCCCTCTTGGTAAATTGATCTACATCAATTTGACAAAATGCATGCCAATCCGAATGACAAAGTCCACTTTTTTCTGTAAAAACGTTGCAAATAAGCCCTAAAATCACAAAAGGTCCGCTTATGAACCTGTCGACCCCCAAAGCACTTGTGCATGACCACAGTGTCCCCCTCCCCCCAATTTCTCCCTCCTTTTTTTCTTCCCCCCCCCCCCCCCCCCCCCCCCACGATCAGTCTCCCCACTCCCTCCCCAGTCCCTTCTCTCTCCTCTCGAGTTCTTCTCTTTCTAGTCTGTCAGTCTCTCCCTCTCCTCTCTTTCTTCCTCACCCCTCCCACTCTCACTTGTTCAGTTTCAAGTATTTCCCTCCAACCCTCCCTCCCTCCCTCTCCATCCGTTGCGAAATTTATCAGTATGATCCATGACTGAAAATAAGCTCTGCAAAAATAACATTAATCAATATAACTTACCAAAACGAAAACTGAAATTCACGAGCTTCAAATTTTCAGTAACTAACAAAAGGCTAGAATAAAAGATTGGTCACACCTGGGAGACTTCCACTTCAGAATAACAATAACAAAGGAACACTTGAGGTTTTGACTTTTAAAACCTACATTTTGGTCAAACAATGTGCTTGGATGGGTAGTTTTCAACAAATTGTCCACATTCGCCTTGCTATAACATTGAATTGCGTTATCTGTTGACCTAGTGACGGAAAGAGTTTTAAGGGGGAAGTGTTAGCTTTCGTTTGATATAAAAAAAAATCGGATTGGATGAAGGGAACATTTGAGGTTTCGACAAACACCAATCAAAGAGGGCTATTTTTCAGCTAGAAGCCCCACAGCTCTTACATTGCTATGCACTCAACCGTGTAGTGTAATCAAAGACTGTGCGGAGAAAAGTCACTGCTTGCTTGAGAGTTCTTGGACGAAAATGTGTGCTCAGGTGTATCGAGGTGGAAACTGCCCGCATGATGGTTTATAAGAGAATCGTTTTTATATAGAAACCTTTCCATATGCAAAGATGCGTTCAACGGTATGCAGACACAATAAAGATTTTAATACTATGTCTCTATTCTGTTTATAGGCTTGCATACCGTGTGTTTATCTATTTCTGTCAAGTTTTGGAATCTAATTTGTGAAGAACAGGTCTGAATACCGTGGTTCTCTACTCAATAAGCCAATTATTATTACATAAAACAAGTGGATTAGTTTTAAACACTTTTTATTCGTTGATAAAGAATCTATAGTACAAAGGTGTACGTAGAATTATAACACTTCAACAGCTCAGTAGATAAGGCGACTGGCAGTTATCGAAAGGGCTTGGGTTCAATTCCCGGCGATTTGTTTTTTAATTATTATTATTTGCCTATGAATAAAATTAAATTGAATGCTTAATTTTTGTACTGAACATTTGAATTTATTTTCATTTCTACATGTATATTTTTCCAAATAAGAAAACAAAAACCAATAACACATACACATACAGGGTGTCCCAAAAAAGAGGCCCCTCATTGCGCCCTCTTTTTCTCCTATTTCTGAAAAGTTGCTCAAATATATTTTGGTATGTAAAGAAACCTTGAGTCGTTAGCTTTAATAAACCAAAACAATTATGGGGATACGCATCCTGCACAAGAACAAATAAACACCATGAATAATTATAAGTAAAGTAGGTAATGGGGACATTAGACCCAGCTTTAACCACCGTTTATCAGTGGGAGCTGGTAGCCTAATGGATAAGGCGTCCGTCTAGAGATCTGAAGGTCGGGGGTTCGATTCCCATGCCGGTACATTCCCTTGCTTTTTTTTCAAGTTGGGTTGTGTGCCGGTCGGGATTTGTGTTTATTTGTTGCCATGTGTAATTGTAACACTTTGGGTTGGTAAACTGCATGATGCAGTCATGTCTACAGTAGAATTCACCACGACCTTTGCAGAACTTAAACCCCATTAAAAGCTATTAAACCAAGATAACACTCATTGAAAACAGCTCAACTATGTTACATCAGATTTTCTCTGGTTAAATTCACACTACACATGTTTCTGTTTTACCTGTGCAATGAGCAATGAGCTGGTATTATAGTTTCAGTTGGGTGAACGATTATAAAGCAAACGCAAGGTAACAATACTGTGTGGGCCTTTGTAAATTTTGTTCATTTCGAACAATTCCTAAGAAAAAAACGAAGTTTTTGACTCACGTTTTAGTGACGTTTCACCACTACACTAGTGGCTTCATCAGACTGGCAAATCATCACATCTGACTGTTTCCTTTTATGGGTAACAGGAGGCACCGTAGAGGGCGTGATGAGTTGGTCAAAAATTTACAGTTGAAATCTACATTCCTAATGAACTTGTTCAAAGATGTGTGGGCCTTTGTTCACGAAATGAGACAATAGTGTGCATATTGTTAACCAGCATTCTTGAAAATGAGAAACATAATGGTTGAGGTCGTAACACGGTTTGGAAATAATTTCTTCATATTTTTGGTGTTATCTGTCGTTTACATATCCTTCCTAAAACACCAAAGTGCGAATATTTCCAAACACCTAAATTAGCTACAAATTTAGGACATGTTACAAAACTATATTTTCTAGAATTTCAGAAGAGTACTTTAAATATTGGCCGGTTATTTTTTACACAGTGCCGTTAACTAGGCAAAGTCCTATTACCTATAACATACACTAAAACACCAAAGTGCGAATATTTCCAAACATCTAAATTAGCTAAAAATATAGGACATGTTACAAAACTATATTTTCTAGAATTTCAGAAGAGTACTTTAAATATTGGCCGGTTATTTTTCACACAGTGACGTTAACTAGGCAATGTCCTATTACCTATAACATACACTAAAACACCAAAGTGCGAATATTTCCAAACATCTAAATTAGCTAAAAATTTAGGACATGTTACAAAACTATATTTTCTAAAATTTCAGAAGAGTACTTTAAATATTGGCCGGTTATTTTTCACACAGTGACGTTAACTAGGCAATTACCTATACTTCTAACATACACTATTTGTAGACGTCACGCGTCAATGCTGAGAGCACTGTGTATTGTGTATAGGAAAACGGACAGTAACTGCAGTATTGTTCATTCTTTCCGAAACAATTATATCAATCCGGGCTCACAATTTTTAAAGAAATGTACCCGTTTTTCACTCTGACCACGGAGAAGGTTTGGCTACTTCAAAGCTTGAAAAGGAGGAGTACACATACCAAGCATGAATATCAAACATTCCTCAATGATAACTGAGTGAGCCTTGTACAAAAATAGCCATCTGTCGACTAGAGTTCTGAGTGAATAGGATACAACCTTTGGTTATAGGGTCAAATTTGAGTTAAATCACATACATTGTGAGTTGCAAATAGATTTAGTTCACAAAAATATTAAAACTTGTTTTTCTCTAAATGGCATTTCTTGAATTAAAGGGGGTGGTAACCCTATTGGTTTTGGATATGGATTGTCTTTAACTTTATGCAGCTTTGTGAAAAAACGAGAGCATTGTCAGCGCATACTGCAGTTACTGTCCGTTTTCCTATACACAATACACAGTGCTCTCACCATTGACGCGTGACCTCTAAAATGATGTACGTTGGAAGAATGGGCACTTGCCTAGTTAACATCACTGTGTGAAAAATAACCAGCCAATATTTTAGCTATTCTCCAAACTTCTAGCAAATATATTTCTCTAACATGACCTAAAATTACAGCTAGGTTAGATGTTCAGAAATAGTCGCACTTTTGTAAAATATGAGTGAGGGCAAGGCATAGCTAGCCAACTCCCCGTGTTAATTGAATGGAGATTTGACCGAAAATATTGGTATCGGACCGCTCACTTCTGAAGGATGCCACAAAAAAACGGTACAAGCTACATTTTAACTATTCTAAATAGGTTCTAGAAAATATAGTTTTGTAACATGTCCTAAATTTTTAGCTAATTTAGATGTTTGGAGAGGGTCGCACTTTTGTGTTTTAGGAAGGATATGTAAACGACAGATAACACCAAAAATATGAAGAAATTATTTCCAAACCGTGTTAAGTCAACAATCATTATGTTGCTCATTTTGAAGAATGCTGGTTAACAAAAAGCAGGTCTTTGTCTCATTTCGTGAACAATGCTACACATACCATTGTTTCCTTTCGTTTCCTTTATAATCGGTTACCCAACTGAAACTATAATATCAGCTTTATTGCGATGTCGCACATTGAAAACAGACACTTGTGCACAACCAGAGAAGATCTGATTTAATCAGTTGAGCTGCTTCAATGAGTGTTATCTTGGTTTAATAGCTTTTAATGGGGTTTAAGTCCTGCAAAGGTCGAGATGAATTCTACTGTAGACATGACTGCATCATGGTAAATGTGAATAGGCTTAAATAGCAAAATTTGCAACCCAATACCAGGCGGCTGACACTGAAAAATTTGCATGGAAAAATGACCCGTCTCCTCCGCAGCCAATTTGGTTCCGCTCCATCGAAATCAAGCCGGTCACGGAGGAGACTACCCTCCTTTGTGTTTGTTCATTTGTGTATGGAGAGCCCTTTTGGAGTCCGGAATGACTTAGGCTACGCTCTCAGCTAGAGTCCGACGCTGCATTGCACTAGAAATACCTTTTCTGTGAAATCGCTATAGAGCCAACCGGGAGCACGTATTCGTTTTGAAAATATAGCATTAAAATTAGTATCACCCTTGTGGCCACCGTGCAGTGGAAAACCTTAATTCTTTCATTAAAAGGAAATGAAAATTAAAAAAACACGGATCTACTTGTGCACCAATAAAATTGGCACAGCAATTTGTCTCAAATATGAATGAATTTTAAGAAACATACGGGGTATGATGAACATTGACCTGACGCCATGATAGTAGGATCTATTAGTCGTTTTATATACAATGTATATACCGTATTGTCATAATACCAATATTTGTCATTATATATAATGAGTAATATCTAGCAACGTAAATGTGCAGTTCATATGCACAAACGAATACTGATCTTTATGATATTCAGGTTTTTGTACATCACATATAACATGTCACATAGGAGGTCATACGTGTTGACCTTCAAATATTATATTTGTTCATCTGTGTATGGAGAGGATTAGCGCCATTAAACGCCATTAAAACGCCATCAGTATTAGGGCGTAGTTCAGTGAACTCACCGGATTGCTATTCCAAGTACTTTGATAATACAGATAATATGTATTAATGGGTCGAGGCGATTGCATTGAAAAACCTAATAAATTATTCATAACAGTTACGTAATCAATCGATAGTGCGGACACTTTTTATTTGCAAACCACCAAAATTCGTGATCTTTTAGCGTTGGAAAAGAAACCACGTGAATAGAGTGCCCTCTCAAGAATATCAACTCTCTGCCAATACCTTGGTACGAGTGAATTGCATTATGGGCAGGCAAACAACAACATGTGCCGTAATTCCCATTGTTGTGCATGTGCCGTGCCGCAGTGTCCATTCGTTGAACGGAAAACTGCGTGTTTTATTTTGTGATCAGAAGAATATCATTAACAGTATCAAAATAGCAAAGTTCATCATCATTATGATGACTTTTTCTGACACTCATATGATCTTTAACAAAGTCCAACACTTGGTTGTAGACAGTAGTCGACACTGATGCTTTGAAATCAATGGTTTGGGTAAGAATATCAAGCAGTAGATTCCTTTTTGCTGCGTCGATTCCAGTGAAACATGCCGTTATATTCAAGAATTCTCTCAACTCTGATTGAGTGTAGGCAATCTGGTGTTTGTCAAGGATAGATTTTACGTCTGTAGAGTTGATTAGCCGGTTTGATTTGGTCATTGATGGATCACTGGGTGCTGAATTCTGCTCCTGTGTTGCGAGATTTGGAAAGGTATGCAGTAGTTTCCCGATGCCTGTGTGATCTGCATGAATGAAATGAATAGCCTACATGTTATTGTCAGAAGAAAACCTATTTTACAAATATTTTTATTTAAGAAAAGCAGATAATAAAACAATACATCATTTAAAATGCCCAATTGAATATTCAATCAAAAATATTGAATTTTCAATCTTTTGCTGTCCCGAATTAGGGTCAAATCGTTAACGACTGTTTATTCAATTTTCAAACCTTTTTTTTTTCAATCAAAATATGTGATTCTTAATCGTTTAGCGATTAAAGTTATAGGCAAATCTTTTTCGATTGAATTTTCAGTAGAAAGGATTGATTTTCATTGTTTTTCAATATTTCGCATATTTTGACCAAAATTTAATATATCCTACCTGTCAGTAGTAACATGAGTATCACTCCTCCTGGTACTAGTATGTCATATAATTCCTTAATTGTTTCCTCTAAATCAGAGTCCCCTACATAATAAATGGAATGAACCATGCTAATGAAGTGATACTTCTTCTTGACTCCATGCAATATAACATAGTCTTGGTAGGTTTGGTTGTGCCACTCAAATTCAATTCCTGTCAAATCGCTGCTTTTCTGACGTACGGTTTCTTGATATTGAAGGAACATTTGTTTGTTTGGTTCAATGACCGTTGTAGATAATTTGGAGAATTTGGTTTTCAATTTTTCCAGCTGCAAAATTTCTTGTTGACCTGTGGGAAAGCAACATGAAAATAAAAAAATAACAACATTCTTCAAAGAAAGGTTTAAAACAAACAAAATTCTGTGCAATAAATATGTACTCTCGCATTTAAATGTCTCAGAAAATGTTAAATTGTAATGATACTACAAATGGAAAACGTATCAAATCTAACTGTCACTAAAATATAAACCCTTAAACATTGTTATTTATTTATTTATTTTTAATCATATTTATCCAGGGTAGCCCAATTCAGCCGATAGCTGGTCTTACATGGGGCCCTGCAATACATTTACATAACATTAAAAGGCAACAATTTTAACATGCAATTTATATAAAATATACAACTATTAGATACAAAATTAAAATACAGAAATATATACAATTTTCAAGGTAGAATAGAAATACATCATTAACAAGTATATGCTCAATTTTGTTTTTAAGACTTGAAACTTTGCTTGAAAGTCTGCACATTTATAGAACTTCTTACATCATTACTCAGTTTATTCCAAACCTCAACCCCACTGTATGAAAAAGATGATTTAAAGTACCCAGTGTCATAACCATTTGTGCAAGGCGGTAGAGCCAATAAATTGGACGCAGCTTGTCTGGTGTTCACATTATGTTTTTCATGTACATAAGAAAACCTGTTGATAAGGTACTGTGGTGATATATCGTTAAGACATTTAAACATTAACAGTGATTTGAAATACATTGCACGATTTGGAAGTGATTCCCATCCTAATATAGGAAACATTATATCAGAAGACGTAAGGTAGTTTGCACGCAATATTATTCTAGCACATCGCTTTTGTAAAACACATAATTTACGTACATCTTCATTGAAGCGACCAAACCAAACTACACTGCAATAGTCGAACTGCGGTTGGATAAGAGCCTTATATAAAACATTAAGAGTGCGAACGTCAAGAAATGTTTTAGACGTCTCAAGAGTCCTATTTTACAAAATAATTTCTGTATGACTGAATTAACATGATCGTGCCAAAGTAATTTAGAATCTATCTTTACACCAAGACATTTGGCACTATGAACTCTTACAAGTTGACAATCATCAATGGAAACTGAAAAAGCAGAGCATTTATCATTACGTAACTTAGGCTCACTACCAATGAGCATAACATTTGTCTTATCAGTATTAAGAAACAATTTGTTTACATTTAACCATGCCTTAATTGCAGAAAGATCGTCAGTGAGCTTTTTAGAAATAATATCAGTATCAGTACCACTGACAGACAGAGTGGTATCGTCTGCGTACATAGATATTTTCCCATGTGATATTACATTTGGCATATCATTGATAAAAATCAAAAATAATAATGGGCCCAATATACTGCCCTGCGGAACACCAACTTTTATTTCAAGAGAATCAGAGACAATACCCTTAAAAGTAACTCTTTGCTTTCTACAAGATAAATACGATGCAAACCATTTAACTGTATCTTCAGATGCCCCAATATAATGGAGCTTTCTAAGCAAAATATCATGATTTACGGTGTCGAATGCTTTCCTAAGGTCGATAAAGGCAACACCAGTCAATTCACCGCTGTTGATGCTCGTCAGCCAATCGTCAACCATGTCAACAAGAGCAGTCTCGGTAGAATGACCAGGACGAAAACCTGAATGATGAACATTTAAGATACCATTTCGATTTAAAAAAGAGTAAACATGATTATGCATAGCCCTTTCAATGATCTTACTTATTACAGGTAGGATGGAAATTGGCCTGTAATTATTAGTGTTATCAAGATCACCTCCTTTATGCAAAGGGATCACTTTGGCTTCTTTCCACAAAGTAGGAAATATCCCCTTTGACAAAGAAAGATTCATTATATAAGTTAAACTTTTAACAATGACTGGACGAGCCAGTTTCAGGATCTTGCAACTGACATCATCCAGACCTACCGCCTTTTTAATGCTCATGGAGCGAATTTCTTTGTCAACAAAATCATATGGAATACATGGTATATTAAGAACAGGTTTATCATTAAGATCTTCACATGTATGTAACACATTAACATCATCAATATTATTGACATTGTTTACATTTCTTTCATCACTTTCATTAAGTAGATTTGTTGCAACACTTGCAAAATGGCTGTTGAACACATTTAATATATCAATGTCAGATGTAACTACATTATCTCCAAACCCAACAGCTGATGGAGATGGAGATGGGGGAAACTTTGGATGGAATAACTTTTTTAAGTGTTTGCCAGAGCTTACCAGAATCATTACAACTCTCATCTATTAGAACCTTATAATAATTACATTTAGCTGATCTTATCATACTAGTAACTTGATTACGAACAAGTTTATAGGCTTTCCAATCATTTACACTATTAGAACGAGTTGCAATACGATGGAGGCTATCCCTATGATGAATACACTGCTTTATTTCTCTACCTAACCAAGGCGATGGAGTTGATTTAACACGCTTGGTCTTTTTAGGTAAATGACAGTTTACAACATCAAATAACATCGAATTCCACATATTTACAGCATATGATCAACATTGTCAATTTTAATCAATAATAGTCATAATTGCAAATTTATTACCACGTTATAATATTAATCCAATAAGTGGTCGAATTGTCGCTACGGTCGACTAATCCAATCGATAATGACGCTATTGACATGTACGGACGGAGCTCCACTGACCGAGTTTTGGGGTATTTTTCACTGGTTTGCTGTCATTTACTCATCAAGGCGGTCCCCGTTATTATAAGGACTATGCTAATGATTTAAAGATTGACATGTAGAGAATAAACCATACTTGATTGACAGAAAGTACTAAATTTGTACCTATTACGGTTTTGTGACATCCGTGTTCCAAATGCGACCAAGCCAGGACGGCCCGGTGAAGTATAATGTGCATTGGAATAACACGGGAGTTTGGATATAGATGGTAGATTTCTTTCTCATACACAGAAAATTCAGATATTTTGAAAATAATAAGTAATTAAAACATTCAACAAGTACTAAAATCATTGCTTTTATACTTTTTGATATATGACGCTAACTATAGTTCATCTCCTATATCTACAACACAGCGCTACCAGTAGGGGTCAATTGCCTATTGTGAGTGCCCTTGTGTTGTGTGCATACAATTAGGGTGGGGCGAAAAACACCTTTTTTCTCGGATCGACTTGGAACTCTCGGAGAATTTTACTAGGGTACATACCACTATTGTGCTAAAATATCAGTAAGATCGGAGCATGTTTCGCCCAGGAAAGTAGATTTTCACAAAATCCCTTCTTATTCGCCATTTCTTACTGTATAACTCTATATAGAGAAATCAGTAGAAACAACCTGGGAAAAGTAGGCATTGAGATGACATCATAGCCAGTATTAAACAAGTAGTTTGTTTAGACCCTCCAGAACATCACCAAATAGCAAGCAGTCTCCAATTGGTTACAATTATTTTAGTTGCTAAATTAATGGGTAGGGGTAGCATTATGGAGCATTTCCCCAGTTCTACTGAGTCAAATTTCCAATTTTGGTCTTGTTGGGTAGATATACAAACAATACATGAGATATGAATTTAGAGCAGCTCTGACATGACCAGGGGTTAAAGGGTCATGTGACGCCTGATTTGTAGTAATTTTCAAGGCTGTGTGACCTTTTGACCTCTGGTCAAAACATGGATAACCGAAAATCATATAGCATTTATTTTTGGCAATGCTGCAGTTCATATCTGTGCAACAATACTGCATTTGGGAAATTTGACTGAGTAGAACTGGGGAAATTCTCCATAATGCTACCCCTACCCTTAATATAGCAACTCAAATATCATTAATATTTGACTTGCATGCGTGTCTTTAGCAAAAATAATGGTAACCAATTGGAGACGGCTTGCTATTTGGCGATGTTCTAGAGGGTCCAAACAAACTACCCAAAGTGTTTAATATTGGTTAGGATGGCATCTGAATGCCTACTTATCCCAGATTGTTTCTACTGATTTCTCTATATAGAGTTATACAGTAAGAAATAGCAAAAAAAGTAGGGATTTTGTGAAAATCTGCTGCCTGGGCGAAACATGCTCCGATATTACTGATATTTCAGCACAATACTAGTACGTACCCCAGTAAAATTCTCCAAGAGTTCCAAGTCGATCCGAGAAAAAAAGTGTTTTTTGGCCCACCCTAGCATACATGTAGGCAACAATAACTGCATGATGTACAATGCGTGAGAATTGACAAATTTTACAGCTATTGGCGTGATTTACTACCTTGAAGTGAGATTATGCTACCTTGGCGTGAGACCGTGAGAAAGTGTCTGAATGCGTGAGACTCGCACCCAATGCGTGAGAGTTGACAGCCCTAATCACCACACAGTCTAAAGGCCCTATAGTAGGGCTACCACTGGGGTTCGCATAAATATAGGCCTACTGCACAGCCCCTAAGCATGTAAAGGAGATGATTTCAGGAACTACCTTCTGCACTGCCAATGCCCAGTACACGGAGTGGTTGATCTACACCAATATTATCACCACCAAGCCCATCATACAAAATCTTCACAACCTTTGATTCAAAATCATCCTCTATCCACTCTCCAACATGTTCCTGCACATCTGAATTCTCCAAATACACATTATAACCCTCCCACCAACGGTCCTTGTTGCAAGATATTGGTAACGACATTTTTCTCTGTAACTGTGCATGTCCATGTCCATCGAATGACATGAATAGCAATGTGCTATCAAAGGGGCATGGCCCGATTTAACTATATAAAGGTTTTTTCCTTGATAGAATGATCTTTACCACCAATCCCATCTGTGAAGTTTCACGCCGATGTTTCAATTCATTTTGACATGAGAGCTAAAACTGTAATTTTCTAGCCCCATAGGAACATTTATACCACTTCCGGTAAATCGGGCAATGCCCCTTTAACATGATTAATGTACTGATACATTTGTGTGTGTGTGGCATGCGTAATGCCTACAATGTGTGCATTACTATTAGCTACGGTTTTAGGGAGTGTTCATTAAATACTTGGGGAAAGCTGGTCTTCATTTGGAATACTTTTGCTGCAAAATCACTTTGAAAATGGCACTTTTATATTTAGGGCACTTATACTTACATGTTATCATAGGCTAATTATCAATAGTCAATTAATTCATTTCATAAAGGATCAACCAAGCACCGATAGTCAATCGAAAGATCTAAAAAAGATTGAAAAAAAAAACCTATTTAGTTCTACTGCCTAACTCTTTTTCTTACTTAAAAATACCTTACTAAATTTGGGTATACTATTGTTGTGTAATCAGAGAATAAATGACAAAAGGTCTGCTTTTTCTGTAAAAAATTGCCAAATTTGGCCAAAATATACCCCAAATCGTGAACTTTCTGTGAAAATTGTCTTCAAAAATCAACTGTAGAGGGAGTAAAGGTCTGCTCTTTACCAGAGTGAAGATTTCTCTTAAAATGGTCTGCATTTGGAAAATCCGCATTCCCATGAAAAAATCCTGGTTACAGGCCTGATCGTAACCCAGCAAACACAAAATGTTTTACAGAAAACGTTAAAAGGTCGGGTTTAAATACCATGGCCTACTTTGAGTAATTGAGTTTTAAAACTAGCATTGAATTATGTCACAAGGTTTTGTGAAACTTACTTTACCCCCACCTCACTTCTCTTTCCATACAGGCCAGCATGCTTATATAGGCTTTTTACCCTGGCTTGAGCATTTTGTTTGAGCCTGGTCCCATCAGGACCCAAGCGTGTCTCCATACGGATCGACCGTTTAAACAAAGAAACAAGCAGTGCTTTGCGCTGTAATGTGTCAACACATGCGAAATAGTGGTTGAACTTGTACACAAGACAGTAAACACAATGTGGTTTCTGCATAAATATCATGTTGATAATACTTAGGGATGGAAAAATATGTGTGATAACATCCGGAGGGTACTCAGTGGAAAATGGTAGGTACATATAAAGATGGTTCGTTTTTTTGTCAATGCAACTCCCGATGTAACTATGAAAGTGGGTAATTTCTAGCCTAGCACTACTATAATAATGGGTCTTATTTGTAGCCGAACTATAACAATGGACCGATTTTTTTTTTTTTTTTCATGTTTTCTGGCTGATTTTTGTCGCGTCCTGCCCGATTTTTTACAATTATTTTTGTTCGCAAAACCAAGTTGTTTACCCGGGTTGTTTACGTTCGCCAAGCAGTGCTAATGCATCAAAAGGAATTTACTAGCGCACCCACAAATATGTGACTGAAATCATGGCGCACGACTGTGGAGGTATCGAGCGTGTATCGAGCGAAAGACAAGAAAACTGGTATTATTCAGGCAGCTATATGAATGGGTCCATATTTTAAACATCTACTACAGGAATAGCCCATATTTTGTGACTACTTTATGAATAATCCATATTCTGTGACTTTACTATAAGAATGGGTCAGGGGGGTACTCAAATAGGGTAGGGTGTGAGATTATGAAGTCCAAACGCTTGGGCTTCAGAACTGAACAGCATACCAACTAGGGGAGTAGTACACGGGCAAACGGAGGGCGGAAGTGAACGGGCGCCCCCAACGTCGGACCAGAAGGGAAGGGATCAAATCTAATTAAGTAGAGTGACCTGATGTCCCCCCTAGAATCCCTACCCTGGGGAAATTCATAATTGTAGTGATTGCCTGTCTTAGGGATCCATTAATTAAGATGTACTGACTACCTTATAGTAATTAGTCACATAATTAGTGGAGTGTAATATATGGTCCTGGTATAATAATTGCTTAATTGGGTGTCCCCAACATCCTGGATCAAACTACTAAAGGCTGTTAAAAGTGAAATCATGAACTAATTAGCAAGTGTCAAAAAAACCTGGTAAAATGAAATAAATATACACTAAATAAAATTAATTTGAAGCAACCAGTGGGCGTGGCTTTACAATTGTACAAAACGAGCGAACAGATGTTTGGAAAGTCACAATATAGTGCATATAGGAATGGCAACTAGTAGAACACAGCGTTATACGGAAAAAGTCGAGAGGGTGCAAAAAGCTAAGGAGGTGGAAGAAGTACGAAAATTGCCGAAACATTTGCACGCAAGATTTAGAACTTGACTGTGAATATGGATGTAATGACTGCAAGCTGTTAAAATGCTTTTCTAAAAAGATTCAGATGATAAGCGAACATCCTGATTATAGAATAACTTTGGATTGGATCGAAAGAAATCTTGTATCTGCCGAGTGTTTTAAAACGCTGATGGAAGATCTATTTACCGAAAAACACCATGGATCAACAAAAACTTCTTATAGAGCTTTGACTTTGCTCGTATGCACTTTTGACGTTTGTGTGAAGATTAAAGACAATGATCTTATCCGTAGACAATGGCATATCAAGACAGAACGTTGATTGGACAGTGCTAATGAATACTGACAGTACTCCCACGAGTTGGGAAATTTTGAAAGCTTTAAGTTCCAAAATTGTTCGTTTGTACTTCAATGTTACATATACGAGGGTTGGTCAATAATATCCCGCAACCATTATTTATCTCCGCTCATGCATGACTTAGATAACTGTTACTTACGATCAATAAAGTTTGTACCTTTGTCTTTCAAAACGCACAACAATTAGTATCAGAGTACCTTTAATTACGTAATCTCATTTGCATAAAGTCATTGCTATATGTACACTGACAATTGTCAACATTGGCGAAAAATTTGAATTGGCTTTGAGGAACGTGTAATAAAAAGAAGCAGAAGTAAGGACCAAAGCAGTTTACAAGCCTTATTTTTGGTATGAGGTAATCTGAGTATATTCAATTGATAATTGTGAAAGAAGAAATGTAACCGTCAACAGATGAGGAAAGGGACCGTCTTTGAACTTCACCAGAAATAGGCCTATAACAACAAGCAAAAATGGTGTGAAAATCGCGAAAAAGAGCCCACACGGCAGAAGAAAGAATTCAAATTATCTCCAAAATAAAACAAAACCAAATATGGTTATTGGTATGGTATTAGAGATCATAGTCAGGACAATAGAATTTGTTGCAACAAAAATAGAAATATGCGTTGATGGTATGCATGATTGAAAGTACCAAAAATGTATGAAACAAGTAAAAATTCATCAAAAACGCGCTAAAATATGACTAATACAAGGTTTGCGGAACAGTAGCTGTGTGAGTGAATTACTATACCAAGTCTTATGCTAAAATTAGACACACCTTTCGAAATTCAAATTTCTTATTCAATCCAGAGCCTCTCTATGGTGTGCTACTTTAATTACAAAAACAAGACCTTTTGAAATTAAGGGTTCAGTAAGAAAGAAATGTTTATGTTTTCACCACTGGGACCTCCCTTTTTATAATCAGTAGATACCCAATCAAACCAGGTACCATTGGTTAAATTTTGTCATCGATTAATCTTTCTATCTCTTATTATGTAAAGAACAATGGGTGATCAAGCCTACTCAAAATTGGAGATATTCAACACGATTTCTTTTATTTAATAAAAATGGTATGTGTCTAAAAAGAGTCCAGCATCATGCCTATGTTATCGGTCTATAAAGCTGCAAAAACCGTGCCAGATTCTATACTTTTATTCTCGAGATATTGAGAATTATGTAACAATACCTCAAATTGGCGCGAGATTTTCTTGACTACTTTTCACCATAAATCAGGCAGTGCCCATACGCTATTGTGTTTATGCTAATGTCATTACGTAATCAAGCATTCAGCATCGCTAATACATATTCGTTTTGAAAGACAAAAGTACAAACTTGAATTTAGCGTAAGTAACAGCCATCCAAGTCATGCATGAGCGGAGATACACCATAGTTGCGGGAACTTATTGACCAGCCCTCGTATTATCTTACAACTTTGTGAAATAATATATTGAAATCACGTTGCAAAAAAGAACGTTGCAAAGTAAAATATATGAAATGAAAACAAATTGAGTGTATTTTGTGTTTTTTCTTAAGTGTCTTTATTACTTAGTATTTAAAACTGTATGTGTAACATAAGGGTAATTCATTCTTTGACAGAATGGCAAAAGACAAAGAGGTAAAAGAATACTTGCGTGAGGTTTACTACGACGCTAGTCATCCTGCCGGTTATGGGAGTGTAAAAAAGACCTCTTTACTCAGCGGCCAGAAAGAAAGGCCTAAGGATTACCTTGATCTTGATGACTAACTATAGGTGCATGTCATCCATTGAAGGCATCTTGATGGCTAACTTGCATCTCATCCATTGAAGGCATCTTGATGGCTAACTTGCATCTCATCCATTGAAGGCATCTTGATGGCTAACTTGCATTTCATCCATTGAAGGCATCTTGATGGCTAACTAGCATCTCATCCATTGAAGGCATCTTGATGGCTAACTATAAGTGCATCTCATCCATTGAAGGCATCTTGATGGCTAACTATAGGTGCATCTCATCTATTCAAGGCATCTTGATGGCTAACTAGCATCTCATCCATTGAAGGCCTCTTGATGGCTAACTATAGGTGCATCTCATCCATTGAAGGCATCTTGATGGCTAACTATAGGTGCATCTCATCTATTGAAGGTATCTTGGTGGCTAACTATATGTGCATCTCATCCATTGAAGGCATCTTGATGAATAACTTGCATCTCATCCATTGAAGGCATCTTGATGGCTAACTTGCATGTCATCCATTGAAGGCATCTTGATGGCTAACTATAGGTGCATCTCATCCATTGAAGGCATCTTGATGGCTAACTATAGGTGCATCTCATCCATTGAAGGCATCTTGATGGCTAACTATAGGTGCATCTCATCCATTGAAGGCATCTGGATGACTAACTTGCATCTCATCCATTGAAGGCATCTTGATGGCTAACTTGCATCTCATCCATTGAAGGCATCTTGATGACTAACTTGCATCTCATCCATTGAAGGCATCTTGATGGCTAACTAGCATCTCATCCATTGAAGGCCTCTTGATGGCTAACTATAGGTGCATCTCATCCATTGAAGGCATCTTGGTGGCTAACTATATGTGCATCTCATCCATTGAAGGCCTCTTGATGGCTAACTATATGTGCATCTCATCCATTGAAGGCATCTTGGTGGCTAACTTGCATCTCATCCATTGAAGGCATCTTGATGGCTAACTATATGTGCATCTCATCCATTGAAGGCATCTTGGTGGCTAACTTGCATCTCATCCATTGAAGGCATCTTGGTGGTTAACTTGCATCTCATCCATTGAAGGAATCTTGGTGGCTAACTTGCATCTCATCCATTGAAGGCATCTTGATGGCTAACTTGCATTTCATCCATTGAAGGCATCTTGATGGCTAACTAGCATCTCATCCATTGAAGGCATCTTGATGGCTAACTATAGGTGCATCTCATCCATTGAAGGCATCTTGATGACTAACTATAGGTGCATCTCATCCATTGAAGGCTTCTTGATGGCTAACTATAGGTGCATATCATCTATTCAAGGCATCTTGATGGCTAACTAGCATCTCATCCATTGAAGGCCTCTTGATGGCTAACTATAGGTGCATCTCATCCATTGAAGGCATCTTGATGGCTAACTAGCATCTCATCCATTGAAGGCATCTTGATGGCTAACTAGCATCTCATCCATTGAAGGCATCTTGATGGCTAACTATAAGTGCATCTCATCTATTGAAGGCATCTTGATGGCTAACTATAGGTGCATCTCATCTATTCAAGGCATCTTGATGGCTAACTAGCATCTCATCCATTGAAGGCCTCTTGATGGCTAACTATAGGTGCATCTCATCCATTGAAGGCATCTTGATGGCTAACTATAGGTGCATCTCATCTATTGAAGGTATCTTGGTGGCTAACTATATGTGCATCTCATCCATTGAAGGCATCTTGATGAATAACTTGCATCTCATCCATTGAAGGCATCTTGATGGCTAACTTGCATGTCATCCATTGAAGGCATCTTGATGGCTAACTATAGGTGCATCTCATCCATTGAAGGCATCTTGATGGCTAACTATAGGTGCATCTCATCCATTGAAGGCATCTTGATGGCTAACTATAGGTGCATCTCATCCATTGAAGGCATCTGGATGACTAACTTGCATCTCATCCATTGAAGGCATCTTGATGGCTAACTTGCATCTCATCCATTGAAGGCATCTTGATGACTAACTTGCATCTCATCCATTGAAGGCATCTTGATGGCTAACTTGCATCTCATCCATTGAAGGCATCTTGATGGCTAACTAGCATCTCATCCATTGAAGGCCTCTTGATGGCTAACTATAGGTGCATCTCATCCATTGAAGGCATCTTGGTGGCTAACTATATGTGCATCTCATCCATTGAAGGTATCTTGGTGGCTAACTATATGTGCATCTCATCCATTGAAGGCCTCTTGATGGCTAACTATATGTGCATCTCATCCATTGAAGGCATCTTGGTGGCTAACTTGCATCTCATCCATTGAAGGCATCTTGATGGCTAACTATATGTGCATCTCATCCATTGAAGGCATCTTGGTGGCTAACTTGCATCTCATCCATTGAAGGCATCTTGGTGGCTAACTTGCATCTCATCCATTGAAGGAATCTTGGTGGCTAACTTGCATCTCATCCATTGAAGGCATCTTGATGGCTAACTTGCATTTCATCCATTGAAGGCATCTTGATGGCTAACTAGCATCTCATCCATTGAAGGCATCTTGATGGCTAACTATAAGTGCATCTCATCCATTGAAGGCATCTTGATGGCTAACTATAGGTGCATCTCATCTATTCAAGGCATCTTGATGGCTAACTTGCATCTCATCCATTGAAGGCATCTTGATGACTAACTTGCATCTCATCCATTGAAGGCATCTTGATGGCTAACTTGCATCTCATCCATTGAAGGCATCTTGATGGCTAACTTGCATCTCATCCATTGAAGGCATCTTGATGGCTAACTAGCATCTCATCCATTGAAGGCCTCTTGATGGCTAACTATAGGTGCATCTCATCCATTGAAGGCATCTTGGTGGCTAACTATATGTGCATCTCATCTATTGAAGGTATCTTGGTGGCTAACTATATGTGCATCTCATCCATTGAAGGCATCTTGATGGCTAACTATATGTGCATCTCATCCATTGAAGGCATCTTGATGGCTAACTATAGGTGCATCTCATCTATTCAAGGCATCTTGATGGCTAACTAGCATCTCATCCATTGAAGGCCTCTTGATGGCTAACTATAGGTGCATCTCATCCATTGAAGGCATCTTGATGGCTAACTAGCATCTCATCCATTGAAGGCATCTTGATGGCTAACTAGCATCTCATCCATTGAAGGCATCTTGATGGCTAACTATAAGTGCATCTCATCTATTGAAGGCATCTTGATGGCTAACTATAGGTGCATCTCATCTATTCAAGGCATCTTGATGGCTAACTAGCATCTCATCCATTGAAGGCCTCTTGATGGCTAACTATAGGTGCATCTCATCCATTGAAGGCATCTTGATGGCTAACTATAGGTGCATCTCATCTATTGAAGGTATCTTGGTGGCTAACTATATGTGCATCTCATCCATTGAAGGCATCTTGATGAATAACTTGCATCTCATCCATTGAAGGCATCTTGATGGCTAACTTGCATGTCATCCATTGAAGGCATCTTGATGGCTAACTATAGGTGCATCTCATCCATTGAAGGCATCTTGATGGCTAACTATAGGTGCATCTCATCCATTGAAGGCATCTTTATGGCTAACTATAGGTGCATCTCATCCATTGAAGGCATATGGATGACTAACTTGCATCTCATCCATTGAAGGCATCTTGATGGCTAACTTGCATCTCATCCATTGAAGGCATCTTGATGACTAACTTGCATCTCATCCATTGAAGGCATCTTGATGGCTAACTTGCATCTCATCCATTGACGGCATCTTGATGGCTAACTAGCATCTCATCCATTGAAGGCCTCTTGATGGCTAACTATAGGTGCATCTCATCCATTGAAGGCATCTTGGTGGCTAACTATATGTGCATCTCATCCATTGAAGGTATCTTGGTGGCTAACTATATGTGCATCTCATCCATTGAAAGCCTCTTGATGGCTAACTATATGTGCATCTCATCCATTGAAGGCATCTTGGTGGCTAACTATAGGTGCATCTCATCCATTGAAGGCATCTTGGTGGCTAACTATATGTGCATCTCATCCATTGAAGGTATCTTGGTGGCTAACTATATGTGCATCTCATCCATTGAAAGCCTCTTGATGGCTAACTATATGTGCATCTCATCCATTGAAGGCATCTTGGTGGCTAACTTGCATCTCATCCATTGAAGGCATCTTGATGGCTAACTATATGTGCATCTCATCCATTGAAGGCATCTTGGTGGCTAACCTGCATTTCATCCATTGAAGGCATCTTGATGGCTAACTAGCATCTCATCCATTGAAGGCATCTTGATGGCTAACTATAAGTGCATCTCATCCATTGAAGGCATCTTGATGGCTAAGTATAGGTGCATCTCATCTATTCAAGGCATCTTGATGGCTAACTTGCATCTCATCCATTGAAGGCATCTTGATGACTAACTTGCATCTCATCCATTGAAGGCATCTTGATGGCTAACTTGCATCTCATCCATTGAAGGCATCTTGATGGCTAACTTGCATCTCATCCATTGAAGGCATCTTGATGGCTAACTAGCATATCATCCATTGAAGGCCTCTTGATGGCTAACTATAGGTGCATCTCATCCATTGAAGGCATCTTGGTGGCTAACTATATGTGCATCTCATCTATTGAAGGTATCTTGGTGGCTAACTATATGTGCATCTCATCCATTGAAGGCCTCTTGATGGCTAACTATAGGTGCATCTCATCCATTGAAGGTATCTTGGTGGCTAACTATATGTGCATCTCATCCATTGAAGGCCTCTTGATGGCTAACTATATGTGCATCTCATCCATTGAAGGCATCTTGGTGGCTAACTTGCATCTCATCCATTGAAGGCATCTTGATGGCTAACTATATGTGCATCTCATCCATTGAAGGCATCTTGATGGCTAACTTGCATCTCATCCATTGAAGGCATCTTGATGGCTAACTATAGGTGCATCTCGTCCATTGAAGGCATCTTGATGGCTAACTATATGTGCATCTCATCCATTGAAGGCATCTTGATGGCTAACTATATGTGCATCTCATCCATTGAAGGCATCTTGATGGCTAACTTGCATCTCATCCATTGAAGGCATCTTGATGGCTAACTATAGGTGCATCTCGTCCATTGAAGGCATCTTGATGGCTAACTATATGTGCATCTCATCCATTGAAGGCATCTTGGTGGCTAACTTGCATCTCATCCATTGAAGGCATCTTGGTGGCTAACTATATGTGCATCTCGTCCATTGAAGGCATCTTGATGGCTAACTTGCATCTCATCCATTGAAGGCATCTTGATGGCTAACTTGCATCTCATCCATTGAAGGCATCTTGGTGGCTAACTTGCATCTCATCCATTGAAGGCATCTTGGTGGCTAACTTGCATCTCATCCATTGAAGGCATCTTGGTGGCTAACTTGCATCTCATCCATTGAAGGCATCTTGATGGCTAACTATATGGTCGAATCCAACCAAAAGTGTCCACGGGCCAAAAATAAAAGTCCGAAATAAAAATGTCTCCACAATTTTTTCCTTTTGCCCATTGATTGATGACATATTGGCCTTATAGGAACCAAAAGTGCCATTACTAATCTTGAAAAATAAATCCAGGACGTGTGATAGTAAATGTGATATCAAAACCCAATGTTACCTACGAATACCACTAGGATGCTTTCACTATCGCAATACTAATCAACCTAAAACAAATGGAATATTCCCATTAACGCTTTTTTCGTGTAATGTAGACCACAGGGTGTCAGGAAAATGCTAGCTCAACCAGAAAATATTTGTTTTTATTTTTATAACGCGATCAATATGATCTTAGTCAATTTATGCTAGTTTATTTTTGAAAATGAAGTTTAGGTCAGTTTCTGTATTTTATTTATCAAATGAGTATGAATCAATTTACACATTGTATTAGAACGAGTAGGATATATGCTTTCAAGAATATTAGGAATTATACGCATACACCTAACGCTTTATACAATGAAAAGGTGAAGAAACCCGGGTATTCGTAGGTAACATGAGCGATTTAACAATATGTATACTGAGCTTAGAGGTTTAAATTTTGCTATTATGGTAATGAATTAATAAAATGGTAGTTTTTAGATCTCTTTCAGATGGTACGTCCAAATGAATAAATGATATTACCTTAGATCAAAAAATTTTGATGCTTTTAGCAAGATTTTGACCACTTCATTTTGATATACAAGTAGTTAATCAGCAATTGTACATAATAAATAATTGTTGAATGAATCCGTATATGGGTAATAATAGTGTCCTGGGGTACCGCTTAAAGTTTTTGACAATTAATTTCCATTGGTAGAGACACTTCATTACACATGTCATGTATTATGCTGTATTCGTAAGTAACATTTCAGTATTTGTAGGTAAGAATTAGACTTTTGGTGGATATCGCAATCAAAACTTCATTTTATAAAGCACTTTGAATGTATTATTTTCTTTATGTGCGTTTATTGATACTTTAGACCCTATCATGTATTAATAATGTCGGTTCACAGCGGTTGAAAGAGGATTGAAGTAAGAAACAAAGGCACTAAAGTGACTTTAATTTGCTTAATTGCACACAAATCGCTTAAAACCGTTATTGCAGACTTGTGAAGTCCATCTTGGAGTCAGTTACGTCTTGTGGCCTTTCGTTTGAGGGCAACTACAATTAGCTTTATACCAGGGTGTTGTCTAGATCATGAGACAATGAGAACAGTAGTTTTTCCATGGTATTCGTAGGTAACCTTAGCGAAAATGTCAAAAGTTATCTTCGAATAAATCAATTTGGACACAAATTACTCAGAAACCAGAAGGTCGGTAAACATTTAAAATGAAGCACACATGACAGTTGACAAATCCAAGTATTTATCCCTTCTAATCTTCTTTGAATCTGATTTTTCTTTCAAATGAGCAGACCGTCGTCTATTTCAGTACATATTTTTCACCAATTAAGCCGTATTCAGTTTTGCATGGTGGGCATGTATGTGAATTCGCAACTTTCATTGACATATGATTATTTTGATAGCGAACATACAGGCCTTTGTTATGTACCAATATGGGCATTGACATAAATGGCGGTGTTTCACAATACTGTCATGATGTCAAATTGTATTCGTAGGTAACATTCGGTTACCGAAATTTACCTACGAATACTTGCTTTTATTGTTGACATCTCATAAATATTTAAACACAGGCTATTGAAACTTGGTAGAAATAAAGAGTGTATTACCGTGCACCTATTGCTTAACTATTGTTTACTATTCTCTCACTTTGTGGAAATGGCACAGCTTTTAACATGTATTCAGAGGTAATGCATATTTTTACCAAACCTACCTTTGTGCCATTTAGAATTTCTGGCAGCTAAACACAATAATAAAGATGTCCGAATGCAATGCATTTCAGTATTGGACATATCAAAGCTTGTATCAATTGCGCATTTATTAGTGATTTCCATTTTTTAAAGATATATCTAGTGCTATGAAAAATTGTATTCGTAGGTAATGTAAAAAATACCACTCAAAAAATTATCACAAAAAATTCATAATTATGTACAAATATGTGAAAAATTGAACAGGCAATCTTTGAATACACACCTTTCAGGAAATCAATTTAGATTCAATCCAATGACTTCTTTCATAACTGATTTATATGTTTTAAAAATACTTTAAGAAATATTTTGAAAAAATGGGTAAAAATAGCATGTTTTGGGGTCTCTGTGTGTAAGTTTTTCACAGAAGGGGGTCTTATTATATATGGCGCGAAGCGTATGATCAAGGCGAATAAACACAATACAAAAACGAATGCCAATTGATTAATACTTTTAAGTTATGGCCCTGAACATGCCGTGTACACTTTTCGTTGGATTCGACCATATGTGCATCTCATCCATTGAAGGCATCTTGGTGGCTAACTTGCATCTCATCCATTGAAGGCATCTTGGTGGCTAACTTGCATCTCATCCATTGAAGGCATCTTGGTGGCTAACTTGCATCTCATCCATTGAAGGCATCTTGATGGCTAACTTGCATCTCATCCATTGAAGGCATCTTGATGGCTAACTATATGTGCATCTCATCCATTGAAGGTATCTTGGTGGCTAACTAGCATCTCATCCATTGAATGCATCTTGATGGCTAACTATATGTGCATCTCATCCATTGAAGGCATCTTGGTGGCTAACTTGCATCTCATCCATTGAAGGCATCTTGATGACTAACTTGCATCTCATCCATTGAAGGCATCTTGATGACTAACTTGCATTTCATCCATTGAAGGCATCTTGGTGGCTAACTATTGGTGCATCTCATCCATTGAAGGCATCTTGGTGGCTAACTATTGGTGCATCTCATCCATTGAAGGCATCTTGATGACTAACTTGCATCTCATCCATTGAATGCATCTTGATGGCTAACTATATGTGCATCTCATCCATTGAAGGTATCTTGGTGGCTAACTTGCATCTCATCCATTGAATGCATCTTGATGGCTAACTATATGTGCATCTCATCCATTGAAGGCATCTTGGTGGCTAACTTGCATCTCATCCATTGAAGGCATCTTGATGACTAACTTGCATCTCATCCATTGAAGGCATCTTGATGACTAACTTGCATTTCATCCATTGAAGGCATCTTGATGGCTAACTATAGATGCATCTCATCCATTGAAGGCATTGAAATCGCTTAAAACCGTTATTGCAGACTTGTGAAGTCCATCTTGGAGTCAGTTACGTCTTGTGGCCTTTCGTTTGAGGGCAACTACAATTAGCTTTATACCAGGGTGTTGTCTAGATCATGAGACAATGAGAACAGTCGTTTTTCCATGGTATTCGTAGGTAACCTTAGCGAAAATGTCAAAAGTTACCTTCGAATAAATCAATTTGGACACAAATTACTCAGAAACCAGAAGGTCGGTAAACATTTAAAATGAAGCACACATGACAGTTGACAAATCCAAGTATTTATCCCTTCTAATCTTCTTTGAATCTGATTTTTCTTTCAAATGAGCAGACCGTCGTCTATTTCAGTACATATTTTTCACCAATTAAGCCGTATTCAGTTTTGCATGGTGGGCATGTATGTGAATTCGCAACTTTCATTGACATATGATTATTTTGATAGCGAACATACAGGCCTTTGTTATGTACCAATATGGGCATTGACATAAATGGCGGTGTTTCACAATACTGTCATGATGTCAAATTGTATTCGTAGGTAACATTCGGTTACCGAAATTTACCTACGAATACTTGCTTTTATTGTTGACATCTCATAAATATTTAAACACAGGCTATTGAAACTTGGTAGAAATAAAGAGTGTATTACCGTGCACCTATTGCGTAACTATTGTTTACTATTCTCTCACTTTGTGGAAATGGCACAGCTTTTAACATGTATTCAGAGGTAATGCATATTTTTACCAAACCTACCTTTGTGCCATTTAGAATTTCTGGCAGCTAAACACAATAATAAAGATGTCCGAATGCAATGCATTTCAGTATTGGACATATCAAAGCTTGTATCAATTGCGCATTTATTAGTGATTTCCATTTTTAAAGATATATCTAGTGCTATGAAAAATTGTATTCGTAGGTAATGTAAAAAAATACCACTCAAAAAATTATCACAAAAATTCATAATTATGTACAAATATGTGAAAAATTGAACAGGCAATCTTTGAATACACACCTTTCAGGAAATCAATTTAGATTCAATCCAATGACTTCTTTCATAACTGATTTATATGTTTTTAAAAATACTTTAAGAAATATTTTGAAAAAAATGGGTAAAAATAGCATGTTTTGGGGTCTCTGTGTGTAAGTTTTTCACAGAATGTGGGTCTTATTATATATGGCGCGAAGCGTATGATCAAGGCGAATAAACACAATACAAAAACGAATGCCAATTGATTAATACTTTTAAGTTATGGCCCTGAACATGCCGTGTACACTTTTCGTTGGATTCGACCATATGTGCATCTCATCCATTGAAGGCATCTTGGTGGCTAACTTGCATCTCATCCATTGAAGGCATCTTGGTGGCTAACTTGCATCTCATCCATTGAAGGCATCTTGATGGCTAACTTGCATCTCATCCATTGAAGGCATCTTGATGGCTAACTATATGTGCATCTCATCCATTGAAGGTATCTTGGTGGCTAACTAGCATCTCATCCATTGAATGCATCTTGATGGCTAACTATATGTGCATCTCATCCATTGAAGGCATCTTGGTGGCTAACTTGCATCTCATCCATTGAAGGCATCTTGATGACTAACTTGCATCTCATCCATTGAAGGCATCTTGATGACTAACTTGCATTTCATCCATTGAAGGCATCTTGGTGGCTAACTATTGGTGCATCTCATCCATTGAAGGCATCTTGGTGGCTAACTATTGGTGCATATCATCCATTGAAGGCATCTTGATGACTAACTTGCATCTCATCCATTGAATGCATCTTGATGGCTAACTATATGTGCATCTCATCCATTGAAGGTATCTTGGTGGCTAACTTGCATCTCATCCATTGAATGCATCTTGATGGCTAACTATATGTGCATCTCATCCATTGAAGGCATCTTGGTGGCTAACTTGCATCTCATCCATTGAAGGCATCTTGATGACTAACTTGCATCTCATCCATTGAAGGCATCTTGATGACTAACTTGCATTTCATCCATTGAAGGCATCTTGATGGCTAACTATAGATGCATCTCATCCATTGAAGGCATCTTGGTGGCTAACTATTGGTGCATCTCATCCATTGAAGGCATCTTGATGATTAACTTGCATCTCATCCATTGAAGGCATCTTGATGGCTAATTTGCATATCATCCATTGAAGGCATCTTGGTGGCTAACTAGCATCTCATACATTGAAGGTATCTTGGTGGCTAACTTGCATCTCATCCATTGAAGGCATCTTGATGATTAACTCAACAGATTAATGATTTTGATCGGCTTGTGGTGATCTAATGTGCTATTTTTGGAAGTGCTGTAATTTATCATAAATAGTTAAGATTATTCCAGAATGTTAAGAAATGGTATATAAAGCCTGGATTGGAGATGATTGACACAGCAGACTTAGCCAATTTCTCCTCAAAGTCGGGCTTTGATGTTACAAAGTATGTCAAGCTTGTGCCTAAATTTGAAGAACAAGAGGTGGATAAAATACTTTCAACACTTTGAAAAGATTGCCACAAATTTGAATTGGCCAAAAGAGCATTGGACCCTGCTCTTACAAAGTGGTTTTGTGGGGAAGGCCAGAGAGATTTACGCATCTCTGTCAATAGACAAGTACAAGTGCAGTGACTATGAAGAATTCAAACAAGCAGTCCTATAAAAGGCTTACGAGCTGGTGCCTGAAGCCTATAGACGCAAATTTAGAGGGGCAAGAAAGAAAGAAAACAGATCAAACACATGTTAAATTTGCTAGAAAAAAAGCAAATGTTTGATGGGTGGCTTGGCTCAAAAGAAATCACAAAGATGATTTTGGCCAACTTAGGGAATTAGTTATCATAGAAGGGAAAAGTCCGGCTATTTCACAGCAATGTGCAAGTGGTAAAGGGACCTCATGGGGTTCAAATACTAAACCAAAAGGTAGGACTGATTTCAAACCCAAAATAACTTGCAATTAAAGTAAGATAACAGGACATACGATGACCCAGTGTTATTTGTTAAACAACAAAGAATCACAAAGGCAGCCATCTACTAATAGTAATAATACTTTAGAATGCGCAGTGTCACTTGGGTCACAAAAGCCAATAGTCAGTCAAATCAAGAAACAAGAATTCCCACAAAAGGGAAGTAACACAGATAATTAAGTGTGTGAAGAATTTGAACCTTTTGTGTTAGAGGGATTAGTATCACTTGATGATAAGAGTAGTCCAAATAAACAAAATGGGGAACGATTGCTCGCTACAAGGGGGAACGATTGCTCGCTGCAAGAGGAAACTGAATATATTTACAAAGAAAGAATGCACAATCGTTCCCCTATTTGTTCTTGTGCAGGATACCCCCATTACCTACTTTACTTATAATACTGAAGATACGATTAAGCATCAGTAATGATCTCCTTCACTTGTGTACTTGCATAATATTTGTTTGTGTGTATTGTATACCACGACTGCTAACAATAGACCCAGCTTTAACCACCGTTTATCAGTGGGAGCTGGTAGCCTAATGGATAAGGCGTCCGTCTAGAGATCGGAAGGTTGTGGGTTAGATTCCCATGCCGGCACATTCCCTTGATTTTTTTTCAAGTTGGGTTGTGTGCCGGTCTGGATTTGTGTTTATTTGTTGTCATGTTTAATTGTACCATTTTGGGTTGGTAAACTGTTCATTCTTTCTGATTAAATATATTCAGTTTCCTCTTGTAGCGAGCAATCATTCCCCTTTGTGTTCATTTGTTCTTGTGCAGGATGCGTATCCCCATTACCTACTTCACACATAGTCACTCAAATATTAAAAAGTAACACAGAAAGCTCATAAACAGTAACACAAAACTTTTAATGAATCATTCAACATATTTTTTGTCTCATCAAGTCCTTAAAATGAAAAAAGTTTTGAATTTGATATATGCCCACATTTCGGCTAAATGCACTTGAGCAATGAAAACGCATGCCTTTAATTTCTTCATATGTTACTTATAATTACAAAATCTGGCCTTGTTACACTCAGGCAATTATTTTGGTAACTTGATAATTTGTTTTGAGATGAAAAAACTGAACTATAAATCACTTTTTTAGTTTTTGCCATTTTTGCCAGCAAAAACTGTTTTTTGCCAAGCGGTTAAAATGTTTTTGTGATTTCCAACAAATGGGATCTCTGTGCATTTTGGTATTATCTCACAAAACTACATGCCTTTAATCATGTTATTAATATCATATGACAAAAGTTCTTATTCATGTTAAATGCATGAAAATCATCACAATTTTGTAGCCAGGAGTTTGAGAAGGCAATTAGAAATTTGGGTAAATATCACATTTAAGACAGTTAGACAGACCATCATGATATGTTAAAGGTAGTCATTGTGACGTCAACGCCGACATCTTGTGGCTACAGAGTGCCTTGTTGCTAAGATCACCGCGTTGACGCTTGACTGAAGAGGTACGTCACACGCTGTGACTTCCGCGTAATCGGGGGCATAATGTCTAAAGCTGGGGTCCGGAAATAGCGGCGCATGGCTTCCCGAGTGGCGCGCGGTGCGGTTTAGATTTAAAAAAAATAATAATAATAAAAATAAATGAATTTAAAAAAAAATCACATCAAATCAAACCCTTTGATCAAACTTCATCCATCAGGAATATCTTCAATATTCTACATTTCAACATTAAACAATGTGATTCCCATGTTATCCTTGTAAAGACAGGCTAATAGTACAAAATGTTGCACCAAATGGCATCATTTGCACCTCAAATTTAAAAAAAATCAATAGCTTCAGAAGAGGGACACCCCCTCTGACTCCCCGCCCTGCAGCCCGCGCTGATAAAGCACCGCGAGTGGTGCTTTGCAGTTTTCTTTTATTTCATGTGGCACTTCAACAAATCTATGTACCCACAAGATGGAGGATCCCACAGAAAAGGCTAACGGCCTCTATTAGGGGCCCTAACCCTTAACCTTAATTAACATATTGTGATGGTTTGGGGGCTTAAACTGTTACCACTTGAACATTTTTGTAGAGGGAGCTTATTAGGGGCAGGGCAGTGGCATGCACAAAGGGAAGGGGGAAATCCTTCCCCCCCCCACTTTTGTCTGTCAGCTGGACTCCAGGTTGAGGCAGGCATGAGATGAACCAAAATCCAAAATATCAATGTTATAATGGCCTTATACAATTGAATATATGAATACAAAAGCCACCTAAGTCCATACTTTGGCCAAATTGAGTTAAGCATGGGAAATTGTTGCTATACATAGGCCTGTCATATGCATGAAAGAACAACTCAAATTCATTCTCTGTGTCTATTGGGCATGTGAAAAATAGCATGTATGAAAGAATCACCCAATTCCATGATTTGAGTCTTGTAACACATTGATTGAAATCCAGTATGTATAAAAGTCCACTTGTAACACATTCATTGCTAGAGAATGACTTTTGAACAAAAATGGGTTTAATAAAGGAAAGTGTGTGGTTTATATTACATGGCAGAATGCTTATCAACATTATACATACCTGTGTGCTTTATTTTGTATTATCTTACTAGTGGTAATCTCATTCTAACATTGTTGTCTTTGTATATGATTCAAAAACCAAAAAAAAGTCCAAAATTTAAAATGAACCCCACGAAGTCCCTGAAATGCTAATCGTCATACCTAATACAGGTTAATCCACTCATTTGCACGTAAAACTTACCATATTGACCAGGTAAATCTAACTGAAGGAATTAAAATGATACACGGGTTTTTCTCTCAAAATAACTTCGCATGGACTTAGGTGGCTTTTGTATTCATGTATTCAATTACTATGCACAAGTTTGGATACCACTGAACTTCTGTGGTTTACATAGATCTACCATCTACTGGAATACCACACAGATCACTGATGTTAACTTCTTGGCCATTCAGTGTCAAGACACATAGAGTACAGTCCTCTTCGCAAGATTCACATTTATCCAAGGTATCCATCTCATCAGCATGCCGCATTTCTTCGTGGTTTTTTCTGTGAGAAGTTTGAATGAAACGTTTCTCGCAATAACGGCATTGGAAAGGCTTTTCACCTGTGTGAATCCTTTCGTGACGTTTTCTTCCTCCCATGTCATAAAATGCCTTCTCACAAAACTGGCATTTGTGAGCTTTTATACCGGTGTGTGTGATCTCATGACGATTCCGACTCATGGTCGTGCTGAAACGTGCATCACAAAACTGACACTTGATCGGTTTTTCTCCTGTATGCGTGGTTTCATGGACCTGTTTAGCATACGCACGTTGGAAGGCTTTTCCACAGTAATCACATTTATAAGGCGAATATCCTTCATGGAGTCTCTCGTGATCATTCCTGTAATCCCGTCTCTTAAATTCCTTACCACAGTATTTACATGGATATTTCTCAACCACAAAATGTGTTTTCTCGTGCTTTTGCCTCGAAATATTGTGACGAAAAGACTTCTCACAATAGCAACATTTATATTGTCCTCCTGTAGTATGTTTTAGTTCATGAGTCACCTTGTCAGCTGCACATGGAAACACCTCGTGCAAAAATCACATTTATGGAGCTTGTTGTCTATGTGGAGCTCCTCATGAGCATCCTTGTCTTCATAATTTTTAAACCGTTTTCCACAATACTGACACATTATTGGTTCATTTACATGCATCACCTGTTCATGCTTCCTTTTAGTTCCTGCTTGGGTGAAACTTTTCTGACAGTATTGACACTGGTGCGGTTTCGCTCCAAAATGAAGCATCATATGCTTTTTCAAAGTACTTGCAGTTACGTAATTTTTGTCGCACAATTCACATCTGTAAGACGTTTGCTCAAGGTGGAGTTTTTCGTGATGATTCCTGTATTGAGCATTGCTGAAATGCTTCTCACAAACTCTGCAATCAAATCTCACACTTTGATGGATCATTTCGTGTGCTCGCTTTTTTGAAGCTAAGCTAAAACCTTTCCCGCAGTATGTACATGTGTGAGGGCGCTCTCCTGTGTGCACCATTTCATGTCGTCTTCTATCGGCAGGTCGCTTGAAAATCTTCTTACAGTAGTGACA
The DNA here is from genome assembly GCF_039555335.1 of Amphiura filiformis. Lineage (NCBI taxonomy): Eukaryota > Metazoa > Echinodermata > Ophiuroidea > Amphilepidida > Amphiuridae > Amphiura > Amphiura filiformis. The sequence goes on along the minus strand of NC_092640.1, from coordinate 44,056,958 downwards.
TTCTTTTGATAATCTTTCACACTTTGGTGCCATGTTCATGAGTTGAATGAGAATCTGAAAGTGTATGAGAAAAATATACTGTCAGGATAACATGGGGTGCTGTCAGGGGGGTCATGAAAATATTGGAGGTCATAAAAGTTTTACACCAAAAAAGGGGGTCATAATTATTTTTACACCAAAAATAAGGGGTTATAACATTATTAAGGGCCAGTGACTATAAATTTGCTTGCACTATGCGTGCAATCTTTTAACTTATAATCAAAATGTGTGCACAATCTTTAGGGGGGGGGGGGTACTCAGTACAAATGACCATACAGGGACATGCTGCAAACATGTGTAGCATTTTGGCCTTTTGGTACATCAATGGCTCTTTCTTAAGCCAATCTTGGTCAATGAATGATTTCTAATTTTGTATAAAAGCCCAATTTTGCCTCACTGTAGCCAAAATTTTTTTCAAATTTTCCGAAAATTGACAGGAAAAGTTGGAAAAATTAAGACAATTAAATTTGGCCGAAAATGTTGAATTTTGGTATATCGATGGGTCCAAATTTCTTGAAAAATTGGTATATTAATGGGTTCATTTTCAAATTCTCAGCAGCACAACTCTACCCAAACCAAACTTGAGTACCTCCCCCCCCCCCCACCGGATACAGCAAGTCTGATTTTACATAGCTATTTAAATATCTTTCTGAGAAGAACCTCTTTACTTGGCTTTAACATTTTTACTGGCATACGGGACGGTATATTAAAGTGCAGATCCAGGACTGGATTTTGTCGAAGTTTATGAAATGAAAAACTTTTTGGCTTGCTTTTCATGCCGTAATTAGTGAACCCATATTTTGATAAGCTTGTCAGGCTGGAGGACATTCGTACAAATTACTATACAGGGATGTGACACAGACATGGTCAATGACCATTGGTCATATGTTAATGACCATTGGTCATATGTTCGGCCATTGGGCATGTGAATGGCGCATTTTCTAGGCCAATTATATATATGGATGGTTAATTTTTTCCAAAAACAGCGCAATAGAACATGCCACAGATTGCATCTAATAAGAAAGGGGTGGGGAGGAGGAGAGGGAGGGCATTGGAAGTAGACAGGGTTTACTTTAACGCACAAATCATGCGTATTTACGGGTTCACATACTTTGTGGACCCCTTCAAATCCAAAGTCAAAAGTCCAACTTGTACAAAATCCTGAAAACGTATGCGTTCAAATATTGCATGATTTGAATAAAGAAACACCTGATATTGTGCATTTGTAGCCCAATTTTGCCTCACTGTAGTCAAAGTTTATGAAATTTCCCAAAAATGTGTAAAAATTAAGACAAATTTGTGTTAAATTACGCCGGAAATTTTGAATTTTTCGATCGGTTCAAATTTCTTGAAAAAAAAAGGTATATTGATGGGTCCACTTTCACTGATTCACAGTGGCACACCACTACCCAAACCAAACTTGAGTACCTCCCCCCCCTCCACCCCCCCTTGACCAAATTACTAATGTCAACTTTCATTCATTTTCATTGGGGTGATAGCATGGGGGGTCCACATCTATTATATTGACTAATTTGAATAATTGTCCAAATTTTTGAATTTTAGTATATCGATGGTCCAAATTTCTTGAAAATTTTTGTATTAATGGGTCCATTTTCAAATTCTCAGCAGCACAACTCGACCCAAACCAAACTTGAGTATCTCCCCCCCCCCCACCGGATACAGCAAGTCTGATTTTACATAGCTATTTTTAGCTTCCTGAGACGAACCTCTTTACTTGGCCTCTTTACTGGCATACGGGACTGTATATTAAAGTGCAGATCCAGGACTGGATTTTGTCAGGATCCGGGGCACAAGTTTATGAAATAAAAAACTTGTTGGCTTGCTTTGCATGCCATAATTAATATTGTATCAACTTTTATATCACAACCCAAAAATGGTCCCCTTTTTTAGTCAGATTTTCCACAGTCTCACGGAAAGACCACCCCTTTTGGGACCTTCTCAATGAAAGACTAACCCCCCACCTTTTTTTCTGTGTCTAGGCTCTCACCAAAAGACCCCTACTTTCGAACTGCAGTCTGCACATCCCTGTCACTTTTAAAGTCGAGTGCCCACGGAGAAATTGTTGGAGGGGTAAAGTTTGAGAGAGTGAGAATATATAGGGGAAGAGGTAGGGGAGAATATGGAGAAAGGAGGGAGGAGAATGAGCAGCCCTCGAATTAACCCACAGCACCCATGGCATTTTGCCGTGGGTGCCCATCCCCACTGCCGTAATGCCCTCAAATATGTCCTTTACCCAAGGCAGTCACTTGTCGTGCCCTCTAATGAAGTTGCCGCCGGTGCCCCAGCCCTGCCCCTTCATTTATAAAATCATCTATGTTTGTGTGTGTTTTCTTCACTTTTGAGAAATTGCCTTGGTGCCCATCTCAAATTTTCAACAGTTGCCATGATGCCCTCTTGAAATATTACAAACTGCTGTGCTGCCTTGCCTTTTCAGTGAAAATCCAAGGCATTTTGCAACTTGCCCTAAAAAGTTGCCATGCCCATTCAGATCTTTAATTTGAGGGCAGTACAAGCTCGTAACCAGGGTGGCAAGGGGCAGACATTCGCCAATTGCAAAATGTCAAAAAAATCCCTTTTTTTTATTCAAAAAGTTTTGACTCAATAAGTCCCATTTGCGAGCGTAGCAAGTGAAAAAATTGAGGTTTGTTAGTCCTCTTTGGTCAAAAAGGTTCAAATTTTGAAGAAAAAGTCCACTTTTTCAAAATCTGTTCCCTCAGTCCACTTTTTCAAAATCAGGCCCCCCCAAAAAAAAAAAAAAAAATCATGGTTACAGAGCCTGGCTGGTGCATGCATGGGAGAATATGGAGAATGGAGGGGAGGGAAACAGGAGGGGAAGAGATGCAGTAACCAAGTTTACGTTGGAGTAAATCAGATTTAAAAACTTAATTGATACATTTGAAGTTGACTACCAGTCTAAGTACATTTCACTTTTTCTCCTATACCCCCTCCCCGAACAAATATTTTTGGTTCCACCATGGTATGGTGTATACATAGCAAAGCCATATAGGGGAGGGAAAGGGGCACCCTTGATTTCTACAGTACGGTCCTAACAAATAAGAACTTTGGACAAAATACATTGCTGGTACACATGTACTGGTATGGTATATGGTTCAAGCAAACTACTGGGTTTTTTAAACGTGCTATACTAGTAAATATCAGTAACTATACTATCGAAAGTGTATAAAAACCCACTTACCTTTTAGTACCTGCTGCAAAGTTGGTAAAAGTTACTTTGCTGGTCCTGGTCCTGGTTCTGGTTTGGTTACTGTGCATGAACAAGTTGTAGACTTGGAGAAGAACAACAGCATGAAATACTATGTAATAATAGGGCCTTCCTAACTATAATTATACATGAACTTGAATCAGTAAGTGCAAGTGATTTTACAGGAAATAGATCATTACTTGCAGACATCATGCGCTAATATTTTGTTCACCTGTGGATTGTTGACAAAACTTTTCTATCACCCAGTGATAGCAATAAGGCACCCAATTACAGTATCTCAACCGAGATCTCAACCAATGCTTTATTAATATTTCATTAATCAAAATGTGCAAAATATTATTGCTCTATTAATATTATTTACTCAGTTCCAGTGACAAAAACTTTAATAATTATTATAAGTTTGGCTAAGGAGGAAAGAAATTGTAAATAATAGCCCAATTGGGGGCTAAACTAGCAAAGTTGGCAACACTGTACACTCTAGTGACCTCCTGACACACCTTCCCTGACTGCTGTACCATGTGTACATTGGAGATACCGATACCAGGGATTAATTTAAAATCGACAAAAAACACAAAACATCAAATATTGTTTTAAATCTGAACATATTTCAACTTTCATTGCTGAGATAGACTGGTTTAGATAAAGTTTTCTTTTGAAAGGAATGCCGAATGGTAATGACAGCAACCGCATGAATTTAAGCTTCCATGACTGATGCCCGGGACTGATGAAAGAAACAGACTTTCTGGTCCGGAGCAACAAGGTAAACTGAAGTTTTAGGGAATGGGAAGGGGGTGGGGGATTCATAAATACTTAGGGGTGGTGCAATAATTATGTGTACCCCGGGGGTGAATTATAGGGGGGGGGCGGGCAAATATTTTTTGGCAGGTCAGTAGGGGGGGGGCAAGCATTTTTTGGCAGGTCAAAAGGGGGGTCAAGCGATTTTTGGCAGGTCAAAGGGGGGCAAGCAATTTTGGCACAGATATTTTGGGTACTGTTTCTACATTACACCCTAAAAAGGCATAGGAAAACGTTAGGAAAACATTCAAATATGCAAAATTTCCTGCTCGCTGCGCTCGCATTATATGATAAGACAATTTAAGGTTTTAAATACGGGTTCTCCAAAATCTTGCATGTGTAAGGGGGGGCAAAGATTTTTGGCACGTCAAAAGGGGGGCAAAGGTTTTTGGCACGTCGAACTTGGGGGGTAAAGATTTTTGGCATGGCCAAAGGGGGGGCAAGCGTTTTTGGCAGACCATTTTGAGAATTCACCTCCAGGGGTACACATAATTATTGCACCACCCCTTATGTCTAGGGAATCAGAGAACATGGAAAGGGGTTTGAACATTTTTAACGAGAAGCCTGGGTCTCATTTTTATTAAAAATAGGGTTGCATTATTTTTTTTTACATATTTGAATTTTCATAATATGTATTTGGTGTAGGCCTAATTGCAAAATGTACAAAATCTTGTACCACAAAAAACATGCCTTTAGGTCTTTTCAGACCCTGGGTCTTTTGGGAAACTTCATGTCTAGGCCCTATCCAGGTGGTGGCTGACATGATCGAGCCGGCAACTTGTGAAAGCGCCCGGCCGTATGGCATTTTCAATATACTTGGTTAGTTTTGTGGGGTTCATTATCGAACCCCAACGGTTTTTGCTGTATTTATATTATTTTATATTATTTATTAACATAGGCCTATTTGTTTGTGATATTTCAAGCATTTTAAAATTTCAAAATAATCCCATTCAATAACACGGTTGACAATGACAATTTACTGAATTTAGGGAATGCAATGCGGCCACCACCTGGCCCTATCTTCCGAACACAAAAGGTCAAAATTTTCATATGATGGTCGACTTTTCATCCCAGGTACATATTGATAAAGTTTGACTTCAAATCCTGTTCTTGAGGGGCCACTCAGAATAAATGTGTTGTCATCCTTGAGCATAAATCTATGGAAAAGGGTACTTTTTTCACGCATTGTCGTAGTCTGGGCAGACCCAGTGGCGTAGATTTCTTTTTGACATTGGGGGGGATGGGGTTGGAAACAATTTCTTGAAGTATAGTAAATCCAGCACCTTTTGGGGACAGAATAAGTGTATGGTTCAAATGCGTGCGAAAATTTTGCCATATTGAAGCTAAAGTGATGAAAATGATGCAAAAGTGGAATAAATTTGTGCAAAGCGCAAAAAAAAAAGCACTTTGGGAGCTAAATTAATTTTGTCCAAATCGCACATACAGGCGTTAACATTGGGGGATGATTGTATGGACCACCCCCTTGCAAAATATGGGCAGACTGCGTTTAGGGCAGCAATTTCATGCTATTTTGGACAAAAGAGTATACATTTCAGCAGCTTTCAGCACAGGTTTAGGGTATGGGTTTGATGGACATGAGGTTGGGGATTCAGGCCAGGTATGGATTTGGAGGACAATAAAATATCATACATTCATGTCTTATAGTAAGTCCCTTTGGTGAGTAGGGGAGAGCGGGGAGTGTTTGCCCTAGGGGCAGGTTCGCCCACCCCTTGATTCTGAGCACTCCCGCTATCTGGAAATTTGGTCATGGCGAAATAAGGTGCCATAGGTCATTATAAACTTCTCATATTAGTTACGGAACATATCAATAGGAACATGTTCAGCCAAAACAAAAAAAAATTACACGAAAACATAATTGTTTTCTTGGTATTAACATCGATACATATTAATACAGATGGATTTAATGGAAATCTGTATTAGGAACATATGGTATTTGTCAAAGAGACATTCGTTTCATTCGCACGTTCGCCCCTTTGAGGATGGGGCATGTTTGTCGTATGTTTTCCCTGGTCGGACATACCCCAAACTGGTGGGTGGACTTGCCCCATCACCATATTATGCAAAATATTGATAATTATACCATTTAACAAGGTGAAACTACTGAAAAAGCATGTTTTTTAAAGTTATGTGGTATCAGTATCACTCATACCACCGTTTATATCCTAATCCATAATTCCCTCACCCCCGGTTGTAAAAAATATGCTTAAGCTCACTTTGGACCCCTACATTTTACCCTGACCCCGACACCTGCGCCAATAAAAGGATTAGGGATTAATCTAATGTGATAATCACAACCAGGCACATGTAGCTTCCACGAGTGCAGAGAGAGAGAGAGAGCCCAGCGAGGCTGAGGGGACCTTCAGGGCCCACAACTATGAATCAACTGGCGTAACTACCTCTTTCTCTCTTTTGTCTTTTAAAGAAAAAAAAAGATCACTTTCCTCACAAGGAAGTGAGGATAACACTACTAAACAACTACTACTAACAACTGACTTGCAGAAACCAATCTAACAGCTTATGTGAATGAAGACACTGTTGGTTTAGAACACTCAAAATAGGCAATGTGCCAACAGTCAATAACATCAACAGTTCAAGAGTCTTTTTGTCTGCAATGACAAACTGACATTCAACATGAATGTAAAATGGTTCAAAGTTCAAAGAAGTAAACGCCAGTTCCAGAGTTTTCTTTTAGAATTCCAAATGACATACGTAAATCAGTTCAAAGTTCAATGAAGTGACCATATAGGAGGACACCGATGATGGATTAATGTCATAGTACACAGTGACCTGTCCATTTAGTTTAACACATAGTCTTTCAGGTGCTCAGGAAGTGTGTGGGGGCGCGCGGCACGCCTTTGTGTGAGCAATGGTGGCATGATCTCAGGGCCAACCATACTAGCTTGGGGGATACTTTCACTAACCTCACTGCTGTTACCGGTACATGGATTAGACTGTGCAACCAAACCGGAGGTATTGCTGGAGCTATGACGCTATCGCGCAAGGGATCGCGAGGATCTGACTCAGAACTGGGGTGCGAAAGTGATTAGCATTCCTGGGCAGGGGGTCACAAGTAGCAGGTGTGGACAACTCGCCAGGTATGAAAGGAGGCTCTGGAGGAGTACATTCAGGGACCACTTCAACAAACTCGAATCCTCGGTGGGTGGAGACGACTTGGGAAAGGGACGAGAATCCAGGTCAGGATAATACTGGACCTGAAAGCACACAGATTTCTTGATACGATAAGAAGTATTCCGAGCTGAGAACCCACAAATTTGCGGATGTTGCACCATGGGCCTTCGATAGTAGTGACTAAGTAGCGATCTCTAGCATGAGATTTCTTGCGATCTGAGTAGAGGTAGACAAGATCACCAACCTCCAACTCTGCTGCTGGGGAGGCAGAGGCTAATGGGGCCTTTGAATGAGCACTGTGTGGGTGGTTGGCTTTTCGCAAGGCATGCTGGGCCTGAATCATTTGACAATCAGTGAAAGGAACCTGCTCATTGGTAAACTGGTCTCGCTGAAACCACGTACATCTCACGGGCTGAAAGACCTCGGGATCTGATGCGAGTATTAAGGGCTGCAGTAGCAATGGCAAGTGATAATGCTGTAGCCGGACCACCTGTAGAATCTTGTCTGAGCAACTCATCTTCAAGCTCACGAATGTCTTTCTCAGCAACAGGATTCTTGTTATTATTTTTGATACGACCGATCTCAACCGATAGATGGTAACGTGTGAGAAGTTTGTCATTGGTAGTCGAACAAACCCTGGTGCTGGGTCAGTACGAATGACTGCAGGGGGGCCATCAAGTGGACGAAGTTCAATGCACAATTGAATCAGGGCATCACGCAACGTGCCATGTTGTTCATTCTCGACAATGCAAGAAGCTGTGTAGGACGTTGAGGTTTCGCGCAGCACAAGGACTAGCTGGCGGCTACGCTTCAGGATATCAGCTGCAAAAGAAATGCCAACTGCATCGGGAGGGTCACTTGAGGACTGCTCGATCAATGTCTTAGGGGCATTGGACAGAGAAGCACACTGGTGACAAGTTGATGTCACTTGATCAATAGCCTTGTCCATATCAAGAGCATAAAAGTAACGCTGGGTCACCAAACTGAGCTGATGTTTGGAGGGGTGGTCAAGTTGGATGTGCAGGGCAGTGAGAAGACCATTTAAGACCTGTCTGGGAACAACAATACAATCATGAAGTTGGGGACAATGGTTGATCACGACGAACAACAAGTAGGCCATCTCTAGCGATAGATGCAACCTGCAAATAGCGCTTCACATCTTTGACAGAAGTAGCTTTCTTTGAAGGGCGAGTGCCCTGAACTAGATGAGCATGAGTTCGTCGCAGATCCGGGCATTCCTGCTGAATAGCATGCCAGGCTGCTTTGCTGGCAAAGGGGAGCTTAGCTTTCCCGGACAGAATGTCATGTGCGGAGACACGAAGGACAGTTGCTTCCTCTTCACGTTTGATAAAGGAGCATATTTGACAAGTGGGCTCAGTGCAGTCAGGGGCATTACGACTAGCAAAGTCTGAGGGGGTGTTAGCTGATCCTGCAAGATGACGAACAGATGCTTGGAAACGACTGACAGTGGAGAGGAATGTGGACACGCGAGGACTGGCTGAAAACTCACCCCGCAGAGCTTTTCATATGCCTGAACACAAGGTTTGCTGTCAGTGAGGATACATGTCTTGTGTTTGGACTGAATAACATAGGGACTGAAGTGCTTGGTGGAGGCAGAAATAGACAGCGCCTCAATTTCACAGTGTAACCATGTTGGCTGTCGATCACGCAATTTAGCACTGAAGAACCCGGCGAGGAAGAGTTTGTCATTGCGGGAAATATACAATGTCGACCCAATGCTATGTTTCTTCACGGATCCATCGGTAATGATCCAAAGCTGATCATTGGGATGGGGAAGTGTGACTGCCCTAGCGGAAGACAGTGCTGCTTGAGCCTTGTGAAAAGCAGCATGCAGACTATCAGACCACGTAAGCTCTTCAGTTGATTGGTGCCCTGCAATAGCATCATCTAATGGGGCTACCAGACTGGCACAATTCTGAATGACACGGGCCAGAACCTTGTATGCACCGATGAAGGACCGCATGCCACCAACTTTGCTTGGAGGCGAGCAGCTGGAAAGTGTGGCGATGCTATGGGGGCTAGCACAAAGGGTTCCATTTGACCAAATCCAACCCAGAATTACTGTCTTTTGGGGGCAAATGACTGTTTTGGAAGCAGAAAGACGGAACCCAGACTTAGACAAAGCTTGCAAAACTTGACGCCAATTCTCAACAAGTTCATCCACAGTATTACCACCACAGTACAAGTCATCAGCGAGTTTTGCTACGACACCTTTCTCTAAGAGGTCACCAAGGACACGACACATCAGTTCCTCAAGGGCTGTTTCAGAACCTGGCATACCCATGGCACACCGTGTATACACACGCACCCCACGAAAGGGAGTTGCAACACCACAGTATTTCATGGACTCATGGGATAAAGGGATTTGGTAGAAAGCACTAGTCAAGTCAGTGGCAATCAAATACTTCCATTTGGCAATTGAACGCAATGTTGAGTCCACATTGGGCATTAGAGAGGGTTGTGGCTTGCTATATCTACCGACATCAGCAAATGCAGTAACCAGACGAAAGTCTCCATTAGGCTTCTTGACAAGAAAGGACGGGTTAAGGTATTCGACACACACACCGACATCTTCAGGTCTAGCAAAGACGCCTGCTTTTTCAAGCTGATCAAACTTTGATTGCAACTCTTGGAGTTTATCCTGTGCATACAATGGGAGACGACCTTTGCGTTGGGGGGGTTGGACCGGTCCCATATTAACAACAGATTTGAAAGGGCCGACAGCACCATTGTAACCTGGGAAACTAGGGTCAAAAACCTCATCGTACTCATCGAGAAGACTGCGGAAGTTGGATTGCTCACAAGTGCCAAGTATAGCATCTGGGTCAAGGGCAACAGCAGCTGAGTAGTTAACCGGTGAACTGGGCTTTGGGACATTGACTGATGCTGCTGCAGCAGTGTGTGATGGCTTAGAAGTTAGTGATGGTGAAAAAACAGTGTGTATCTGGCCAAGATGTTCATGCTTTCTGATGACAAGTGGCACACCAGTATTGTTGGGAATGCGAACCCTGCCTGCAATACTTGTGATTACATCAGGCTTGGGCCAGGCTTGTTTGGGCGGTAGGAACCTACCGGCGGGTATCAACACGGGCTCAATGGCAAAAGTAGCATCTGATTCAACGATGTCTGCAGGGAGATTTACCTCAACGTATGAGCCTGGCCAGATGGTAGTGTTTTGAGAAGGTCCACGAAGTATATGGGCACGATTTAACAGTGTGCTGGGATTTGGGGCTCTTGTTGGCGCCATAAGTGATAATTGTACCATCTGTCAAGATGATTTGGTTCTTAGCAGGGCTTAATTGCGACATCATTGCATTTCATGAAGGGAATACCTGCAAGGATTTCTTCGTCAAGGTCTCTAACAACTAGACCTTTAAAGACAAAGGAGTGTCTGTCACGAGTAAAGGTGAGGTTGTTTCCCCAACTACCTTAAGAGGGGATGACCCATCAGCTTGACGGGCAGACTGCGAACTCTGATGAATGGGGCATCCTAATCGTTGGACAGTGTTTTCATGAATGAGATTACCAGTGGATCCACTGTCAATGGTGATGCGGACCGCATGGTGCTTGTGGAATGCATCTACATAAGGAGACTGATCAACATGAATTCGCAGCGCTGTCTGAACATTGGGCTGCGCACTAAGGTCAGATTGGTCAACAAAGGCGCATGCTAAATCTGAGTCGCTGTCACAATCATCAAGGATGTTAAGCTGACGAGCGCTTGGGCCAGGTATTTTCTGTCCTTTTCAGGGAGGTACGAGCACTCGCTAAGAAATGCGCATGGTCATGCCGACCAGCTTGCTCACACAGAGGGCAGGATTTACCAAATGATTTCTTAGCTTTCAATTTAGGCATCGGTCTACGCTGACTACTAGTGCGCATGCTGCGAGCAGCATCGTTTGAGCTCAGCTCATCCAGGAGCGAATCCAGAGCTTGAGAAATTTCGGCTTTGATAGAAGCCAAGGTGCGGGATCTTAGCTCTGTACCGCATCGCTGCTTTACTAATCGGGGCAGATCAGGGTTTATAAGGCGCAACCACGTTAACACTACAAAGTTTTCGAGTGTAGGCGTAATCTCCTCATCTTCATCGATGACTTGGTCATGGTGACTGATGCCGCCTCCTTCACGCATGAGGTTGTCTTCGTGAATGCTACTAGACGCTGGTACAAGTCCTCTGGCCGTTCATCAGGGCCAAGGGTAATATTGTTGAACTCTAGGAAGTGGCCACCTGTTGTTTGGAAGCCAAAATGGAGACGGATGGCTTGCCATATCTTTTTCAGGCTGGTGCAGTTTTTGAGTATTGTATTTCGTGAGATAATTGGACAATAGTTGGCTATTTGTCCAAGCATAAGCTCCAATGCAGCATTTTTCTGGACTGCTGTTTTCCTTTGGGCTTCCTGTATGTCCTCACCGTCGTTAGTGAGACCTCGAAGAGGGAAGTTTTTGACTTTTGCCCCATACCGCTCCTTCAACCAAGTAGGGAGAAAAGCTTGGGTCTAATGACAGTGTATACTGGAGGTTATGTTTCCAGCTTTCAAATGAGTTTATTTTTTCGTTCTTTGTTAGAGGCCATTGCTTCGGCGCACGATGTGTTGTGGCCATTGCTGATTGTTTTTACACTCGTGTATGTGAACCAGAATAAAAGCTAATATGCAGCCTTGCAGGCTTAAGCTTACTGTTTTAAGCTTACTGGTCGCTCACAGTCTTGTGAAAGATCACACAATTAGGGTTCAAGATGACCACCAATTTCGTCAGGAAGGTCAGCTGAGAGACTTCAGAGATGACTGGTTTCGAATCCAAGCTGCCACCACGCCAATAAAAGGATTAGGGATTAATCTAATGTGATAATCACAACCAGGCACATGTAGCTTCCACGAGTGCAGAGAGAGAGAGAGAGCCCATCCAGGCTCAGTGCACCTTAAGGGCACACAACTATGAATCAACTGGCGCTGTAACAAATTTAGTAACTCCCCAGAAGAGAATGAATGCTCTGTATACTATTGCTGCCATTTTTGTTGTGTATTATGTATGGCCCTGTGCCACCTGGGAACCAAGGGAGAACAGTGTCAGTGCATTGATTGGTCACCCCAGGTTAAATAAATAAATAATAAATAAATTTTCTATTTCAAGTTGTGTAATATGTTTTATTGTTTTATTTCCTTTATTTCATGTGCTGCTGGCTGTGTGTCCTTGCCATGCTTACTGACTTCTCTATCATTGGTTAAATAGGTAAGTACACTATATAGCATAATCTCACAGTAATGACCCCCTCAAATAAATGCCCCCGTCTTTTTTCAAAGAAGATGTACCCAAAATGCAGAAATCGATGCCATAAAATTTAAAGCCTGGTAAGTAAGCTTAAAACTGGCATGACATGGTTTGCAAAATTGCATGAATAAACTAATAAAATCCAGATAGGAAAATTGCCGAAAAACGGCCTCCCCCATCAGACCCCCCAATATGATGAGCCACACACTACACTGCTGTATATTTAACTAAATAAAAATGCACTTATAGGCCTAGATCTAATTTTATATTTTTCCAATAATATGTGGTCCCACATTTAAGGAAGCCATGTTGTATTTCAAGACATATTTGGTGAATTTGGCCCCGAGTTTTTCAAGTATCTGAATTATCAACAGTTTCACAAAGATGTCCTTTTCAAAACATTGGAAATAATCTTCATACTCATATCAAATCAGTTGTCATCCTAGGACTAAAATCAGAGGATGATTTAAGCACTTCCCAGCACTCCACTGGGGTCAACTTGCGGTTAGCAGCTGTGTGAGTGAACATGACATCACTACCCAGGACCACTGCATAAACGTGTGTGGTTAAATTTGAATTTGGACTGATATATTTACAATAAAAACACATTCAAAATGTCAGTCGATTTGACATTTATCCTTCATGCATACATCACTTTAGATCTAAAATCGACCAAGTAGAATGACACACGGGCAATTCTAAAACAACATCTTTTGCACAGACTTCAATGGGATTTGAGAAGTTTTGTGCATTTGTCAATGGTTCTAACTGTGGAGGTGTGTGTGTTTTGTCACATTCACACTGTGGAGTCTGCTAACAACCGTGGAGCTCCAAAGTTGAAGATAACCTCAAAATGGGGTTTTTGAGCCATAGAGGGGGGTATACCACCTGTCATTTTCTGATTAGAGCAACCTCCACAGTATGGCGGTTGCTGTGAGATTTGTGTAAAAAAATCTCCCCAGTTTGTGGGTGTGTGAATCTCAACGCACTTGATCAACGCGAGCTCTGTGGAGTCATGTAAAAAATAGATCATATAGTCTACGCAAAGTCTACGCTTGATCGCATTTCACTGTAATGCGAATTATGCTGTGCCATATAGACTGTGACTAAGACTAGCAGACCCAGCGAGTTATCGAAGGGACTAGAATTGACTTCTGATTAGGGGTACCCATAGTTTTTTGTATGGCAAGAGACTAAATTCAGGTCTATCATAACCATTTTTAGATGACCATTAGGGAAAATGTCTATACAGTCGATTAACCCGAGGACATTTTTAGTAGCGTAGCGCTATTTCGCAGAGTGACTGTTGGAACAGGGCAGGTTTGACAGGAAAACCCAGAAAAACTTGATTCCACGCAGGGAAAGGAACACAATTTAGTGAAAACATGGAATAAATAAAAATTCAGACGGGTTCATGGAAGCACCTACAGCTTCAAAAAATAATTTTTGGGTTAAGGAATATCTCAAGGTAATATAAACGTGGGAATAGAATTCTGAGTTCACTAGTTCGAAATTGACGGCGATTTAAAGAAAAATTCTGCCATTTTTAGCCAGTTTTCTGTTGCGTTTTGAATGGCCAAGTCTGTCGTGGATTCACTGATTCTGAAATGTTACTAAAGGTTTTGATATGTATATTGATGGTGTAACTTTTGACATGATTTCTGACCAAAATAAAGTTTGTTGTGATGTAAAATAACTCCTTGGAAATGTTACCTTACCATACATGATCCTAGTATTTTGTATCATTTAAATATTTTACCAAATTATAACAAAATACTCCTATTATTATATCTAGCCTTTTGTGCAATGCAAATGTGCTTCTTTCTCTACACAAATCTAAACATGTCTACAATCATGTTTGCCACTGTCTGACATGATTTTCAGTGAACACACTGCCCTCAAGCTGCTATTGTCATTTAATAAATCATTTCAGCAAATGTTTTTTTCTGCATCTCCACACTATCTCTTCAGTCCATGTTTTTTTTTTTTTTTTTTTTTTTGGCAAGAGCGAAAGGATTTACCTGTAAATTCACATCTAAAGGATTTAAACAAGAAAATAAAAAAAAAGAAATAAAAAAAAGAAAAATAACAAGCACATTTGTACCATAAACTTATTCTGTCGCCAAAAGGTGCTGGATTCGTCTTTTCTCAGTAGCGTAACTTTGGTTTTGGGTGCCCGCGGGCATTAATAGCTGGGTGCCCCACTGGAACCAATGGGCACCACGCTGCAATGGGCACCAAGCTGAGGTGGCACCCTTTGGGTGCCCCCTCAGCTCGGGTGCCCAGGGTTTGCACACCCTGAGACCATAGGAGTTACGCCACTGTCTTTTCTTCAAGAAATTTTTCAGCCCCATCCCCTGGCCCCATCCCCCCAATGTCAAAAAGAAATCTACGCCACTGAGATTCATTTAATTAAACATCTACACTACTTTGTTTAAAAAAGCTCCCAGAAAGCAAATTTAAAAAATTTGCTTAGCCAAGAGCTCTTTTGCAGACCTTCCAGCCGGATGTTGATGGCTCTGATATTTTCTTGGAAACAGCTAGAGACTAACCTAGTTGGATGATTAGATAAACAAGAAACGAAGAAAAAAGGAGTCGCAGTGTTAGGAGGTTCTAGACTATTTGTTTATAATGCTGCAGAGTATTATTTTACTTAGCGATTTATTTTTAGCATATGTTTATTTGCAGAAGCACAACTCAACAAAATTAAAGATATTTTTGCAAAAACAAAAAAACATGTCAATCATATTGTTGATACCATATAGTATAAATAAAAACTGCTTTGTTCTGTCAGTGCCAATACACTGTTTTATTTATAGTGTTTGTTTCGGCTTGTGATGTAATGTTATTGAATAATGCACGTTTTGCTGTCTAGGAATAGAAAAGCATGAAATTCTTTTTGTCTCATCTTTTTTTTTATAGAAATATACCTTACTCATTGTAGTTGAAAGTGTTTGTTTATGTTAAAACACCATAATAGAGGTTATCCACTTCACTCATGTGTGACTTCTAACAAAAGACGCTGATTCCCGTAGTATTCCTCATTCAAAGGAATTCAATACACGACCTCAGAGTTACCTGCATGACTTTGGCGGGCTATTTTGAAACAGTCATGGTTACACATGCAGGTACTTCTTTTGAAAGTTCTAAACAAGGTATAGCAGTCGCTGATAGGATATGCAGCTTATAGAACACGGATAACCTCTATTATAAGTTGAAAAATATACAGGGGGAAGAAGAACCACACATCGCACACTAGCACAAGTATGAAATTACAATGGAAACATAACATGCATAGGCAGATAAACCAGAGAAAAGATCTCTGGACATACCGCTCTAACAACTGAGGTACACAGACTGTCCCTGATAAACAGGACTCAAGTCTGGTACTTAGGCCTATAGATACAGAGGATGATTTTAAGGAAGCCCCGTCATGCACTGTAAAAGTGTTATCACTAGAGTTTCAACTGCCACTTTACTTTTCAAATCCCATTGAACTCTGTGCAAAAGATGTTGTTTAAGAATTGCCCGTGTGTCATTATTACTTGGTCGATTTCAGATCTAAAGTGATGTATGCATGAAGGATAATTCACACCTTCTGTAGATAACATAAAATGTGAAATCGACCAACTTTTTGAAGGTGTTTTTATTGTAAATATATCTGTTTTCAAATTCAAATTTAAGCATGCACGTGTACGCGTGTGTATGCAGTGGGCGGGCAGTGGTGTCATGTTCACTCACACAGCTGTGCTAACCGCAAGACTTGCTGGGAAGTGCTTAAATCATCCTCTGCTATAGATATGAGCAGTTAGGGTAAACAGTACAAACAACAAACAACACCCCAGTCTATGAGCTCTATGATGCTTATCCTGCCAGCCTATCATTCAAAAATACTAAATTTCAAGAAATAGTTTGAATTTATTTGTCAACTTTGAATATTGTCAACAATTTTTGGTTTTGTTATTAAAAAAATGCTAACAAAAACCAACAACAATCAAATAAAATGCATTTATTTATGTGAGGTTTTCAACTTTTGACAAGTTTGGAGAAAGATTCTAAGAGCTATTTTGATTGGATATAAAGAGGCCAATAATCATTAATGAGCCAAATAATATCAAAATAATATATCAAATAATATGAGAATGATCAGTAGGACATAAGGAGATTTGCTAAGAGATCTAAAAGTGCTATTTTGATTGGTTGCTCAGATGGTTATTTCATACAATTTAAAGGCCCATTCAATGATTTGCTCATCCGGACGATCATAAAAATCATCAAATTTCAGATTTTGGTATCTCTGTCATTGTCATAGAGCGCTAACATAACTTGGTAGTGGTTCAGCCGAAAGCTGTGTATTTAAGACAAAATAAGGCATTTACATGAATCTGTAATTTATATACTGACAGTTTATAAATTAGCTGCATGTTTTTGAAAAGGGCTTTTCACTTCGTCAATACTGCTGTTTTCTTCGGTTTTTGACAAATTTTTCATTTCAAAAATGCCAAATGACTTAGGCCAAAAAAAAAAAAAAAAAGGTTTGTCTCAAAGCTCGCGCGCGCATTTGTAAAATTGTGAAAAAAAAAAAAGAAATGCAGAATTTTTTTTTATTTCAAAATTTTTTTTTTTACTTTTTCCAGATTTTTTTCTCCAAATACCATGGAAAAAGTAGGAATTAAAAAAAAAAAAAAAAAAATTGCATTTTGCATTTGTTTTCAAACCACTTGTGAGCTTTGAGACAAACCATTATTTTTTTTTGGCCTTATCCTTCACTTTTAAGCAATTTATAAATAATTTTAATTTTTTTCACACTTGCGCAAGGATCACTGAATGGGTCGTTCTGTAAGAAAGGTAGTGCCCATGGGGTTACGTTAGCCTCAGTATAGTAAAAAATTATCACTATAAACTAGGTGGGTGCCTGCAGCAATAAAGCAAGCGGAAATCAGCAGATCTATTTTTATAAAAATATACAAAAGACTAAAGTGCAGAGCAATTGCCAATACTCAATAACAGGAAATGCAATATCAGGTGTTTGTTGTTAAAAAAAATGTGACAAGATCCGGTAAAGTGAGTTTATTAGTTATTGAGAAATCTAGCTTTGAATTTATGATAGTTACACATTCAAGACTAGAGTCCAATGCTATTATTTCCGGTGGATCACCAATGACATTTATTACAATATTCTATTGATGTTTCAATTTGGTTGGTGCTTAAATTTGGATGAAAGTTATTTGGATGAAAGTTATTTTGATGAGTAAAATCTTTTTTTAAATCTCTCTGTATCTTTTAGAGCAAATGTTGTCTATTTTGAGCAGAAAATTTATTTGAAGTGCAATTTGAGCAACATTTTTGATGCAAAATCATCCATACTGATTGGCAGTGTTTACTTCTGAACTTCCATTACTGTCATGCTTATTGATTTCTACTAGATAGCTCATGTGTCTTGCCTCCAGTGGCGGCCCCAGGAATTTTTTTTGGGGGGTGGGGCAGAGGGGCAAAGTGAATTTCAGGGGGCCAAATTTTAAAAAATTGGCGCAAATTGCTGCAAAAAGTGGAAAATTGTGTAATTTTGGGGTTTATTTTTACTGGGGGAAACAGGTGGCAAGAGTTCTGACTGGTGCAGTTACCCCCTCCCCCCCCCCCCACCATTCCCTCTTGCTTGCCTCAAATGCAAAGCTGCTGGTGAGCAATTCAAAGTGTGTCCAATACATAAAGACATGATGTTATCTTCAGTAGATAGCATTATACACTGCAAAAACAGTGTTTAGAAATTGAAGACAGATTAGTGTTTAGAAAGACTTAGTTAAAATGTTTAGTATTTTTTAATACAAACACTTAAAAGATCTTAAATATCTAAACACATATATTCAAGTGTTTAAATGCTATAGACATGTAACTTTCTAAACATCATCATCAATCTGTTCTTGATTTCTAAGCACTGTTTTGGCAAGAGTATAGCTGATATTTGAATACATAAAATTATGTTATCTTCAGTAGATAGCATTAGATCAAATAGTAATGTTAGATAGCTAATAATGATCTATAATGGTCATAGGATTCATTTAGATAAAACTTGTGTGATACTTTGTAAACCAAAAGGACAGTGTTGATATTATTTTGGATTTGTGATGTGAGGAGAATAGGTTTTAAAATATGAACTTTTTTTCTGAAAAGGTATATGTAGAGAATAATAACAATTTACACCAAAGGTGTTTAAGCTAGGGATTTACAGTGCTGAAATTTGCAATCTATAGGTGAACATACAAGCCTATAAATGGTTCCTGAATAATGCAAATCCCTGCTCCATTGGGCTATTCAAAATCAACACTACCCCTGTGGAAGATTTTGTAAATATCTTCCACAGGGGGGTATGTTTTTCAAGTGTAATTGGTCAGGGTTTATCATTTTGAAACTCATACTCCCCCTGGATTATGGCTTTACCTCTATCTTCCACAACTGGAGTGAGTATTTCATATGGACGTTACCCAATTGTCTGTTCTGTTAAAAATTGATACTCCCTCTGTGGCAGACTTTAGCTAAATCTTCCACAGGGGTAGTGTGGATTTCAACTGGAATAGCCCATTTCATATCTATCTTTCTATCAAATTGGCAGAGAACTTACTAAGTGATTTTACCTGATCCCAAGTGGTTTGTTATCATCATCATCATCTAATGTGGAGCCAATTTTAGCTTCTTCAATTGACTTTCACCTTTTGATATTTTCAATGTAGTCAATTTTGCTTTCAAGTAATAAATGATAATTGATATTGACAATGAATATGCACTTATAGTTTGCCAAATTTTCGATAGGAATACGCCAGAAGCAATCAAATTGAATCTACAGATTATGTTGATTTAATTATGTGCAAGTATAGTGAGATCTGTGAGTGAGATATAAGTGGAAACTACTGAAGGGGTATATATGCAAGATCTCTCAAAGTTTTCATCGATTTAGAACTTTAAGGTAAATTGTTATGGTGAACGAAAAACAAAAAAATGATGGCAAATCAAATTTTGCACTTTTTTCAAAACCTGCTCATTTTTTCAGAAATCTGCCATGCTAGTTGGATTCCTTGCATTATTTCTTTTCTGAAACTGTATATTTGTATTTACAAAACAATGTCTAAAATTTCCCATTTAGAGTGAATGTGATCCTGCAGGCCCCCAATAATCTGCATGCTAACCATATAGGCTTGTTTTGAGATATTTTCTCGAAATATCAAGAGCTATCTTTAGAACCACTGAATCGATACTAGGCTTGTTTGTACTCATTTTAATGCATTGTTCATGCTGATTCCAAATATGGTAATGAAAATTTACAATTATGAATTTGTTTAATTTCTTTTTAAAAACTTGTCATCTGCAGTCGACACCCATGTATAGAGAGAGTTAATTTGACTCTTTCTGGCGGCCTGGGTGTCTGTGTGGCGTGTGTCTGTCTATCTATCTCATCTTTTTGTCTATACCTCTCCTGCTCTGTGGTTCCAAGTCTCTTTCTTTCTTTCTCTCTCTCTTTCTCTCTTTCTGTGCGTCTTTCTTTGGCTCTGTATCTGTCTATTTTCTTCTCTTTCTCTCTGACCTCTGACTCTCTCTTTCCTGGAAATGCATGTTTTCTGCAATGGATTCATTCTCCTTCAATTTCTATTTTCGTTTTAGCATATCTTGGGGGAATTAATGAAAATCAATATAATAATAGTGCTGTTATATTCCATTTATGGACACACAGGAAAGAAGGAAAATAAACATGTTTACATTTACAGTAACTAAAAAAGGAAGAATCTAGAACTAAAAATAGGACAATTTAATGATGAATGGCAGTATGCCTAAAGATGTTACTTGTATCGTAAACAAATTGCTATTTTAAGAAGAATTATCTCTATAAGGTTTCACATCTTTTATTCCCTTAAGGGGGTACTACACCCCTGTGGTAAATTTGTTACTATTTCTGCATTTTTCTCAAAAAATAATAACACACTGGTAACAAAGGTTATGTATATTATTGGGGCAAGGAATCCAATTATTACACTGAAATTTCAGTGACTCAAGACAAGCGGTTCAGTATATATGATAGAAAATGAGGTACATCCTAGCAGTACCTTATTTCTTATCATAAATAACGAACCGCTTGTCTTGGGTCACTGAAATTCCAGTGTAGTAATTGGATTCCATGCCCCTATAATATACATAAGTTTAGTTACCACTGTGTTATTAGTTATTGAGAAAAATGCAAAAATAGACACAAATTTATTGAGGGGTGTAGTACCCCCTTAACAGAAACCAAACTCAGTAATATCCTTGACAGGTCCATAGTTCATTCAGATTCAGAATTTAACATTTTGAAACAAGTTTGCATCTGCTAATAAAACATTTAAATGTCAAATGTGAAAACAATGTAATATAAAGATTGCAAGCTGACATTTAACATGAATTTATATCACAAGAATG
This sequence comes from Amphiura filiformis, assembly GCF_039555335.1. NCBI lineage: Eukaryota > Metazoa > Echinodermata > Ophiuroidea > Amphilepidida > Amphiuridae > Amphiura > Amphiura filiformis. The sequence continues at coordinate 44,035,999 of NC_092640.1, read as the reverse complement.
ATGTGAGTACTTTTTGTGAAAAAGTGGAATTCAAAGACAATTTGAAACTCGTTGGAGTGGGGTACTCGGTACAAGTGATTATGGGATGTGCAGCAAGCATGGGTAAAATTGGCTATAATGCCCACAGTTGATCAAATTTGCCATGTTTTTATGGCAAAAAAAAATAATCAGGTTACTCAATTTTAGATATGTTATTGTCCTTAAGGGGGTACTACACCCCTGCCCAATTTTGTGCCTATTTTTGCATTTTTCTCACAAATTATAGAGCATTGATGACAAGTAAGATAGGCCTATGTATATTATAAGGGCAAGGACTACAACTACTGCACTGGAAATTTTATTTCAGCACAGACAACAGTTGTGGAGTTACAGTCAAAAATGAGGGAAACCAATATTTAATCAATAAATCAATAACTGCTTGCCTTGAGTTACTGAATTTTCAGTGCAGTAGTTGTAGTCCTTGCCCCTCTAATATACATATCTTAATTGTCATCAATGCGCTATAATTTTTGAGAAAAATGCAAAAATAGGCACAAAATTTGCCAGGGGTGTAGTACCCCCTTAATGCCTGCCTGCTAGCCATAGGCAGCAACAAAAAAAGTTCAAGTTTTTCTCAAAATATAAACCACTGAGCTATCTTAAAGACTACTTCTGAAAATGATACTAGTAGGGGAAAATAGCCAAAAAAATAATTTCATGCATCTAAATATGAGTTCAAAGCACAGAATTCCAGGTTAGCTGAAATTATTTAATTATTAATCACAATTAGGTGGGCAATTAAGCAATTACTCAATTGGTAATTGAATCTTATAAAAAATTAAATCATACACGGTCAATGATTACGGCATGTATTGTCACATAACTCTGACTGTTTGACCTGTATCTCAATATTTGTATGATTTCATTGTGAAGTAATTTAACAAAGCTTAATTCACCTAAAATATACTGATTGCACATTATTTTTTTAGGTTCTTGGGAGAGTGGCTAACCAACAACCCCAAATGATACCGCTACCAAATTAAACAAGCAAAATTAACAAATGATAGCGTAAACTCATGATAAACAAGAAATATCTTTAAAAAAGACAACACCTTGGATGAAGTTCATGCTTCATAATTTTACTTGGAATGCTAGTAATTTTTTTGTGTGTGTATTTATAAAGATATAGCAAACTTTCCATGGGAGAGATTGGACCCAAGACAAAGTACACCTAAATTAAGTGTCAATTCAGAATTAACCCGCACATGGCAGAAAAATAGGAGAATACACCGACCCAGGAATTAAACCCACAACCTTCTGTGTGCTAGTCAGATGCCGTAATCAATAGACTATCAACTCTTCTTGATAAACAGGTCTGAAGCCAGTAGCTATTTGTATATATAGGTTGATCCGGGTATATAGAACACATTCACAATATGAATATTTCCCAGTTTAGGCCAAGTAAAAATAAAAATATGTTTCTCGTCCAGGTTTTTAAAAATTAGGAGGATGAAGGGCTTTTTATTTTCTATTTTTTATTGGAAAACGACGCTAAATACCTGTATTTGGCACCATATTTTGGGTAGGGGGCCTATTCGACATACAGATTGATATCTGAGAAAAAGGAGGAGGCCCTTTTTATTTTATTGTTTTGAGAGGTAGGCCCCTCTAGTGATCACAAAACTCTTCTTAAATGATGTACAATGCATTTGCAAAGCCGTAAAATAAGTTTGAACTTCTGAAACATCTTTTGCAACAAGTTATAATTGAACGTTTACAAAATAAAAAGAAATTTGAAAAATCTTCAAAAAAAGGAGAGGGCGCGGACGAGAAACATGTATTTTTTTTTTACTCGGCCTTAGCTGAACTGTAAAGGGATTACACAGCATTCGAAATAGGGCCGGTCAGCCGGCCATTGGCCTGTAACTTTTTGGCCTGGCCGGTAACTTTTCTGACTGGCATCTATTTGCCGCCCGGCTGGCCGGTAACTTTTAAGGTCAAGCCCGGCTGGCCTGTAACTTTTTGAGGCATATTTCGAACACTGGGATTACACCATTGAAGAACACATAGGTTTGAAATTTGAATTTCAAAGTAAAGTTGCAATACATTATGGGATTCATTCATTCCAAATCAGGTGCATCAGATTCGGACCAATACCAAATGCAGTAATTGTCCCGGACTGATATTATGTGACACAAATCTGATCCAAGCAGGCTACAGAGCTCTACAGGGAAGGCAGCATTCACAATTGAGTTAATAATCATCATGAACTTGCCCAGAACCATGTGTGATATTACTGAAATGCATACATCGATCCCTAGCGTACTTGTATGCAACATTATGTATAAGCTTTTACTATGCCATATTTCAAGAATATTGTTCTTTTTTGTTCTGCATTACTTGTATTCGGATATCCCAGTTTAAATCCATACCCCCCCTGTGGAAGACATTACCTTAATCTTCCACACAGGGAGTGTGAATTTCAAATGGAGTTACCTGAATGGATGACTCCATTTGAAATCTACACCCCCTATGTGAATGATTAAGATCATGGCTTCCATAGTGGGAGTATGGATTTCAACATGAATACCCCATTATCTCAATTTCACAATTGCTGCCGTGGGGCTAGATCAGATCGTGGCACAAATTATCAGGAATTCTGATATTTCAGTCATTTTATTTTTCCAACCCACAGGCATGACGTGTCTGGAGAAGAGGGGTATTTTGATTAGATCAATTCTTTATTGCTATGCACACCACCAGGGTAGAGATGGTAAATTTAAATGCACTTGTTGTTACCTACTCACCACTCCAGAAAAATACAGCACTAACTTTTTGGGATTCAAAAATATTATCAATTTCTGCCAAATGAAACATAGCTCAATTCATTTAGTACTAACTGGAGATAAAAGAAATGAAGAGAGCCAAAAACATGCATTTTTGGCATGTTTTCTGACAATCAAGTCACAAAAATCAAAGACTTGGAACAAGTCTAAGCATTCAAAATCTTGAGTATATGCCGAAATTTTACTCTAACTTTCACTTTTTTGTTACGTTAATTAAATGATTGGTTATAAGAATGAAACATGTCTTTTCCAAAAATTAGTATGCATAAATTGAAATTAGTCTTGATACAAGAGCTTGATTTTCACAGCTTACAAAAAACAGCCCCAAAACGCTTATTTTTGGCCTTAACTAAAACTAACTAAAGGATTAGGATTTAGCTATGTTTCATTTGGCAAAACAGGATAATATTTTTTGTATCCGAAAAAATTTGTGCTGTATATTTCTGGAATAGGGAGTAAACAATTCAATATTAGAAGCCAAGTCTATATCAGAATCTCTGAAGCTCATGAGAAACCAGGTATCAACTAAATTTATGATATAAAGGGTGTTAGCTCTTATTAAAGTTGCTCCTTGATATGACAGTTAGGCTCCATAGCTTTAACACTGACATTTCAGGGCTTGCTCTTTGTTATGCTAAAACTCTTCCCTATTTCATGTGCTCAAGGCTGTTTCTACACAATGAAATAGCATGGAAAGAGTCTATCACACGGCTGTTTGGTGCGGACTAAATATCACATTAAGGTCAGCAACTATTTTAAACTGTTGCGTACAGTTGAGATTTTGGTAAAAATTGCATTGATCATTTCATAGAGAGTGTGTAGAAGAATTCAAGTATCACAGATATACTTTTACAGGTCCTGTGGTTCTTGAGTTATGTTATGTTATGTTATGTTATAAAGAGGGCTGAAACAACAACACTGCATGGATTTCTGGGAATTGTTTTGGCAAACTCAAGATGGTGGTGTGCATTCTATGAGCCAGAATGCTCTCATTTCCAATGACATAGTTCATCAACATCCATTAAACAATCATAGCTCAATATTTGACCTCAAGTTAAATAGGATGAGTTTTTGTACCCAACATATTCAAAGGCCATTTTATATCTGCACATGCATATTAGGGTCATGGAATTGTGTCCTCACAGATGAGCTTGTCTGAGATGATTCTAGAGAAAAAAAGGGGTATTTTTATTAGAACTAACTTAGATCTGGTCGTTATTGCTTCACTTTGAAACTGAATAGCTCGCCTAAACAAAAAATACATTCTACTTACATATGTTGTAAGGTGGAAATATTATCTTTCAAAAAATTGGAATATACCCAAGAGCTTTTGCTTTTTAAGCAAGGGAAAACCGATGCTTTCTTCTCTTTTCTTCTCAGCAAACAGGCCTGATTTTTTGTTCTCTATCTTTTACTGGACAGATAAGAATAGGAGTGTATTAGTTTGCAGCTTATTTCCTCCAGTGGTGTACATAGTATTGTCAGTTTTGAGTCCAAAAGCAGTATTGCCTTCATGTAAGCGTACTCAGAGTTAGCTTCAAGTTTAGTATGAGGACAGTGATTATGTGCAGAGCTATATCGTTAGCCTGCTACGCCTTTTGCCTAAGCCATTTTTTTTGTAATTTTGAGAACAAAGTACAAAATATGGTTCAAGCATGCATTTAAACATATTTATTCACCAATCTTTGCACAAGAACAAATGATAATGATACAAATGAAAGGAAATAATCAGAAATAATTAGTGTGATTACGTAACTAATACATGCTTGAACCACATTTTGTTCTTTGTTCTCAAAGTTACAAAAAATGACTTAGGCAATTAGCGTAGCAGGCTGACGATATGTGCATGCAGCTTACGAAAATAAAGCTAAACATCTCAAAAAGAGTAATTACCCCCCCCCCCCTTTAATAATGGCCATTATTTAAAAACGGGCTATTGTATTACAAATCTCTAAAATGTGTTGGAAGCAGAATTTATTTCTGCACATTTTGACATCTCATTTGTAGCAATTGTCTAAATATTGACATCACAACATACATTTAAATCAATGTATCCCATAGCCCAAGATTTGAAAGTTGCAGTAAATTCTATTGATTTGTATTCACTTAAATGGAAGGAAATCAGTGTAATGTTATCTGAGTGTTTTTATATTGTTGTAAGTGCAACTTTCAAATCTGGACCTTACTACATTAAATTAACCGGTGTTTTATTGTTTTCTGGGCTATTGTATCAAAGGAGGTGTCAAAATGTGCAGAAATAAATTCTGCGTCCAACGCATTTTACAGATTTGTAATACAATTGCCCGTTTTTGAATAATGTCCATTATTTAAGGGGGTAATTGCTTTTTTGAGATGTTAAAATTATGGAATCGCCCAATGCTATATGAAGTCTTGACAATAAGTGCTTACATAAAAGAAGAACCTCAAAAGAATAAATGAAATGTAGACATGTACCTACTGATAAGGTTTTCTCTAAAGAAGGTGCATGAGATTAAACAAATTGACAAGAAAAGTCCCAAACCATCAAAAAACTCTTCTCCTGCTCAGTAGTTTCAAGTTTTTATATCAATTTAGTTGATAGCAGGTTTCTCATTTGTGGGATGCACACATGCTTATGGGTTCTGTGTTGGATTCTGTTGGATTTGGCAGTGCTGGGGTTATTAACAGTAGGAGGAAGGGGTAGAGTGCCCCCTCCCCCCGGCATAAAAATGAAAGAAAAAAGTGCCCCTCGGACAAAAAATGAAAGAGAAAAACTGGAGGGCAATGGAAGAGAAAAGGGGCAAAGAGCCTTTTCCAACAAACTTCACCCCAATCATGGGCCAAAATAGTATAAAATACAAAAATTGTGCGTGCTGCACTTGCACATTGTCACAATAAATCCCTTTTCGTCCCGTTCATGGGCGAAAATAGTGTAAAATACAAAATAAAGGAGTTCAAGTGTTGCTGAAATAGGGTTCATAAATATTAAAACTAAGTTGCTTTCAGAGTGTGTGCTAATAAATTAATGCAAATGGTAAGCATCAAGCAAACAATCTAGTTGGGATAAAAGTATAGATATAGTTTCATTCTTGTTCAGGTTGAATAAATGATTCTCAAACATTCTGAAGATGCTTTTGATAACTGAAGGTAAATAAAAGTAAATCTTGTTTTGTTTCAGCGAAAAGGCACATCTCCCAATATGAATAAGAATCAATGGGATTATACATTCTCAAGTGCTTTTTAAGGGCTCTGAATGAGCGTTTTGACAGTATTTTTGTAGGACTTGAGAGCACATCAGACATATCGAATTGCATTCTCAATACGAAAAAAGTCCTTCTGATATCAAATAATTTTCATTTTGTGAAATTCGCGATATAATACAAATTTTGTGACAAATTATTAATATTTGATATTTTATAATTTTTTGATAAATAACAGTCCCAGAAGTGAACTTTACAAATCTAATGATATGTACTTAAAGTGTATGTAGCAGGGAGGAAAAGCCGACGATCAATTGAAAATGTTGACCTTTCATATTGAAGATATACATTTCCCCAAAAAAAGGACCTAATTTTTTTGTGTGTTTTGGGAAAAATCCATATCTTCAATACAAAAGGTCAAAATTTTCAATTGATCATCTGCTTTTCATCCCAGCTACATACAATTTAAGTATAAATCATCACATTTATAAAGTTTACTTTGAGGACTGTTAAATATCAAAAATATCAATTTTAATCATTTGCCATAAAATGTGTATTACATTGCGAATTTCAAAAAATCAAAATTATTTGATATCAGAAGGACATTATTCGTATTCAGAATGCAATTCGATATGTCTGATATGCTCTCATGTCCCACAAAAAATACTGTCCAAACGCTCATACCCCATCCCTTAAAAAACAAAAAAATGTGGTTCGGCAGGAAAAACGCTTTTGTGCATTTTCATTGTGACATATTTGGCAGATAGTAAATGTAACAGTGATAAAACCTACATGACTGCTCAAAGTTTTAACTCTTAAAAGTGTGTTTTATGTCTCATGCAAAATAAAAATACAATCAAATTTGACATTTTGTTACTGTTCTCTAATAATTCACCAAGTAGGTCACAGTAAAATTGTTCCTGTCTAGGTTTAGTCTTTGCAAAGATGTTTGAGAGGGGGAGTGTTTGGAAGGAGGTCTGCGCCAAAGGCGTGAAACAAGGGTGAATCCTGAGTTGAGGGTGAAGCCCAAGACAGCTCAATTTGTACCATGCTATACTCCTGCACATGATAGTACTTGTGGGTAGTATGATCATCATATCATCAGTTTCTCCATGCAGGGCAGTTTCTGTAACACAGGCTACCCAGGATATAGTAGTTGTTTCCAGATGTATGTGACCCATTCCCACAAAAGCCAGCACATGTAAGCAGCATACTTTTCAGATAAAGCACTTTTTAATGCTTTAATGCATTTATTTCTGTACTTTCTATAAGGGTATTTTCTATAACAATTATTAACACTGATATGAGCATGTTGAAGTGTTTATAATTTTTATAAAAAATGCCCCTGTAAATGCATTGTAGTGTTAAATCGTAAGCAACACTTTTTGTACTTTTACGTGCATGGCATAGAAAGAAACTTGAATACAGGAATTTTCACAGTGTACTGTATCAAATATATATGACACAAAGACAAATATGGTATAAAAACTTTATTTTCTAATCTTTACATCTATATCAAAATATTAAAAATAAAAATTTAGACAGTTTTCCTGGTTTTGTGTAAATGGGTCACATATAGGCCAGATGTTGAATCAATGTGATTGATCATTTGCATGCATATGACAAAGCCCCCTTATTTCTTACAACTTTTGTTATTTCTTATCACATGACATTTACTCATATCACAATTTTATTGATCATATAAATAAGAATATATATCTTATTTCCTTAATAGAGATTTTATAAGTGGGGCGAGGGCACCTGTCATTTTGTTCGTTATTTATCGTTTTTATATACTCAAATCATAATGAATCAATTTGGTTATCAATTATTTAATATTATTGCCCCCATAAACCAATTAATCATTTCATTTTTGCTGTAACAAAGTGAAAAAGTGAGAAGTAAAAAAGGCGGTCAGATTTATGAACCTAGTTTGTGCAACTTGATAGTAACTCTATGTTTGTTTTTCTGTTTATTATATTTTTTTGCCATATTCTCTTTAAAGGGATTATTAGTGGTTGGGCTATTCCAGTTGAAATCCATCCACCCCCTATGGAAGAAATGACCTTAATCTTCCACACGTACAGGGAGGGTTAAGTTCACCTGAATGAGTAACTCAATTTGAAATCTACACCCCTGTGTGTATAGATGATATATGTCTTCCATAGGGGGTGTATGGATTTTAACTGGAATAGCTCATTTGCCAGACATAAAAATATAAATTTGTGTGTATTTGGAACAAGCACTAATGGGCTATTCTATTTAAAGTTCACCCTCCCCCTGTGGAAGATTATTATTACAGGGGGAGTAGGAATTCTAAATGGAAGTAGCACATCAACCAACTCTATTTGAAATGCACCCTCCCTCTGTGGAAAATGAAGATTGAATCTTCTCAGAAGGTGCATGAAATTCAAGGGGTGTTGATGTTGGCAAATGTGTGTTCATTCTACCTGGAATTTTAAAATACACCCCTCCCTTGTGGAAGATATTTCCAAAATCTTCCACAGGGGTAGTATGCACTTTAAATGGAATGGCCCAAATGAAGCAAAGAAGGAACAGATTTCTGTGTCAAATCACTCCATTGGACACTGTGTCCTTTTCAACCATTACAGAATTCTCAATTTAGGGACTTTTCTCCCTTAGAATAACCAAGGTGGTTATTTGCCTCGCTCCATGTTGGTCACATGCACAAACTATTATTATTTCAATAACATAACAAAATAAATTTTGGTTCTTGGAACATAATACAGGAAAGGGCATTTTAGTTTCCTTTTTTAGACACAAGTTGTTTCCACTGTAAAAATGGAATAACAAGAAAACCGCCAATGTATTTTGAGATTAGATTTGAGTTGCCATCAATTTAAATTGCTCAAATAGCCTATATCTCATAATGATTACTATGCACTCTGATCTCACTATCTCCATCTTAAGGGTAGACGAGGTATTGTTGGTCGAAACAGTAAAAAAATTGATTTTCATTATCTAAATCAATATATTATTTAAAAATAACACTTCAATGATGTTTTGCAAAAGGTCATTCTACAAATCATATACTTCGATACTATTGATAAAAATGCATGTTTATTCTTGGATCAACCAGCAAAGGGGGGGGCAAGGGAAATTTCAAGGGGGAACTTTGACAAAAATGTGGCCAAAAATGGGCTAAAAAGTAAATAAAAATTCCCTTTAAAAGGGAAGGCCGGCCTCAATGCAGAAGAGGTCTTGAAAGTAGTTGGGGGCGCCGTGAAAGGCAATTTTTAGGATCACGCTTACGTCCATGTTACATGACAGTTCACCAAACCATCAATGGTGAGAACATGCACACTGAAACAGCAAAAACATTAACTCCTATAACTCCTGTCAACTCTTTAATTCATTACTCCAAATTGTTCTGTATTTTTGTCTTTACTGCTTTTTACCCATGCTTATTATTAAAATCAAGAAATACACTGCAGTTGTTAGTTAATTCGCTATGTTAACTCAACTTACATGCACATTTTATTTTAAAATAATTTTATATTATTTCGCAATGTATAGTTTACTATAAAGTAGATAGTGGCAAGCACATGATAAAGGACTGATCATTCACTACAATCTTCACTTTTAAACTGTATTTTTTGAATGTGTTGATTGTTAGTCCGAAACTCCTGCAAAGCTATGGACATGGCATCTAACCTACTCCATTCTGTAATAGTCTGCATTGTGTGTTTTCTCAGTCTTCAATCATTTTGTTGAATGTAATTTTACGAATCAAATAAAAAAGATAGAAATTGGCCTCACTTTAGTTATGTGTCATTTTACAGTATTTATAATTTATAAAGTAAGACAATAATTTATTTATTTTCTATAAGTGCATGTCAAAATATGGGATATATTGTTCAATATTATAGCTAGCCCCTAAAAACTTTATTTTCAATCGGATTTTTCCTGTTGAAAAGACAAAACTGATGTTAAAGATAGCAATAATATCATCAATAACATTTTGAGTCAATTTTATCCATAAAACGATACAGGATAGGATAGATAATTACTTTGACTTCAATGTGGTCCATATAATGAAGATTTTGATTCTACAACATTATTAGATCTGTTATCAACATATCAATTATGCACTCACAGGCAACCAAACATCATGCTATGCTCAGTAGTCCACTGATATGACCTCGTGATCATTCCCCCGCTTTGACCATGTCATTTTTTTAATATGCTGATTGCTGAACAAGTTTATGTTTATATGTGTAGGCCTAACCTATGATAACTTTTAAAGTCATAATTAATTCAAACATAACTTTGGCAATACTCAATCGTTTTTCGTTCGTTGAAACGGCAAAACATACTTTCTTTTCCTTGCAAATCGGATTAGCAGACATCAAAAACATTTCCACCACGAGAAGTAAAAAAAATAATTCATACCAATAGAAGAAGGCTATAATCTTAGCTAATCTTTAGTGTACACAAACCCCATCTCAGAATTAGGTACCAGCCCTATTAACACACCGTTTGTTAGCACTGCCTATTTTAATGAAATAGAGAGAAAACCTGGCTGATGTATTTTGAGACCTTGTCATGCCACAATTTAAATTGCGTTAAATAGCCTATAATGATATCACATAACTATTGGTATGCAATCACCATCACATCTAGAGGAAACACTGCCCAAGGTCTTTGTGGAAGTCTATCTCATCCTACTACTTGCAGTATATTTCACAATCTAGAAAATTTCACACTCACCAATCATACATCACTGTTACCGTAGCAACAGTACATTAGAAATACGCAAAGACATTTGTACCTAAATATAAACATAGTGATAATAACCTATAAATTGTATACTTTTGATAAATTTTATTCAAGTTATGAAATTGCTGGCACACTTTTACTGTGCAACATATGCTTATCAAACGATTGGCTGATGACAGTCCACATTATTATCAGCAGAAAAGGTAGTTAAGTTAGCAGCATCACAGCTACTGTGCAATCGTATGCACACACATGACACTATAGTTCTGACTTTACTCTTACACAAGTTCTGCGTCTCAGGTGCATCTTGACATTCTCCACACAGGAAATAAGGAATTGTACACCTTCAGGTTGTGTGGCTCTACACAGTGTATGACATTTTGCTGAACGGATTTTGAAACAATAACTTTGGAATTTACCTAACCTATACACACATTGTTACATAGGGTGTTGAAAACTATAAGTGAATCCCTCAAGAAGCTTAAGAGATGGTTCAACGCCCATCCTACAGTTAAGTTCACTGCACAGATAACACGCTTAAGTGAGGTATCTATATCGGCGTGACGGCAGGGCATAGTACAATTTTACCGAGATTTGATATCATCGCTATTACATTTTACACGGATTATATACATCTATTGTTACTGAATTTCAGCGAGATTTCAATATATTGTGTTGCTGTTTCGAAAAAGTTGCCATGGAAGAGTACAGAAAGAGTTTGGATACTGTGGGTGAGAATTCTACTCATCACGCAGGTGATGGAATGGAGACGATTATTGGAGGAGTGAAAAGGGAACAAACAAAGTTGGGAGGAGGAGGAGGGACTTCAGAAAAGGGTGGAAAAGCTGTTAATTTGTTGGAATTTACCCTGGAAGCGACGGAGAGGAGTGACAAATCATCAGGAGTGCGAGGTGAAATAAAATCTGTCAATATGTTAGGAGCTGGATTGGAAGGAGGGTTAAAGGTCAAAGCGGGAGATGAGATTAGGAGAAGGGCCTCTACTGGTGAGATGAGGGAGGAGGGGGAGAAAGCAACAGAGAAATGTATGGCACGGCGTGGATCTACCAGGAAAGATATGGATACGTTACAGCCTTCTTTTAGTTATATACCTATGAGGTAGGTGGACTTGAAGTTATGATATTTGCACTAAAGCACTGATTTTTGCATGTCATTAAGGGGTGGGGTATGAACGTTTGGACAGTATTTATTTTGGGACATTAGAGCACATCAGACATATCGAATTGCATTCTGAATACTGAAGAATGTCATTCTGATATCAAATAATTTTGATTTTTGAAATTTGCAATTTAATACACATTTTATGGCAAATCATTAAAATTGATATTTTGATATTTAACAGTACTTGAAGTAAACTTTATAAATCTGATGATTTATACTGAAAGTGTATGTAGGTGGGATGAAAAGCCGACGATCAATTGAAAATTTTGTCCTTTCGTATTGAAGATATGGATTTTTTTTCCCAAAACACCAAAAAAAATTAGGTCATTTTGGGAAAAAAATCCATATTTTCAATATGAAAGGTCAAAATTTTCAATTGACCGTCGGCTTTTTCCTCCCTGCTACATACACTTTAAGAATATATCATTAGATTTATATAATTTACCTCGAGGACTGTTATATATCAAAAATTTGAAAAATATCAAATTTTTATAATTTGTCATAAAATTTGTATTATATTGTGATTTTCAAAAACTGAAAATTATTTGATATCATAAAGACACGCTTCGTATTCAGAATGCAATTCGATAGGTATGAGGTGCTCTCATGTCCCACAAAAAATACTGTCGAAACGCAATAAACGCTCATTTTAGATGCCTTAAAGGTGCAATCATTGATCCCAACAAAAATGTCAAAAAATTGAAATTGCATCTAAATTACTTAGAAAAGTGAAGATTACATCATCTAAAGTAAAAAGGATGAACAGTTTAGTGTTACAATTAAACTTGACAACAAATAAACAAAAAAAGCAAGGGAATGTGCCGGCATGGGAATCGACCCCATGACCTTCTGATCTCTAGACGGATGCCTTATCCATTAGGCTAACAGCTCCCACTGAAAAACAGTGGTTAAAACTGGGTCTAATGTAAGCAGTCAAGGTATATGCAACACACACAAACACATATTACGCTAGTACACAAGGATATATTGATACTTTTAAAATCGTTTCTCCAGTGTAATATAAGTAAAGTAGGTTTAAGGGATACACATCCTGCACAAGAACAAATAAACAGTACAATGAGGATTGATTGAGAAAAACAGCAGGATTGACAAAGTTGAAGCCCCATTCAAGAATATGTCACTGATTTCTCCATCTAAGTAGAGATAATTTGTACAGTTTCTTGGCTTTCAGCTTAAAGGTCAGGTCTATTGCAAAAACAAGTTTATCTCTATTTGAAGAGAATAATTATTACATTATAAGTTGACACTTGTTGCAATTTTTTTATGTGTATTTCTCCTGAAAAAGGAGAAATTGTGTGGGTAAAGTTCAGCCTTGTACGTGTTTTCCCCCGTTTGAAGTGTACGTGTTTTCCTCCCGTTTGGCTGATGACGTAGGTAAATGAAGCAGCTCATCATACAATAACAATCACTTTGACAAGTTTGACATTAGCAACAATGAGTTGTACTATCATTTACCATAACAATGCTGCATAACAATATGCACACTATTGTTCTCATTTCACAAACAAAGACAACACAGTATTGTTACTATGCATTTGCTTTGTAATATTTCATCCAACTGAAACTATAACAACTGTATGAGTTTGTGGACTTAACACGGTTTATATGCTAGTCTCAGATGAAATTCTAAGCTCAAATTATTTATTTATTTTTTAGGCCTAATATTTCTCATGGTATTGATATACATATGAATTGTAATATCACAATTTGAATTTACTGATATATACAAAAAGAAGCAGCTGATTTTATCCATATGTTTAAAAACCATTAAATTTGTAATACTTTTTAGAGGTTTTTTTCTGTGAACAACAACAGTATATGTTCTGTCCATTGAGAGTGTTTATAGCCCCTTTTCTCAAAGCGGGCAAATCTCATTTCATGACGTCACCTTTTTTCTAGGCCAAATCTGTCTCCTTCGAAGGAACTCACCGCTAAAGTTGTTTTTTGCGGAATATCAATTTTAAACATATTATTTTCTCAAAAAAGGAGTCATTTTCATTGTCCATAAAATATTAGCTTGCCAATGATATGATGTTGTTTTCGCAATAGACCTGTCCTTTAACCACTAGTAGCAGGCTATTAGAACTTGATCAGTTCAGAGAAGTGAGATTGCTTGTGGATATGGTAGTATAACAGAACTCATTGCTGGTGTATTTATGCAAAGATACTAAAAATAAATTCTTTGATTTATGGGTAAGAGGCTCTATTGTTAAAACACCCAGTGTAAGCCCCCTACTGAGTGTCTTTGACAAAGAATAAACCTGGCCTAACCAGTTTTTTTGTTTTTTGTTTTTTTTCATTGTATTAATTTTGTAATGTATTTTATCACAAACAATCAGCAACTTACCTTTTAATGTACCTTCAAGGAGGTAACACACAAAAATGGATACAATTAGAGGCAAAATTATTCTGTGATAATTTGCTTATCACCTATGATATCATCCAGGTTGTGAATGATGTGCATTCTCTAAATTCAGTAAATTTCCATCGTCAACCGTGTATTTGAATGGGATTAGTTTGAAATGTTAAAACACTTGTAATATCACAAACAAATAGGCCTATGTTAATAAATAATATAAATACAAGCTAAAACCGTTGGGGTTCGATAATGAACCCCACAAAACTAACCGAGTATATGGAAAATACCATACGGCCGGGCGGTTTTACAAGTTGCCGGCTCTATCATGCCACTCACCATCTGATATCATCAGGGCAAACACAGACGACAGAACACATAATAACCTGCAAGTTACCAACATGTGTAGGAGTCATAGTGTAAAAACTTAAAACTATGGTGGTTTGCTCAGGATTCGCCCACAGCTGCTTGCAATGGGCTTCTCCCTCGTTTCGCACTATTCTAAGCGGACACCTCCTTTGGTGCAAACCCCCCTTCAGTGTGCCCCCCTACCATCTTTGACAAAGACTATTAAAGCAGCAACATTAAAATTTAGTGCGAGGTAATCGTTAAATCAATTGATTTGTTGAATCAGGACAACCTATGACAGTCATCAAATTTCAGATTTTGGCATTGTTCATAGACAGTAGAGAATCGCTACTGTCTATGCATTTTTGGAATATTGCATAAAATCATAGACAGTAGTGAGGTATGTGCCAATAAACTGCAAATGGCAAATGTGAAAGAAATCTAAAACCAAAGTCTGACATTTAATGTGAAAGGAAGAAAATCACGTACCCAGCAAACACAAAATGTTTTACTGAAAATGTTTATAAAATATGTTGTGTTAAATACCAGGTATAAAATGTTGTAATAACATTCTGAAAACATTTGTGAAAACTTTATGTAAAACATTCTAACATAATATTTTAACCTTAGGTGTTGACAAAATATTTTGCAAAAATGTTTGCCAAAAAATATTTTCAATAACATTTTCCCCCATTTTTCAAATGATGTAGTTTTGTTGTTTCATATAAAATGTTTTCATAACCTCTACATGACCCAACTTTTCAATGTTATTAAAACATTTTGACCAAATTATGTTATAATGTTTTTAAATATATTTCTATTGCAAGACTATTGAATTCAAAAACCATTGCTGTTAACATTAGCAGCAGATGCTGGGATAAGCATTATCCCATACCAGAAGGAATTATGTTCAATATTATAAAAGATATGAGTTATACTCAAATGGACCTGCTAAATGCTCAAGTTTCATTGAAAATCACAAACTGAACACCTTACAAAATTTACACAACAGTACAAAATACTAGAATCTGTTTTTCCGAAGTTTACCAAAGAAGTGTTTAGTGCAGGCTAATGTTGTGAATGTGCTAAAGTAAACACATCAAAAAGCACACATATGAAGAATATTAAACTGTACCTAATACCTGGTGGCACTAGAAAAAATGCCTGGCCAGTGGTGGGGGTGGGGCGCAGGGTAAAGTGAATTTCAGGTGGTAGAAGATCATAAAATTTCTGCAAAATTTCTGTGAAAATTGTAAATTTCGATTTATGTGTAGTTGAAAAATTAGTCGGCTGGAGGGCAAATACCCCCCTTCCTGAAATGGGAAAGAGACACCTTTTTTACACCTAATTGTGACCTTCCCCTTGCTACTTCATGACCAAAACTTTGTTGAACGTGATCAAAACTTGCCACAACATAGAACTGCTTATTCAATATTTGCATAACCATTGACAGATTACTGTGAAGATACACTTAGCTGACAGATTACCGGTACTGTGAAGATGCACTTAGCATTTATAAATATTCAATATTTTATTTATTTCTTACAGTTTTCACAGAATGATTATTATGTTGAATAGACTCTTCAAAAAAACAAAGAAAAAGCTATGATTTTATTTGTTCAACTGCGGAGAAGCATTTAACCTTTTGCATCAATAAACATTTATATGTATTTTTTATTTTGTAACATGTAAATTTGGAATCCAATAAGGCTCTGAAGGAGATTCAGAAATTTACTGCATTTTCAAGTGTCTAAGGTGGGTACCAAAATAGCAATACTAATCTTAATGGCTCCCCATGAACAAACAGCTAGACAGATTTTCGAAACACCGTGATTATAAGTACAGTAATGGCTCTCTGTATAGACAAATCCAATGAGCCAAGTGATGGTCAGAATGCTCTGGATGTGATTCGAACCCAAGTCCCCTCACATGCCAACCTCTAGGTCACCAGCACTTAGCCATTGGCTTACACTAGTCAGGCCAAAAGCGTGCCTATAATCATTTAGGGTGATTGCGTCATCACATCCCGTGGGATGCATACATGTGCAGTGAAGTTGTTTGTAGTGTTTTGTAGTACTTATCAGGCCTCAGAATCGCATAGTCAACCATCAACCACCTTTTGAGGTGGTTAATAGTGGTGAATTGGGCTATTCCATTTAAAATCCACACTACCCCTGTGGAAGATTTTGGAAATATCTCTCACAGGGGGAGTATGAATTTCAAATGGAATTAACAAAATAGGCAGCTCCATTTGAAACTCACCCTCCCTCTGTGGAAGATTCAGGTTGAATCTTTCTTAGAGAGTGTATGAAATTCAAATGGAGCTGTCTAATATGTTCATTCCATTTGAAATTCATACTCCCCCTGTGAGAGATATTTCCAAAATCTTCCATAGGGGTATAGTGGATTTTAAATGGAATAGCCCATTGCAGTGATTTTGGCAGTAGAAAAGGTTTGTGTGATGATTTAGTGGGTGACACCGGAAGTTGCTACAATACAGTGCAAACAATCAAAATCCTACCTTGAAGGTCTCAAAAATATTTCCTAAACTTCCGCTCTCCCCACGATGTTATAAAAACTGACATCGAGCTCGGTGAAAATTCTCATCGCACTGTCGTAATTTTGGTCCTCGATCATCGCATCGTGCTGCGATATCACAGCCATGCACGGTTGTGATTGGCTGCTGGAAAATCAAGATCAATGAAAGTCACATGTGGGATATTGAAATCATGTCTTCCACAGGGGGTGTATAGATTTCTACTGGAATAGGCTAGCCCATTTTGCTTTATGTCTTTTTAGCAGATATCTTAATTCATTGTAATAATAAGACAATTTGCTATCTGTTTTCAAAGATTTGG
The DNA here is from genome assembly GCF_039555335.1 of Amphiura filiformis. NCBI lineage: Eukaryota > Metazoa > Echinodermata > Ophiuroidea > Amphilepidida > Amphiuridae > Amphiura > Amphiura filiformis. The sequence continues at coordinate 44,018,493 of NC_092640.1, read as the reverse complement.
TTGATAATCGGCCCTGACATCTGAAATAACCCTGACATAAGTGCCATTTGCATTTTCCACTTGTAACACTTTACTTCTTGCTCTGATCAATGCATATCATTCTAGGAGAATGAATTCCAATAGCTTGCAGTCCATTTATTACGTCACAGAGTAGGATTTTTGAAAACGATTAGAATAGATTCACCTGCTTAATCAAATCTATGAGTTTTCGGCATCATGGCACAAGTAATTTTTTTCGGGGGGGGGGCCGAGGCAGAAGCAGGAATTTTCAATAGGGGCCTCGGTGCCCACACAAAGTCAGGCGCCGCTCTGAAAAAATTAGGGGCATGGCGCCGCTCTGCAAAAATTAGGGTGCACGGCACCGCTCTGCAAAAATTAAGAGGGGCGTGCGCCGGGTGCACCCCCGCCACCCTAAGTCAGCCCCTGAAAGTGAATTTCAGGGGGGAAGGACAAAATCAACCAATTCTACGAGAATGAATTCCAATAGCTTGCGCTACATTTATTACTTCTCGGTTTCCGATTTATTTTTGATGAGTTTTCGGCATCATGGCACAAGTAAGTTTTTTCGGGGGGATGGGGGCAGGGTGGATCCAGGAATTTTCAATAGGGGGCAGATTTTCAATGGGGGGCTTAGTGCCCACACAAAGTCAGGCGCCGCTCTGCAAAAATTAGGGGCATGGCGCGCTCTGCAAAAATTAAGGGCGTGAGGGCTCAGCAAAATTAAGAGGCGCGCACCGGTGCACCCCCCTAAATCAGTCCCTGAAAAAAATCAAGCCCTGGCCAGCATAGATTATTAACCTCATTTGTGAATATAACTAAACTTGCAAGTGAATTGATCGATTTATCCTGGAAAGATATATAGATGTGTTGTCGTTTAAAACCTTTCAAATGACAGTTAAATGTCATGGATGAAATTAACATATAATTTGTCTTTTGCCCTGCAATCAGCGTTCGAAATTTTGGTTGTCCGTTCGCACGGGACAACTAAAAAAGTCGCCGGACAACCAAGAATACTGATTCGGTTGTCCACCGGACAACCATAAATCTGTAGCCTTTGTCACCGTTGTAGGCCTACAGACAACCAAAAACTTGAGACGGACAACCAGAAATTGTAATCTGGTTGTCCGTGGGACAACCATTTATTTTTCCTTAATTCGAACACTGCCTGCAATATTGTTGTGAAGCCTATTAAAGGCTCAAAAAAATAAATTATTTGGCTGCCTTTCCAAGAGGGTCAGTAGGTTGATCTTTTCTTTCTTTTTTTTTCATGGGCTCTTCCTACATTTTTCCTCCATTTTGAAAAGGCTATAGTATTGACAAATGCTTGATAATTTTTTGGTAAAAAATTATGCATTTTTAGAGTGTATTAAATGGAAATACTGCTTATTTTTAATCAAATATATGCATTTAATAAATAAATATAAGTGAATAACAGCAACAGTCCTTGATACTGTTCTGTCCAAATGTAAGGTTTCTTCTAGAAAAGTGATTGGAAAAAACCCAAAAAAACCCGACTCAAGATTTTTAATTGTTTTCAGTTAGTCACTGAGGGCATGCAACCAAATATTTTTTTTTTTGCCTAATAAAAAAAACAGCACATTATTAAAAGCAGTCAGATTAAAATGCAGTCTTGTTCCAGCAAAAAAAAATAATATGTTTTCTTAATAGTTTTATTGATGTCATGTAGGAGCTGAGCTATCAGGCATATAAAACTAAATACATCAAAACAGACTGATTAATTTGTGATTGTCAAGTTGATTTCCCTCTAGGTTTATAATAAGCTATATCCACACAGAGGCAGAAACTTAAAGGATCACAACCTTTGAGTTTTGGTCAGGTGCTGGGAAAACCAAACTATGGCCAGAATTTGGGAGTTAGTGTATGAGCCCAAACACCTCAAATGTGGAGGGGTGGTACCACTGGGGGAATGGCACTGCTTCCAGAGATCATTGCATTGACATCATGGGGTACTCATTTTCCCCGCCAAAATCTGCTCCAGTTCAATTGCTATCATACATATTAGTGTAGCCCATCATGCCCATGATGTCAACTATGGTAGTAGTGCAGCCCCCACCCCACCCAAGTGGTATCTCCTACCCCAGCTCACCCACTAAGTGACATTGGATTTCATTTCTACATTTGGATGTTCAAAACCTCTGAGGTTCTAGCCCATGTGAGCCCCGGTGTCGTCACTTAACATTCAAAGGCGTAACGCATGATCGTTCCCTAAGTCAAAAATACCCCCCTATTTAGCGCGGTTTCAAGAACATTTTCGTCATTTGTTACCCCTATTTTACACAATTTAAAACGGGTACAAATTAGCCTTAAAAAAATACCCCTATTTTTGCATTTCAAGTACACTTTTACAAAAGTACCCCCTTTTTAACATTTCAAGAACACACACAAAAACACTTGTTCTGATTCATTTTCTTTTCTGAGGAGAACTCTGTTGTCTTTTTATATTATATGAGGAAAATAACAGAAACATATATACAAATACATCCAATATGCATCATGTGTTTTTTATGATACAGTTATCAACAATGTAATCTTTCCTCCCGATTTTTTTTGTGCAAAATAAAGCTTGAATGTGACCAATACATAAACTCCTGGAGGGCAATCACAATATATACACACTTAATCGAACCGGCTTCTAGCAGAAACTCGTCATATTAAAGCCATATTACAACATTTGCTGTTGAGGACGCCCTCACTGATTTTTTAAAATTCATTTTTTTACACAACAATATTGTACTTTATTAAACCAATATACCCTGCAAAAATCAAGACTCTAGGTGCTGTAGTTTTCTCAATATCCGATATTTTGAATAAAGCGCCGGAACCGGCGTCTTATTATTACGATGGAATTATTAGTCGAACGCATACACGATGTTCATAACGCACAGGGCGGGACGGTGATCTACACAACAAAGGGTCGTACCATAACATGACCGAAGGAGTGGTACTTATTGGCGACATACGCGCTGGTAGTAAATTCCAATTTTCTTTGCTTTGACGTAGTTGTTCGGCTCAAAAATAAAAGGGGATATATCTGACAGTAAAAACTAACATTTTATGTCAAAGAAATGCTAATCTATTTTGTATGATAATGTTATAATATTGCTTTAAATCGTGGCATTTCTGGCTTTTGCCACGAACAATTCGAAGAGTTTGTGGTCCGGTTTGTGGGTACCCAGTTTGTCAAAGCTCCGGAGGCCGGGCGTGTCACCGGGGCGTGTCATTAATAAAGCGGATGAAAAAAGTCTCTTGGAATCAGCGGCCAAACTGGGTAAGTCCCCAGTGACGTAATCGGTGTAAACAAACCATGAAACAAATAAAACCGAGTCGAGCGTGTTGCTGAATATTAGGCCGGGATATTAGGAAGGCAAAAAAGTTTCACAAAAGTGAAATCCAGGAGTAAATTGAGCGAGAAATGGTAAGATTGCTTGGGATTTCAACATTATCATGATTCACAAAAATATACCCCATTTTTTAATTTCGAATACACCGTCGTCAAAAACAACCCTATTTTTTAAACATCGCGAACATAAAATGTTCGCGAACATAGTTTAAAAATAACCCCTTTTTTCGCGAAATTGGGAACGATCATGCGTACACATGGTCAATGTTTAGTGACGACACCGGGATGTGAGCATGTCTTAAGCTCTTATAAGGGACCGATCGTTATTTACGGCAGGGGGGGAATGGGTGTTTTGGCAAAAATATCGACAAAAAATTTCGCGTTCCCCCTCGCGTCCGCTTGCGTTTTCCCAAATTTTCCCCCCTCCTGGTTCAACTAAAAATTTCAGGTTCCCCCCTCAAGACCACAAAAAATGTTGTGTTCCCCCCTAAATTTACCCATTCCCCCCTGCCATAAATAACGATCGCTCCCTAATATCTGCAAAAGACATATGGATGTCTCAGCTTGGCACAATCTTTTACTGTGCATTAATGCAAATATACATCAAAACAATATACCTTACACAAAGTGTGAACTTGTAAGTTTTTAAATTATTACATCAAATTCCAGATTCAAAGATGTTAAAGAAATGCATGTACAAACTGATGGGGAGGGTGATGTTCCCCCTTGCAACCCTGTTTGCTATAGTCCTTACCCTGATCCTGTCTCCTTCGCATTAGTGTTAAAATCATTGTAAAAACACAAAAAGATTAAACATGTATGGAAAAGTATGGATTTATATCCATGTACTATAAACTCATGCATAATTAATTGATTTGAGCAAGAACACCTTATTTGGCTTGATTGCCTCATACATATTCATGAACTAGAAACTCAATTATAAACCTCCCATTTATAATGTGATTTGTCCCACACTATTAAAAATAAAGGGGTACTTTACACAGGAGAGCATAATATTCTACAATTATGTATTGTATCAATGTGTTATACTTCTGTAGCCTGCACTGTATCTAAAGCCCACCTCAAGCCGACATAGTATCGATGTTGATTCAATGCCGATGATAACTTCGATAATATGTCGAGGCTTGAGGTGGGTAGGTTCAAGCTTCAAATTGATGCTTGCATAAACAAACAAACATACCATGCAGGCATGTAGGCATGTAGGCAGAGGGTGCAGGGGTTCAATGCAACCCCTAGCACTAGATTGACAAAAAGTTCCACTTGTCATTGTGAAAATGTAAAATTGTACGCACGAAGGCCCAGATTATAAAGAACCATTAACTGGCTTGAAGAGGCCATTTTATAAGTTCCCTTTTTGCATATAAGCTAATTTATTTCACAATTTATTTCACTACTGCTTGGAAAGTCTGTGCCTGGTACCATGTTATTGCACATTTAAAGGCATACTGCACTGCATGGTGAATGGGTACAATGACTTTCACTGCATATTGTCATGATTGTAATGATGGCAGATTTCTGACAAATTAAGCTTTTTTTTCACAAAATGATAAAATTATATTAATTTTCACTATCAAATGTTCTTTTTATTTGGAGTCATACTTAAATGAAAGAAATAGTTATTTCATTCCATCAAATTATGATATCAAATGTGTGGTTCATTGAATGTGTTGGCTGATTGAAATCACAGGATTGATTTCCAGATTTTGTCACATACACAGCACCAAAGGCATATTTTCACAAGTTATAGGTAGCATATCCAAATTACCCTTAGCTGTGACGTGCATATAACACATTTATGAAATGTGGTTCATCACAGTACATTACTTTGAATTAAGTCTGAATTGTCAAAAGAATTTAGAGCCACCTCTAGGGTGGGCTCTCGAGCATATCTTGCAACATTGTTTTAAGATATTCTTCTGTTATGTCTTGAATGATGTTCATATGTCTTACGTTTATTTTTAAATGTCATTACACAATGTAATATGTTGCCATGGTTACTGTGCACCATTTTGGTAGTCCCAGAGCATGGAACTAAAAAGTTCACATTAATCTGAAGTACAACACATTGATGCAGATTAAAAACCCTGGTTGATACATTATCTAATTATTCTGTGTAAGCTAATCCTAACCCTTACACTAACCCTAATCCTAATCATAACCCAAATCCTAATCCTAATCCTAGCCCTAAACTAACCCTAACCCTAACCGTAATTTCATGTAAAATATATACATGAAGAAATAACCAAAACACTGTATATATTGCCTTAATACAGTATGCACATGACACTAAATCAAGGCAACTAATGTTGGCTAGGATGTTTTCTTTATTTTGAGATATGAGTGATGGCAAATGATGCAGAAATTACCAAGTTATGAAACAAAAACTGATGGCAGATACAAGCTGTATCAAAATAATTGGTACCCATCAGTTTTCATCGACAATGGATGAGTCTGACACATCAAAATTCAACGTAAGATCCAAATAAATGACAGATTATTCTATAAACCATACATTCTAGATATTTCAAGAGAATCCAATGTTGCATTTGGAAGAGGCAGGCTTTTCAATAAATATCAACATTTATGGGTACCAATCATTTTGATACAGCCTGTATGGATTCAGAAATTACACTTTTTAATTTCCGTCAACGCTTACAGACTGTAGCTCTTCCTATAACAACAATGTATTCATATAGTTAATGAGTTTACACATTATTATTAGTTCTGCAGGCATAATTACAAAGTTGTCCCTCATGTAATTGAAAATTAATTAATTTCTCCCAGCTCATCAGTAATTAAGCATAATTAAGGCACCCTGAACATTGCCATGCCCAAATTTACCAATGTAAATTATCCGACCTAATTAGTGGCCCTGGCTTTCAGTAATTTTCACAAGGGTGCTGCTAATTTACATTATGTATGAAAGTTACAAATGGGAATTCAGGCCTATTCAGTGATTTGCTCATCCAGAGTTCAGATTTTGTCACCTTTGCTAGTGTCATAGATGTGCTAACATAGCCTGCGAGGGGTTAAGCCAAAAGACATGTATTAAAGACAAAATGGAGACATTGTACATGGATTTCCACTTTCTATACTTTCAAGTAGAGACATTAAGGGATGTGGCTATAGGAACAAAGACCAAACAAACATATTCTTGTTTACGCCGTAATATTGTAGTATTTCAACCATTTCACAACTTCAGCTGTGTAACTTGCAAAAATTCCCGCTAAAAAGTGGTTCTTTGAATTTTTAAAAATACATTAAAAATCGCATTGGAATTTTCGTACTGATTATACTATAATGATTACCTGCCTATAATGTTCTGATCACACTATAGACTGGGATTATATGTGACCCCATTGCCAGGCAATTTGTCCCTATTGTTCCTTGTCTGGAAAAATTCAGGGACCGTGCTTTTAAATAACCCGCCAGAACACAATAAGGCCATTGACCTGTGTAGTGATCATACGTTGTTCATTCGACCATAAAAGATTTCTAGTCCCTCAGCAACTCATTAAAAATGCGTTGCATCAGGTCAGGGATTCTATTATAATAATTCTAATCCTTTCTTTGAGGTGAATAGATAAAAGAGAGTTCTTGAAAAACAGGTGTGATGTTGTAGATAATATTTTATCATCAAAGTTGCTGGCATATAGGAAATTTCGTGGAAGTGGCGCTTGTTATATATTTCTTGTAAACACAATCTAATGTGGTACTCGCTACATGGAGAAGACCGGTCTGCAAATGTCCAGTGCATGAAGCTATATAGTAGAGATATTATAGCTTCATGTTCAGTGTAAATCAATTAAAATACTATAGCTGGATATCAAAAAATCGTGATGCATTCATTCTTGTTATGGACGATATTAATTTTGATATTATTGTGACAAAATCCATTCCCTTCTCAATTGATTAGGCTCCAGGATTAGGCTTTCTTTTCTAAACATAAATCATAGGGCCTAAAGGCAATTAAATATAGGCTAAACCCATATTCGGTATGCGGAAAGTTTTCATAGTCATCTATTACCTATACCAGGGGTCCGCAAATAGCGTGGCATCCCGAGTGGCGCGAGGCGCCGTTTAGATTTTAAAAAAAATAAATAAATAAATAAATAAATAAATAAATAAATAAATAAATAAATAAATAAATAAATAAATAAATAAATAAATAAATAAATAAATAAATAAATAAATAAATAAATAAATAAATAAATAAATAAATAAATAAATAAATAAATAAATAAATAAATAAATAAATAAATAAATAAATAAATAAATAAATAAATAAATAAAATAGTACAAAATATTGCACCAAATGGCGTCATTTGCACCTCAAATTTCAAAAAACCGATAACTTCACAGGTGGGCACCCTCTGACTCCCCCGGCGGTGCTAAAGCACCGCGAAAGCTGCTTCGCAGCCATTGAGTGGCGCTTTTCAGTTTTTTTTATTTCATGTGGCGCTTCAACAAACCTATTTGAGGAAGCCTGACCTATACCATTTTTCACCCGATGTGGCAGTGACGTCAACGCGTTGAAGCAGCTGTTTCGCTCGCAAGATCTATGCGGCGTCTTTAAGCGCGTGCGTGTGTACACCAGCGCTTTGATCGAACGCTAGGGAGTGTAATGAAATTCACACAGTGCTGATGTCACTGCCATATCAGTAGCCTGAATCCTTCTGGCCTCTAATGACGGCGGCTTTTATTTACCCACAATCCTTCACGTTGCCTTATTCAGGGTACATGCCACAAAATAGCTTTCCATAGCCGTTACGTGCAAAATAGGGGTCACGTTTTAGGCTATAAGTCGAGTTACGACTTACTTTGAAATATATATTTGATATCATCTTAATCAGAACAAAATTCTGCATAACATATCTGAAAATGACACAATATTTTAGGTCTACTTTTTGAGAAAAATAGCGCTATATAAAAAGACCCGATTTTCCTGTGTTTACGTCCGACTGCTAACCGCGTTTTGACCTTGTGTGTTCATCCGCTCATCATCGTAAACATCACTCAAATTTTTGCGTTTTCTGTTCAAATTAGTAGAGATCACATTCACAAGTTCTAGCAAAACACGATTTGCACCGGTACCCCAGGTCAACATAAAAAGTGGTAACCATGTGTGTTCTTCCTTTTTCAAAACCCCCTTTTCACTGATTTTTCATTGATTTTACCCCCTTTTTTGCCAAATCACTGACAAAATCAGGGTAAAAATACCCCTTTTCAAGGTTTTCAATGAGAAGATTTCCAGACACCCCTTTTCAATGACTCCAAATATTTTAATATATTAAGTACAAAATGTGCAAGTATGAACATTACTTTGTGTCTGTTGTACTCCCAGATGATCCTGTGTTATTAACTGGGGTAATTACAATGCCTGTATACTGATTTTAATTGAAAATGAACCAAAGAGGAACAATCCCTCGAAGTTTTGTGTACAGAGGTTCCTTTAAAGTATTGTGGTACCCAAGTTTTGACACAAGACCTCAGGCTCTCTGGAAAGGGAACCTGTGAAATACCCCTTTTTTTAAAAATTTCGCGGAGACAATGCTCAGAATACCCCCCTTTTTTCGCGATTTCAGGGTCCGCGATTTCAGTCAACAAAATACCCCTTTTCCGCGAAATTTAGAACACACATGGTTACCACTTTTTATGTTGACCTGGGGTACCGGGGATTTGCAGCACTAAATTTGTTAATATTGTACCGATTTTGCACATTTTTTATGGAAAGTTGGGACTATAATCGTGATAAACTTTTACCGGAAACCGCTTCACAGGCGGATTTAGTGGTATGAACCCTTCAGTGGCCTTCACCAACAGCACAACCCGATGACCGTGCGTAGTTATTGAAAGACTGAAGGATCCAGTCTACCACATCAGGGTGAAAATGGTATAGCTTATCGCAAACCAGCCAAATTTGTCATATGTTTGAATATAGTAGAATACCCGTGAATATAGTGTCAGAAACTCTCACGCATCTTAGGATAACCTTGTCATTAATGTGAGACCGAAAGCAACGCCATTTTGGGGATATATTTGAACATTGCAAGGGAAAACATTGCGGTAAAAGTAAGTTAATCATGAAAATCGTTTAATTCTAATAATACCAACCAGTAACGGACACTTAGCCAAGGCTATGTGAGAAGTTTGGGGTATGTAAAGCATTTTCTTGTTATAAAAACAAGGAAAAAGCAGTCCAAAATTAAACAACACGATATTTTAAAAAAGTACATTTTGAGAAGGCCTACGCTGGTTCTTTTAATTCTAGTTCAAAATCTGTTCATCACCTGCAGTCAGATTTGGTATCTATGGTTTCATAAAAGTATTGGGAACTAATTTAGATGGTATTTTGGTTTAAAAAAACGATACTGTTAAAAATATCGGTATTTATGCCAGCGACATTTCTATTATGTAAAATGCATTGAAAATTCTCGGCTAAAAAGTGCATAAATTAAAATCGCGAACAGTAATAGCAACAACAACTATCTACATTCCAAGCGGAAACGCTTTTCAAAAACATACCACCTTTTTTGGGCAATCACTAAAACCGAAATATGAAATTCCAGGCCATCTGTAAAAAAGTGTGTGAGCAAAAATGTCCATGAACTTGGGTCACCGAAACAAATGTTTATATTGATGTCAGGTCTTTCATAGTGATACAACAATTAGCCCCCAATAATAGCTTTCATTTGAACCGTTATTTGTTAAACTGCGATTTTTACTTTGAGAGAAATTAATGAACGTATCAAAACACTTTTCGCAAATCGATATAAAACTGCCCGACCCGTTAACTAGGCCTGCATGTATTTGAATGAGGCTTCAACTTTGTCAATACTGTTGTTTTCTTTATTTTTTTGCCAACTTTTTCATAGCAAAAATACCTAATGACAATTTTAATGACTTATCCTTCACTCTTAGCCAATTTATAAACAATTTGAATTTTGTTACACCTTTGCTGGGATCACTGAATATGCCTTTAAGGAGGCTGTGTACTCTCAGACATGCATGTAGTAAAAGGGCAATAACTTTGTAATTATTCACGCAAGACATATAAAAGTATACATTTTTATGAAGGCAAGACATCAATACATCTTAATATAAATACAGATTTGGGGTAAAACCAACAATTTTGAAGAAAATCACAAAAAAAGTGAGTTTTTGGCAATATTTGTTAGGTACATCATAACAAAAACATTCTTTCCAAAATATTTTATTTTGTTTTTAGCTCAATCTTGAGGCTCCATTCCAAAAACTTTTTTTAATTTTTTGATATTGGCCTTATTTTTGAGATATTGACCATATAAGGCATCAAATTGAACTTTTAAAATTCACAAACGCCTATTTGCACAAAATGATGCCTAAAATCGGAAATAGACCAAAATATAAAAAAATCAGAAAACCGTTTCTTGAGTCGATCATGCTTATTACGATGATCATATTTGCTTACCTATAGATGCTGTATTTATTGAGTTATCGTGTACCTAAATCGTCATTTTACCGAGAAAATGAACATTGAAATAATGGCCGTTGAAGTTTAAAGTGGTCCCATTTTGCACTTTCATCGAATCTCGCAGGAGAATGCGGCAGTTTTTATTTTTCTACCTTACATTACATAAACATCGGGTAAATCCACGGCCCCTAGAGAAGTTTGAGCGAAATCCATTCATAACTTGATATTTAAATCAGGGGAAAGAACTTGAAAAAACCCACATTTTATCAGCTAAAACGGAGCCATTTGACCACTAGGTTTTTGTGCTTCCGTGGTGTTTCCATAAGATGCGCCGGCGCATGCATATAAGCATCGCAGTATGCGTAAGCGTATTTGTGCGTTAACAAATTGCGCGATACGCATAACGCGATGCGTTATTGCGTTAGCGTGTACCCTGCTGGTACAACAAAGATTTTCTTTCCTTTTCAATTTCAAACACGAGTGGAATAGTGAAATAAAATCCTTAAAATATTGCAGTTGGAGTTTACAAATCTGGATTTTCATTCCTTGTATTTATAAAAACATAACAAAGTACAAACATATCAAAAAAACTCAATTTTGCGAAAGAAACAATGTCTAGAGTACACAGCTGCCTTAACAAACATAAACATTCAAAATACAGCAAATCTGAAGTCAACATCATCATAATCCTAAACTGAGAGGTTTTAAAGTAATTCTATTCAGACATTTGATAGCCTTGAATAAGTGCTTCTAGGATAGTGGTTTCTACACAGATATTACTCAGATCTTTTGTCATAGGACAAGTAGTATAATATAACCAGCATGATCAGGGGACTTTGGGCACTTCCCTGGGTATACCAATGGATAGAATACTAAATAATTTGGTTCATATATAGGCCTATTCTAGTATGCCTTGGTGATGGAGTGACCAGGGCCATATATACGAGAAAAAAAAAGAACAAGATATCATATCACAGACCTCAGGTCCGAAAGGACTTGAGCAAGTCTAACATTTGATGGAATTTAGTTGAATCGGTGCATTGTGAAGGGTGCTTTAACAGAAAATCGTCACTCAAACAATTCTGTATGGGATTAAGATTTAATATAAATCTGGTCAACCAGACATACCTATTTTTGACGGACAAACCGATGTTGCGACTGAAACCTTCTGTCTTCAGCTGGGTTGTGATGCTCTAGTGGAAATGAATGTGCAGTTTTTCTTCATCTGAAAGCCAGCGGACACCATTTGGACACCAAGGATGTCCGGATTTTAGATCAGGAGCAGCGGTGGTTTGAGCGTGGCGTGAAAGAGGCCATCTGGGTGTGGGCCGAGCAACTATCACTCAACCGTGGAGGAGGCGTCTGGGCCAAACTTTCACACGGCTGGGACAGAATCATAAAGGACATTCCTCGCCGATTGTCATCTATACCGGAAGTGTCCGGTACTCAAGGTTATTTGCATCACAACCCAGCTGAAGACTAAAGGTTTCAGCCGCAACGTCGGTTCGTCCGTCAAAAAAAGGTATGTCTGGTTGACCAGATTTAAATTAAATCTTAATTTCAACATACCCAGATGAATGAAAGTCTACACAGTTTAATTCTGTATGGGCACTTATTAGGAGAGGCACTAATTAGGTAAAATACGGTTCAGCTAATTTAGATATGCTGTGGATAGGTGTGTGACTGAAACATTAATAAAGACACTCAAGATTCATTATTCTCAGTTCCAAAATGACAATTTTAATTTGATAATGGTTTGCTCTTGTTGATGCAGCTGAAACAATGTTTATACAAATATGAAATGTTTGGTGCAATATTTTAAGGGAGTAATTTGTTCATGTATTTTTATGGGTTTGCTAATTTCTTCCACAATGACAATTTTAATTTAATAATGGTTTGCTATTATTGGTAAAGTTGACACTGTTTGCAAATATCAAATGCTTGGCACAAGCCAGTAGCCAGAATATATATTGGGGTGGGGTGGGGTGCAGGCTCAAAAGTGGACCTTTTTATTTTGTCATTCAAAAAAGGGCTGATTTCAATGTTTTTCTGCAAAAAAAGTGGACCTTTTATGAATGCTATGGGCCTGGTCGACCCTCTTTTTTGTCATTTGCTTTAATGCTTGTAAAATCAGCCATTTCTTGAACAGAAGTAGATTGAGTTTGATAGAAATAATTTCTCTAAATGCATGTGAAATCAGCTGTTTTGAGGTAAAAAGTAATTTGGCTGAAATAATACCAGTGAAGTGAGAGGAAAAATTGCAATTTATTATAGATTTTGGTAATTTTAGAGTAATTTGATTGACAGACTGACCCTACTTGAAAGGTCTGTCCACTTGAAGAACAGGGTTGTTTTTGTTGTTGCCTTATTTCTAAATAATATTATGTCGTCTGCTGTGGAAATGTTTAAACAATGGGCCTGGCTGCTCTCCAACTATTATTTAATGTTTAAACTGCATCACACACATCCTTAAATCTAGCCTCTTAACAGGCTATAAAATGAGTTACATAAATTTTCTGAAAATCCTATCAAAATTAATTTACAGGTTGGGAGATAATGTTCCATTTTCTTGACTTGTATTTCAAAATTCATTTTAATGACAAATGATTACTATTGCTTGATGAGAACATATCATAACAGAGCCTCCTTCAGGCAAATTCATGATTCCATGATCGGTTATGATATTATGAGTAATGCGTTAAAAGCATACTGCATTATGAAGCCATAATATATGCTATCTACTCAAGACGGGATTATAACAATAATTGTATTTGCCCCAAAGGCTGAAAATACAGGTGGAATGGTTAGGTGTGTTTTTTGTTTTTGTTTTTTTGGTTTTTTTGTTTGTTTTTTTGTTATAATTTTTTCAAACTAATACAACTTTTTATTTTATGTTTTCCGCTGTATTTATTACTTCATATCAGAAAATACCTTCATTTGAATCTTCAGTTATGTGTTCATGCTCTATATATTTACAGTTTTGAGATAATTTTATGTTATTCTTAATTAATGAAGATCAAATGAAAATGTAACAGTTTTGTTCACATAATAAACATAACTTAACAAAGATCACATGTAGCACTGTGCTTATCAAACAAGGCAGTGTTCACATTATAAAATTGCTTTGCCAGATTATGCAATTGCTTAAAGGTGGGTATAAACTAATTTGACAGTTTTTGATAATATCTTCGGAAATACACCGATTTGGAACTCTATAATTGCAATATTTTAATGAGAAAAAATTATAGGATCTCTCTTTTGATATCAATTTATTACATGAATATCATTAATAAAACCACTGTTGACTATATTAATCATGATTATCATGCTGTATAAATGGCAGTGATTCCATAAGGATTTAATTTCATTTACAAGAAACATTTACATGTTCTTTTTGAATGAATGCTTAAAAGGGATGACATTTTATGTTATACGTCAATTTTAAAGAATTTCATTTTCCAAATATATCAGGTCACATTCCTTTAATTCAATAAACCTCTTTAAGTTCATCAAACTAAGTAACTTTAATCTTCTTCAAGCAAAGAGACATGTATTCACATAGCAAAATAACTCTTGTTAAATCTTTGTTGAATGAAGCAATTTCCCCCTGTGTGAACGAAGTACAAGACACATCTCTCATCAAACAATTAACTTGGAACTATTTAATTTTAGGGGAAAACTGGTCATGCTGGTCAGTATCTCAACTAATCCCTTGTGCAATCTATCTATGCCAGTATTTAAATTTTTTTTTTTACCTTGCAGTGCACTTCTGCACCCCATTTTAAAAGCAAGTTGTGGTGCAATTTAATCTGACGCAAAGCAATTAGAAGTGCAATAAAATGACAGTAGAATGTCTCAGATAATCAACACATAACATCAGTACAAGGTGATATCGGAACTTTGCCCCACACTTTTAAAGTTGTATCACAACAGGCAAATTTTGGGGTACAAATTGCACCGCGATATGGCTTTTTTCAAATGCTGATCTACGAACAAATTTTATCTTTCCCCAGAACGTTTATGTGCACTGGCCTACTCTGGGGAAAGATAAAATTTGTTCATCCTATTAACCCAGAGAACTAAATAGAATAATTTTCAATGCTGATCTATGCTATCTACTGAAGATAACATCCTTGTTGATATATTATTTCATTATCCCTTCAACCCAGGAGTGGGCAACTTTTTCATCCCTGGGTGCCAATTAAATATTGCAGAGGGCTTATTGAGGGCTACAGATTTAGATTTGTCCAGGAAAGAAAGTGAGATTTTATTAGATATGTTGACTGGGCAGGGATAATTTTGCATTTTTAATCTCTCTAAGACCATTTGCAGGCAAGTTTTAGGTAACAATTATTAATTAAGTAAACTTCCTGTGTTCAAAATTTGCATTATTTTTCAGTGAAGTTTAATCAGTTTCTTTGAGTAGTTCTGCAATACTTGGCTTTAAATATGAGCAAGACCATTACAACAAGCACCCATATAATAAATAAATTGAGAAATTTTGGAACTTTGAGTTCAATTTCCCCTCTAAAATCATTGTCATTTTGGGTTGATAAGGATTTAAAAAAATCAAAAAATTGGTCCTCGAGCATGTCTAGCCTATTGTTTGGGACCATAGCACCATTATGTTGAATATTTTCAACATGTTTGATGCTGAGAACATGGTTAGGCAATATGTGTTCTTTGAGGGTCTTGCGCATTACAGGCTACATAAAATTCAACTGCATGCTGACAGCCTGCTGGCCAAGGTTGCCCACACCTGCTTTCAATCCATTATCCTACATAATTACCTTTGAGGTCTACATTCCATATTACATTCTCAGCAAAATGGTTCTAACATTTGGCCTCTATTTGGAACCCTGAATGGTTCTGTAACAAGCCAAAAATGGTTATTTAAAAGCAAAAAAATGGTTCAACAAAGGATTAATGAACTCTTTAAAGGACATAGGGGTCATTTCAGTTTAAAGAACTTCTTTTCTTGAGGGTTCCATATAGAGGCCAAAAATGTTCTTGAAGGCCGTTTAGAACCTTTATATCTCAGAGTCTATGCTATCTACTAAAGGTAGCTTTCATCTCAGATTACTTACTT
Source organism: Amphiura filiformis (assembly GCF_039555335.1). Taxonomy (NCBI): domain Eukaryota; kingdom Metazoa; phylum Echinodermata; class Ophiuroidea; order Amphilepidida; family Amphiuridae; genus Amphiura; species Amphiura filiformis. Next base: position 44,002,569 of record NC_092640.1, on the reverse strand, counting down.
CAATAAACTTAAATGGCATGAAGCCTTTTATCGTCAGCTCCTGCTGGTAAAGGAATTATTTTTTTCCAAGTGGACTTTTTTCTTGTCACTCTGAAGTTTTGCTTTTTAATGATCACATGACCCATAAATTGATAGTTTATAATACAAAAACACAAAAGGGACAAAATCTCAAATACATAAAAGAACACTTGTAATTATAGAAAGGTGTATGTTTTGTTTTGTATCAACTTCATAAATTACTGTATTTCACAGTGAATATTATTGAAAGCTGCATAAAAACTAGCTTACTTGATGCATTTTAACTAATCAGTCTGTGTTTCACTTTAAAACTAAAGAATTGATTGAGTAGTTTTTGGATTAAACCCAAATTAGGGAGACTTACTTCTTGCCAACCCTCAATTCCAAGATTGCCAGAGATCCTATATTGTAAGATTTCTGACAAACTTTAATTTGGAATTTTCGTTCTCAAAATGATGAGGAAAATGGAAAGACGATAGTATATTGTTCTAATGTTGATATCATGCTTCAGCATGACCTTGTGACCTATTTTTACAATGCTTTCATTTTACAGAGTACTGCATTTGGAACTTTAGTGATTGGTTCTGCGTTTCTACAAAACTCACTTTGCTCATACTGACAATGTCTATTCTACATTAATGTTGTAGACTTTTACATTCTTCTTATCAGCTACCACTAGATTACTGTCATGAGAAACAGTCATTCCCAATGGGTTGTATAGTCCACTTGCATTTAGACATGATATCAGATGTCCAGTTGTGCTGCAGTACTGCTCTATTACAAATTGTCCAAGTGTTTCTGACCCTTCTGCTAGTAAAACTTTGTCATCATTAGTAACAGTCGTTGCCAATGGGTTGTATCTGTGGTTGTACAGACCACTTGCAAGACTTGATTTCAGATGTCCAGTTGTGCGGTAGATGTGCTTTGATACATATGGTCCCCATCTTGTTGAACCCCCTACCACCAATAAGGTATTTGTGTTTGGTTCATAACAAATACCATGAGGACTTATCATGTCCACTGTCCATATTGATTGACCTGTTACAAAGTCTATCACATGTACTTTGTCTGGATCTGCTGCTGTGATTGCAATCTGCTTCCCATTGCTGGCTATGCATTGTATGTTTTTAATGTTACCTTGATGTGTCCTAATCAACTCACCATCAGACTGATGCACAGTGATGACACCTGTTGCACAGTTACCAGTCACTATCATGTCATCAGGAGTGGTGGTGATAGCCCCACCAACATCAGTCAATGTCTTCTCATATCTACCTGATGGTGAGAATATCTTAACAATACGCATACTCTGATGCTCACTTACACTATGGGTAACAAAGAATCTACCTTCAGATGTTACAGCTACATTGAATGGACGAGTTAGTTTGCCATCAGGATTAGCAGCAGAGGAGCCAAGACTGAATTGATGCTTGTACTCACCATTGACATGACGGTGTATGATGACTTCTTTGGCATAGTCAGCCACAGCAAGTAAACCTGTCTGGGTAACAGCTACTCCTTGGGCTTTCTGAAAGGCGCCAACTTCATGAACAAGTTTCAATTCACACTTTCTATAATTACCATCAATATCCCGGGCAATATCCACCTCCCCAAACCAAGATGTACTCACTCTACCCGATCCTGGTATAAACCGAAGATTAGCCAAGTCTGAAGAGGGCATTAAATGCTGGCTTATTAAACTCAGTTTATTCATTTTATCAACAATCGACTCGTGTTGTTTCATGAAGACGTGATCGGCTGCTGTATCAACTACATTTTGCGTGGCTGTGTGAACATTGCGTAACCGAGTGACCACATCATTGGTATGATTCTGTTTTTCTCTTAGTGTATCCATACGTTGCTGATATGTTTCGTGAATTGATGCAATTGTGTCCTTTGCTCTAGCTTCTGCTTCAGATATGACTTCTTGAAGTCGTTTCTTCACATCTTCCTCTGCTTGGTCTCTAGCTGCCTGCAATTTGCTTTCCATCTCATTCAATTTCTTTTCATCATCTTTTATTTTTTGCTGCACGCTATCCATTTTGGCTTTCACTTCTGTTTTCCGCATTTTAGTAATGACTTTCAGGTCTTTTATTTCATGTTGCGGTCTTTCATGTTCTAGCACAAGACAGTTGTGGCATACCGTTACACCACAAGTGACACAAAAGAAATGCTGCTTCTCTCCCTCATGATTGGGGCATATCTGCACACCTTTTTGCTTCTCAACACGCTCAGCATATTTTTCAGTCATGGATTTTAAGCGAAGATTAGTCTTTAGGTCAATCAACCCTCCTTGTGGAACAACAGTTATGTGACGACATTCTGGACACTCAACTGTTCTTCCTTTTTTTACCCATTCTTGTAGACATTGCAGACAAAACACATGAGGACAGTCTAAATCCTTAGGTTCTCTTAGTAGATTATAGCAAATGTAACAAGACAAATCTTCTTCCATCACATTGATGGATAAATCAGGGTTGTTTGATGCAGTTGCCATAGTAACTATTCACATTAGTTTATCTTCAACACAGAAATGTTTTTAAACTTAATTGAACTGTTTTGGACTTAACCGAATTGGAGAGTAAATTTCCCAGAAGTGCACAAGTCACTGTCGTCAATGCGCCTGAATCAATGATCCGATTATTGTAGGCTGAAATTGAAGACAATTATGTCAAATCTGTCTAAAATAGTCTCATGATGTTCACAGCAAAACAAGAAGAAAGTCCCAGGCATTCAGTATTATAACACGCTATACATATACATTTTGTACATGTACAGTATACATCTTGGTTGGTAATGCACCAGTATTTCGTAGACAGAATACACATATTGCAGTAGTTCTCATGTTGATGATGATTCATGTAGCTTTAAGTTGACCTATACGCTCAGATTCATCCAATGAATAGATATGATAATCACAGATGTTTATAACATTAAAACCAGTTATTGCAACATTTGGAAAGTGCTTCACCAATCATTGAAATATGACATGCAGTGGCAAGTTATTGTTCTAAGGCCAAAAAAAAAGATGGAATATTTTTCTTTTTAAATTTTTGCATTCTGAAGATGTAAATAAAAATGTATTTTAGAACTTGTGTTCAACATTTTAGTTGTTTTGTAATGTTAGTTGATCATTTTGACACCAAAATTGTCAGATTTTTCATATTTTGAGCCATAATTAATACAAACAATAGAATTTAAAAAAAAAAAAAAGAAATCCCGACCGACCGACCCAATTGTTAAAATTCATTTGAGGGCAAGCAAACAATTTTTTTTTTTTTTTCTTGGCCTAATTTGACCTTCCTAGAATGTTTGTTCAGGTATAGGGCACACAGGTGCACATGAACAATATCAATAGTTGTTATTGTGTAATGATGCATGAAAGTTCAAGTTCAACTTTACTATATTATTTATAGTGTGTGGTGCAAATGAGTAATATATATTACTAAAGTTGTTTTTGACATATAGCAAAATATTAAGTATTAAATAGGCTCAATTCTATCACAATCAGTATATTCTGCAACATAAATGACCCCTGCAAGTAAATGAAAATAATGTTGTTCAGGGTTGTTTGATTTAAATCACTTGATTTTTTTTAAATCACTGATTTAGATCAACTTTTTTAATTTTTTTACCATTTTTGATAAATGTAAGTTCATTCCTTTCTTAAATTGGCTGTTTTACTTCATTCCTAATGTTTCTACAACTTTTGGATACAATTAAAATACCTCTATGATGTCACTTTATCTATTGCTAAAAATTCATCTTCAAGGTGCAGAATTCAACATATTTTTCTCCCATGATTTTACCAAATGTGTCTTTGAAATTTCACTTGTAAAAAAATGTTTTGATTGTTTTTGTAAATACCTGGTAGGATTATGCATATGATTAGCATTACACTGGTACTTTTTGACTTTATCATGGGGTATAGCAGCTCTTGGAATAAAAAAAAAATGATTTAAATAAAAACAAAATCTGATTTAAATTTAAAAATCCTAATTTTTTAAACAGCAGTCAGTAGCTGCATCTTTTAGCTTGAATTTAAGACCTTATTCATTGAAATTGTTCAAGAAAATCATGACGATCCCCAAATCCAAGGAAGATGCAGATTAAAAAAAGTTGCAGTTTGTTCCATTGCATGCACTATTGATTTGTTCACAAAGCTCTCTCAAACAAGAGAACTAGCGCATTGATTCCATTGATTAGCATGTTAAAACTAGCGTCATGCTTTAATTGATAGAGCACATGCTATCTACAGAAGACAGTAATGTGCCACCTACTGAAAATAGTAGTATGCTATCTATAAAAGATAGTAATATACTGAATATGGTAATATGCTGTTTACTGAAGATAGTAATATGCTATCTACTAAAGACAGTAATATGCTATCTACTGAAGATAGTAATATGCTATCTACTAAAGACAATAATATGCTATCTACTGAAGATAGTAATATGCTATGTACTAAAGACAATAATATGCTATCTACTGAAGATAGTAATATGCTATCTACTGAAGATAGTAATATGCTATCTACTAAAGATAGTAATATGCTATCTACTGAAGATAGTAATATGCTATCTACTGAAGATAGTAATATGCTATCTACTAAAGACAGCAATATGCTATCTACTGAAGATAGTAATATGCTATCTACTAAAGACAGTAATATGCTACTGAAGATAGTAATATGCTATCTACTGAATATAGTAATAGGCCTATGATAATGCATCAACAACTGTCTTTTTAAAGACACTTAGAGGCTGTGACGCTTTGCTGTTTTATGTTTAATTCCTACTCAGATGAATCCTTTTTTGGGGGGGCTTACACCTATGCTTAATAGATTTTGAAATTTTTGTCATTACAGTTCAAATTTGATTGGCAGTACTCTATGATTGACTCGGATTTGCTTGATAGACCCTTTTGTGAAAAACAGAATCAATACAAATTACAAAAAGCTTTGTTATTTAATTAATGAGGTAAATGACCAAACACTTGAACAGAACCAACTGTTTTTCTGAGTAAGGTGGCAAGAAAGAAGTTTTTCTACAGTCTCAACCAACCCAGATTTGCATTTAATTGGGGGATATTGTCAAGGCTATATGCAAGTATAAACCACTGAGGTGGATTGGTTTGAATGAAAAAAATATTAAAAAACAAACCACTTTGGCTAAATGATTCAAACAAAAATCTGAAACATTTCAAAATTTGTTTGCAAAAATTGTTCAGATTGTTGCTTTCTTAAGGTCATTCAGTCTCTTCCAGGAAAAAAAATCCTGACCGACTCTACTTGGAAATTCATTTGCCTGTAGAACAGGGATGGGCATTATTTGGTGCCTAAAGGCAATTTTTCAACAGCCTTTGAAATGATTTTGACACATGTCCGCTTATATTATTTTCACCAGAATCTCATGCACATCTCTAGATGATAAAAGTTCTTTAACCTTAAGGGAAGGGGTATGAATGTTTGGACAGTATTTATTGTTGGACATTAGAGCACACCAGACATATCGAATTGCATTCTGAATACGAAGAATGTCCTTCTGATATCAAATAATTTTGATTTTTGAAATTAGCAGTGTAATACACATTTTATGGCAAATCATTAAAAATTGATATTTTTGATATTTAACAGTACTCGAAGTAAACTGTATAAATCTGATGGTTTATACTTAAAGTGTATGTAGGTGGGATGAAAGCCGACGATCAATTGAAAATTTTGACCTTTCGTATTGAAGATATAGATTTTTTTTCTAAAACACCAAAAAAAATAGGTCTTTTTGGGAAAAAATCCATATCTTCAATATGAAAGGTCAACATTTTCAATTGATGGTCGATTGGTCGGTTTTTCCTCCCAGCTACATACACTTTAAAAATATATCATTAGATTTATCAAATTTACTTCGAGGACTGTTATATATCAAAAATTTGAAAAATATAAATTTTTTATAATTTGTCATAAAATTTGTATTATATCGTGATTTCAAAAAATGATAATTATTTGATATCAGAAAGACATGCTTCGTATTCAGAATGCAATTCGATACGTCTGAGGGGCTCTCATGTCCCTTAAAAATACTGTCAAAACGCTCATTCCAATTCCCTTAACCCAATGAGAACTGCTGCATTTCTTACAGGGTTTTTGATTGGTTAATTTTGTGATAAATTTATCTGAGTGACCAATTAAAATACAGCTTGTAAATACCTAATCTCAATCTTCTTCAGTACTACCACCATTCTTATAATGTTTCTGATTGGCTCAATAAATCATATTAGTCTTGTTGTAACCAATCAGCAGTTACTACTCACAGAGTTAACACACATATTAACCAATCTCCAGTGCATTGAGTATCAAAATGCATACTTGTCTCGATGGGCTCAATCTTCAAGGTATCACCTAAATAAACATAAAGGATATTGAACTATATGTGATGTGATCGAGCAATATATATCGCTTGTCGTTAGATATGATTTTGAGATGTGAACAAAAAGTGTCCAATTCTTTTGCAATTTATCATTTTCTGTAACATGTAAATATTCATATCTCGGAAACTATAAATCCATGTTTTTTAAATTTTATTTGGCAAATAAGTATCTTCTCACCATAACTGCATTACGAATCTGTAACTGTTACGGTGGCCCTTATACTTGCTGTTATATGTGCCCATCCACCACAAACTGGTCGTAAAGTTAGCATTTTCCAATTTGAGATACAATCAAAAACAATAATTGGATTTCTATGTTGAATATACTAGGAATTTGACCTTTTATGAACTATAACTTCACTTCCAGATGAAGCTGGTTGACGTGTCATTTTGAAGCTGAAAGTGAATTCTTTCAAAATTTGCAATAAACAGAAAATGATCTAGAGCCGACTTTACTACCACTTTGTGGTGGATGGTCACATATATGCTGTTCACTGTCTATGCATGTAGAGCAGCAGCTTATGTCAAGCTTATACAGTCAATTTCAAATCTCATAAATTTTCCTCAGCAAACAGCTCATTTTGCTTAACAAAAGTAAGGCCAAAAAAAAAGTCTGTCTCGGACACATTTGGTAAAAAAGCTAAATGCTATGCATTTTTTTTTCTTTCTTTCTTTTTTAAGAAAATGAGCTATGCCATACACGATATTTATTTATTTATTTTTTTTTTTTTTTTACTTATGATCTTCAAATACAGAAACATACTAATATACATACACTCTAAATTACAGGGATTTATTCAAATCCAAAAGACTTACTTTCAAAACTTTCAGAGACTGTAGTTAGGGACCAATCAATATAGGATTAAAATAAGTCTTTACAAAGTTTTATAAATTTCAGTCCCACAGGGATTTAAAATGCAAGTCCATTGGATTTAATATTCAAGTCCTTTAAGATTTACTTTTAAGCATATCTGGGATTTATTTCAAAATAATATAAATCTTTATGGGGATTTGAATATCGATATTAAATACAAGTCTGTGTGACTTCTTATCAAGCAATACGTCTATTCACGGCAGTAATACCAAGTCAGGACTACTTCTTTCATAAAGTTCAAGCAATAGTCTGCAGTGCCAGTGATAATTTCAGTGTCACTACAGTGGCCGAGTGTGATCCTTCATGGAAATAAGCTTACCCATTTATAAATTATATTATGTGTATAGGTAAGCTTATACAGCAGAAGCACAGACTACTACTACCTCGGCGATTGACGATAATGTTCACATTTGCCCTTCGTGTACAACAATGTAAGCTTTCTCATGGAAGTTATAGTCACTGACATTGGCAATTACAGCATCTGGGATTCATTCGCTTGCCAACACACGAAATCGCAAAAGAAAGATGGCGGCTGAGCAGTCCAGGAAAACGTTTCAATTTGATCACGTGCACGCACCATCGCGTTGTGATTGGTTTACTGTTTTTAGTCTTTCGAAAGATTTAAAAATAGATTTTCTTTTTCCTGATCCCAAAGAAAATTTAAATCAAACCCCGCATAAAATAAATCTTAAAGACTTAAAAATTTTCAAGTCTCAACTAAGATTTAAATTTTAAGTCTTTCTAATTTAGAGTGTACACAATGAACAGTTTTGTATGTGTCTTTGATTTCACCAAACTGAACAAAAAATTGGATATACGATACTGAAAAATATCCAAACAAAATTGAACATATGGGCAAAAAAAATAAAACAATTATAGCCAACGCGTAGCGCTAAGTGCTAAATTGGAGTTCACATAGCAATGCGCACGGGTGTCTGAGACATAGGGTAGACTGGGGTAAAATGGGACACAGGGTAAAATGGGACAGTGATTTTCAGAAATACTTTTATACCTTAAAATAGTCACATTTTGCCCATTTCTGCAACAAAAGAACATTGATATAATGTCTATTTATATTTCCAACCAATTATAAGTACCATTCTTCATTAAACAGGAACTTCTGAGGGCTGTAAGCCTTAACATCAAAATAAATATTCCATTTTTTTTATTTGTAAGCAGAGGTCACAACTTGAAGCAAAATATCTGAATCAATGGCCCAGATTAGTGTTTCTCAAATTAAAAAATAAATTCTAAAGCACCTTTTTCAATTGAATAAGACAAAAATTCATTACTTTTTTCTTCGAAAATTATAAGAAAAGTTTTCTTTTAGTAATGTGCCAAATTGGAGTAAAATGGGGCCCCTTGATTTATTGTGTGCTAACTCGCACTGTCCCATCTTGCCCCAACAAAAACAAAAAAGTCCCATAGTAAATCAATGGTGTCCCATGTTACCCCAGCTGTCCCATTTTGCCCCAGCTAATTCTTTACAGCAACAATTTCGAATGGGGTAAAATGGGACGCCTTAATAAAATAATAATTAATAATTAAGCCGGAGGCCGACAGGCACCATTTTTTGTGAAACGTAAGTCTACTAGACTCTTAGTGATATACATTTTGTTTTGGAGTGGTCACTTGTCAGGTATTAGTATCATAGCCTAGTAACAGTGGAAAAATCTGGTGTCCCATTTTTCCCCTTAGGTGGACCAATTTGCTCCACTTCCCCTACATTCTTTTTTTTTTTTTGGCCTAATATTATCTCTCTTCCTCAGTAAACAGTTTATTTGTGACACGATCAAGGGAAATGAGTTGGATGTCGCTAATATTAATTTTGAGATATTGGCAAAGAAAGTGTTAAAATTCTTTTGTTTTATATTGTTTTCAACGGTTGATAAATTGGCGTAACTTCATAAAGAAAGGTCGTATTAACATAGGGTTTTCAGTTTCTGAAAACTTTAAATGTCCTCTATAGAAAAATATGTAAAACTCATTTTTGACCAGGGTCGACATGCGACTCATTCCCCTTGATCTTGTCACATTTTGCTTTACAAAGTAATATTATCTCATTTTCGTCAGTAAACAGCTTATTTTGCTTTACAAAGTAATATTATCTCACTCTCGTCAGTAAACAGCTTATTTTGCTTGATAATCATCTCACACTTGTCTTTGGCCTGTGTACGTACATCGACCGTGGGATAAATGTCATCCGTGTTAATTTGTATTTTTATAGTCACAGTTCCGTTTTTTACCTGATGTCTCTTCTGCCTGGGATGATTAAAGCACTTAAAATGTCATTACAGTTTAATGATTAATCTTACCTTAACCAAATAACGACCATGAAATAGTCATTCTTTAAGATGTTTCTGTTCTTTAATTATGTAAGGTGATGCAGTGGCAGAAGCCTAGCTATATTTGTCCAGCCCAACATAGCATTTTGCAGGGATGTCAGTTTTCAAGCAATTGCCTGATTTCAGGCCTTTTGCTACTCCAAATTTCTGCACTTTTATTTATTTTCAGCCCGTTTTGAGGCTTTATAGCCCAAATTTATGCACTTTTTCAGGCTTTTCTTGCCAAGTCACTTCAGGCCACTTTCATCCCTGATTTTGGCATTATCTGAAATCTGGAATAAAAAAAAAACAGCAAATGAATCACTTTATGTTCAAAAATTATAGGCTATTTTTGTAATGACACTGATCACTTTTACACAGAATACAAAAGATGAAAAATAGAAGATTGAAACCTGAGGCTCTTTTTTTAATGGCATCAATTATTTTTAGACAGATTTCAAAAGACGGAATATAGTTGATTGAATGAAACCTTAGTCTCTTTTGTATAATGACCTCTTTTTCATGTTCTATTTTGGTATATGGATGGGTCATTTATCCCAATTCTTAAAATGTTTGGACAAATAGCCCAAATTTTTCTCATTCTAACCAAACATTTTTAAGACATACCAACAATTTTATTAAAATTTATTAAAAACAGTACAAATTAGCTTTGAATTTGACAAAAACTTGGGATTTATGTATAATAATAATAGGTTCTAGGAAAATCGGTATAGGCATAATAGCTGTGAACACATTTGCCTCTGGTGGGGGTGCTAAGTACAAATGACCAATTGGGGATGCGCCAAACACATGTTTAGTCATTTGGTATTTTATATCATCGATTTTTCTAGCCCCAAACCAAACTTGAGTGCCCCCCTCCCCCGGTCCAAACCAAAACCCGAGTAAGTACTTTTAAAATAGAAAGCATATGCAAAAATTTGGAACATCATCATGCAGATTAAGGTGGTACTACACCCCTTGATAAATGTGTGACTATTTTTGCATTTTTCTCATAAAATAATAACACATTGGTAACAAAAGTTACGGGGGCAAGGCATCCAGTTACTACACTGGAATTTCAGTACCTCAAGACAAGCGGTATATTATTTATGATAAGAAAAGAGTTACTGCTAGAATGTACCTCATTTCTTAACATTATATAATGAACCACTTGTCTGGAATTACTGAAATTGCAGTGAAGTAATTGGATCCCTTGCCCCTATAATATACATAATCTTTGTTACCAGTATGTTGTTATTTTTTGAGAAAAATGCAATATTAATCAAAAATTTATCAGGGGTGTACCACCTTAAAACATGGTATGATAGTCTTAGAAAATGTATATGGATTTCTGTACCTGATTTTTTGTTTTAAAATATCCTCTTGCACGTTGATGTCGGATGTAGAATATTGACTTTATGTGACAAATATAGTACAAGCTCCTTGCTTCTTTATGTTGTTCATTCAGAGTTTCATTACATTTCCAACAACTCCAATATTTTGACGTAGAGCTTTATATTTTCCAACATGTGATGGATTGACTTGTATATACGCTGATACTTCCTCCCATCAAAACAAGCACTTTGTGCAAGAAGGGCCTGTAATAGCTGCCAGGAGTCATGTATGTACAATATTGAATACAGATATTGTCAAATGTCTATAGGGCAGCTATTGCAGAAAGGGCCTTTTTCGCACTTAAGCCACAAAAGAAAGATTTAGCAAGTATTTGAGGTAGAGAGGATGTTAAGAGACAGTAGTGATCCACTTCCCCAAGGATGCCCTTCTCCAATAGCTGCCAGGTGTCATATATGTGAAACATAGAAGAATTATTATAATATAAGGCTAAAAAAAAAAAAAAAAAGTTTGTCTCAATCTTATGCAGCGTTTGTAAAATCGCACAATTTTAAAAAAAAGAAATGCGGAAATTTTTTTTATTTCAAAAAAAAAAAAAAAATTTTATAGTTTTTTCCAGAAAAAATCGGCGATAATCAGTTTTTTATCAAAATACCATGAAAAAGTCGGGAATAAAAAAATTAAAAATTAAAAAATCGATTTTTAGCATTTGTTTTTAAATTTCTTGTGAGCTTTGAGACAAACCTTTTTTTTTTGCCTAATAATACATAGGCTATAAAAACATGATATAGTGTCATTTCAGGTGATCATGGTGCATCAAAACGATAAACATGAAAAAACAACAACACCAAGAAAACTAAAGTAATAAAATGTCTATACAGTGTGTTTGAACGGTTGCTGTATCCAGAGACACACCTGTGTCCTGATGGGACCAGGCTAAAGCAAAATCCTCAAGCCAGGTCAAAAAGACTATGCAGGCCTGTAGCCAGGTTTTTTAGTGGGTGTGGATTTTTAAAAGGAAGACTTTCAAATTTAAAGTGTGAGCATCAATGGGTGGGGTACAGAGGAATGCGTTAGGGGTCCCGCAAAGCCACCAAAGGAGGTACAGAAGCCCAGAAGCTCTGTAGTTTTAAGCAATTTTGATGTTAATATTAAGCTAGAAAAATTTAGAAAAAGCTATATCAATTTATCCTGAGACAGACTTTTTTTTTTTTTGGGGGAGGGTCGGAGTATTTTCATAGGAGGGGCATCACCCATCCTTGCACCTCCTGACTATGGGCCTGGCCTAAGGAAACAGAAACAGAATGGAAGATTAAGAACAAAGAACAGAACGCCACTCCCTACAAATCTTGTGAACCATTTAATGTCAAACTTTGGGCCAAGAGAGAGAGGAGTTTCTTAATCCAATCTCAACTGCCACAGAGGTAATGGCGTCCAACTGTTCTAAAATATCTGGCTCGCTTCGCTGACCATAATAACTAATTAAACAATTTCCTCCCGATTGGATGCATTCATGCCGACTGCCTGACAAAAGTGGGGGGGCATGGCCCCTTCGTTGTCCACAACACTGCACAGAGGCATTTAGAATACAGATATTGTCAAATGTCTGCAAGGCAGCTATAGCCGGAAGGCCCTTCTTTGCACTAATTCCTCAAAAAGATAGTTGAAAGACTTAGCAAGTATTTGAGGTGGAGAGGATGTTGGGTGACAGTAATGATGTTGATCTACATCTCTCTAGTGAGTTCAAGTCTCAGTGACATATAGAAGCGATAGATAATGAATAGACTGACCAGTGTCGGATTGTGTATATCAATATTTAACAGGCATTGCAAACACATGCATGCTGACTAGAAACAGGTGTTGGGTTGTGTAGTGATCTCATACTGTCTAATCGTGTATTAGCAATTCTGTCTATATACATGCAAACATGCTTCCAACAATGGAAAGCAAAGGGAATAGAAACGTGTGTCTTACCGGAAGACAAAATATAAGACATGTCTGTAAAACTAGTTTTGCGACACTTAAGGGTAGACACAGTTTTGTTGGTCGAAGGAGCCAAAATATCGATTTTCAAAATCAATATATTATTGACAAATCATACTTTGATATTTTGCAAAAGTTCATTCTACAAATCATACACTTTGAAAACTTGCTTGATTTATTGTCGTTAATGAGTTATGTACATTTTACAAAAGTGTTATTGTTCCAGCCCTCTTTACAACATAACTCAAGAACCACAAGACATACAAAAGTATATCTGTGATATTTGAATTCTTCTACATACTCACTATAAAATGATCAATGCAATTTTTGCCAAAGCTCACTACCATTCACAAGATGCTGTGAACTACCAAATCGCAACAGTTTAAAATAGTTGCTAACCGTAATCTCTTGTAAAACACAAAGTTACATTGCTATACAAGACACCCCACACATGTTTCCATCTGCACACAAGACATGTCTTGAATTTAAGACATGTTATTTGAAGCTAGTCACAAGTTGAATTTGACACTTTTTGTAGCAATTCAATTTTGCTGCAAGCATTATACAAAGCTTGAACCCATCAGTGAACAAGGTGTACAATTTCTGACATTTTACAACTATTTTGCAATTTTCCACACTATGTTGGAATAATGTTAGCATGCAAGCAGTAATCACGGAACTCAGTACTGGGAAATGCGATGTGCCCGATAGTGTTCTAAAACTTCCAGCCTTTTTCTCAGATATACTAAGGCAGGGTGATTGGGCTATTCCATTTAAAATCCACACTACCCCTGTGGAAGATTTTGGAAATATCTTTCACAGAGGGAGTATGAATTTCAAATAGAATTAACAAATTAGTAGCTCCATTTGAATTTCATACACCCTCTGAGAAAGATTCAACCTGAATCTTCCCCTGACGGAGAGTGAGTTTCAAATGGAGCTGTTAATATGCTAATTCCATTTGAAATTCATACTCCCCCTGTGGAAGATATTTCCAAAATCTTCCACAGGGGTAGTGTGGATTTTAAATGGAATAGCCCATTGCAGCTTACACAGCGGAGCCCACTGCTACCGCAGCTGTCAACTCTGATATTTCTCTCTCTGTGGAATATTAGCTATTCATTTGGGTCAAATATCATCAAGCAATGCCAAGTTTATAAGAATTGGCACTATTTTGCTTCGCTATTTTTTTTATTTTCAAGCATTTTATACCCTTGGGGAATTACTATATAGATGATATATTGGAAACTCATTAGGAGTGTGTTTTCCTGCAAATACGGCAAGTTTGACTTATTACATTTAGGTATAAGTTGCAACATGCCTAAACATTGCAGATATTCAGAAAAGTGTTTTTGAAAATCCGCATGACCCGTATAAATTGAACTAAGCAAAAAGCAGAAAATCCTAGTTTTACTGCAAAATCTGATTCACATAATACGTACAGCTCCCTGAGTACACTTTCATTTTAGTTTCGCGATCATCAAGTTTTCAACCCGGATCGCCCGTAGCTAATTCTGTATCTTGAAATTTTAAAGGCAAGGGTCCGGGGCAGACCCTTGAATATTGGTGAGGACCCTTGAAATTTCAAAGGCAAGGGTCCAGAGGACCCTTGGATTTTTGTTCTTATTTCGAGGCCTGCATAAAATAACAAAATTAATGTAAAAAGTTCACATGGCAGCCTCAGGATAATCACAATTTGCACCCTTTGTCTTCAAATGGACATTGCAAACTCATTAGGCGTGTGTGCAAATATTTGACAGGAAAAACTCAAGCTTCAGAGTATATCCATGTCTAGGATGAATGGTGTAATTCAAGATGTCTTTCTAAGCTCAATAGGAAAAAGTTTGAGATTAATTGTACGAGGAGAAAGATGATATACATGTTCTCAATGTATAATACGTTAAAGCAAACATAATCCCATAATTGGCTGCCAAAGTTTGCTCCTCGCAATATGCGGAGACTAAGTCCGAACCTCAATCAACTTGTTCTGATGTGCACTGTATAGAGCCTAAGTAGAAACAACCAACATTGTAGGCTATTCCATCTAAAATCCGCACACATGTGAAAGATTTTACCCCCATTACAATTTCATGTGTTACAGTAGCTTAGGCCAATAAAACTTGTGGGGGTCACTTTTCATTATTTTTTTCAGAATCAAAAAGCTTCAAAACACACAATCCAATTTGACCATTTTGATATGGATATCACAAAGTACTCTCTTAAAATTTCCAATTGAGTATTTAAATCATTTCCAATCTTTTGCCGATTGCAGTTAGGGGTAAGTCATGTTTAACTCTGAATTTTCATTCTTTGTAATCAAAATGTTTCATGAGCACTTAATATTTGAACACTTAAAGGGTATACATGAGAGACATAAGACCCCCGGTTACCACCCAAAAGCTAAAAGCCACACTGAATTAGCAAATCATACTTTCTGCTGTAATTTCCAATTAACTTCTTAATCTCAAAATGTACTTTTCATAGATTTAGCAATGCATATCTGTATGAATGTGTTTGACTCCTAAAACCAATTCAGCTGAAATATATTTTCATCACCAGAAAAACACACACTGCTGATTTCACAATTGTCAAAGACATACATTTTAATTTAAGGAATTTCATTTTTATTAAGGCACCCTGTATTTGACATAAGCCAACGCTCTACAGACAAAAGTAAAAACATTACCCTATACATGTTTACCTTCTAGTCTCTGATCGCAGAAAAGATTTAATAACTCACATTTTGAAATGCATCATTATGCAGTTTCATCTCAATAGTTAAGATAATATCCTGATTTAATTCAGCTATAAATTCATTTCCTTTTAAGGGAACTGGACACAGAGAGCATTGCTTATGTTGCTATAGTTCCTATATTACATTAGGTAAGTTCAGATGCTCATAGAATTCTCAAGTTTCGGTGTACTTGAGTATTGCGATTCCGAAGTCAGTCCTTGACTGCATGTCCACACAACTTCATTGAAGACTGGAATCCTGGAGTTTTGTGATGCCTGATGATGTCAGCTTTGGAATTTTAACCGGAAACTTATTGGGAAGATTACTGTGACCTGTCTAGTGCAGATTGGAACCATATTTTAAAAGTATAATTAAACCAAGGTCATAGGTTAAGCTATAGTACAGAACTAGCCCCATTCAAAATGGCGATAACCGTCGAATAGCGAGCTGTGTTCATAGTTTTAGTTCAAGCACCATTAGGTTAGGTCCATTCAGGTGTAATGCTAACTTCCATTCAGGTGTAATGCTAACTTGCTCCATGCATAGATGCATTCTTTTAGCTTTTGGCACTCAAAAGTACCATCAAGAGGTTGCTGAAGGGTCACTTGAAACCTTTAATTTTTTAGTTTATATTGTTTTGGATCCATAGTTTGAAACCTATCGGCTATCGCTATTCCTGGGTCTGTTGTACTATTGATCATCATGGGTATCCAGCACAAAGCATGTGCTACAATCCAGGAAAAACAATAGCAGGGTTGCCAAACCAGCGATTTGGGCGCCGATTAGGCGATTTCCGACTTCGATCCCGCGACAAAGAAAGTGCTCCAGCGATTTCGCGACATTTGGGCTACTTTGGGCGATTTGTGACAAAGCCGACTTAAAAACTTATTTTTTGACCATGATTGCCAATTCTTTCAATGGTCATTCAACAAAAGCACCAAACAACAGTACTAGTTCAATAAACAAAAGTTACAAAACACTTTGTGGTAAGTGTGCATGCTTCCCATGTCATGACAATGGCACGCACAGGGAGGGGGCTGGTTAATCGCATCACATGTTGTTGCTCAAGACCACTTGAGCTGGAGGATTATCCTTAGAATATTCCCATCTAAATACTCACAAGTGGTTTAAGACGACTTAAGTAGCTTCTTAGATCTATTAAGATCTAGCGGGGTGCCAAGTTTCTTCTTCAACATATTAGTTGTGTTTTTTTCCGTTGGCGGTTCTTTTGAAATAAAATGTTTAAACACCTACCGCATATTTTCTTTTGAAACGGCATGATGATCAAAAGTACCACTGAGTCATTATCCACGGACCTGGCCATTTTGGGATTGATTTAAAAAAATATACATGCACATGTTGTTATCACTCAGCTGAAGGCAACTTTTTGTAGGCCTATATTGTAATGAATGGCATGTCTATAATAAATGTGTTTGTTTTCCTGGGATTTTTTCAAAATAATTTTTGTTCTTTAGTTTATAATTAGTTTCAGCATTTCCCAAAAATTAAAAAATGTAGTGCAGAACCCCGTCAAAAGTCAACATTTTATTTTCCTTGCAGTTTATTTTTTTCTTAAATTTTTGAAAATGTTTGTTAGTTTTTCATTATTTCAGCATTTCCCCAAAATGTCACGTGTGTTTTCTTTTTTCTTGCAGTTTAAAGATTTTTTTTTTCAGTTTAATTAGTTTATAATTTATTTAAATATTTCCACAAAAATTCACAAATAAATTTTTCTTTCAGTAAGCCTATAACAAAAAATCAGTTTTTGTTAGTTTTTTATAATTTATTTCAGCATTTTCAAAAAAATAGAAAGAAAGGGGTGTAGAACCTCCTCCTGAGCCGTCTTTTAATTTTTCTTTTTTTTAAACTTTTTTTTTCACTTTTTGTTAGTTTTTTATATCAGCTTTTCCCAAAAATTCCAAAATAAAGCGGGATGTAACCCCCCCTTCAAATCGGCTTTTCTTCCACTTTTTTTAAATTATTTTTTTTCATTTTTTGAGTTTTTGTTGTTTTTTAGAATTTATTTCAGCATTTTCCAAAAATTTCAAAATAAAAGGGGGTGTAGAACCTCCCCTAAATAGACTTTAAAATTTTGGGCGATTTTTTTGGCTATTTAGGCGACATTTCACGGCTAATACCCGCGACTTGGGCTAAAAAGTTTTGGCAACCCTGAACAATAGTTGGCACACTTGCACTAAACAATTGAAATGCGTGCCCTATCAAAATTGGAGAGGCGAGTGAAACATGCATGCAATATAATGTGAAGTACAGGCTCCTCCCCTATATCTCACCCTTCCCCACTCCCCATCTTCAATGTCTCACAGGCCTGTTGACAACATGGCTTGGTCCAACATTGAATTGGGGGAGCGGGGGCAGAGATATACCAAAAGACAGGCAAAGTGTGCCAACCTTTTTTTCCTGGATTGTAACTCAGACAGTGGTCTGGAGAATCACAAAACTGGCTTGTTCACACAGCGTTAGAGGATCACTCCTGAAATCCCCTCAATTTCTTTGGGATAAATTTGGGGACTAAGGATTGGAATTTTCAAGATAGTTCACAAGGCAGATTTCCCTATGTTTTTGCTTGAGAACTGTGATACTTAAGTAAGCTCACTCTGTGTGGAGGTATCCATTGGCAGTCACTGATCAAACCAATGATAACAGGTTGTGTTTGACATGCATGATCAAGAGAATTGAGTATAATGTCAAAAATATTAAATTTCAAGTTTTTCACTTTAGTTACTAGCCTTTATCAAATTGCTACATTTTTAAGCAAGCCCTGTAAAAATTGAGGTTCTGGTTACCAAGTTACATGCAATTTATCACTTCCTGTAAATAAGAATAAATGAACGAATTAGAACACTGCTTTTGCCAATAACTCAGACTCAATATTAGCGACACTACGCTCATTCTCCTTGGCTCGCGTCAAGTATAGCCATCTTGTTTTGCTGATAAGCGTATAGATTCTTGATGTTTGGCGTGACAAGTTGTTTTCTTTGCTCATAGTTTTAGTTCAGGCACCGTTAGGTTAGATCCATTGATCGTCAGATGAGATACTGTCATGCGTGGAGGGAAATTGATACTGTGGAAGAAAAATCTGGTCATCATTGACGAGTCTGTAAGCTTAAAGGGGCATTGGTGAAACTATAGTATTCTAGGCTAGCTTGAAACACCTTACTTATCTGAAATATTATCAACTAATTATCTGAAATTTGGAATAAGAAAAAAGAACAATTAATCATAGACTCTTGTATAATGGCACTGAATACAAAAACAGAAAATAGTTGATGGAATTTGAAGGCTCTTATATAATGGCACTGGTTGTTTTTAGAATACAAAAGACAAAAAAATAGTTATAATTTGAATAAAATACTATAAGCTATTTTATAATGGCCCTGATTATTTCAAAATTGTTATAGTTTGATAGAAGTCTTATAGACTCTTGAATAATGGCACCGGCTATTTTTAGAATGCAAAAGACAGAGAATTGTTACAATTTGATTAAAATATTATAGGCTATTTTATTACGGCCTAGACTATACCATAGATCAACAAAAATATGTTATTAATCATGATGAACGCATTCAGGTGAACTCGAGAATTATCAGAAGTTATTTTTAGAATACAAAAGACAGAAAATTGTTAGTGTGATTGAAATCTTATAGGCTTTTTTATGATGATTATTTTTAGACAGAATATGAAAGACAGAAAACATTTTGATTGAAACCGGAGGCTCTTTTATTTCATAATGGCATCTACATTATTTTTAGACAGAATACAATGACAGAAAATAATTTGATTAAAATTCTAGGCTCTTCAGTAATGATGCTTTTTAGGTCTATTTTGGTGTGTGAATGGGTCATTTTTTCCAAATTTTCTCAAAATGTGAGACAAATAGCCCAACGTTGTCCCATTGTCTTGATTTGGCCTATGGTGTTTTCTTTGTTCATATATAGTTTAAGGTACCATTAAGGATGCACCATTTGATTTTTAGGGAGCATGGGAATTTGGGTAAGGTGTATTTTTTTTACATCGCCTTCGTCAGTAAATAAATAACATTCAGAAAACATTGTTTGACAAAACATTTTGAAAAATATTGTAATCTTAAAAAGTAATTACTAATTAAATATTTTAGCATTACAAATTGACATTGTTAGAATAATAAATTTATAATTAAAGCAATTTTATCAATTGGTCAAAAGTCAATTGTTCTAGAACTGTCCCACAATGCATAATAAATGTATAATTAAAGCATTAAAGCAATTTTATCAATAGGTCAAAAGTCAATTGTTATGTACAAAACTGCAGTGCAAATTTGTAATACCAATAACACTTATTGAATCTAAAAAATACATAATAATTAAAATCCATATCCAAGTGCATTGGTAATTATTTTTAATCAAAAAGATGCTGAAAGATAATAAAACAATCCACTAATTCCCCAATCCAAGTGTAATATTGATTGCTCATTATTCAAAAGAAAATTAATTTAGTAAAACCAATTTAGTCCAATTTTACCAAGTCCCTTGCTACCAGTATCACATGTGTTCTTAGTATAACAAAAAAATGGTTTCTCTTCATGTTGTTTGTCATCTGTCAAATTAGGCTTTTCCGGTTGAAATCCACACACCCCCTGTGGAAGACATGACCTTAATCTTCCACACAGGGAGTGTGAATTTCAAATGGAGTTACCTGTCTGGTTGACTCACCTTACAGTGGGTGTTGGATAGTACCAAGACAAGACAATATTAGGTCACTCCATTTAATGTCTACACCCCCTGTGTGGGAGATTAAGATCATGTCTTCCATAGTGGGTGTGGATTTAAACTGGAATAGCCTATTTGCATTGGTTGTCATGGCTGTTTGCTAAAAACATTGAAACATGAAACATCCATTTGTTTAATTCGCTTTCTATAAAGGGCATTGTGTAAAACTTGGATCACATGGGAATAATGATCTTCTTAGGCAAGATAGATGGCTTTAATGCTCTTATTTGAAATATTTTCTCAAAATATCAAGAGCTATCTTAAGAACTACTGAACCAATACTAGGCTTGTTTGTACTCATATTAATGCATTTTTCATGCTGATTCCAAATGTGGTCATGAAAATTTACATTTCTGAAATTTTTGAATTTAAAAAAAAAATTTGAAACATGTCGTCTGCAGTCGACACCCGCGTGAAGAGAGTTAACCATTAAAAACATGAAGAAACAATGAAGTCTGATTCATACTCCACATTGCAGCGTGATGCGGTGCTTTTAAAACTGAAATCTGAGCCAGGTTTTTACGAGCTTGGTGAAAATTCTCATCGCGCAGTGGAAATTTTGTCTGTGATATGAGTTGAACTTTGTTCAATTTTCTTCGCATCGTCCTGCTATATCGCAGCCATGCACGCTTATGATTGGCTGCTGAAAATCAAGGTCAGCAGAATGACCATAAAAGGAGATGCAGACCCCACATGCTTGATAAAATTAAAACGTACCTTTTAATTTCACCGCGCGATGCTGCAATGTTTTAAAGGCATCACAACATCGCATCACACTGTGTTGTGGAGTCTGAATTGGACTTAAGACCAAAAGAAAGAGAAAGAGGGAAATGGAATGAACAGGAGGGGACAGATGTATAAAGATGGTATAGAGAGATAGACAGAAACATTTAATATACAAATTGAATGTTTATGAGTAAATGGAATAGTTTCATGTTGGGAAATATGGACGGTTCCATTAAACGAGGCTTTGCTAAGTTGAATGAAACAGCTCATATTTCACCAAATGGAAATATTCTTTCAATTGAACGGATAAAAACACTCAATAGTTAGTTAGACTGAATTATAATTCTGTTAAACTGGACTTACTGTTTTAGATGGCTAAAGTATCACACTGATCTTACCCATGACGCATCATCAGCCTACTGATCTTGAATTGGCTTTGTATTCTTGACCTGTGATGTCACAGTAGTAGAAGTGACACCACACTGGAGTCATCAAGGAATTTTCCTTTCGTTTTATATAACTTAAACGGAGCCATTCTCCTAATGTTTTTATAACCTCATACAAAAGTTGACATAAAACCAAAGATGTTTTACTTTAGTAAAACCTAGATGAGCTTATCTGTATACCGCTGCGTGGTTTCGAACATAACCGTCCCGGCTGAAATCCAGAAATGACGTCATTTGTTCTGGTGTTGCCACTTCCGGGTAACGCGGGAGAAGAACATGCCTTTTGCAAACAAAATGGCTGACTCGTCCCGGCCCCTTTCCAGCGAAAATACAGCTTATTTAGCCAATGTGAACATGGGGTCATCGGTTATAATATTTTCCTATCATATTGGACTAACACGTCAGCTACATGGTATTTCACGATAACAGTAATAAAAAGAAAACTGCAAACGTTCGTTCGTCGGATGTTTGACGAAGTGACCAGCTCTAATGACGTCATGATGTAGACAACGTCCGGGTCGTTAATAATTAATTAGGTAAACCCAAATATGGAAACCTCCAAACCTATGCAAATTAGTTATTCGACGAATCAAAATACGATCAGCCCACCTCCAAACTTATGCAAATGAGTTCAGGCGGTTACGTGAACATGTACAGTAGTTCGGCTCTTGTGTATACCGACCTCTGTGCATAAAACTGTCTTTTGGCCACACCCTATGATATATCTTGATTTTTTCTTTTCATGTCCCTGAAAGATAGTTTCTTTCTTTCTTTTCCTAAGTACCAAGCTGGCTACCTTCAGGAGATAGTACATTCAATACTAAGTTTGCTATCTTCAGTAGATAGCAAAATGGTTCTAAGTTTGATATATCTTCAGAACATTCCATTCATTCTATACTAAGTTTGCTATCTTGAGTAGATAGCATTATGTGTACTGTCACATTCCATTCTGTTTGCTATCTTTAGAAGATAGCAATTGCTCTGTCTGGATATTTTAAAAGGTTTTTCCAAAGCGAAGCATTTTTGCCCAAAGCTTCACAGATGGATTCATCAAGTCATTGCCATTCTAAATAATACTTTTATATACTTTAGACCAACAATTTAGAAGTTATGAAACCCAAAATTTCCACAATTCCAGGGTTAACACCACCCTTAAAGGTGGGTGACCCAACCAACAGCCTCATCCCTCCACTGTACCTCCATCATACCTGGGCCATAATATCAGGGTGACCCAACCAACAGCCTCATCCCTCCACTGTACCTCCATCATACCTGGGCCATAATATCAGGGTGACCCAACCAACAGCCTCATCCCTCCACTGTACCTCCATCATACCTGGGCCATAATCTCAGAGCTTAAAGTAAATGAAAGTCAATATTAATATTTTCAACTGATGCTGACACATTTGTTTTTCGTTTTTCTTTTGCATACTTTCTTCCTTACGGATATTTACAATGGATCATTTAATTGGATATTCAGGTAAGTGCATATTTTAAGATAATTATGATAAAAGTATATGTATCTATATGTAAGCATGTTTATAATTCTTTGGAATTCTTCTTTAAAAGTCATTAACTAAATGTAAAATACAGATGGCCCTATACTTATCTGAAATTTTGTTTGCATATTTACAAGGGGTGTGTATAATAATAAGGAAAAATTAATAACAAAGAGCAAGGAAATTTTCTAAACACTTTTTATCTTGAAATTGGAATTAACCATCTATTTGTTGCCAAAATGAGTAACATGTAATTTGCACTTACCCACTTCTGGCACTTAGCAATCGATTTGTTTTGCAACATAAGCCATGTTCAGACGGGTTTGCATCTGCAAATGTAGAAATGAAATTCTAAGTCACTAACATGTGTTGGGGGTTCAGCAGAAGCCCTTAATATCTTGTGGGTTTTAGTTGCAGGTCAAACCTCTAAAATGATTCACATTCTCATTCCCCAATCCCCTACCCCCATCCTTTGAGTTTCCCCCTGAGTGTTTGCCTCTTAGACACAGTATAGAACTATTACCTCCATGACCCATTATTCAAAATCGCACACTGTGATTTGTTGAAAAGCATCATGTGAAAGACCTTAATTAACAATATAGTGGCCAGGGCAACAAACTTCATGTTCTTCTCGCATCACAGCCCACAGCAAAGCGTGATGCAGTATATTAGCGCCGTTGCGCAATCCACGCAAAGCATTACACATGGTTACGCTGTCAATATTTCTGCAATACTCACTATCACTTACGCTTTGGCTATGCGTAGGCACTCCACCTTGAGGTAAACAACTTCATACAGGGTGATTTAAAATGAACTGTACCCAACATTACCCATTTTTATATATATTCGCGGAGATTGTACATAGCAAAAAACTATCATATATAGAAAGTAGTGATAAGTGTTCTGTAGTAGAAATTTTTAATTTTGATAATAAGTGGTTTTAGTCAGAAGATATCTCATTTTCAATTTATCATCCCATTTTTAGACCAAGACATGGAACTAAGTTTATCCGTGTTCTCTACCGCAGTAACAAAATTGGTGTGTTTTATAAAAATGTACTTTTTTTCGAAACCATTAGAGGTAAACACACGATTTTTCACCAATAATAGGAAACATACTATCCTGTTATAGCTTACAAACACAAATTATTTAAATGTCGGTAAGTATTTTATTTGAATTTTTGAATTTGGGTACAGTTCATTTTAAATCACCCTGTATTTGGGCAAAAAAGTAATATTTTCTCTATAAATCGCACTATTTTGTGGTAATAGAATAGAAATCGGCAGTAAAAACATTTAAATAATGGGTTCGGCTGCGCCTCACCCATTATTTACATTTTTACTGCCTCGGACACATTATTTGCATGTAAAGGAAAATGCATTACCCTTTATTTCTTAATGCTCCGTGTGCTAGCCATAAGCTTCAACTTAAAAAGTCCAAGTTTTGAGATAGCTTTTAAAAATACCAAGAGCTATCTTAAGAACCACTGAACCAATACTTGGCTTGTTTGTACTCATTTTTATGCATTTTTCATGCTGATTCTAAATAATGGTCATAAAAATGTATAATTCTGAAATTTTGAATTTTAAACTTTTTTTTTTAACTTGTCGTCTGCAGTCGGCATCCGCGTGGAGAGAGTTAAGCATACAGACATATTCATCATGTTTATAAAGCACAGTTTATAAGTAAATAAATGAAATCTAGAATACAGACAAATACATCAATCCTTTGTAAATAATTTATTTGATTGGTTAAACAGAGAGGATGCATTGAATCATCTCTTGTCTTGTTAATATAAAGTAATTGCTTTCAAAGAGAGAAAAAAGTGAAATCTGCATTGCAAAGTGATCTGGGGGAAAAATCAAGTATTTTAGTATTACCATAGAATCTGAGATTATCAGCCTTTCTGCTTTGGTTATAATTGACGTATAAGTATGTTTGAATACCAGGTGTATGCAGTAACAGTGTGTAATATAGAACTTAAAGAGAATGGGAAAAAGAGAAAAATATTCTAAGAGTGCAACCGTACTCAATATATATAATTCAAAAAGGTAAAAAAACAACCCAACACTCACCTAAAATAATTGAGGCTATATAGTGTGTAATGCCTTCCCCGAGACAGTGATTTAGACATTGTTTTTTATCTCTAAAAGTAATGAAGATAAGTATATAAAAGTATACATTTTCAGAAAGGAAATGACATAAGGAATTCAAGTAGCTTAACATATTCCTGCAAAAGTTAGCAGTTTTTGAGAAAATGTCAAAATTGAATTTTACTTTACAACCTTGAGAAAAGCATATGGACTAAACACAGCCAAATTAAGTTGCCATTAGTTCCATCCCCATTTAATCAGAGTCTGATGAGTTTGTGGCAAAATAATTTATTAATGTTCTATACACTTTCCTTTGAAGGTTGGTACCAAATTTGATATCAAAAGTTTAATCATTGTGAGCATAGGAACCGTTGTTTGGAAATTCATGCAATTTTAAAAATGACATAGGGAGTTGTATCACGCAGCAGAGCTAGCGTGAGCGCCAAGAATTACGTTGTCTGAATAAGCTGGCAGGTTAATCAATAATAAACCACCTCTTCTCAACATCTACACATCTACACCCATCTGAGAGGTCTAATTTCATTGTCATTGAAGGTTTACACATGCAAATCAAATACCCCGCTCTTTTAATTGTGCGCAGGCAAGTGTACAATGATTCCTGTATGGGTTGCTTCGGACCACATAATAAGCTGATACCATGCATTAGCTTTTGGTCAATTCGTAATTTGTCATTTTTAAAATTGCACAAATTTTCAAACAACGGTTCCTATGCTCACAATCATTAAACTTTTGATATCAAATTTGGTATCAACCTTGAAGGAAAGTGTATAGAAAATTATTATATAAATTATTTTGCCATAAACTCATCAGACTCTGATTAAATGGGGATGGAACTAGTGGTGACTTTTTAATTTGGCTGTGTTTATATAATAGTCTAGCCGAGTGGCAGTAGGTCTCCTACCATGCTTACGCAGGCAGTTCTATACTAGAAAGACAATATCTTTTAGTAATAATAATAATGATAATTTGTTAATTGCAAAATTCCGTTAAAGATACTCGGAAAATATCTTACACTACAATATACCTACAATCTCGTGCAAAAAGATTGGGACAGTTTGTTCATTTCATACATCACCGGCTGCTCCCCTTATTCTATGTTGAAAAATAGTAAAAAGTGGTTGTGATCAATGTCTGCTCCAACATTTTTTTCCAGGGGGAGGGGGATTAAGCAAGTACATTTACATGATCCATGAAATTTATCGTGTATTTTCAGCCTTGTGTTAAATTTAGGGAAATTAAGTGTTTGTTGTTCAATCTGTTTTGATCCATATTTGTAGGTTCTAACAAGTGTTTGTCAAAATTCAATTCAATTTGACATCGAATACCTGGTGGTAATATTTGTATAGATTTTATGTGAACAAATATGTATTACAAGTTGAACATTGCTAGAAATGAATGAAAATGGATTGAATAACGAATATCTCTTGCACTGAATATTCACTGCTAAATAAATAGTATGAACTGGGCCTAAGGAAAAAGGCCCAGCAACATTGCCAGTACAGTGTACAGTGTAACATCATTTGAAACCACTGGCACATAAATGCATATCAGGCAAGTGGGAAAAAAGCATGCCTTAGGTATTGTATAACAAGACACAGTACAAAATCGAGCTGGAAGTGTTGTTTTTAAAAGGGGCCGTGTCAGATATCATGTCAAAATGAGAAAACATTGCCCTTTTTGGAGCTTTTTGGGTAAGATTGGACACTGGAGAGCCTACCAAGGAGTAACTTAAGCACACAGATCTATAATTATGAACATGTAATACACATTGTTAATGTTAGTATTTGTACTTGCTGTTGAATTGTATTGGGAATTTAGTTTTGGATACTGAATGTGATTAAACGCCTCCTGCGCACATCCCATGAATGAGGATATTCCCTTACCTACCCACGATAGCTGGCAAGGCATGAGCAGCCATGGATGTGCAGTAAAGGTGCAACTGTTAAAATTTGAATTAGGTCAGGAAGACAGGGTATTATGTGATATGGATGCGATTTATGAGAAAATCGACATCTCTCTTGTTATTGGCTAAAAATCTGGGCATTTGATCAAAAACGAGATATGGATGCAATTTATAAGAAACTTGACGTCTCTCTTGTTATTGGCTCAAAAGGAGATGAGACTGAGATGGATATATTTAGGATTTAGAATTAAAATTGTTTGTAAAAGTGAAGGATAAAGTCATTCAAATTGTCATCAGGTATTTTTGAAATGAAAAATTTGGCAAACATGAAGAAAGCAGCAGTGACGACAAAGATGAAACCCCATTCAAATACATGTAGCTAATTTCTCTTTAAAATTTGAAAAGTTTATTATGAAGTAATTGTAGTATAATGTTTCCCCTCACTTACATATCCAAGATGGCGCTATGGACTTGTGCCATTGGTGCATTTATGTGCCGTGAGCAACGAGTAGAACTTTTCTATTGGGGCATATATGCGATGTGTATGAAGAAAGAGTTAAGGGCTGGGGTATGAACGTTTGGACAGTATTTATTTTGGGACATCAGAGCACATCACACATATCGAATTGCATTCTGAATACGAAGAATGTCATTTTGATATCAAATAATTTTGATTTTTGAAATTCGCAATTTAATACACATTTTATGGCAAATCATTAAAATTGATATTTTGATATTTAACAGTACTTGAAGTAAACTTTGTAAATCTGATGATTTATACTTAAAGTGTATGTAGGTGGGATGAAAGCCGACGATCAATTGAAAATTTTGACCTTTCGTATTGAAGATATGGATTTTTTTCCCAAAACACAAAAAAAAAATTTGGTCTTTTGGGAAAAAATCCATATCTTCAATATGAAAGGTCAAAATTTTCAATTGACCGTCGGCTTTTCCTTCCTGCTACATACACTTTAAGAATATATCATTAGATTTATATAATTTACTTCGAGGACTGTTATATATCAAAATTTGAAAAATATCAAATTTTAATAATTTGTCATAAAATTTGTATTATATTGTGATTTTCAAAAAATGAAAATTATTTGATATCAGAAAGACATGCTTCAGTATTCAGAATGCAATTCGATAGGTCTGAGGTGCTCTCATGTCCCACAAAAAATACTGTCGAAACGCATAATAAACGTTCATTTTAGATCCCTTAATCAATTTAATTTTTGACACATAGGAAATCCATTCAGACTCAACTTCTTCAGATGGTGATTAGTATATTGACAAGTATTATGTACATGTCCAAAATTGAGGGAAATGTTTCATGGAATCTGACATACCAGGATCTGATTAAATATTTACACACAGTGCAATTTGGTTGCATCCATTATGCAGATCATGGAAGAACTGCATTGATGCTGACATATTTTCCTATGTAGATTTAGGGTTAAGGTAAGGATTGCAGTTTATAATAAGTAAGTTATTAGGTTTTGGGACTATTTGCTGTCGTAGACCTACGTCACTTCCTGCCGAAGTCACAACTACTTCCCTAGTGATGGATCACATGGTTTGCATGACAATGCTATCTATGCTGTACACATCGATGTTCTGCTGTTTGAAAATCAAGTTTTAGCCATTTCTTATGGGTTTCACGGCCTAGTAAGCTTTTGCAAGATACATTGATACTGCTCACCAATGTGATGTCATGTCTATGACAGCAAATTGACCCTTTGGACAAACAACCTGTAACCCCAGACTGGAGATGAAATAAAAAAGTACAGTGAAGTTAAGCAAAGACTAGGCAAATGCATAAAGCTCTTGTGATTTTACAGATCTCCAAGTAAGAAAGTGAAGAAAACATGATAATTTATCATAAACTTTACTAAACTTATAACAGAGTGAAAATTATTCAGTTTTTGTTTCTACATACGGCAATTAAGTCCCAAGTTACAAGATCTCAAGTTAAGTTGTCAAATTATGCACCAGGCTATACAAAGCACACTTTGTATAGAGGCTGCACTAAAACGGCATTGTTCAATATTATTCCACAATGTTATATAATAATATTATGTCTTGTCAATTATGATAAGGATAATGAACTGAGTGCAAATGCATTCGTCAAGATAATTGCACTTGCCATGGAGTTATTGCATTTAGCTTGAGAGCCGATAGGCTCGAAAGCTAAATGCAATAACTCCATGGCAAGTGCAATTATCTTGACGTAATGCATTTACACAATACATTATCCGTCATACACTTTGAGTGTAGGCCTATTAAAACAATAGGCAATATTAATTGCTGCATTCATTATATTAGTTTTAATATTAGGAAAATATCTTACATTTTAAAAACACCGTCAGGACATTGACCAGCTACGTAGCATTTAACTGGTAAAGAAAATCAATCCCTGTAATCAATGGTATCGATTGCGCCATACGTCA
The DNA here is from genome assembly GCF_039555335.1 of Amphiura filiformis. Lineage (NCBI taxonomy): Eukaryota > Metazoa > Echinodermata > Ophiuroidea > Amphilepidida > Amphiuridae > Amphiura > Amphiura filiformis. The sequence goes on along the minus strand of NC_092640.1, from coordinate 43,972,954 downwards.
TACTTAGGTAACTTATTCACGCATGGTTTAATTGACTTGACTTAAGTGCGCTTCAGACTCCGTATTATACGTACAATATTGTATGTACAATACTTTTCGTGACGATCAAAAAGCATTACACTTGCAATAAATATCGTGCGCTAACTGACGAGTTGAATCAGATTAAATAACGCGCTATAACCCTGACGGTTCATTGTTTGCTAAATCCAAGCGAGGTCACCAGAAAATCTATGCAAGAGAAATTTCTACTGCTGCTGATGAAAAATCCTAGAGTGCGTTTGGAGGTTTTTTTCTGCACTTTACCAGTAGGCCTAATAAATTCATAAAAAAATGAAAATCAAATAAAGATTTAGGGCGAATGTTTTTACTCACTGCTCATCTGAGTTTTTTTTCCTGACTTTCCAGACATAATTATGAGTAAACATCAAATTTAATGTTTACAAAAATATATATACATTCGTTTGCATTTTGTACATATGTACAAACAGTAAAAAAAGGGGCCTAAGAGTATGTCTATTTTTAATCATAACAACATTTTACTCAAGTTAGACTATCTTTTGAATAAAGTGCTCAATCCCAAAAGGGAGCTGACGATTGCCTTTTTAGGCATGAAACTCAGAGTAACGACTACCTATTCTGGAAGGTCTGTTCTTTGAATTTTTATTTTTAATCATATACTAATTCCGCCATGCCCAAACATATTTTATATATATGAAATCGTGTAATGGAACCCAAATTCCAATCAAAAATAAAAACAAATTTGTTATCAAATACACTAGGCCTATACATTGTATTACAGGAATTTAATAGATGGTGCATTTTAATTAATAAATAGATTAATACGGGTAATGGACAAAAAATATTTGGCAATACCGGATTTACCACAGAGCCAGTGGATAAAGAAATTAATTAAAATTAAAACAAATTAAATGAGAAAATGAAAGCAAGGACATTTGGTGAAGTATTGTTTTAGAATTGAAGGAGTCCTAAATGTTATCCTGGCCCAGGACACTGATTAATGTAAATTCGACCCATAGTTATTTTATCTACTTTTGTCAGCATTCAACCTGTTCAATGTGATTTATGCCTATTTTTAATAAAATTCCGAAATCTGACGTATCAACGTTGTATCATGCACAAATTATGATTCGAGACTATTTCATTTGACACGGTTGTATGGATTTCAAAAGATCGGTCCTATAATAGATATCGATTAGAGAATTACAGCAAGAGGCTTTGAGGATGCCGTAATCCTCTTGACAATCAACCAATCAGAGAGACATATTTCAGAAATATGTTCGTACTGTTGAAACTCTTTCAACTCTGAAATATATTTCAAGTAATCTCGTTTCTCATTTAGCAGCACTTTGGCCTGCAATAAAGCCACGAAGGGACGGTAATGATAATATACAATTTCAGTCATTGGTGCAAATATACGATTTCGGTCAACTATTTGGCTATTCTTTGCCCAAAATTATGAAATGTTTATTAGTAACAACTCTTAGGAGGGTTTTCGAGTAATTTTAACGAAATAATGAGGTAAAATAAAAGAAAGCCCACTTACAATTTTGTACGCTTAACTGTGGTGTTCTAGGGGAATTAAAATATCACAATTGACATGTTTAATTCAAAATCGTTGTCCTACAAGCACGTGTTAAATGGCTCGATTCACATTAGGTATAAGTTGGGACAGTGTCAGATTGTGTGAACATTACAAATACAAACAATAAGGTTGAAAAAAAAGCCATTTAAAAATTATTTTAAAAGATCGCCTATTTTGTAGCTTACACTGAATAGACCAAAAATCTGCCTCTGACGAAAAAAAAAATGTTTTCCATGCTGATTTGTTTTTGTAACGAGTAGGGCCTATATTTCAAAAAGAAAGAAAAAGGTGGATTACTTTTTAAAATCTCAACGCATTACTATTAATAGGCCTATAATTAATGAAAAAGTATAGAAGGCGTTGCATCAGGGTCTGATGAGGGGGGAGGGCACAAGCCGTTTTTGGCAGTTTTCCTATGGATTTTCTAAAATTTCAGATCAATGGGGGCCTCCCGTGCCCCTATAAAGCTACGGTTACTGCATTAACACGTTTATGGATGTATTGTGATGATCATAAGTAGGCCTATAACATACACCATCATAACATGCCTCACCGATATCAACATGTAAAAATTCATAACACAACGTGTTATAATGTAACAAATGTTATGCCAAAACTTTAAAAATAATAAAATATCAATATCAATAAAATCAAAACCAGAATAAATACATAGGCCTACAAAATTAATAATAGGCCTACTTAAGAAACTGACTAAATCAATATATGACTAAATATAAATGAATCTCGAAATTAATTAATCAATCAGTTATCAATCAATCAATAAATAAATAAACAAATAGGCCTAAATAAATAAATCTATAAATAAATAAGAACTGAATGTGCCATTTATATTATTATTACAATTTTAATATTTTTTTATATTAATATCAGTATTAATATTATTAACTTTAAAGGTGCCCATTGATTATATAATAACTCAAGTACAGTTGAATACAAGAAGACATAAAATGATGTTCATCATTCCGTGCACGAACACTCACTAAATTTACCACTCTTAGAAATTTGGCAACTCCGTATCAATTAAGCAACCAATGATTGTGTCAAAATATAAATTTTCCCGGTACATACTTTTTATTGTATGCGTGCAATACTTTCTGGCGTCACGAAAAGGATTGTACATACAATATTGTACGTACAATACGGAGTCTGAAGCTAGCCTTAGTGTTGTGATCATTTAATATCGTGGTTTCGAACACAGAGAGCACTGAACCAGTTGGAAACGATCGATTTAGATGTCAGACTAGTACTACGGTGAATATCAACTGGACTTTATAGCTCTATAATTTGAACTACTTATAAAACACACGACATTGGGATTTAACAATTTGTTCAGTATTATCATAGGCCTTCAAACACATGTGTTTGAAGGCCTATGGTATTATAAACCATGATCATGATATTATGCGCTAGTGTGTGTTTCGGTTCCCGGCCCGGCTATGTTATTTTAGATATAGGCCTACATGTTTTTCATTTGTAAAATGCTGAATATTTTGCAATGGTGTCATCTTGTATAATTATGATCCACATGTTTTTGGCCCTTTTTAATTAATAGAGGCTCGATTATTCTCATTTGATGTTTGATTTATTTGAGGTCATTAATCATAATTTATGACAATGATATTTGCAAGGGTGCAACTCTACTAGTCTTATTACAAGACTGCCCTATCCCAACCCTAAACCCTAATCCTAAACTCCGTGCGAGGACTGGACTCAAGTCTAGCGAGTTGCACCTTATTCGGTAATTGTACACTATTATAGAACACCGTTTGTAACTATACCATTTTAACACCACAGAATGTATATTCGTACTTTTTTGTTGGTATATATATCGAACAGACAATTATATAGTTATGTGATCTCTGTGTCTAAAGCGCCACCTAACTCTACTTTATGGTTATGTGAAAGTAGTATTTCTAGTATTTGGCGTGCACGTATTATCTAGAATCTATTGTTTAGCGTGCAGGTTTTAGATAATGCATTGTTTAGCGTGCAGGTTTATATAATTTGGGCTGTGAAGGGTAGTTCGCGAAAATAATGCACGGGAGAAGAATACATAACGATGAATAGAAACGGGCACTAGAAGTGTATGAGCAAATAAAGAATAGTACTGGCCCATTCCATGTCAACTCCAGGGATGTGCACCGCAGCACCTCTTCAATTTTTTTCTTTTTCTGTGTGGTGGTGGTAGATATTGATGAGAAAGTAAAATCCTGAACATTTGAGCTTCATACTCCATTTTGCTTTCCCGTGGCATCAATTTGAAATTTAGGGGGGTCAGCGTAAAAAATGTGTACTTAGCGAAAAGCAGCGTTGGAGGTCCATAAATGTATAAAGGAACCCTTTAAAACTTTGAAAAGTATGTATCCTGGGGAACTTTTTGGTGTAGAATTCAAATCTGCTATCAGAAAACTTGTTACTCCTTTACTTTAAAAGATATAGGGCCCTCAAAATGCAACTTCGTCCAACCAGGACCAACTTTGGGGGGGTCAGAACTCCAAAAGTAAAAATAATTTTAGCGTCAATTTTTTTGCCAGTCAGAGCCCTTTGGTAGGACATTACTCTTATCAATATTGAGCATATCAGAATACATTTAGCTGAGATATTTTGACCCCCCTGAAAACCAATGTCAGACAATTTGCCCCACCATCAACTTCAGGTACGTATGTTGAAGATATGTTCTTGGACAACATTTCTGAGAGATTTTGGCTTGGGGTCTTGATGGCTTCAACACATCAGTTAGGTTTGCCTACTCCATAGAGTTGTACACATTTTTGATTTTGCATGTATAATGATTTCATGTACAACTCTATGGAGAAGGCAAACCTTACTAATGTGTTGAAGCCATCAAGAACCAAAGCCAATATCTCTCAGAAATGTTGTCCAAGAACACATCTTCAACATACCTGAAGTTGATGGTGGGGCAAATTGGTTTTGCATGGGTAATATCTCAGCTAAATGTATTCTAATATGCTCAATATTGGATAAGAGTAATGTCCTACCAAAGGGCTCTGACTGGCAAAAAAATTGACGCTAAAATTATTTTTACTTTTGGAGTTCTGACCCCCCCAAAGTTGGTCCTAGTTGGACGAAGTTGCATTTTGAGGGCCCTATATCTTTTAAAGTAAAGGAGTTACAAGTTTGCTGATAGCAGATTTGAATTCTACACCAAAAAGTACCCCAGGATACATACTTTTCACAGTTTTAAAGGGTTCCCTTTATACATTTATGGACCTCCAAACATCGTCTTTCGCGTTGCGACACATTTTTACGCTGACCCCCTAAATTTCAAATTGATGCCACGGGAAAACGAAATGGAGTATGAAGCTCAAATTTTCAGGATTTTACTTTCTCATCAATATCTACCACCACACAGAAAAAAAAAAATTGAAGAGGTGCTGCGGTGCACATCCCTGGAGTTGACATGGAATGGGCCTACTGACAAAAAATCTCTTCTTTGATCAGTAAAACTTTACGGGTATTATATACTGTGAGTTATATATGGGAAATCCAATGTTTCTGTTGATATGCACCACAAAACTCTTCACTTAGGTCAGAAAGACAGGGTATTATGTGATATGGATGCGATTTATGAGAAAATCAACATCTCTCTTGTTATTGGCTAAAAATCTGGGCCTTTGATCAAAAACGAGATATGGATGAAATTTATAAGAAACTCGACGTTTCTCTTGTTATTGGCTAGCGATCTGGGCTTTGCTTAAAAGAAGATGAGACTGATAAGTGAAATTTAAGGTGGATATATTTAGGATGTGTTTGTCTACAGAAACCAGAACTAAAAAACACCATAATTTGGCACCAGGTTTACTTAAACAGTAGCGTGTCCAGGGGGGGGGGGGGCTTTGGGTGCTGAAGCCCCCCGCACTTTGTTAAAAATCATGTAAAATCAGCCGTTTTTTGGCGATTTTAGCCATAAAGCCCCCATAAATCTGAAAAAGGGCTGAGCCCCCGCAGGAAAAGATCCTGGACACGCCGGTGTTAAAGGCCCATTCAGTGATACCAGCATAACTGCATAAGTGTAAAAAATTGTTTGTAAGTTGCCTAAAAGTGAAGGATAAGTCATTAAGAAGTATTTTTGAAATTAAAAATTTGGCAAAAAATGAAGAAAACAGCAGCATTGACAAAGTTGAAACCCATTCAAATACATGTGTAGCTAATTTTTCTACTTACAGATTAGTGTAAAATGTCTTCTATTGTTTTCTATTTGTTAAAGGAGGATTTCGTGATCCTAGTATCCTCTTTTCATGACATGTTTCAGTACATATCCACGAAAAAGCCTATTCCCAAAATTTCAGTTGATTCCGATTTTGCGTTTGCGAGTTATGCATGATTATGTGTATTACACTGCTCCATAGACAATGCGTTGTAATTTTGTTCTGGTGCACCAGAACGAAATTCAAATTTCACGATATCTCTGCTAAACGAATTAATCTGCAAGAGATATTTTGTACATAAACATTATGTAGCCAGAGGTTTCCAGCGATATAAAAATCTCTTTTGAGAAAAGTGGGGGATGAGGCTGTGGATCACGAAATGCCCTTTTAATAGACAGCTTTCAGCTTAACCACTAGCAGGCTATGTTAGCACATCTATGACACTAACAAAGGTGTCAAAACCTGAATTTTAATGATTTTTACTATCCTTCCGGTGAAATTGGATTCGCGAACTCATTTCACGTTTATTTCAGATTTGATATCAGCACAATGTTGAAATGGCATACCATAGAATTTTGCCTAAAAGCATGTATGCCTCTAGATGAGTGTGTTTTTGACAAAAGAGATGAAAGACAGACATCCTCCACAAAAACATTTATACAATAGATTGTTCTTACAATAATATGGTTTAAATGGTGACAATAACTGGTCGAATCCAACCAAAAGTGTCCACGGGCTAAAAATAAAAGTCCGAAATAAAAATGTTTCCACAATTTTTTCCTTTTGCCCATTGATTGATGACATATTGGCCTTATAGGAACCAAAAGTGCCATTACTAATCTTGAAAAATAAATCCAGGACGTGTGATAGTAAATGTGATATCAAAACCCAATGTTACCTACGAATACCACTAGGGTGCTTTCACTATCGCAATACTAATCAACCTAAAACAAATGGAATATTCCCATTAACGCTTTTTTCGTGTAATGTAGACCACAGGGTGTCAGGAAAATGCTAACTCAACCAGAAAATATTTGTTTTATTTTTATAACGCGATCAATATGATCTTAGTCAATTTATGCTAGTTTATTTTTGAAAATGAAGTTTAGGTCAGTTTCTGTATTTTATTTATCAAATGAGTATGAATCAATTTACACATTGTATAAGAACGAGTATGATATATGTTTTCAAGAATATTACAAATTATAAGCATACACAAATCGCTTGATACAATGAAAAAAAAACGAAACCTGGGTATTAGTAGGTAACATGAGCGATTTAACAATATCTATATTGAGTTTATACACTGAAAACGAAACTTGGGGTGACTAACTAAGGAAAAGTTAGTTAAAACAATGTCAAGTACGACTAACCTGTAATTAATACGGTTGGACTGGACTAAACTATATGTTAGTAGGTCAGGATACACTAGGGACTTAACTATCAAAATACTAGTTCAACCTTGACCTACTAATATAATAAATTAGTTCAACTAGACCTACTAGAGCTTACTAGGACTCTACTAATATATTGGGGTGTTCTACTAATGGGCTCTACTATCAAAAACGATGTCAAGTAACGACTATTTTTTTTTAATAGGGCATTCTGTACTAATGTTCGACTAGTTCAGCTGACTGAACTAGTCTGTGGAACTAGCCCAATTCTAGCCCGGTAGAAGTGGTCGAAGATATGGAAAGGTATACGTTTTATTGACCTTTTTCCCAACCTTGTATTTTTTAATAACTTACAAACCGTTTTAGCATGGTTAGAATTTGAAAAACAGATTTGGCCCCGTTTTTTGAGCCCTGTTTTCTACTACACACGGCATGATGAAGGTTCCCACGAATTCGGCAGCCATGACAGCCTCAACCATGCATGCACAAACCCGCGGTCCATGATCATGACATTTGTGTTCCGATTTACAACCTCATTTCAAATTCTAACGGTTTGTAAATTATTCAAAAACAAGCTTGGGAAAAATGTCAATAAAACATACCTTTCCATTTCTTCGACCATTTCTAACGGGCTAGAATAGGGACTAAAATGTCCATCTCAATGTGCTATACACACAGCTGCATGTGTGAAATGTCGTCCATGAAGTTAGTAGAGACTTGCTCTACTAGCTTTATTTGTCATAAGAGTCATGTCATGTGATCAAAAGGGCGGTAAATTCAACTTTAGTACAACCCTTAGTACGGTCCACAACCATAATTCGTTCTACCAATTCGTAAAGCCAGAAAAGTTAGTTGGACCGACTTTTGCGGTGCAACTAATTTTCACTTATTAGTAAAGTACCCTAATTTGGCATAGTTCGGCATGTCCGTACTAACAATTTCCCTCACTGCATGCTGTACTAGCCAAGCATACTAGATGGACGTTTAGTCCGACATTAAAAAACTAGTTTACCAGGGGAAACTAGTGGTCCTACTAAACAAAAGCTTAGTTCAGCTTACATAATACGAGTTTTTGTTTTCAGTGTAGGTTTAAATTTTGCTATTATGGTAATGAATTAATAAAATGGTAGTTTTTAGATCCCTTTCAGATGGTACGTCAAAATGAATAAATGCTATTACCTTAGATCAAAATTTTTTGATGCTTTTAGCAAGATTTTGACCACTTCATTTTGATATACAAGTAGTTAATCAGCAATTTTACATAATAAATAATTGTTGAATGAATCCGTATATGGGCAATAATAGTGTCCTGGGGTACCGCTTAAAGTTTTTGACAATTAATTTCCATTGGTAGGGACACTTCATTACACATGTCATGTATTATGCTGTATTCGTAAGTAACATTTCAGTATTTGTAGGTAAGAATTAGACTTTTGGTGGATATCGCAATCAAAACTTCATTTTATAAAGCACTTTGAATGTATTATTTTCTTTATGTGCGTTTATTGATACTTTAGACCCTATCATGTATTAATAATGTCGGTTCACAACGGTTGAAAGAGGATTGAAGTAAGAAACAAAGGCACTAAAGTGACTTTAATTTGCTTAATTGCACACAAATCGCTTTAAACCGTTATTGCAGACTTGTGAAGTCCATCTTGGAGTCAGTTACGTCTTGTGGCCTTTCGTTTGAGGGCAACTACAATTAGCTTTATACCAGGGTCCATCAATGTGTTGTCTAGATCATGAGACAATGAGAACAGTCGTTTTTTTCCATGGTATTCGTAGGTAACCTTAGCTAAAACGTCAAAAGTTACCTTCGAATAAATCAATTTGGACACAAATTACTAAGAAACCAGAAGGTCGGTAAACATTTAAAATGAAGCACACATGACAGTTGACAAATCAAAGTATTTATCCCCTTCTAATCTTCTTTGAATCTGATTTTTCTTTCAAATGAGCAGACCGTCGTCTATTTCAGTACATATTTTTCACCAATTAAGCCGTATTCAGTTTTGCATGGTGGGCATGTATGTGAATTCGCAACTTTCATTGACATATGATTTGATAGCAAACATACAGGCCTTCGTTATGTACCAATATGGGCATTGGCATGAATGGCGGTGTTTCACAATACTGTCATGATGTCAAAGTGTATTCGCAGCTAACATTCGGTTACCGAAATTTACCTACTGAATACTTGCTTTTATTGTTGACATCTCAGAAATATTTAAACGCAGGTTATTGAAACTTGGTAGAAATAAAGAGTGTATTATCCTGCACATATTGCTTAACTATTGTTTACTATTCTCTCACTTTGTGGAAATGGCACAGCTTTTAACATGTATTCGGAGGTAATGCATATTTTTACCAAACCTACCTTTGTGCCATTTAGAATTTCTGGCAGCTAAACACAATAATAAAGATGTCCGAATGCAATGCATTTCAGTATTGGACATATCAAAGCTTGTATCAATTTGCGCATTTATTAGTGATTTCCATTTTTTAATGATATATCTAGTGCTATGAACAATTGTATTCGTAGGTAATGTAAAAAAATACCACTCAAAAAATTATCACAAAAAATTCATAATTATGTACAAATATGTGAAAAATTGAACAGGCAATCTTTGAATACACACCTTTCAGGAAATCAATTTAGATTCAATCCAATGACTTCTTTTCATAACTGATTTAGATGTTTTTAAAAATACTTTAAGAAATATTTTGAAAAAATGGGTAAAAATAGCATGTTTTGGGGTCTCTGTGTCTAAGTTTTTCACAGAAGGGGGTCTTATTATATATGGCGCGAAGCGTATGATCAAGGCGAATAAACACAATACAAAAAACGAATGCCAATTGATTAATACTTTTAAGTTATGGCCCTGAACATGCCGTGTACACTTTTCGTTGGATTCGACCATCTATTTAAAATTTAAACAGCATGTTTATACAGCTGCCAGTATCAGTAATATAGTTGCTTAAACTCTTAGTTTGTCTGCCTTTCATCCATCTCTGTCTTAAAAAAAAAAAAAAAAAACACTCATAAGTATCACAACAAAACAAGCTTTGGTGTAAACATGCATAATATCGGAAATGATCCCCAAATATCAGCACCCTCCTTAATATTGAGTGATTTTCCTTGGTTCAAATCTCAAAACACTGCATGCTAAATTGTATAAAGATGTATGCTTGTTGATGGAATTTTATGGTATATCCAATATTGAAAATACTATGAACAAATTCTATCACACTCCATCCACCTTAAGACAGATATATCATATGGTGGAACTAGGGATTCAGGCCATATCAATATCATATGAGCTTATTGGAAGTGAAAACTAAAACTTGGTGCATGTCAGATATTATTTGGAAGAATATCTTGAAATGCAATGAATACACAAATTCACACATGTATTTTGATTTCAATTTAAAATGTAATATGAATATAATTAGTCCTGAAAATCCACTTGGATGTTAATTTGCAACTCACTTTGACAAAATATGTCTGGCACTGTCAAACTTAATATAACATCTCGTTGTTTTGACATGCAGTGTGTAGCATTTTCTGTATTTACTTAAGGCCATGTTGTAACATTTCCACAAAAAATAGATTAGTATTTCTTTTCCAAAAAAATGTTAGCTTTTACTGTCAGATGCTTGCTTGCTTATTTCGGGTGGTTTTCTCGAACCACAACAGCTTTCCATATCCTCCTGTCCTGCATCGCTGTTCCCAGATCTGATACTTCCAGTCCAGTGTCCTGCTTGAGTACTTCTATATATGTAACGGGTGGTCTACCAGGGTTTCTTGTCCCATGTTTGGATGTCCAGGTTGTCAGATATGTTCCCTTTTAATTGAGGTAAATCAAAGAAATTTGAATTTACTACCAGCACTGATGTCGTCAATGCATTTCACTCCGTCGGTCATACTGCAGCACGGTCCCTGGATGTGTGTTGAGTGGCCCGCATACCACATATGTTGTACGTACTGTGTTATGAACATCGAGTATGTGTTCGACCAATATTTCCATCGTAATAATTAAACAACGGTTCCTGTGTTGTATTCAAAATCTCGGATTTTGACTAAACTACCGTACCTAGAGTCTTGTTGAGTATGTTAGTTTAATAACATACATTATAATTATGCAAAAAATGTATGAGGGTGTTCTCCTCAGCAAATATTACAATATGACTTTCACAAGCTAGCTGGTATTTTCTGTCATCTTAACATTTTTATGATGATGATAATTGGCCAATCAGAAAAGACGTACCACAAGGTTGTCGCCAGACAGTTTGTTTAGTGATGAAGGATCACAAATCGGCTGGGACCGAGACTACTATAATACACGTTTTGCTTCTAGAATCAAAACTGCTAGAGCATTGTAACTAAAAACTTGAAATAAGAATGTTTGGGCGATGGGCCTTAATGTAATGTAGAAAACAATCGCGGACCACCCAATGTTTCAGTGATGAGCCTTAATGCAAGGTGGGAATCATCATGTGTTACAATCGGACCACACAATGGGCTATTCCATTTAAAGTTCACACTACCCCTGTGGAGGATTTAGCTAAAGTCGTCCACAGAGGGAGTATGAGTTTTGAATAGAATAGACAGTCGGGTAATTTCTATTAAAAATAGTCTCTCCATTATTTTGTGGAAGATATAGGAAAAGCCATAATACAGAGGGAGTATGGATTTCAAAAAGCCATAATACAGAGGGAGTATGGGTTTCAAAATGATTAACTCTGACTCAAGGGCGGATCCAGGACTGCTTCCCCGGGGTGCTTTAAAAAATCACAAACAAGTAAAAAATGGGCGTGAAAGCGGCATCTCGTCAGCGCTTTATGCTGACGTTGGTGTCTGAGGGGGATGTGCCCCCCTCAGAAGTAAGAAACTTTTGAAAAATGAAGACCTAATTGAAGCCATTTGGTGGACCATTTTGTCACTATAGAGTGTGTAAATTTTGTTTGAGCATGTTGAAAAAGCCGAAAATTTGTGAAATGATGGGACATGAAGCCTTCCGTGGACAAGTTTCCCCTATTGTTATAGGCCTATATATTGTTTTAAAACAAATTAATTTTGAAAGCAGAAGCGAAATGGCCACTTGTTTATGCACTACTTAGGGGGGTGTCTGAGGGGGATGTGTCCCCCTCTGAAGTTGGAACTTTTGCAAAATGAAGACCTCCTTGAAGCGATTTGGTGGACCATTTTGGCATTATTGGTGTGTACAATTTAAGTTTGAAAAAGCCGAAAAATTGTTTTAAACATAAATGAGCAGAAATGAAAATGGCCACTTATTTATCCAGTACGTAGGGGGTGTCTGAGGGGGATATTCCCCTGAGAAGTTGGAAAATTTTGCAAACTGAATACCTAATTGAAGCGATTTGGTGGACCATTTTGGTATTATTATTGTGTAAAATATTTTAGTTTGAAAAAGCCGAAAATTTGTGAATGACGGCCCGTCCATGAAGTTTTTCCTATTATTGTAGTGACTTTGCGGGCCCGCAGTAATTTTCAAATGCTTTTGGTACGAGGTCCCGCCTTCAAGCAATGCCTAAAAATTGCTGGCCCATATTATAGGGCCTACTTCCGATCGACCCGACTCTGCGGTTTTTTAGGCATGAACCTCAATTATAACTCAATTATGTGCAAGTTAACCTTTTCTCCTCCTTTTCTCCATTTTCTTCTCTTTTCTCCTTTTTTAGCTTTCCCCCTCTTCTCTTCTCTCATTTCCTTTTTTGGGAAGAGGGCCCGCCTTCAAATCGCGCCTGCTGTAAAGTAAGTGACCAATACGGGGGTCCAGGGTGTTGGAAGGGGCTGCATCCCCTGCCTAGGGAAATTTTGCATTTCTGAACTCAATTCGCGCGATTTGGTGCATACTTTTTCCTTTCTTTCTTCTCTCTCTCTTTCTTTCTTTCTTTTTTTCTTTCTTTTTTTCTTTTCTCTCTTTTTTTTTTTTTTTTTTGCGATTCATACCCCGGGGTGCTGCAGCCACCAAAGCACCCCCCCTGGATCCGCGCTTGCTCTGACTAGTTACATTTGAAAAACATACTCCTCCTTTGGAAGATATTTCCAAGATATTTCCAAAATCTTCCACAGGGGTAGCCCAAATTATGTTTCGGTGATGAGCGTTAATGCGTGGTCGACAACATCATATGTTACAATTGGATCACCCACCTTTAAAGTAAGTCAAAGATTATGCCTACTTGTTTTGGCAGTTTCTGGATCAATTTTCCTGCCTGACATGTGACCTATTTTGTTAACCGATCACATCATTTCGTTCAATAAGTAGAACATAAAAGAGTCATGGGGTATGAAAGCGCTACCGGGTTCTCTGCATCAAGTTAACTCTTTGTCTATGCCAATGGTCTGAATGAATAAGCGGAGGCAAAAAACAGGGTCCACAGCAAGTAAGATGGATTAACCAGTCCCTGGACAAAGCCCACATACAACATTCATTTCTTATGCTCTTCATGCTGGTAATAGGTTTTAACATTAAAATTTCAAGTTTTGAGATATTTAAATATCAAGAGCTGTCTTAAGAACCACTGAACCAATACTAGGCTTATTTGTACTCATTTTAATGCATTTTTCATGCTGATTCCAAATATGGTCATAACAATTTACAATTCTGAATTTTTTAGAAAAATTTAAAACTTGTTGCCTGCAGTCGACACCCACGGGGATAAGGTTAAGTGTTAAACTATTGACTGGATCAAATAGAGTTCCAAATTTAGCAACCTTTTAACAACGGTTAAGGAGCTATACCTGCACAAAACAAATGTTATTTGAAGTTTAAATAGATATGTCAGTACACTTGTTATAGATATGTAACCATTTAAACTTTTAAACAATGGTTTAAACCATTTTTTTCTGTGTGTAATGTCTCAGCCAATTGTTTTTAAAAACTTGTATACAAGGAGTTTGAAATGTAACCAAAGCAAGTATTTTCCCTCTGTGTAAATTACACCAACAAAAACACTACTCTTTGTTTTCCTAAAGCAAGTATTTTACCTTTCACTGTTACTTTAGTACATAAAACAAATCATTTGTTATTTTTATACAAAGCATTTTTCCTCTTTTTTATATGGACGATAATTATACAAGTTGAAATACAAGTGCCCACCCTTTGTATACTATGGCGTGGTTGTTCTTGAGATAGGATCAAGTAGAGTGCATAATTTTGTTGTGAGAAAGCTACTACAACCATCAAGCTTTGAATAAATCCATATGCTATAAAGAATGACCTACATCAGCAAGGAAAACGTTTTACGATGGACAACACAATCTATAAAGAAAAATCCATTCAACTTAAGGGCTCTGGTAGCAATGTTTGGACAGTATTTTTTGTGGGACATGAAAGCACATCAGACATATTGAATTGAATTCTGAATATGAAGAATGTCATGATGATATCAAATGATTTTGATTTGTTTTGAAATTTGCGATATAATGCACATTTTATGGCAAATGATTAAAAATTGATAGTTTTGATATTTGACATGACAGTCCTCAAAATAAACTTTATAAATCTAATGATGTGTACTTAAAGTGTATGTATCAAAATTATTTGATAACAGAAGGACATTCCTCGTATTCAAAATGCAATAATTCGATATGTCTGTTGTACTCTCAGCTCCGACAAAAATACTGTGCAAATGTTAATACCCGATTCCTTAAAGGAAGTGAATGTTGTCTTCAGTAGGTACCATAAAGACATGTCTTCTGTAGTTTTTTAGAGAACACTAGTATGAACACCTGAGACGATACAGTTGAACTCATGACACATGTGTAATAAGTGTTCTAAAATATTTCAGAACATCAGTGTTCAAACTACAAGAACACCGGTACCGGTGTTCAAATGAAACAAAGAAAGACATAAGGAAGTAAGAACACGTGTCAAGTGTTCAAAAGGTGTAACATATGTGTTCTAAGTTTTGAAAATGTTGTCTTGTTTTTCAAAATCAAATATTAAAGGAGTATTTCGTGATCCTAGCATCCTCTTTTTATGACATTTTTCAGTACATATCCACGAAAAAAGCATATTCCCAAAATTTCAGTTGATTCCGATTTTTGCGTTTTGCGAGTTATGCATGATTATGTGTATTACACTGCTCCATAGACAATACGTTGTAATTTCGTTCTGGTGCACCAGAACGAAATTAAAATTTCGCGATATCTTTGCTAAACGAATTAATCTGCAAGAAATATTTTGTACATAAACATTATGTAGCCAGAGTATTCCAGTGATATAAAAATCTCAACTTTTTTGAGAAAAGTGGGGGATGAGGCTGTGGATCACGAAATGCCCTTTTAATGTAACAATGTTTCCTTTTGTGATAGTGCTAGGTAAGGAGACACTATTTAAGGCAAATTTTAGTATGGATATGCCATCTTTTCATAACTAATCTTGGAAACAGAGACAGAACACTAGTGTCAAGTGTTCTATGACTTTTACAGTGTAGGTATAATTGAATTCCCTACGACCCTTGATTGGTTAATGGCGCATAAAAGGAAGGTCGATTTATCTGGTGCCGATCGGAGAAAAGGAATAGCAGAAAATGGCGAAAAATTTCGTACTTTTACAAGGCAAAAAGCAACTTTTCTAGTTGACATGGTGCCTTTGGGAAAGAAAGTTTCCTACTATAAAGACCTAACTTTTGAGATGCTTTGTATGTTTGAAAGTGTAAAATTAACAATAAGGCACCCAGTTTTACCGCCGCATTCAGCAACGCATATCATCACAATACTTGTAAACAAACTGTGATCAAGTTTGATTGACAGATGACCTCAGACGCAAACTAGTCTTTTTATCTCTGTCTTCAATTATACCATTGTTTTGCTCTCGGTATTAGGTATACAAATAACATTTCTGTCAGTTATGTTTGTTTTCGGTAGATAGCATTTTTAAACTGTAACTAGAATAAGCAGAAATATCTTCAGTAGATACCTTTTCTGTACCTTAAATGAATTAAAGAATGTATTCAGTAGATAGCATTTCTGAACTTAAATATAATGAGGTAAAAGATATCTTCAGTAGATAGCATTTGTGTACCTTATATGAAGTAAAGGCTGTCTTCAGTAGAAAGCTTTAGTGTAACTTAAATGAAGTAAAGACCGTCTTCAGTAGATACTATTTTTGAACTGTAACTTAAAGCTATCTTTGTTAGATATCATTAACTTAAATCATGTAAAGGCTGTCTTCAGTAGATATAATTGAATGTAGTAAAGACTGACTTCAGTAGATATCATTTGTGTAACTTGAATGAAATAAATGCTGTCTTCAGTAGATAGCTTTAGTGTAACTTGAATGAAGTTTCAGTAAATAGCTTTAGTGTAACTTGCGTGAAGTAAAGGCTATCTTCAGTTGATAGTATTTCTAAACTGTAATTTAAATAAGCTATCTTTAGTAGTTGTGTAACTTGAATGTTGTAAAAACTATCTTCAGTAGATACCATTTGTGTAACTTAAATGAAGTAATAGCTGTCTACAGTAGATATTATTTGTGTAACTTCAATAAAGTTAATGTTGTCTTTAGTAGATAACATTTGTCTTAGAAGTAAGTAACTTGAATAAAATACAGACTGTCTTCAGTAGGTAGCATTTGTGTAACTTTTAAATAGGGAAATGTATGTTGTCAGTAGATGGCATTTCTGAACAGGTTGTGGTGTGTGTGTGGATGGGGGGAAGGGGTGTTTGCTTCTTATTGTTTTGTTTTGTCACCTTAGTAACATTGTGATGTTGCAGTTTTAGCTGCAATTATTTCTGCCAACATGTATGAGCATACTTCTGTGGAATTATTATGAAACACTGTGAACCATTTTTGTCATTTGAAAATGATGATTTTGTTTACCTAAAATAATTCCATGCATCTCAGATAGCCTGGCAAACGGCGCACAGCAAATCCATTCCATGAGATGTAAAACAGGTTAATGGTGGCCATGTCGTAGCAATAAAAGCATGCAAAGAAAATAATAACAACCAATTAACTGTGCCTTATTATTGTAGGAGACACTGGGGTGTTGATGTAGCATTTGGGATGACTTATTATATGTAATGCAAAAGTTAAATGGTTATGGTTATTTCTGAATTGCTAAAAACAAATAAGGAGTTCAGATGCCAAAAAAAAAATGCATTTTTCTCAATTTGAGATATTAGCAAATATAACTGGTCATAATTGTTATTATAAAGTAAATATTAACATTATTTTAATGTGCTACCTTTTCATCATTTGTGACGTGTCATGTCAAAAGGAGACACTTTTGGGCAGGGTCGTAAATGGAGAAATAGCCAAAAATCTGCCCGGGGTGATTTTTTTCACAATTTGGGTTTGTTGCTTAATTTGCGATGTTATTAATGTTAAAAATATTAACTGATAGTTTCAGACCCAAATATAACTGGCATCTTGTATTTTTTGAGACATTTTAAATGGTAATGCCTACTCTCAACATTGTCAAGAATATTTTTAAAGGCCGATATCTCAATTTCCAATTTTATAATACCATAACTTACGAACTCAATATCTTCGCTTAGGAATGTCTGATTACATTGGGAAAAACGGCATTGTGGAGCAAAATATCTCTATAATTAAGATATGTAAAAACCTTAAAATTGATAACCTGCCCAAAAGTGTCTGCTTTTGACATGAAACATCACATTTTGTTGAAACAAAATTTCCATGGAATTTAAAAGTATGGTGTCAATCAAGCCAGCATTACAGAGCACATGTCGGTAGCCTTATCTCAAAATGGGCTGTTCCATTTAAAATCCACACTCCCACTGTGGAAGATTTTGGAAATACCTTCCACAGGGGGAGTATGAATTTCAAATGGAATGAACATATTTGCAGCTCTTTTTGAAACTCACCTTCCCTCAGGGTAAGATTCAGGTTGAATCTTTTTCAGAGGGTGTATGAAATTCAAAAGGAGCTACCTAATGTGCTCATTCCATCTGAAATTCATGCACCCCTGTGGCAGATATTTCCAAAATCTTCCACAGGGGGAGTGTGGATTTTAAATGGAATAGCCCAATGCATATATGAATTCTTCAAATACAGAAAAATGTTATGTTCTTTTGGCCATATCTGCTAATTACAAACAAACCCTTTTTGCCTCACATGATGCTGTTAAAGTTAAACGGCATTTGATTATCATTTGAAAAACAAATCCTGTAAATTGACATATTATATCTATGCCTTTTAGTGAAGACAGTGCTTTGCATATTTCGTAATAGACATTTGTCGTAAAACTGTTTTTACAACATAGGAAGCAGAGCTCAGAGTTGTGTTTTTAGCAGAGCTAACACTTGTGTTTTCGTTTTTTAATCTGCAGACATTAGACTGATTTGTAACAGCAATTATAGATCAATGTCCCTTGATGACTAAAACATGTACAGAATACCGAAACTAATTATTCCTGGGAGAATAATTAGGTAAACTATATCAAACTTCTCCGAGCGATATTTTTACGTATAAATTACCAGGGTTTATTTGGTTTCTCTTGTGTATCACATGCTACCTAATATGATTTACAGGCACTGTTCCCAAGGACACATGATTTGCGTAAAAAAAAAAAGATTGTATGGAACTGTTTTTGAGATTTGTGCGTACTTGTGTGGAATTTTTCATACATTACTCAAAATGTATGGGGTAAGGTTGTGTTGAACTTTGCACATGCATGCATGAGACTGAAGGCACCGTGGTGTATGAAGCAGTAAAGGATTTGACTCACTTGGGTAAGGCACTTTACCTCACTTGCCTCACCCAACTCAAGTGTCTTGGGGAGCTGTTAGTGGGATCATCACATTCGAAGCTAATGCTGAGAGGAGATACACTACAGTTGCATCCTTGTTGAAGAAGAATGATAATGATGTATCTCTGTGACTGGGGAATAAATTGTTGTAAATGTGCTGGTCCTCACAAACATGTACTTCATTATTTTATAGAGCACAATTATTGCAAAAGCATCCTTCATGGGCCATTATCATAGCTTTATTTTGCTGAAATCATAATTAAACTTATGGTTCCAGATATATGGTCATTTTAGTGTTGCTCAGACCAATAAAATACAAAGAAAATTTGATACTATATTATTGGCTATGTCAAAATCAATATTCCCGACCTTGGACTCATTTTGCTTGATTGCATCACATCTGTGCAACTTAAATGAAGTAAAGTTTGTCTACAGTATATAGCATTTGTAACTTTTAAATAGAGTGGAGTAAAGACTGTTTTCAATAGATATCATATGTGCAACTTAAAAGAAGTAAAGGCTGTCTTCAGTAGATAGCATTTGTGTAACTTAAAAATTTGTTGTAAAAGTTGTCTTTAGTAGATAGCATGTGTGTAACTTGAATGAGGTAAATTTGGTCTTTGTTAGATAGCATCTGTGCAACTTTTAAGGGGGTACTACACCCCTCGATAAATGTGTGTATATTTTCGCATTTTTCTCAAAAACTAATAACACACTGGTAACAAAAGTTATGTATATTATAGGGGCAAGGAGTCCGATTACTACATTGGAATTTCAGTGACCCAAGACAAGCGGTTCGTTATTTATGATAACAAGTAAGGTACTGCTAGGATGTACCTCATTTCCTATCATATATACTGAACCGCTTGTCTTGAGTCACTAAAATTTCAATGTAATAACTGGATTCCTTGCCCCAATAATATACATAACTTTTGTTACCAGTGTGTTATTATTTTTGAGAAAATGATGCAAAAATAGTCACAAATTTACCACAGGGGTGTAGTACCCCCTTAAATGAAGTTCAGACTGCCTTCAGTAAATAGCCTTTATGTAACTTTAACGAAGTAAAGGCTGTTTTCAGTCAATTTTGTTGTGTCACTGACCAATCGCGGCCGAAAAATCAGACGGCTTGAGAAAGCATCCAGGATAGGATGTGAAACGTCGCCAGTCAATAAATAGTAAGTCCAGTTGACTAGATTTTAATTAAATCAACTTGGTAACTTAAATGAATAAAGGTTGTCTTTAGTAGATAGGGGATTAGTACATTATACACTTCTAGTGCCCGTTTCTATTCATCGTTATGTATTCTTCTCCCGTGCATTATTTTCGCGAACTACCCTTCACAGCCCAAATTATATAAACCTGCACGCTAAACAATGCATTATCTAAAACCTGCACGCTAAACAATAGATTCTAGATAATACGTGCACGCTCAAATACTAGAAATACTACTTTCACATAACCATAAAGTAGAGTTAGGTGGCGCTTTAGACACAGAGATCACATAACTATATAATTGTCTGTTCGATATATATACCAACAAAAAAAGTACGAATATACATTCTGTGGTGTTAAAATGGTATAGTTACAAACAGTGTTCTATAATAGTGTACAATTACCGAATAAGGTGCAACTCGCTAGACTTGAGTCCAGTCCTCGTGTACGGAGTATAGGATTAGGGTTTAGGGTTGGGATAGGGCAGTCTTGTAATAAGACTAGTAGAGTTGCACCCTTGCAAATATCATTGTCATAAATTATGATTAATGACAGGGCTGTCAACTCTCACGCATTGGCCGTGAGTCTCACGCATTGGGTCACGGTCTCACGCCAAGATAGGGCCTAGTATAATCTCACGCCTAGTAGTAAATCTCACGCAAAAGCTGGAAAATGAGTAAAATCTCACGATCGTCATGAATAATTTGTTGTTTCTACCCCCCCCCCCGCTTTTCAAATTCTCAAGCGCCGTGGCTCAAATAATCATTGTTCAAAATGAACGTTGGAGTCGACAAATCCCGGTACGCATCTGTCTCACGCCAAGCAATTCCAAAAAGTTGACAGCCCTGTTAATGACCTCAAATAAATCAAACATCAAATGAGAATAATCGAGCTTCTATTAATTAAAAGGGCCAAAAACAGGTGGATCATAATTATACAAGATGACACCATTGCAAAATATTCAGCATTTTACAAATGAAATACATGTAGGCCTATATCTAAAATAACATAGCCCGGCCCGGGAAACACACACTAGCGCATAATATCATGATCATGCTTTATAATACCATAGGCCTTCAAACACATGTGTTTGAAGGCCTATGATAATACTGAACAAATTGTTAAATCCCAATGTCGTGTGTTTTAATATAAGTAGTTCAAATTATAGAGCTATAAAGTCCAGTTGATATTCACCGTAGTACTAGTCTGACATCTAAATCGATCGTTTCCAACTGGTTCAGTGCTCTCTGTGTTCGAAACCACGATATTAAATGATCACAACATAAAGTCAAGTCAATTAAACCATGCGTGAATAAGTTACCTAAGTATGACGTATGGCGCAATCGATACCATTGATTACAGGGATTGATTTTCTTTACCAGTTAAATGCTACATAGCTGGTCAATGTCCTGACGGTGTTTTTAAAATGTAAGATATTTTCCCTAATATTAAAACTAATATAATGAATGCAGCAATTAATATTGCCTATTGTTTTAATAGGCCTACACTCAAAGTGTATGACGGATAATGTATCGTATTGCAAATGCATTCGTCAAGATATCAAGATTGCACTTGCCATGGAGTTATTGCATTTAGCTTTCGAGCCTATCGGCTCTCAAGCTAAATGCAATAACTCCACGGCGCGTGCGATTATCTTGACGAATGCATTGCACTCAGTTCATTATCCTTATCATAAGCTATAGTGCTGAAAGGAGATGCACCACAGTTATTTGTCTGTATTGAAATAGAATGATTATGATGTACCTTAGTGGCAGGGGAAATATATTGTCATAAATTAAATGTGCTGGTCCTCATAAACATTTATTTTGTTATTTTATGCTGCAAAATTATTGCAAAAGTGTTCTTACTCTTTTTTTTTTCATGTTGTATAAAATTGCATGAATCAAAAAATGAGAAGTATCTTAATGATGTTTCATGATAATTTTCTCAATTATATGGATTGTTGAATAATTATATAAAAATTTGTGTCACTGTGATTTAATTGTACTTTTATTCTAAAATGTCCTTTTTTATGATATTTATTTCATGGGAAATTCCAAACGTTCAAAAAGGGTGGATTTCGAGAAAAGGTTAAATTTGTGGGATTTCAAAAAAATGTGATACAAAGTGCAAACTCCTATGTCCCTGACCGTCCCTCTTCAGCTATATGCTATATTATACGTAATTATTGTCCCTTAATCTAATTTGTTCAATCCGCCAGAATGATATCGTTACCAATGTTGCCAACGAAATGTGATTATGACAATAAAGGGCAATCAAATGGATGCAGTTAATATTGGTTTGTATTTTGACACATATTCTGTGAGTCTTTGAGAAAAGGCATGTGAATCACGAGGAAAATAACATTTTCACATATAAATATCCTTTAAAAGTTATTTATTTGAAAAGGCTCAACTTGGGTATGTGTTTGCCTGTATACTCCTTGCATATACTGTGGATATTGCACCCTTTATTTCTCTGCTCCTATCCCAAAGCATATCAGCCAATAACACCAATTTTTAAGTTTTCATACCATTATCATAGCTTTCCATAGGACAAAAGTACCCATCCATAAATTCAGACAGGGTTTAAACTACAGCCTAGTTTAGCAGTTAAACTGGCAACTCTGGCTGTTGGTTTTCTATCATATCTACGAGAATCCCATGAGTATTTGACTTGCAGTAAACATCAGAGTATTAACTTCAATGAACACTGACACTTGGGTTATACATATTATAGATGTTTCGGCGGATTTACAAATTGAACAACAGCAACATGATCTGGCAGCCTGATAAATAACTAATATTGGTCAAATTAAAGGGCCATGACCCGATCGCTAATAGCCTCATCCCCAGGAACATCTGATTTAACCGGATGTGGTCAAAATTATTGCTACTATTGTTGTAATTGACCCTGTGAAATTTTATGGCTGAAATATGTTTAGTTTAGAATGTTATGAATGAAAAACTGACACTGACATATTTGGTCTGCCAATTAGGTGTACACGGGATTCTATAGAGATTAAAAATTCACATTTTTAGCTCTTAAACAGATAACAGATATCAAATTGGATTAATATACAAAACATTCACTCCAGATGAAAATGTCAAGAAATGATGATTCTCTTATAATACACCTGAGCACACAATTTCGTCCAAGAGCTTCCAAGCAAGCAGTGAATTGTCTCTACACAGTCCTTGATTACACTACATGGTTGAGTGCATAGCATCATAAGAGCTGTGTGAGCTTCTAGCTGGAAATTTTGTCCAAACCTCAAGTGTTCCCTTCATCCAAACAGAATATTTTTATATCGAACAAAAACTAACACTTCCCCCTAAAAACCCTTTTTTCATTAGGTCAACAGATAACGCAACTCAATTGTTTATAGCACGGCGAATGTGGTAAATCTGTTGAACACTACCTATCCAAGCACTCTTTTTGATTAAAATGTAGGTTTTAAAAGTCAAAACCTCAAGTGATCCTTACAATATTTTTCAAATTTTATGTCATTAAATGAAAAAGCATACTTATATTGTCCATATACTAGCTTCATTTCAATGAGCAATGGCCAATTCTCTTTAAATTGCAAATCTTGGGTAAAAAGTTACTATTTTTGCCTGTTTTGTCATACGGTTGTAAATTAAATGAACTATGACTTTGCTTAAGGGGTAGGGTATGAACGTTTGGACAGTATTTATTGCAGGACATTAGAGCACATCAGACATATCGAATTGCATTCTGAATACGAAGAATGTCCTTCTGATATAAAATAATTTTGATTTTTTGAAATTCGCAATGTAATACACATTTTATGGCAAATGATTAAAAATTTATATTTTAATATTTAACAGTACTCGAAGTAAACTTTATAAATCTGATGATTTATACTTAAAGTGTATGTAGGTGGGATGAAAAGCCGATGATCAAATGAAAATTTTGACATTTAGTTTTGAAGATATGGATTTTTTTCCCCAAAACACCCAAACAAATTAGGTCTTTTGGGGACAAAAATCCATATCTTCAATATGAAAGGTTTAAATTTTCAATTGATCGTCGGCTTTTCCTCCCCGCTACATACACTTTAAGAATATGTCACTAGATTTATAAAATTTACTTCGAGGACTGTTATATATCAAAAATGTGAAAAATATCAAATTTTAATAATTTGTCATAAAATGTGTATTATATCGTGAATTTCAAAAAATAAAAATTATTTGATATCAGAAAGACATTCTTCGTATTCAGAATGCAATTCGATATGTCTGATGTGCTCTCATGTCCCACAAAAAATACTGTCGAAACGCTCAAAACGCTCATTCCAGATCCCTTAAAGAGCGCTTATAAATTCATATGTGCAATATTGGAGGAGTCTATTTATATAACACTTGTAGCTACAAGCAATGGAATGGAACATTGTATCACAAATGAGGGTTTCTTCCTTTTTGCCACTTTTTCAATTGAAAAAAAAAACTAATACCAATTTTACTGACATGATATTCTTCACTTTAAGCTATTCTTAGAAATGTCATATATATTTACCTTTATGCTGGAATACACTTCTAGTGCATCACTCTATTGTTTATTATCCATTGTTGTCCAGTGCATTATATTTTACGAATCACTCTTCAGCGAGGTTATCTGAAGTCAGCGTGCACAAATTATATAAACCTGCACGCTAAACAAAAGAATCTAGATAACGTGCACGCTAAACAAAAGAATCTAGATAATACGTGCACGCTGACCTTTTATAACCTCAAGCAAACCTCTAGAAACACCAAGTGATTGATAAGTAAAATACAATACACAGAACAACAATAGATAATAAACAATAGATTAAACATGTTAAACTACTTGAAGAAAATCAATTGCCAACAACAGATGAATACATCACTCGAAGTAAACATACATATTATCGAATTATGACGTCAATAACCTTCAGATATTATTGTAAGTTGTACTTAAGGGGTGGGGTATGAACCTTTGGACAGTATTTATTGTGTGACATTAGAGCACATCAGACATATCGAATTGCATTCTGAATACGAAGAATGTCCTTCTGATATCAAATAATTTAGATTTTTGAAATTTGCAATGTAATACAAATTTTATGGCAAATGATTAAAAATTGATATTTTTGATATTTAATAGTACTCGAAAGTAAACTTTATAAATCTGATGATTTATACTTAAAGTGTATGTAGGTGGGATGAAAAGTCGACGATCAATTAAAAATTTTGACCTTTAGTATTGAAGAGATGGATTTTTTAAAAAAAAAAAAAAAAAAAATTGGTCTTTTTGGGAAAAATCCATATCTTCGATATGAAAGGTCAAAATTTTCAATTGATCGTCGGCTTTTCCTCCCAGCTACATACACTTTAAGAATATATCATTAGATTTATCAAATTTACTTCGAGGACTGTTATATATCAAAAATGTGAAAAATATCAAATTTTAATAATTTGTCATAAAATTTGTACCATATCGTGAATTTCAAAAAATGAAAATTATTGATATCAGAAAGACATTCTTCGTATTCAGAATGCAATTCGATATGTCTGATGTGCTCTTATGTCCCACAAAAAATAGTGTCAAAACGCTCATTCCAGATCCCTTAAATGCAAGATGTGTGTATACCCTCACTTTGGAAATTAATGCTTATTTAGACTTCATTTTATAAGCCTATACTTTAAATTATTTGGACCTTGCTTTCTACGCTCAATTTGTTTGGCATCACATGTTAAATGTTTTATTGATGAATTTTTGACTATTTCTAACAAAAATTGTTCCTTACATGACCTTTAAACTTGGCGGTCGATAAGCCTTTTTCAAACTGATGTTATTAATCTTGAAGTATTATTATTCTTTAAACATGTTTCAAATGTCATGAAAGAAAATTGTGTCTACATCTTATGAGCTAACATGCTTTCACATTTCAACACTTTTTTTTAGCGTCAATTCTATTAAATTATGTGTTGTTCAATTTCACCGAATTTTAGTCCAAACAGTTAAAAGAGATTCGACACAACAGCGAGAAAGAAGTTGTATTTTAGGTGGTCCGACGATAGGCCTATAACAAGACTGTTCTGTCATGTCTTTGATCACGTTTTCAACTGACCAATTAAAATTGGGTGTCTTTGTAAAAAGTTAATTGTGTCTTAGTATCATAATTATTGATACAATATTTGTTCGAATTTGGGTGGTAAGATTGTGTCATTATTCCGTTTACTTTCGTTTTTTTAAACTTTTTTTTCTCTTACTTTTAGGCTTACAATTATTGAATTACTCTGTTCCCATTTTTGAGGTGTATTGCTTTAGTTTTACCCAATTGGAGGATATTACTTTAGGTGGTGGTGGTGGTGGTTACCACTTTTGATCAATTCTTTTGGATATTATAGGCCTACTTATGAAACGAAACACGTCGCGACCGTTATGTTAATAGGCCTTCCCGGTACTCATAGTACTGAGAAAAAACAGAGCTTTTTGCTGATATTAATATCCCAGTTTATATTACACGTATAAGCCTACATCTTGAAATCATAAATTTTGTTGTGTGATCAGCCGAAATAAATTACATGCATGTATTGAATATAAACCTTGAAGTTTACTGTGTTCTACTTTCGAAATTGCGGTTTGTCTATGTCACTTTCCACGTTTTTGCCGTTTCCTTATGACTTATCGTGTTTTGTCCGTTTTACCATGTTTTGTCGTTTTAAGAAGTTATACGCACTTTTTACACGTTTGTTTGATTGAAAACAACAACAGACACATTTTTGATATTTTTCTTAATATTTTATTCACTTTTGTCAATTATTTCAATTTTATTTATGAAACTCTGTTTTCCGTTTTCTACCTCCGATTCCGTGAAATTCGTCCGTTTTCGGTATCACGGCATGGCGTTAATGAATTGCAAGGCCTAATGTTTTTAAAAACTTTAATAAAGTGATTCTTACCTTTTCGTCGAGCGATCTTGATCACGAGACATCGTTATTTCTGGTTTCCTTCTTGTTGTATTTCCATCCTCAACCACCATATTCGCTGATATTATCCAGTCATATGTCCAGATATGTCGGAAACAATTGGTACTATAATTTACTTTGTACATCGAAGACAGTGATAGGCCTAAATCATTGGTAACTTCCATGGTTTGTGCAAATGCAAAGGTTTGTGTTGAAGATGTTTCCTCTCGGGGCACAAGTAGTTGAATGAGGTGAGGCGAGGAGCGCATTCTGCCAAATTGCCACTGCTTTGATATTTAAATTACGTGTCTTTATAATTCAAAAGGTAAATGATGTATTACTCCATGCATCATCTAGAAGATGATTTGAACTAAACACCTGGATCGTAATTCTATAGAAATTTGACATAAAGCTGGGTCAATGTATTTTCAATCGCACCTGTAAAATCATTGTTATTATTACGGTATCAATCAGCAATTGATCAATTTGTTTTAGGGAGTAGATTCTGGGGTACATAATGAGCGTGTTTATAGTTAACCAGTTTAGCTATTATTTAGCGTATATATAAGCGTAAAAGTACTGCGTAAATCAATTGCAATGATAAGGATAATCTTTCCGTGATACAGCCACTCTAAACACGCTCAATGTAACACCATTAGGCCGATTAACAGTTATATAAGCAGCCATCAACCTGACTAGTGGAGACAGGTTATTGACCAGTGTTTTTAATACATGTTTTAATTATTTTTTTAGACTAAAAAAATTAATATTAATCATATTTTAATGTGTTTCTTTTATTATAAGTGATGCCCTTGAAGTGTATGAGGATAATTACTTGAGAAGTGCATTCGTCAAGATAATCGCACTTGACCATAGAGTTATTGCATTTAGCTTTCCGAGCCTAACGGCTCTCAAGCTAAATGCAATAACTCTACGGTCTCGTGCGATTATCTTGACTAATGCACTCTGCTCAGTGAATTATCCTTATCATCATTGATAGTGCTTTTAAATAATTTTATGATTCTTAAAAACACTTGAGATTCTTAAACACTTGGCGTAAACAACTCAACTTTGCCTTTGTTATATGAGATGATAGATGCACAACAGTGGCCAAAAAAAATACCTTTATTCTCTAAATGATACATTTTATTTAGCAAAATGCAATGTGTTAAAGCCATGTTGTAACATTTCCATAAAATTAGAGTAGTATATATTTCTTTTCCATAAAATGTTAGCTTTTACTGTCCGATATGTACACTTTTGATTTTGAGCTGAACAACTGAGGTAAAGCAAAGAAAATTTGAATTTACTACCAGTGCTGATGCCGCCAATGCATGTCACTCCGTTGGTCATGCTACAGTACAGTCCTTTGATGTGTGTATGACCGTCCCGTATGCATACTTTGTTCAGATGGTTTATTAAAAATCTCGGATTTTGTCAAAACTCAGCACCTAAAACCTTGATTTTTGCATTGTATGTTAGTTTACTAAAGTACATTACAATCGTGTAAAAAAAAGAATTTTGAAAAATATTGAGGGCGTCCTCATCAGCAAATATTACAATATGACTTTCAGCCTCTTGTCACACTTTCACGATATCCGACGGGTACCTAGCAACGCTACGAATCGTACCTCTTCACACCTTACGAAATGTTTACTTGCATTGCGTTGCGTTCCGTTGGAGTTACTTAGTCTACTATTATTTCCTCTTACTTAATAAAAAGAAACGAAACAAGTTAGATTTAAAATTCTACCAAGGATCGACCGGGGTTCGAACCAGCAACCTATCGATCCATAGTCGAGGCACTACACACTATGCTACAAGTGGTTGTGCTAGAAAGCCGTCTATTTATTATACTTATTGTTTACGGAATAAAGCGCGCTCACACGGTATACTATTACTAGTATATTACCAATGAATAACCCTAACCATAATCCTAATCCTAATCCTAACCCTAACCCTAATCTTAATCCAAACCCTAATCCTAGTCCTAGTGCTCTGCGCCGGGCAAAACAGGTACGCCGGGCAAAACAGGTACCTGATCGATGCTACTAAGCGAATCCCGAGCTAAAATGTGACAACGGAGTGTGACTTTAAAGGAACAAATGCCGCTATAGGTTGAGAACCCATGGTGTAAGTCCTTCCTTTAATAACCTTTTTATATGCAAGTTTGAAAACAGTCTGTATGCAGATCCCCTTTTATGCTTGCAGCAATTAAAGAGGTTGGGTAAGTCCAGACAACTCCACACAGTCCTGGGTATAATTGTATGGTAAATCCGACATGTAATTGGATTGTCACAATGGGGGGACTAAAAAGTGTATCTTTTGCATTTTTCATCAAAGGCATGAAACAAAATTAAACAATAACTTGCATCCAAAATACATTATGCAAAATACAAACAAATATGCATGTTGAATCAAAGCTTGCAAATGGAGGAATTCCCTCCATGAGCAACACATAGCACTTGTTCAGTGCCTGTATGGGACCATGACAACCCCTTAGCGCCTCATTGCCCCCCCCCCCCCTCGAGGAACTAGAACTAGTTCTACTTCAACATAAAATAATCCAAGTTTTTTTATAGTTTTTTCAAGAAAAACTCAGCGAAATTCAGATTTTTTTCAAAATACCATAAAAATACCAAGTCGGAATTAAAAAAAAAAAAAAAAAAAAAATCGCATTTCGCATTTGTTTTCAAACCGCTTGTGAGCTTTGAGACAAACTTTTTTTTTTGCCTAATACACTTTTTATGCTGATTCTAAATATGGTTATGAAAATGTACAATTTTGAAATTCTTGAAGAAAATTTTAAACTTGCCTGCAGTCAACACTCATAGTATAGAAATAAAAGAGTTCTGTTTCACAAGTATTATCTTTTTTTTTAAAAGTGTGTGAAGATGCAACTGACTGTGTACCCATGCCTTATTATGTTGGGCCAACCCTGAATTCCCTCTTTTGTGTGTTGAATTTATGATCATTTTACATGAAAGTGATAAAGAAGCTGGTACAAAAGCATATTGCTAACTAATCCTCAATATAAACTATTTCTAATAGATAAATGATATGATCTGGTTATTTCTTGATTAAAAAAGCGCTTACAGCAGTGAAGTATAAGTTCCAGACACTGATGCACAAAAGTGATGCAGAAAGCATATTGTAAAATGTACATTACCTCAATGTAAATTATTTCTTAATCAATCAACAATAATGATCTGGTTATTGATCGATTAAAGGAGTATTTTGTGATCCTATAGCATTCTCTTTTTATGACATTTTTCAGTAGATATCTATGCAAAAAGTTAATTCTCAAAATTTCAGTTGATTCCAATTTTGCATTTGTGAGTTAAGCATGATTATTCATATTTTATTTCCATAAAATCATGACATTACATTACATCAAAAAAATATACAATCACGATACATATGGAGGAAAAGGCTGGAAGACCAAAAAGGCCTGAAAGTTAGCATTTCCCTGATTATTTGTATTGCACTGTTCCATGGGCCACTGTGTTTGTAAATTTGTTCTGCAAAGCAGAACATAAAAACAAATTTTGCTGAACAAATTAATCTGCAAGAAATTTTATGTACATAAACATTATAGCCAGAGGTTTCAGTGGTATAAAAAATCTCAACTTTTTTTTTTTTGCAAAAAGTGATGGGGGATGAGGCTGTGGATCAAGAAATGAACCTTTAAGAAACAGAGTATATAACAGCAATTTTGGTATAAATTACACACTGGTGATTAAATTACCCCTAAATTGGATGGGAACAAAATGGGTTGGCAAATGCATAATGTTCTACATAAAAGAGTAAGATGATACACTCTAAGAATTAGTATTAACACATTATTGCACTCTTGCACTCGGTTTTCACATGTGTATACAACGTTTGTAATACTAACACTTTTATCAACACACATCAGTTTTAACATATATTAACAAAAGTATTAAAATTATTTTAAGTTTGTTAAAACATTTCCATTCAAATTTCAATAGTTATTACATTGAAAATAGTGTTAGAGTTCAGCATAAGTTTTTTAAAACATGCCATATGTTGTGAAATTAGTTCTTTTTGCATAATTCCAAGATGAAGATATTAGACTTACATTTTAGTAACAATTTAGTTTACATGTTTGTTAACCCTCTGAGCACTACCTGTCGATCTAACATTGCCTCTGATTGGTTAATTACGTGATATCTTCACTTTAATCACTAATCAGAATGGAGCTTTGCAAATAATTAACCCCAATTTTTTTGTGTGGTGAAATTATTCTAACAATTTTACTGATTGGTCCAATTGATAATGAAAACTTCTTTTTGGCCAATTGGCAGGTAGTTCTCATGGGGTTAAAACTGATGTGGTTTAAAACTTTTGCTCGAAGAGTGTTATTTCACAAAATGTAACCGAAGATGTTATAAATCAAGACGTTGAACAAAAATTAGGCTATTCCATTTAAAATTCACACTACCCCTGTGGAAGATTTTAGAAATGTCTTCCACAGAGGGAGTATGAACACATTAGGCAGCTCCGTTTGAATTTCATACACCCTCTGAGAAAGATTCAACCTGAATCTTCCACTGAGGGAGAGTGATTCTCAAACGGAGCTGCTAATATGTTAATTCCATTTGAAATTCATACTCCCCCTGTGGAAGATATTTCTAAAATCTTCCACAGGGGTAGTGTGGATTTTTAATGGAATAGCCCAATTCACTTAAAACTTGTTACAAATCTAGTTGTCATAGTTACTTGATATTATAATGATAGCAGGTAACACAGTGATATTAGCATTGCCTCCAGCAACCTATACAGAAGCACTTAAGGGTAAATTGATATATGTCTGAGTATAAGTCAGGTTACTAAAGAGTTCAATTACATCAAGATTTTCACAGTTTTGTGCCTCTTAAATTGGGACAGCAAAATAATATACTAGGATCAAATTATATCAGACATACTAAAGTAAACTAGAACTGAGTATTTCACAAAAACTACTGATTCCATTTTTATGCAGGTTCCATCGATGTGTTGTGTTACCAGTGTGTACTCTGCAAAAATGATGGATGACTCTTTTTCTTTTCACCTTTTCCTTATTTTTTCCTTATTAATGTTCTGTATACTTCATGTAGCTGCTTATTATTCAAAAGGTACCGACTCAGTTTGGATTTGGTTCAATAATTTTGTTTAAAAAATGTCCAAGCTTAATATGTTAAATGCATGTTTGACTTGATCAATTGCTTAGGATCATAAGAGCTGTGTGAGCTTCTAGCTGGTGACTAGTGGAAAATAGGTATCTGTGATTGTTTCTTTCAAAACCTTAAGTGTTCCCTTCATGCAATCAGAAAATTTTATATATCCCTAACACTTCCCCCTAAAGAAACTTTTTTCATTACGTCAAAAGATAATGCAATTCAATGTTTATAGCAAGGAGAATATGGTAAATCTGTTGAAAATGACATATCCAAGCTCAATTTTTGACAAAAATGTAGGTTTTAAAAGTCAAACCTCAAGTGATCCAAACAAAATTTTTCAGATTTTATGTCATCAAATGAAAGAGCATACTTATATTGTCCATATACTTACTAGCTTCATTTCAATGAGCAATGGCCAATTAAATTGCAAATCTTGTGCAAAAAGTTACTATTTTCGCCTGTTTTGTCATACGGTTGTAAATTCAATGAACTATGACTTTACAAAAGAGTGCTTACAAATTGATATGTAAAACGTTACAAATCTAGTTGTCATAGTTACTTGATATTATAATGATAGCAAGTAACACAGTGATATTAGCATAGCCTCCAGCAACCTATACAAAAGCACTTAAGAGTAAATTGATATATGTCTGAGTATAAGTCAGGTTACTAAAGAGGTCAATTACATCAAGATTTTCACAATTTTGTGCCTCTTAAATTGGGACAGGAAAATAATGTACTAGTATCAAATTATATCAGACATATTAAAGGAAACTAGAACTGTGGATGTCTCAAAAACTACTATTCCATTTTAGGCAGGTTTTATCGATAGGCCTATATTGTGTTACCAGTGTGCAAATGATATGTACTGTTTTTACACTGCAAAAATGATAGATAAGTCATTTTCTTTTCACCTTTTCCTTATTTTTCCCCTTATTAAGGGTAGACACGGTATTGTTGGTCAAAGCAGCCAAAATATCAATTTTCAATATCTAAATCAATAAGGCATATATTTCTTGAAAAATAACACTTTGATATTTTTGCAAAAGTTCATTCTAAAAATCATACACTTTGAAATCTTGCTTGATTTATTGTTGTTAATGAGTTATGTACGGTTTAACATAACTTAAGAACCACAAGACCTACAAAAGTATATCTGTGATATTTTAATTCTTCTACACACTCGCTATAAAAAATGATCAATACAATTGTTACTAAAGCTCACTACCATTCGCAAGATGATGTGAACTACCAAATCGCAAAAATAGTTGCGAACCTTAATATTCTGTATACTTCATGTAGCTGCTTATTATTCAGAAGGTACTAATTCAATTTGGATGTGGTTTAGTAATTTTGTAAAAAAAGTCCAAACTCAATATGTAAAATCTTACATGTTTGACTTGATCAAATTGCATACTTAAGGGTAGACGAGGTATTGTTGGTCGAAGCAACCGAAAAATCGATTTTCATTATCTAGAGCAATATATTATTGAAAATTAACACCTTGATGTTTTGCAAAAGCTCATTCTACAAATCGTATACTTTGCAAACTTGCTTAATTTATTGTTGGTAATGAGTTATGTACGTTTTACAAAAGTGTTGTTGTTTCAGCCCTCTTTACAATGTAACTCAAGAACCGCAGCACCTATAAAAGTATATCTGTGATATTTTAATTCTTCTACACGCTCGCTATGAATTGAGCAATGCAGTTTTTGCCAAAGCTCACTACCATTCGCAAGATGATGTGAACTACCAAATCGCAAAAATAGTTGCTAACCTTAATGTTCTGTATACTTCATGTAGCTGCTAATTATTCAGAAGGTACTAATTCAATTTGAATGTGGTTTAGTAATTTTGTAAAAAAAGTCCAAACTCAATATGTTAAATCTTACATGTTTAGACTTAATCAAATTGCATACTTAAATAAATATAATATACCAAATGATATTGACAGTAGGCTTATTGAAAAGACAAGCACCAGAACAAACTGCCCTAAATCTGTTCCCAAAATGAAGGAACAAGATTCACTGCTTAAAATTATTGTCATTTTGGTCCATTGATGGTGACTATTATTTTGTTCTACATCAAATGTTACGGCATAATTTCTTACATACTTTGACCCATTTCTTATGCATGATGCATTTCAACCAATCAGGATTTTCTCATCCTTTTTCTAATTTTCTTTACCTGTTTCTCCTCTTTTATTTGAATTTCTTCTTTTGTCTATCCTTTATGTTTCTATTTAATTCTATTTTAATATTAGAATGCTTTTAATATTTCATATTTTCTCTCCCTCCTTTACATTTCATTTTTCTTTAATTTACTATTCTATTCTTTTCTCTTTTACTTTTTCCTTTTCAGTATTATTTTTCCATTTTTCTTCACTCCATGTACAATTGTTCATGATTGAACAATTGTTCATGTTTCAGATGCTACAGATTACATTATAATGTGGTTAATTATACAAAATTAATGAAAAAATACAAATGATAAAAGAAATGTCCAAACTCAATATAGGCCTGAACATATATTTTTGTCTTTTTTCACTTGATCAAATTGCACACTTAAATAAATAGAAGTTTCAACAATCATAAAGGTAAAAGGTTGCACAAAATGCTCTAAACCAGTCCCCTAAATGAATGCTTTTAATCTTAAAAGATTCACTGATTACTATTGTCATTTTGGTCCATTGTTGAGTGACTATTTGTTTAGTTCAAATATAGTGCTGTCCTACATATTGATTTATAATATTCCATGGCCCCAATTGCACCACTCATGTTACCTAATGTTGCTTAGTGTTTACATTATTCTTCTTGTTTTTTGTTTGCTTTAATATTTGTCATAATCTGTTAACAAGATTCACTGATTACTATTGTCATTTTGGTCCATTCTTGGTGACTATTTGTTCTTATTCATATGTGACCGTACAGCATGAATGAGCCGTAAATTCCCTAAATTGTATTCTGAGTTACAGTGTAAAATGTGTACCAAGGTCGTATTCATCGGTAACTTAAGCTGGCGCAACATCTATCTCATTTTGATAGTCAAACACCAATCAATAATCACATTGTTGAAGTGGATCATTGTTGAAGTGGATAATAAGCTTCTATCTTAGATGGCTATAGAAATTTTAATAGCTCATGGTCTTTGTTTGCTTTGGCTAAATCCTGTTCAAGTAGTGGGTTACCAGGCATTGTATTTTGTATAGGTATGTATAACCAACAATTAACAATGAGAGAACTTTCTAAAACCTCGTTGATTTGGGGATGATTTGAAATGACCGCCAATTATGACTGTTTGATATTTATTGCCAGCAATGTGGAAAAAGGAGCAAAGTTTAACAAACCATAACCCCGCTTCTGGATATCGTTTGAAGTCAAATGATATACCATTTTAAAGCTTATGATGTATATTTTCTAAACACAAAATAAATTAAAATTGACCGTGGGAGGAATTTACAGCTCATTCGCCGTGAACGGTCACATATTTTCATTTTCCTACATGACCTATTTTACAGCCTTCATGCTCCAATTCCAGCATGGGGGGGGGGGACTGTTTGTCATAATCATTGGCAAGATTTACTTTATACAGTTGTCACTTTTAGATCATATTTCAGTCTTGTTATATCTTGCCTGTTTTATATATTACATGCTCCATTTCCACCACTCATGTTATCTAATATTGCTTTGTGTTTGCATGATTCAGCTTGTTTTTGTTTGTAATGTTTTTATATTTGTCATATAACTTGTTTAATTAGTCATATTGGTCCAGTGTTTGGTGACTATTTGCTGTTCATCAAATGCAGTGCTTTCTTACATTATTAACCTATTTCACAGCCCACATGTCTAATTCCACCACTCATGTCACTAAAGTTACTAAGTGTTTACATCATTTTTAATGTGGGGGTGTGACAATTTGTAGCAATCATTGTCAAGATTCACTAATTACTAGTGTTATTTTGGTCCATTGTTGGTGACTATTTGTTGATGATCAAACAGCAAACAGTTTTCTTACATATTTGACTTGTTTCATAGCCCACATGCTCTAATTCCACCACTCATGTTACTACAATGTGTTTATATAAAAAATATTGACAAGATTCGCATTGTATTGTCATTTTTGTCCGTACTTGGTACTGGTGACTACCCAGCAAGCACAAAACGTTTTTGGATTTTTGGTTTTGGTAAAATCGTTTTAATAACATTTGATGTCAGGTTATATCAAGGTCATGTAAACGTTTTGTATGAAAATGTTTTCAAAATGTTATTGTAAAATATTGTTTACAAACAGTTTTTGCCAAATATTTTGTTAACACTTAAATAACATTATGTTAGAATATTTGCAGCAAGTTATCAAAAAGCATTTTTAAATGTTACAAAAACGTTTTATACCCTTTATATACCTTTTACATAACCCGACATTTAAACATTTTAACCCGACATTTAAACATTTTCTGGCAACCTTTTCTAACCTTTGTGAATGATGTCGAAAATGTTTTGTGTTTGCTGGGTATTTGCGTGTAGATCAAATTTCAATACTTTCTTACATATTTGATAGCTTCACTGGTAGTACCTATGTTGCTTTGTGTTTACATTATTCTGCTTCATTGTCTTTGGGAACAATTTGTCATAATCATTGACAAGATTCACTGATTACTATAATGTCATTTTGGTTCATAGTTGGTGACTATTTGTTCTAGATCAAATGTCAATACTTTCTTATATAGTTGGCCTACA
Organism: Amphiura filiformis; assembly: GCF_039555335.1. Taxonomy (NCBI): domain Eukaryota; kingdom Metazoa; phylum Echinodermata; class Ophiuroidea; order Amphilepidida; family Amphiuridae; genus Amphiura; species Amphiura filiformis. The sequence goes on along the minus strand of NC_092640.1, from coordinate 43,935,926 downwards.
TACTGGAATTCCACCACTCATGTATGTTATGTTACTATGTGTTTACACAATTTTTTTTATATGGGGTGGGGCAATTTGTCATAACTGTGGTGAAGATTAAATACAATGACATTGTTCTGTTTGGTTGTTGTATTTTGGAACAACTTGTCATTGACAAGATTCACTACCCAGCAAACACAAAACGTTTTCGACATCATTCGCAAAAGGTTATAAAAGGTTGTCAGAAAACGTTTAAATGTCGGGTTATATAAAGGGTATATTAAGGGTATAAAATGTTTTCATATCATTAAAAATCATTTTTTGATAATCTACTGCTCAGCAAACAAAAATGTTTTACAGAAAACGTTATATAAAGGGTATAAAAACGTTTTAATAACATTCCAAAAACATTTTTGAAAACTTGATACAAAACATTCTAAACAGAATGTTATTTTGGGGTTGAAAAAATATTTTGCGAAAAATGTTTGCCCAAAATATTTGCAATAACGCTTTTAAAAACGTTTTCATGACCTTTATATAACCCGACATTTAAATGTTATTAAAACGTTTTGAAAAAACATTTTAAGAACATTTCTGTGCTTGCTGGGTGCAAATATTTTAACATAATGTTATTTAAGTGTTGACAAAATATTTGGCAAAAAATGTTTGCAAAAATAGTTTACAATAACATTTTTGAAAACATTTTAAAAATATTGTTGTAGTGTGTTATGACCTTTATATAACCCGACATTTTAATGTTATTAAAACGTTTTAACCTAAACCAAAAGCCAAAATATAACTAATTAAAAACGTTTTAAAAACGTTTTTGTGTTTGCTGGGTAATTATTATTGTCGTTTCGGTTCATAGTTGGTGACTATTTATTCTAGATCAAATTTCAATATTCTCTTACATAATGACCTATTTCACAGCCTACATACAGGAATTCCACCATTCATACCAATTATGTTACTCTGTGTTTTCACAATCTTTTTATACGGGGTGGGACAATCATATAATCATTGACAAGATTCATTACTAGTGGCATTTTGGTCCAATTGTAGGTGACTATTTGATCAAATTCAGTGCTTTCTTACATTCTTGACATATTTCACAGTCTTATTCCACCACTCATGTTACTTATGTTGCTTTGTGCTTACTTTATTCAGTTTGGTGGTTGTTTGTTTGGAACAATTTATCATTGACAATGTTCACTAATTGGTATTGTCATTTTGGTACAATTGGTGACTATTATTTTGTTCTAGATTAAATTTCAATACCCTCTGTGTTTACACAATTTTCTGTATGGCGTGGGAACATTTATCATATTCTTTGACATATTTGACAATGACAAGATTCACTAATTAATAGTGTTATTTTGGTCCATTGTTGGTGACTATAATTGGTTCTATATAGATAAAATTTTACCTATATTAATTTTGTGGATCAAATTCCAATACTTTTTTACAAATTTGACCTATTTCACAGTTTATGCTCTAATTCTACCGCTTCATGGGGTTTCATTATCCTGCTTCATTGTTTAATATAGTGAGAACAATTTGTCATAATCATTGAAAAATTCACTGATTGCTATTGTCATTTTGGTTCATAGTTGGCGACTATTTGATCAAATGTAAATACTTTTTTTAATAATTGACCTATTTCATAGCCTACATGCTACAATTCCATCACTCATGTCACTAATGTCACTATATGTTTACATGGTTTTTAATGTGGGGTGGGACAATTTGTCATCATTGACAAATTGTCATTAATTAGTGTTATTTTGGTTCATTGTTGGTGAATATAATTGATTCTAGATCAAATTCCAATACTTTCTTTCAAATTTGACCTATTTCATGCTCCAATTCCACCAATCATGTTACCTATGTTGCTTTGTGTTGACATTATTCTGCTTGTTTGTTTGGAACAATTTGTCATTGACAAGATTCACTAATTAGTGTGATTTTGGTCCATTGTTGGTGACTATTTGTTCTAGATCAAAGTTCAATGGCATAGTTAACCTATTTCACAGCCTACATGCTCCAATGTTACTATGTGTTTACACATTTTGTCATATGGGGTGGGAAAATTTGTATATAATCATTGTCAAGATTCACTGATTAGTAGTGTTATTTTGGTCCATTATTGATGACTATAATTGGTTCTAGATTTCAATACTTTCTTACAAATTTGACCTATATTTGTTCTGTATCAAATGTAAATACTTTCTTACATATTAGACCTATTTCATAGCCTACATGCTCCAATTCCGCCACTCATGAAACTAATGTTAATATGTGTTTACACATTTTTATTTTATTTGGGGTGGGACAAAAATCATGGACAAGATTCACTAATTTATTAGTAGTGTCATTTTAGTTCATTGTTGGTGACTATAATTGGTTCTAGATAAAATGTCAATATTTTCTTACAAATTTGACCTATATTTATTTTAGGTCAAATTTCAATACTTTCTTACAAATTTGACCTATTTCATAGCTTATGCTCTAATTCCACCCCTCATTATACCTATATTGCTTTGGGTTTACATTATCCTGTCATAATCATTGAAAAATTCACTGATTGCTATTGTCATTTTGGTTCATAGTTGGCGACTATTTGATCAAATGTAAATACTTTTTTAAATAATTGACCTATTTCATAGCCTACATGCTACAATTCCATCACTCATGTCACTAATGTCACTATATGTTTACATGGTTTTTAATGTGGGGTGGGACAATTTGTCATCATTGACAAATTGTCATTAATTAGTGTTATTTTGGTTCATTGTTGGTGAATATAATTGATTCTAGATCAAATTGCAATACTTTCTTTCAAATTTGACCTATTTCATGCTCCAATTCCACCAATCATGTTACCTATGTTGCTTTGTGTTGACATTATTCTGCTTGTTTGTTTGGAACAATTTGTCATTGACAAGATTCACTAATTAGTGTGATTTTGGTCCATTGTTGGTGACTATTTGTTCTAGATCAAAGTTCAATGGCATAGTTAACCTATTTCACAGCCTACATGCTCCAATGTTACTATGTGTTTACACATTTTGTCATATGGGGTGGGAAAATTTGTATATAATCATTGTCAAGATTCACTGATTAGTAGTGTTATTTTGGTCCATTATTGATGACTATAATTGGTTCTAGATTTCAATACTTTCTTACAAATTTGACCTATATTTGTTCTGTATCAAATGTAAATACTTTCTTACATATTAGACCTATTTCATAGCCTACATGCTCCAATTCCGCCACTCATGAAACTAATGTTAATATGTGTTTACACATTTTTATTTTATTTGGGGTGGGACAAAAATCATGGACAAGATTCACTAATTTATTAGTAGTGTCATTTTAGTTCATTGTTGGTGACTATAATTGGTTCTAGATAAAATGTCAATATTTTCTTACAAATTTGACCTATATTTATTTTAGGTCAAATTTCAATACTTTCTTACAAATTTGACCTATTTCATAGCTTATGCTCTAATTCCACCCCTCATTATACCTATATTGCTTTGGGTTTACATTATCCTGTCATAATCATTGAAAAATTCACTGATTGCTATTGTCATTTTGGTTCATAGTTGGCGACTATTTGATCAAATGTAAATACTTTTTTAAATAATTGACCTATTTCATAGCCCACGTGCTCCAATTTCACCACTCATGTCACTAATGTCACTACTCTGTGTTTACATGGTTTTTAATGTGGGGTGGGACAATTTGTCATCATTGACAAATTGTCATTAATTAGTGTTATTTTGGTTCATTGTTGGTGATTATGAATGATTCTAGATCACATTCCGATACTTTCTTTCAAATTTGACCTATTTCATGCTCCAATTCCACCAATCATATTACCTATGTTGCTTTGTGTTGACATTATTCTGCTTGTTTGTTTGGAACAATTTGTCATTGACAAGATTCACTAATTAGTGTGATTTTGGTTCATAGTTGGTGACTATTTGTTCTAGATCAAAGTTCAATACTTTCTTACATAGTTAACCTATTTCACAGCCTACATGCTCCAATGTTACTATGTGTTTACACATTTTGTCATATGGGGTGGGAAAATTTGTACATAATCATTGTCAAGATTCACTGATTAGTATAGTGTTATTTTGGTCCATTATTGATGACTATAATTGGTTCTAGATTTCAATATTTTCTTACAAATTTGACCTATATTTGTTCTGGATCAAATGTCAATACTTTCTTACAAATTTGACCTATTTTATATGCTCTAATTCCACCACTCATTGTACCTATGTTGCTTTGGGTTTACATTATCCTGCTTTGTTGGTTTAGGGGAACAATTTGTCATAATGGCTGAAAAAATCACTGATTGTCATATTGGTCCATTGTTGGTGACTATTTGTTCCAGATAAAATGTCAATACTTTCTTACATATAGGCCTATATATTTCACCTATTTCACAATGTAGATGCTTCAATCCACCACTCATATAACTAATATTACTTCTAGGAAGCAAAGAAGCGAAGAATAATTATAATGTCGTAATTGAATATTTTATTACACGAATTTTCGGGCCTCGCCCTTCGTCAGGTGACAAAAATAGTGTTGTGAGGCCTACACAAGAGAAACATTTAAAACATGATTAAAACGCAATATATTACATCTATGTGTTTACATAATAATTAATGTGAGGGTGGGAAAATTTGTCTTAATCATTGACAAGATTCACTAATTACTAGCGGCATTTTGGTCCATAGTTGGTGACTATTTGTTCTAGATAAAATGTCAATATTCTGTTACATAGTTGACCTATATTTCATAGCTTTAGGCTTGTTACATGCTCCAATTCCACCACTCATGTTACATTACATGTTGCATTGTACTTCATTTTTTATGCTTGCTTGCATTTTTGAAACAATTTGTTATAACCATGACAGATTTTATCGACTTAGTTCAAAACAAACCTAAAACAAGTAGAAATTCAGTTTAATCTTATAAAAGTGTCTCAGTTGTTGAGAGACTTTTCTTTGAATAACCTGCTTTTCTCATTCTAATTTGTATAAATGCTTAAGTGTAATGGTCAGTATGTGGTGTCCCATATGAATTGCAGTTCCTTATATGCCCTAAGCTAAGAATCTGTTAGGAATTTGCTGACCTTTTACTTTGTGTTTCTTGCTCCTATTCTTAAAGATTTTTTTTTTTACTTCTCGTCAATAGAATAAGTATGTAATATTGTGTGGTGGCCTAGTGGTTAGAGCGTCCGCCTCACGATCGGGAGGTCGCAGGTTCGAATCCCGGCCGGGCCATACCAAAGGCTTTAAAAATGGTACTTACTACCGCCTTCTTGCCAGGCATTCGGCATTGAGAGAATGGACTAACCCCCTGCTGTAGCTTTTCTGCTTGCAGACATGTGGCCTAGGGTTATGAAACAGAGATAGGCCGAAAGGCTTGGGAAGGATTTAACTTTAACTAACTTTTATTACAAACATTTTCCTTTAATCAGTTGATTCTCAATTTCCAGACTTATTGGACAATCTGCATTTACAGTCCAAAGGGTCATTATTCCAAAAACCTAAATTCTAAAGGCAGACCTGTTTTCCTGAAGAAATTGTGTCAAAGGTGAAAATAGCACCATTCTGGAGATTGTCAACTGTGCGAGGATTTTATGCAAAGGATATAAAAGTCTTCAGTCAACTTCACTGAACAGTGATCTTCGCAGGACAAGTGAATCAAGACATACATCAGAACTTTGAAATCAACAACATGAAGAAGGCTGCTGGCTAAGTAAAATTATTAAATATAATACTTGATTGATTCTGACTGATTGTATGTATTTATGTTCACTCACAAGATTATTGTTAAATCTTGCTTTACTTTTGATTAAAGACTTACATATTGTTAACTTAATTAAACAGTGTGTTTTGTTGTGCATTCTGAAGTGAATTTGGGAAAAGGTGTTTGGCCTTGAGTCATTAACGACTCATAATACCCTTCAGACTTCATGCCAGGGCTGTTTCCCCAGTTAACAACTTTAATAGCAATACCATTTGCTAAACTTTTCAAAAGCAGTTTTGTTAACATATATCTGGGCATAACTTTGAAAATGTGTGTAAGGTTTATTGTATGGCATTTAAAAATCAGACTTTTTTTGAGCATAACAAATCAGATCAGTAACAAATTAAGCTTCAACAAACTCTTTTCGGCCATGAAAAAAATATGTTTTCCTGACCCAAAAACAAGTCACGCTGATAATGGAGCTTGAGTGAATAGGACATATTCATATATGTTTTACTTGAGTGGCACTGACAGAAATATCAGCTAAATATTAACTGCAACTGCGAAGAGTTAATACCATTGTTTTGATATCAAACACTAGCTTTAATTCGCTGTGACATCTTTGCTTGTCCTGGTGATAAGTGCATACCCTGAATTCTTGGGTATGTGTACCAAAATATCAGTCCATTTTTGTAATGATTTAAATTTTGATCAATTTGAGCTGAATGAAACCATTAAAGCCTTAATGTACGATCTTTTTTCAGAATATACCTTCATTTTTTTAAACCAATTTTTTGGCATATAATACTTACACATGTTCCAACTTACAACTATCAGCAAACTGTCAAATTCGCCCTATTTGTAATAAAACAGGATGATTTTCTGTTGGTCCGATATATTATCATAATATTTCAGATTGTGTGTCGGAACAATCGCAAATCTTAATCTCCTACATGTATGAAGCCAGTTTGGTTACGCTCCCTCCACACATGTGGAGGGAGCATAACCAAACTGGCTGCATAGGAGACTAACTCTAAGGCCGCACTCGGCGTCCTAATCCAAAAAGTGTGAGATATTTCGAGTGATAGAGGTGAAGTTTATGATGTTGTTTCTTTGCAAATTTCCAATATTTTTCGCATCCAAATGTATTGGGAACTTTCATAATGATTGCATATTATCATTTTGGAAGAAAAAAAAGAAAAATCTAAACATTTAAAAAGTCCATTAAGGCTTTAAGATAATTATAAATGTTATGTATTATTTGTGTCTAAGACAATAACTGTGTTCATCCCAGGAGCTAACTACCATCCAAAATGACAAGTGGGCAGGTGGTTGGCTGAAGGCACTGTTCTGGTTTATAACTGCAGACAAGCATTTGATTGATATTTCAAACATGTTAAAGATATATGGATAGATATATATAATGTTTGTTACATCAATAACGAGGCATGTTTTGACATCTGTCGTAATGTAACATTTTATGTTCCTTCAGCTTGCAGAAATGACAAAGCATTGAAATGCAATGTCATGTGGTTGACTGATTTTTTCCATGTGAGAAGCAATCTCACTCTCGTCAATAAATGTCAATACTTTTGATGTCAACCTGCTTTTGTCTCATGTTACAGATGAGATGTCTTAGAAAAGATGGCTGCTTTAACCCCATGAGAACTACCTGCCGATTGGTCAAAATTTATACTGTGTCCAATTTGAACCAATCAAGGAGGGTATTAAATAAGATTATCTGCAAGTGCAAGTTAGACCATAACTAGTTTAAATCCTAGTCATAATTGGCCATTGAAATGAGCATTTCAAGTTATCAACCAATCAGAAATGCTGTTACATGACCAGTAGTGTCCAGGGGGTTAATGTTCTGCATGCTAGCCATATAGGCTTCAACATGAAAAGTCCCAAGTTTTGAGATATTTTCTCAAAATATCAAGAACTATCTAAAGAACCACTGAACCAATACTGGGCTTGTTTGTACTATAGTTTTTATGCATTTTTCATGCTGATTCCAAATATAATCATGACAATTTACAAGTCTGAAATTTGTCAATGTTTAAATTTTTGTTGGAACTTGTTGTCTGCAGTTGACACCAGCGTGGAGAGAGTTTATACTCTGATCAGCTCTTAATAGGCGCTATAGGCGGGACTCATAACATCGTGAATTGATACAGAATGGCGTACACACAGCTATAGGTGCAGCACCTACGCGAACTGCGTTTTGCGTGAATGACATGTGCATTTGTGAATTTGCGCATGCATAACTTGGAACTTTATTGACTCGCGCAGTAACAAAAACCGAATAATTCCCGCCAATTAGCAATTTTTGAGAAAAGCGCCAAAATTGATTTTCCATGCCAATTTTTTTCGGTCTGCCATAACAACTTACCCTAAATTTCAAAATTGATGAAAATTGCATATTTTTGTTCTTAAGACACAGATCTAGAAAGTGTTTTCTTAAATTTTTGAATTTTTCCTTCGTTTTAAAAATATGGGTCAAAAAGGATCAAAATTTGACTTTTTTTTCAATTTTGACCAAAATTTCGGATATTTTAAGGTATATTTTCAAAACGAAGAAAAAATTCAAAAATTTAAGAAAACACTTTCTAGATCTGTTTCTTAAGAACACAAATATGCATGTTTCATCAATTTTGAAATTTAGGGTAAGTTGTTATGGCGGACCGAAAAAAATTGGCATGGAAAATCAATTTTGGCGCTTTTCTCAAAAAGTGCTCATTTTTGCAGAAATCTGCCGTGCTAGTTGGATTCCTTGTGTCATTTCCTTTCTGAAAATGTATACTTTTATGTACTTATCATCATTACTTTTAAAGATACAATACAAAACAATGTCTAAAATTTCCCATTTTGAGTGATCCTGTGTGCCACCTTAAGAGCTGATCATAGTATAAGTACTTTATTATCATCATAAAAATGATGACAAATTAATGAGTGCCATTATTTTGATAAAAAAATTTGTCATTTCATTTATCATTTATTAATTTGTAGAATTGTTACCAATAGAGGTAATCCACTTCACTCATGTGTGACTTCTAACAAAGGGCACTGGTTCCCGTAGTATTCCTCATTCAAACTAATTCAGTGCACGACCTCGGAGTTACCTGCATGACTTTGGCGGGCTATTTTGAAACAGTCCTGGTTGCACATGCAGGTACTTCTTTAGAATGTCCTAAACAAGGTATAGCAGTCATTGATAGGATATGCAGCTTATTGCTACTTTTGCACGGTTCCGCCATTATGCACTATGTGCGGGGAGAGCCTCGAACTGGCAGCATACATGAAAGGAAGAATTATGTAACCTTACACAGAGCGTTATGACTAGTTCAATTCCCATTCATGTATGCTGCCAGTTCGAGGCTCTCCCACATAGTGCATAATGGCGGAACTGCAAGTAGCTTAATAGAATATGGATAACCTCTATCAAGAAACATTTGTAAAGTGCTGAAAATACATTTGAAATAATATTAAGAGATCTTTCATCTTTAAAAATTAATTTACAGGGTAACAGAATATTTTTGAGTGACTAACCATCCACTTAAAATGACATTTAATTTGACAAATTTGACAACATTTTTGACTAATTAATATTTACCAAGTGCATTGAGGACAACCATGGCTGTATAACATATTTCAGTACATGAATTAACAAGGACAGCAACTGAATAGTCATTGATTTCTAGCTCAGACGATTGATACAATCACTCACTGTTTTGACATAAAATCATTCAACTTTGTAGAAACGTTTGTATGTAGTGTGAATCAAGCAAAATCAGTCTGAAGTCAGTCATATTCAATTTGCAGTTTCTTTTGGATTGTAACAAGCATTTGCAAAGCTACATTTTGCATAAAACCAAATTGAATTTAGACAACCAGTTCGAAAATTACGAACAGTTAAAGAGTTTCCAAAACAGTAGGAAATAAACGGAAATATTAATTTCTTTGGCAATATCTTAAAATCAATATTTCTGACTTCCGACTGATTTCGCTTGATCACATCACATGTGGGAAGTCTTAGCAGAACAAGTGCCCTGTCTAGCAATCAATCTTCATGTTTAATGTAATATTCAGCCCATTACAATTGCTATAAATATACTCTATGCCGGAAGTTCCTTCAAAATTATCCTTACTGAGATGTGATAATTTTCATGTGGTTATGAACAATGAAATGCAAAATGAACACTTCCTGTGTCAAGAATTTATCTCAAAATCAATTTAAACAACAAACAACTCAGCTTCCCAGCAAACACAAAACGTTTTCGACATCATTCGCAAAAGGTTATAAAAGGTTGTCAGAAAACGTTTAAATGTCGGGTTATATATAGAACATAATATAAGGTATAAAACATTTTCATAACATTCAAAAACATTTGTTGATAACCTACTGCAAATATTTTAGCACAATGCTATTTAATGACAAAATATTTGTTTGGCAAAAAATGTTTGCAAAACGTAGTTTACAATAATATTTTGAAAACATTTAAAAAATATTGCAGTGTGTTTTCATATAAAACATTTTATAAAGTTTTCATGACCTTTATATAACTCGACATTTAATGTTATTAAAACGTTTTTATCTAAACCCAAACCAAAAATATAACTTATTTCAAACGTTTTTAAAACGTTTTTGTGTTTGCTGGGTTGCATGCAGCTCTTACGAGGTATAGCTAATGACATCAGAAAGATCTCTTATGAATACACATGCAGCTGTAAATGTTTCCCTATTTACTAAACGGATCTTTCTTTCTTTAAAGTGTGCTGAGGCAAATGTTACAATATTATTATATTACATTGTGTTTTTTTGTTATGAAGTTTGGTCCTACCTTAGACTAAAACAAAGTAATAATTTGAACAGTTTAAGTGTCACATAAACATTGACAAATTTCGGCCCTTTTATCCATCTATATTAAAAATTAGAACAATTTATGCATTTAAATGTGATTAATTAGCAAAATTAGCAAGTTAATGCATGTGTTTATGCTGGGGTTTATGCATGCATTACATTGTGGGACTGAGCCCTGGCTAATTCCGGTACAAACAGGTTTCATCAGGTCTGCATATGCAATGCGACAGCTGCATGCGATATGTGCGGTTATAAAGAAGCCCCTGAACAAGCGAACTATGCGGTATTAAAGTTCATTTGACTATATCTTTAGAGACGAAATAGTGAATACTAGTATATGTCAATATTATTATAGTTTACTTACGTATTATAGAAGCATGTACACATAACAGGAATAATGTCAACATTATAAAGCAGTAAGCTTCGTTTTATTAACTATTGGTAAGGTTACAGTATATTCCTGCATGCTGATTTTACGTATGAGTAACTTCAGGGGAAGCTAAACACACAAATTATGCAATGAATGTGGAAAACATTATTAACCACAAAACAAGCCTTCCCATTTGAGGCGAGCGATCGCTCTTGCTCCCCACCGCCATAACATAGGCGTAGATCCTGGGGGATTTACCCCCCCCCCCAATATTTTGTCAGGGGGGATGGTCCATACAATTATACATTTATAGACCTCCAAACATTGTCTTTCGCGTTGCGACACATTTTTTACGCTGCCCCCCTAAATTTCAAATTGATGCCACAGGAAAATGAAATGGAGTATGAAGCTCAAATTTTCAGGATTTTACTTTCTCATCAATATCTACCACCACACAGAAAAAGAAAAAAAAATTGAAGAGGTGCTGCGGTGCACATCCCTGGAGTTGACATGGAATGGCTCCTCTGTAGAAAATTTTAGTTGACATGGCAACTGTTTTATCCAGTACTAATCCAACCTTTTTTATGTCAGAACTAAACACTGCACAAAAAGTAATGCAGCTGTTATAAATACGCCTTTAGCTACAGAACTATTAATAGAGAGTTCCCGTGTTTTGGGTTACCCGCCATCTTGGAGGGAAACCTAAACTCCGTTTACAATTTTCAGCATACCAACACTCGCGCAATAATTAGCAAATGTTATTTTGTAGAATGTAGCACCAATAGGGTCATTGACCAAATCAAAGGAATGAGGAATACGGCGGTGCGAATCACGTTATAAACACTATTGTAGTCCGTTCCGCTTGAAAACACGGGAACTCTCTATTGTATATTCAGAATATTTAAACATTAGAAAGAAGGATGGTTTATTAATGCACATTTTGATAAACCTGATTCATCAAATGTCATTCAACAACACAGTAGTGTTTTTAAAGACAAATACCCGATTTGAAAAGTTTGTAGTGATTTATATTGATTTGAATTCAGCACAAAGATAATGGCAGGTTTTACATGCTACAATGCTTGCATAATAATCATTGATCGCTGTAAACTGCAGCTTTTAATTTCAGGTATTTTTCTTTAAAAACACTATTATGTTGTTAATATCAAATGCATAATGACATTGGATTTATGGGATATCAAAATGTGCATAAATAAACCATCCTTTTTTGTATGTTTAAATGTTGTGAATGCGATTAAGTTACAGGTGCACAGCGATATTTCATCTATTGACCACGTACCAAATTATTATTTCTCTACTAGACTCGAACCCAAGACTGCATTGTACTTTATTTCAAGGTTGTACCAAGCACGGCCAGAGCATGTTCAAGAGACAATACCAGGCATTTATCATGAGGGCTACCATGCTGGTTTCATGAATACTCGGATTTACTCTTTTGTTCATATTGCTAACAGAGTATTCTTGTGATGAGTTTATAAAAATCGCTCTAGGAACTTTAGAGTTTAATTGATACCATGAGGTATATTTACATTCCATGCTATTATTCGGTACTTAACTGCAAACTGAAACTCGCTTCTATTAACCTCTACTTGTTCGAGTATGTCTGTGTACTGTAATACATCCGAAAGCATGCCGAGGCGTGGAATATGTAGTAAAAGGCAGGTCCGATAAAATTCGAAGAAATTACCAAGTTGATGGTTGAAGGCGGAAAAATCCGCTGAAAGGCGGAAGATGCCATATGCATGCATGTGTGCATTGTCCTTATATACACCCTAGAAAACTTCCAAAATTCTCAACAAAACTCGAAAAATATTGTAAAATTGGAATACAAAATGTCATCGTCATATTGGCCTTCGATGAAAATTTTAGCAAAATAGCCCTTCGGAAATTGCTTGAATCTATTCAAATATCAACTCATTTATTTTCTACAAAACAGTATGTATTTTTGGGAATATGAGAGTTGTAAAATGATCTTCTACACGAATGGGTTTTCTTTTAAGTGGTTGTACGGATAGTTTTGCATAGTTCAGTTACTCGGAATGTTTCGGAAACGCCTCAAAATATCGCCGTCAAACATATCCGTATATCAAGAGATGGCGCTATTTTTTGGGTAGGGAAATATCGCTGTGAGGTGTATTTATAATGGCGGCGTTACTCTTTATGAAGACTTTATAGTTTCTATACCCAATGTCACATTAGAAAAGGTTTTTTTTGGAAAATGTTAAACTTTATTTTTTATTCATTTTGGCCAGCAAATGTATGTCGGGGCATGAGCACTGTCGTATAAGTTTTTCAATTACCTAATCTGACACCTATATTGTAATTGCCAAATGTCACAGTAGATGAAATATGAAATAGGATTTGGGGTCATGATATTTTGAGAATACCAAGCACTACATGCTTGATTTGATACCAATTATATCGTGTGGATGTGCATTTTGTTTCTTAAGTGAATTAGGCATTAATGCAGGTGTTTTTATAGGTATCCCACACAGACCATATCCAGCCCACTGTCTGATTGTGGTTAACCCTTAAACAACTCATAAATGTATGGTAAACATAGCAAAACAATGTCTAAACAAAATTTTTGAAGTGAATTTGGTCCTCTGTTGCCCACAAGCAAGTATAATTAAGTACCCCTGCATTAATGGATACAATTATTAACTTTAAGGACATGTGTGCTGTGTACTGGTTAAGTAGCAAAAGCAAATGCTTATTGCAGCTAAAAGAATTGGAAAGAATTGCTTTCCTTGTGTAACTTTTGTCATGCTTTTTCCAAATTTTTTTAAAACTTAAAATGTTATGAGTACTCTTTATTGTTGCTTTTATTTGTTTATTACCGCATTGAGATGTTTTTTTACATTTATGCGCTCTATAAATGCATTCTAAATGTGTTCTAATAATGGAGTTAGTTATATTGTTTCTTCACCACATTGTTTTTGATGGTCATGAAAATATACTTGTGTCTGAGCTGAAATAACATTGTCCTAGTAGCATCAAATGAGAATGCTATATTAGGGGTGGGCAAACAAGGACTTTTTTCTGCAAACTTACACAGGAACCAGTTTTTCTATGGCCAAATTGCATCAGGAAAAAGAATATGTCAAAAAAATTTCACCAGATGAAGTCTTAGGTCCGGTTTTGGCGAAAATTCAAAATGGCCGCCAAAATATGTGTTTTTTTCAAGATTTTGCCACTTTCTGTATAGTTTTAGGCCAAAAGCACCAAGTAATATGTCTTTCTATATGTTTTTGAGACCACTGATTCCATATCTGCCATTAATTAGGCTATATAGTTACTGTTTTTTCTCACTTCAGTGAGTAATAATAGAAGCAAGAGACGCTTGGTATACCCACAGATGTGTTCCAATATCTGTGGTATACCAGAGTGATAAGAGACAGAAATGAGCTATTCCAGTTGAAATTCATACTCCTATGGAGCACATGACCTTGATATCCCACACAAGGGGTGTAGATTTCAAATGGAGTCACCCACTCAAGTAAACCTATTTGATATTCACACCCCCTGTGTGGGAGGTTAAGGTGGTGTCTTCCACAGGGGGTGTATGGATTTCAACTGGAAAAGCCCAATGTCACATATGAGCCAAAAATAATCTCATTGCTAACGGCATAGTTCATTACTCTCCATCCAACAACCATAGCTCAATATTTGACCTCAACTTGTGGACTATGAGTTTTTGTAGCAAATATATTTAAAAGGTCATGTTATGTACAAACATATGAGACTGTACATCACGAATCAGCTGTAAAGTTGGCCCGGTCAATTTTTTTTTAATTTCGTGTTTAGAAAATATATATCATAAGCTTTAAAATTGTATATCATTTGACTTCAAACGATATCCAGAAGCAGGGTTATGGCTTGTTGAACTCTGCTCCTTCAACAAAATAGTACCTTTTTTTGGTTTTACATGTGTCTCTTTTTCCATTTTTTTTTTTTATCTTTTATTTTATTTGCCGTTGATTTCATCACATTATATATTTACATAACTCATTTGTTCTCACTTAACTAATTTCTGACTTTGCTAATTTCTACAATTTTTACTACATAAGCTTTCTGATTCTTAATTCAGAATGTAATAGACTGATCAAATCGGGATATTTCCCGTAACGATATTTACTAATTGACAGTTTACTAACACTTATTATTTTATTGATTGTAGTATTACATTTTCCTGCATGGTAGTAACCAAAGATAACATCTGCTTGTGTGGTTTTAATTTTAACATTGTAGTGTTGCAAAATTATTTTGTCCACTTCGCTCCATATCTTTTTATTTTTTTGCAACCAAAAAAAAAGTGTTCAATATAATCTACTTCGTTACAAGTTTCACATACATTACTTTTTTTTTTTTTTTCTGGTAATAAATATCAAACAGTCATAATTGGCGGTCATTTCTAATCATCCACAAGTCACAAGATTCAGGAATATCCTCTCATTGTTCATTGTTGATTATACATACTTAGACAAAATACAATGCTTTGTAACCCACCACTTGAACAGGATCTAGCCAAAGCAAACAAAGACTAGAGCTATTTAAGGATTCTATAGAAATAGGTAGAAGATTATTATCCTCTTCAGCAATAGGATTATTGATTATTGACTTACGCTATCAAATGAGAACCATGTTGCACCAAATCAAGGTACCTATGAATACGACCTTCACGCACATTTTACACTGTAACTCGGAATACAATTTGCCGACTTTCGACTTATTCGTAGTGTACGGCCACATATGTGACCAGGGGTTCATTTCACAAAACTGTTAACCCTCAAGTAACCATGACTTTTCAAAGTGTCCATTTTGTGGTAGCAGGTCATATGAGCATGTATTAGTGTTAATGAGTTAGGCAAAAAAAAAAAAAAAAGTTGTTTGATTGTCCTCCACAGCCCGCTCCTCAGATTAAGGCCTGACCAATATTTTTTTTAAAATAAAAATAAGTAAAATTCAATTTGTTTTTCAGATTTGGAGTATCTCTGGACCTAACTAGAGCTAAATGCTAAGATCTTTCATGGTTGAAAATAAAAAAAGCCTTCCAAAAACATTTTGTGTCTTCAATATGCAAAGTTGTAACTTGTGTTCATGTCATAGTCTATTATTTTTAGTGACTTCAAAATACATTGGATTTGAAATCATTAAAAGACTATGACATGAACACAAATTAGAACTTTAACTGCATATTAAAGAAACAAAATGTTGTTTTTTTTAAGTCACCATGAATGATTGTAACATTAGCTCTAACTAAATCCAGGAATAAATCAAATCCGGAAAAAAAATTTGAAAAAAAAAAAAAATCCGCCATACGTCCTCTTTCAAAGCTGTGGAGGACAAACAAACAATTTTTTTTTGGCCTTATGTAGGCCTACTTACAGATGAGCTTTTGAGATCCACATGCTTTGGGAAAAGTTCCATAAAATATGAGTGAATACAATAATAAACAAAATTGCAATACAATAATAAACGCAGTGGCAAGAACATATTGCTTAGAGGGGTATTGAATTATAGAAAATGTTTCAAGTATACTGATTGTAAAATGCATATAGATAGGTAATGGATCTTGTGACAGAAAAACAGACTGTATGAAGTGGAAAGAGCGTGGGTGACAGAAATATCTAAATGCAAAAAGACACTTTTGTGGACAGTGAGTGGTTAGAAAATGGTGCATGATGATCTTGAACACCTTAATTGAAAGTATGCAGTATGGATGAAACTTTTGAAAATACTTGATTTTTAGATGGAATCATGTAAAACAATAGACATAAATATATAATGTATTATATTAATGGATACATAGTGGATCTTGAGATATAAACACACATACTGTTGATGCCATTTACCAAAATCAAAGTTTGTTTAAGTGTTGTGCATCCTTAATCATTGCATTCCTATGGTATGTTTGTTTATGTGATGAGCGCCCTTGAAGTGTTAAGCTAAACATAGCCTGCAGCCCATCAATCACATGTTATTTGGTGCCGAATTTGGCACTGGAGGCTGTCATCTTGGTTTTTGATGTATTGTAGTGTAGAAGCTCTCGGTAAAGACACAATTAATCTTTACCTGAACCAACATAATTATATTTGTGACAAGAACAAGAAGAAGAATAGCAAGTGAAGATAATAAACATCATCAAGATACGTTTCAGCTAAAGTGTATCCTTGGATTTGTGATGATTTGTGTCACTTTTTGTTGTTGGTTCGAGTCATCGAAGATTGTATTATTTAGTACCAAGCTTCTGCTAACCAGGGGAGCAAAGCAAGTTTGCCCCTACATTTGTAAAGATTAATTTTCTGTAAAAAGATGCTATAGTTGGTAAATAGTTACCAAATAAAGGTTCAGTTTAGCGTCTGTTTTGTAAGCTTACCTAAAAATAGCTAAAAGCTTAAGGTCGTGTCAGCAGTGTAAACATAAACATTGCATTGGCACAGACAGTCACCGCAGCCTCAGTCATGTCAGGCGTCACTGAATATAGCAAATATTAATGAGTGTGCATGTAGATAAATGCACACTTGGTAGAAGCTTATAGATTAGAACTTCAAAGAAGTTTTCAAGGCCTATGAATCCGAATCAAATAAAGATATCAGTAGTAGTGCCTGCATGTACATTTCTAACACTCCCACGAGTCGCTTACGACAACAAAAGCACAAACTGACACGGGACTACTACTGAAAAATAGCTTTGTGGTATTTTAATAAATATCTAATTAAGGGGTAACAAGTTTACTCCCACCAGTCGCGAGTCGCTTACGACAATTAAAATAAAGTTTGGTAGTAAAGTGCCTGCATGTACGCCTCTAATACTGACATCAGTAATCTTGCAGTTGCACAGCTAGTGCATGCAGGAATAACTCATAGAATCATACAACACTGACACAGGACTTCTACCTAAAAAAGAGTTTTGTGGTATTTTGTTATCAATAAACGGGCGCAAAGAGCTTACTCCCGCCTGTCGGTGCACGATAAACGAGTGGATCGAGCTAACTCCCACCCGTCGGTAAGCAACGTAGGGCCTGCATTCAAGCGAAGTTTCGTGTATACTGACATTCGCATTTATTTCAGGTTTCGATACATGTAGCCTCACAAAGCACACCTTACACAGGTCCTACGTCTAGTTTCTCACATAAATTTGTGAACCGTTGTTCACTTTAGAAAAGTATTGCGCCGTTGCCTGCATCGGCGTCGTTTAGTTAATTAGATTCGTTTGATTGCTATCGAAAACATCATGTCGAGTCATAAAACCAGTTCGAATTAAGAAGCAGAAGATCTTATAAAAGTGATGCATTATCAAAAAGTACAGAATATGCATTATTACAAGCTGCAACTCGAAAGGTAGAGCTAGAATGTCGAGCCAAAGCAATGAAGGAAAAACAAGCTTTAGAAAGTGAGGAATTTAATATCCAAGCAAGGGCAAGGGACTTACAACAACAAAAAGAGTGGTTGGAAATGAAGACTGAAATAAACATAGAGCAAGCCAAAATAGATGTATTGGAGGATTATGAACATAAATCCCAGAGCTTAAGAAGTAGACCAAAATCGGTGCTTGATGACCTCACAGAAGCTCAACCAGATACAAACACATCAGTGAGGCAGTGGTTGAACCACAACACTAGAGAAGGTCAAGAAATTGATGGCAAGTTCCTAGCTAAACATGATACAATTGGTGCTGTAGGTCTAAATCCAGGGCAAGACCAAAATACACACATGTGGAGTTGGGACCTGCAAAAGAGCAGCCAGCAGTGGGCATGACTACTGATGGTAAAGTACATACTGATTTAGGTCAACAAGTTCAGCCAAGAAGCAGGTTAACAACCAGTCAAGTTATGCAAGTCAACTTTCCACCACCAAGTGAAGTCTTGTTTCGTGCAGCAGCACCTGAGGAATCAGAGAGTACAGGGGACAGAATACCCCCACATTATTTGTCAGCCACGAAATATGAAAATATTGATGAACAGTATCGTCACCATGGTCAAGAACAGTACAGTGAACAGTATGAACATGACGGGCCTTCATCAGTAAAGTATGGTCATAGAGTAACCGTCACCAGAGCCTGATGTGAAGAAAAACAAGTCATGTTGCCACGGCAACATACAACAGAAAGTGAAAGAAGAAGATAAAGATACCAGTATAGAAAATTTGCACGCATAACCAAGACAACTTAACAAGGCTGCTGGTGGAACAACATAAACAAGCGAGTCTACCAAAGCGGACATTACAGACATTTACTGGAGACCCGCTTCAGTATGTTACTTTCATCTGAGCCTTCAATTCATAATCGAAAATAAGAGCAAAAGCAATAGAGACCGTCTGTACTATCTTGAACAGTACACAAGAGGTGAAGCCAACAGTTTGGTGAAAAGTTGTATTCACATGGATGATGAGGTTGGTTACCTGGAAGCAAAAAGGTTGCTGGAAAGGAAATATGGTAATAAGCACAAGATTGCAGAGGCTTACTTAGCGAAGATGAGGCAGTGGCGAATGTGAAAGGTGATAGTTCAGGGCTACAAGATTTGTCATTATTTTTGTTAGAATGCAAAAATACCATGACCAGCCTGGGCTATACTAATGAGTTGCAAAAGTACAGCAAACATTAGAATGTTGATGATGAAGTTACCATATAGTATGAGAGACAGATGGAGGAGACAAGTAGATTATGTAGAAGAAGAAAGAAACAAAGTGGTAACATTTGAAGACTTCACCTCCTTCTTAGAAAAACAGGCTAGAATCGCAACTAATGCTGCCTACGGTAGAAGTGTGACGGAGAAGGAAGATAGTACTAAGAAGGAAGAAAGGGTAAAAACCCAAACTATCAGACTTATAAAGCTAGAAGAAATCTAGCAACAAACACAGAAGCTGTGTCGGCAAGTGTGACATCAAATAGTCCAGGAGCCAGACCAAATGTAATGTCATATAGTCCAGGAGCCAGGCCAAATGTGTCGTCAAGTAGCCCAGGAGCCGACAAGCCGTGTACATATTGCAAGGGTAAATATCACACTTTGGAAATGTGTAACAAATTGAAGGAAAAGCCTATAAGTGACCGGTTGCAGTATCTAAGAGAGTTGGGAGTTTGTTTTGGCTGCCTAAAGAAAGCAACACATTACAGTAAAATCTGCAAATACAAGCTTACCTGCAAGACATGTAAAAAGCGCCATCCAACAGTGCTGCATGTGAAACAGGAAGAGACAAAAGAAGTCTGGTGAAGTTGCCAATCAGACATGTGGGCTTACAGGCGCCGGAGTTAAATCTAGTGAATCATATCCCACAATAATACCAGTCATAGTCTACTCAAGAGTTTCCAGAATGTCTGTAGAAACTTACGCCTATCTCGACAACGGCAGTGATGCTGTATTCTGTTCTGAAAGGCTGCAAAAGGAACTGCATGTTAAAGGCAAGAAAACCAAATTGGAAATTGAAACCATAACAGATGATATCATAGTAGACAGTGAAATCATCCAAGATTTAGAAGTTTCTGACATGAACAGAAATAATATCATCTCTCTTCCAAAGGCATATACACAAGATAAGATCCCTGGTGACTTGGCTGACATCATCAACCAGGATGATATTGATGCAATTCCTTATATGGAAGAAGTTAAGCTAGGAAGATTAAATGATGAATCTCAATGCCATATTGGTCTCCTCATAGGAAATAATGTGCCTAAAGCATTTGAGCCAATACATGTAGTAAATAGCCAAGGTGAAGGGCCTTTCGCCTGCCAAACTAGACTCGGATGGACAGTGTATGGTGTCAAAAATAAAGAACACAAAAGGACATCAGTCATCCACAGAATTAAGGCACATGACACTATTGACCAGCAATTAGAGAAACTCTACAATGCTGAGTTCAATGAGCGAATCATTGACGATAAACCAGAGAGAAGCGTGAGTGAAGGACAATTCCTAAACAAAGTAGAAGCATCAATCAAGTATGTAGATGGGCACTACCAAGTAGGTTTCCGCTCAAAGATGATGACATGAAATTGCCGAACAATATACATCAAGCGAATTGCGAGCATGCCATCTGAAGAGGAAGTTAGAAAGGGACTCGGTTTTCAACGACCAATACACTGCATTCATGAATGATATGTTTAAAAATGATTATGCAGAAGAAGTGCCCAAAGATGCATGCAATAGAAAGGATGGCAAGGTGTGGTACGTCCCCCACCATGGGGTGTTTCACCCCACCAAGGGCAAGCTACGAGTTGTATTTGATTGTGCGGCGAAGTACATGGGCCAGTCTTTAAACTCACAATTACTAAAAGGACCCGACTTGACAAGCAACTTGGTAGGTGTGTTGACGAGGTTTAGAGAGCACCCTGTTGGAGTTGTAGCAGATATAAAAGCAATGTACCATCAAGTGCGTGTACCAGAATCAGACAGAGACTTAGTAAGATTTCTATGGTGGCCCTACGGTGACCTGAGTCTGCCTCTGAAGGAATATAGGATGAATGTGCACTTGTTTGGCATAACCGTCACCTTCATGTGCGAATTTCGCACTGAGAAAGACCGCTGATGATGGTAAGGAGAAATACAGCGAAGAAGTATGCAACACGGTGCTGTCCAACTTCTATGTCGATGACTACCTCAAATCTATCGAAAGTGAAAGCAAAGCTATTCAACTCGTCAGTGATCTCACCAATTTGTGTAAGGATGGTGGTTTCAAGTTGACCAAGTGGTTGAGTAACTCAAGAGAAGTGTTGCAAAAGGAACTACAGTTGAAGGTCGAAAGCACATACTTCTGGACTGATAGTCAGACCGTGATCAAGTATATTAACAATGACACCGCCAGATTCCACACCTTTGTGACTAATCGAGTCGCATTGATTAGAGATGGCTCCCAGCCACACCAATGGAAGTATGTAGGAACCAGCTCAAACCCTGCAGACGACTGCTCAAGGGGCTTAGCCGTTGATTGCTTCCTCAAGAATAGAAGGTGGACTGATGGTCCAGACTTTTACACAAAGCAGAAAACCAGTGGCGAAGACTACCATTGGAAACAGTGCTGAAGAGCTAGCTGATGATCCAGAAGTTAAAAGGAAATTAGTAGTCAACATGGCGTTGACAGAAGAAACAACAGAGACAATGGAGAAACTACTTACACGATTCTCCTCATGGTATCAACCGTCGTTGTGTTGCATGGATCCTCAGAGTCAAGAAACATCTCCGCAAGATCTGTCGTGATAGAGATGATGATAAAGTTGATGATAGAGTTGATAATGGAGATGATGATGGTAGAAAGAATGATGAGAATGAAGAGCATGGCAACATTACAGATTTGCTTAATGTTGCTGACATGCAAGAAGCAGAAAAGAGCTGTGATAGTATATGTCCAAACCAAGGCATATCCAGAAGAAATTAAGACACTAAAAGAGCTGCAATTGAGAAGTAATGACAGTCAGCCAGAAGGCGGCTTGCAACAAGTTAGCAAGATTAAGAAAGCAAGTCCTCTCTACAGACTTAATCCATTTATAGAAGATGGAGTAATCAGAGTAGGTGGTCGACTGGCTAAGTCAGCTCTACCTGAAAAGACAAAATTTCCATCAATCATACCAAAGAAGTCCCACATTGCAAAGTTGATTTTACATAGCGTTCATGAAGCAACTGGACATGGGGGCAGAAACCACATGTTGGCTCACCTGCATAAGAAGTACTGGATAACAAATGCTAATGCAGCAGCTAGAAAGGTTATCAACAGTTGCATCACCTGCAGAAAGAGGAATGCAAAAGTACAACAGCAGATGATGAGTGATCTTCCCAAAGACAGAGTCACTCCAGGAGAGCCACCATTTTCAAGAGTTGGAATGGACTATTTCGGTCCACTAGAAGTTAAACAAGGCCGTAGTCAAGTCAAGCGATATGGTGTAGTGTTCGTCTGCCTTGCATCCAAAGCCATACACATTGAAATGGCAGCGTCTTTGGATACCGATGCCTGCGTAAATGCAGATTCGTGTCCAGAAGAGGCCAAGTGAAACAGATCCGCTCTGACAATGGCACCAATTTGATAGGGGCAGAAAGAGAGTTACGCCGAGAAATTGCAGCTTGGAATCAAGACAGAATCCATGACTACCTTCTGCAAAGAGAGATTGAGTGGACCTTTAATCCACCAGCAGGAAGTCACCATGGAGGCATCTGGGAGCGTCAAATCACGGACAATCAGGAAAGTGATGTGCTCTGTTATAAAGGAACAAATACTAACAGATGACTCTCTTCATACATTACTGTGTGAGATAGAAGCCCTAGTTAACAGCCGACCACTCACCAATGTTCCTGGAGAAGTATCTGATTTAGAGCCACTTACACCAAATCACCTTCTTCAACTAAAGAGTGACATGATCTTACCACCAGCCACTGCAGGAAAGCTGAGTCAGTATGCCAAGCGTCGGTGGAGGCAAGTCCAGTATCTGGCAGACCTGTTTTGGCGCAGATGGATCAAAGAATACCTTCCTCAGTTACAACAAAGACAAAAGTGGATTCACCCACAGCGAAATGCCAAGGTGGGAGATGTCGTCATGGTTGTAAATGAATCTACACCCAGAAACGTCTGGCTGCTAGGAAGGCTGATTGAAACTCTCCTGCAAGTGATGGACTGGTTCGGCGTGTGCGAGTGAAAACTAGGACAAGCATTCTCACCAGACCCATTGATAAACTGTGTTTGCTGTTGGAATCAGAAGTCCCAGATCAAGATATAGGAGTGAAGAAAGATTCTACTTCAGCTCATCCACCAGTACCAGCACTGGGTAACCCAAGTACCAAGCCTAAAACTACGTCCAGTGCTACCAACAATGAAACTGTATCAGTGTCAGGTACTCCAGAATCAAGACCACGACGAACATTGAAACCAGTGAAACGCCTGGACTTGTAAAGAACTAAAGAACTAATAGTGTTATAACAACAAGTTACTGAAACCGTTATAACCAAAAGGTATCAGCTAAGCTAAATTGCCACTTAGTCTGGAGGCTAAGTTACGGATCAGCTGATATATAAAATAAGACTAAACATCAGTTTACGTTAAATTGCCATGAAAGGCAAGCTGACACCTTGCTTTCACTTTGGAACAACTGATGCAAACTGTCAAATTCATCATGAGATCTACCAGATGTGATGACGGATGAACCTACCTGTACTACAGATGTGAAGACTGGTGATTCGTCTCTACAGCGACGTGTCTGCATGCGTTTAGTGTGAAGTTGCCAGATTCGTATACAACTCATCGTCAAGATCAAGAATGAACATGTTTGACACCTACATCACCACATCTGTGAATTTGATTTTGTAAAGAAGAATCCTATGCATGCAATTTGTACCGATGGAACCAGTGTGCATCATTAGCAAGTTTGTTTAAAGTTTGGTACACCACAGGCCCATGGAGTTTTAATTTGCAAGATTCTACATCGTATTCTACTGCTTAAAATGTGTGCACAATTTGTTGGTTGTGTACAGTGATCTACATGTAATCCATATTTGGGATACACATTTGAAAGTAATGTTCTCTGCGTGTATTTTGGAATCTCGATAATGCTCAAATTTGATTTCTCTTGAAATTGTTGCTCTGCTATTAATCAAAGGGTATGCATGATCGAGGTCTGAAATAATTTCACTCAAGTTTGTAATTGTGTATTCCCTTCTACATGTACTTTGCAAGTAAATGCATCAAGTAAATCAGCATTTGGTGTTTTGACTATAACCTGGATTGACTGAATTTGCAAATTTGGGCCATGGCTGCTATGGTTGTGCACAGGCAGTCATATTATATCAAGTTGTGTTTTTCTCATGGCTGCTATGGTTGTGCACAGGCAGTCATATTATATCAAGTTGTATTCTCATTTACAAGGTGTACCAAACAAGATATTCGCATGCAAGGCGTTTTGTACTCTCATCTAAAGGACAGCAACAGACTGCATTTTTAGTTACAAACTAAACATTGTTGTGTTCATGTTGATTAAATATGTTGTGATCATGTTGCACTTAAATAGTATCTCCCATGTGTTCAGTTGGCTTTTCCAATCTCACCAAAATTTGCCTGTTGTGTGGGCTTTTGTTTGGTTTTGTTTCAAGTAATTTTGGTTGGCATGGGCAGTTATCTCTTGAGTGCAGCATCATCTAACTTGTAAAATAAAGCAAAATAATTCTTTCATGTGAAGCTAAAATCACTTTTTGAAATGTCCAAAACTCTGTTTATTTTTTTTGGATTTAATCATTTGAAATTTCTGAAAGGTTTTTTTTGTTTTGAATCATAGCATTGATACAAGTTTTTATTGCACAAGTGAATCTCAGATAAAGGTTTTTTGATTTCATAACTTATTCATGTTTCAAAATCAGTCAAGTTTGATGTTTTGAAGTTTAAGGGGTCACAAAGGCACCTCTTGTAAAAGGTACAGTTTTGTCAGTAAATGGCACACCAAAACTATGTTTTAAGAAGAATTGTTGCTGGTAGCAGACAATTAGGCGCCGGAATGTTGATGCCATTTACCAAAATCAAAGTTTGTTTAAGTGTTGTGCATCCTTAATCATTGCATTCCTATGGTATGTTTGTTTATGTGATGGCGCCCTTGAAGTGTTAAGCTAAACATAGCCTGCAGCCCATCAATCACATGTAATTTGGTGCGAATTTGGCACTGGAGGCTGTCATCTTGGTTTTGATGTATTGTAGTGTAGAAGCTCTCGGTAAAGACACAATTAATCTTTACCTGAACCAACATAATTATATTTGTGACAAGAACAAGAAGAAGAATAGCAAGTGAAGATAATAAACATCATCAAGATACGTTTCAGCTAAAGTGTATCCTTGGATTTGTGATGATTTGTGTCACTTTTTGTTGTTGGTTCCGAGTCATCGAAGATTGTATTATTTAGTACCAAGCTTCTGCTAACCAGGGGAGCAAAGCAAGTTTGCCCCTACACATACTCTTGTAAGACATTTAAAAATGTATATTTTGAAGGGTTCTTTATTAAATATTGCTTGTGATATTTGCTATATACAGTCATGGAAAGGAGTACTTTTTATCTTATTTTAAATGTGAACTTCTCTAACAAAACCCGGATCGCGGAACAAATCAACATATCTGTTTTTGAGTTATAAGCTTCTAAAGATGGCATTCCCATAAAAAATGCAATAAGTTAAATTCTTAATTTCATAGTATTTGACTTTGGGATTAAAGGAAGGGGGATTTGCCATTTGGTCTAATGCCATTTGGTCTAATATCCATTTCGTCTACATCCATTTCGTCTAAACCCATTTGGTCTATATCCACTCGTCTAATAATCATTTGGTCCTTTAACCATTAGGTCCGATAACCATTTGGTCCGATAACCATTTAGTCTAATAACCAATAAGTCTAAAACCATTTAGTCTAACAACCATTTAGTCTAATACCCATTTGGTTTATAACCAATAGGTCTAATAGCCATTTGGTCTAATACTCATTTGGTCTACAAACCATTTAGTCTTACAAGCATTTAGATTATTAATAAATAGGCGAAATGGTATTAGACTAACTGGTTATTAGACCATACTGAGTATAAGGGATAACGGGTATTAGACCAAATGGGTATTAGACCAAATGGTTATTAAAGAAATATTAGACCAAATGGTTATTAGACTATATGGTTAGTAGACATACCGGTTATTAGACCAAACAATATTAGACTAATGGACATTAGACAATATGATTATTAAACTACGTGGCAATTAGCCTTTCTGGTAATAGACCAATTGAATATAGACTAAACGGGAATTAGACCAAATGGAATTAGACCAAATGGCAATAGACCAAAGGAAGGGGTATGAACGTTTGGACAGTATTTATTGTGGGACATTAGAGCACATCAGACATATCGAATTGCATTCTAAATACAAAGAATGGCCTTCTGATATCAACAAATTTTGATTTTTGAAATTGCAATGTAATACACATTTTATGGCAAATCATTAAAAATTGATATTTTGATATTTAACAGTAAATCTAATGATTTCTACCTAAAGTGTATGTAGGTGGGATGAAAAGCTAACGATCAATTGAAAATTTTGACCTTTCGTATTGAAGATATGGATTTTTGTCCTCAAAACACCAACAAAAATTAGGTCTTTTTGGGAAAAAAATCCATATCTTCAATATGAAAGGTCAAAATTTTCAATTGATCGTCAGCTTTTCCTCCCTGCTATATACACTTTAAGACTATGTCATTAAGTTTATAAAATTTACTTCGAGGACTGTTAGGCCTGTATCTCCAAAATGTGAAAAATATCATATTTTAATAATTTGTCATAAAATTTGTATTATATTGTGAATTTCATAAAATGAAAATTATTTGATATTAGAAAGACATTCTTCGTATTCAGAATGCAATTCAATAGGTCTGATGTGCTCTCATGTCCCACAAAAAATGCTGTCGAAATGCTCAAAACGCTCATTCCAGTTCCCTTAAGTGGACTTTTTAAATCCTGGAAAGTAATTATTGAAAAGAGGATTTTTTAATCAAATATTACCAGTTGAACTAGGATAATCTTGTGTACTCAGAACAGCATTAAGGTTGGTCTGAACCCTGGAATTATGGCAACTTTCGGGCCTCATAACTGCTAAATTGTTGGTCTAAAGTATATAAAAGTGTACATAAAATATAAACACAGATATTATTACATTTCACAACACAGTGTTTCACGCCAAAGCGATCTTCAGGTGAATAAATTAAAAATGAAAAACACGATGATCAAAAGCCTTTCCAAAAACTCCGTAACATAGCAACGAAATAAAGCGTGCACGTCTGCATAGCGTGCTGTGATGTCGAAAAACACACCTAAGCGCCAAGTATGACGCGCATAGAACGGCAGGTGGTGAAATAGGTTATGGAGAAAATAATGAATAGGCCTAAACATACCATATGAAACATTACTTTTTCTTAACACGGCTATGACGACATTTACTTATCAGCTCACTTCTGTTGTTGAGCGAGATTCTTGGATTACTCATTTTTG
The DNA here is from genome assembly GCF_039555335.1 of Amphiura filiformis. Lineage (NCBI taxonomy): Eukaryota > Metazoa > Echinodermata > Ophiuroidea > Amphilepidida > Amphiuridae > Amphiura > Amphiura filiformis. The sequence goes on along the minus strand of NC_092640.1, from coordinate 43,907,937 downwards.
AGTTTAAGATTGCCATTTTTTCTTCTAAACAAAGGTTACAAATTCCTGATCTTCTCATTTTGGTGTTGGATTTTTGGACTATATCCCAACTGATGTTGAATTTTTCATCTTTGTGTTTAAGCCCCCAAACATATTTCGATAGTTCTGTCTCCTTTTTGTATTTTTCTAGCCGAAAAGACTTAGTGTGGTTGTTGTACCTTTCCTTAAATGTATCGCCTGCTAATCCAATATATTGCTTTGATTCATTGTCTGAGTTTACTGTGGCTTTGTAAACTATAGCTTGAGATAAGCACTTTCCACTAAGAGGACAGCTGTCCTTTTTTCTACAATTACACTCTTCTTCGGGTGGCTTATCGGCGCTACGTCTGATTTGTGCGTTGCGGGATTTCATAATCGCGCCTATATTTCTCGTGCAACTATAACTTACTTTCACGGTGTTCTTGTTGAACATTTTAAACAGCTTACTCCCTCTTGGAAAATGCTTATTAATTAGGCGAATAAAGGTACCTCCTACGTTTGTTTTAACGTTCTTACTAAATGGCGGATTAAACCATATAACCTTTCTTTTTCTGCTCTTATTCTTCTTTTTGAAAATATCTTTTTTTGTCGAATTGATATTTTCATTTTAACTGTACTGGATTTTTTCATAATAGCCACATGAACTTAACGCTTACGTTATGCGTTTCGGCTGCTTGGTCGAAAATCTCTTTGCTTGAGGACAAAGTAGAAATTCTCTTGCTGATTGCTGCAGGTATATTTCTAATTATCGTTGGTGGATGGTTAGAGCTGGTGTTGATATATACAGGTGGATTGTTCGGCTTTCTGTACGGTTTGTAGCTTCCGTTGATAAGATTCAGATTAACATCTAGAAAATTAACTGATTTAAGGTTCGTTTCAACTGATATTCTCAAGCCGTATGACTTGAAAATTTCTGTGATTTTCTTTCGCATTCTGTCTGCGTCACTTCCGGAACATTTTCTGAGAACAGCTAACCCATCATCCCGATATAGTCCCACGCTTTCTGCTCCAAGGTTCGCTTCAACTCAAAAATGAGTAATCCAAGAATCTCGCTCAACAAAAGAAGTGAGCTGATAAGTAAATGTCGTCATAGCCGTGTTAAGAAAAAGTAATGTTTCATATGGTATGTTTAGGCCTATTCATTATTTTCTCCATAACCTATTTCACCACCTGCCGTTGCGCGTCATACTTGCGCTAGGTGTGTTTTTCGACACCGCGTACGTTGCGTGCACGCTTTATTTCGTTGCTATGTTACGGAGTTTTTGGAAAGGCTTTTGATCATCGTGTTTTTCATTTTTAATTTATTCACCTGAAGATCGCTTTGGCGTGAAACACTGTGTTGTGAAATGTAATAATATCTGTGTTTATATTTTAAAATAGCTCTACCATTTATTGGTATCGAGCACTGTATAGCTGTCTGTGATACTTCTACTTCTTAATAAAAGTGTACATATTTAGAATGGCAAAGACTCGATAAGTTCATCTGTGAGGTCAAATTTGGGCCCAAATGCTCAATTTTGGCCCAAAATCCCAAAAAACGGTTTTTTGGCCCACTTTTTTTTGTGCAACGTAAAAAATAAATGCTTGGGCCAAAAGCAAATTTTTCATTAATTTTTAAAAACTTGCAGCTGTTTTTTCATTTTTTTAAATTTCAACCAACTTCGAGAAATTTGCAAAAAAAAAAAAAAAAAAATGCTGAATTTTCAAAAAAATCGTAAAAAAAAGCCAGATTTTTGCCCAAATTTCAAATATTTTTGGTGAAGTTGGTCAAAATTCACAAAAATAAAAAAACGGCTCCTAGATATTTTTAGAGCTTGCATATTCCATGTTAGATCAAATCTTTGGCACTAGGTTGGCTTGGCGTAGGGGCAGCCCATGGAAGCAGTCTTTGCCATTCTGGTGATCATAGGTTGTTCACAGGTTAATCACATGTTGTTACTTGAGGTACATCATTATTCAAACACCTGTCTCCTCAGTAAAAGGCAGCATCAGTTTTATAACGTATTTGCACATACTGCCATTTACTTGTGATTACAGATTTCGACTGCTCAGTGCCAGAAGTGAGTAAGTGCATTAGCTGCCCTGTGAATTTGGCAATTTACACACAGTATATTGTACTTGTCTACACATGATAGTCACATAATTATGATGGCAACTATTGCCCTTACCCACTTCTGGCACGGATTAGTCAATTTATGCTTTCCATTTTGTTTCTTAATACCTTAACTCTCTCCACAGAGGTGTCAATTGCAGACGACAAGTTTCAGTTGTGTTTCTTGTAATTCATAAGTTTCAAAATTTTAAACTTTCATGACCATATTTGGAATCGACATGGAAAATGCATTACAATGAGTACAAACAAGCCTAGTATTGGTTCAGTTGTTTTTTAGATTGCTCTTGATATTTTGAGAAAATATCTCAAAACTGGGATTTTTTATGTTTAGCTAGTGCATAGAGCATTAAGATGTTTCAACTGTATAATGGTTATTTTCACAAATTTCACAAATCCTGAGAAATTAAAGACATGTGAAATGTTCAATAATGTATTGTATGCATGGAGTACGATTGAGTAACTTCATACTTCTTGAGTAACTTCAAATTGCTTGAATGGGTTATTCTTGTTGAAATCCATACACCCTGTATGGACAATATGACCTTAATATTTCACACAGGGAGTGTAGATTTCCAATGAGATAACCAAAATGGGTGACTCAATTTGAAATCTACACCCCCTTTGTGGCATATTAATGTCATGTCTTCCATAGGGGGTATATGGATTTCAAATAGAATAGCGCAATGTTCATTTTGCTTCAAATCACAAAAATATCTTTGTGCAAAAATATTAACTTACACAAGAAAAACACTAGCGAAGTTCCTCTGAAAGTGCCGCAAGGCATTAAGCCACAAAGCCACCTTGATAAGAATTCTGTTCAGACCTATAGCGGACATACCCCTACCCTTTGCAGCATAGAAAGATTGTGTTGATTACCTAGCCAGTGCTATTTTTAAATGTCTCTATATACCCTCTGGCAGGTCTTTTGTGAGACATGTTGCCACGGATATAGACGATAAATAGACTGAAAAATTACCCTAATTCTTTATTCCTGCATTTCTTTTAAGAGGTTGCAGTGTTAAGTCAGACTGGTCAGTTTTAAATGTAGAAGATACCTAGCAAACACAAAAATGCAGGGAATGCCTTTTGATGAGAGCGAGAGCAATTGCTCTTCACTGCACTCCTTAAATCTGATATAGGAGAGTGATTTTTAGCTCTCCTTAGTTGACCATTCTCTCCTTACATTCTATTGTAAATACTCTAAACAGCTCTCCTTGAAGGCTCCAGAAGAGCTATTTAATGCTCTCCTCCAAATTCCAAAAGACAGTCCCTGACAATGTTCTTACAATGTTATAAACATGTTTTGGTTTTATTTGAAATGTTTTGATTACATTTAAATTAATGTTGGGTTATATAAAAGTCATGAAAATGCTTTTAAAAAGTTTCATATGAACAAATTTTAAAAATGTTGTCCAAATGTTATTGTAAAATATTGTGGACAAAATGCTATTGCAAAATATTTTGCCAACTCTTTTTAGAGTTGGCAAAATATTTTGCAATACTTAAAAGTAACATGTTAGAATGTTTTGCATAAACAGGGCTGCCAACTAGTACGGATTTTCCGTATTTCGTACGGAAATTGGTAAAGAATACGGGAGTACGGATTTTTGTCCTTTTGTTCAAAAAGTTAGTTATATGTATTAAAAGTAAGGCCATTTGTTATGTGAAAATAAAATACATTAAAAATTGTTTGTGTTTCGTGTTTCGTAAAATCAATCTCTTCCCCTGCTATTAAGGTCCTAATGAGGTATCATTTACATTGACCTCGCTTATGTGAGCGTATAATTGTGTTTTGTTGAAGAGGTGATTGATTTATACCACGGGCTATAATATATCACGGACTGTTATTAGCCATGATTGCCAGGCATGCGCGTGCAAATGAAAACTTTTCGATGGACTATTTTGAGTTTTGCGACAGAAAGATAATTTGAAGTGCAGATTTCGCCCGATTTTTTTATGTTTGAAATATAAATATGGCATCGATTGGAAAGAAAATTAGCAGCAGCAGTGCCAGGAAGCAAGAATTTAGGCCTGACTACATCAAAAGATGGAACCGTGATTCCAAGCGGGAGGGATAAACACCATGCACGGTCACGTGTACGCTTTGCAACACACGAACAGCGATTTCAGCATGGGGCGCGGGGTGCAAATGATATCACATCGCATCTTTAATCGAAGAAACACAAGGGAAGCGTGGATGCCAAGTCTAGCACTCGGCCAATAACAAGTTTTGCACAACCAACGGATTATTCGGTGATAAAAGCCGAGACTCTAATGACTCAGTTTTTCATCGAACATAACATACCCTTAGCTTTGCAGCAGCAGATCATTTCACAAATTTGGTGAAACAGATTATCAAAATGCATTGGCTTTTGATATACATGTATCAGCTGTGTTGAATGCAAAAAGCAACAATCAAAGGTAATTCCTTATGTAGTGAGCATCTACGATTATATATATTATTTGTGATAGTACTTTAGTTAAAACATTAGTTACATTTACCTCTTGAAAATAAAGCGTGACTATACACATATTTTAGGGCGTGGCGTCTTTTCAAAATACTGATTTTGTAAGGAAAATACTGATTTTGAGGTCTAAGAATACTGAAAAGTGTTTTTCAAAGTTGGCAGCCCTGCATAAAGTTTATTATTAAAGTATTCTATGCCCTTTATTTAACTCGACATATCAATAAAACATTTTCTGTAAAACGTGTTGTATTTGTTGGAATAACTAAAATGTAAAAAAGCAAGGGATGTGCCAGCATCGGATCCTTTGCTGTTTTTTCAAGTCTGGATTTGTGTTTATTTGTTGTCTTGTTTAATTGTAACACTTTGTGTTAGTAAACTGTTCTTTCTTTCTTATTAATTATATTCAGTTTCCTCTTGTAGCGAGCAATCGTTTCCCCATTGTGTTTATTTGTTCTTGTACAGGATGTGTAGCCCCATTACCTACTTTACTTGTATTATGCAAGGGAAACAGTTAAGCATCAGTAATGATCTCCTGTACTTGTGTAATATTTGTTTGTGTGTATTGTATACCTCGACTGCTTACATTAGACCCAGTTTGAAGCACCGTTTATCAGTGAGAGCTGGTAGCCTATGGATAGAGTGTCCGTCTAGAGATCGGAAGGTCGTGGATTCGAATCCCATGCCAGCACATCCCTTGCTTTTTCTTTTCAAGTTGGGTTGTGTCCCAGTCGGGATTTGCGTTTATTTGTTTTCTTGTTTTATTGTAACACTTCAACTGTATCAGTGTTTGAAATAGGCCCTAAGGCCAAAAAAAAAAAGTTGTTTGCTTGCCCTCAACCGACCGACCCTAATTTTGGAAATCAGAAAAAAGTTTTTTTTTTCTATTTACTGTACAAAAGAATACCGACCCTATTTTTGGAAATTCCTGAAAAAGTTTTTTTTTCTTTTCAAATTTTTGCATTCTGAAGATGTAAAAAAAATGTACTTTAGAGCTTGTGTTCAACATTTTAGTTGTTTTCTAATATTAGTTGATTCATTTTGACACCAAAATTGTCTGATTTTTCATATTTTGAGCCTTAATTAATACAAACATTAGAGTTTCCTAGTAATTAGAAAAAAAAAAAAAAAAAAAAAAAAAGAAATCCCGACCGACCGACCCAATTGTTAAAATTCAATTGAGGGCAAGCAAACAATTTTTTTTCTTGGCCTAATCTACAATGGGTATTTGTACCTTTGGGTTTCAAATCTATTTGTGTTCATCCATATCAAAACGATGCACTTGTCCGCTGCTACATCATGTGTCTCATTTCACATAATAGTTAAGAATAAATACTAGACTCAACTCAAGTGGAGGTCACTTCAAATCATCCCCAAGTCACATGGTTAAGGAATGTTCTCTGTATTATAAACCATGTGACTTGGAGATGATTTGAATTGGTCTCCACTTGAGATGAGTCTGGTATTTATTCCTAGCTATTATGTAAAAAGAGACACATGTAGCAGTCGACAAGTGCAATTTACACTGGCCTAAAATTATAATGGGCTATTCCATGTAAAATACATACATCCCCTATAGAAGACATGATCTTGGTCTTCCACACAGGGGGTGTGAATTTCAAATGAGGTTACAGGAATGAGTGACTCCATTTGAAATCTATACCCCCTCTGTGGGAGATTAAGGCCATGTCTTCCATAGGGGTGTATGTATTTCAACTGTAATAGCCAAATGTTATTCTGATCCACATTTTGTGACACTTTGTAAGACTGCAGACTCACAAACCAACAACAGGTCAAGTCATGGCTTGATGTTAAAGTCAGTGTTGAGACTGAATCCATTTTGCTGACCCTGGTGACAAAATTTCACTGGTCCAGTAGTGTACAGGCATTTGGCCTACATCATTTCGAACCCCATTGATTCTGAGACTCTAATGTCTCCTGTCTACTGAGACCCTACTGTCTCCTGTCTACTGAAGAAAACACTTCTATAGCTATGATTCTTAAATGTTATCTACTGAAGATATCAATTATATAGCTATGATCCTTGAATGCTGTCTACTGAAGATAGTACTTCTGTAGCTATGGTTCTTGAATGCTGTCTACTGAAGATAGCACTTCTGTAGCTATGATTCTTGAATGCTATCTACTGAAAATAACACTTCTATAACTATGATTCTTGTCTACTGAAGATAGCACTTCTATAATAGCTGAGTCTTGAATAATATCGGCTCAAGATAGCACTTCTATCTACTCAAGATAGCACTTCTATAACTATGATTCTTGAATGCTATCTACTGAAGATAGCACTTCTATAGCTATGATTCTTGATTACTTGATATACTTGCATGTATAGCTATGATTCATAAATGTTGTCTATGAAGATATCATTTCTATAGCTATGATACTTTAATGCTGTCTACTGGAAATAATATAGTATTTACCTATCACTGGATAATGTTGTGAATCCTGAAATACTTTATCTACTGATGTTATCATTTAATTGCAGTTTTGATTCTTGAATACTCTCTAAATTCTAAAGAGTGAAAAAGTCAATCCTCCTCGGAGTGACTCTTCGGGTCAATCGAAAAGATTGACATTTCAATCTACCAAGAGTGAAAATCACATATTTTTCCCCATACCAGTAAAATTTTCACTCTGCAAAGAATGAAATTACAATTTTCTTTTTCACAGAGTTCCCTCAGCACAATCTCTCTCGATTGAAGTGTGTTTAAATTTAATAAACATAAATAAACTTCAATCGAGAGAGATTGTGCTGAGGGAACACTCTGTGAAAAGATTGAAAATTTCACTCTAAAAAGATTGAAATTTCACTCTTTACAGAGTGAAAATTTTTACTCGTCAGATGTGAAAAATGTGATTTTCACTCTTGGTAGATTGAAATGTCAATCTTTTCGATTGACCCAAAGAGTCACTCCGAGGAGGATTGACTTTTTCACTCTTTAGAATTTAGAGAGTACTGTCTACTGAAGATAACACTTCTAACTATATAGCCTGCTATGTGGAAATACAATGGACCTTGATTGCTATCCACTGGAGAAAACACTTAAGCTTATTAAGGGATAGCAAAGTTCCCTGAGTGTTGAAAAACTGATAGAGAACTGTGATATCAAACATACAATTCTGCACTTTATTTTTTTGATGTTTATATCTCATTGTTATCATGTCATTTGTCAAAGTACATCACATTTATATCAATAGTAGAAAATGAAATTGCATTTCACTTGGAGAGGAAAAAAAACAGTCTGCCATTACAAGGGAATATTGAGGGGGATTCCCTGATGTTATAGATGTATTGACTAAAACATGTCCCTTTTGCTTACAGAGTTCTATGCCTCTAGGAAGACTTTCATTCAAAGAACTTTCAATACAATGACACAAGGATCAATACAATGACAAGAGGATCACATTAGATGGATGTTGGCAAAAGCAAATATGTGACCCATTCCGACAAAACCAGGAACAAGTCTCATTTTTGACATTTCATGATTTGAATAAAAATGTAAGCACAGGACAATAAGCTTCAAAATGATACCAAAATTATATACATAGCATCAAAACTTTTCAAGATGTGGATAATTTTGTAAATGATACCTTGATATTTGTGCAAAATTGCTAGTCTGTGTAATGTGCTAATTAGTTTTCTGCCTGACACAGGATTGAATAGGGATTATCATTGTTCAACTGTCAATTACTCATTTAAAAAAAACCTCTTTTTAATAAGGATTTGAAAGTCCACTTTGTCCCACAGTCATATACCATGAAATTAAGAATTCCAAAATTTGATTTTTTTTTTTAATGGGAATGTCATCTTTAAAGGCATATAACTCAGAAACATGCCTGGCAACTTGTTCCAGGTTTTGTTGGAGCTGGTCACATATACCGATGCTGAAATGAACTATTTCAGTTGAAACCCATACATCCTGTATGGAAGACATGACCTTAATCTCCCACACAGGTGTATATTTCAAATGGAGGCACCCATTCAGGTAACTCCATTTTAAATTCACACTCCATGTGTGAAGATTAAGGTCATGTCATCGGGGGTGTATGGATTTCAACAGGAATAGCCTAATATGTAAGCTGTTCTCATAACTAGGAATATGGCAAAATGTTACTTATTAGTTTTCATTTCAAACTTAAGGGATCTAAAATGAGCGTTTATTGCGTTTCGACAGTATTTTTTGTGGGACATGAGAGCACCTCAGACCTATCGAATTGCATTCTGAATACGAAGCATGTCTTTCTGATATCAAATATTTTTCATTTTTTGAAAATCACAATAATATAATACAAATTTTATGACAAATTATAAAAATTTGATATTTTTCAAATTTTTGATATAACAGTCCTCGAAGTAAATTATATAAATCTAATGGCATATTCTTAAAGTGTATGTAGCAGGGAGGAAAAGCCGATGGTCAATTGAAAATTTTGACCTTTCATATTGAAGATATGGATTTTTTTCCCAAAAGACCTAATTTTTTTGGTGTTTTGGGGAAAAATCCATATCTTCAATATGAAAGGTCAAAATTTTCAATTGATCGTCGGCTTTTCATCCCACCTACATACACTTTAAGTATAAATCATCAGATTTGTAAAGTTTACTTCAAGTACTGTTAAATATAAAAATATCAATTTTTAATGATTTGCCATAAAATGTGTATTAAATTATGCAGTTTCAAAAATCAAAATTATTTGATATCAGAATGACATTCTTCGTATTCAGAATGCAATTCGATATGTCTGATGTGCTCTAATGTCCCACAATAAATACTGTCCAAACGTTCATACCCCAGCCCTTAATCATTGCAATTTCTACATGCATATGGATTATACGTTCTAGCACACAAAGGAATTCTGTTTGGGCGCACTATAGTTTAACTATGGCAAATGACACTTTTCTTTTCCTCATTAGGCACATAATCAATATTCCTTCTCGTCTATTAAAAAAAAATTGTATTTCAGTGATTAATGGTGCCAATCTATCTAATTATGCAAGAAGCAAACCATGGTCTTTCAATAGAAAATATGATATTATGTTATGCCTAATTTTTACAGTATAAAAATTGGTTCCGCTTTGAGATAATGCCACAAAACTTTTTAGTGTATATCAAAAAAGTATATGCATTTAATAATAAGTTAGTGTGAAGCCAAATTGTGATTGAGTTTTCATCAAAAATATAAATGATACAAAAAATGACACATACAATGAATTTAAAAACCCAATTTTGATTTTGCTCGACAAATGATTGATAGTATATTGGTCTTATCACTAGCAGGGTATATTTGCACACCTATACTGTTTACATAAATGCTTTACACTGCAAAAACAGCAGAGCAACACTTAATAAACACTTTAACACTTCATAAACACTTGTTTATACAGTGAAGGTATAGGGATGTTAATTTATAAACACCAAAACATATTTAGAAATATGAAGATGTTTATTTTTTAACAAAAAATAGTGTTTAAATACATATTTTAAACACTATCTTATGTTAAAAAACATAAACATCTTCATATTTTAAACGTGTTCTGGTGTTTATAAATTAACACCCCTATACCTTCACTGTACAAACAAGTGTTTATGAAGTGTTAAAGTGTTTATTAAGTGTTGCTCTGCTGTTTTTGCAGTGTAACTACTTTATTTTCTTAAAAACATTTGTACTAATAGGAGTATCACATATAAATCTCAATTTCAGAAATTTGATAGAGTTGCTTGCATTCAATCGTAATGATAACACAAGGAACGTATTATATAGATGCAAACAAGAATCATTAACTCTCTTCACGCGGGTGTTGACTGCAGACGACAAGTTTCAAATTTTATTTTAAAATTCAAAAATTTCAAAAATGTAAATTGTCATGACCATATTTGGAATCAGCATGAAAAATGCATTAAAATGAGTACAAACAAGCCTTGTATTGATTCAGTAGTTGTTAAGATAGCTCTTGATATTTTGAGAAAATATTTAAAAACTTCAACTTTTTCTGTTGAAGCGCATGGCTAGCACGCAGAGCATTAACCTCCAGGCTTGCTTTGGTAATAAATAGTCTATAGTCTATACAAGCAACAAATATTTACTTTTTGCACAGTCTTGTAAAAGGCAAAGTAATCTGTATTTAAATGAACAGTTGCATAGTGTTACTATCTGTATCAGCAGGGGTACTCAGTGATGCCAACACACACTTTATTCACTGAATTTGAGTACTTGGCAAGCACTTGCCGCTACTCTGAAAGCCATGCTGTTACTGGCCTAAAATTGGGCTACGTTTACAAGTGTCAGGCCGCGGCCATAATGTTATGTATTTTCCTTTTAATTTAGCCGAATTATATAGGTTTTGAGTCTCTGAAGCTCCAAATTGCAATAACAATGAGTTTTGTGATCATTTTATTTTCTTCGGTCAGGAAATTTCAATTGACACCGGAAGTTTTATCAGTCAAATTCTTTTCCGCCCAATTTCTTTACAATGCGATTAGGGACTGTTCACAAACACTTGTAAGGGGGGCCTGATGCAAAAAAATTTCATCGCAAAAATTTTTCGGGCCCCCCCCCCCTTTACAGACCTCAAAAATTTCAGGCCCCCCTTTTTTACATGAAAATTATGGGTCAACCCCATAGAAAAGCATATAAACTTAAGTTTCAAGGAAAATTTGTGGTCATTTTTTAAGCCCCCCCCCCCCTTAGGAGGGTCAAAAATTTCAGGGCCCCTTTTGGCATCAGGCCCCCCTTACAAGTGTTTGTGAACGGTCCCTTATTAATGATGAGGATTGAACTAAATTAAAATACATCATTTTGACACTGATGAAGAAATTTAGACGACTTTAATGGGATATGTTATAGATGCTTAAACTTGTATTGGAACAAGCCATAATTGTTGGGAAAACAGCCAATAGGAACCTGAATGAAAAGAGACAGGTCTTTATTAGCTGGGAGGATTGAACAGTGTTGCCAAGACTTCTAAGGTGCTGCCAAACAAGCATGAGAGCAAATGGGTCTCAAGTAGCCCAATTATGCTATGCTGCTACTCTGATTGGCTTATTATTTATCACCGAAACACTTGGGTATCTTTTTAAAAGATAAGCCTACCCTAACTTTGCTAGTGCTAGGGCATTGGTTTTACTGAATCTAAAAAAGAAAAGAAAATCACCCAATTGGGCAGAAGCACATTTGATCAAATTCAAATATACTTCAAAGTTTAGTGATTTTTTAAAATAAAGTGGCTATAAAACACATTGCTATAATAATTAGGCATACAGGCCCAGTAGGCCGTACTTCATGGGGTGGAAAATTGATTACAGGTGGATAATCTGAAAGGCCATTAGTCCAAAAACCCAGTAACTTACCTAAATCCTAAACATTTAAACCCTGACAATTATTCTAACCATATCCTAACACTAACCCCAGCCCTAATGCTAACCCTAACCCTAATCATATCCCTAACCTTAATCCTAAACCCTGGACAGACCAATGACCCTTTGGACTAATGACTAATGTGCTGATCCAAAAATATCTTTCTTAACACTAACCGGCCTGAGTACAAAATACTACAGGATATAAGCAGGAATCCCACCCAGAGCAAACAAGTTCTTGTTTCCCTCTTTATTCCTTCCTTCTTTCCCTTCCAGTCCCCCAAAAGCCATTCAGGCATTAGGGTTAGTTAACCGCTATTGAAAATCCATATAGGCTTTATCAACCCTAACCCTACAAAATACTACAGGATATATGTACTGCATGTGCATGCATCTCACATGATGTGATGACACAATCACCCTAAATGATACATCAGCAACCTTTTATTGGCCCGGCCAGCAAAAGACCTGTGGCTAAGTGTTGACGACCTAGTGCTTGGCATTCAAGTGGTCTGGGGTTCAAATCCCACCCAGAGCAAAGAACTTCTTTGTTTGTTTTTTCCCTTCCTTCTTTCCGTTCCAGTCGCCAAAAAGCTCTTTGGGAATTAGTTTTAATAAAGGAGACGGTATTGTGTCAAAAATATATCATACTGCTTGACACTAAAACAATAAAAGCCCAATTTTAGACAAGTTATGATTTTCTGCACCACAACCATCAATGTTGCAGTAACCCAATTACGAGCCTAAACCAATGCAGTTGGCACCACTATGATTGCTCTATATTGGTACTTTGGCTGATACACTGTTTCTTTTTCAATAAACCTATCAAGTAGACAACACATTAACAAAGGGATCCAAAACACAAGTAGGTCGTTTATCTTTGCTACATCGATTGTTTTGATTGATTGTGTTATTTTGTTGGCTTCTTTTTACACCTGAAGGAATTCTGATATATTGCAACTATGAAACAATATACCGTTGGTCTAGCGAGGAATCATACAAGATGCATATTGCACATATTTCATGTATTGTTTTAAAAATGTAGGATGTCGAAAACATTATCGGTTACAATTGCTTTTGGGGCCTAAAGCCAATTAGATTTGAATTTCTGTGGAAATGTGGCAAGGCTGTGTGCATGCTATGGGAATAAAAACTCTAGTTTTGTGAATTCCTGATCAACTTATATATAATACATTATATACTCTTGACACTGGCAACTTGTGAAATATTCAACCCCTTTCCTTTCTTCATTGCTTTCCTAAGCCTAGGCTTCAAAATAACAAGTAAAATATTTTAGATATTTTCATAACATGTCAAGAGCTGTCTCAATTAAGAACCTCTGAACCAGTCAGTAGTGAGCTTGTTTTTACTTTTCATGCTGATTCCAAATATGTTAATGAAAATTCTGACATTCAAATATCTGACACATTTGTGGAGAGAGTTTTAACTTAAAATATTAAAAGCCTGTTTTTTATTCTGAGAAAAGATATTTACATCTGTACTGAATAAGTGGATATTTTTGCACTAGACCTATATTATTTTTTCTAGCCTTTTGCCTTCCAAGCTCCTGGGTAAAGTTAAGCTAGTGAGCTACGTCATTATCCTCTGATTTTCAGATACTGCTGAATGAACAACACATTCACAATCAGAAAATAATGGGAACCTAACAAAATGACCCTTCCCCCAACAAGTTAATTCAGGGGAGCCTGGCCAAAATGTCAAGGAAAAAGAGTTGGGTACTTCGGCACGTGTGCATTGATCCAACATGATTTTATCTGTTTCTACCCGTAGAGAGGAAAAACAATATTTATGTTGAAACTCAGATAAAATGTCAATACTTCTTCACATGGAAGTACATCACATACAGTTGATGCAAAGAAGGTATCTTACACTACCCATAATGCATTTCTTCCATTTTCAGCACTGATTTGCTACTATAGTGCAACGTAGGTCAATAGTGACAAAATGTACTGCAATGAACAGAGCACATACAAACGCATCAAAATATGTTTATTTCATGACTGTTGACACATGTTTATCCAGTTTATTCTCAACAAAATAAAAACAAAAGGAAACTTTTGTTGTTAATGGTTTATGGAATGATGTAGGGCCGTAATGGTCAGTGACAACCTGTAAAGTGTGCTGAGGCTTGTGGATCAACCTCTAGGCATTGTGCCTGTGCGTAGTGCAGGTGTCATTTGATGAGATGAAGTGATGCATCATATTGCAAAGGATTCTGGGAAGGTGAAGATATGTTCTCTGCAATTGATGAATGCACCCTGTAATCAAAGGCAGAGGCATGTAATGTTTCTGTATAAATGTCACTTGTATTGTTGACTATGTAAGAGGCGTAATTGTCGATAACAATCTCCGATCACATGTTACTTGAGCAACATTAATTGAGTAATTTCAACAGGCTGATGGGTTTAGGGGAAGTACCTAATCTAACTATTAAAGCTGCTATTAACATCCCCATAATGGAGTAAAAATACTTCATTTTGTTAAGAATGGTTTAACCTTTCCGGTCCGATTGCTTGCCGAGGTAACACTGCCTGGACACTGCCTGACCAGCCAACAAGTTTCATATGCAAGCAACATGGATCCCACAATGCAATGCTCTAATTCAAATATGTTCTTTCTTGGTTTAGAGTAAAAAAGTAAGATGCATTTTTACTATAATCAATGTATATACAATTACATTGATATGCAATCAGTGCTATTTTTCCCATCAATCTTAATTAAATTGAAGAAATTTGCTTTTATTTAATTTAAATTTTCAAGAAACCATTAAAAAATTCTTTTATTTTAAAATATTTTTCTTCAGGTGAATTTGTTTTTGCCTGCTGAAAACTTGTCACATTTGATATAACACAAGTGTGCAAGAGAAGAGAAACATTTTCCCTTGAATTTGAATTCAAAAGAGTTTCAAAGGCCTCTATTGCCTACGCAGGATATAATTATGTTGCCTGCTCAGACAGTCATGGCAGTGTTTCCTGGCCAGGATCAGACTGTAAACAGTGAACTATAACTTTAAGTCCATAAATTTGTTATTGGATATCATTTCATATGAAGAAAAAAATTCCAAAAGGAAGAATACAGTAATGTTGACATATGTGATGCAATCAAGCAAAATCATTCGGAACTCGGAAATATTAAATTTTCAGTTTCTTATGGAATAGTAAAAAGCATTATACAAAGCTGCATTTTGCAGAAAACCCCATTGAAATTAAACAACCAGTTCGAAAGATATGAGCAATAAAAGAGTTTCCAAAACCAAAGAAAACGAAAGGAAATATTACCTTTGTTTGGCTATATCTCAAAATCAATATGTGATCGCATCACATATATGAAGCTCCATGTGTCCATATGGACGGACTCCTCCAACATTGACTAAAATGTGACTGTTTACCCCATATTAAGTTGTGTGTGGTCTAATCACATATTGGGCATTTACAAAAATGCACAAATCTGATTTTTGATGATTTTTTTTCCAGCCATGGCTTAATTCAGAATTGTCACCTAATTTGGGTGTACTTTGTCTTGGGTCCAATCTCTATCATGGAAAGTTTGCTATATCTTTCTAAATATAATGATTGTTTGTTCTAGATTTGTGTTTTAGCGTTTCATATTTGAAAGAACTAATGTTTAATTGCAACATTTCGAAACTACAAACCCAAACTGGGTGCTATGATGTACAAGATTTGGCTACGAGTATGCATTTTATCAAGTTAGCAATAGGTATTTCCTTCATGTTGCCAATGCATGACTTTCTTTATTATACTCAAAAACGGATTTTATTAAACATGTACTAGAAAGTTGTTTACGTGCATATAGGCTCCTTCGCAGCCGGTTTCTGTTGTGTATGTTTACAACTGAGCAACATACAGACTGGGTTGCGGGACTACCAGACAAAGAATCTGTTTTTGACTATAATTTGGCCTCCTATCAGTTTTACTGATAAGATGGCTAATTGAAAATAAACACTTATTTTGTAAACAGATAATGCTCTGTGGTTATTTATGGATGGAAACTTAGGAAATTGCTATTAATGAAATAATTAATATATTAAACATACATTTTGCTTTGTTAACGACGGAAATCCGTTCAGAAATAAGGTTTTTTGGAACCATTCGACAATAAACATTTTGAACAATTTTGCTCTATGAAAAAGGATACAATTGCACCCCTGCTGATCCGACTACTGATAAGCTGTCAACAAGCATTGACAAGTAAAGTGTGACCACTAATTAAACAATAATAATGAGCATTATCTGACCATTCCCTGATCTGACCAGAGCTGGGTATAAATAGTGCAGGTGCCTACTACCAACACTATTGTCTGTCCAATTAACTTAGACACCCAGTTTTTGTTACTTATTTGAACAAATATACACTTTCAAAGAAAGTCATGAAAGAAAAGTGTTAACATTCGCTGAGACCTAACGGGATTTTTGTGTTTCCAAAGCATTGAGTGAGAGTTTACCAGAAATTCTATTGAAATTGGAAGTTTTTTTTTTTTTTTTTAAAAATAATCCGGTAGAAGTTGGGTACCATTATTTTGGAAGGTCTCATTATACAGATTTGTAGGTATGGTGATTTTGGATAGTGAATGGATGAATAGTAAATTAATTATACTCCTCACCAAAAACATTTTATAAAAATGAAAAATATAATTCAGGTCATAAAATGCAGACAGTGTTTCTAATTGGCATATATTTATTCTTAGTGTATGAACTCAGTGATCCCAGCTATCCTTCAACCAATTACAACAATTCGGCGCGGTATTTGAATCTTCTTCTGTGCATGCTTTTGGCTTGGCACAATTCTAAGAAAATACAAATTGTATGCCATATGAATGTTCTGATGTTATTGGTGAGGAGTATAATTCACAATACACTCCAGACGCATAGTAACTTGCCCTATCATTTCTTATAATACACCAACTGTGACATCTTTTGAGTTGTAGAGGTTGTGCATGAAATTATTGATTGGCTCCAAACAAAGGATTTGAACCGGTGTCCTTCACTGAAATCATGGCACAGTGTAGTCCATTCAATCAAATATTGCCATCAACCTATTTGATCGTAGTGTATTTGTTATGCGTGTGACGACCTCTCGTGGTAGATTGCAAACATGATTTTGTTGAATGCATTTAAGTAGACCGCCATTATTGTGAATTAGTAAAAGGATCAAAGAAAAAAGGGTGGAATCACTGATCAATATGCATGATTACAATGTTCAAACACCCCTTACTGTAAATAGATTATCCCATCAAAAGTTTCAAGTCATTAGGAATATTCGGCTGGACCCAGCTATCTTGCTGTAAATTGGTCAAAATTGAATAAAAGTAGACAAGGAAGAATATTTTTTCATCGCTTTACTAATAATTTCTGTTAGGTCTGACCGTGTTTAGCCACTTTGCTTTCATGACTTTTTGCCAAAGTGAAAGCTTTTCGAAATATATCCTAAAAACCGGGTGTCTAAGTTATTTGGACAGACAATAATTGATGTTGGGAGTGACACTAGTCGTCGAGGGGGGGTACCAGTAATTGGGGTAGATAGTGACGGAAACTCAAAATTGACTGTTAGTGGCCTTACAATGTGATTGTAACTACCAGTAAACTATACATTGTGAATAAATATATCTAAAATTAATTACCATGCTTTTAATGGATTTTATACCAATTTTATATTGGTAAATAGTAAAACACAGAAAAGGTAATAAAGGACAGAAATTTGGAGTTTAGATGAATAAAAGATTTGAGAGGAATTCGAAGGAGTTAGATTGTTATGGACATGGTGGGTTAGTAAGCGGGAAAATGTTGAAGGTCATGCAGGTCAAAGTCACCCGAGGTGAATTGAGTATAGATTGTCAGATTGTGGATAACCATTCTGCCCAAAATTGTTAAAGGTCATTTGAAGCATATATGTGACGTGTCATGTCAAAAGGAGACACTTTTGGGCAGGTTATCAATTTTGAGGTTTTTACATATCATAAATAAAGGTATATTTTGCTACACAACGCTGTTTTCCCCAATAAAGTCGGACATTCCTAAGCGAAGATATTGAGTTCGCAAGTGATGGTATCATAAAATTGAAAATTGAGATATCGGCCTTTTAAAATAGTATTGACAATGTTGAGAGTAGGAATTACCTTGAAAAATGTCTCAAAAAATACAAGATGCCAGTTATATTCCGGTCTGACACTATCAGACAATATTTGTAACATTAAGAACATCACAAATTTGCAACAAACTTAAATTGTGAAAAAATCACCACTGGGCAGATTTTTGGCTATTTCTCCATTTACGATCCTGCCCAAAGTGTCTCCTTTTGACATGACACGTCACATATTGTGTTGGATTGTCAGAATGTTCAAAGTGGTGTCATGCGCATTTGATGTCAACAGAGCATCGATAGTCTGATTTTCATAAAACGTGGTGCATGTAATCACAATTAGGCCCTAAGGGTCAAAACCATCAAGGTCATATCAAGGTTAACAGTTACTGATAATAGATAATAGATAGTTGGATTGTCACGAAATTTGGTTGATATGAAATCTCTTTAGCAGCAAAAATTCTTAAGGTTATCTGAATATAGATTGTTGGATTGTTGTAAAACTCAGAGGATGTGATTTCAATTGAACCGTTTGTTACAAGTATGAATTAAATGTAGACCAATTTAGCACACATTTTCCAATTCAGCTTTCGACATGAACATTTTGAGTATTTCCTAGTATGTCATTGGTGGTATTTACCAATAAATGCCAATATTTCGCACCCAGTTAGTTGTGCCAAACATTAAAATTTACTAGCTTTCCAAGTAGGCCCTACTTGCAATGCAAAATTATGAAACATGATCTTCATCCATGGCGTTGTCTTTTTAAAGACATTTCTTGTTTATAGATTTTCTGATATAGTGAATCACTAATAGTGTTTTTAATATGGTATTTTATTTTTTTGTAAATGAAATTGCAACATTTACAGAAGATACTGATACTCAAGTTAAATACATCATTTGCATACAGAAGCTGACTATAGAAATCCAATGTTTCATTTGGGAGATCTTACCAATGCACTTTTAGTCCTATTCCTAATTAAAATTCATAGTTTCAGCAATTGAGTAGCTTTAGATTATGTCCATCAGATTAGCAAAACACAGTATAACATCCTGAGAATGTGAATGAACTTTCGCAAATTAGATAGGAATAGGATTCATATACTATTCTATATTGTCCTCATTTCATTTTATTATACTTTATACTGAGTACTTTCATAAATATAAATGTGTGATTATATCACACATGAGTTAAGAGCTAATTGCACTTTCCATAGGTTCATTGTCTGGCAATTAAATGTAAAAGAGTGAAAAACTCACTCCCCAAAAGAGTGATTCACTTATAAAATCACGCAAAATGAGTGAAATTTGTTTTTTAAACTTTAAAACAACAAAAAAAAGAGTGAAAACTACTCTAAAAGAGTGAATTTCAACTCGTTCAAGGAGTTAAATGAAGGACAACACATTTTTAGAGTTGTCCTTTATTTAACTACTTGAAAGAGTTAAAATTCACTCTTAAAGAGTGGTTTTCACTCTTTTTTGAGTGGTTTTAAAGTTAAAAAACACATTTCACTCATTTTTGAGTGGTTTTATAAGTGAATCACTCTTTTTGGGAGTGAGTTTTTCACTCTTTTACGATGGAGGTCACAAAGTTCTGACTTGTGTACTCATTTTACTCTACCTGTCACTTGACAGGATGCAGACAGGCCATTGGAAAGGTTTGGCTACAAAACCATGCACATATTTTGGGGGGCTTTGGGGGTGCCAGCCCCCCGGGGTAAAAGCAGGGGGCGGCCAAAAAGAAGGGGCGGCGGAAGAAGAAGGGGCGGCAAACAAAGGGACGACGGAAGAAGAATGGGCGGCAAAAAGAACTAGTAAAGAGAAAAGGGCGGAAAAAATTGAAAAGTATAAAAAAATTTGAAAAAATTGTACTATCAAAATGTGTTGCTTTTAAGCGTCACCGTAAAAAAAATTGGGTCGACCTTATCGGGCTGTTGAGCAAGGGGTGGCAAAATTGAATTTTCTTCAGCCCCCCGGGGAAGGAGCGGCCACGGTACGCCATTGAAAACAATTCTCTTATAAAGCATCTATGCACAGATTCCACCTCGATACACCTGAGCACACAATTTCGTCCAAGAGCTTCCGAGCAAGCAGTGCCTTGTCTCTACACAGTCTAGTGGAAAATACGGCATCTGTGATTGGTTTTTGTCAAAATCCTGAATGTTCCCTTCATCCAATCAGAATTTTTTATATTGCACAAAAGCTTACACTTCCCCCTAAAAACTTTTTTTTCATTATGTAAACAGATAATTCAATGTTTATAGCAAGGTGAAAAAGTGGTAAATCTGTTGAAAATGACCTATTCAAGCACAATTTTTAACCAAAATGTAGGTTTTAAAAGTCAAAACTCTGAGGGATCCTGACAATATTTTTCAGTTTTTATGTCATTAAATGAAAGAGCACACTTATATTGTCCATATACTAGCTTCATTTCAATGAGCAATGACCAATTCTCTTTAAATTGCAAATATTGTGTGAAAAGTTACTAGTTTTCCCTGTTTAATCATATGGTTGTAAATTCAATAAACAATGACTTTGCTTAAAGAGCACTTAGAAATTGATATGCTTGCATGGGAAAATAACTCAATTAAAAAAAAAATTTAAATATATCAAATATTTGGGAAAAATGTTTAAATTTTTGGTATTCTCTTGGTCAGACCCTTACATACCTATTGGTTTGTATAGGGCTTGTCAGTTTCAGTCAATTTTCTCCGCATAAAAAAACACCAATTTGTTTTTCCTTTAGTAAATATTGATAGTTTATTCCCTGTTAAGAAATCAAACTTTTTGAATTGTTTCACCAACAGGTCTTTATTTTATGACATGTTTTGTGATTTCCCGCATTGAGTGCAATAGATGTGTCCCCTTTGTGTCCGAGGACGCAAGATGGAACAGCCACATTTCAGCAAAAACAACAAATGGGATGCAGCGATCTATCGCAAGTGACATCATGCAGACATGGGTAATGGGTCCAAATTTCTTGAAAAATTGGTATAGTGATGGGTTTACTTTCAAATTCTGAGTAACACCTCCCTATCAAAACCAAACTTGAGTTACCCTCCCCCCCCACCCCCAGGGCTTAAGCTACACTAGCAAGTGCCACACCATTGCAACAATATGGCTTTAATAATCAGTGCCTTGCAAGTTAGTTTGATTATATCACAAGGGGCTGCACCGGGCTCAAAATTACATAAACACCAAGTCTATGCCTTGACTGCAAAGACAACACGAAAATATTCATTGACTGGATTTTCAGGATTTGTTTGGATATCCTGTTGGCACTTGTTTGAATCCATGATGTCATGTAATACTATAGATCCTGAGGATCTATGACACATGATGCTGTGACTGGCACAGTGAAGATGCAGACATAGACCCTGGAAAACAAACCCTTTTTCCAGAGTCTATGGCTCATTTGCCAGGGTCTATTGGCTCATTTTTCTAGGGTCTATCTTACAAAGTATGATTTAAATCAGTTATCCCAGCAAAAGTGAACAAAATATTAAAATTGTATATACATTTATTAAAATTGAAGTGAAGGATACATCATATAGTTTTACATGTACAATGTATATTGATACCAGGTAATTATTTTAAAATTTAAGTCCTGCAAACTCAATGCATCAGTTTGTCTGGTCAAATGTTGATTTTTCCCAGTAACTTGACCTGCAATTTCACTTCGTAAACACTGGTGGATAAAAAAAATATTAACTTGATCCATAAATGACTTGAAGTATCTCAGGCACTGCACTGTAGTAGTTTCAAAAATATATACATCTTTTGAATAGAATTCAATAAAATTTGAATAGTAGCAGTTGATGCCCTAGTGATAACACTTTTGCAACAGATCATGAATAAATCATCCTCTGAAGAAAGCCCAGGGGAGTGCTTAATCATTGGATAACGCTTTTCAATATGGAATCAAGCATGACCTTGATACAACATCATCTAAGTGGCACAGTTCATTTCCCTTTGAAAAGCGTAGCATTTTCCAACCAATACGTACTCCCCTATGGTATGGTTATGATATTAGTCTCTAATTTGACCCTGACTTATAATCAATAAGGAATTGACATTCCATATATGGCCTTTAATCAAATTATTTTAGACAATGTTGCCAAAAAGTTGCCAACTGGGTGGGAAAACCTGTCAGTACCATGTTGTCTCCTGTATAAAATATACATCAGATAAGTCACAGTGTTGCCAAACTTGTGATTTGGTAGTCCAATTGGGGGAATCTTGAAGATTTTTACAGTTTTCTGTCTGTATTTTTACAATTTTCTTTCCAGTAGAAATCGTTTGTCAAAGAATACATATCGGGACTTCGCTTTATGTTGGTAGATCCCTTTGAAACTTCACATGTCTGTCAAAGGAGACGGACACCCTCACAAAATACCTTTTATTTTATACAGGACCTTGCCTTTTAGTTCAAGTCAATTTTTTTTTAAAGTTGATTTCCCTGATAAGAAATCAAACTTTGAAATTGTTTCATCAAGAGGTACTTATTTTATGGGATGTTTTGTGATTTCCCCTATTGAATGCAACCAATGAGGAGACGCGATCAATTGGAATTGATGTCATGCCGACCGACAGAATGTACAACAAGAAACCACTGATGAGAAAAGTTGGTGATTTTTTGATGATTTGAAACACATTTTGGCAACCCTGATATATGTTGTTTATATCATCAATGAGAATTTACTGCTGTTTAAATAAAAATGATTGGAACTCTGTATCTTGAAATTTCAAATGGTCCTGTATGATTTACGAGCTGTTTTGTAATCAGCAAAATGAAACAAAATGTCTTCTCTCATTTGGCAAGCAGGCAAGATGATGCTTTAAGCCATAACGTATGATGTCCATCCAATTTTAATTTTGCCAACAGAGATGAGATGAGGTTTTCTGACCATTGTAAGCCAAAATAATGAGGTAGAATTAAATTAACCCCACTTGACCGTTTTAAGGGTAGAGACTATAGAAATTTTTACCAAAGGAACATATTCTTGTTTATACCATGATATTGTTATATCTCAATACTATCACAACTTCAGCTGTGTAACTTACCTAAAAAGTGGTTCTTTTAATTAAAAATGCAATAAATAAAGTCACTCTGCGCTTTTAGTACTGACCAGACTATAGTAATATTTTTAAATCACTCTGCGATTTTAGTACTGACCAGACTATAGTAATAATATTATGCAATACTAGCAGCTATTAATCATGCTTCAGTGGGCAAGTACTTTTAACTTTAAATGGTATTGAAATTTGTCTTGTCCGGGGGACTTCCATATAGCTCAGTGGCGTTATTTTCTACGGTCTATGGTGAATATGACTGATGCATAGTAGGCCTACATGTATGTAGGGCTGTAAAAAGCCTGTTCAGTGATTTCATCCGGAGAATGTAGAAATCCATGAATCAGCAAAATTTAGATTTTAGCACCTTGTCCAGTATCTTTGTTAGTTTAGATGTGCAAACCTTAAGCCCTGTATTAAAGACAAAGTAAGTTATTTTACATGAATCTGTAATTTCTCTACTTAGTAGAGAAATCACCTATTGTTATTATTTAATATCGGTATTTTATTTTACACATATCGTGGCCAAACGGCCAAATTACATGTAAAATTACAATTTGAACATACATATAAATATTAAACACTTTAAGAAAACTTTTAAAAGACATCAAAAATTGCATCTATAGGGAAAAAAGTATTAGATCAGAAAAGCACTCGGTCATATTATTGCATAAAATATTAATTTAACCAAAATACTATTGCACTATGAAAACATCAAAATATACTCAAATCCAAAAATATCATGCATAGGCGAGATCCCGGGGATGGGGGATTTACCCCCCAATATTTTGCCAGGGGATGGTCCATACAGTCATCCCCCCCCCCCCATGTCGATGCCTGATAATGGGTTTCTGATCAAATATTTGCCCATTTTAGCCCCAAAAGTGCAAGTTTTCACGCGCTTCGCGCGCATTTATTCTACTTTTACACCATTCAAAATACCAAAATTTTTCGAGCACTTAGCGCGCAATTGTACCATAATTGCCATATATTGTCGCTCGATTGACTATACTTCAATTTTTTCCAACTCCATTCCCCCCATGTCAAAAAGAAATCTACGCCACTGATTAAATATGTCAAACATAATATAACAGTTGTACCAGACTATAAAAAGCAATCATGGCATTGGCAATGAAGAACAATCCCAAGAGGAGATTTAAAAGATTAACAAAATATGGAACGGGGCTATAATTTTATCAATACTATACTGCTTTCCTCGGTTCTTGCCAAAACGTTTTAAAATATCTAATGACAATTTTAACTAGAGCGGTTCTCGGCTTTCGCGGTTCTCAGCATTCGCGGTTCTTGGTGGGTTTGTGGTATAGGGTAGGGGAACCTTGTGTGATCCTGGATGGTGTGTTTTATTGATTGGTTTATGTCTTTGTGCTGTTTTGGCCCGTGTGTGTCGTTTCTGTTCAGAACCTTGTGTGATCCGAATGTGTATTGTTTTCTTTGTGGTATTTGATGTGTTTTAAATCTATAGGCCTTTTTTGTCTGCCTGTGTGTCATGATCAATCCAATTGATCAATAGCTCCACATATCTAGCGTTTTTACTCGCGCCATTTGTTGCGTGGTCTTTCAGCGTCCAGCGTGTCTAAGCTTACGTGAGTATAACAAGCGAGACGCGACTGGAATAAATTCTAATTGTTTTGAGTGAAAGAAAAAGGAGCATTCTTTGATTCGGGTTTAAGGAGAGCAGTCACGTATTTACAATTTGGGTATTTCTCTTTTAAAACACCGCTGTATAGTTGATATTGAACAAAATTAGACAAATCGGTATCAAAATGCGCGTAAATAAATCATCCTTCCTTTTATGTTGAAATATTGTGAAAACAATTATTAGTTCTGAAGCTACAGTCGTTTTTATAACAACTGCGTTTCTTTTTGTGCAGACTTTAAGTGTACATGTATATCATCATACACATTTAACATTTTCATGATTTTTTTTGCTAAAGTCATGTCAAGGTCATATGTGGTTAATTGAGCATTTCATGAAATATGGTGGATGTGATCACCATGAAGCGCCAAACATATTCAAGGCCATGTCAAGGTCATCTGAGGTCTGCTGTTGGATTGTTGGACGGTAATGAAACTTGGTGGGTGTTATCATCTTTCAGTGGGGAACATTTTCCAAGTTATCTGAGGTCAATTGAATATTGATTGTCGGATTATCAGGAAACTTGCTTGGATTGATATGCATGGGGATTTTTGTTAGACAATTCTGAATTAGATATGCTTAGCACACATTTTAAGAGTAAATTTGTATTTCCTATATTCTTTGTGGTATTTACCAATAAATACCCATATGTCCCATCCGAAATTAATTTACACATAAAACAAATTACCAGCATATCATGGACTACCAATGTAAATTATGAAACATGGTCTTCATCAGTGGCATTGTCTTTTTAAAGACATTTCTTGTTTGTCATTATTCAATTAATAAAGACTAATTTACAAACAGTAAATATCTTATGGAGCAAGTTAGCATGCAATAAGTTTTTGTGACAAAATTAAGAAGAATATGAAACCGAACATTTGCCGAATGTTAATCATGTTAATAGAAATGTTTTACTTTTTAGAGCAAATGGACATTACAATGTCAGTTCAGTGACCAACTGAAGTCAGGTTTATCCCTCAGAGAGTCGGCAGTCCTTTACAACTTAGGCCTATTTTAAAAGAACACAACTCTTGGACCAATTATTAATATAAAAACATGTTTCTCGTCCAGGTTAAAAAAAAACAGAAAAAGAAAACTGGATAAGGTTTTTAAATTTTTTTAAAAACTTTGTATCGCAAAATATAGGTGCAAATACCCATAGGTCCTATTAGACCCTGTATTTAGCGTATAAAAATACCTGAAAAAAAAGCCAAAAGCTTCTTCTTAAATTCTATTCTTCTGGTAGATATAACTCTTGGTATACCCTCTAATGATCACAGAACCTTCAAGAAATGTTTTCAAAATTTAAAAAAAAATAGAAATTAATAAAGTTATGACTCAATTTAAAAATAATACAAAATAATTAATTAATAAAAAATATCTCAGCTTCCTCGACATCTTTTTTCAAAATTTTAATAAATAGAAATAATGTTATAACTGAATTTTATAAATAAAAATTAATTTGAAGCGGCCTCAAAAAAGGAAGCGGACGGGGACCAGTAACAGTTTTATCATATCAACTAATGCTATTACAATAACAAACGGTGTGAGTCATATCAAAGTTTGGTCATATTGGATTTTTTTTTTAAAAAGGATTTTAATGTTTCATCGAAAAAATAGGTGCAAAAGGACTTTTTTATTGTTTAGGTATTTAAAAAATTAAATTAATTTGCAGCGGCCTCAAAGAAGAAGCAGTTTTTGTATTCTTCTGGTAGGTATTTTTAAAAAAAGAAATAAATTTGAAGCGGTCTCTAAAAAGGAAGCGGGAGGGGATGAGAAACATGTTTTATTTTTTACTCGGCCTTATCATATTTACCGATGCTATTTTAATAGCATCGGTATACACTAAACCATTAACATTCATGCACCCTTAAGGGGTACTACACCCCTCGATAAATTTGTGTCTATTTTTGCATTTTCTCAAAAACTAATAACACAGTGGTAACAAAAGTTATGTATATTATAGGGCAAGGACTACACTTACTACACTGGAATTTCAGTGACCAAAGACAAGTGGTTTGTAATTTAAGAAATAAGGTACCGCTAGCACGCACCACGCCCTATCATATATACTGAACCGCTTGTCTTGAGTCACTGAAATTTCAGTGTAGTAATTGGATTCCTTGCCCCAATAATATACATAATTTTATTACCAGTGTGTTATCATTTTTGAGAAAATGCAAAAATAGTCATAATTTACCACAGGGTGTAGTACCCCTTAACCCAGCGCATAAACATTATAAACTTTATCAAGTGCTAATTGTGTTTACTTTTAGAGCCAGCACTAGTCTCTTACAAAGTCATTGTTCCTATTACAAACATGTTTGTTCTGGATAGCCACACACAGTCTGGCCAGAGACTAAGCCATCACAAGGAATGATTGCCTGAACGATAAATAAGCTCTCTCAAACAGGCGTCCAAAATAGCCTAAACCCTTCCAATTTCGATTTGTGAAGCTGTGTTTTGAAAACAAATAATGATGCGTAAAAAGCCACTCGTGTCATGACTGATGTGCATCTCTTTTTGGCGTTTTTCAGCATTAAATTAGGGTCCCGTTTAAATTCAAAAATAAACTGGTGTCTAGATGTAATCACAGTTAACACACCAGGAAAATTATAGAATATAAAACAACCTAGTTACGCCTGTTCAGTGCGAACAAGATGCACCTGGTCGGATCACAAAGATGTGATTTCCTCACGGATCACACCAATGATTTATCCTTCACTTTTAGGCATTTTATATAGAATTTAAATTTGTTTTACCATTTTATACTTTCTCTGGGATCAATGAATAGCCCTTAAATTAAGACCCCCCTTTCGCTATCACCCAGCACATGGTTTGTCATCCACCCCCCCCACACACACACACTTGTTTCTCATTGGATCTATCGTCATCATGATTTAGACGCTTTTATTGTTTCATTGACAACTTTGATTATATTTATCACGGATAATGTTGCCAAAAAGTCTTTTGAAATTAGTAGGCGTCATTAGTAGATCTCATATAATTGAAGTGCTCCCCCGATAGCAAAATAATGACAGGCGTATGCTTAGTTTTGACATGTAAGAATACAAAATGATTTCCTGAGTTCTTAATGGGGAGTTATAAGCTCCATTGCAAAGTGAAAGCAGAGCGAGGTGTGTGGATGTGAGGGGCATGTGTTGTGTTTATGGCCGGGGTTTATATTATTAGGGCAAGCATCGAAATAAGCAGATCTGGACCAGGAACCACACATTTGGAAAAAGCGGTTCCTGGTCCTGTGATTATCTAGTGAACCAGGAGGCATTTTTAAAGAGCTATGAGTCATTTAATTTTTAATTGTACATGTTACATATAAAAACCGATTTAACTAACAGGCTTTTGAGAAAAAAAAAGAGGAGCCTGGTTTTGGTGTGGACCAGGAGCCAAAATGTTATGACCATTGGCTCCTGGGTGCCTGCTTATTTCGAGGCTTGGGGAGGGGTGGGTTAGGTAAGTAACAGCTGCCTGATATCATTCAACATTTCTGATACTGTTACGGCTTGAAATTTAAAGGCAGCGGGACTTTCGGATGCTCTCAGGAACAACTTTTACCACCTGATGAACAATCTCAAATGCTCTAATTTGCACCAACATGACAGTATAGATTAGGCCCATGAAAGTCAATTCCTAGTTTATCGTTACTTTTTTTCAGGTTGGTGAGGTGACTTTTTCTTTTTTCATTTTTCATTATTGACCTAAAATTGCTCAATGCATAGTGACTTGTGTTCTGTCAGAACTGTCAACGCAAGCTATATAGTGATGTGGTATTTTAAAGTGACTTGGAGGTGTTGTTCTGTAATAGGAATATTTTCGCCATTTTATGGAGGAGAAAAGTGCAAAAGACATTGCAAATAACGACGATCAAGGATTCTAATATATACATAGCCGAACCGGAATAGGTATGTAAACTACATACGACGCTTGAAGTAAATTCTTAATGTTCTTCATAGCAAGAACATATAAAACATTGTCAAAAAATGCAACTTCTTACAAAAACGCTATATTTTCAGATAGTCCACATTTGCATGACTTCGGCGAACACTTTTGGTTCTCGTTTAAATTCTACCAATAGCACAGTCGATCTAATGTTATCTGCGGTTAGAGGACAGTTTAGAGAACTCTTTTTGCTGGTTGTTTGGTTTAAAATCCCGATATTTTTTTAATATCGGGATTCAAGCAAGCGACCGTATGGTATGAAAAAGACGTTGCAAATTGTCAATGAAAGAGCTTATAAATTAAAATCACGGACATTTAGCTCAACAATAGGCATCTACATTCCAAGCGGAAACGCTTTTCAGAAACATACATATTCCCACTTTTTTCAGCAATCGCTGAAACCTAAATATGTAATTCCAGGCGATTTGTAAAAAATAGCGTCAGCATATTTTACTATGAATTTGGGACACCGAAACAAATGCTTGCATTGGTGCCAGACCTATTATAATGATACGATAATTAGGCCCCCAACAATGGCTTTCATTTTAACCGTTATTTATTAAACTGAGATTTTTACTTTTTGAGAAATTAATGAATTTATCGAAAAACTTTTCGGAGAACGCTACTTTAATGAACCCATCCCTTAACATGGATTTAAGAGTTACTATTAATAGCATGAACATGGCAATGTTTTATATATTTATTGGCCTTGTTCTGTTTGTTTTGTTGTTGTTGTTGTTGTTGTTGTTGTTGTTGTTGTTGTTGTTGTTGTTGTTGTTGTTGTTGTTGTTTTGGGTTTAAAAAAAAAAATTTTAGGGTATGTTAGTTTATTAAAGTACATTATACAAATTGTGTAAAAATCAGAATTTTGACAAAAAACGTTGTGAATATCCTGCTCTGCAAATGCTACAATATCTGATATTGCTTACTCAGTGTTTATTGCAGTGTTCATGGAAAATAAACAATGCCTAAACTAATGTAACCTTTCAAGGGAAAATGATAAATAAATGATGACAAAATCAAAGCAGATGTGTATAGTATATTATTATCCTTCAGGGAAAAAACAATATCCAAATGTTAAATGAGCCATTTTACTGACAATAATATAAATATTCTTTCTAAAAAAAAATCATAATTTTGTCATTTATCACTGTTCCATCAGTTTTATATTATTGCATTCTGCACTTTTGCACTTTTTATTTATTATTAGTCTAATTTAGCAGTTTCCACAGTATGGTTGCAATCCTCTTTTTGAAATTTGTTTCTTCTACATTTCAAAATTATTATCTACAAAGATCATGCCCTGTTGCATTTATATGTTATGAAATATGTACAGAATTTGTCCAGTGTGGGCATTTTTGCTTCCAGCCAAAAATCTGACATGAGAGGTTATTTGATATGAAATTGCAGCTATATTGATTTGAAATATCTTCTTCTAAAATTAGGGGTGTGAAATAGCATAGCATTTGTGTAGCAGCTGGTCTTTTCACCGAGGCGGGAGCCTAGCAGTAAATTGGAAGGAAGAAAATGTAACAAAAAATGTAGGTGTCTGTGTCTGCATGTAAGCCTTGATAAGTCAGGGGACTACATGGTTTCTTTTAGCTCCGAAAGAAATTATGTAAGTGCAATAGCTGCCATGTGTAGCTGTCATGTATAGATGAGTACAATATACTGTGTGTAAATTGCCAAATGTTCACAGGGCAGCTATGCCACTTACCCACTTCTGGCAATGAGATACCAGTCGAAATTTTCTCCTCCTTCATTGACACTTTTTACATTGCGGTAATTTTTATGAGGTTTTTTTTTTTTACGTGAATGGATTCCAACCGCAAAATTATCACCTTGTTAATATAATGTCTTACAAGTAATTAGACATGACATGGCAGTTGTAAAATAACTGTACGTGGAAATTACCACTCATACAATACCAGACTCTCATTTAGCCAGGTAGACCATGAAATCCATTAACTCTCTTCATGCGGGTGTCGACTGCAGACGACAAGTTTTAAAAAAATTCAAAATTCAAAAATGTCAGAAATGTAAATTTTTATGACTCTATTTGGAATGAGCATGAAAAATGCATTAAAATGAGTACAAACAAGCCTATTATTGGTTCAGTAGTTCTTAAGATAGCTCTTGATATTTTGAGAAAAACTTGACCTTTTTCCGTGAAAGTGCATGGCTAGCACGCAGAGCATTAAAGATAATAGTAATAACCTCATTTCTGTTTTGATCTAGGCCAGCTATATAGGACAGTGTGGTGACGTTTCAAGCAAGGGGGTGGTCAGTAAATATAGTATGACTGAAATAAAGTTCGGTAAAGTAGTACTTTTATTGAACTAGCTTTGGTGTGAACAAGAGGAACTTAGTGGTGAAATGTAAAAGACATGCTTGGGGCCAGACCTTACCATTTATAAGATGCATTCAGGTTAACAGCAGTGCTTATCCAAACAATAAGGGTAATGCTATCCTTAGGAACTGTTCAATATTTATGTCAGGCGGAGTGGGAGTTTTGACAAAAAAATCAACAAACAATGTCAGGTTCTCCCTTACATCTCAAAGTTGTCAGATTCCCCTTTTGTTTCCCCCTTTTCTCTGTTTAAAAAATAAAATTCCCCCATGATTCAAGTTATAAATTCAGATTCCCCACTCCAGACCCCCAAAAAATATGGATTCACCCCCCCTGGTGTAATATTGGACTGTCCCTTAGCACCCCCACCAAAAGGGTGCATAATACACATCCCAAATCCTATCTTCTGAAGATGGCGCTCGAAGTATCAACATGCTGTCTACTGAAGGTAGCTCCAGTAGTCAAATGCTATCTACTGAAGATAAGCACAAAAAGTCTCAAAATGCTATCAATAAAGATAGCTAAATGCTATCTACTGAAGATATGTCTTGAAGTCTCATAATGCTATATACTGAAGATAACTCCAGAAGTCTCAACATGCTGTTTACTGATAGCTCCAGAAGTGGACCAAAGAGAGCTCCAAATGCTATCTACTGAAGATAGCTCCACAAGCTTCAAATGCTGTCTACTGAATGTAGCTTCAGAAATCTCAAATGCTATCTACTGAAGATAGCTCCAAACATCTTAGAATGCTATCTAATAAAAATAGCTCCAGAAGTCACTAAATGCTATTTATAGGTCCAGGGGTCTCCATATGCTATATAGGCCTACTGTTGAAGTCTCAACATGTTATCTACTGACGATTCCAAAAGTGTATGTGGTGCAAAAACCATACATGGTTTAAATTTATAACTTCCTGTTCTTATCTTTTCAGCTACATTCAAATTTCAATAAAGTTGAAATTTTGTTAGGTTTTTTTTTTTTTTTTTTTTGGAATGGATCAAAGTGAGCCAGGAGCAAAATTCTCATAACAATATCCCAAGATATATGTTACACAGGCTGTTTTAATATGCCTCGTACTGCACAGCTGCTTTTTCCTTGATTGTGTAAAACCATATAGCATTTACAAAGGTCATGAAAAAAATTTTTAAACGTTTTTGTAAAATATTTTGGGCAAACATGTTCGCAAAATGTTTTTTTCAACACTTGTTTAGTACTAGAATGTTTTCCATCAAATTTTCAACAACTCTTCCTATACCTATGTACAGGAGCCAACCGTTGTTAATCTGTGATGAATCCATAGTCCAGTACGCTACTGGACTATGGATTGTTTATGTTTGCTGGGTACGCATCCAAAAAGCTGTCTACTACTTAAGATATCTCCAGAAGTGTCAACATACTGTCTACTGAAGATAACTCTAAAAGTATCAACATGCTATGATTGCTATTACTGAAATAGTTCCAAAAGTTTCAAAATGCTATTTACTGAAAATAGCTGTAGAAGTTTCAAAATTTTACCTACTGAAGATGGCTCCAGAGGTCTCAAATGCTATCTACTGAAAATGGCTCCAGAGGTCTCAAATGATATCTACTGAAGATAGCACAAGATATTTTAAATCCTATCTACTATTAGATGTAGAGAAATTCATATGTTATCTTTACCTGTTAGTTGTATAAATTTATCACAATACTATTAGTTATCCCCTGTTTGTTCATGCAATACGAAAAATATCACTGGTTTTGAGGTCGTATCACACTCGACCGCATTACGTCTCTACCGCATACGCGATCAGCACAGTGTACAATACAACGCGCGTATGCAGGACCGTTAATTGCCGTTACTGGTTAAGAGCTGCATAATACGGCTATATATTGTACGGTAATTTATGAACGCTGAACAATACAAAATTATTTGGCTATTAACCAATGAAATGTCGTTATTCATGTCTGCTAAATGATAATATATAATATTACTGTTTGCTGATAATAGTGAAAATGCTATAATAATGGTCAAAACAAAAGATTTTTCACTTAAATATGTGCGCACATTTGCACAAGTATGTGAAAGCTATCCTAGCACATATAGCCTTTGCACAAGTGGTTGCATAGTGACAAAGAACAAGAAAAAGTTGGGTACAATCACCTCACATATACACACAAAATCCACACACAAAAATAGCACTTAATCTTGTTTTTCTAAAAAAAAAGTGAAGATAACTCCATGGGCACTGCCGGCCGATAATGCCTCTAAGATCTATTTTGATTGGTTACAAAGAAGGCTATATCATGTACTTAGCCAATCAGAGATATTGTAAGAAAAGTCAGTAGGACTGACAGGATTAAGCTTAACATTGCGAAGATATCTAAAAGCTCTATTTTGATTGGTTACTCAGATGATTATATCAATTAACCAATCACGAGGACTGTAAGACAGGCAGCAGTACACAAAGATTTAATTTAACCTTAAATGAGAGCAGTTGAAGTTCATTTTTCTTTTATGTGTCAGTGACATGATCTGATCTTGATATATCTTTATCCTGACTACTTGAAATGTGCTCATCTGTCAGGACTAAGTTCCATAACTCAATGTGTTTGTACACTCATAAAATTACCCTCGATACAAAAACTCATCCCCTACAATGTGAGGTCAATGTTCATGCTATTATAATTGAATGAGGGTTATCGAACTGTGCTGTGAGTTATGAGGCCATTTTGGTCCATCTTGAATGTTAGTTTACTTTAATCTTGACATTTGAGTCCACAGCATCACAAGCTTGTCCTAAAAATAAAATACACTTTTAGATGTTGAAAGTCCCACAAGTGACTGAAGTATATCTACTTTCAAGGCCATACACCACGGTGGACATATTTAAAGTGATATTTGTGACCCGTTCCTACAAAGCGCTGGAATATGATCGCAAATTTAATTTTGAGATAAATGGTATTAACACTGTGGGCAAATAGCATTTTTTTTAATCCCACCCTTACCTGTGCGCACAATGCAATAATGCAACCAGGGACAAACTCATGGCGGCCATCTTGAATGTGAAGGGCTGGTGAATTTCAAAACTGGTTTTGAAGAATAATCATTTGAAATGTTTGTGAAGTAGTATGTTTTATCCAAGATGGCTGCTGTCATCCCGGGGGCACTCAACTCACATTTTGGTAGGGGTGTGCGGCGTGGAGCGCCGAACTTTGGGAACTAAGAACTGGTTTTCGGGCAAAACAGGGGCTTGAAGAACTAAAATTAGGGCCAAATTATAGGCTGTTGAGCTAAAAATTTATAAATTATTTCCAAATTTTAGCTTAAAGAGCTACAATTGTCAGAGCTTGAGGCTCAAAGAACTGAAGCAGATCCAAATGTGGGGCTTAAGGAACTGCCGTAGAACCCGTACCACCTTAACATGTGAGTGCCCCCCCTGGCTGTCATCCTGCGTGCATTATTGTTACTTGCGCTGGAAGTGCACAACTTGCAATATTGCGAGTTGTATACAAATGTGTTTAAGGATACATACCGGTACTATAATATTTATCTTCTTTTTTATTATTTACTTTATAGAGCCATATTGGTTGTGATAGCCCTATTTTAGTGCTGTGAGTTTGAGTAGTACCTATGGGGGTATGGGGGATGCCCCCAGTCAGAACTGTTGCCCCCCCCCCCCATCACCTCCCCTGAAAAAACCCAAATTACGAAAATCTACATTTTTGCGCCAATTTTGCAGTAAATTTGTTGATTTTTGCTCCCACTGAGTCCTCCCCCCAGGTGGTGTATGACGTGCAGTCCCTAAATTCAGTAAATTTTCATCGTCAACCGTGTAATTGAATGGGATTATTTTGAAATTTTAAAACGCTTGAAATATCACAAACAAATAGGCCTATGTTGATAAATAATATAAAAACAAGCTAAAACCGTTGGGGTTCGATAATGAACCCCACAAAACTAACCGAGTATATGGAAAATGCCATACGGCCGGGCGGTTTCACGAGTTGCCGGCTTGATCATG
This sequence comes from Amphiura filiformis, assembly GCF_039555335.1. Classification (NCBI taxonomy): domain Eukaryota; kingdom Metazoa; phylum Echinodermata; class Ophiuroidea; order Amphilepidida; family Amphiuridae; genus Amphiura; species Amphiura filiformis. The sequence continues at coordinate 43,872,804 of NC_092640.1, read as the reverse complement.
TCATCCGCCGCCTGCCCCCCCAATTTTCCACAAATGAATTCTGGTGCCACCATTGATTTAGGGATTCAATCATGTTTCACCGTTGTTCATCACCGATTAACAACAATCCATCCGCGTCATCTGTGTGGTTTACTTCGCGAGGGCAGCTTTAGTAAACCACGCAGACGCGCACCAGGCATGAGTTGTTAATCGGTGATGCACAATGGTGAAACATGATTGAATGCCTTTCAACAACGAAAACAAGCTAAATATCGTCTAATTCTCATGATGCCTCCATTCGGAATATCAGTTTTATTACATGTTATTGCCACTCAACCTTAACATCGGTGATTTCTATGTTGATAGCCTATCAGCAATAAAACAAAAGAAAGAAGCGGTAATGTTTAGCTGCTATTTTTATAACATTAAGAAAGTCTTTACGCATAAAGTTCCAGTCTTCAATTAAGATTTTTAGGGGGACATTCTCCATAGGAAAAAAATACAGGGGACATGTTCCCCTGTTTCTGCCGCTTATGATTTTGATGATATTGATGATCGTCCAGATGGGCAAGTTGTTGAAATTATAGATCTATGGATCGTTTTCATCTTTAGCACAGAAGAAGATAATAATTTTTTAAAAATTTCGGCAGTGTTTTCAGCACCCTACCTTCTCTGATTATTGCTCTCCAGGAACCGAGAAATTTCAGATCTGGATACTGCCCTCATACGGTTGAAATTGCACATGTCCAAATAAATTCGGAAATGGTGTCAAATCATTCAAGAACATCACGAATGACCTCTGCTGATTTTCCCGTAAAAAGTTTGTAAGTAATATGGAATCTATGGCCAAAAAACAAAAATTTCACTTTGACCCCCTTCGGGGAATTCCACTAGGATTTTTTACGGGAAAATTAGTGGAGGTGCGCAGGAACATGACTCAACATGTGAGTATACTTTTATTGGGACAAATGAAGTGATTTGCGAAAAAAAACAATTTTCAATGTGATTGGTCAGAAGCTAATAGCGACTGCTTGGCTACCATGGCAACAATTTTATTACCTTCATAACATGGCCAACATATTCCTACATAAGTACAAACTCACTTGAGATTGTATCATGAAAGGTTTTGGAGATATTTGCAAAAATGTTGGAATTCATGATTTCCCTAAACCTTGCCTTTAACACCACCTTAAAAGACATTTGATACCAATAAGATGAACTTATTACTGACATTTGACGGAAGGATCATGCTTAAAGAATATTAACTTTACAAAGATAAAAACAACTCTCATGTGATAATTTAATTGTCAAATCAAGTTTATTTGACAGTTTTACCTGTCAAATAAAGTTTGTTTTTGTCTTCAAACAAGTAACTATTGATAGTTATGAACCTTTCATCTCTACAGGTAACTTTTGCTTAAGGTTAGCAATAACTTTAAACTGTTGCGATTTGGTAGTTCACGGCATCTTGCGAATGGTAGCGAGCTTTGGCAAAAATTGCATTGCTCAATTCATAGCGAGCTTGTAGAAGAATCTAAATATCATAGATATACTTTTGTAGGTCCTGTGGTTCTTGAGTTATGTTGTAAAAAGGGCTGAAACAACAACACTTTTGTATAAGGTAGATTACTCATTAGCAGCAATAAATTAAGCAAGTTTTCAAAGTATATGATTTGTAGAATGAACTTTTGCAAAAGATCAAAGTGCTATTTTTAAATAATATATTGCTTTAGATAATGAAAATCGCTTTTTCGGTTGCCTCGACCAATGATACCTCGTCTACCCTTAAGGTGTCTCCCATTATAGAAGTACAGAAAAAGCAATCTGTAAAAGAATAGATAACACTGCCCTCAGTAGTCAGCATAGTAGTCCAACAGGATGCAGTTGTAGAAGGTTTATTGTTGGGTGCTATGGGGTGATCATATCAATACAATTCAGTCCTGGGGGATCAATGCTGTTCAATTATTGTTTAAAAGTGCTTGAACTTCAAGTGGGCTTGGCTCCTTTCAACCCAGTGGCGTAGCATCATAAAAAAAATTGCCAAAAAGGGCTTGTCCCCCATCAGACCAGTGCCCCCCATCATGGTCGGTGACCCCCCAATCAGATGGCCCATGCTATGCCACTGTCTCAACCCCCATAAGGGGTTTTTCCACCAGGATCTGCCCCTTTGAACCTAAATGGCCAGACCCCCCCCCCATCTCTGCCACAAGACTTTTAAACTTGTTCCTGAACATTAGTAAAACAATGGTTTTTTTTTTTTTATATATTTTGAAAATTGGCTTACTCCAGTTTCACCTAAAAAAAAAATGCAGTGATTTAAGTTGTGCGCTACACACTGCACAGGCACAACGCCTGGACGTTGTTGATCCACTGTACGTTGATCCACAAGCCTCAGCACACTTTACAGTGTACTCCTGGAGCCCATTACAAAAATGAAGTTTGATAAAAAGTCTGGGGTGCAGATATAAAAATGGGTCAAATTTTCTTGATAAATTGGTGTAAAATATTGGGCCACTTAAGATTCATAGATGCATATCCCTAGCTAAACCAAACTTGAGCACCCCTAGCTCAGTCCAAAATTTCATCAATATATAATGAAGAACAAAAATAACAATATTTTGTATTTACTCTGGAGCTACCTTAAAAGAAAGGATAGATGCACGCGGGCTGTCAATAAAGCTTATTTGACAGTCGTCTGCAGAATACATTCAAGATTCTTCACTTTTCATGGCTAACTTTTATTAAAGATTTATATTTAGAAATCAACTCTTATAGAGGTTGTTGTTGCCATTAACACTTGTGATCAGATGTTTTCTGGAAAAAGTTAAAATTGCTCTGAAAAATTTTCAAATACATATGCACTTGTATATAATTCACTTAATAAAACCAGGCATAATTGGTTCCATATCAGTGGCGTACTGTGGCCGCTCCTATTATACCCCGGGGGGCTAAAGAGAATGTAAATTTTGCCGCCCCTTGCAGCAACACCCGAAAAGGTTGATCCTTCCAGCCAGGATGGCCCTACAAAATCTAAACAGTGGGGGGAGGGGGAGGAGCAAAAAAATTTTACAGTTGTTACACCTCCCCTCATTATCCAAACCGCTTTGAGCTGTTGGCGGTCAAAAGGGGAGGAGCAAAAAAAAATGTCACCAATTTTTTAAAGTTAAATATTACAGTTGTTACACCTCCCCCCTCATTATCCAAACTGCTTTGAGCTGTTGCCCTGTTGGCGGTCAAAAAGGTATTAGTTTTCCATCATTTTCCGCCCATTTTCCTTGATAACTCTTGTCGCCACATCAGTCCTGCCCTTTTTCTTGAATTATTCTTCTTGCCGCCCCTTTATCTTTTTAGTGCCCCTTCTTTTTTGCCACCCCCTGCTTTTACCCCGGGGGCTCGCACCCTCAAAGCCCCCCTCAAAATATGCGCATGCATATGTAGGCCTATAGTATTAACAGTTGAAAACATTTGATTATTCGCTATGCGCTTTGCTTAAATGTGAATAATATATTTTATTACATGCTGCCGACAATTCCTTAGACATACTCAAAACAACTTTCATATTGGAGATGACGCCTTAAAAAAAAAAAATTTTAAAGCGCAGTGATTTATAGTGCGCTACGCACAGGCACAACGCCTAGACCAGGGCTCCGCAAATAGCGGCGCGCGCCACATGTGGCGCGCCGTGGCTTACCGAGTGGCGCGCGGCGCCGTTTAGATTTTAAAAAAATAAATAAACAATGCGATTCCCATGTTATCCTTGTAAAGACAGGCTAAAATAGTACAAAATGTTGCACCAAATGGCGTCATTTGCACCTCAAATTAAAAAAAAAATTGATAGCTTCTTCCCCTCTGACTCCCCCGGCGACTTCGCAGCCATTGAGTGGCGCTTTGTAGTTTTTTTTAAATTTCATGTGGCGCTTCAACAAATCTATTTAAGGAAGCCTGGCCTAGACGTTGATCCACAAGCCTCAGCACACTTTACAGGTTGTCGCTGACCACTACGGTATGGCCCACATCATTTCATAAACCATTAAACAACAAAGCAGGGACTTTGCTGCTTCAAGAGCGCACACCCTAGACCACAAATAACCATCGCAACCAGGATCAGCTCCCCGAGTTTCGTACGGGTTACAACGAGACAAATTAGCAGTGAGTTCCTTGTCCAGGGGAATTTCAAGCTAACTCAATTTTACCGCAGCAGCTCTCCCATGAAATTTACTGGTACACACTGGCTGACACTGCAAAAAAATGCCTCAAACAAAGCATTTGGGTAAAAAAAATCACAGCTAGAAGAACCAAAAACATATGCAGTGGAAAACAAGTGCTAACTTTTTTATAGTTGATAGTTGTAGCTGTAGTTAGAATTGCAATTTTACTCACGTAAATCTCCTGGAAAACCACAGACTATTTACTGACTGGCCTTTTGAAATTGTCATGCATGATGTATATAGGCCTATTATACATAAACGTAAAAGAAACAACAGAAACTATTCCTGGACAAGCAGTACATCCATGTGATAGAAGTGCAGGTTTATATATAATTGATCACCATTCGATCTTATAGCATAGGCGTAGATCCTGGGGGTATGGGGGGATAAATCCCCCCATTATTTTGCTGGGGGGGATGGTCTATATAATATTGATGCCCAATGTTGATGCCTGTATGTGGCGGGTTTCTGACCAAATTAACCTCGTATTTGGCCATTGTAGCCCCAAAAGTGCAAAGTTTTCACCAACTTAGCTACAATATGGCAAAATTGTTTGTGTACTTCGTGTGCATTTGTACCATAAGCTTATTCTGTTACCATAAGGTGCTTGATTCACTATACTTCAAGAAATTTCCCCCCCTATCCCCCCCCCCCATGTCAAAAAGAAATCAACGCCACTGTCTTATAGAGCAAAACTTTTTGTATAATGAAAAGCATTGACACTCTGAAAGCACTTTTTCTGTCTGAATTACTAAATATAAACTCTGAGGGTACACTCTAAATTTCACTTTAAAATAAAAACACTTTGATCAAAAGAGGAAAGAGCAGTTTCAACCCACTCACATACAAGTGGAGACAAGTTGTTACAGAATAAATACAAGCAATTTCAGACGAGTACTTGCACTTTTATGAAAGCTTGATACTTGTATTATGCAAGGACATGATGTACACTTGATTTATTTAGTCCTTCTTGGTGTACTTAATAAGAATTGCAGAGGGGCAAGGGGGGGGGGGTAGCCAGTACAAACAGAAGGGTAACATCATTTGAAGGGGGGTGCATTTTTAGGCAATTTTCAATAGGAATTTTCAACATTTCACTTTGATTAATGATTAGTGATGATTAATTAGATCAGTGGTGACTAATATAACAGTACATTCTGGAAGTGAAACGTACAAGAAAATATGTACACATGACTTTTGGCATAGACAATAATGCGACTTCCAAGGCACCTGTGTCTTTGTTCTACAATACGGTATGTAACAAGTTTTAGACACAGGTTAAAATACTCAACTTGGACACAACTTCACAGAATTAGTTCTGCAGATTGCAGATTCTTGGGCTAAAGACCCACAAAAAAAAATTAAAAATTGCATTATAGTTTCTGCATCATCAACCATAATGTAGATCATAGTGTCACTCTATGTATGACCCAATGTTTTGGTCAGATGTAAAAAGCAGGTCACTGTTGCATTATATAGGGTTTGATTTTGATACCAATCATACCAAACTGCATGCAAATAAAATGTGCTAAATTTTATTAAGTTAGGCGTGCAGCCTAACTTATTTTTTTCTTGCTGTTTGTTTCTTTAAGTTAGGCGTGCAGCCTAACTTATTTCTTTCTTGCCGTTTCTTTCTTCTTTCTTCTCACAATTTGCTACTACATCCACATCCTTTAACGGATTTCGACCAAACTCACTCACAAGCAGTATTGGGTAACTGGCTACAAAAGTTATGGGTTGTTTAAAGTCAGAGGTCATCCTAGGGGTCACAGGGGTAAAAAAAAAGGTCATTTTAACCAAAAATGCTCGATTTAGCTGAAATTGAAATGCAATGATCCTTATGACATTATAAACATGTTTAAAATGTTTTAAAATTTATTTAAGGTCATAAAGGGGTCAAAGGTCAAGTTTTTCAAAATGCTCCAATTGAGCTGAAATTTGAATGCAATGATCCTTATGACATTTTAAACATTTTAAAAATATTTTAAAATCCATTTAGGGTCATTAAGGGGTCATAAAGGGGTCAAAGGTCAAGTTTTTAAAAATGCTCCAATTGAGCTGAAATTTCAATGCAATGATCCTTATGACATTCTAAACATTTTAAAATTCATTTACGGTCATTAAGGGCAATAAAGGGGTCAAAGGTCAAGTTTTCAAAATGCTTCAATTGAGCTGAAATTTAAATGCAACGATCCTTATGACATTCTTAACATGTTTTAAAATTTTTTAATTCATTTAAGGTCATTAGGGGGTCATACAGAGGTCAAAGGTCAAGTTTTCAAAATACCAGTTTCCACGATCAAGGTAGGCCCTATAACGGCAATTAACAGTCTTATTAAAATTAATACTATCCAGTACAGTGTTGCTGCTTGATCAGATCGTCGCAATCATCCGCCTAACTTACCTCGTGCCCTTGCAAAGGGCACAGTTGCTCTAGTTCTTTCTTTCTTTCTTTCTTTCTCACAATTGACTACTAGTGCTACATCCGTGATCGGATGTGGACCAAACGCATAGCCAAGCCGTATTGGGTAAGTGGCTACAAAAGTCTTAAAATGTTTTAATATCGGAGGTCATCCAGGGGGTCACAGGGGTCAAAAATGGTCATTTTTGCGTCATATGTGCCGCACCCCATTATAATTAGGGGCAAAACATGGAGACATCTAGTCTAGTGTTTTGATAAACAAGAGATAACCACAGGCAATGGTTCTGCTGTCTGTGCTTCAAAACGTGTAAAATTTCGTCTGGATTCGTCTATTGGCAGGTGGTGAGTGCCGTGCATTCTCTAAATTCAGTACATTTCCATCGTCAACCGTGTGGAAAATGTCATACGGCCGGGCGGTTTCACAAGTTGCCGGCTCTATCATACCAGTCGCTGCCTGGCTATTGCAGCTGCAATCCATACATCATAACGTGTAAATTTTGGCTATTCCAACTGCAATCCATACACCCTTCATGCAAGACATGACTGGAATCGTCCACACAGGGAGTGAATATTACAAACGGAGTCACCCATTGAGGTAGGCCCATTCGAAATTCACACGCCCTGTGTGGGAGATTAAGATAATGTCTTCGGAGAGGTTGTATGAATTTCAACTGGAACAGCCCAGTTGGGGTGTATGAAACCCCAAGTGGGCGATTCACACGAAAACAAACTGAGGTATGTTCAGATGCCAATTTCGTTACATATCTTGAGTGTAACTTGTGATGTGATGCCTGTATGCTAGATATAAACAGCTACATCATTTCCACTGATGGCTATAGGGTGTGGGGTGGTGTGTGTGTGTGTGGGTGGGGGGTGATATCTTGGCTAAAACTGCATCACGCCTTCCCATGATGCATTTATGAAAATCAATAATCCCACTATATAGTTTCTACAGATGACGCAATAATAATGGTGAATAAGGGGTGAGGGGTAAGTAAAATGTTGAAATATGACCGCATTAAACCACAAAGGTCATGTGAGGTCAAAGGTCAGGTCAAATTTAAAGTTGCTCCGATTGGGCTGTAACTCGGGGAAAATGATCCCTGACACTTGGGGAGTATGAAACCGCAAAGGTCATGTGAGGTCAAAGGTCAGGTCAAATTACAAGTTGCTCGATTGGGCTGTAACTCGGGAAAATGATCCCTGACACTTAGGGAGTATAAAACCGCAAAGGTCAAGTGAGGTCAAAGGTCAGGTCAAATTTGAAGTTGCTCCAATTAGGCTGTAAGTCGGGAAAATGATCCCTGACACTTTGGGAGTATAAAACCACAAAGGTCATGTGAGGTCAAAGGTCAGGTCAAATTTAAAGTTGCTCCAATTGGGCTGTAAGTCGGGGAAATGATCCCTGACACCTGGGGAGTATAAAACCACAAAGGTCAAGTGAGGTCAAAGGTCAGGTCAAATTTGAAGTTGCTCCAATTAGGCTGTAAGTCGAGGAAAATGATCCCTGACACTTTGGGAGTATAAAACCACAAAGGTCATGTGAGGTCAAAGGTCAGGTCAAATTTGAAGTTGCTCCAATGAGGCTGTAAGTCGGGGAAAATGATCCCTGACACTTTGGGAGTATAAAACCGCAAAGGTCTAGTGAGGTCAAAGGTCAGGTCAATTTTGAAGTTGCTCCAATTAGGCTGTAAGTCGGGAAAATGATCCCTGACACTTTGGGAGTATAAAACCACAAAGGTCAAGTGAGGTCAAAGGTCAGGTCAAATTTGAAGTTGCTCCAATTAGGCTGTAAGTCGGGAAAATGATCCCTGACACTTTGGGAGTATAAAACCACAAAGGTCATGTGAGGTCACAGGTCAGGGCAAATTTAAAGTCGCTCCAATGAGGCTGTAAGTCGGGGAAAATGATCCCTGACACTTTGGGAGTATAAAACCACAAAGGTCAAGTGAGGTCAAAGGTCAGGTCAAATTTGAAGTCGCTCCGACTCGGCTCTAAGCCGGGAAAATGATCCCTGACACTTGGGGAGTATAAAACCACAAAGGTCATGTGAGGTCAAAGGTCAGGTCAAATTTAAAGTTGCTCCAATTGGGCTGTAAGTCGGGGGCAATGATCCCTGACACTTGGGGAGTATAAAACCACAATGGTCATGTGAGGTCAAAGTACAGTGCAAATTTGAAGTTGCTCCAATTGGGCTGTAAGTCGGGGAAATGATCCCTGGGAAGTATTAAACCGCAAAGGTCATTCGAGGTCAAAGGTCAGGTCAAATTTAAAGTTGCTCTGATTGGGCTGCAATTCGGGGAAAATGATCCCTGACACTTGAGAAGTATGAAACTGGAAAGGTCATCCAAGTCAAAGGTCAGGTCAAATTTAAAGTTGCTCCGATCAGGCTGCAACTTGCGGCAAATGATCCCTAACACTTGGGGAGTGTAAAACCGAAAAGGTCATCCGAGGTCAAATTTAACGTTGCTCAGAATATGAAACCGAAAAGGTCAACCGAAGACAAAGGTCGGGTCAAATTTAACGTTGCGCAGTATTGCTGCGTGATGATGTCATCACAGTCATACGCCTAACTTACCTCGTGCCCTTGCAAAGGGCACAGTTGCTCTAGTATTTCTTTTTTCTCTTTTCATGTTGACTGTGCTGCTTTACATGCATTGGAAAACAGGTAAGAAAGTATTTAAAATATGTGACATTGAAATGAAAGGAATATAATCACGGTAGAGAAATACCACTTGAGATTTACACAGGTGTTTTATTTTTGCGAACAGGCAAGAAACTTATGTTACACATTTTGGGGTTAAACACCCTACACTTTACTAGCCTGCACCCAGGGGTAGTGCGAGCACAAAAAATCAAAGGGTCCAATTTAATTTGTCTGGACCCTTTGGTACCTGCAAAACCTATATTTAAGGGGTCCAATGAGAGTTTAAGGAGTTCATTTGTCCGAAATTCTAAACTTTGGAACTGGTCAAATATTCCAGTGAAATTATTAGTATCGTTGGCCTATGGCGATTCGGAAGATTTACTGATCTTTTTTTATTTTTAATCAACGATTCTTAAACTGATCTACGCCTCCGTGCATCGTAAAATTAAGGAGTCCATATAGTTTTTATCGGACCCTTTGGTCACTTTCAACTTGTGATTTAAGGAGTCCAAAATGACCAAAGTAAAAAAAATAAGGAGTCCCTGGATGTGCAGACTCCTTAAATGCGACCCCTGTCTGCACCTCAAGTTCAAAAGTGACACATAGGTGTGTAGTTCGCTGGTTACATCATCAAATCTCACGCATAAAGATAAAAATCAGGCAGAACATACACACATATGTACAAGGGCGGTTTGTTGGCACAGTTGCGGCCCTACCACAAAAAAATATAGAATGTATGGATGAAGTCAAGTTAATATTCATACTAGCTATACAAATAATATAAAAGTTTTGCTGACTCATCTAGTTAATACAAACTACTTGAATCAAAAGGTACTGTTATATTGGACATTTCTATCTGTTATTTTGTTATTCCATTTGAGATCCATAAACCCTGTAGAAGAGTATATATTCCAGTCAGTGATGCCAGGAATGTTTTTCTGGGGGTGGCAATAGGGGCAAATGAAATAATGTTGGGGGGAATTGGAACATTTTTCTGAATTTGGGTAATTATTCACAATCCCTCACATATCTATTATGAACTTGGTGTTTAATATTACATAACCATAGGCTTAGGAACCAGGGAGCTTATGGGGCTGAGCCCCTCAATAATTTTGGTGTGGGGGTCAGCCCACCCCAATAATTCCAGATGAAATTAAAAAAATGTGACCAGATACCTGGATAATGGGTATTTTTGACCTATTTTTCCTGACACCAAGGGGGGAATCTCCCCTCAGGCACCCCCAGGATGGGTCACTAATTGTTTTCATTTTGTCAGCCCCCCCCCCATGTTGAAAATCTTCCTAAGCCAATGATAACTTATTTATTATTTTATCCAGCCAACAAGTTTAAACAACAGTTGTTAAGTTCATATAGTAAATGGGACAGTGTAAAATTAAAGCAAAATGTTACAGTGTATGAAATAATCAGATACCAGTGTCCATCCCATCAAACACACAACATTTTACAGAAAAGGTTTAAATGTCAGGTTATATAAAGGGTATGAAAACATTTTAACAACATTCATAAAACATTTTTAAAAACGTGATGCAAAACATTCTAACAGAATGTTAAAACATGTTCCTAATCTTTTACTAACACACCTTTTTTTAAAACTATATTTTGGTTGACTGTGCTACTTTTACAGTGAATCATTAGTTATTAATTTACTGGATGCTAGCCATAGGTTTCAACATAAAAAGTTCAAGTATGGTGATAATTTCTAAAAAATATCAAGAGCTATCTTAAGAACCACTGAACCAAAACTGATTCCAAATATGGTAATGGAAATTTACATTTAAAAAAAAAAAAAATTGAAACTTGCCGTCTGCAGTCGACACCCGTTGCTGGAAAGACTTAAAGTAAACCAGTTTGCTGTCATATTATGCATAATTTTTTCCATTCAATAAATATGTAAAAAAGTTACTCCCTGGAACGAACAAAAGTGCATCTATTATTAATATTATTACATGTACTTTCCTTCTGTGTGGGTCATGTGGTTCATTTCATGTGATTGAATAGTGACAAATGGTGATAAAGTTCAAAGACATCATAAAGTTTGTTTCTGAAATATATAAATTATAAAAAAAAAAAATACAATGCATTACCAATTTTTAAAAATAGTTATGGGAAAATCAGAGATAAATGTATTTCACAATCAAGCATGATGCAGTCATGTCTACAGTAGAATTCATCTCGACCTTTGCAGGACTTAACCCCATTAAAAGCTATTAAACCAAGATAACACTCATTGAAACAGCTCAACTGATTAAATCGGATCTTCTCTGGTTGTGCACAAGTGACTGTTTTCATGTGCGATATCGCAATAAATCTGGTATTCATAGCTTCAGTTGGGTAACCGATTATAAAGGAAACGAAAGGAAACAATGTTATGTGTGGCTTTGTTCACGAAATCAGACAATGGCGTGCTTTTTGTAAACCAGCATTCTTGAAAATGAGCAACATAATGATTTTTGACTTAACACGGTTTGGAAATAATTTCTTCATATTTTTGGTGTTATCTGTCGTTTACATGTCCTTCCTAAAACACAAAAGTACGACCCTCTCCAAACACCTAAATTAGCTAAAAATTTAGGACATGTTACAAAACTATATTGTCTAGAATTTTAGAAGAGTACTTTTAATATTGGCCGGTTATTTTTCACACAGCGACGTTAACTAGGCAATGTACTATTACCTATAACATTAACTAAAACACCAAAGTACGAATATTTCCAAACATCTAAATTAGCTAAAAATTTAGGACATGTTAAAAACTATATTTTCTAGAACTTTAGAAGAGTACTTTTAATATTGGGCGGTTATTTTTCACACAGCGACGTTAACTAGTCATATCCCCATACTGTTAACGTAGGGCTATTTGTAAAGGTCACGCGTCAATGGGAAAGAGCACTGTGTATTGTGTATAGGAAAACGGACAGTAACTGCAGTATGGTCTGCCTTCTCAGCTGATTCTATTATACATATAACACAGTAATAAAAGGTGTATGGGTGTTTTATTTGTAAGGCCCGGTTCATACTGTTTAATCGACATAGCATATTTGATTCAACAATTTTTTTTATTCGAACTATTTTCATTCTATGTCCAATCATGTTTAACTTCAATGTTAAAATCGACCATATATGTTTCCACCAGACTTCAAAGCAAATGTAATTAATTTCCCATCAAGAAACATTTGTTCAAAGATAAAAATGAATTAAAACATATTGGAAATAGATTGTTGATAAACAAAAACTTGTTGAATGAATGTTTTTGATGTTGAATGTATGGAGTGTGAATCAGCCTTATGTACTGATAGTTCATTTATCAATGACAAATTCATTTTGTTATGTATTTGCAGGCAGCTTTTTGTTCAGGCGGGTGGGATTATAGGAGCCATATTTTTAAAGTTTTAGCTATTAAACTCAAAAACTGCAGTGTATTTCTTCATATTTTAGAGCATTTCGTGATCCACAGCATCATCCCCCACTTTTCTCCAAAAAAGTTGAGATTTTTATATCACTGGAAACCTCTGGCTACATAATGTTTATGTACAAAAATTTTCTTGCAGATTAATTCGTTTAGCAAAGATATCATGAAATTTTAATCCGTTCAGGAGTACTGGCTTCAGGAATATCGCCCAGCCAGCGAAAGACATGAAATCTCTGTGTGCGGATGCTGAAAATCAGGCATTTTTGAGACTAGAAAGGTGGGCTTTTAATTTCCATCCGCCATGCGACAATAACCTACATTTATCACTTTTACAGCTTAATTAGGAAAAAATATAACCTATTGAATGCTGAATGACCCGTGTTGGTATCTTTTTTGGATTTTGTTTAGATGTCAAAATATGGCCAGCAATGCCTTTTGGCTGAAATCAACATAGAGATTTGTTGTAGTAAAAGTCAGTGGACAGTTCTTGAGAGCAAAAGAGACTACGTTTCCATATGTACTTTTGAGGGGATTTTGTTGGAATCATAAAAGTTCCAAAAAAATCCCCTCAAAGGTACATTTCTTTAGCATAACAAAAGGTGTTTATCAAGTTTATCTTAGGTTTATTTTTGGTTGCACCATTCTTTTGGGACAGCAGGAAGTTAAGGCAATAATGATATTATACAAATGAGTGCACAAAGTGCTTGCAACATATGTGTTGTGTATATTGTTTCACTTATTCACCTGTCATTTCTTTTGAACACAACTGTACGAGAGTAGTCATGACTTTTCTTGAACTTCTAGCCAGGAAAGAAAAGAATTAAGTTTTACAATATTTAGACAATCAGTGTCTTCAAGTTCTCACCCACTGTACGATTCCTGACTGGAAAGTGTTCATCATGAAGTTCTTTTTGATCTGTCTGTTTGCTGTACTCATTATCGTGGAATCGTCCAGTAAATTCACCTATCCAAAAGGACTACTGTATACGCTGAAATTTTCGCGGTGGTTTAATTTTCGCGAATTTCGCGGATTAATATGTGCCCGCGAAAATAATAACCCGCGAATATGTTAAAATGAGGAAATTTCTTATGTATTTTATTATATAAGTTGCCAACAACCGCGAATTTAACACCTCGCGAAATTGTCAGTGATACTTGAAATCGCGAAAATATCTGTACGCGAAAATATTGGCGTATACAGTACCATGCAAGATATACAAAGACACCAACTGTGACTGTCGTAATAGACAGCTGACTAGTATTCCAATGCTAGAAGGCCACAATGTCAGGATTCTAGATTTGAGTTATAATGAACTTGAAACTGTCAATGGGGAAAATTTCACACTTCTCACTTCACTTCAGACCTTGAACTTGAGTCACAATCAACTTCGATTGGTCAGCGAAATGAGTTTTATTCATCTCACTTCACTTCAAAACTTGGATTTGAGCTACAACGTGATACAGGATGTCACAAATCTTACATTTACCGGACTGAACAAAGTGGAAACTCTAGATCTAAGCGTTCAAAGACAGCTTACATTACATGGAAGCCCATTCCTGTCTACCACATCATTGAAGAAGTTAAACATTGTCTATGGTTTGTCCAGTCTACCACCATCAGTATTTAGTGGATTACATGAGTTGCAAGAGCTTGATATACGTTTTAATCTCATAGAATCATTCCCTGATTCTGTTTTCCAAGGTTTGACTAATCTGGTGCGCTTGGATGCATCCGTATGTCTGGATCCCGGTCTGGATAAACCATCCCCTATACCTGCTGCTCTGCTCAAAGACCTCACCAGTCTGAAATGGTTGGATATATCCTACAATCAGATATCAAACTTACCAGAGACATTGTTTTCAAATCTCACCAGTCTTGAATATTTGGATCTATCTAATAATTACATACCAAGCTTACCAGAGACATTGTTTGCCAATCTCATTAATCTGGAATATTTGGATCTACGCGACAATTACATATCAAGCTTATCAGAGACATTGTTTGTGAATCTTACACATCTAACATATTTAGACATTTCCCTTAATTATCTAACATCTACTCCGTGTAAAGCAATGGAAAGCCTCCGAATGTTATTAACACTAAATATGTCTGCCAATTATTTTGATCATGTAACTTGTTCTATTGAGAATATGACTAGTCTCAATGAGTTGGAGGCTAGTGGTAAGCGTTTTAAAGGAAATGATACTGAGTATTGGAATGTCGCCAAATGGACAGAACTAATCACAAGATTACCATCTTCACTATCGACTCTAAACCTGGTCAAAATTCGTAGTGGTGTATTTCAATCTGTTACGGCTGGATCAATGAAATCGTCTGTGTCATTTTTGAGAATTTCAGACTTCGGGTCTATTTGTTCACATGCCTTTTGGCATCTATCAGTTGAAGACGATGCATTTAGTATTTTCCCATACTTGCAAAACTTGACTATACTTAATCACTGCAACATGAGGATAATATCCACACATGTATCCCGATATGCCTTTCGAGGTTTATCACACTTAAAGTCATTGTATCTCAGTGGTATTGGTCTCACTGAATTCCCTTATGATGCACTGGAAATACTTGCACACACACTAGAACACTTGGATTTGAGCAATAATAATATATATGATATAAATCAAGGGCGGCACATGAACTTAGGATTGAAATCACTGGATGCCTCAATGAACCCCATTAGCTATGTGGACCTTGGATTGCTTGGCAATATCACTAATGTGTATTTGAAGGATGCTATTATTATTAGTGGAGCTAGTATTGCGATCTATACTCCCTTCATTAATCAGGCCCTCAGAACTATTTACATTTCAGCTCAAAAAATTACTACATTGTATAAATCTGTGCCAATGTGTGCATCATACCATGCATTGGAGGAAATAACCTTCAGGAAACTTCAATTAAATTCCCTGACATTGGGTAATTGTTCACATCTTAAGTTACTTTCCATATATGACTCAGGAGGAGTCGGCTTTACGGAAGAAATTTACAATTTTCCTCACCTAAAACAGCTGACATTAACAAACTGTAAATTGTCATCAATTAACCAAATTTTTCTTGAGAGTGCTAGTCTACAATATTTAGATCTGAGTGGCAATGACATTGGCAATATTAACAGAAATAACTTTTCTTCACTATTAAATCTCTACCACTTGGATCTCAGTCATAACGCATTGGAAAGTTTACCAGATAATCTGTTCCATCATATGGCAAATCTCATCCACCTGGATTTGACTGGAAACAAACTGGCTAATTTGAATTCCTTGAAAGGTCTCCATAGTCTACAAATACTCCTTGTATCAGGGAATGTATTGACTTCACTACCATCCTTTCTCATGAAAACACCATATAACTTGTGGTATGTTGAATTTGGAGACATCTCATTTGCTTGTACATGTGATATACAACCTCTACAACATTGGATACTGACTGATACAAATACTATTATAGGTCCACAGCCTCTATACATATGCAAGTCTCCTGCAGTCAGAGAAAACAATGGTATCACTGAATTTATTTTAGACTGCAGTCTGCATCTTGAAAACTACATTGCCCCAAGTGTGTCAGGTTTACTTGTTATTTGCCTAATAGTGTTTATAACTTATAAATATAGATGGAGCATACATTACAAATGCTGGACTTTGTGTTGTCAGAGAAGATATCAGCGATATATAGATAATGATGATGATGCTGATATCAATAGCGATGATGATGAGGATGTTGATGCCCCATATGAAGCGCCAATCATGCGTCGTCGATATCATGCTTATGTTGCCTATCACAAAGACAATGAAGCATGGATTAATGATCAACTCATTCCAAACATTGAAGAAGGACCAGAACAGTTTCGACTTTGTCTTAAAGAAAGGGGTGACATTCCAGCAGGGCATTATATTCTCAATGCCATTTGTCACGGTATTAAGCAAAGCCGCAAAACAATTGCAGTTTTATCAGCGAATTTCATGGATGATGGATGGTGTCATTATCAGCTACATTTTGCACGAATGAGAATGGTAATGGACAATGCTGATGTACTCATTCTTGTACAAATTGGGGAAATACCTGATCATAAAAAGACGCTGTTACTTCGTCAGTTATTATGTTACAAGGAAGTGTTGAAGTGGCCTGAAGATCCCATTGGACAAGAGTTGTTCTGGAACCAGTTGAAGATGAAACTACGTAAACCAGTGCGAGTTGATCACAGATATGATGAGGCTTGAAACTGTATTAATGGACAATCTATATAATAACAACTCTAACTACATTGGTTTAATCAACATCACAAAAATTTAAAATCTCTTTAAAGTGAATATTGTCGTGCAACATTTATTATCATGTTGTTGTTTTTGTTTTTTGCACTCCCAACAGCTATTGCAGATAAAACAACATGCAAATAAACACAGCACAAAAAGAAAGTCCACACCTGTTTGTGTTCATGATTCTTAACGTGATTGATTACGAATATTAAAATTTAGAATTTTCTTATAATTGGTCCCTTCTTCATCTTCGTCTTCGCTTTCAGTCTTCCGCTTTGCTAATTCTGGCCTGATTGGAGTTAGCGATAGATTTTTAGTTTTCCGCTTCGCTAAGTCTGGCTTATTACTAGAGTTAGCTAAGCCAAGGGGCTAATTATTAGAAAACTCTATATAATTGTATACAAAGAATTTTGTTAGTTAAACACCAGTTGTGTAATAACAATTCCTTTTAAAAGGGAAAGTTGGCCTCACATGAGAAGGGGCGGGGCATTGCTTTAGGAAAGTGAACTTTATTATCAAACTAGGAAATTGAGACTGTTGTAAATGTTATGATTATTCATATCTATGCTAATGTAGATTTTGATCAATGTTGGTCAACTTTTAATAGCAGCTCTTCAAAGCGTCAAATTGTGTTGTCTTAAAACCAGTAAAAATATTGTTGCTCACAAAAACAATGTGTTGGTCACATAATAAAAGTGAAACTTGTGTAAAAATATGTAAAATAAAGAAATGAAAGTGAATAATATCTGTAAATTTGAACAAAAACTAAATGGGCCACCATAATATCATTGTGTCAAAAGACCTCAGATTTACAACTGAAATAGCAAAAGGGAAACCCAGTTTTGTTTTGCAAATTTTGATGCCTATTGTCTTAATTGCCCAAAATGTGTTGCCATGGTAACCCTTTGAATGAAAAAAGATGCCTTTTCAAAAGTTGCACCGAAACCCATTAAGGATAGCTTTTGTTGCTAGAGTGTCTGGTCACCGCAGGTCATCATTGACCAGTTATGTTGAGAATGTAATGGCAGACTGACTTGAGTAGCTCTTTAATACATCTTTGTCATTCAAGGAGTCACCATGGCTACAAATGATGAGCTATCAAGACAAATGAGGTATCAAAATTTGCAGAATTAACATGGGTTTGTTTTTGCTATTTCAGTTTTTAAATTTGATGTATAGATGTTGAGTTTTGTCTTGTAATAAAGGGAGGTGGGTGGGTAATTACTTTTTGGTAGATGATTATGTTCTTTGTACGTATATATATTTGACTACTACTAGTATATACCTTTAGGAGGTTGTTTTCAATAAAGCATACCAATTTTTAAATCTTAGCTGAGTCCATGTTCATTTATAGATCATCCGAAGGGAGACCTTATGGCATGTTTCAGTCAATGAGGCGTCCATTGAGCAAGAATTTTGTAGTGTTAGGGGGCCTGTCACAATCTCCTTGGCACTGAACATGTGCTAGGTACTATACTAAATAATGTTAGGTGGACAAATTTGGATATAATCAGAGACAGAATTAAAAAGGCTAGTTTGCATCTGACATCATGTGTCAATCAAACTAAAAAATGATTTGTTTATGAGTTGCCGTGATGTTTGAAACTCTGAACGTGATGATAAAACAGTGTACCTTATGGTTAAGTTTGCACCTTCAAACTTACAAACCGTCTCGAAACTTAGGTATTGGTAATAGGAATCTTTCTGATGATGTCAACAATATATAGAAAAGTAGCTTTTTGCCTGCTAAAAGTACCATAATTTTTTGCCACTTTCTGTGATTCCTTTTTTACAGTGAAGGCACCAGCTGAAACCTTCCTTTACACGCTTAACTAACCAATCAAGTGTTGTAGGGAGTTTGATTGACTAGTCTTTTTCCAATTCTGTCTCAGATTATAACTGCACCATGTGAACCTTAATACAAAGGTGGTGCTCAAGGTCAAAGGTCATTTCGGGTCACCTTATGTCAAGCAGGGTGAAAATGCTAGGGGTTGAATTTGTGTGAACACTTTAAATCTAACTGAAGGTAAATTTTGCACCGTGACATCCCGCTATCTCTAAGGACCGCTATCTCTAAGGTTCGCTATCTCTAAGGTTCGCTATCACTAACGTGTAAAGACTATGGAGATCAGAATCCCACTATCTCTAATAGAGAAAAGGGTTCGCTATACCTAAAAAAAGGCCCGCTACTTCTAAGGTTCGATATCGCTAATTTGGAATAAGGTTCGCTAGTTCTAAGGTTCGATATCACTAATTTAAAATAAGGTTCGCTATCACTAATTTAAAATAAGGTTCGCTATCACTAATTTTGAATAAGGTCCGCTATCACTAATTTATTGAAGGTTCGCTATCTCTAAGGTTCGCTATCACTAATTGCAATAAAGGTCCGCTATACCTAAGGTTCGCTATCACTAATTTTGTTTAAGGTTCGCTATCCCTAATTAATCAGGGTTCGCTATCTCTAAGGTTCGCTATCACTAATTTCGATTAAGGTTCGCTATCTCTATGGTTCGCTATCACTAATTTCAAATAAGGTTCGCTATCTCTAATTTTAAATAAGGTCCGCTATCTCTAATTTCAAATAAGGTCTGCTATCTCTAATTTTAAATAAGGACCGATATAGCGAACCTTATTTGAAATTAGAGATAGCAAACCTTATTTAAAATTAGAGATAGCGAACCTTATTTAAAATTGGAGATAGCGAACCTCATTTGAAATAAGTGATAGCGAACCTTAGAGATAGCGAACCTTAGAGATAGCGGACCTTATTTTAAATAAGTGATAGCGAACCTTAGAGATAGCGAACCTTCAATAAATTAGTGATAGCGGACCTTATTTAAAATTAGAGATAGCGAACCTTATTTAAAATTAGTGATATCGAACCTTAGAAATACCGAACCTTATTAAAGATTAGTGATATCGAACCTTAGGTATAGTGGACCTTTTTCGTAATTAGTGATAACGAACCTTAGGGATAGCGAACCTTAGAGATAGCGGTCCTTAGAGATACCGAACCGTCACCTTTTGAAAGAATTTACCATCCTTATTCAAAAATTGACATTGAAAAGGGGGTTATTGATAGACCCTATCGAATAAACCAATAGCCCTACTAGTATAGGGCCTTTTGACTGATCATAAAACCTGGCTATATCCATAACTGCTAAACCCAGTGACTGTAATTCCCCTTTTTTTTTCGGGTGGAGTGGTTAGTGGGTTTTGGCGGTTCTCGTTCCCACAACCATTCATACCTATGGCCTATGTTATTGTAGGCCTACTATAATTGCCCTGTGAAGGCCTTTTGGTGGACACGGTGGACAGAATTTTATTTAAATGAGGATGAGTGAAGTGATAATGTAACAGGATTTACTACCATAGCAATAGGTTTAAACAATTTTTGAATATATCGCTCTGCATTAGTACATTCACACGGTACCTCTGCATTGAACCATAGATATCAAAGAACAGGGATAAAGGCCCAGGGCTGTCAACTCTCATGCATTGGCCGTGAGTCTCACGCATTGGGTCACTTTCTCATGGTCTCACGCCAAGGAAGTATAATCTCACGCCCAGGTAGTAAATCTCACGCAAAAAGCTGAAAAATGAGTAAAATCTCACACATCGTCATGAATAATTTGTTGTTCCTACCCCCCCAAATCATTCGTCAAAATGAACATTGGAGTCGTCAAATCCCAGTACGCGTCTGTCTCACGCCAAGCAATTCCAAAAAGTTGACAGCCCTGAAAGGCCTGAGTAAAAAATTCTATGGAATATCCATATCATGCTGACCACTCACATCTGTCATAAGTATCTTTGAAAAGACTGGTATTGTTTTCAATCTATGATATCAGACATACACAGGTGATGATTGTAACATGCTTGTAGTGCAGGGCAATATGTTCAAAAATTGTTTAACCTATTGTTATGGTAGTTAATCCTGTTACATACTACTTACATCACCACTTCTACTAATAATGGTCAAAATCGGCCTCAGCATAAAGGAGCAGTGGACCTGTTGCCAGAAAGAAGAAGAAGAAGAAAGGGAAGAAACATTTGCCATCTTAAATGCAGTGGCGTGCGCAGCACATTGAAAGTGGGGGCCAGGTTGTTCAGTTCCCCCGAATGGAGTCTGATTAGGAGTGTAAGGTGCGGACGAAATCATTCATTTCAGGGGAAATGACTGATTTCCTCCGAATGACTCACAAAAGTGCCCCCTGCCCCCCCACTTTGTGCACGCCACTGCTTAAATGTTTCGTTACCTAGGTAACGGGGTGAGAGGTCATTCCCCTGATGAACTCTATTGACCCTGACATATTTTGCTATGTAACAAAACATCCTAGATGGTGCAAACTTCTTTAAATTTAAATGGTTTTGCAAGAGGAACAATTTGAGACATTTTTGGTTTAAATCAGAACATTTTTACGACGTTGACCCCAGTTGAGGTCAAAATTTGACCTTTTTGCTGATAACTCAAGAACCGTACGTCACAGGCAAGTCAAACTATACTTTTTCCGAATCCTTATGACTAGACGAATACTCGGCAGGGTTTAAAACAAGATTCAAGCAATTTTGAAATTTGACCCCCATGTAACCTTTGACCCCATGTGGGGACCCCTGTAGAGGATTGATTTAGTTGGCCACTCAGAAGTCATTGCCCATGACCAATAGAAAACACCTAAATAGGCCAACTTATTATAACTCAACATGTCCGTTCAAATGGCTTGACTCCCTATGTACTAGTTCCATTGTATTTTCAGTCATGTGTAACTTGAAAGTTTGTTTTACGTAAAATCAATCATATGTTTCCACCAGAATTCAAGGCCATAATAGATTTCCCATCAGCAAACATCTGTTAGGAGATAAAAATATATCAAAACAGATTGGAAACAGGTCAAATTGTTGAATAAATCGAAAGCGATAACTATTAAGGATGTCCTATATTAAAAACATTTCCTAGAAACATTTTAATACCTCAGGTCTGGATTTTTTCTTCATTTATTTCTGGATTTTGTAAAACAGGAAATGGTTAACAGGTATTGCCTAATACTTGTAATAGCTCCTAATATGGGAGCTTGCAACAGTTTCATTTTGTCATTTCATTTGAACACATCCATAAGAGAGTAGTTGGCATCACTTAGACCTACTAGAGCTTCCAGAAAAACAGATTTTACACAATCTGTAGACTATCAGTGTTTATATACAAGTTTCAGCTACTGTTCCATTTGCAGGAAAGTACTCATCATGAAGTTGTTTCTGATCTGTCTGTTTGCTGTACTGGCGTTCAAAGAATCATCCAGTAAAATCTACCCAAAGGGATTACCATGCAAGATATACAATGACACCAACTGTGACTGTAGTAATAGACAGCTTTCAAGTGTTCCAATGCTTGAAAACCACAATATCAAGAGTTTGGATTTGAGTCATAACCAACTTAAAACTGTCAATAGGAAGAGTTTCATTCATCTTACTTCACTTCAAAAATTGGATTTGAGTAACAACAATATACGGACTGTCACAAACGGGACATTTACAGGACTGAACAAACTGGAATCTCTAGATCTAAGCCATCAAATCCATCTTACATTGCATGGAAGTCCATTTCTCACTACCACGTCATTGAAAAAGTTAAACATTGCTTTCGGTGGTTTGTCTGGTCTACCACCATTGGTATTTAG
This sequence comes from Amphiura filiformis, assembly GCF_039555335.1. Taxonomy (NCBI): domain Eukaryota; kingdom Metazoa; phylum Echinodermata; class Ophiuroidea; order Amphilepidida; family Amphiuridae; genus Amphiura; species Amphiura filiformis. The sequence goes on along the minus strand of NC_092640.1, from coordinate 43,850,174 downwards.
TGGATTACATGAGTTGCAAGAGATTGATTTATCGTGGAATAAAATAAAATCATTCCCTGATTCTGTTTTCCAAGGTTTGATTAATTTGACTTGCTTGGATGCAGTAGGTTGTTCAATTGATGTATCATCAGCTGCTCTGTTCAAAGACCTCACCAGTCTGGAATATTTAGATCTATCCATCAATGACATAGCAAACTTACCACAGATGTTGTTTGCAAATCTCATCAGTCTGAAACATTTAGATCTATCCAGGAATATGTACCAGTCAGGATTACCAAAGTCATTGTTTACAAATCTCATCAATCTGGAATATTTAAATCTATCCAGTACATATATAGGCCTGTCAAACTTGCCAGACACATTGTTTGTAAATCTCACCAGCCTACAATGTTTAGATCTATCCATTAATAGAATATCAAACTTACCAGAGACATTGTTTGCAAATCTTACCCATCTAACCTATTTAGATATTTCCAATAATAATCTATCTTCTACTCCGTGTAAAGCAGTAGAAGCCCTCAAGATGATATCAACACTAAATATGATGTTCAATAACTTTGACTATATAACTTGTTCTATTGAGAATACAACCGCTAGTCTCAAGGAGTTGATCGTGAGCACATCGTCTACTTATAGTCCAGATACTGAAAATTGGAATGTCACCAAATGGTCAGAACTAATCACAAGATTACCATCTTCAATATCTACTCTGAACCTGGGCATAAGAAGTAATAGTGTATTTCAACAAGTGATGCCTGGATCAGTGAACTCATCTGTGTCATTTTTGACAATTTCATATGTGTATTGCACGTCTGATTTTCATCTATCAATTGAAAATGATTCATTTTGTATTTTCCCATACCTGCAAAATTTGACTATACTTAACCAATGCAGTACTTTGTTTGCAAAATCCACCCAATTATCCCACTATGCCTTTCGAGGCTTATCGCACATTAAGTCATTGAAGCTCAGTGGCATTGGTCTCGATAAATTTTGTTTTGAAGATCTGGGAGTGCTTACAGGCACACTAAAACACTTGGATTTGAGCAATAATAACATACAGTTTATATCCAGCTGGTATGAACCAGGATTGAGATATCTGGACATTCTTGATATCTCACATAATCCTCTTACAAATATTTTCCTTTTGAATTTTCACCATCTCACAAATGTGTATATACATGATATTAATACAGATCACATTAAATTGTACATGATTAATAAGTTCCTCAGATCTATTTCCATTTCAGCTGCTAAAAATAATGTTGAAGTTTATTATAACATATTTAAAACATTTTGTTTTGTATCTTTTGCACTTGAGGAAATTACCTTCAGTAAACTTGAATTCATTGAAAAAACACAATTTACATTGGGTACTTGTTCACATCTCAAGTCAATGTACATATCTGACACAGAAGGAATGAAGTTCCTTTTTAGAAAAGAAATTGACCATTTTCCTCAGCTAGAAAACCTGACATTAATAAACTGTAAATTATTATCAATTGACCAATTTCTTCTAGAGAGTCACAGTCTACAATATTTAAACCTAAGCAGCAATAAGATTGACAATATTAATGAAAATGACTTTTCGTTACTAGAAAATCTCATTCACCTGGATCTCAGTCATAATGCAATAGCTAGCTTACCTTCAAATCAATTTTATCACATGTCAAGTCTAACCTTCCTTGATTTGACTGGAAACTATCTTGCCAATTTGAATTCTTTGAAAGATCTCTTTGGTCTACAAACACTCCTTGTACCTAGCAATGCATTGCCTACACTCCCTACATTTCTGATGAAGGCACCATATAACTTACAGTTTGTTGAATTTGGAGATAACCCATTTTCTTGCACATGTGATATAAAACCGCTGCAAGATTGGATATTATTAGGCACAGACACATACATAGATCCAGAGTTTCCATACCTGTGCAAGTCTCCTGCAATCAGAGAGAATCTTGATATTACCGGATTTAGTTTAGACTGTAGTCTGCATCTTGCATACTACATTGGTCTAAGTGTGTCAGGTATACTTGTTATTTGTCTAATAGTGTTTATAACTTATAAATATCGATGGCGCATACATTACAAATGCTGGACTTTGTGTTGTCAGAGAAGATATCAGCGATATATAGATAATGATGATGATGCTGATATCAATAGCGATGATGAGGAGGATGTTGATGCCCCATATGAAGCACCAATCATGCGACGTCGATATCATGCTTATGTTGCCTATCACAAAGACAATGAAGCATGGATTAATGATCAACTTATTCCAAACATTGAAGATGGACCAGAACGGTTTCGTCTTTGTCTTAAAGATAGGGGTGACATTCCAGCAGGACATTATATTCTAAACGCCATAAATCACGGTATTAAGCAAAGCCGCAAAACTATCGCAGTTTTGTCAGCGAATTTCATGGATGATGGATGGTGTCATTATCAGCTACATTTTGCACGAATGCAAATGGTAATGGACAATGCTGATATACTCATTCTTGTACAAATTGGGGAAATACCTGATCATAAAAAGACGCTGTTGCTTCGTCAGTTATTATGTTACAAGGAAGTGTTGAAATGGCCTGAAGATCCCATTAGACAAGAGTTATTCTGGAACCAGTTGAAGATGAAACTACGTAAACCAGTGCGAAGTTGATCACAGATATGATGAGGCTTGAAACCGATTTAATGCAAAATGTATATTAATCATACAAACTTCATTGGTTTAATCAACGTCACACAAAGTAACACAGCCAATACAGATACCTCTATAGCTTCAGAACTATATTATAATCATATTCATGATTGCATTTTGATACCCCATTCACCAGTTTTGAGTTTTGTTAAATATTAACAATACAGCAGTATTTTAAAGGAAAAATGAATTTAAAAATGTCACTTACACCAATCAATGGTTATCAAAATTAAGGTTGGTCTGAACCCTGGAATTATGGAAACTTTCGGGCCTCATAACTTCTAAATTGTTGGTCTAAAGTATATAAAAGTATATATATTTAGAATGGCAAAGACTTGATAAGTTCATCTGTGAGGTCAAATTTGGGCCAAAATGGCACTTTTGCCCCAAAATCCCAAAAATAACGGGTTTTGGCCCACTTCTTTTTTGTGCACCGTAACAAAAAAATTCTTGGCCAAAAGTTTTTGAAACTAATTTTTAAAAACTAGATCAAAATATCTAGGACCCGTTTTTCATTTTTTGAATTTTGACCAATTTCACCAAAAATATTTGAAATTTGTGCCAAAATCGGGCTTTTTTTTGATTTTTTTGAAAAATCAGCATTTTTTGACCATTTTTGGCGCAAATTTCTCAAAGTTAGTAGAAATTCAAAAAAATGAAAAAAACGGGTCCCAGATATTTTGATCTAGTTTTTAAAAATTAGTTAAAAAAATAATTTTGGCTCAAGAATTTTTTTGTTACGGTGCACAAAAAAGAAGTGGGCCAAAAACCATTATTTTGGGATTTTGGGCCAAAAGTGCCATTTTGGCCCAAATTTGACCTCTCAGATGAACTTATCAAGTCTTTGCCATTCTAAATATGTATACTTTTATATACTTTAGACCAACAATTTAGAAGTTATGAGGCCCGAAAGTTTCCATAATTCCAGGGTTCAGACCAACCTTAATGCAAGCATTGTAGCAAGTAAAGCGTGCCATTATCTTTGCACTAAATTATAATCAATACAATATGCTACAACTCTTTAATAGGAATTTTGAAATGGCTGTGTTACTTTTTGTGAATTCTTTATTTTAATATGTATGTCCAATTGCAGTCATGAATGGAAGAATTTTCATTATTTGCATAAATATTGTTGTAACAATGTGATAATGTCAAAATGTATTACTTTAAGCTCAAACACATTGTGGCAAATGTGAAAATTCTGTTCAATGGGTGGATAGACCAGTAGCCTAGTCAGTGGAGGGGGGCACAAATGAAAGAGAAAAGTGCCGCTCTGACAAAAAATGAAAGAGAAAAGAAAAGGGGCATGGAGCCCATTTTCCACTGAAATTCACCCGAGTAAAATACACATATTTTGCACACTACTCTGCACATTGTCACAATAAAGCCCTTTTTACCCCAATCATGGGCCAAAATTGTGTTAAGGTTGGTCTGAACCCTGGAATTATGGAAAATTTCGGGCCTCATAACTTTTAAATTGTTGGTCTAAAGTATATAAAAGTATACATATTTAGAATGGCAAAGACTTGATAAGTTCATCTGTGAGGTTAAATGTGGGCCAAAATGGCACTTTTGGCCCCAAATCCAAAAAATAATGGTTTTTGGCCCACTTCTTTTTCATGCATCGTAACAAAAAAATTCTTGGGCCAAAATTTTTTTTTTTTTTTAATTTTAAAAAACTAGATAAAAATATCTAGGTGCTGTTTTTTCATTTTTTTGAATTTCACCAATTTCACCAAAAATATTTGAAATTTGGGCCAAAATCGGGCTTTTTGTGATTTTTTTGAAAAATCGGCATTTTTGACCATTTTTGGTGTAGATTTCTCAAAGTTGGTCGAAATTCAAAAAAAATGAAAAAACGGGTCCTAGATATTTTGATCTAGTTTTTAAAAATTAATAAAAAAATAATTTTGGCTCAAGAATTTTTTTGTTACGATGCACGAAAAAGAAGTGGGCCAAAAACCATTATTTTTGGGATTTTGGGCCAAAAGTGCCATTTTGGCCCAAATTTGACCTCACAGATGAACTTATCAAGTCTTTGCCATTCTAAATATGTATACTTTTATATACTTTGGACCAATAATTTAGAAGTTATGAGGCTCGAAAGTTTCCATATTTCCAGGGTTCAGACCAACCTTAAATACAAATTTGTTGTCCCAATAAAGCCTTTTTGGGAAGCTTGAAGACTTTACATGAATAGTCTCTTTACAAAAAACCCAGTATAATAATATATCCCACCGATAATACCAGGTCAAAATAATGCAAATGGATTTTTTCAGCTTTTCCTCAAAATGTTTATCCCCCCCAACAAAGAAAGCTGGCTACGCCCTGGGACGGACCTTTCAAGTTAGGTCGGACAGTTGAAATTCCAGTTGAAATATTATATACCCTCTGGAAGATGTTGCTGTAATCTTCCACACAGGGAATGAAGATTTCAAATGAAGTTCACATTTAGATAACCACATTTAAAATTCACATGCCTTGTGTGGAGGATTAAAGCTATGCCTTTATGGGGGTGTATGAATTTCAACTGGAATAGCACAATATATGTGTGAGCGATTCAATATCAATCTACAATAGAGGTTATCCACTTTACTCATGTGTGACTTCTAACAAAAGGTACTGGTTCCCGTAGTATTCCTCATTCAAACCAATTCAATGCATGACCTCGGACTTACTTGCATGACTTTGGCGGGCTATTTTGAAACATTCATGGTTGCACATGCAGGTACTTCTTTTAAAAATCCTAAACAAGGTATAGGAGTCATTGATAGGATATGCAGCTTATAGAACATGGATAACCTCTATAGTATGGGCCCAGGTAATGGGTCTGGCCTATTACCACCATAATATTTTATATGGAAAATTTCTTTAAAGTGAATATTGTTGTGCAACATTTATTTTCATGTTTTTTTTGGTTTTTTTTGCAGATAAAACAACATGCAAATAAACACATAACAGCGCAAAAAGAAAGTTCACACTTGTTTGTGTGTTCATGATTCTTAACATGATTGATTCTCTCTCGCTCTCTCTGGGTCAGATGGCACAGGATTGCGCTGCTGTTGTCTTCACAAGCGTACGCCATCTACTTCTTTCAAAAGCCAAACGTGTTGCACCATACATTTCGTGTGATGAAACATTCTTCACCAAGATGTTGATGGATGTCCCCTTCCATGATGGCCTTCCACGGCTCCCTGAAGAATCTGCTTCTCAACTCCACTATCCTTTCTTACAATGTGGCCAAAGTAGCGCAATTTTCTCTGAATGAATGACTTTCTGATGTTTAAGTCTTTGCCAATCTTTTTCAGGACCCAGATGTTTGTCTTCTTGTCTTTCCAAGATACTCCCAACAGCCTCCTATAGCACCACATATCAAATGCATCTTTCTTCTTCCTGTCATTCTTTGTCATTGCCCAAGATTCGCACCTGTATGTAGTAATTGAAAAATATGTAAAATAAAGAAATGAGAGTGAATGCTATCTGTAAATTTGTACAAAAACTAGTAGTATTGGATTGAAATACTAAAGGTTTTAGTATTGGATAATAATGAGTTCCTAATCAGAGTTCCTAATCATTATTTGTATTGTAGGATGAAATTTGTAGTTTGCTTGTGTTGTTCTTTGTATATAATATTTGATTATAAGCTATTATAAACATATGGTAGGTGGTTTTCAATAAAACATACTGATTCTTAACTCTCAATGGAGTCCATGTTCATTTGTAGGTCATCCGAAGGGAGACCCTATATGGCATGTTTCAGTCAATGAAGTGGTTGGCCGCGAAGAGGCCTTCGAGCATGAATTTTGTAATGTCAGAGGGGGCTTGTACTGAACAAGTGCTAGATACATAAATAATGTTTGATGGACAAACATGGATATCATTGGAGACGGAATTAAAAAGACTAGTTTGTGTCTGACTTCACCTGTCAAATTCAAAAAGGATTTCTTTATGATTTGGTGGGGTAACTACTTAAATGCAACAAAGAATGTCAAGTCCATTTTGGGGTCATTCGAGTTCATCCATGGTCATTGCCATAGATTGTCATAGGTTCATGATATTTGGTGAGAATGAGCACCTAAGTGAAACAAAGAATGTCATTTTCAAGCAAGACAACAAATGTCAAGGTCATTTTGGGGTCAACCGGGGTAAAATCACTGTAGATTGTTGCATGTTCATGAAATTTGGTATGAAGGACCTTCGAAGCAAGACAAAAATGGTCAAGGTCATTTTGGGGTCATCAAGGGTCATCCAAGGTCATATTCCCATTGATTGTATCAGTTTCATTTAGTGGTAATGAAAATCTAAATAAGACAAAGAATGTCAAGGTCTTTTTGAGGTAATTCAAGGTTAAATCGCCATAGATTGCTACAGGTTAATGATTTTTGGTGAGAATGAGCACTTAATTAAAACAAAAAATGTCAAGGTTATTTTGGGGTCATATGGTGTCATCCAAGGTCAAATGTTGATAGTTTGTCACCGGTTTGTGATATTTGGTGGGAATAAGCACCAAAACAAGCCAAAAAATGCCAAGGCATTTTGGGGTCATCAGGGTCACATTTCCATAGCTTGTGACAAGTTCATGATATTTGTTAGGAATGACCAACAAAGCAAGACTAAAAATGTCAAGGTCTTTTTGGGTCATCCAGGGTCAAATCGCCATAGACTGTCACAGATTCACAAGATTTGGGGGACATCACCACTTAAGTGAGACAAAGAATGTCAAGGTCATTTTGGGGCCATCAACATAGGTTATTACATGTTCATGAAATTTGGTATGAACAATCATCGAAGCAAGACAAAAAAAAGTCAAATTCTCATACACAAGTTCATGATATTTGATAGGAATGACCACCGAAGCAAGACAATCAATGTCAAGGTCATTTTGAGGTCATCCGGGGTCATATCACTATAATTGTTGAATGTTCAATAAATCTGGTATGAACAACCACCGAAGCAAGACAATCAAGGTCATTTTAGGGTCATCAGGGGTCATCCAAGGTCAAATTGCTATAGGTTGTTGCTGGTTCATTATTTATTTGGTGAGAATGACCACCAAAATGAGACAAAGAATTCAAGGTTATCCTTATTCCAAATTTGACCTTGAAAAGAGGGCTTTTGATACTAGGCCTACCAGGTGGGCAAAACTGTGACCCATATTTGAAGAGCTTTGTTTCAAAACTCCTTACATCCACTTGTCCAATTTTGAGAACACATCAAAAAATCATCAAAATAATCACTGATATAAGGTGTTTTTCAACAAAAGCAGTTTTTGGCGGGATGCTCATCCTACCCAAGCATCCCGCCAAAAACTGCTTTTGCTGCAAACCCCCATATATCAGTGATTTTTTTTGATGATTTTTTGATGTGTTCTCAAAAATGGGCAAGTGGATGTAAGGGGTTTTGAAACAAGTGCTTCATTTGTATAATTAACACAGTGCTGCACGTCTAGTCATTTGTATACATGCAATGAGAACCTTGCTTACCCAGCAAACACAAAAACGTTTTTAAAAGCGTTTTAAATAAGTTATATTTTGGGTTTTGGTTTAGGTAAAACGTTTTAATAACATTAAAATGTCGGGTTATATAAAGGTCATGAAATCGTTTTAAAACGTTTTGTATGAAAACACACTACAACAATATTTTTAAAATGTTTTCGAAATGTCATTGTAAACTATTTTTGCAAACATTTTGGCCAAATATTTTTGTCAACACCCAGCAAACACAGAAATGTTCTTAAAATGTTTTTTACAAAACGTTTTACTAACATTTAAATGTCGGGTTATATAAAGGTCGTGAAAACATTTTAAGAACGTTATTGCAAATATTTTGGGCAAACATTTTTTTCAAAATATTTTTTCAACCCCAAAATAACATTCTGTTTAGTATTATTTGTACCAAGTTTTCAAAAATGATTTTGGTATGTTATTAAAACGTTTTTATACCCTTTATATAACCCGACATTTAAATGTTTTCTGTGCAGTAAATTACCAATAAATGTTATGAAAACGTTTTATACCATTAATGTACCCTTTATACAACCCGACATTTAAACGTTTTCTGACAACCTTTTATAACCTTTTGCGAATGATGTCGAAAACGGTTTGTGTTTGCTGGGTAGGAATTAAGGTGTCCCCAGAATTGGACCAATATGACATCACTGGAACACCACTAATGTGACCCGCTCCTACAAAATGAGTTGTCAGAGCACTTAATAAAATACAGTCCATTTTTTAAAACATGGCAAATTTACAGAAAACAAAGTTTTGACCAAAATGCCATCCCATTGCCTGGATTTACAGTATATAGGCTACAAGCATGCAAAGATGCTGTGAAAACATGCATGGGGACATTTTAAACTCCCATTTTAATGCATCGGATTTGTAAATAATACTTGATATAATAATACTTCTATCTTTAATTCTTATGCAGGCTCCCCTATTGCCATATTTAGTTGCACAACAACGTCACCATTTCTACATTAGGGACCTTTCACAAACACTTGTAAAGGGGCCCCCTGTTACAAGTGTTTGTGAACAGTCCCTTATGAGTCTCCCAATGTTGGAAATTGGGTGTGGGAAGAGAAAAGTGTAAGCTGAATGTGCATTTTCAACTATTGTACAACGATTATGCGGAAGTATTAAATACTTAACTCTGGCGAGTGCATGCTTGTTTAACATTCCTAAACAACTTATTTAAATATTTTAAGCAACTGCAGGCTGTTTAGTTCACCCAATAAACAGGTCTGTTTAAACTTTTGAGCAGTGCTTTAAAGGTGGGTAACCTGATTGACTGTCTCATCCCCCCTCCCACTTTACCCCATCAAAATGCAGATTTTGGTATCAGGTGAAAGTTCCTATTTTTCTCATTACATATTGAAATTAGGTGTTCCAAATTGGTATCTTTCCGAAAAAATTATCAAAAAACTGTCAATTAGTCTCAATTGTGGTATACCACATTTGAGACTAATTCAACAGTTTCTTCATGATATCTTGGCAATACATCAATTAGGAACTCTTAATTTTTCATTCAATATGTTAGCGAGAAACATAGGATCTTTCATTTGACATTTGTTTGATATCAATGTATTACGTGAATATCAATAATAAAAACATTATAGACTACCAGTATCATGCTCTATAAATGTTAGTAATTCAGATGGAATTAGTCACATTTACAAGAAACACTGATTTGCTTAAAAGGGATAACATTTTATCTTGGGGAGCATGGTGGCCGAGCGGAACGGGCTACGACTCATAATCGGAAGGTTGCGGGTTCGAGCCCCGGCGACGCCATCGTGTTGTGCCCTTGAGTAAGGCACTTTATCTCGATTACTCCTCTCCACCCAGGTGTGAAATGGGGAGCTGTTATGAATACTGTCCATTGAGCGCCGCCTAAAGGTATGAGCATGCCTTGGGCATTGTATGGCAGCTGACATATTCTAACGACCGCGGAATAAATGTAAAGCGCTTTGGTACATGTTCACATGTGAAAGGCGCTGTATAAATACCAACATTTATTTATTTTTATTTATTTTTATGTTACACATAAGTTTTAAAGGGAATTCCCGTTTCCATTTTAACATTTAATTCATGAGACGTGACAGGAAGAAGGAAACAAGTATTTAGTAATACACAATCAATGTGTACTCAATGTGAACTGAGTGCACATAATTCAACTGACTATTATTTCCTTTCGAAAAACACCACACATAAGTGAGACTTTAAAATACAGCAACATCTGCACTAACAAATTGTTTACATCCTTAAGTATTTGCAAAATATTTGCAAAAATGTTTTATAATCAAATTTTAACAACATTTTTAAAAACATTGTTTGTGTTGTTCATCCAAACATTTTAATGATGCTTCATGACTTACAATAAATGCATAATTAAAACATTTTGACCAAAGCCAAAATGTTTATAATTGATGTAGAAACATTATGTTGTTGCTGGGCAGCTTATTCTAGGAACTAGAGCCCTGCATGTATAAAGATCCTGGACTTTCCTGTCCCATCTACCCCCAAACCCAACCTCACCTGAACATTTTAAAGCCTTATTATACAATCTTTTTAAATTTTTAGATTTTTCTTTTTTTTTTTTTTTTCCAAAATGTTTTAATTTTTTTAAATTTGGAATGTTATTAAAACATTACATTTTAAACCCATTTAACCAACTAAAAAAACATTATGTCAGAGTATTTTGCAGCAAGCGGTCAAACATGTTTTTGAATAATATTAAACGTTTTACTCTTTTGTTTAACCCAACATTTTAACATCTTTGTGTAGATTTTTCATCCAATTGATAAATCAAAAGTACAGAAAGTAAATCAAATACTGGAATCACAACGTTTCGTCCGAAACCATAGGACATCCAACATTTAAACGTTTCCTGGCAACGTTTTCTGAATTTGAATGTTTTTCAAAAACAATTTGTTTTTGTAGGGATGCTTACCGTAGCTATTTTTGCCTAACTAAGGAAAAGAAAAAAAAATTGTTTGCTTGCCCTCAATTGAATTTTAACAATTGGGTTGGTCGGTCGGGATTTCTTCTTTTTTTTTTCTTTTTTTTTTTTTAATTACTAACCAACTCTACTGTTTGTAATTAATTAAGGCTCAAAATATGAAAAATCAGACAATTTTGGTGTCAAAATGAATCAACTAACATTACAAAACAACTAAAATGTTGAACAAAAACTCTAAAATACATTTTTTTTACATCTTCAGAATAAAAAAATTTGAAAAGAAAAAAAAAACTTTTTCAGGAATTTCCAAAATTAGGGTTGGTATTCTTTTGTACAGTAAATAGAAAAAAAAACCACTTTTTTCTGATTTCCAAAATTAGGGTTGGTCGGTAGAGGGCAAGCAAACAACTTTTTTTTTTTTGGCCTAACCAGAAGACCTATAAAATAATTGTCAGCTCAAATTTAGAATTTCTTGATAGATGGCCTCAAAGAATAGAAGCCTATTTCTGAAGGAAAAAATGTATGCTTTCAAGGAAGACAACAAAGAAATGTATTGTAAAAGGGCATGGTAACCTTATAAAGAAAAGAAGGAGGCAGTGCATTTAATTGTTTCAATTTTTGTTGTCTAAAAGTTCCTGCTAGCTACCAGCACTCTATTACAGTCGGTAATCATTTACATGATTTGATATAGAATTAAGTCTGTCATGCAGAAACTATGATGTTGCTTACTACACCACCGATAATGACCCCAGTAAATTAATGCGTAGTGTTTTTATCAAGGTGATTCTAGATATTACCGGTACCAATATAAAGCAAAGTTATACCAACAACGTAAACTCAATAACCCAAATCAAGTGAAAGTTACACCTGACCTATATTCTTGATTAAGTTCATCAGGACTGTAGTATTCCATTAATTAAAGATTTCTTCTATGCAAGTCCAATTGAAACACTTACTGTATGGGACGTTTCAAGAGCTAAGGTCTGCTCTTTTCATCAACCAGATGATGCACTGATCTGCTTGGGTTGCCAGTTGACTTCTTGTTGGTATTGATTGAAGTAACACTGTCATCACCAGAAATCAATACATCATAAAGGTGGCTTAATTTGAATGTGCCATCAACTCTGTTCATAGATTGGGTGCCCGCCTCCGGATCAAATGGATTCCTTGACCCATCTTGTATACTTGTCATTTTCAGTTGTAAGAATTGCGCTATCCTCCCAGCCTATAACATGGTTATTTTGAGCTACGTGCTCAGCTAATGCAGAAGTGAGAAATTCTGATTCAGATGCTTTCCTGTTTGCCCTGGTAAATCTGTTTTTGGAAGTTTTTTCCACCGATTTTACAACTGAAAATGACAAGTATACAAGATGGGTCAAGGAATCCATTTGGATCCGGAGGCGGGGCACCCAATCTATGAACTGAGTTGATGGCACATTCAAATTAAGCCACCTTTATGATGTATTGATTTCTGGTGATGACAGTGTTACTTCAATCAATACCAACCTGACCTATATGTTTTGTTTGTTTTATTGTTGTTTCTATAGTGGATGCTTAAAGTTGATGACATTTGAAATAATTATGTTGCCCATCAAATAAATGTGGCCCACAGGTACATCCATGCAGACCTAGGTCCCATAAGGGTTTGTCATCCAGGATCAGGCCTGTACACAGGGGTACACCCCTCCCAATTTTCAAAAAGTATAAAAAAGGCCTAAAAAATACCAATTTGGGAGTGCAGCGAGCAAAAAACAAAAAATCATGTTTTTATATGCTTTTTTAGTCAAAAAAGGTCAACATTTTGGGAAGAAGGTCCACTTGACACAACCCCCCCCCCCAAAAAAAGAACCCTTTTTCAAAATCCACACCCCAATAAATTCCTGCATATACGGGCCTGCTCAGAACTCATCTATGGACTGCCTAATGCCTATGATGTGACTGGCCAGGTGCAGGGATTTCTGGCTGGTTTCTTCCGCAGTGGTGTAGTTGCTATAGTATATATTCCACTTGCCAAGAGATAAATATCTGTTAGATTTATAAAAGTGCATTTTCAAGTCATCCAAACCATTTTAACATGACATTTCTGTGTGGCCTTGAAGGGTTTATGACGTACATGGACATATCCAAGGTTTAATGCAAAAAGACCTTATCTGCAATAGCTGCCAGGTGTCATAGTTTTTAGATGTGTACAATATAGAATGCAGATGTTGTCAAATGTCTATCAGGCAGCTATTGCAGATAGGGTCTTCTTGCCTAACTCCTTGATATGTGTGACAAAAAAGGCTGTAATCCAACCTTGCTCCACCATTTTTGGTTTTCTTTGTCCCCCTCCCCCCCCAACCCCCGTCAGAAATCACAGAAAATTCAACTCTATGTGAGCCATTTGGCATATTTTTAGTGAAAATGACTGTATTTTGGGCAAAAATCAGTCTATTATGGACATAATTGCCCTATTTTGGTCTAAAATTGCCCATTTTGGGCAAAAATTACCCATATTTAGAAAACAAATTCCTGGATTTTCCCCCATTGGTGGGGTGTAGGGGTCAAGGTCATTTAACCATGTGGTGAAATGTGATCATCATCCTTTATCAACCAGAGCTGTGGCTTAACTTGTCTGATGACCCAGATCTGACAACTTCCCCCCCCCCCCAGCATTTCAACTTGCCAACAAATTTATAATATGATATAGATACAGGGATAGATATCATACGCTGCTAAAAACAATATGCTATAATTAAAGACAGAGATAAAAACAATTTATCGCGTCTGATGTCACTGTCAATTACGATCCTTGATTGGTTTACACAGGTTAATCAGCGCGTAAAAGGAAAACCGATCGATCTGGTGCTGATCGGAGAAAAGGAATAGCAGCAAATGGCGAAAAATTTCGTACTTTTACAAGGCAAAAAGCAGCTTTTCTAGGCATTGTGGACATGGTGCCTTCACCAAAAGAAAGTTTCCTACTATAAAGACCTAACTTTTGAGATGGTTTGCATGTCGAAGGTGCAAAATTAACAATACTGGCGCCCGGTTATAAATCCGCGTTCAGCAAGTCATCATCACGACACTTGTAAACAAACCGTTCTCGAGTTTGATTGACAGGTGACGTCAGACGCGATAAATTGTCTTTATCTTTGTCTTTCATTATAGGCAAACAAGTTCAATACACTTTGAGGAAGGCTGATAGACTCAATCTCTACATTATAGTCCTTTTACCATGAATCTAATGACAAGTTAGTTTTTTTGTTCAAAAATTCATGAAATATGATTTGTTTTGAATTTGTTTTTGGTAAAGCAATACTACAACATCTGCAAATGGCCATCACCAAGTTCACCAGCTGCAAGTCATATACAGCAGTGATGGCATTGTAGCTTATTGCCATGGTATATAGCCACCGACATTGGACAACTTTTAAATTGTATAATGTCGTTGGCTATATAACAAAACAACTTACTAAACTTTGGGCTATAGATGCTGCTGCAGCCTGTATTGCAAACCTTTGTGTTTATTTGTGGCAGTTCAGACAGAATAATGTGCTTTCAGAGTTCCAGAAAAAATGCTTTTTATTATGAAAAATGATTTTGCACTCTGTTTACATGGCAGCTATTGCACTTGCCCACTTCAGGCACTGAGCATGCAGTAGAATTGACTTTGCCACCCAATTGGGTGATTTCATGAAGTTTACTGATAAAAATGCACTCAAAGTATAGAAATTGTATGCATTATTAAGTGTTTCATTCAATTTTGGGCTACTTGAGAGCTTTTGCCACAGTCAGATTGCCATAGCCTGTCAATGAAAGCTTTAGCAACACTGGCCTTGAAAGTATAATACAGGGATGAAATAAACATGATGCAAAGTCATTTTATTTCTCCTGTAGTTTGATGTTAGGTAATTTAGTAGGGCAAAAGGTTAATGGAAGTTTTACTAAAAACAGTTTTTTGTCTCAGATTAAAGCGACAAAATCATAGAATTTCTGTACAAAAGATGTTGCACACTGGGATAGCTCAACAGTAGTTATATGCAGTATGTGACATAATTTTGCATGTTCAGTAGATAGCTCACTGGGATATCAGTTATCACATCATTTGCTAGCTTTAGTAGATAGCACATTGGGATAGCTCAACAGTAGTTATATGCAGTACATGACATAATTGTGCATCTTTAGTAGATAGCACACTGGGATAGCTCAATAGTAGTTATATGCAGTACATGACATGATATTGCATCTGCAGTAGATAGCACACTGGGATATCAGTTATGACATCATTTGCTATCTTTAGTAGATAGCACACTGGGAGATTGGTTATGACATCATTTGCTATCTTCAGTAGATAGCACATTGGGATAGCTCAATAGTAGTTATATGCAGTACATGACATGATTTTGCATCTTCAGTAGATAGCACACTGGGATATCAGTTACCGGTATGACATCATTTGCTATCTTCAGTAGATAGCACACTGGGATATAAGTTATGACATCATTTGCTATTTTCAGTAGATAGCACACTGGGAGATTGGTTATGACATCATTTGCTATCTTCAGTAGATAGCACACTGGGGTATCGGTTATGACATCATTTGCTATCTTCAGTAGATAGCACACTGGGATATCGGTTATGACATCATTTGCTATCTTCAGTATATAGCACACTGGGATATTGGTTATGACATCATTTGCTATCTTCAGTAGATAGCATACTGGGGTATTGGTTATGACATCATTTGCTATCTTCAGTAGATAGCACACTGGGAGATTGGTTATGACATCATTTGCTATCTTCAGTAGATAGCACACTGGGATATCAGTTATGACGTCATTTGCTATCTTCAGTAGGTTATGACATCATTTGCTATCTTCAGTAGATAGCACACTGGGATATCAGTTATGACGTCATTTGCTATCTTCAGTAGATAGCACACTGGGGTATCGGTTATGACATCATTTGCTATCTTCAGTAGATAGCACACTGGGATATCGGTTATGACATCATTTGCTATCTTCAGTATATAGCACACTGGGATATCAGTTATGACATCATTTGCTATCTTCAGTAGATAGCACACTGGGATATCGGTTATGACATCATTTGCTATCTTCAGTATATAGCACACTGGGATATCAGTTATGACATCATTTGCTATCTTCAGTAGATAGCACACTGGGATATCAGTTATAACATCATTTGCTATCTTTAGTAGATAGCACATTGGGATAGCTCAACAGTAGTTATGCAGTACATGACATAATTGTGCATCTTTAGTAGATAGCACACTGGGATAGCTCAATAGTAGTTATATGCAGTACATGACATGATATTGCATCTGCAGTAGATAGCACACTGGGATATCAGTTATGACATCATTTGCTATCTTTAGTAGATAGCACACTGGGAGATTGGTTATGACATCATTTGCTATCTTCAGTAGATAGCACATTGGGATAGCTCAATAGTAGTTATATGCAGTACATGACATGATTTTGCATCTTCAGTAGATAGCACACTGGGATATCAGTTACCGGTATGACATCATTTGCTATCTTCAGTAGATAGCACACTGGGATATAAGTTATGACATCATTTGCTATTTTCAGTAGATATCACACTGGGAGATTGGTTATGACATCATTTGCTATCTTCAGTAGATAGCACACTGGGGTATCGGTTATGACATCATTTGCTATCTTCAGTAGATAGCACACTGGGATATCGGTTATGACATAATTTGCTATCTTCAGTATATAGCACACTGGGATATTGGTTATGACATCATTTGCTATCTTCAGTAGATAGCATACTGGGGTATTGGTTATGACATCATTTGCTATCTTCAGTAGATAGCACACTGGGAGATTGGTTATGACATCATTTGCTATCTTCAGTAGATAGCACACTGGGATATCAGTTATGACATCATTTGCTATCTTCAGTAGATAGCACACTGGGGTATCGGTTATGACATCATTTGCTATCTTCAGTAGATAGCACACTGGGATATCGGTTATGACATCATTTGCTATCTTCAGTATATAGCACACTGGGATATCAGTTATGACATCATTTGCTATCTTCAGTAGATAGCACACTGGGATATTGGTTATGACATCATTTGCTATCTTCAGTATATAGCACACTGGGATATCAGTTATGACATCATTTGCTATCTTCAGTAGATAGCACACTGGGGTATCGGTTATGACATCATTTGCTATCCTCAGTAGATAGCACACTGGGATATCGGTTATGATATTATTTGCTATCTTCAGTATATAGCACACTGGGGTATCGGTTATGACATCATTTGCTATCTTCAGTATATAGTACACTGGGATATCGGTTATGACATCATTTGCTATCTTCAGTAGATAGCACACTGGGGTATCGGTTATGACATCATTTGCTATCTTCAGTAGATAGCACACTGGGATATCAGTTATGACATCATTTGCTATCTTCAGTAGATAGCACACTGGGGTATCGGTTATGACATCATTTGCTATCTTCAGTAGATAGCACACTGGGATATCGGTTATGACATCATTTGCTATCTTCAGTATATAGCACACTGGGATATCAGTTATGACATCATTTGCTATCTTCAGTAGATAGCACACTGGGGTATCGGTTATGACATCATTTGCTATCCTCAGTAGATAGCACACTGGGGTATCGGTTATGACATCATTTGCTATCTTCAGTATATAGTACACTGGGATATTGGTTATGACATCATTTGCTATCTTCAGTAGATAGCATACTGGGGTATCGGTTATGCCATCATTTGCTATCTTCAGTAGATAGCACACTGGGATATCAGTTATGACATCATTTGCTATCTTCAGTATATAGCACACTGGGGTATTGGTTATGACATCATTTGCTATCCTCAGTAGATAGCCCACTGGGATATCAGTTATGATATTTGCTATCTTCAGTAGATAGCACACTGGGATATCAGTTATGACATCATTGGCTATCTTCAGTAGATAGCCCACTGGGATATCAGTTATGATATTTACTATCTTCAGTAGATAGCACACTGGGATATCAGTTATGACACCATTTGCTATCCTCAGTAGATAACACACTGGGATATCGGTTATGATATTTGCTATCTTCAGTAGATAGCACACTGGGATATCAGTTATGACATCATTTGCTATCTTCAGTAGATAGCCCACTGGGATATTGGTTACGACATCATTTGCTATCTTCAGTAGATAGCACACTGGGATATCGGTTATGACATTTGCTACCTTCAGTAGATAGCACACTGGGATATCAGTTATGACATTTGCTACCTTCAGTAGATAGCACACTGGGATATCGGTTATGACATTTGCTACCTTCAGTAGATAGCGTACTGGGATTTCACAGTGCAGATTCAAATTGCACACGGTAACCTAATACCGCAGGGCATATGGTCGAATCCAACCAAGTGTCCACGGGGTAAAAATAAAAGTCCGAAATAAAAATGTCTCCACAATTTTTTCCTTTCGCCCATTGATTGATGACATATTGGCCTTACTAATCTTGAAAAATAAATCCAGGACGAGTGATAGTAAATGTGATATCAAAACGCAATGTTACCTACTGAATACCACTAGGATGCTTTCACTATCGCAATACTAATCAACCTAAAACATATGGAATATTCCCATTAACGCTTTTTTCGTGTAATGTAGACCACAAGGTGTCAGGAAAATGCTAGCTCAACCAGAAAATATTTGTTTTTATTTTTATAACGCGATCAATATGATCTTTGTCAATTTATGCTAGTTTATTTTTGAAAATGAAGTTTAGGTCAGTTTCTGTATTTTATTTATCAAATGAGTATGAATCAATTTACACATTGTATAAGAACGAGTAGGATATATGTTTTCAAGAATATTAGGAATTATACGCGTACACCTAACGCTTTATACAATGAAAAGGTGAAGAAACCCGGTATTCAGTAGGTAACATGAGCGATTTAACAATATCTATATTGAGTTTAGAGGTTTAAATTTTGCTATTATGGTAATGAATTAATAAAATGGTAGTTTTAGATCTCTTTCAGATGGTACGTCCAAATGAATAAATGCTATTACCTTAGATCAAAAATTTTGATGCTTTTAGCAAGATTTTGACCACTTCATTTTGATATACAAGTAGTTAATCAGCAATTTTACATAATAAATAATTGTTGAATGAATCCGTATATGGGTAATAATAGTGTCCTGGTGTACCGCTTAAAGTTTTTGACAATTAATTTCCATTGGTAGGGACACTTCATTACACATGCCATGTAATATGCTGTATTCGTAAGTAACATTTCAGTATTTTGTAGGTAAGAATTAGACTTTTGGTGGATATCGCAATCAAAACTTCATTTTATAAAGCACTTTGAATGTATTATTTTCTTTATGTGCGTTTATTGATACTTAAGACCCTATCATGTATTAATAATGTCGGTTCACAGCGGTTGAAAGAGGATTGAAGTAAGAAACAAAGGCACTAAAGTGACTTTAATTTGATTAATTGCACACAAATCGCTTAAAACCGTTATTGCAGACTTGTGAAGTCCATCTTGGAGTCAGTTACGCCTTGTGGCCTTTCGTTTGAGGGCAACTACAATAGCTTTATACCAGGGTCCATCACTGTGTTGTCTAGATCATGAGACAATGAGAACAGTCGTTTTTTCCATGGTATTCGTAGGTAACCTTAGCGAAAACGTCAAAAGTTACCTTCGAATAAATGAATTTGGACACAAATTACTCAGAAACCAGAAGGTCGGTAAACATTTAAAATGAAGCACACATGACAGTTGACAAATCTAAGTATTTATCCCTTCTAATCTGCTTTGAATCTGATTTTTCTTTCAAATGAGCAGACCGTCGTCTATTTCAGTACATATTTTTCAACAATTAAGCCGTATTCAGTTTCGCATGGTGGGTATGTATGTGAATTCGCAACTTTCATTGACATATGATTTGATAGCAAACATACAGGCCTTCATTATGTACCAATATGGGCATTGGCATGAATGGCGGTGTTTCACAATACTGTCATGATGTCAAATTGTATTCGTAGGTAACATTCGGTTACCAAAATTTACCTACGAATACTTGCTTTTATCGTTGACATCTCAGAAATATTTAAACGCAGGCTATTGAAACTTGGTAGAAATAAAGAGTGTATTACCCTGCACCTATTGCTTAAATATTGTTTACTATTCTCTCACTTTGTGGAAATGACACAGCTTTTAACATGTATTCGGAGGTAATGCATATTTTTTACCAAACCTACCTTTGTGCCATTTAGAATTTCTGGCAGCTAAACACAATAATAAAGATGTCCGAATGCAATGCATTTCAGTATTGGACATATCAAAGCTTGTATCAATTGCGCATTTATTAGTGATTTCCATTTTTAAAGATATATCTAGTGCTATGAAAAATTGTATTCAGTAGGTAATGTAAAAAAATACCACTCAAAAAATTATCACAAAAAATTCATAATTATGTACAAATATGTGAAAAATTGAACAGGCAATCTTTGAATACACACATTTCAGGAAATCAATTTAGATTCAATAAAATGACTTCTTTTCATAACTGATTTAGATGTTTTTAAAAATACCTTAAGAAATATTTTGAAAAAAATGGGTAAAAATAGCATGTTTTGGGGTCTCTGTGTCTAAATTTTTCACAGAAGGGGTCTTATTATATATGGCGCAAGCGTATGATCAAGCGAATAAACACAATATAAAAACGAATGCCAATTGATTAATACTTTTAAGTTATGGCCCTGAACATGCCGTGTACACTTTTGGTTGGATTCGACCATATACTCACATGTAGAAAGCTGATTTGTACGTACACTGACGGTGCAACCGCATAAACGCACTGACTCAAATATGTCACTGCAAAATCCAACATGGTGTTTACTCTCATCTTGAAAGGAGGCCATCAAAGTTTATTTTTTAATTTCAAGGGAGGAGGCACACTATAGAATAAAACACTTACATAATTGTTAAAAAGTGCAATACATCGTCTTAGAATTTACTTAAAATTTTATGATTTATGTTGTAGGCCGCATATCAGTTTTTTTCATTCTGAGCACATATTGATGTATCAGATTGCTGGTACATGGTACGACATGCTATTATATCATGTATAATGCATGTAGGCCTATATGCAAAAAAACACACACCAAACAATAATACATTGTAGGCCTACATGTACTATTGATATCAATAAAATTTTACTACTAAATGCAATTTGTGGTTAAGCAAGCAAACCAAGAATTTATTTCATTTATACACATTGCACAGATTTGTCTAGAATTTGCAATTATTGAGGCATAATACCAATGTGTCACACCATGTCTATTCAACATACCGGTCAACATATTAACCCTATCCATGCGGATGTCAAAAAAATTTAATAATTCAAAAATTTCAAAATTGTAAATTTTCATGACCATATTTGGAATTGGCATGAAAAATGCATTAAATCGAGTACAAACAAGCATATCAGAGGTTCTTAAGATAGCTCTTGATATTTTCAAAAAATATCTCAAATCTTGAATTTTTTATGTTGAAGCCTATGGCTAGCACGCAAAGCATTAAACTATTGGTTGATCTATGTGTCTACCAGATACTGTATGACAAGCTCAAACTTGGCACATTGTTCATTATTTTTTTTTGAAAATCTAAATATAAAGTTTGATCTTTTCCTTCAGACATTACGACACTAACATAGAATTTGTCAATGGTACATTATATACTTTAATAATGAACTTAGTTTGACATTTTGCAATAATTATTTACCATGTTTGCCTTTTATTACTATGGTGCTTATAGGTTTAGATTTATATTTGGATGTCATTTGATAATAACAAATCTGCAGGCCTTCTTATTTATTTTTGAATATTAGATAGTTTTTGTGTTTGTCTGTCCACACTTTTAACTGAAGTATGTCAATATCTGTTCCAATAATGCAAATAAGTTTGTACATGTAGAAAGAAGTTGTACGAAAAATGATAATTATTATAGGCATATCCTGAACAAGTTTTACCCTCTTCTTTGGTAGGTATGATCATTAAATTTTCAAGTAGGATATTTCACATGGAAATTGTTTTATTTGGAAATATGATTATTTAACTTAAAAAATGAGGGGTCATCCATGTCTGTATAATTATGACAAAAATTAGCAAAGTTATGGGCAAAGTCTTTTCCCAAATTCTGTGACCATCATCGACTGTACCTTTACAATGAATTACTGTACAAAAAAGCAAGTAATGCAGCATTTGTCAGCACGGCGATCCATTTTACACAAAAGCGATTTTATTTGAAAAAATCTTACTATCACTGTATGATAACTTTTGTATCAAGGTATACCAATTGACAGTTTTTGACTTTCTACGTAAAGTTTCTGGTATCCAAATTTCAAATTTTTGTACTTTCCTATGGGGATTACACAGTTAAGCCATATCTATGGTCATAAGTTGGTGTTGAAGGAGCCCTCTTTGATAGGCAATGTGGGCATACCTATCTTTGGAAAAGGCTTAAAACATTATGTCAATCACATTTTGAAGCCCTGATCTGTCTCTATGTAAGGGGCCCAGGCTACTTTGCTGACAAGGCCTTTTTGCCTCAAATCTGCTTCTGGGTAGCTAGCAGGTCCTAGGTAATACTACCCCCCAGCTCAAGACATTTCAAGGCATTGGGAGAGCTTCTCCATGGAGTACTTATATTTGTGATGTACATGATGTAGAAAGGATGGAATTAAATTATTATTTTTAAGATTGAAGCTTGGTAGCTACCTGGGTAGCAGGTCCTAGGCAATACACCCCTCAGCTCAAGACATTTCAAGGCATTGGGAGAGCTTTCCCATGGAGTACTCATATTTGTGATGTACATAATTTAGAAAGGATGGAATTAAATTATTATTTTTTTAAGATTGAAGCTTTCAAGAGGGTTCAAAACTTCCACTTACTCTCTACCAGTATGAAGTTACTGGTACAACTTACAAGAGTGCCCAAAGCGCTAGAAAATTTCTCATTTAAATGCTAAAATGGACCAAAAATGGAGTTAATTCAGATCAAAAACAGACCAAATGTTAATCACACATGTTTGTAAATTTTGTTTCGACATTTTGGGCTGGGGGCATAATTTCGGGGGGGTATGTTTCCTAATCTAAGAAATTTCCTGATTTGTAACAATAAAAAAACCACCTGATTCTATAGGAAACAAGCTTATTTCTATTTTTAACCAAAGCAAGCAAAGATATATACAAGGATAAAAGCATAATAATAATAATATAGATGATAAAAACAGGAACTTAGTGTTCCTGTTTATCAAAATTCTGTATCTGCATGTTCTGGGTTTTGAGGAAATGGGTTACATATTGAAAACAAAATATTGTTATGTTTTATGGGAAACATTTAAAAGGTTTTCATCAAATCTGGTTGACTAATGAGGTAGTGTCAGCTGCTCATGTTCACAACAATTTTCATTATATTGAGAGGAGTCTGGTCTAAAATGTTTGGGAATAATGCTCCACTCACTCGGTAAGTACTGTCTTTACCCATTCCAGGCAGTTCCAGTGGCATAGCCACCATTAGACAGGGTGGGAGCCAGGGGGTGGAGGCAGAGCTGCCACAACCCCCACCCTCCTCTCACCGGTAATACCGGGTTCAAATCAGTGCCACCGAGAGTCATTACAGGCCCGGGGTAAAATGAACACATGGGTCCCCTTTTTTACGGGCCACTAATTAATGTATGTTTTATTTTTATTTTTACAGGCCCCTAGGACCCCGGGCCCAGGGGTAACGCACCCCTTAACCCCCCTTGTCGGTGGCACAGGTTCAAATGATGCAACAGGGAAAATTTTGTTCGTCTTTGCCCCCAAAATGTTTTATCCTCCCCCCCGACTAAAAAAAACTGGGTTGGACCCAGGTTCTTTATCCATTTAGGAACAGTTGATATGATTTTCTGATTCTGTTATTATATCAATTTTGTTCAAAGATATTACAACTGAATCATTTTTAGTTACGTTCACATTGTCAGAAGTACGCCTGGTGGAATTTGGTCAGCGCAAGTTGCTAGGAGTAGCGGTCAGGAGAAGTGGCAGTGTGAATGATGGTCAGCGTAAGTCAGCCAGGTGTAAATCCGGCGATTTACTCCTGACAAAAGTCGGGAGTATCGAGCTCCGGGTGTATTTGACAATGTGAACGCTGCTACGCCTGATACCCAGTGTAAGTTTGATCTTTCTTTGTCGGAAGCTAAGAAATTACATTTTCGCATGTTTGAAAAAGGTCACAGAACAGTGGCATAGCGTGAGGGGAATGGGGGAATGTGCCACCCCAATCAATTTGAAAATTTAGAAAATCCCATAGGAAAATTGCTGAAAAATGGCTTGTGCCCCCCCCCCATCAGACCCGGTGCCCCCCAATCAAAGTCGGTGCCCCCCCCCAATATGATGACCCACATATTAGGCTAGAGGTGGACACACGGTAGGAGTAGGGAAAATATTTGTGGAATTTTTATCGCTGTTAGCGTACGTTTACACCAGTGTGTACCTCAAAATAACTAATGGTAATTGTATTTTAGACAAATTATTTTGAAAGTAAATCATTTTTGTTTCTTATTAATCACAAATTAGTTTGTTTGCCAAAGTGCAAAATATATCCAGAGGTGTATCTAGGAGGAGGGGTGCATGTGCCTTGGGTGCCAGAGGCTACCTCCCGGACGCGGAGTGGGGGGAAAGTTACTCCCCTGGCTTGAAATACCGGGACAAAATTGACCAAAAGTTGTATTGTATAATATCTTCCCGTTTGGCCAAATTTTAGGCCACAAATGGTTTCTAATCTTAACACTAAAATTGCAATCATGCATTATTTGTCCCAGTAAAGTCATTTAGTAGCAATTTTATCCTCCCTTTGCTTGATGATGGGGTGACAAATCAACAGATGTTTGTATGGTTTTACATATATACAAAATTAATGGAGAAAGTCAGAATGTTCATGTGCTTTTTGCAGTGGCGTACCTGTTTTTTTTGGGGGGAGCATGTTACGGGGGGGGGGACACAAGTTAGTTCTCAAAAGTTACAACAGCAAAAATAGATCATATGTATTTTATAACATAACAATGTATGATTTTTAAGTAGTTCTCCCTTGTAAATATGCAAATATTATTAGGCTATTCCAGTTGTAATCCACACGCCCCTGTATGGAAAACATGGCCTTAATCTCCTACACAGGTGTAGATTTTAAATGGAGTCACCCATTCAGATAACCCCATTTGAAATGCACACTCCCTGTGTGGAAGATTAAGGTCATGTCTTCCATAGGGGTGTATGGATTTCAACTAGAATAGCAGAATTTACCAAGAAACAGCCCTACAACTGCATGGAGGGGGAGCATTTCAACAAAATAGTCAGTCAGGATTGATTATTACCAATTTGTTGCACTCTATACACAATTTAGTGTACAAAAGTATAAATATAGAATTAAAAGGAAATAAGCAATGTATGCCCTTTGTTTGCACAATTTTTGGGACTCCTAGCAGGGAAAACCCTTTCGCTACCCCAGAAGAGGTTCTATTATATCCTTGCGGTTTCAACAAAACATACATAGCTTCACCCTGAACATACTGATACTATTCCAGTTGAAATCCATACACCCCCTATGGAAGACATGACCTTATCTTAATGGGTGATTCCATTGAAATCTATATACCCCTTTGTGGAAGATTAAGGTCATGTCTTCCACAGGGGGTGTATGGCTATCAACTGGAATATCCCAACCTTGTGCATGGAGGAAATGTGATAGCAAGTGGGTCATGGAATATATACCATAATGTATGATTTCCATGAAATTTGAATTTTGTTATTCTTTAACATGTTGAAATAATATTAGTAATAGGCTGTACTGTCAGGAAATGTTTCTTTCCTTTCAAAGAATCAAGTTTAAAAAACAATAACCAATTTCATAATATACAGGGTGTCCCAAAAAAAAGAGGCCCCTCATTGCGCCCTCTTTTTCTCCTATTTTTGAAAATTTAATCAAATATATTTTGGTATGTAAAAATACCTTAAGTCGTTAGCTTTAATAAACCAAAACAATTTTATCAATCTGTTCACAACTTTTGAAGATATGCTCTATTAAAGAAATGTACCCGTTTTTCACTCTGTCCACGGAGAAGGTTTGGCTACTTCAAAGATTGAAAAGGAGTACACATACCATGCATGAATATCAAACATTCCTCAATGATAACTTTATAAAATAACTTTATTTATGGAATGGGCTTTACCAGTGGGTTTATGGGCAATGGATTTTGTTAATAGTGTCATTAATTTGTGGGTAAAATGAATGCGAATTGGACTTCTTTTGCTTTACTTGCAATTACTTATTTTTGCTTGGTTATTTATGCCTTTTTGTTTTATTATGTTTCATACTTTCTTACTTTGTTGTTTCTTGATTTCTTTTTTATTTACAACATAAGTCATTTCTCTTTTTAGGATAAAAGATAGCCCTAAAAGGTAGTTTGGTTTGTCTTTGGTTCTTCTGAACTGAGTTTACTGTGCTGCTCTGTCCTCTACCTGGTTGCCTCATTGCATCAATTGCGTTGCGTACCATCCTTTTGCGCCGGATACTTGCGAATGCATTCAGTAATACGTTTGCAAAGATCTTATATTTGCCACAAAGGAAAAAAAAAGTGGTGTGAGGTCTGGTGGTCGTGCAGGCCACTCCACAGCATGAGCCATCCCAACCACTCTGTTTGCTATCCGTGAAAAGAGTGAAAAATAGGTAATTTTATTCAAAAGAGCATATCTTCAAAAGTTGTTAGCCGATTGAAATAATTGTTTTGGTTTATTAAAGCTAACGATTAAAGGTTTCTTTACATACCAAAATATATTTAATCAACCTTTCAGAAATAGGAGAAAAAGAGGGCGCAATGAGGGGCCTCTTTTTTTTGGGACACCCTGTATGTCATTGCTTTAAATGCTGCCATGCATTAAACTTCCTTATTTACTTAAAGGTACACTCAGGGATTTGATCAACCAGCAGAACACCATAATATACATGAAGATTCTGATTTTATTGGGGTGGGGGCACAGCCACGCCCCCAATTTGCAAAAGTATACAAACAGCCCAAAAAATCAGGGTTTTTTTTAAAATACATTTTTGGTTAAAAGAGGTCCAAAATTTGGCAAGTAGGTCCACTTTTCACAAAATCTCCCCGGAAAGAAGGTCCATTTTTTCAGAATCTGCATCCCCGTACTGTTTATTTTTGGCCAAGCAAAGCTGTCAAATGGGCTGTGGCGGTGTCAGGAGGGGGGGGGGGCATTTTGATAGGACTCCTTTAAGTAACAACTGCACAGGGGTGGGTCCACATAGGAGACAATCCAATGCATAGACCCTACCCCTAAAATCCCAAAGCATAGGAAATTAAACTTAAATTTTGAAAATTATGCCAAATCAGCCCATTTCAGCCAATTCTAGCCTCTGCCCGCCCCCTTGAGAATCCTGCATCTACTACTGCAGTGCAAGTATAGGGCAAAAAAGTAAGTCATATTCAATGACTCCGAATATAGACTTTATCATGTGTGACAAACACATGCAGGGTGCATTAACTTCCTTGTTTAAACTTTCTCTGTATTATGTGACCCAAAAATGAGAACAATGTTGTAAAAAGTCAAGCTGGTCACATCCCTTTTTTAACCCTCTCCACACGGGTGTCAACTGCAGACGACAAAAAAATTCAAACAATTTCACAATTTCACAATTGTAACTTTTCATAACAATATTTGTAATCAGCATGAAAAATACATTAAAATGAGTACAAACAAGCCTAGTATTGGTTCAGAGGTTCTTAAGATAGCTCTTGATATTTTGAAGAAAAAAATATGTCAAAACCTTATTTGTTATGTTGGGCAGCATGCAGAGCATTAAGTTACTATGTGGGCAAAAAAGTAGGTCATAAGGAATCCCAATGTAGACTTTATCATGAACAATGTGTAGTAACTTCCTTGTTTAAATTTTACTCTCTCTATATATTTGTGACCTGATTAAGTAAAATGAGAAAAATGTTGTAAAAAGTCCATGTTTTCATCCGATAACTAATTAGTTATTTAATTAGTCATTCAATTAGTAATCATGCATTAGTGTTAATGCATGCAAATGACTAATTAAATCATGATAATTTGCGATAATTCAGTAGATAGCACTAGGGAAAAGCTCAATAATAATCATAATCAGTGAATGGTGTCATTGGCTGTCTTCAGTAGATAGCACATGGGCATAGCTCAATAATACTTTTATGCAACATTAATTCTAAAGCATCTTCAGGATAATTAATATAAATGATAATTGTGTGCTGTAGATGGTATGAAAGTTGGCTATCATGTGTAAACTATGTTTGGAAAATTAAAATATCCTAGAATGAAACAAAACCCACAAAAAATGATTTTTCTTAATAACTGTGACTCACTCCTCTCTCTATGCGAATGTAACTGTCATGTAGGCCTATATTTTACCATTATTCTTTGTTAACATATCTGATTGCTATGTGTAAATTATGAAATACATTTCAATAATGAATAGGCTATAATATATACCAAAGTATATTTCATTATTTTAACATAGCAATCAGGGAGCTTGTATAATATTGAAATATCCATGCCAGTCGATGTCTGGTACTGAGAAGAGCTAAATAGTTTGCTGCCCTCAATCAGTGGGATGCTGTCAGCAGTAATTATGGTTGTTTAGCAACTCACAGTTATCTTACAGACGGTACAGAGTGTGACACTACTAATGTAATATAAATTTCTTTTTTTACCTACAATCAAGTGCAAATTTCCTGGGACACTTGTTCATATTTCGCCCTCTGTTCAATAAAACCGGTCATATGAAGTTCACCATGTGATATTTTATTTGTATAGTTTCCAACCTATTTGAATCCTCCCTCCCCACCAACCAATGTTGGAGCAAAAATATAGGCCATTTAAAAATGAGGCGTTTGGTATACAACATTGAAATAAAAGTGCTTGGGAGGGTCATTGAACTATGAAAGTGTCCCAGCAAATTTGCACTTGATTGTATAGGGATGCTTGAAAAATAATCTATTAATATCAATAAAATCGCCATAACTCTCGAACGCGTTGTTCGATTTTCATAATTTTTCAGTGATGTCAAGATAATTTCATTATGCATTACATGATTAGCCAATTTAATTTTTTTTTTATTAAAATAAACATTTTTTGAATATCAAACCCTGCAATGCATGCATTTTTCAAGGAATATTTGACACATTGATTGCTTATATTAGAGTGGACATACAAATTCTCCTTTGGAAGAATTTACAAACATAATAAAAGCAAACCAAATAAGAAATTAAGAAAATATAGAAATAAATAGAACAGAATCATGATGTTTGTCTCATCATTGATCTTTCAAACTCATTACCCTATTTCAAATGCTATTATCGGAATGCACGTTAAACTCTTTAATATAGGCCTTCAACTACCCATCACAGACACGCTAATTCAACTTAACAATGCCATGCCAAAAGTGTATATACAATTACACATTTTAAATGTGCTTATTATTGGTATTCAAAAATAAAAAAGAGATAAAGAGCAGGATTTAAAAGGAAACATATCGGCGACAATGAGCTTCGAACCGTAGCCCTCATGAACACAAGGCAGTAAGCAAACCACTACACCATGGTTGGGCTGTTGTTATTCATGCGAATTTATTTATAACAAGAATTAATGACGCAATAACGGTCTACCAGAATAATATAACTTAAAAAGTAATATATATTTATTTAACATTATGGTAGACCGTGCTCATTTGGCTTAAATGGAGGAATAATTACCAATAAACATATCAAAGTTAGGAAGGTATGTATAATGTGACCGTGTATATTCAAAATATACGTTAGATAAATGCTGAATACTGACCAAAACATGAGTTTTAATGAATGAATTCATTAGATCGAAGCTCAATAACACAATACAGTAGCATTGCAATGATAGGATTAAATACGCTGAAATCGAGTGCAATTGTCATCAGTCTCCCGGTGGCATATAGTTACTGGCCTTGCTTCTCGCCCCCGAGATCTCGAGTTCGAATCCATGTAATGCTATTTTTCTTTCTTTGTTTTTTATTCTTTTTGTCTTTCTTTCTTTCTTTTTTCTTTCTTTTTCTAGACTTTCTTTCTTTCTTTCTTTCTTTCTTTCTTTCTTTCTTTCTTTCTTTCTTTCTTTCTTTCTTTCTTTCTTTCTTTCTTTCTTTTCTTACTTTTTTTCCTTTATGTTGCCAATTTACATTTACATTTACCAATGAACTAAAGGGAAACACTTGTTTTGTTTTATGATTTTTTGTTATTTCAGTAGGTATTTTTAACCGATTGTACTCTATATTTCCAATATGATTTAATTTTGATTAGTTTTAAATTGTTTTAAAAGTGAATTTTGAGATAATGCGCTTATAATAGCAATCATGTGTCAAATATGCCTTAAATAATGCATATATTACAGCGTTTTGATACCTAAAAATATTTAGTTTGAAAAAAAATGCCAATTAAAGTAACCAAAAAATGCGCAATGTTATTTGTTTTAAATTAGTGAAAAATCATGTCAATCGAGCAACGCGTTTACGAGTTATGGTAATTTTACTGAAAGTAATAGATTATTTTTGTCTTCTTCAATACATGTATAGGGGATGCGAAAAAATAATCTATTAATATCAATAAAATCGCCATAACTCTCGAACGCGTTGCTCGATTTTCATAATTTTTCAGTGATGTCAAGATAATTTCATTATGCATTACATGATTAGCCAATTTAATTTTTTTTAAATTAAAATAAACATTTTTTTGAATATCAAACCCTGCAATGCATGCATTTTTCAAGGAATATTTGACACATTGATTGCTTATATTAGAGTGGACATACAAATTCTCCTTTGGAAGAATTTACAAACATAATAAAAGCAAACCAAATAAGAAATTAAGAAAATATAGAAATAAATAGAACAGAATCATGATGTTTGTCTCATCATTGATCTTTCAAACTCATTACCCTATTTCAAATGCTATTATCGGAATGCACGTTAAACTCTTTAATATAGGCCTTCAACTACCCATCACAGACACGCTAATTCAACTTAACAATGCCATGCCAAAAGTGTATATACAATTACACATTTTAAATGTGCTTATTATTGGTATTCAAAAATAAAAAAGAGATAAAGAGCAGGATTTAAAAGGAAACATATCGGCGACAATGAGCTTCGAACCGTAGCCCTCATGAACACAAGGCAGTAAGCAAACCACTACACCATGGTTGGGCCTGTTGTTATTCATGCGAATTTATTTATAACAAGGATAACAAGAATTAATGACGCTTAATAACGGTCTACCAGAATAATATAACTTAAAAAGTAATATATATTTATTTAACATTATGGTAGACCGTGCTCATTTGGCTTAAATGGAGGAATAATTACCAATAAACATATCAAAGTTAGGAAGGTATGTATAATGTGACCGTGTATATTCAAAATATACGTTAGATAAATGCTGAATACGACCAAAACATGAGTTTTAATGAATGAATTCATTAGATCGAAGCTCAATAACACAATACAGTAGCATTGCAATGATAGGATTAAATACGCTGAAATCGAGTGCAATTGTCATCAGTCTCCCGGTGGCATATAGTTACTGGCCTTGCTTCTCGCCCCCGAGATCTCGAGTTCGAATCCATGTAATGCTATTTTTCTTTCTTTGTTTTTTATTCTTTTTGTCTTTCTTTCTTTCTTTTTTCTTTCTTTTTCTAGACTTTCTTTCTTTCTTTCTTTCTTTCTTTCTTTCTTTCTTTCTTTCTTTCTTTCTTTCTTTCTTTCTTTCTTTCTTTCTTTCTTACTTTTTTTTCCTTTATGTTGCCAATTTACATTTACATTTACCAATGAACTAAAGGGAAACACTTGTTTTGTTTTATGATTTTTTTGTTATTTCAGTAGGTATTTTTAACCGATTGTACTCTATATTTCCAATATGATTTAATTTTGATTAGTTTTAAATTGTTTTAAAAGTGAATTTTGAGATAATGCGCTTATAATAGCAATCATGTGTCAAATATGCCTTAAATAATGCATATATTACAGCGTTTTGATACCTAAAAATATTTAGTTTGACAAAAAATGCCAATTAAAGTAACCAAAAAATGCGCAATGTTATTTGTTTTAAATTAGTGAAAAATCATGTCAATCGAAAGAACGCGTTTATGAGTTATGGTAATTTTACTGAAAGTAATAGATTATTTTTTTTTTTTTTCAATACAAGTATAGGGGATCCGAAAAAATAATCTATTAATATCAATAAAATCGCCATAACTCTCTAACTCGTTGTTCGATTTTCATAATTTTTCAGTGATGTCAAGATAATTTCATTATGCATTACATGATTAGCCAATTTAATTTTTTTTTTATTAAAATAAACATTTTTTTGAATATCAAACCCTGCAATGCATGCATTTTTCAAGGAATATTTGACACATTGATTGCTTATATTAGAGTGGACATACAAATTCTCCTTTGGAAGAATTTACAAACATAATAAAAGCAAACCAAATAAGAAATTAAGAAAATATAGAAATAAATAGAACAGAATCATGATGTTTGTCTCATCATTG
The DNA here is from genome assembly GCF_039555335.1 of Amphiura filiformis. Taxonomy (NCBI): domain Eukaryota; kingdom Metazoa; phylum Echinodermata; class Ophiuroidea; order Amphilepidida; family Amphiuridae; genus Amphiura; species Amphiura filiformis. The sequence goes on along the minus strand of NC_092640.1, from coordinate 43,817,324 downwards.
ATCTTTCAAACTCATTACCCTATTTCAAATGCTATTATCGGAATGCACGTTAAACTCTTTAATATAGGCCTTCAACTACCCATCACAGACACGCTAATTCAACTTAACAATGCCATGCCAAAAGTGTATATACAATTACACATTTTAAATGTGCTTATTATTGGTATTCAAAAATAAAAAAAAGAGATAAAGAGCAGGATTTAAAAGGAAACATATCGGCGACAATGAGCTTCGAACCGTAGCCCTCATGAACACAAGGCAGTAAGCAAACCACTACACCATGGTTGGGCTGTTGTTATTCATGCAAATTTATTTATAACAAGGATAACAAGAATTAATGACGCAATAACGGTCTACCAGAATAATATAACTTAAAAAGTAATATATATTTATTTAACATTATGGTAGACCGTGCTCATTTGGCTTAAATGGAGGAATAATTACCAATAAACATATCAAAGTTAGGAAGGTATGTATAATGTGACCGTGTATATTCAAAATATACGTTAGATAAATGCTGAATACGACCAAAACATGAGTTTTAATGAATGAATTCATTAGATCGAAGCTCAATAACACAATACAGTAGCATTGCAATGATAGGATTAAATACGCTGAAATCGAGTGCAATTGTCATCAGTCTCCCGGTGGCATATAGTTACTGGCCTTGCTTCTCGCCCCCGAGATCTCGAGTTCGAATCCATGTAATGCTATTTTTCTTTCTTTTTTTTATTCTTTTTGTCTTTCTTTCTTTCTTTTTTCTTTCTTTTCTAGACTTTCTTTCTTTCTTTCTTTCTTTCTTTCTTTCTTTCTTTCTTTCTTCTTTCTTTCTTTCTTTCTTTCTTTCTTTCTTTCTTTCTTTCTTTCTTTCTTTCTTACTTTTTTTCCTTTATGTTGCCAATTTACATTTACATTTACCAATGAACTAAAGGGAAACACTTGTTTTGTTTTATGATTTTTTGTTATTTCAGTAGGTATTTTTAACCGATTGTACTCTATATTTCCAATATGATTTAATTTTGATTAGTTTTAAATTGTTTTAAAAGTGAATTTTGAGATAATGCGCTTATAATAGCAATCATGTGTCAAATATGCCTTAAATAATGCATATATTACAGCGTTTTGATACCTAAAAATATTTAGTTTGACAAAAATGCCAATTAAAGTAACCAAAAAATGCTTAATGTTATTTGTTTTAAATTAGTGAAAAATCATGTCAATCGAAAGCAGCGTTTTACGAGTTATGGTAATTTTACTGAAAGTAATAGATTATTTTTGTCTTCTTCAATACAATCAAGTGCAAATTTCCCTGGGACACTTGTTCATATTTTAGCGCCCTCTGTTCAATAAAACCGGTCATATGAAGTTCACCATGTGATATTTTATTTGTATAGTTTCCAACCTATTTCGAATCCTCCTCCCCACCAACCAATGTTGGAGCAAAAATATAGGCCATTTAAAAATGAGGCGTTTGGTATACAACATTGAATAAGGGAGTGCTTGGGAGGTCATTGAACTATGAAAGTGTCCCAGCAAATTTGCACTTGATTGTATAGGGGATGCGAAAAAATAATCTATTAATATCAATAAAATCGCCATAACTCTCGAACGCGTTGCTCGATTTTCATAATTTTTTCAGTGATGTCAAGATAATTTCATTATGCATTACATGATTAGCCAATTTAATTTTTTTTTTATTAAAATAAACATTTTTTGAATATCAAACCCTGCAATGCATGCATTTTTCAAGGAATATTTGACACATTGATTGCTTATATTAGAGTGGACATACAAATTCTCCTTTGGAAGAATTTACAAACATAATAAAAGCAAACCAAATAAGAAATTAAGAAAATATAGAAATAAATAGAACAGAATCATGATGTTTGTCTCATCATTGATCTTTCAAACTCATTACCCTATTTCAAATGCTATTATCGGAATGCACGTTAAACTCTTTAATATAGGCCTTCAACTACCCATCACAGACACGCTTAATTCAACTTAACAATGCCATGCCAAAAAGTGTATATACAATTACACATTTTAAATGTGCTTATTATTGGTATTCAAAAATAAAAAAAGAGATAAAGAGCAGGATTTAAAAGGAAACATATCGGCGACAATGAGCTTCGGACCGTAGCCCTCATGAACACAAGGCAGTAAGCAAACCACTACACCATGGTTGGGCTGTTGTTATTCATGCAAATTTATTTATAACAAGGATAACAAGAATTAATGACGCAATAACGGTCTACCAGAATAATATAACTTAAAAAAGTAATATATATTTATTTAATATGAAGGTAGACAGTGCTCATTTGGCTTAAATGGAGGAATAATTACCAATAAACATATCAAAGTTAGGAAGGTATGTATAATGTGACCGTGTATATTCAAAATATACGTTAGATAAATGCTGAATACGACCAAAACATGAGTTTTAATGAATGAATTCATTAGATCGAAGCTCAATAACACAATAAAGTAGCATTGCAATGATAGGATTAAATACGCTGAAATCGAGTGCAATTGTCATGAGTCTCCCGGTGGCATATAGTTACTGGCCTTGCTTCTCGCCCCCGAGATCTCGAGTTCGAATCCATGTAATGCTATTTTTCTTTCTTTGTTTTTTATTCTTTTTGTCTTTCTTTCTTTCTTTTTTCTTTCTTTTTCTAGACATTCTTTCTTTCTTTCTTTCTTTCTTTCTTTCTTTCTTTCTTTCTTTCTTTCTTTCTTACTTTTTTTTCCTTTATGTTGCCAATTTACATTTACATTTACCAATGAACTAAAGGGAAACACTTGTTTTGTTTTATGATTTTTTTGTTATTTCAGTAGGTATTTTTAACCGATTGTACTCTATATTTCCAATATGATTTAATTTTGATTAGTTTTAAATTGTTTTAAAAGTGAATTTTGAGATAATGCGCTTATAATAGCAATCATGTGTCAAATATGCCTTAAATAATGCATATATTACAGCGTTTTGATACCTAAAAATATTTTGTTTGACAAAAAATGCCAATTAAAGTAACCAAAAAATGCGCAATGTTATTTGTTTTAAATTAGTGAAAAAATCATGTCAATCGAAGCAACGCGCTTATGAGTTATGGTAATTTTACTGAAAGTAATAGATTATTTTTGTCTTCTTCAATACAATCAAGTGCAAATTTCCCTGGGACACTTGTTCATATTCGCGCCCTCTGTTCAATAAAACCGGTCATATGAAGTTCACCATGTGATATTTTATTTGTATAGTTTCCAACCTATTTGAATCCCTCCCTCCCCACCAACCAATGTTGGAGCAAAAATATAGGCCATTTAAAAATGAGGCGTTTGGTATACAACATTGAATAAGGGGTGCGGGGAGGGTCATTGAACTATGAAAGTGTCCCAGCAAATTTGCACTTGATTGTAGGCCTACTTACATACTGCAGTTACTGTCCGTTTTCCTATACACAATACACAGTGCTCTTACCATTGACGCGTGACCTCTACAAATAGCGTACGTTAGAAGTATGGGGATTTGCCTAGTTAACGTCGCTGTGTGAAAAATAACCGGCCAATATTAAAAGTACTCTTCTGAAATTCTAAAAATATAGTTTTGTAACATGTCCTAAATTTTTAGCTAATTTAGATGTTTGGAAATATTCGTACTTTGGTGTTTTAGGAAGGATATGTAACGACAGATAACACCAAAAAATATGAAGAAATTATTTCTAAACCGTGTTAAGTCAACAATCATTATGTTGCTAATTTTCAAGAATGCTGGTTAACAAAAAGCAGACCATTGTCTCATTTTGTGAACAAAGGTCCACATATCATTGTTTCCTTGCGTTTCCTTTATAATCGGTTACCCAACTGAAGCTATAATACAAACTTGATTGCGATATCGCACATGAAAACAGTCAGTGCACAGCCAGAGAAGATCCGATTTAATCAGTTGAGCTGTTTCAATGAGTGTTATCTTGGTTTAATAGCTTTTAATGGGGTTTAAGTCCTGCAAAGGTCGCGGTGAATTCTACTGTAGACATGACTGCATCATGACTGAAACTGAAATACTCATTACTGAACAGTATCATATTAAAGGAGTTTTTATGGCTTTTAGATATCATTCTTGAAACCATGAAACATACCCAAGTAGGCATATACAGGGTGTCTCAATAAAAATAGGCCCTGTGAAATAGGGTATATAACATAAAAAATCGGCATGTAAAATACAATTTTCTTATAAAATTACAAACCATAAAGTGTCTTCTATAAAATACTGCAAAAATTATCAAAATCCGTTCACACGTCACTGCGATAATTTAGATTGAACAAATAGTTACATTTTTGGACCATTCCAATGGGGAAATACACATTAACAATGATGTTCTGCATTGCAGTTTACAATGAAATTAATGAAGTTAACTCCCAGTGTTGCTGGGTGATAGTTCAAAATCAATCAAGCATTCAAGCAAGCAAGCAAGCAAGCAATTAATCAATATATCAATCAAGGAATGTTTGTTACACCTTTCTCTTTGGGTTAGCAATATGTCAAGTTTTATCTTCTAAAATATTGTTCACATTTCTCAAGCAACAGTATGGCTGGCCTTTATATTGAAGTGGTTGAAAAAAAATGAAATGGTCCAGGTGATAGTATTGACGGTGAAATAAACAAAAATAACATCAATGACAGCCTATCCACCAACACTTCATTAAATTTCCCCCATTCTAATGCAGCACATTATTGTTTGTGTGCATTGGCCCATTGGAAAGGTCCAAAAATTAGTCTATTTGTAGTTTTCCAATTATCGCAGTGATGCGTGAACGGATTTTGATGACGTTTGCACCATTTCATAGAAGACACTTCATGGTTTTCGAATCTTAAAGAAAGTTTTGATTTTACTGCCGATATTTTAAGTTATGTCCTTCAATTCACAGGGCCTATTTTATTTTTATTGAGACACCCTGTATGACAGAAAAAAATACAGAGTCACTTAACTCATTTTGAGCTTTCTTTTGTGAGTCATCTGCAATCTGACTCATTTTTTGAAACACCAGGTCTTTATTGACTCAGTAGATTGATGGCAATGATTCAATAATATAGTAAATCGACTTATTTCATCATGAAAGATGAGTCAAGATCGCTTTTTGACTTACTTTCAATTTAAATGAGTCAAATCCGAAATTGAAAGTGAGGCTGATTTTCTTTCATCATCTGCCATTTTGTTTTGTGTCACTTTGGTTGACTACAGTGAGTGAGGTTTCAGACATCAAAATCATCATTTCTTCAGGAATTGTGTAACTTTTGGGTGCTGTTAAATAAAAGCTGGTATTAGTTGAGCTTTGTGTTCAGTATGCAGCTGAAATAACCGACCAGTATGCTTCCCGAAGTTATAAGCTTACCTAAAAGCGTACAATGCAGTTTGGTATTTTACTGTGTAGGCTATGTCATGATGTTAAGTGTTTTGGATGCTACAATCACCGAGACTGCACTGAAGGTGACCAAATATGCAAAAACAAAAATAGCAGAGGAAAAAGTGGGAACACAGACACAATAAGTCATCTCTTGACTCAGTTAAATGAGTCTTTGGTTTGTCTGTGTATTGAGATAAGCTTTAATTCAATGGGTCAAAGGACTCAGATGAATGAGTCAACTGACTCAGTAATGAGTTAAACAATCCCTTGACTAACTTCAAATGAGTCAATTGACTCATTGCTGAGTCACATGAATCATGTGAAGTGAGTCAAGTGACCCACTAATGGTCAGATGACTCAATAATGAGTCAATTAACTCATTTGAAGTGAGTAAAGTGACTCGCTTAACTAATTTCTGAGTCAATTGATTCAATAGTGATGAGTCAATTGACTCAATAAAATATCAAAGTGTGTCATCTGGTCAACTGACTCAGTCATTTTTTCAGTGTATAATCGAGAGTAATAAAATGAAAAAAACTGAATTTCTCCTTTTCTCAGAAGACTATAATGAACTTGATATGACATTCAGGGCATTGTCATCTTGAGGCCCAAAATGCGCACTATTGAACATGTATATTTAAACAATTTAAAATTTGAATTTGAACCCATGCAAATTGATGAGGGTGCATATAATTTTAAATATACAGGCCCAAATAACCCTCAAACATTCCATCTTATTTGCACAAGTGCATATAGCACTAAAGAATCACTTTAAAAATGTTACAATGAACTCGCTTAACGATAAAACAGTTCTAGTGTAGTATGTTCCAGTCAAACAAAATAAGGCAACTATTGCCAAAATTAATTCTGAGATATGCCCCAAATTTCTTTGTGTTTTCTTCTTTTCTACAACATTATAAAATTACTTTATACATAGGTGCAATTTAGATCCAACTTTTAGCATGTCGTAATTTTAAGTGAAAAATTTGATGTTAATTTTACTTTACAAATCACCTATTGAATGAATGCCCCATGGTCGCGTACTTACCGAACCACTCAAGCATGCCATGAAAGGAGTGAAGATGCTCATATTATGCTCACGGGAACGCATCATGTATATTTTAAAACACTACGTGTGAATTTAGTGCATTCGGCAATTTTACATTCATGGGATTTTCTATAAAATATAGCCCTTATTGTCCTCATCTAATCAGTAGATTACAATGTTTATACCCGTAAGATTCCTGCCAGAAGAGATATTTTTCAGTCCTTTTAATTTTGTTTATACTGTTACCTATATAGTATGAGGTAAAATCTCGGGTAAAATGTATAAAATACATGGCGAAAAGAAAAAAAAGTGAAAGAAATTGAAAGATTGAAGAAATTGTGTGTGATGCTTTTTGAGTGTATTTTCAGTGGTTCCTACACATTATTCCAAAGGGGCATATCGTCAGCCTGCTGCGATAATTGCCCAAGTCATTTTTTGTAATTTTGAGAACAAAGTACAACATATGGTTCAAGCATGCATTTAAACATATTTATTCAGCAATCTTTACACAAGAACAAATGATAATGAAACAAATTAAAGGGAATAATCTACCAAAAAAACGTTGACAACGTAAAGAAATCAGCAAGTTTAAAAAAACCCACCTCGGCTCACTTTTTGAAACTTGGTCCCATTTTGAACACCAACAGCAAATCAGTGTTTTTATTTCAACAGAATACAGCGTTTCCAACAAGATTACAAGCCTACTTGTTATTCGTTTAATTCAATCATTAATCATGTTAATCATGATTATTATAAAACAAAACACAATAGGATATTGGCTTACCATGCAAGAACAAGATAATTACCTTTCAGGTTGTTCCAGAAAGCTTACAAATTAATATCGCATCTGCACATTAAAGATACCTAACACTTCTGGAAATGTTTTAAATTTATATAAATATGATAAAGTTTAAATCAGTAACTTTTACAAATGGGACCAAGTTTCAAAAAGTGAGCCGAGGTGGGTTTTTTAAAACTTGCTGATTTCTTTACGTTGTCAACGTTTTTTTGGTAGATTTCTTTTCTTTTTATAAATGTAGCCAAGCAGCTCCAAGCTTGGAAAGTCATCAGGTTACGAAGTGCACCATAAAACGAATAAAACGAAAAATGGATGTTTGAAGTTGCTATTCTTGATTCATGACAATAAATAATTAAACAAAACTTTATCAGTCGTTTATTTTTAAAACTTGCTCTTCACGCGTGACTGTAATGTTCAGAGGAGGCGTACACAATGATCAATAAACATTTTAATATACTTTAATTATTCAAGGCTACGTAAATATGTAAAGAAAATGTAAATATGAACAACACACACCCAATGTTGACAATGCCAGAGAGACACACATAGAGTAAATCCGATTTAGGCCTACTTCATGTCGGAACTGGTAAATGCGCATATATTTAAGCCTATACTACGGAAGCGTCTAAATGCCCCAGATAATCGTTTGTGGTTCTTTTGTAGCCCTCGCGGGCAATCTACTTGGCTATCCAATTTCGCGGTTTGTGGTTCTTTGTAGCCCTTCGGGGCAACCTAGTTGAATATTCATATTAAGCGGCGGTTGTCGGCGATCTTTCGTGGTTTGTGGTTTTCATCAAGCCCTGCACTCTATCGGGAGCTAATTTATAGTTTAAGCTTGTTGAATATCCATATTTCGTGGTTTGTGGTTCTTTGTAGCCCTGTGGGGCAATCTAGTTGCATATCCAAATTTCGCGGTTTGTGGCTCTTTATAGCCAGTGCGGGGCAATCTAGTTGGTATCAATATTGAGCGGCAGTTGTTGTTGATCTTTCGCGGTTTGTGGTTCATTATAATCGATAGGCCTGCGGGCAATCTAATTGGATATCCAAATTTCGCGGTTTGTGGCTCTTTGTAGCCTTTGTAATTTCCCTCTATCGGGAGCTAATTTATAGTCTAAGCTTGTTGGATATCCGTATTTCGTGGTTTGTGATTCTTTATAATTGATAGGCCTGCGGGCAATCTAGTCTTTCGCGGTTTGTGGTTCTTTGTAATCTTTCGTGTTTTGTGGTTTTAATTTCCCTCATCAAGTCCTGCTCTCTATCGGGAGCTAATTTGTAGGTTAAGCTTGTTGGATATCCATATTTCGTGGTTTGTGGTTCTTTGAAGCCCTGTGGGGCAATAGTTCCACATCCAAATTTCGCGGCTTGTGGTTCTTTATAGCCCTGCGGGGATACTTGGATATCAATATTGAGCGGCAGTTGTTGGCGATCTTTCGCGGTTTGTGGTCTTAATTTGTTGGATATCCATATTTCTTTATAATCAATAGGCCTGCGGGCAATCTGGTTGGATATCCGAATTTCGCGGTTTGTAGTTCTTTGTAGCCCTGCGGGGCAATCTAGTTGGATACCCCTATTAAGCGGCGGTGGTCGGCGATTTTTCGCGGTTTGTGATTTTAATTCCCCTTATTAAGTCCTGCCCTGTATCGGGAGCTTAATTTATAGTTTAAGCTTGTTGGATATCCATATTTCGTGGAGTGTGATTCTTTGTAGCCCTGTGAGGCAATGTAGTTGGATATCAAAATTTCAAGGTTTGTGGTTCTTTATAGCCCTGTGGGGAAATCTAGTTGGATATCAATATTCAGCAGCAGTTGTTGGCGATCTTTCGCGGTTTGTGATTTTAATTTATAATATTTATATCAAATATAATTTCAGTCTGAGCTGTGAACAGAGCCACTGATAAATGTGTTTTAAATGACGAAGATGCCATGCCATGATAGTCAGGCATGGTGATAGCATCTGGATGGTGAAAGTAGGCCCTAGGCCTAGGACTAAATTAAAGCCAAGAATTTTCTGCTTTACAAATGCTAAATTCCGCTTTTCTCCGCTTTGTGATTTTAGCACATTTCTGACATAATAAAATTTCACAAGAATCTTGTGACGATCATTGAGATTTGCAAAGTTGGGATGGGTAATTGGGTATCATGGCTGCAATGGGGCGTTGTACGGTAAATCTATGACGGATTTTACTTTATTTTGATGAATTTTGAAGACCCATTTCATTTAGTATTTTATTTATTTCTTTTCAATTGTATTTTTTTCCTTTTTCTAGGTCATTTTTGCTTATTTTTTAAATTTTTTTCTCAGAAATGCGTTTTCCGCTTTACCTCCGAATTCCGCGAAGTTTGTTTGATGAAAAAAAAAAAAATATCACAATAGCAATGGATGTTCGAAATGGTGTTATTCTTGATTTACGACAATAAGTTGATTAATAAAACATTAAAAAAAAAAGTGGTGGGAAGTTTCGAACTTGAGCAAAAATTCATGAATGGATTAGAAGTCCATGGCCTTAACAAACTTCGCCACGGGGACGTCCCGTTATTACGCTGTGTGAAAGTGGAGTATTTATTAATATGAATATATGCTGTGGTCCGGAAAGAATAAAAGAATTGTGAAAAACTTGATTTTTAGGCGAATGGGGTCCAGAATTTGTATGTAGGGTATCCAGGAAAATGCCTGGGTATATTTGAAAGTGAATCTGAAAAATTAGTGCGACAGTGACAGCCATGTATGGCTGCAGCAGTGACGAAAGATTGTGGATATCAGTATGATTAGCTATGATTTGCCACTAATTTTGGCTATGAAATACCGTGTGAAATAAAGCAAGAATGTTTGTTTATTATCAAACAATCGGATTGACTGTAAAATAAGAAAAACTTATTGAAATAAAGAGTTGTTAAAATATAACACTTTGGACAGTAAATACGATTTAGCATGGTTTTAGATATATTTTGTACCCAGCTTAAAAATATCATAGAACAATAGCGTTTTGTTCCGTGTAAATATAGTCTCGCGGCGCATCTGTTTATTCTTCTTTATCAGTCGGTTTTTTTAAAACTGGCTGGTCATGCTACCGCGTGACTCTAATCACAAATAATTTGGGTGATTTCGTAACTGCATGCATGCTTGAACCATATTTTGTACTTTGTTCTCAAAATTGCAAATTATTGTAGCAGGGTGACGATATTATGTGTTATTCCAAAAGGGTATTAGTCTGCATAAGGCAAAAAAGGTATTATACCAATTTGAGCAAAACCCATTCCTAAGCATAACCTTATAATCCATACACTAACCCAGATTTTCAGAATTACACCCCCTTCGGAATAACATCCATTTTTATCAATTCGGAATTAAACAGGCTGACCCTTTTTCAGCAAGTGGATTTAGAGACTCAGCTACCTATAATATGCCAGCAAACACAAAATGTTTGCAAAAAGAGTATAACATATTTTTGAATATTTACATTACTGACATATTAAAATGTTCTGCTAACCCCCCCCCAAAAAACAAAACAAAAAACAACAACAACAGGGGCGTAGCAAGAGCCATGGGGCCCATGGCAAGGACCAGTGACCAGTGCGGAGCCCTTTTAACATCTCTTTTATCAGCTCTTTTCCCCTTATTTCATTTTCATTTTTGCTCAGGGGCCCCTGAACCCTCAGGGCCCATGGATTTCGTCGAGTCCACCCTGTCCAACCGCTTGTTACACCCCTGTGCTGGGATACTGTTGGTCTCATTTTGGCAAATTATTGAATTTTAATGAATTATTGTATGTATAGATATTTTCAAAATAATGTGTGGATTATAGTACCAAATAATAGCTGTTGAATTTTGATGCCAAATTATATATCATATCATCACCCTCACATCATATTTTGACTAATTTGAGATTTGTACCTGAATCAGCTCTTTATCAAGATCATGAAGAGAGCTTGAGACAAATGTGTGATAAAAATGTCTCTCTCTGGAAGTGGTTTAGCCACCAAATCAGCACAATAATTGCCTAACTCAAGCAAACCTTTCGGCAAGAAAATATATGCCTTTGCCATGATTATAAAGCTAGACAGATTGTTGCCAGAAAATGAGAGAAAATATAGAATTAATTTACCACCATCACCGCTAATAGATTACAAACGTGTTACCATGGTAACCAAAGATGACTGAAGGAATTCACCCTAAATCCAAAATAAGGCTTTATTAATAAGGTATAGGTCTGAATTCACAGCTGTTTACAGCATATTATGTTTTCATCACGCTATCTCAAACAAGAAATATTATCTTTTAAGTAGCGTGGGTTTGAAGAAGCGCGTAGTGTATCTAGAGGATAATGTTGCCGATATGGACGATGATGTGAAGCATGAACGGTTGAAATGATGCTAAGAGTTTGTGACGGCTAAAACAAGTGCTGAATTGAATATTTAGTGTCTGCATAAAAACCGTTTTCTGGTTTACTGAGAAGGATAGCAAGTATGGAGGCAAACTCTACACATAGAATGAGGTATGTACATGTGTTGGAATTTGTTCGCTCTGTCAAAATCAATGGCTAACATGTTAAAAACACTTTATCATTCTAATCTAGATATTTTCCGTGATAAAAGGATAATGTGTTATGAGGTAGGCTATCACAAAGAAGAGTGGTAAAATAAGCCAAAATGTTTAATGCTCTGCATGCTAGCCATATAAAGCTTCAACATAAAAAATCCCAAGGTTTGAGATATTTTCTCAAAAATATCAAGAGCTATCTCAAGAACCACTGAACCAATACTGGGCTTGTTGTACTCATTTTTATGTAATTTTCATGCTGATTCCAAATATAGTCATGAAAATGTACAATTATTCTAAATTTTTTGAATTTTCAAAAAAAAATTGACTTGTCGTCTGCACTTGTTAAACTTCATATCAGACTTCATATGTTGCATATGACCACATGTTGCTTGTTTCTTCATTGGGCTATTCCAGTTGAAACCCATACACCCCGCATGAAAGACATGACCTTAATCTCCCACACAGGGAGTGTAGATATCAAATGGAGTCACCCATTCAGGTAACCCCCATTTGAAATTTTTACTCCCTGTGTGGTAGATTAAGGTCATGTCTTCCATATAGATAGATGAACTGGAATAGTCCATTGTGTTAAATATAACTAGATATTTTCAATCGCATTTTCAATAATTTTCAACTGAATAGAATAGAAAATGGGCAAATAAAATCTGCCTGGATTAACCAAGAAATTCAATTGGAATTAGGAATGCAATATACGCTCAGATTCTCCAGGGGTGTGCGGATTTCAAGTGGAATAGCCCAATCATTTGTGAGATGGATACAGTAGCGTAGCCAGCGGGGGCAGGGGGGCCAGAGTGCCCCCCTGACAAAATATGAAAGAAAAAAGTGCCCCTTTGACAAAATATGAAAGAGAAAATCAGGAGGGCAAAGGAAAAGAAAAAGGGCAAGGAGATCCTTTTCTAGCAAAATTCAGGGCCAAAATAGTGTAAAATACAAAAAATGTCCGCACTATGTGCGCACATTGTAACAATATAGCCCTTTTCAGCCGGATAATGGGCGAAAATAATGTTAAATACCTTTTTTTTTCAAGCACATCATCCCAATAAGGCCTTTTTCGGGAAGCTCAAAGACATACAGTCTCTATGTATTGTATGATGCAAATGCAATTTTTTTCGTCCGTGCCCCAAAAATTTTATTTTGCCCCTCTGACCAAGAAAGCTGGCTACGCCCCTGGATGGACATTAATCAAAGTGCATGTAAAATTTGTTTTTCAGTTTTATTTTGTTATTTTTAGCAATATTGATTAAATTTTGATGAAACACTAAGTACAACATGAATGGGATTTCAGTACATAACAACTGTTAAGGAAATTAAATTGCCTGGAAAATAGTAAATTTGTCACGTTTAGGTGAGTGGGTGGCAAGCGCTTTAATTTTTCCAGTTTTAGCCATTTAATTAACAAAAAACCTGCAGTGTGCTTCTAAATATTAATAAATTCATCTTATAGGAAAAGATTGAGCGTTTTTGTTTTGAGCGTTTCGACAGTATTTTTTGTGGGACATGAGAGCACATCAGACTTATTGAATTGCATTCTGAATACGAAGAATGTCTTTCTGATATCAAATAATTTTCATTTTTTGAAATTCACAATATTATACAAATTTTATGACAAATTATTAAAATTTGATATTGTTCACATTTTGATATATCAGTCCTCAAGTAAATTTTATAAATCTAATGATATATTCTTAAAGTGTATGTAGCTGGGAAAAAAAGCAGGCGATCAATTGAAAATTTTGAACTTTCATATTGAAGATATGGATTTTTTCCCAAAAAGACCTAATTTTTGTTGGTGTTTTGGAAAAAAATCCATACCTTCAATACGAAAGGTCAAAATTTTCAATTGATCCTTTTGTGTGTCAGCTTAAGTTGTCTCAATATTTGAGTGCACACACCACTAGGTCATGCTCCCTTCCAACTCACCTTAAAGATGCCAGATGCTGTGTGGTACTTTGTGTAATTAGTTAAGGGGCTGTGTGTCAGATTTTATGAATACAGCACTCAAACCTGAAGGCTATGATGTCCAACACAGATTGCTTGAAAATTATACAAACACTAGGATCCACAACATGCTCATCTATCACTGACACAGTTCTTTAATCCCAATGCATTTGTACATTCATTGAATGACCTTTGAAAATTTGGGTACAAAAACTCATACTCTGCAACTTGAGGTCAAATGTTGCACTATGATTGTTTAATTGAGGTTAGAGAACTATGTCATTGGGATGAGGTTATTATGGTCCATAGTGAAATCATCTAAATGAATGAGAAAAAACCTTCCTGAAATTCTTTATATTTTTCCAAAAGCATTTTTGACTTACAGACCTTTTATCATTATTGCAGCACCCCCTCATCCTAAGGTCCACTTTTTCCTATTTTATTCAATAAAAGGTGAAAAGTGGAAGAAAAATTGACAAAAGGTCCACGTTTTGAGGAAAAGTCTAAAAATAATCCGCACACATTTCAACATAATACATATAAAACCATTTTAAGACCAAAGCTCTACTTGATTATATCCAAATAAGTGGTACTTGTGAAAATTCGACCACTCTCCTAGCATGCTAGCGAGTGGTTAACCACTCATCTTTAAAATCTAGACAGCAAGACCTGGTGCCTTCCATAGGGGTGTATCGTGGATTTCAACTGGAAATAGCCCAAAGTTTGGTTCATTATTTCATTAAAAGTTGGGTTATATAAAAAGGGTATAAAACGTTTTGGTAACATTTAGAAAACACAGAAAACTTATGCAAAACATAATGTTATTTAGTGATGATGACAAAATGTGTTGCTGAACATTTCTAAAATGTTGTTGTTAGTGTTCCATTTTAACAAACGTTTTCATGACCTTTATATTACCCGACGCGACATTAATATGTCATTAAAACATTTTGACCAAAACCAAAATACATTTATAACATGTTCATAACATTTTAAAAACATTTTCTTGAGAAGCTGATCAAAATTATTTTAAGTAAAATAATGGGCTATTCCAGAAAATAAGGTGCATGCACACCCCACAGAGGAGTAACTTTCCAATTATAGAAATGTCTGGATTTCCAGGTTTGCTTCCTGGAAACGACTGGAATTCCAGTTGCTTATGTCACTTGAAAAAGCCTGGAAATCCAACTAAGGCAAAAAAAAAAAGGTTCGTCTCAAAACTTGCGCGCGCGTTTGTAAAATCCCACGATTTGACAAAAACAAATGTGGAAATTTTTTATTAAAAAAAAAAAAGTTTTAGTTTTTCCAGAAAAAATCGGCGAAAATCAGACTTTTTTCTCAAAATACCATGAAAAAAGTCGGGAATAAAAAAAAAAAAAAAAAAAAAATCGCATTTCGCATTTGTTTTAAATTTCTCGTGAGCTTTGAGACAAACCTTTTTTTGTTGCCTAATATGAAGGAAAAATGTCCCAAATGAGCTCTCAAATTGAGGATTTCTGATTTTGAACTATTTTTCTGCTGGATTTGTTTGCCTTTGGACACTCTAAGAGTCTGGTTTCCATCAAGTTCATCTATTTTCTGGAATAGCCCAATAATATTAGGCAAAAAAAAAAAGAAGGTTCGTCTCAAAGCTTGCGCGCACGTTTGTAAAATCGCACGATTTGACAAAAAGGAAATGCAGAAATTTTTTTTATTTCAAAATTTGTTTTTTTTTAGTTTTTTCCAGAAAAAATTGGCGAAAATCAGACTTTTTTCTCAAAATACCATGAAAAAAAGTCCGTAATAAAAAATTTAAAAAAAGAAGAAAATCGCATTTCGCATTTCTTTTTAAATTTCTCGTGAGCTTTGAGACAAATCTTCTTTTTTTTTGGCCTTACAGGAGATTAATATGAGATTCAAGGAAAGCAAAGTTTGAAATCTGCCACATTCCCTTTAATATGCTTTTGGAGAGCAGGTGTTTTTCATAGGATTGATGAATGCAATTAACACCAGCAAGTGTAATGATGTTGGGATTTTCCATTTGAAATCCCCCCTGGAATACATGACCTTAATCTTTCACACAGGGGGTAGACTTCAAATGGAGTCAACAACTTCATTTGAAATACATACTCCCTGTGTTATAGATTAAGTTCAAGTCTTCTATGGGGGTGGATTTCAAATGGAACAGCCCATTGTCTAAATCCATTCAAACCTAGGATATGAAATTAGGTTGGTAGTCCAATAGATGTCCATATCCATCATGCTAATCATGTTAAAGCCATAATGTACGATCTTATAATAATGAAATTGGTAATTTTTTTTCAAACCTGATTTTTTTTTTGCATATTTGTAATGTTTACACATGTCCCAACTTGCACCTAAATGGAATCAGTCAAATTTGTTGTCTTTGTAGGTCAACAGAGCAAAGTTCGACATATTACCATAATTCAAAAAATTATGATAATATGTCCTCCCAAAGAACTGCATGTTAAATGGCCAAAAAACCAGCGGGGTTTCTTTCACTTTGTTATTTCAACTTAAAATGGACAGCAACCCTTCCGGGCAGTTATTTCTAATATTATTTCAACATTTTGAATAAAGAATAACAAAATTAAAATTTGACACAAATCGTACATTTTGCCATATTTGGCAGAGATCAGTACCGTACCTGGGCCATTTAGTGCCACTCCTTATTTGTGGGAAAAGATAGTCAAACTTTACACAGGGGTCAAGTTCAACAGTTTAAAATAACAGTAATATCAGTTCCTCTATTCATAAGGATTCAAAAAGAGTATAGTTTGACCTATCTACAAGCTACAGTGTACAGTCTCATTTTAGCCTACAGGGAGTGAAACTTATATTTGCTCCGATTTTGTTGAAAATTGTCTCAAATTATGTCTTGTCATGAGAAAATTAAACAAAAGAATAGTTTGCCCTATCTAGGATGTTTTGTTATCTTGGTAATACAGCAAAATAGGCAAATACCCATTAGGTCGCATTGAGTTCTATTGAATCACTAACCTTGACAGTTGTGTTGTGTTATTTGGTTAAGATATCATCTTAGTTAGTTCAAACTATTCTTTTTCCTGATTACTTGCAACAAGAGAAATAATTTGAGACTATTTCAAAATCAAAATAACTTGATTTCAAATGCCAAGTGCATTGTACTTTGACTTCTGCATCACTACCTCAAATTGACAAATGTACAACAGCACCATTTCTCTTTATTCAATATAATAGCCAGCTCATCGATTTGCAGTGGTAATGCCTCACTGAACTGGAAATACTGGTTGTGTTCAGATGATCAAAGAATTCTTGAGGATCGGCATGCTCGAGTATCCTAAGTCAATCCCCGAGTGTGTATCCACAACACTCCATGAAAGCCTGGATTTGAGTTTTGCGATGTCATCATCTTTGCAGGGCCGGATTTACCTTTTGGGGGCCCTGGGCCAGGCCAAATTGTTTGGTTTAGGTATAGATTTAATAGCCTTGATCAAGGCTTCCTCCTTACTTTTTCTCTATTCATGCTCCTCATAGGACCCATGTATAATCAGTGGTAGAAGTAGGCCTATCATATACTGGACTTTCTAAAATTTTTAGTCAGGTCAGATTTTTTGTGTAGGCAACATGAGCTAGGGAGGAAGTGTGCCTTGTGGGGTGGGCGTGGTGGCATTTTGCTCAAACACTACCGCTGCAGTGCACAGTATGCCTGGAGTAAAGTCAAGATAAGAAAGTCCACTATCTGGCCTCAACAATTCAAATGTCAAATCAATTTTTACAAAGTTATGATGCTAAATAATATTTCAAAAGAATAACATTTGAAACAGAAATTTTTGGAAAATGTGGCAAAGCTTCCATGAATTTTACATTCATTAACTATGGATGCCAAAGGACTTGAAACAAGTCTAAGATTTAACAGTGGTGCGCGATGGGTGCATTACAATTGAGAGAGACGAGCAAAGATTTTACTATGATATTTGTGTGTCTGTGAAGTGCGCGAAAAAATTTAAATTTCAGACTGTTTTAGCCTAAAGTGAAAGTGAATTTTGCTACACAATGGGTCAGTGCATGTGAAGCGTGGAAAATTTTACAATTTTACCGTATTTTGGCCCTAAACATGGTGTTTTTTGGCTTTTGGATGATCATCATCGAATCCACTAAAATACTTGGGTATAAATTTGCAGGCAAACTTAGCGATTGGCATCCTCCAAGAGCGTTCACACGGCAGATTTCCCAAGTTTTTGCTTGAGAACCGTGTTGCTTTTAACAGAAATCCTTCCATGTGGACGTGTCTTCAGTCATGCCTTCCTTCACAGCTTTGGCTTCACACCCACTGATAAATTGATTCCAGTAACCTCACCTCCAGTAGAATATGTTCAAATACACCCACATATTTGCGGTATATTGAACTTGACCTTTGTATATAGTGGGGATGAGTTTGATGATAGGAAGTGACTTTTTCAAGGTTCCATTCACATCTGTGGGATGATAAGCTGTCAGTGAACTGCATCCCTGATACTGATAACAAGAAATTTTCATGTGCATGAAAATTTTGTGAATTTCTGGGGGGGGTCCTGAGTTATAACTATGCTGGTGATGAGAATGTTCTTTATATTCCTGTCAGTGGTGGCACCAGAATGGTTGTTGTTGTATTGTTTTTTGGTAGGGGGGGGGGTTAAGTGAATTTAATTTTTTTTTTTTTTTTTTGGGGGGAGGTAGCTAAGATCTTAAATATATGCATATAATTGGACATTTCTTTATAGAACTTTCATGATTTTGCCAGGGCCCAGGGGGCACCATAGTCCAAGATTTGGGGCATCCCATTCTCACATGCTCCCTGGCACCCATACACTGATTCATATAGATTTAGAAATTTGCCACATTGACAAAAAGTTATGGCCCCTGAAACGAATTGTTCCCTTAACGCAAAAATTGTATACAACACAAATATTATGTTTCACACTCTTGCAATAGTCCGGTTATTTGTTACTAACTTCAGCTGACGATAATCAATATCATTTAACCTTTACACTTATAAGGATGAGTTTTGGTACCTAGAAATGCTCACAATCAGGTTGGAGGTCTATATGTTATGGGCAGTTTATGAACTTTGTATTTGGGGTTTTGATTAAATGATTGGATACTGACCGATTCGCTTTGATGCAATGGCATTTGAAAAACAGTGAAGCCATGACTACATGCATGTGTTGTTTACCATAAGTGGATCTGCAACATTTTTGCTCTATATCTGCTGTATAACTTATTTCAGTACATTTTGAGCGACTTACTTCTTTGGAAGGAATGTAGGTATGTAGAGTGTGTTATATTTGAACAAGCTCGTTGGAATATACATGATATAGGCGGGAATATAGGACATAGGTCCTATGTATCATACACTCATACCTCATCGGGCTATTCCAGTTGAAATCCACACCCCCTGTGACAGACATGATTTTAATCTCCCACACAGGGGGTTTAGATTTCAAATAGAGTCATCAGCCATTTGGGTAACCCCATTTGAAATTCACACTCCCTGTGTGGGAGATTAAGGGCATGTCTTCCATGAGGGTATGGATTTCAACTGGAACAACTCATTCCAATTCAGCAACCAGTGACAGAATCTCATCTATGGGATGCAAGTATTTAGCCGGATTTATCATTGGAATTAATTTGTACTTGTAATATTTGTGACAACATACCGTGAGAACTATTATAGTGAGGATGTCTACTACATGTACTGATGATAATGCCCCGGATACCACAGGAGATGTGAGTCCTCCAGTGAGTCCATCAAAAAAGAACGCAGATGATTTTGACTTTACGTAAGTAGCAATTGGGAGGGGTATGTGTATTGACACTAGATCTCTCCACTAAAATACATTGTGTGTGCAAAATATTACTTAAAATTGTTGGAATTTTGATCAAAATGGAAGCAGAACAAGCGGTGGCATCCGGGGGTGGCATAGCCAGCACTTTTTCAGAGGTTGGGCAAAGGGGGGGAAGCCAACATTGCTCTGCAATTGGGCAGGGCTAACTAGGCCTTTTGTCTCTTGTCCGCAGGCTAGGCCCCGTAAGGTCCACCCCTGAGGATCATTTACCCAATACCCTGCCATGTTGGCGGTGCTGTGGAATACAAATGAACCCCTGAACAAATATGGCCGACTAGCTGTTGCCTGGCCACCACGGAGGAGGCACTCAAGTTTAGTTTGAATCTGAAAGTGGACCCACATTTAAATACCAATTTTACAGAAAATTTGACCGGCCCATTTTTATACCTTTATAAATTTGGGCTCCAGTAACCTATTAGGTGAAAATGGGGTGGCTTTTTTGTTGAAAATTGTCAAAAAGTATCCATTTTGTACCAAAATTGACCTAAAAAGGGCCTGCATACCGCCATGATCATTCATATGGGAACGCCACGGATCAGTCTATATGGTGAGAAATAATGATAAAATTTAATAAAATATTGATGTTTGTAAATGTCTGCTGCATGACCTCCTTAGATTGCGATACTGGTGTCAACTGTCATCTCATAACGGGAAGTAAACAGATATATTACTTCCTCTGTATCCGGGTGTACTGAAATCAGGTTACTGAATATTCAAATTTGATCTCAAAAATTGAACTTTTAATTCTTAAGTAAAAAGTGTCTCACTCTCAAAAGTTTTTGGACCTGATCTTTCTGTTTGATATAGCTCTCAGTAATAAATCCAGCATACTGCCACTATTTATAGGAGTTGTCTAAAAACATGGGTGCTATTCAGCGCCAATCTGGCATGAAATGTGGAGGGGATACCCGGCCAAAATTGTTAAAAAGTGGCTGAAAAGAACAAAAAATGGGTAATTTTGCCAAAAGGTGGGTGGGTGGGGGGCACATCCCCCCTGTCCCCCTGGGATTGATGCCCATGGTGCTATCACTTTTGGGACACACTATAATTATATTATGTAGGCCTAAGCAGCTATTTGCTGATTGTTGAAAATGACTTTTAATATTTCGCCAAGTTTCAATTGCTATTTTCAAGGAAAAAAACAGAAGGTTGTTTCATTATATTTTTAAATTGACATTGTGACATTTTAAAACTAAGAATAGTTGATTGACTTTTTGTCAACCACTTTTTGTTTTATTTTGTTTAATTATTATTATTATTATCTTAATTTGTGTATTTGAAGGTGAACATTATTTTGTGTGTGGGGGTGTGTGTGTGTGTGTGTTCATTCTGTTGGTCTATAAGCATAAGGGCTAAACCTGGGGGGGCACATCATGTATTTTTTTAAATATTTTGGTGGGTATGCTTCCCCGGAATATGGGTATTTGGGCCAGGAGCTGATGATGTACTGGTAAAATGTGGTATTTTGGAGCTGCGAACAAGTAAAAGTGAGTCTTTTGGAGCTGTGAACAGTTAAAATCAAGGGTCTTTCTTATCTTTCTGGTTGAAAAAAAAAAACAGGAATGAGGAATTTGGGGGTCTTTTAGAGATGAAATTATCAAAATCAAGGGTCTTTCATAGTTCTATTTTTGTGAAATGAGCTCTTTCGGAGCTACAAAATTCAAAGAGGGTCTTTCCAGACTTTTTGGCAAAATATCATACCAAATATAATAGTTTCAGCCCAGCTCAGTAACCAGCTGAGGTTCTTTTGTCAAATTGATTCTGTAAAAGATTTGTTTAAATTGTGTTTATCTCATGTTATTGCTATATCATGCTACCAGGAAGCAATCGGCTAATGAAAACTTATCCATAGGTCACAAATGATTCTGAGTATATTGTTAGTGTAGGAAATTTAGTCACAAAATCAGGTTTGAAATAATTGACCAATTACATTTTAAAAGACCTTATATTCGCAAACTATTAATGCGCATGGAAAACTATTATTTGGCCAAATTAATTGGGACATCAGTACACGATAAAGCTGTCAATCATAATTGACATAGGCTATTTAGTCACTTTTCAAAGTTAGTCACTTTTCAAAGTTAGTCACTTTTCAAAGTTAGTCACTTTTTAAAGTTAGTCACTTTTTAAAGTTAGTCACTTTTTAAAGTTAGTCACTTTTTAAAGTTAGTCACTTTTCAAACTTAGCCACTTTTCAAACTTAGCCACTTTTAAAAGTTAGCCACTTTTAAAAGTTAGCCCCTTTAAAAGTTAGCCCCTTTTAAAAGTTAGCTCCTTTTAAAAGTTAGCCCTTTTAAAAGTTAGCCCTTTTAAAAGTTAGCCCTTTTAAAAGTTAGCCCTTTTAAAAGTTAGCCCTTTTAAAAGTTAGCCCTTTAAAAGTTAGCCCTTTTAAAAGTTAGCCCTTTTAAAAGTTAGCCCCTTTTAAAAGTTAGCCCCTTTTAAAAGTTAGCCCCCCCTTTTAAAAGTTAGCCCCTTTTAAAAGTTAGCCCCTTTTAGTAGCCACTTTTAAAAGTTAGCCACTTTTAAAAGTTTAAAATTTAGTCACTTTTAAAAATTAATCACTGTTAAAAGTTTGTCACTTTTGTGTGTAATTAAAATCAATTAAAATGGTATGTTTTAATCATTTTGTGTGCATTTTACAACAACCAATGATCAATTGTATGGTTCTTAATATTATTTTATAATACTTATAATGAAAAAAGAATTTATATTTTTAAATTATATGCTTAGGTTTGTAAATTCTTCCATCAAGTTTGCCTTGTATCTGAGCCAAATGTGATGACTGTTGATACTTCTGAAGGAAACTATTTTTGTTTCAGGCAAAATAGTAACTTTTTGCCATTTCCCCCTCAAATTGTCACAGTGTCAAATTAAGGATTTTCAACCAGGATATAGCCTATTATTAACAAACACCCTCTGGTACAAATGTTAAAAATTTGTGGTGACAAATTTTTATGGGATGATTTTTATGCAAGGTACAAAGTTTTTAAAATAATTTTTGAAGTAAAATTTACAAATAGGCCTATAGGCCTAATAGGCCTATGTGTAGGCCTATAATTTTATATAAATTATTTATTTAGGGCCTGCATTGATGTTAGGCCAATTTGGAACATTTTGTGAAAATTAAAGAGAGTGGAAAATTATGTTTAAGTCCCCTCTGGCAAACCAAAAGTCAGGCGACCTTGAATGAACAATAGCAGTTTTCCACATTGGCTCACACATGGGTTGATATGTACACAGCTTCTATTGTAAACTATTGACCCTCCATTACCAGTGTTTCTTATCACAATCTCCAACTACAAAATCCATCAACACTCAATATACATGAATGCTACTAGGTCATGCATATGGTGACCTGGGTACTATGTTTAGTTCTTATTTCTAAGCAGAAGGCATTGGGTTGCTGGTGAGTGACTGGAGGTCAAGGGAGTTAGCATAGGATTGAGGTTGTGAAAGTAGTTGACTTGTTGGCATAGATAGATTTGTTCCAGACAGGGAAGTGTTTCAAATATACCGCCAAACTCAATACATGTGTGCATGTAGTATTGCTATACAGTACAACTATAGTTTACTACAGGATCTAGAACCGAGGGAATTTATACACTGGAGTAAACTCTGAGACTAGTATATTATTTATACCAGTAAACTTGAACAACTTCTGCTGACTTTACTATTTGTATGGTATAGGATTGTACTGTGGATATCAGGGTGGTGATAACATTGTTTATATCGGATGATCTAGTGGAGTGAAGTTACAATGTCAGATTCCAATGGAAAGTAAGTAGGCCTATGCTTTAACCATAGATATTTTTAGTATCTATGCTTTAACCATGTTATTCATTGCTGTAGTATATGACATGATAAATAGTCATAAAAGTGGCCAAAAGATAATATCATTGAGGACCACATACATATTCATTGTAGGCCTACTAATATACATGTACTACTAGTACTGTACTAAGTACTAGTTGATAATACAGATCTGCTCTAGACTCCAGATCTAAAACATGTCTCAGATCTAAAACATACCGGTATGTCTAAGTCCCAATTGGGTGGGGGTGGGGGAGGCAAGATTGTCTTGTGAGACTAACATCCCACTGTCGAATATTAATTATCAAATGGGTGTCTGTCGTACAACAGTTGGAATTTATTGTGCAAATTTCCCAATAGTACCACCACACGAGCGAAACAAACTCCAAGACATATTTGATTGTTCTGATCAAATGAATCCACTGGCCCACTATACAGTAGGCCTACACAATATTAAATTAATTAATTTGTAAAAAATTTATAGAGCGTTCCAGACTTGGCATGATTTTTCTTTTTGCATAATATATGGCTGCGGTCATACTAGTACGGTACTTGCTAAGTTTCAGTAGCACTAGCAGTTTCTTTTCTATCCATATGTCAACAGTGTGCAAAACCAAAACTTGGATCTACTACTCTCTGTCCTGTTCCAGGAAAATATAGCACAAATTGTTGTGGATCAAAAAATATTATCCTAGCTGTTTTGCCATATGAAAATAAGCTAAATCTTATCCTTCCTTGGAGACTCGTAAAAAGACTATTAATGTCAAGTTAAAGGAGGATTTCGTGATCCTAGCATCCTCATTTTATGACATTTTTCAGTAGATATCCACGAAAAAAGCTTATTTCCAAAATTTCAGTTGATTCCGATTTTGCGTTTGCGAACTATGCATGATTATGTGTATTACACTGCTCCATAGACAATGTGTTGTAATTTCGTTCTGGTGCACCAGAACGAAATTCAAATTTGGCGATATTTTTGCTAAACAAATTAATCTGCAAGAAATATTTGGTACATAAACATTATGTAGCCAGAGGTATCCAGTGGTGTAAAAATCTAAACTTTTTGGGAAAAGTGGGGGATGAGGCTGTGGATCACGAAATGCCCCTTTAAGCATTTTAATTTTGTTGGAATAGGCCTACACATTTTCTTATCTTTTTCATAATCAATATTATAAAAAAATAACATAAAATACTAAAAGAGCCAACTCTTAACCTATAGATATTAAAGATTTGGGAATGCAGTGGCGTGTCCAGGGGGTGCTTTGGGGGTTGAAGTCCCCGCACTTTGTTAAAAATCATGTAAAATCAGCCCTTTTTTTGGTGATTTTAGCCATTAACCCCAGTGGCGTAGCCAGGATTTTGGAACCGAGGGGGCACAACTTGTAAATGTACCAACGGAAATTGTGATTTGTTGACCCAAAATTGTTTTCCTTTTAAAAAAAAAAAATAAAAAAAAACAATTTTTTATGTAAAATTCAATTTCATTCACAATTTTTCATCATTTTTTACAATTCTCCCTTTTTCTGTCACCCTGGGTACAAAATAGTCTATTGTTAACCCAATTTTTTTTTTCACTAACGCCTTCCGTCTACCGGGACGGCCTTATATGAACCGGACGGCCATGCCGAGCGGGCTGGGGGCAGTGCCCCCGCCGCATAACTCTGAAAGCACCTCTGTGCCCCCCGCATGTACAGATCCTGGACACGCTGGTGGAATGCTTAGACCCCATGGGCTTAGACTTGTGCTAATAGTAAGAGAACATTGCATGTTTCTGGCCCAAAAATACTAAAATTTGACTTTTATTGCTATAGTTAGAACTAAATGATTAGGATTTAGCTATGTTTTATTTGGCAAAATAATATTTAAATTTCAAAAAAACGAGTGTTGTATTTTTCTGGAATCAGGAGTAGAAGTTTAAATATTTACCATGTAGATTCACTTTATTTGCGAGGTTTTGCAGGGGAAATGTGTGATACACATAGGTTACAACCCGCTATGTTGAAGGTCCTTTATGTCGGAAGTAAGGTTCGATATGGTGAACGTGAAATAAGGCTCGCTATGTCGGATCTAACCCTAACCTCTAAGAAGAAAGAACAGTTTACCAACCCAAAGTGTTACAATTAAACAAGACAACACAAATAAACACAAATCCCAACTGGCACACAACCCAATTTAAAAAAAAAAGCAAGGAAATGTGCCGGCATGGGATTCGAACCCATGACCTTCAGATTACCAGATGGACGCTAGTCAATTTCAGGGGGACAATTCAAGTCCAAACTAGAACTGGTACCTCGCACCCAGGAGGCCAGGGGGTTTGTGTGTGGAGCGGCCGGCTGTGAAACCGCTTTCGAGCGTGCAGCGCGAGGGGATAACTGGCGAATGTCAGAGAGGGCCTGTCATGTCCCACTCTGCACTGAACAAGTGCTAGTCCAAACATTTGCCAATAATTTGGGTTTTTTTTGCCAAAAAGAAAGGAAATATTTGTGGTACATTACATGGGATGGAGGGGGGACCCAAGATTGAGGAAATGTCTCATGCCCCCCTGCCCCCCCCCCCTTTGCTGGTGCCACCACTTCCTGTGGGTACTGGGTTCACATAGCTGTAGACTAATGTACCACACATTTGGTGGGAGTACCATTACCCCCGTACTGCGCATCAGTTGATGTCAGATAACCCACACAGGCACACTAATCTAGATTCTAAGCACTAGTATACTGTTTTGTTGTGTGGCCTCTGGCATTTCTGAGAGGGTGGGAAAGTCACTATAATATCGTATTTGCTTACTTGTACTTTGAAATTAGAACCATACAAATGCAAATTTAGAGGAGAGGAAATCAAAACGTGTAAATGTTTTTAAAATTACACGAACTGTGAATAATGTGCTTTATAACGAGCTCCCTGTTGCATTCAAATATGTAGGGTCTGATGAATCATGCAGTCTCAAAATAATTTTTATGAAAAGTTATTTTTGGGAATATATATAACGCATATATTGTCCGAACTTGGGGAGGAAGGCCCATTATGCATTATTATTTGTTAAGGGGGTACTACACCCCTGGCCAATTTTGGGTCTATTTTTGCATTTTTCTCAAAAAGTATAACGCATTGGTGACAAGTAAGATATCTATATTATAGGGGCAAGGACTACAACTACTGCACTGAAAATTCAGCAATTCAAGGCTATTGATTTATTGATCAAATATTGGTTTTCCCTCATTTTTGACTGTAACTCCACACTTGTTGTCTGTGCTGGAATAAAATTTCCAGTGCAGTAGTGGTAGTCCTTGCCCCTATAATATACATATTTTGTTGTCAATTCGCTATAATTTTTGAGAAAAATGCAAAAATAGGCATAAAATTGGTCAGGGGTGTAGTACCCCTTAAGTTGTTACAAATCGACTATTCATTTTGCTGTGTAAAATTACAATTTGCAAATGTTTTGTCAATATTATCATAATAAAAATGGGGAGGCCCCTAATATTTGTATTATTTCCCCTAGCTTGAAGAAAGTGCTTGCAATGTGTTACAAATGATTTATAATCAAAAACTTCTGTAAATGTTTTTGTTTCAAAATAATTTCAGAAACAAAGTAAGGGAGCAAATAATAAAAATATTTGAAAATTTCCAAATATATTTTAGTGGTAAGAATCGGGGTAGATGCCAAGGGAGATTGATACGGAATCAGAGGAAGTGAACTTATAATAATCTGAGCACAACATACGTTTTTACAGAAAAAAGCGGACACCCAGCAACTCAGCAAGTGAAAAATAGTTAAGTTCCTTTGTTTTGAGTAAAAATGACAAATCTGATCAAACTCATCCACTTTGGCCAAAAAAATGGCTGCTTTTTCATGCGTGCAGTTTTATGTAAAATCTGGGTCAGATTTTTATCTTTATTAAAAATTATCTCATAAAATGATCTCATACTTCATAACCTACTTGCTTGATGCATCGTCTTTAAATTATAACAGGTGGTGTATGACGTGCATTCCCTAAATTCAGTAAATTTTCATCGTCAACCGTGTAATTGAATGGGATTATTTTGAAATTTTAAAACGCTTGAAATATCACAAACAAATGGGCCTATGTTAATAAGTAATATAAATACAAGCTAAAACCGTTGGGGTTCGATAATGAACCCCACAAACTTACCAAGTATATTGAAAATGCCATACGGCCGGGCGGTTTCACAAGTTGCCGGCTCGATCATGTCATCCACCACCTGAATTATAATGTCTGTGCTTGTGAAGTCTGAAATTTTTTTTTTCGCTCTATGCAGTATTTACTTGGCCTGGATATTATACTGGGAATATTATATTGTAGCTTGATCAGATTATTTGAATCCCCGGGTTTGAATCCAATAGTTCAAAACATTTGGAATTTAATCTAACACTGACACACAAAAAATGTGTGCAAAGTTCTCACTTTGCTTTAATAGTTGCTATATGTTGCCTCAGAACCATTCAGACTTCATCAGGTATCAGTTTGTGTTGATGTGTACGATTTCTCAGTGCCTCATATTTGATTCTCCCAAATCATATCCAATTTGTAGGCCTATAATGTGGTAAGTTACGGTGTGCAGTCAATTTTCACTTGATTCTCGCCAGATGAGTTCTTGAGAATAAAACTTTGATTCACGCAAAGTTGGATGAAATCATGGAAATTGAGAGCGGAGCTGCCACCTTTGCCCCATGGCTTCGCCACTCACTCTACCTGACTCTTGTCTTGTTCCTTGTATGCATGAACAAAAAAGGCAATATTTTCATTTCGTAATTCAATTACATTCAATATCATGTTAAAGTTTTATTCATAAGTAATAAGTAATGATGTCACTCAAAAAGGAAGAAAAGGAAATACCTGAAGACTTTTTTTAAAAGTATTTGCAGACAAAACTAAACAAATGAGTGGGCAGAATTTCAGTTTCCTGCTAGGGTTGACAGATTATTTAGGCTAAAGGTGTGGCAAGCAACGTGCCAAGGAGGTGGCAGGTGCTGCTCAAGTTGCCCAATTTCCAGCTTAAGAAAAAAATGCACCTGAAATCCTGATATGTGGGTGCTTTAAACTGAATTTAGCATTGAAATCGCACTACTAGGTGGATAATCACTTGATGGAGTTAATTTCCTATACTTCAAGATCGATTAATAATAGTTGTTATAAATTGTTATGTGAAACAGGCAATTCGTCACTTGGCCTCGGCCAGTTCAAAAAACTGTAAAAATTGGCAACTAATTAGTTATGGGGTAATTACCATCGCAAACTGTCGCAATTATTCGGCTTTTTTGTAATTCAACTAGGCCTACTTGTACCACTGTCGGGGTATACCTTCTCGGGAAGCGGACCCAAAATAGGAATATTGACTCAAGTCTTATGAGGAGTGTCACCCCCATTGGTGGAATTTTCTTCTTTTTTTTTCTTCTTTTTCATTTGACACCACTTGGGAAAAGGACACATAATATGAATATCGACCGGCATACGTAAGTGGCGTGTACCCCCACACCTTTGGCACTTGCACCCCAGTGGGGGGATTATGTGGCTAATAAATTTTTGAAAACCTACACACACTGTTGGGCAGTACATTTTTAGGGGGAAGAACAAAATCCAAAACTGTACCTAAGATTGATAATTCTTTAATTTTCCTTTTTTTCAAAATGAAACAGGAACATTGAGTATTATATTCTCAGTTTATAATATTGTGGAAAAAAATGGAATGTGTCAATAATCATACAGTAGTACTGACTGTAGGTAATAGGAGTACAATGCAATTTCAGACGATGGTAGTTAAATGTGGCAACAGCCAATATCATAAGCAAAAGCAAATATATTTCCCAGTGCCTACATGTTTACATCAAAGTAACCAATTTTGTATTAAAAATGAATGAGAAAGAATTGCAGAATCTGAGTCTTGAACTCGGGAATCGTGGTTTAAAGGGAAGTGAATCAACCTCTGACCACGCATTACAGATAGGACTTTTTAAGCACATATAACATATTGTACATGCACGCACTAAAAAAGAGTCACAAATGTACTTTACAGTGGGGGAATTTAAGACTAGTAACTTATTGCCTGATAACATAGAAGATTTGGAATTACCAGACTCAGTACACGGTCGATCTTACCGTTTCGATGTTGATTAAGATACTTCTTGCATCGATCCCGAGATGCGGAAAAAACCAATAGTCATTTTGTCCCACATAAATGAATAAATAACAAAAACCCCGATCCCCGAGTGGACTCACCCATTCGGTGACGTCACACTACGATAATCATCCCTTATCCTCCTTGGTTTCTAGATGAGATAGGCGTGTGGATTTTTCTTTACCAACGCTAAGTATCATTACGAACCAAAGGGCCGAGATATACAGTTTGTTTGTTACACCTGAGGTAAAAACCAACCAGTATAATGCGCTAGGGAGATAGTTTTGACGACATTTTTCGCTAGAAAAGTGACAAAAACGATCCAAAAACTTAGCTTGTATGAGTGTTTCCGTTCAGTATCACGGACACACGTTTTCAAAATGGCCGCCCTTAGGACGCCATTTTATTTTTGTTCTCACGTAAAACAACTATAGCAGACTAGTAAGTTACAATAGATGTTTGTACAGTACTGTGTATACATGTATGGTGAGTGATTTTCGCTATGTTTATGGTGTGCTCTATCGTTATATCTTTCAGTGCAGCGTCTGATGACGAGTTACTGCTAAGAGTTCGGTGGGTTTCGAAGGACCAGCCTGACAAATCTATAACCAAAAGGTTTTCAGTTTTTCATCCCTTCAGTATATATATTTTTATATCATACCACTACATCAGCGTCAGCCACTGTGCGTGTGGGTCTGTTTATTGGGCTTGAGCTTGTGTTCGGGGGGTAGTGCTATACGCTCCCGATTACTACAATGTCCAGGCCTTGTCAATCATGCCCTTCCTTGTGGCAGAGTGGGACCCGCATCCACTCTGCTACACCCACAGGATTGCTCTAAATCAAATAAGTGTGCTTCCTTTTGCATAGGCTTATCGGACATCCACTTCGAGGATTTAGAAAGTAGCGCTTCGTTTGGGTCTTCGACACAGACAGAAGGCGAAGACTAAGAAACAGAAGCCTACAGGTAAGATTGATATGGTAGGTACTAAGCGCGGCCGGCAAGGGCCACGCTAAGGTAACCTCTGGGGCTCCGGTCCCGGGCAAGCAGGCGGACCCTCCGGGGACTGCTAGCGAGCCCGAAGGCCTAACAGCCAGCGTAAAGCACTGACTTAACGTCTAAGCTAGTAGCAGGCAGCAGGCGGTACTTGCCCTAACAGGCGAGTACCAGTCTACCAGTGAGATCTCTAGCGAGTTTCTTGCAGGTGGACACCCGTCTATTGCTGGCGAACGAGCGGGTCTAGCACCCGCGGAAGTAGCCGGCGACGGACAGTATGCCAAAGGTACCCGGGCTTGCCTGGGTTGAATCCTAGCATACAGCGTGCAAAGCGGACCTCCGGGCTTGCCTCGGCGGTCTGTAGCACGCAGCGTGCCAGTGGAACCCGGGCTTGCCTGGGTTGATCCACGCACGCGCACGCCTTCGTTCCCGCAAGGGTCGAATGAAAAGCGTGCATGGGTTTAGCAGAGACGATACCGGGGCTAACGCCGGGTGTAGTCTTAGCAGAACCAACTGGGGTTGTCACACGGCAGCGTTCCATGGCGGGACCGCCGAGTGATACCCTGGGCCTTGGAATGGCTGCCGGCTGTCCTCCGGGACTGGCTAGCGGCTATACCGGGGTTGGGCTCGCAGTCTCTCACGGGACAGCGACCCAAGTGCAACCGGTGGCAGCTACCGAGGCGAGCTACGGCTCGACTTCAGTGGTAGCCACTATGCACGCGCCCATAGCTGCCGTGAGTGGTCCGCCACACACAGCGACCTTGGGCGAGGCTCAAGAGGTTAGGGTAGGTAGTTTGAACAGCCTGGCTGATCAACAACCCACTTATGTCCTCGAGAGCCAGCAGGCGTGGGTGATCCATTACAGTCAATGGGTCAATTACCCTCTTATGATCGATCACTATCTATTCAGCGGAGCATGGCTCCATTGATTGATACTGCCTATTCAGGTAGCGAGGTGACTGATCGAGGGTATACACGCTCAGCTACCCGTGATACTAGGCAAGCTCCTTTTAGCCAAGGGACAGCCAGTATAGCGGGGTACCCATACACTGGCTTGATCCTCTAGCGGGAACGCTGTGAGGCATGGGTACAGTGGTGCGCAGCCGGGAGCCCTACCGGGCACCTACGCTACAACCACGCAGGTACCGCAGTACTCGTCCTGGTTACCACAGTCTCTGTGGCAACAGGGGGGAGGCGGTACTGGTACTACCGTTCCATGGGGTTTCCCTGGTGGCGGATCCTTTCAGGGTCAGCTACCGACAGGGTATGCTCCGTGGTATCCGCCGCAGGGTGGTTTCTTCCACGGTCTAGCACCGTGGCAAGTGCCGCCTAGCGTTGGGCAAGCAGTACCACCAGTTGTTACCCAGCCTGGGCGGAGTGGCTAACCCTGATACAGCTCAGGGTAGGCCTTGACGCTGCTATGGCTAAGGCGACAGCAGCGAGAGCGCGGATCCCGGGTGCTATAGCTAGCATCTCGGGGTCTAGCGGAGTACTCCCTCTTCTGCTGGTGTTCAGTTGGCTAGCCACACGGTGGCGACACCTCCCTGTCCACCTTCAGATGCCCGTCGTCAGATCTCTTCCTCATCAGAGAGTGAGTCAGAGTCTGAAGGCGAGGGAAAGGAGTCGGAAGATGAAACCAGTAGCGACTCACAGTCTGATGAGGCTGTGCAGCTAGCTTCAGGTATCCTTCCCCGCTTCCCGTGAGGAACTCGCTAGCAATGGTCTGCCTGCGGACACCGCTGAGGTGATGAGCCGTGTGGCCCAAGGTTTGGGCCTGGCTTTCTCTCAGGAGGAGTCCGTTCAGGAGGACCAGGGCATCTTTTCAGTAGGATGCCCAGCTAAGCGGCGTCCACACAAGGGTCGCCCGCACTTGCATTCCCGGCGGACCTCAAGGTAGGTAGGTTTCGTGAGGGCTGTCAGGCTCGCTGGAGCTTCGACGCCGCGTGCTTGCGCTTCCACTGCGTGTTTCGCAGGAGGACTACTGAAACCTACCTCAGGGTCCCTGACATGGATCCAGGCGTTGCCAAGCGCCTGCCGCTCGCGGCCAAGGCGCACGGGTCGTTCTCCCCCCCGTGGGAGGAGGAGCTAAAGCTCATCGATAAGCGAGCACGCTCGCTTATCAGAGTCTCTAGCGCCGCTACCACGCTTGCCGAGCACCTCGGTAGGAAGGTAGCGAACGACCACGGGGCAACGTCGGAACTCTTCCGCGAGGTGAATCTGTTAGCGGTGCTAACAGCTAACCTCAACGAGAGTTCTATGGGCCTAGCCCATAGGATGTCATCTCGCCGCCGGGAGAATGCCTGTCTGTCCCTCCAGTCAACTTACGGCTCCGACTTTGCTGAAGCAATGAAGAAGTCAGACTCGGTGGGACAGGGGCTACTCTTTGGACAGGCCTTTTGCGCTACGGTGGAGGACCGGGCAAAGAAGGCCACCAATGAGAAAGCACTCTGAAGAAGTCAGAGGCTGCCCTGACCAAGGGAAGGGCAGTAAGGCGAAGAAGAAGCACAAGAAGAAGAAGTCTTCTAAGCGTTCTTCAGCGCCAGCTCCGGCTTCAGCAGGACGCGCACCACAGACTACACCCGAGCCGAGGCTACTCCAGCACCTCCCAAAAATCTGGGAAGCGCAAGAGTAGTGCTGGATCGTATGGCAAGCCCCTAAGAAGAGCCGTTCTTCTAAGGGTGGCAAACCAGATCGGTCCTGAGGGCACGGCGGTCGACAGTCCATGCCGGCAGGCCTTGGACTTCCACAGGGATTCCCCTGTGGGCGGCCGCTGTGCATTACGCCCAGAGATGGCATGCCATCTCACCGGGCGCCTGGGTATTGTCGTGGTCAGTGGGGGTTACAGGCTGGAATTTACCAGCCACCCCTCGTGCGCCTGCACGATTCAGAGGTCCACAGTAGTGCCGCCAGACGGCCCCCAGCGTCGGGCACTACTGTCAGAGGTCACTCAGCTTCTCACGAAGCAAGCGATTGTCCCGGTCTACCCCCCTTTCACCAAGGGGTTTTGGAGCACTTTTTTTCTGGCTCCAAAGAAGACCGGCGACTGGAGGCCCATTCTGAACCTCAAGCCGTTGAACGAGTTCATCAGGCCCAAGAGGTTCAGAATGGAGACTCTCGCCGGTGCTAGCCTGCCCCATCAAGGGTATGTGGGCGGCATCGCTAGATCTCTCGGACGCATATCTGCATGTTCGATCGCACCTCAAGATCAGAGGTTTCTACGCTTCAAGGTACAGGGTCAAACTTACCAGTTTCGATGCCTGCCATTCGGCTTGTCCACCTCCCCCAGAGTGTTTACACTCCTGGTCAGGGCGGTGGCAGCGTACCTGAAGCGCAGGGGAGTCAACATGTGTTGCTACCTGGACGATTGGTTCATTTACGGACGCACCCCACTGGAGACACAGTGTCTCGTGGAGTTAGTAGTCCGTGCGGTGCGGGACCTGGGATTTCTGATCAACGTCAAGAAATCCAATTTGGTCCCGACGCAGAACACCACTATTCTTAGGGGCCCAGATCAACCTCAAGGAGGGATCGCGTGGCGCCCTCACCCGAGAGGGTGCGAACATGGCGAGGTGTGCCCGACTCTTGGCCGAGTCAGAGGGGCACCCGCTGTGGCATGGATGAAGGTTTTGGGCCTTATGGCCAGTATGGTAGACCTCGCACTGCACTGCCGCTTTCACATGAGGCCTATACAACTACACCTTCTAGCCTTTTACAGGCCCAGTCGTCACCCAATATCCCTCGCGGTTCCGATGTCGGAGATCGCGCGAGAGGAACTCTGGTGGTGGACCCATCAGCCCAATTTGACTCAAGGTGTCAGGTTTCCTGCACCAGCGGTGCGTCACGTAGTGACGACCGACGCGTCAAAGCTGGGCTGGGGGCCACATCCACGGGACTCAGTCTCGGGCCTATGGTCGGCCACGGAGACGGAGTTCCATATCAACCTTCTCGAACTTTGGGCAGTGGAGAGAACTCTCCAGCATTTCGAGAAGGTGATCGTGGATCTCATATCGTTGTCCAAACAGACAACACAACCGTGGTGGCCTACCTCAACAGACAAGGGGCACCAGGTCACCACGCAGTTATGCCTGCACGCACTCGCCTGATAGGGTGGTGCAAGGCCAGGCTGATTACGTTGAGAGCGATGGACATAGCGGGAGTCACCAACATCCTCGCGGACGATCTGTCACGAGCAAAGGTGTCGGGACCTACAGAATGGTCCCTTGCTCCGCAGGTCGCCCAGGCGATCTTCGAGGTGATGTACCACCCCTCGATAGATTTGTTCGCATCTCATCGAAATCATCAGCTGCCGGTGTACTGCTCAAGGGTCGCAGACCCACAGGCATTCGCCGTGGACGCTCTGTCCGTGAGACTGGGAGGAATGACTGCTTACGCTTTCCCCGATCTCACTGCTCGCAAGGGTAGTGACCAAGATCGGGAGGGAGGATTGCAACGTCATGCTGATAGCACCGTTCTGGACGAAACACCTGTGGTTTCGACCGATGGTGGATCTACTAGCGGCACAGCCGCGAGTACTCCCCGAGTTACCAAATCTACTCCGGATGCCGGAGGAGAGGTACCAAGTCTACCACTAGAGCACCTGCAGTTAGCTGCATGGCCCTTATCAGGGCGTATGCGGCGGAGGGAGGCTTTTCATCAGAAGCTGCTTCTCTCATCGCCGGGGTAGAGCGAGTCTACCCTCCGTCACGTATAGTCAGCGTTTGGCTCCCTACTACGCATGGTGCGATGAGAAATACATCTCCCACTAGAGCCCCTGTGCCTCTAGTGGCAGATTTTCTGACAGAAAAGTTCAGGTCAGGACTTCAGCAGGCAGCGATAGCCAACTACAAGTCAGCCATTCTCTCGATTCATCGGGATTTGAAGCGGGTCGACTATCAATTCAGATGGGTCCCTAAGTCTTCTTCTCGACGGTATGTTCAACGAGCGCCCGCCGGAAAGGAAGGTGGTCCCTCCATGGGACCTCAACACAGTCTTGGAGTATATTACCCCTAACACCAGTAAAAACCACAAAATACCACGATGAAAAATTCATAACATGCATGCATCCCAGGGTCTGCGATGACGCAATCACCCGAAGTGTGATATGATCACGGAATTGCTGGCGGGCAGCAATAACCCGAGCAGCTACCGGTCCGCGTTCGTTCGCTTGGCATGCGAGGGTCTCAGGTTCGAATCCGGGGTGCCAAGTCAAAAATTCTTCTTCTTCTTGTTGAAAAAATCGGATCTTCTCTGACTTCCGATACCAAAAAGCATGGGTCAGTGTTAGGGTTAAAATACATGTATTTTTCCAGATTAGAGTGTCCTTTACCCCTAACACCAGTAAAAACCACAAAATACCACGATGAAAAATTCATAACATGCATGCATCCCAGGGTCTGCGATGGCGCAATCACCGAAGTGTGATATGATCACGGAATTGCTGGCGGGCAGCAATAACCCGAGCAGCTACCGGTCGCGTTCGTTAAGCTTGGCATGCGAGGGTCTCAGGTTCGAATCCGGGGTGCCAAGTCAAAATTCTTCTTCTTCTTGAAAAATCGGATCTTCTCTGACTTCCGATACCAAAAAGCATGGGTCAGTGTTAGGGTTAAGGGTCCCCCTTTTGAGCCCCTGTCAAAAGCGACCCTTAAATACGTCACTCTTAAGGCGGCCTTTCTTCTGGCGTTGGCTTCGGGACGGCGCTGCTCAGAGTTGCACGCAGTCTCGAAGTCAGCCTCCGTTTTTACTAACAACGGAGCGACGCTGTTTCTTCGCCCGGATTTCCTTGCAAAAAATGAGCGAAGTACATTCCGACACTCGCCCTCTTCCTACCCAGTATTGGGCAGGGTTAAATCAATAGCCGAAGACAGGTTGTGGTGCCCGGTGAGGCGCTACAGCACTACCTTGGCGAACACAAACCTTAAGAGGGGCTCATGACCGCTTATTTATCACCCACGCAGAACCGCACGGTCCAGCCGCTAAACAGACTCTGGCACGGTGGCTGGTCCAGGTGTTAGTGGACTCGAGGCGGCAAAAAGACGCTTCGCCCCAAGGCCCACTCAACCAGATCTATCTCATCTTCGTGGGCCTACCATAGGGGGTTCCCCATTGAAGAGATTTGTCAGGCTGTGTCCTGGAAGAACCCGTCGTCCTTTTCCACGGTTTACTACAAAAGCGTAAACCAACGACCAGGCGATAAGTTCACCAGGGCTGTTCTGGGGAGATAACATGGTGGTTGGGTATCAGGTGTTTTGCGGACAATCAGAATTCCAACATGGTAAGAACCAGTGTTTCTATTCTTAACCACTGCACTTTCAGTTCAGGGTTTTTGTCTGTTCACGTAGTCTTTCTGTTTCCGGCCGTGAGGGGGGGAAATAGTTTGACCTCGCGATTACCATGCTACCCACTCTCCGATCCTTATCAGATGCTGGCCAATCTTGTACCTCCATCCGTCGGTTACTTGCTAGATCGATCTTTCAGATGTTGATGCAAGAAGTATCTTAATCAACATCGGAAGCGGTAAGATCGACCGGTGTACTGAGTCTAGTCCCAAACAAAAATGTTTGGTAGACTCATAACCGTGCGATCTTACCTTTCCGATGTTGATTATCCGACCCGGCCGCCCCTACAAGTTTGGCGAGTAGGGGCTGCCCAAGTCGGATAAGGGATGATTATCGTGTGTGACGTCACCGAATGGGTGAGTCCACTCCGGGATCGGGGTTTTTGTTATTTATTCATTTATGTGGGACAAAATGACTATTGGTTTTTTCCGCATCTCGGGATCGATGCAAGAAGTATCTTAATCAA
Source organism: Amphiura filiformis (assembly GCF_039555335.1). NCBI lineage: Eukaryota > Metazoa > Echinodermata > Ophiuroidea > Amphilepidida > Amphiuridae > Amphiura > Amphiura filiformis. The sequence continues at coordinate 43,779,968 of NC_092640.1, read as the reverse complement.
CATCGGAAAGGTAAGATCGCACCGGTTATGAGTCTACCAAACATTTTTGTTTGGGACTATTCTTGGTCGCCCTCTGGCAATTTTGTATGGTGTTGTATGAAGTGAGCCCTCTAGGGATTGGTTACCAATAGCCTTTAGGAGTGAAACAAATAATATGCTGTAGAAAATGGATACTCTATGGTGGGGAATTTTCACAGGATTTTAATTTTTTGTGATTGAACACTGAAGAGATGGCCTCAAAAAATTAATCATTTTGCTGAAAGGTGGGGGGGATGTGCCCCCTGCCTTTTGGCAAAATGATCTGATCAATATTTTGTTACTTTCACATCCCCCTGTTCCCTCTGGTGATGCCCATGGCTGGAGCAAAATTTGAAACACCTTTTTGGACTAGGGGGGGAGTAGGCTGCTTTGCATTCCCTTTTTAAACAATTCGAACCATTCCGTGCATAAAACCAAAGATACTATTTAAACACAACACATCCCCAGTGACTGCCCTGCCCAGAGAACTGCTCTCATGGATAGCTAGCTGTTGGATCAGAACAGGATTGATGGATTTTCCATGGTCAGATGGATTAGAAGGATGATAATTTTAAATGGTCTACTACAGTAGACTAGGGGGCAGATTTTGAAAAAGTGGACTTTTTTTCCAAAATTTGAACCTTTTTTGACCCAAAATGCATAAAAAACCACATTTTTTTTCGTTCACTAAGCTCGCAAATAGGACTTTTTGGTCAAAAAAGGGGACTTATGGGGCATTTTGGGATGTGGGGGGGCACCCCCAGCTCCCACTGGTTATGGGTCTGAAAGGTACTAGGTAGGCCTTAATGTGAGCACAGATTCTGGGATGTGAGATAGAGAACATAACATGCCCCTTTAATAAATGCTGCATATGTTTATTTATTACTAATGATGATGTCTCTTCTCTCTTTTTTTTCTCCACAATGCAAACTTATGGATGCCACCATGTATCTGAACTCTCCAATAAAGGTAAGTAAATAATTCTATGTAGTTAATACTTAACAATGAATTAAAACAGAAATGTCATGTGTACATCCTCCTTTGACAGCAAACAAATGCACCTCCTGTTTGTAAATACCTGCAAACGAGGACCTCATTCTGCATATGATTCAATTCTATAGAACCGAAGACACACACCCCTGATTTCAATCAAAACCGTGGAAACACTGTGGACTCGACAACACACACTCGACCACTTCCTATCAAACCGTGGCCTGTCCTGAACCCCCCCCCCCCCAACGTGGACCACTTTTAAATGCATTTTTACATTATTTGCATTGTCCTGGTTATAGACAGCAACCATGGATGTCCACGGTGACAGGTGTGTCCACAGATGCGCTGTGTGCATCCTAATGTAGGTCCACATTTTCAGGTAATTACATATGCACACCCACCCCTATGTACAATCGCCTCCAAACATGGACACTATTTAGGAATATGCGGATGTCCGAATCCGAACTCAATCAACATTTTGTTTTGTGTATTTTTGTGGTTATGGAATTGAATACCTGAGTGGAAGAAGGGCCCAACTCCAATTTTTTACAAAAATGCGTTAGACCCAGCATTTTATTGCCAGCAGACTGATCTTCCTTGTGTGTGAAAGATGAGCCAAAATCCACTCTCTAAATAGTCTTTCACGTACACGTAATCATGAGTTTTCATGGAAGAAAGGCCCAACTCCATGGAGTTGGGCCCTTCTTCCACAAATATAGGGTTAAAGAGGAATTTTGTTCATCCATGAAATCTGCTTTTCACTACAATAAATTTTCTTGCTAACATATTACATGAGTTCTACTTGTGCAATTAATGGTGATTACGTAATTTCTGTAGCTATTTATAACACAGAACTGGCACTTGCAGTATATTAGTGGAAGAAGGGCCCAACTCCACCTCGTATTAAGACCTGTACCGCTGCCATGGAAAGATGAAATATAATTTCGAATGTATGTACTATTGTATGTTCATGTTATCATGTATTAAAGGTCCCCTGAAGATGAAAACGTTCTGTCTATAAAACTTTTCCAAATATTAAGTTTTTTCTTAATATCTCAAAAACAGTTTTGATGGAGTTGGGCCCTTCTTCCACTCAGGTATTCAATTGAACCTAGCAACTGCGGACAATATATCTCATTGAACGATAGAGGACATATTTTGCAAAACATTATTTGGATCATGACTTTTAAAATGTATATTGTAACGTTCTGTGGTGGATAGTCACATTTGTCATAACACATACACATGTAATAGAGAGTGATACACTCGACTCATCAGGCACTACTGTCTTTCATACGGTGCCTCTGATTGGTTTAAAACTACACATAATCATCTGAGTAACCAATCAAAATGAAGCTTTTAGGTCTCATAGCCATTTTAAACTTAATGCCCTCAAGTCCTTCTAATTCTTACCAAATCTATTATTGGCCCGATGCATATTGTAGCCTTCTTTGTAACCAATCACAGATAATTCAACCGATAGTGCCTATGGGGTTAATAAAAAAAGATAGATCAGACAGATGCGAAGTAAGAAGTAACAGTTTATTGGGGAAGTAAAAATACTCACTGATCTATCTATAAATTCTATTAGTGAAAATTCAGAGGAAATGTGGCAAACATATTTCATAAAGATATTTAAACAATATAGCTTTTTGTTTGTTACTATCTACTGAAGACAGCAATCTATGTTGAAAGCCAAAGGATGATCTATTCCATTCCCATCATGCAATGGGATTATCTACCACATACTTATATAAGGTTATAGCTGCAGCTTCCATTGGTTTATGTATGGTAGAGGTGTTATTTTTTTATTCACATTTGAAAAACATATACCGTAAAAACATGTGACTTATTCCCCTTGATCATGTCACATATGTGACCTGCTCCCACAAAACCAGACATAAGTCACTAATTTTGAAAATTGACTTTCTGATGTCATACCAAAATTATGTTTCTGGGACATGTGGTCCTCATTCTACGGACTTTTAACAGGAACGGTGAAAGCGACACATAAAGAAAAGGCAAATGCAAGAAAAATGGTTGTAAAATTATGTGTTAAAAGACTTGGTTTGGCTCACAAAATGCTAGATTTGGGTGCTTTAAACACAGTTTTTAGGAAACAATTACCTTTTAAACTGATGATGGATGCTATGTAAATTTAGCATAAACATTGTAATTTGTCAGGAACAGCACACTTTACTGGAATTCGCTGACTAGCTTACAGTACATGTAGCTCTGGCCCAAAATACACCACCATTGTACCACCATATTCTTTATCAGAATTTGGGCAGTTTCACATACACATTTTAAACATGTTGAAGGTGACTTTACAGATGTACAAACACCAATGTTGCTCCAAATTTGGGCTATTCCAGAAAATAGATGCACAGCCCCTATAGAGGAGTTCGGATTTCCGGACTTTTTGTTCAATCGTGACTATTGGAAATCCAGACTTTTAAACTGTCCAAAGGCAAAAAAATCTGGCAGAAAAATAGTTCAAAATCAGAAATCCTTAATTTGAGAGCTCATTTTAAACATTTCCATGATTTTTTCTTCATTTCATTCCATTTCCAAGCTTTTTCCATTAATCCGGACATTTCTTTGATTGAAAAGTTAGTCCTCTATAGGGGGTGACGTGCACCTATTTTCTGGAATAGCCCAATGTCTGAATCCTAATGCATCATGGGACATGTTCAATTCCTCCTGTGATAGACAACTTCCAATCAATCATTATAAGCCATCACCTGCCTATAGTAAGATAGGACTAGATAAGAGATAAATATATATGCACAGATTTGTACATTGGATGCACCTGTTTGGGGCAATTTTTTGCTATTTTTATTGTTAATTGTGGATCTTGAGGCACTTTTTGGAAATTAGGGAATACGATTTTCAGATTATGTCAATTTTTATTTTGAAGTATCTTATTACTTTTTACCAGTAATCAATGTAGATAATGAGGTAGAATGACTGAAATGCTCATGTAATGTTTGGCCCTCACACATAAACAGTTCCAAAAAAAGTAAGTCCCCCTAAGACATTTTGTTATAATCCAAAAACAGCTTGATCAATTCTCTTGTTTTAAAGTTTGGAACATAGACTGATTAGTTATGCATCATGTGAACAGGGTTTTGCTCTTTTCAAAATGGTTCAAAAATCATTTATATGGGTGGCCGTCACGTGGTGGCCGTTATTACAAGCGGACAAGTGAGGGACAACACCAGGACTTTGCAGCAAATCCTGCAGCATGCGGAGAACTTTTTTTTGAAACTATCTTTGTTTGTTTATATGAAAGTTCTGTGCGGACAATCAGACCCAACAATTGGGAAAAATACTGTGCGAGTCCAATTGTGATATCCAACCAGATTTTAACCCACAATGCACTCTGTTCTGAATTATCGAACTTGCTTATTGAAAACCTTGAATCGGGTAGTTTCAGAGATAGGCCTCAATGTATGGAACAAAATACCATAGGAAAACACAATTTGGGTTTTGAAACTATAAAGGCAACGAAAAAAGAAAACCCTGTTTTACTGGCCCGACTAACCCAGATTTTGAACAAATTTAGGTAAACATTTTCCAGTACAAATGAATGCCGACTCAAATTTGGAAAAATTTCAGGAACAATTTTTTTTGTATTTTCCCAAATTGCAAAATATTTACAAATTTTGGTGATTTTTGGGTTCATTTCAAAACAAAAAAAAAGCCGGACCAACCCTACTTGAAAAGTTCCTCCACCCCTAGAACAGGGTTTTTTTGTCGCCTAAAGATAATATATTTTTGTTCAAGATGTGGAATTAAATGAAGGCTAGAAGCCATTTGTCTCCATTGAAGCGATCTGAGAGAGTCGCGATTTAATTTCAGACTCGATTCGATTGCGGCAAGAATCAAATAATATTAATTTGATAGAGTCAGTAGGCATTTAGGAAGTCATCTTCATTCTTCAGTGATGTGTGATGAACAAAATTGGGGGAATCCAGTTTGTGAATTCTGCAAAAGAGTAATCTTTTTTTGGAATCTTAAACAAATTTAAGAAAAAAAAGTGTTCTTTTATGATCATTTCTATTTCCAAAAATACATTTTAATTTAAAGGCTTAATTAATTAGTAAATCTGTGATTTCTCAAGAGAAATTAGCTACATGTATTTGAATGGGCATCAATTTGTCAATACTGAGCACTGTTTTCCAAGTTGATAAAAAAATTACCGTATATCAAATATATCTAATAATAATTTTACTGACTTTTTTTCACTTTTACTAGACAATTTACACAATTTTTAATACTTCACCTTTCGCTGGGATCACTGAATGCTGAATAGCAAGCTTCAAAATAAGCAGTCAATCACCCAGGAGCCATTTACCCACTGGTCATAACATTTTGGCTCCTGGTCCACACCAAAATGATGACATTACATTTGTTTCAAATAGAGCTTGGTAGTTTTGTATTTAATGTGTACAATTGAAATTTATATGACTCTTAGCCCTTAAAATGGCTCCTGGTTCACTAAATAATCACAGGACCACTAGCTGTTTTTCCCAATTGTGTGGCTCCTGGTCCAGATCTGCTTATTTTGAAGCTTGCTGAATGGGCACATTTTTGTTTCTTTAGAAGAAATGCCACCAAACGGGATCATGTGTGCATCTTAAAAGCGGTTATTGTTTATGGTACACCATGCAACATCAACAAGGGCTGTGCATTAGAATTTATGTTATGATGGTAAATATTCAAACTGTCTGCAAAATTAGCTTTGGGTTAAATGTTGATCCTGATGTGAATGCTCTTTCAAGCTGCTCAGTTACTATCTTCAGGCAGTAATGATTGGCACAATAAATATTTTTCTTGTGTTTGTTTCTATAGATGCAGGCTTAAGCAATGTGTATGAAGCAATTTCAAAATGTACTTATGAAAACATTTGTGACATGATCAAGGGGAATGAGTTGGATGTCGCTAATATTGTTTTTGAGATATTGGCAAAGAAAGTGTTAAAATTCTTTTGTTTTATGTTGTTTTCAGCAATTGGTAAATTGCTCATAACTCCGTAGAGCTAATTACAAATTATAACAGTAGCAACTGACTAGCAGGGGAACTTTGGATGCATATAAAAAAGATTCAAGCAGTGTACATAACCAAAGAAAATCAATGTTAATAAAAATTCCCTTTAAAAGGAAGGCCAGCCTCAATGCAGAAGAGGTCTTGTAAATAGTTTGGGTCACCGTGAAAGGCATTTTTAGGATCATAACCAAAGAAAATCAATGTTAAAAACTGTTTATAAAATTTAGGTTTAAAAAGACAAGACAACTGGCGTTTTGGGAGCATAAAAACATCCCTTTTACAGGTAAAAACAAGTAGCACCAGCAACTAGTACTGTAAATGATTTAATTAGTTAGACAGCTAAAGAGGGTGACAAGGATAGAATGAAAAGAATTACCATAATAATAAAAACATTCCAGGGAAAACATCAATTAGGTGAGAAAAATAGACATGTGCAAGTATAAGGGCCAACCAGGTGTTTTTAACATTCATAACTCTGTAACCAGATGTCTGATTTAGATGGGGTTTGCATCAATGTAGCATTTGTAAACAGCCAGGTATAGGAATTGATGTAAAAAACTTTAATAGAAAATTACCGACATGTGACTCATTCCCCTTGATCATGTAACCAAAGGGCACGGTGGCTCAGTGGTTACGGCCTTGGACTCATAATCCGAGAGCTTGCTCGACGGCGTGGGTTCGATTCCCGTCCCACCACCGTGTTGCGCCTTGGGCAAGGCGCTTTGCCTCGCTTGCCTCACCCCACCCAGGTGCAATGGGAAGCTGTTAGGGGTAGTCACAGTCGTTGTACTGATGGACCCTGCGCCACTTGTAGGCTGCAAACGTGGTTCCGACATATTCTAATGATGGCGGAATAAATGTAAAGCGCTTTGAGGCTGTTTACGGCATAAAGCGCTATATAAATATCTACATTTATTTATTTATTTTTTATTTTATGTCAGATTTATGTCTAAATAAGATAATTGATCCTGTAAAATTCAATATTTATATATATGTTCTGATTGCTTCAAAAAATGTCATTGTTGTCATCATCGTTGTCATCATCATCACCATTTATAGTGATACCCTTTCACACACACAAGGGTCCGCATGCCACTCCCCCAAAAGACTACAAAGGTCCATTTCTGTTGTTTTTCAATAAAGTAGTCTAAAAGAGACAAATTGACAAAAGTCTGCTTTTTGGTGATCAGGCATTCAAAAAGTCCAACAAATGGCAAGTTTTATCCAGCTTGACATAACAGGGATTAGTTACTGCATTAGTAATTAATTCTAAAATTGCAACAACAAACAAGAAATGTCTTTAAAATGACATGAGTGGAGAATAGTGTAGTTTATGATTGACAGATTAGATGTCCAGAGTAATGGGAGAGAACATGGACCTTTTCGAGCATCATAATTTCTGAATTATATCTCCAAAGTATATAAAACTATACATTTTTGGAAAGGAAATGAGTCAAGGAATCCCATGGTGACGTCAGATTTTTTCAAAAATCTCGAGTTTTTGATAAAATCACAAAAAATCACTTTTTACCCCAATTTTTTGTGACAACTTAAAAAAAATCAGTTCGGAGTAAAAAATCAGGTAGCTTTTAATGAAGAAGAGACATGAACTTAGGGAAGGTTTTTTTATTTTTTTGAAATTCGTCTCTTTTTTCGAAATATTGGAAAAAACATGTGAAAAAAGCAATTTTGTCATTCTATTCAGCTAAAAATTGCACATAATGGTGTATATTTTTGTTTAAATCAAATATTTTGAAAAAATGAGAAAACCTTCCCTGGACTTTGATGTACTCTAAACGATAGTGCAAAAAGTTTACCTTTTGCTTGCATATTTTTCGAAAGTTATCTTGTCACAAAAATCGTGCAATATTGTCAAAAGTGAACTATGAGAAATCGACGTTTTAGTAAAAAATGTCAAAATTATGCACAAAATGTCCTTATATTTTAAAACGGCAAGACTTTCACGCTTGTAAAAGCTGTACCTGGTGCATGGTCTTAATATGCATCTTTTTGCAACAATGAATTTATAATGTCTGCTTTTAGTGCGCCAAAATTCAAAATAATTAAAAAATCTAAGTGGCATTTTGACTGCAAATTTGTGTTTTGTTTACACCGCATTTGCGGCGTTAAAAACATACCGAATGCGCCTTGACTCAAATGCCGGACATACGCGCAAGAGACTTGCGCGCATCACGCCGACATGACACTAATCGCGCTGGCGTAATCACAATATTTCGTGATTCACAAGCATTTCTGACTCATTATTTCCGCCAATTTACTAAGCTGTCTTGAGCCATGTGACTTTTTAGAGTTGAAAAGAGTGAAATAAATCAAGCAAAAATACGTGTAAATATTAACAAGTTGTATTTTATCAGTTTCAAGTGAAAGAATACATCTTAGTGTTGATAAATATCAAGAAATCTCAAATTCGGGCGTGGACGAATGTGTCTTCCATTACTCTGGCCTTAATAGAGTTCAGGCAATGTCTTACCCTTTTATAAGTTCAGCCAAGTCCTATGCTCATATTAAAATATTAAAAATGTAGGAAAGTACATGTAGACATAGCATAACAGGACTTATGGAAAATGTATCCAATTATAGCCTGCCGCAAAACTAAATGTCCAGGGAAATGACATCCAATTTGTATGAGTACTAGTGGATATTGATGTAAAGGTAAATTAACTTTTAAGTAGAGGTAGGTTGGAGAGGATTATGACATAGTGGCGTTTGCACTGACACAAATAAAGCTGACACACAAGAGGAATAAGGAGATACCAAGGTTTGATATGTTTTAATAAAACAACAATAGTCGTGTTCACATTTTGAGTTACACCCGGCGTAAACTTACGCTAACATTGTTCAAAATTCCACAAATATTTTCCCTACTCCTACCACGTGTCCACACCTAGCCTACTCCTAGCACTACGCCAATTAGTTCCACCAAGCATTCACTTCTGGTCGGCGTAAACATTGGCTACCATTTCCGGTGTTTCTGTGACCTTTATCAACTGCGCGATATGTAATTTCTTAGTTCCGACTAACAAAAGGTCATACTTACACCGGGTGCCAGGAGTAGCAGTGTTCACATTGCAACTTACGCCTGGCGGAGTTTACACCCAGCTCGCTACTCCTGACTTTTGTCAGGAGTAAATCGTAGGACGTACGCCTGGCGGAACTTACGCTGACCATCGTTCACACTGCACCTACTCCTGGCAGCGTCCGACAATGTGAACACGACTAATCTATAGCCTTTTTGACCCCCATACATATGTTGGCTTATGTTATTATCCAAATGGTTGTTTGTTTGATTCTCCACTCTGCAGCTTAAACCCAAGCACCAATCAACATCAATGTGTTGTATAATTTTTGTCATGTTATTTGCATCTTTATGAATATTAATGAGCTTATTTGCATATACTACCTACATTTTCATTAATCCACACTGCAGCTTTTTCCGACCAACTTCAAACTTTGTATTGTGACAGTATGTGGTGGACTGATGTGCTGTAAAGTTTTGTGTCATGTTACGTCAATTACGTGCATATTTATGAATATTAATGAGCTTATTTGAATATTGCATGTTATTTGTATGTACAAACTTTTGTTATAATTTACACACCTTTGTGTTGGGCCACCTTAATTACAAACCGCGTAATTCTAGTTGCAATTGCTATGTACATACACATTTTCAAATATTTCTATGCCATCACAGGGAGTACTACCTTAAATGATAATTCACGGTACATTAGATTTGGCTAGGCAAAATATTATGTGACACAGGCAGATAAACAAATCGGCTGGAAAATGTCTTGTTTATGTTTTGACTGCACAATATTCCTAAGTAGCTTAAGAGCCGAGGAGGCAAAATAGAGTTTAAAGGGACACTGCAGGATTAAGGATATATTTTGAGTATTTTATTGTATAATAAGTATGATAATGTGAGACGATCATCAAGGAAGATGAATCGCTTATTATGGAAACAAAATCAACTTTCACTGTATCATTATACATTAAATAAACACTAAACAAAGGCTTGAAATGTACTAATTTGCAAAATCAGATAAGAAATTAAAAAATTATCAAATTCTACCCGATTTTGCAATTTTGTTAGAAGATAGGTGTAAAAAGTATTTTGCAAGTAATAAGACCTAAAAGCAAGCTAATAAGAATAGAATTTGTCCTGTAATGTGTGAAATTAGGGACCAAGTTGGGGAATTGGCTTTCTACTCAGTACTAGTCTACTACCAATATACCCGGTGGGGGGGGGGCCTTAAAACAAATGACTTTTGGATTTTCCAGCTCCGAAAGACCCCTTAAATTTGACCAAAATTGAGCTCTTAAAGACCCTTAATTTTTTAAGTTCCAGCTCTTAAAGACCCCCAATTTGCTCATTCCTCACATTTCAGTTTTTTTAGGTGATTTGCAACCATCAAGCCAAGAAAGACCCTTGAATTTGTTAGCAGTTCCAAAAGACCCTCTTTTACCTGTTAGCAGCTCCAAATGACACCCTTTTACCAATACGACGTCAGCTGACAAAGTCCCACCATCTGAAAATTCCAAGGGAACATACCCACCAAAAATTTAGGATGTGCCCCCCCCCCTGCAATATACACCCTATCTCATTTTAATAATATCTTAAGTTTCTTATCAAGACATCTACTCTTAGGCTGAGTAAAAGTGGTTATGTCAACTTTAAGTTGCTCCGTGTTATAATGTTTTCCTTTAGGTCAACAGACGCTTACTAATTAACCATATCCTTGTGCACGATAGAAGCTATCTTATAGATAATAACCCAAGGCTGGCGTAATAATTATTTAACAAAAAAATAATTAAAATCTGGGATGAGCAGTGACAAGATAATTAAGCTAATGTCAAATACGCTCTGTGAAGATTTCATTAAGATGATACGAGAAATGATCTGGCAACACTTGTACTGCAGTAAACTCTTAGTTTAGCGCATCAAGCATGCATGCATTGTGAAGTGTGCATCTTGAATATGCTGGCATTGATGGTATAGATCTGATCACACTCGTTTGCACTGCTTCAGGTGCCTATATAGGCAATGTTACAATAGCAGCTAAAGAGTAGCCAACCATGTGGTGAATAGGCACTGCCTGTTTGAAATGTTCTTCGAAATACGTCGCGAGATATGGCACTTATGAAGTTGCACCGTATGTACGGCTGTTGAAGATTGGATTTCAGACGTTGTTTTTTTTCCTTGGATTTATATATAGTTTGTCGTTGTGGAATTTAAAGCGATGATGCAGTCAAATGTTCAGAGAGGAGTCAGGCAATATTATATTGATAGAGAGTGAGTATTACATACAAATGTAGTTGTATTATGAGTTTTGCTGTAGATTATAGCAACCCCCCTCCCCTGTCGTCATAGAGCATAGGCCCTCTATCCCGTGGCATGCCTCCTCTAATCAGAGTCAAAATTTGACTAATTCCATCCCTCCAGTCTGGTCCTACCTCATCCAGACCCAGTGTCTCTCCCTTCCCACATCAGTCCTGGTGCCCCCCCTCCCCTTTGGATGACTTGCACTATACCACTGTTCTGCTGGTTATGCCACCATGAGGAGGGAAGCGTCATTTAGGTTACCTTAAACTTCTCCCAGGAACTTCTGTTAAGCTTTTGAACTGAGCAGCCTTCAGTTACTTTTAGACCTACATAGAGATATTCCAGATTTCTTTCCTCTGCTGCATCCACTCTGTATGTTGCTGCCTTATTGATGGAATTATTATGATGCTAGCCTTTTTGAAAGGTACATTGTATCAGTAATAGTTCGAAGAACGCCACGGCTCCACTCGGTTAAAGCATGGAAATAGTATCTTATCTACTATTTCCATGGTTAAAGGCTTTGATGATAATAAACAAAGTGAAAAGTATAAAACAAAATTGACGCTAACCTAGTAATAGGAGCTATAAATAATAAGAAAAAACAGGAGTTGGTAAAGCTACAATGTATGGCTCCGTTTACAAATAAATATGGGTGCAGTAAAAGAAAAAATGATAAAAAGTAGAAAAAAATTGCATTTCAAAATATTTTAATTTTGAAAGGATGAGATATAGGATTTTCAGCAGTTATTTCAGAATCACACTTCTTGAGGGATAATATTACAGGATAATTCAATTTCCACAACTGTCCACTTGGGCCTGAATGGATCATATTGCATTGAATATCGGTATATCTATAAATAAAGGACTCAGTGGTAAAATCCAATCTCTGTACTTTTAACATACTCAAAATATTATTTTTGTGTGTGTTCATCCTGTGACTAAGGACTGTCGATATAACATGTTAATCAATGAATCAACTATCCAATAATATCAAAATCGCCAATATCTCTTTCTGAATGAAATCGATACATCTCAGTTGCCGATAATGAAAAAAAAGTATCAAAAAATCAGGAAAAAAGGACTGAAATTGAACTCCATATTAAAGTTGCTGGAAAGTGACTGGTGCATTTGTGAGTCCAAATGGCATAGCACTCCATAAGACACTGGAAGGTGGATGGTGCATTTGTGAGTCCAAATGGCATAACTCTCCATAAGTCACTGGAAGGTGGATGGTGCATTTGTGAGTCCAAATGGCATAATGCTTCATAAGCAGGGACAGGCGATTTGCTGAACTTTTTTCCGCGCAATCTCCGCTAATTGGCTATTTTTTTCCTATGGGCAGGGATACATGATTTGCACTGAAAAGAAGTTCCGCGCAATCTCCGCGCAATTTGCTATTTTTTTCCGCGCAAATCGCCTGTCCCTGTTCATAAGTCACTGGAAGGTGGATGGTGCATTTGTGAGTCCAAATGGCATAACTCTCCATAAGTCACTGGAAGGGGGATGGTGCATTTGTGAGTCCAAATGGCATAATACTTCATAAGTCACTGGAAGGTGGATGGTGCATTTGTGAGTCCAAATGGCATAGTGCTCCATAAGTCACTGGAAGGTGGATGGTGTATTTGTGAGTCCAAATGGCATAGAGCTCCATTAATCACTGGAAGGTGGCTGGTGCATTTGTGAGTCCAAATGGCATGATGCATCCTGTTAGATAGGTATCGGTTATGTCAACACATGTGTGGACATTGCAATAAATTCATGGATGAATGTAGAAGAAATGAGTAAAAATTAAGAGGAAAATTGATTTATCGATTTTTATTGATATTGAGTGGTCAATATTTTGATTTACAAAAATCATGACATCAACGGTCCGGTACCTGTGACCACTATTAGTATGTAATGAATGATCCTAAGTTACAACGTGATGTGTGTCATAAAAATCCAAAATGATTATTTTAATCAAAAACAGGCAATTGAAAATGATCACAGTTTTGGGCAAAAAGTTATGTGATTTCCTCTTTTTCTTTTATGGAAACTTGGCTACTTTTTCTATATAAGTGAAACTGTGTGATAACGACATTAATTTTGACTATGAAAGCCATATTTCATAAAAAATTTTACATTTCTTCACTAGCAATCTGTTGCTCAAAATTTCATGTATCGCAACAGAATCATGCATTTTAAAGAAAAAACAACAACTTTCCACAGCTTCAATGGTACTCAAACTAGCAATTTGTTACTTCCATCCTCCGTTGATTATAAGTTTGACTGTGCATGATAGGCAGTTGAAAAGGAGTAGAATATTAAACAGAAACCGCAAAATATTATGTTTATATAACAATAACAAATTTTGTAAAGATTTAATGGCCATTTTGTGTAAACACAACCGTTTTAGTTTTAAAGAAGACATCAAACAAATAATGTAGACATTAGTACAATGATGACATTGCATAAGATGGAAAATCTCAGTGCCGTAATGTTTTGTGCAAGTTGAGTGCAAGTTGACTGGAAAATACACATCTCACATTATCATTTGGAATCAACAAAAGATATTTCATGACTACATTGTTTCTTTGGAGTGTTTGAAACATGTATCTGAAATAGCATCAGCTGGTCATTGTACTTAGGCTAAATTTAAAATTTATATAAAAGGTTTGGGGGAGGGGGCACCGGGTCTGATTGGGGGCACGAGCCCTTTTTCGGCACTTTTCCTATGGGATTTTACTAAATTTTGCAATCAATTGGGGGGCACGTGCGCCCCTATGATGTTACGCCACTGTCATGTTTATACTGTACACTCAAAAAGTGTGTTGCCTTAATTAAACAAGATGAACGTTCGATTTCATTAACTCCACATTATTAATTGCAGGGGGTAGCGCGAGCACAAAAAATCAAAGGGTCCAATGTAATTTTTCTGGACCCTGCAAAACCAACATTTAAGGGGTCCAATGAGAATTTAAGGAGTCCATATCTGTCCAAAATTCTAAACTTTGGAACTGGTCAAATATTCCAGTCAAAATTTTAGTGTCGTTGGCCTATGATGATTCGGAAGATTTACTGATCTTTTTATTTTTTATTGACGATTACTGATTTACGCCTCCGTGCATCGTAACATACAGTTTTTATCGGACCCTTTGGTCAATTTCAACTTGTGATTTAAGGAGTCCAAAATGGCCAAAATAAAAAAATAAGGAGTCCCTGGACGCGCAGACTCCTTATTATGCGACCCCTGATTAATTATCAATAAAAGCATTCTGCAAGCTGACTTGTAAATAATAGAGTATAATTTAAGTATTAAGAAAAATACATCTGCACAGGTTTGATGTTTGTTTTAAAACCACTTTCAAATGATTACAAAATGTAGCAAGGAGATGTTTTCATTAGGTAGAATGCCAGGATGAATAATAACGGCATCTGTCAGGTATGGTGTCCCGCAAGTTAACAGCATCATATGACGCCTTGCTTCTCACAGTGTTAATTATTTGCCCTCGTTATATTAATTATAAGTTACAATACCTTGATAATAAGATGAGTGAAGTCATTAGCAGTTACACCTGTCTTGACCAATTAGTATTCCATCGTTAAGAGATTGATTGCTAAATGGTCAAGGTTTTAGGTATCACAGGATTAGGCTAACAAAAAATTACTTGCGGTAGGCCGGGCACATTTTGATTTTGAATTACCTCATTTTGGTGTTTTTTATTTGAGAAATGAAAAAATTTGAAGATATTTTCAGCCAAAAAAAACAGATATTTTTCTCATACATTTTACAAGCAATGAAAATCAATCAAAAATTTTTGCTAAAACTGAATAATGACAAAATAAAATTGGATGAAAATCATACATTATTGCTTTAATCTTAGAAAAAGGTGAGAAAATATGAATATGAAGTGGACAAAAATACCTTCACTTTGCAGTATACATGGTATAGAGTGGAAATTGTATGGAGAAATTTAATCATTTCAAACAAAATGTCAGAATTTGATATTTCTGTGATTATGCCAACATGGAATTTGATAGGACAATTATTGCTTTATTTACTAATTTAGACAAATTATACAAATTGGTTGGTCATTTTCAATGTTTAATAATGAATGCAAATTCAATACAGACAAATTGTGCCCTTTCAACACGTTCAATACAATAAATGTACAGTTTTTGATTTGTCTTAATTAGATTTAGCTTGGCTAATGCCAGCTGTTGTTGGTAATGACAATCTGCTCACATGGCACAATCTGCACTGGGTGTAATTTGTAATTCTTCATAGAATTGTTGTTGAAGAAAATGAAATCAGTGATTTACTCATCTGGATGATCGTAAAAATCATCAATATTCAGATTGTGGCACCTTTGCCATTGTCATTCGCTGTCTAATAGCAATGCAGTCGCATGTCCATAGTGGTGACCATTACCCCCCCCCCCTTTAGATTCTTGAGCGATTACCTGGCTAAAAAAAATTGGGTCTACACAATTCACAAAATATTTGCGTTGGCAAAACATACTATACACCCCCCCCCCCAATCATATTGGTCTAGCGATGCCCCAGAACATGACCTGCTAGTGGTTAAGCCGAAAGCTGTGTATTAAATACAAAATAAGACATTAACATGAATCTGTAATTTATCAACTTATATGTGACCCCTCGGCACAACTGAGCCTGAGCCCTGAAGTCGCCAATCATCATTTTTGAGATATTCAACCAAAATATTCTGCTTGAAATTAGCTTTAAAATGATGTATATCATGTCTATAGTACGTGACATTTAAGTAGTGAAAAATCAATAAAACAGTTAAAAAATCCTTTGTTTCCTATTGTTTATTGTTAAGTTCGATGGAGCATATCTCAATAGTGGCACTGGCAACATCCGGGCTCAGTTGTGCCGAGGGGTCACATATAGAGAAATAAACTACACATATTTGAATGTTTCTTCAACTTTGTCATTATTGCCGTTTTCCTCACTGCCTTAGCAATGATTGTGTTTTTAAAGACTATTCTTGTTTGCCACATTTTTCATTTCAAAAATACCTAATTACAATTATAATGACTTATTCTTAATTTTTAGCCAATTTCTACACAATTTTATTTTGTTTATACTTTTGCAATGTTTTATTTGTCAGGGAATACTCATAAGTCATGTTCAGACAGTGCCTTATCATCAATGCTAACTAATAATTGATGATTACTTAATCTTCTTATAAAAATATCAACGATGAGCGTCCAGATGGTACCTTATATCCGATGATAACTAATTACCAATGATAACATTTTATAATATTTGACAAAGAATAACCAAATTCAATTTGACTGAAATTGTATGTTAAAGCTATAATGTACGATCTTATAATATGAAATTGGTAAATTTTTTTCAAACCTGATTTTTTTGCATATTTGTAATGTTTACACATGTCCCAACTTGTACCTAAATGGAATCGGCCAAATTTGTTGTCTTTGTAGGTCAACAGAGCAAAGTTCCGACATATTATCATAATTAAAAAATTATGATAATATGTCCTCCCATAGAACTGCATGTTAATGGCCAAAATAACCAGTGAGGTTTCTTTCACTTTACCATGTTATTTCAACTTAAAATGGACAGCAACCCTTCCTGGTAGTTATTACTAATTTTATTTCAACATTTTGAATAAAGAATAACAAAATTAAAATTTGATGGAAATCATTCATTAAGGCTTTAAGGCTTTTTAAGCTGCAACTTAAGGTAAGCTTGTCTACAAGGTACACTATCAACAACAACCACTCATAGTATACGTCTTTACCATGAGAAATTTTACGGTTAGTAACTTGAAGTTGATAACTTAACTGCGTCCACACAGGCACTAACTAAAAGGTAATCATCATAGTAGTTTAACTACGACGTAATCAACAAGTTATCAACGACCATCTGAACGTGATTACAAACTTGCAATAAAAGCTAATGTTACACAAAAATGTCTGGGAATTAAATATAAACCACACAAAATTAATGAAAAAACTAAAAACAGTGGATCTAAAAGCATAAAAATTGAGGGAAATGGAAGAGTAGATTAAAAATCTGAATTTATGTAAGGGCCACTTCAGCTGCCACTGTCCTAACATGTTCCAATTTTCTGCCCAATTGAACTTAGCTACACAAATAAAGTCAATGTACCAGGTTGTACCTGGTAATTCTCATTATAGAAAGCTTAAATGACAAGGTGTTTCCTCAGCTCTAATCAAGCTTCTTGCATTAATAAATTTGCCATTGAACTTAAGGTGGCTAGGAGCGGTGTCTGAGCTAACGGTGAATGTGCAGAAATATTAAGAAAAATAAAACCCACACTCAGGGAAAGGGTATGGGTTCAATATGTGGGATACGAAGGCTTGTTGTAATGGGTTTTATTTTTCACCCATGTGCAGTGTTCGAATTAAGTGGTTGTCCGATTGTCCGGGACAACCAAAATAATGATCGAACAAGTAAAAGTTGAGAAGCCAGTTGTCCGATGGACAACCATAGAAAAAGTCCTCAGTGTAATTTCATAAAACTAGGCTCAAAAGTTGCCTCAAATTGCATTATGCACATCATTTACGAAGTAACTGAATCCCTAAAATGCCGAACTATGGCCTAATTTACTTCAATAATTAATATAATGTACAGTAAAACTGATTTGTGAGCTCTTATTTTAACAGCAAATATCGAAAATCGCCGGTGAGATTCTTGTGCCGCCATGTTTTTTCCAGGGTTTGTTGACATGACACTGCCCTCTATTGTTAAAATTAGGTTAAATGTTGGCTAGCCGGCGCGGCGGTACATACCAGGGAATTTATTCAGTTTAAATTAGATAAATAAATTTTAAAAATTTAAAAAAAAAAAAAAAAAGAAAAAAAAAGAAAAAAAAAAAAGAAAAGAAAAGAAAAAAAAAAAAAAAAAGGAAAAAAGCAAAAGAAAAGAAAGAAAAAAGAAAAGTTAGCTCAAAATTTTCGGACAACCTAAAATATTTTCGGACAACCAAAAAAATTTACTTGGTTGTCCAAAGGACAACCAGAAAAAAAATCTTAATTCGAAGGCTGCCCATGTGCATAATTTTCACTGTGAGGGGGAAATAGTGAAAACTTTTATTTTGATATATTATTTGTCATAACTCAACTGCAATACATTTGGAAATGTGACCAATGGCTTCCTTCAGCGTGTTTCTACTGTGCAAACAGATGAATTCAAGTGAATTTGTGGTGATGCGAGGAATACGCGGTAACGGGCCCAGCAGATCGGGTGAAGGTGAATGGGCGGGAATGTGAGTGAATCCGTCAACCACCAATTGAGGTGGTTAATAGTGGTGAATACACAGTAACGTTCGCTGTTGAAACAGTTCAGGTGACGATTTTGCAGGTGACACCGGAAGTTAGCCTACTACAATACAGTGTGAGCATTCAAAATCTTACCTTGAAGGACATGAAAATATTTTCTGAACTTCTGCCCTCCCCACTATTTATATGTGGGTAGTGAATTGATACCCTGCATTTACAGTGAAGTAAAAACGACTCAGTGAGGTGAGAGGATTGAAATATGGGTGAAGGTAAAAGCTAGGTATTAGATGTGCTCAATATAAATACTCTCTTTGACTCATTTCCTATAGATCAATGTATCACTCACTACCCAGCAATAATAAACTGTATTATTTAAACAAAATTACTAAATCTCGAAAAATATAGCTTGAAGGTTCCGACTCACCTTAAGAAAGTATTTGAAACAAAATTGTCATTAAGGGGGTACTACACCCCTCGATAAATGTGTGTCTATTTTTGCATTTTTCTCAAAAACTAATAACACAGTGGTAACAAAAGTTATGCATATTATAGGGGCAAGGAATCCAATTACTACACTGGAATTTCAGTGACCCAAGACAAGTTTGTTATTTATGATCAGAAATAAGGTACCACTAGGATGTACCTCATTTCCTATCATACTGAACCGCTTGTCTTGAGTGACTGAAATTTCAGTGTAGTAATTGGATTCCTTGCCCCAATAATATACATAACTTGTTACCAGTGTGTAATTATTTTTAGAGAAAAATGCAAAAATAGTCACAAATTTACCACATGGGTGTAGTACCCCCTTAAGGAAAGGTGAATTAGATTAGAACGTTGTCTGAGGCTGCATAATGTCTGGTCCTCCTCTGTAACAGTGTCCTGATGAAAGCTGCATTAACAGGAACACATAATGTGTCTTAATTTGCCAGGCAAATACCTGTACTGTAACAACGTTTATGTAGTTGACCTATAAATTAGCCATCTAGGATGCTTGTACATAAGCCATCTTATTTTCTTGCTAAAAGTACATTGAAAGGTTTTGCCTGTTTTGTGTTTCCCGAACGTTGCTCATTATAGTAGAGGAAGAGACCCCGGGAAGAGACCTAATGTTTGGTGACCAAATCTTTGGAACAAAGGTTTGATAGTGTTTTTGGCATGCCTGAAGGGTTCAAATATGGCTTGGACTGCCTTCCTTAAAGGCATTTTTGGTAGGGGTCAATTAAGGTCAAACAAGGAGTCAAAATTATAAATTATCTCAATTCTTTTAAAAAGTATACCAAATTACTCGCCTGGTTATAAGGAATCCAAAAAGGTATAGTTCGCGCTATCTGTAACCTTTAGTTAGGATGCTATGGGCAGAAATGTGACAAAAGTCAACATACTTTTGGCTGGGTGCAATTTTACTTCAGTCCAACCTCTCTTATCCGGACCTCTTTTATATGGATCTCTCTGTTATCTGGCTGTGAAATTTTCAGAGGAAAACATGTTTTTGATGATTTAACACCTTAATTCCATGCTCTGAATGCTTAGAATGACATCTATATTGCACAAAGCACTCTAAAGCCATCTTTTAGTGCTATTATCCCATATTAGCACAATCTTTTGTTGTCACAATTTCAGTCCTTGGAACTTTCAATACAGAATTACATGTAATTCACTAATCAATGCTTGGTCCCATCATGGCCGGATAAAAGAGGTTGGACTGTATATGCTTAAGATTGTTCAATTTCAATGATTTTGGTGTCTAGTTATATGTTATATGTTTTCTTTAAAAACAAAAACCCTTTTTTTTCTGTTAAAGCAGCTAAAAAAGATCGATTTTCATAATCTAAATCAATATATTATTGAAAAATAACACCTTATGTTTTGCAAAAGTTCATTCTACAAATCATATACTTTGAAAACTTCATTGATTTATTTTTGGGAAAATAAGTTATGCACATTTTACAAAAGTGATGCTGCTTCAGCCCTCTTTACAACATAACTCAAGAACCACAGAATTTTCAAAAGTAATGTGATATTTGAATTCTTCTGCTCGCTCACTATGAAATGATCAATGCAAGTTTTGCCAAAGCTCGCTACCATTCGCAAGATGCTGTGAACTACCAAATCACAACAGTTTAAAATAGTTGCTAACCTTTAAAGCCAGGCTAATATCATATTTTTGCTCCTCGCTGATTATATTTGCCTTTTTAAATCAATGTACTTACAAGTGTGTTGTGTACCATCCAGATATAGCTCTTGCACATTAACATGATTAACTTATTCAGTTTTTGCAATAACATTTTGAAGTGATCGCAAATAAAAATTGATGTTTTGAATCCACCAAGGTTAACGTCTTAGGCAAGCATAGCCGTTACGCAGATGAGGAGAGAAGATGACCCTCACGGCAACAGTCTCACGACACATCAAAACACGGACACTCACTTATAATTTACAGTGTTTCACTTTGTAATTTAACACTTCCAATTTCAGCCTGGGGCTAGTATTTACAATATGCGATATCTCCTTAAAACAATTTGAAGGTGACAATTTTCCTCAGATTATTCATGCATGCTGTTAAAGTGGTGATTTTCGCACGTGTAATTTTTGCGCTTTTGCCAATTTCGAACTACATTGCTTGTTTTTAATTGACTAAGGAATCACAATTCTCAAGCACACCAAACCTCAACATGAAAGTGATGAACCTGTGCCCACCAGCGTATGAAACTAGGGGTCTATCGGTACATGTAGAAATATTCAGAAAAAGGGGATCATTCAGTGTTGGTAACGTCAAAAATGGGGTGATTTTGTATGTGAGCACCCTAAATTTCACATCAGTGACAATCAAAAATAGCTTTTTACCCAATTTTACAGTACAAAATAGACAACATTTGTTCATTTGAGTTTTGAATGAAAATGTGCGGAAAGCGCATTGAAATTTCAATTTTGAGGACTAATTGTTCAAAAAAGGGGGTCATTCAGTGTAGGCTGCTGAAAAAAAAATGTGTAATTGGGTGTAGGATTTGCCAAAAATACCAGGGTCTTTTCATGGGCACGTGACGTATGTCAATATATGGGAGTGCCCCCTCCCCGGGCCATCTGAACATGCCTAGGCGAGAATTATTTGTTTTTTGTTATTGCGCGAGTCAATAAAATTGCAACTTGCGCACACGTTAATATTCACAAACAGCGTGTTTATACTGAGCGTACGGCTTTTTGACCCGCTATTTTCCGGGCACAAAATACCGATCATAATCCGGCCACCGTTACCCAGCTTGTTTCTACTGAGACCAGAAAGCCGTGTCTCGCACGATGCACGGCATTTTTTCCTGTAAACCGAAGTACGGAAAACAGATTTGACTGTTAATTATATCCTAAATTTAAATGTCTACGGATGGCAGCTCATGGCATATGACCTACAATCACAATTTAGTATTTTCGTAAAATCCAAATTGCATTAATTTACCAGTGGATCTAGTAATTGGCTATTATGATAATTAATTTACAGCTCATATATAACCAACTCATTAATTATAAAGATATAACCAACTCATTAACTATAAAGAAGTAGGCCTAGACTAAGTAAAGTCATATCCATTTTACTTCATCAAGTTCATGCGAGTCACACATGTGTCCAGTGTATATAATATCGGAAAGAAGGAACCTACTACATCATAGGCCTAAGCTAGACTATAGGCCTACAAGTAGAATATAAATCGCGTTATTTTTGCAACACGCATGACCTCGACCCGCAACCGATGACACGGCTCGCTTTCTACTGCGCAGATTACACGCTTTGATTCGGCATGATCCACCTCAAGAGGTGGATCACGAAAAGGCGAGCACATGACCCGCATGACACGGCAACCGATTACCCCAAGTCGTTTCTACTGGGCTCGTTACCCGGCACGGCACGGCACGGCATGGCCCGGAATTTTACCCTCAGTAGAAACACGCAGAAAGTATGCATCATTCACGCAAAGCCTAGTTCGGGTAGGTGCTGCGCCTAGCTGTGTGTACACCATTCTATATCAATCCACAATGTTATGAGTCCCGCCTATTAAGACCTGATCAGAGTATATGTCTATACATTGTAGTTTGCTCCAAGTTTTGATTCCCACAATGAATTGAATAAGCAGAAGAATACTGTGTAATAGAGAATGCAAGCATTTGAAAATGATCTTATATATATTATATTATTATTACTAAATCTTGACTGTAAGATCAGATGTGCTGATTTTGAATTATAAACTATCAATTTCGAAAGTAAGTGAATTGCCAGAAATAATTTCCCAAATTGCAGTTATTTCCTTTATGTGTAAAGCATACACAGTGTTAGCTTACTATCAAGACAGGAAATATATAGTCTATAGCTTATGAAATAAAGCTGTGCAAACCCTCAATGAACAGTGATGGCACCAGAAGAAATGGGGGTTGGGGGTTGGATTAGGATGCAAAGTGAATTTTAGTGGGGGGGATGGGGTTGCTTTAAAAAATTGACATTTTTGTAATGTTTGGTTTTTACTCTAGGGGATAGGGGGAGGGGGGTCTGACTCTGGGAATTTCCCACATGTCCCCTCGTGTGGTGCAGCTACTGTCAATGAAGTCTTGACAATATAGGGTAGTTTTGTGTATGCCACAGAATTCTATATACACAAGAACCGGTCATCCCTATACCGCTGCGTGTTCGCAAACGTAACCGTCCCGGCTGAAAAATGGATAAAAAAGGTACGGCAAGACTTTTTCGCATCACGTACGTCGAAGTTCACTTTCCAATTATGCAATCTGTAGTTAGGATAACGAAAACGACTGGTAAGCAAGTCTACTAAATAACCTCAAAATCTGAAGGAAAAAAATGGCGGACCCGTCGCTGGACCCTTTCCAGAACTAATACATCATATCTAGCCATTATCAACATGGGGTCATCGGTTTGAATATTTTCCTTATATAAAAAACTAACACCTCCGCTATATGGTATTTCATAATATAACATTAATGGAAAGAAAAGTGCAAATACTTTTCGTGTTTCGAATCGGACGAGTGACAAGCTCTAATGACGTCATGATGTAAACAACGTAATTGTCATTAATAATTAATTAGGTAAACCCAAATATGGAGGTATCCAAAAGTATGCTAATTCGAAGTTCGACTAATCAGAATACGATCCTGGTATCCAATTCTAAGCAAATGAGTTGAAGGAGGTTACGTGAACACATATACTTATTCTCATCTAGCTTTACTAAAAGATCTTTGGTGTATGCTCACATGAAAAATAGAGCCATGCAGTATCAGATGAGTATGGATATAAAAGCCAGGAAAAGGTATCATGAAAGGTATAGACGAATCCAAATACACGCATTCCTACACCTGACTAGCAGCCTTTAGTTGGGTAGCCGTCGGCTACAATGCACTCAAAATGTGAAATGATTCGCCTTGGTGGAAATTTTAAACTGCATTCCATCACCCGTTTTACACCTTCCGCGAAAACACAGGCAGACAAAAGAATAACACAATACAGTTCCCTTCGACAAAACACACAGCATGGTCTATTCGCTGTTGAAGTGACATAATAATCGGATTAACTACACGCGGTATCTATGCATTGATGTACTTGCGAACAAAAGGACTATAGATGCGACGGGATTACCTGCGGAATTATCTCCATTATATATATTATTAGCTATTATTCTATTAACCCTCCTCGTCCTTGCATCTTCTCTAGGTGTTAGGCGGCTTTTATTTGCACAATTGACGCTCAAAGCACCAGGTTGGTGCTAGCGGCTACCCAAAGATGTCCGACCAAATCCTGACCATGACTTGGCTACTTGGATTCGTCTATAATAATCCCTGTGAATTAATTGAAATACCAGAAAGTACCACTATGATTATTATGGTCATCCATCAAAAAGACGCCATACTTTTGGACAACATCATATCTTATTAATATAAAAATATGGGCATTGCTGGTATCAGACCGTTTTAAAAATATCAGGTTTGAACTGCACAGCTCGAAATGGCATCACAAACATCTCTGTTACTTTGTAGCAAACTGCATTTCCGACGCCATTCAGAAATGGGTTTTGAAACAAACTAAATGTGTCATTTGGGTATGCAAATGGGACCCTTTAAGTCAATTTAAGTCAATTGGCATTCTTGTACAGTAGTTGGTGTGGTTTGGCATCTAAACACCTTGACAGATATTGGATTTTTACGGAATTGTTAAAATAGATCAATTAATTGATTAAAGTTATTAATTAATTAAGTAGGCCTATAGTTTAGCTTTCTTACTTGGTGTACTTAAAGAACTTGATATTTAAAACTGTTAAATTTCACAAAAATGACCAAAATCACACTATGCCACTATGTGTTGAGACCGACGATTTAAAAAACATTTCCATTGAAAATTGCAAAACCATTGAAACAGTTGAGTTGTTCATAGTTGGGCCTCGCACAGTGTCATCGACCCTATATCTTCATGGCAGGAATCGCCATGGTAGGTTGAATCCACAGCCACGATTAGCCATTTGGTTCAAACCTTTAAAGCTCTTTAGAACTAATAATTAGTCGAGGGACATAACTAAGGCTACTCACCGTAGCCGGGTAATTGATCTTGGTTGTGCGTGAATAAGCTTGTATACGGCATTGAGGTCAATGGTCATCGACTTTTTTCTGCCTACAGTGAGTGCAGCTGTACTACACGCTGTAGTCCATACAGGGTATTACAGGAACAACGCAATATAAAATGGTCAGATTTTGACTTCAAAGCGCACGGCCAATTTTCAAAGCGCATTCTAGCGACTATTATATCTGTTCAACACGTATTTTCAAGTTTATGAGACCACATCTGGTTTCTTGAGAAAAATTCATTTATGGAGATATTCATCAATTTCTAACCCAGTATTCAAGATTTTCGTCTGATATCAAAATCGTGCATAGCAATTCACGTGTATCGATCCCGTGTATTCATTTTAGTGTCCCTGCTCCACCAAATAATTATTAGCCAGGCGGTGTCGGTGTGCCTCGCTTTAAGGTAATAAATACGCAGCATTACCGCAGTTTACATGTATATGGCATGAGCAACTATCACTTTGAGTCAGAATGCTGTCATCCCTAGTGGTAAAGTTCAACAACCCATATTCAACAATCAGAGCTCAAAGTTGACATCAAGTTACGAAGGATGAGTTTTTGTACCCAAATATTCAAAGGTCATTATCTATGGGTGTACAAGTATATTGGGGTTAAATAACCATGCCCTGGTGGATGAGCATATTTTAGATCCTAGTGGCATGATGTATAAAATGAGCCTATATCCCAATCACTTCAAGTTAACATGGTGCTTGGCAATCCACTTCAGGAACAGGTGCAATGTACCTTGTAATCACAAGTTGGCTGTTCAGTTGATATACATTAACCCCTACGGAAGACATGACCTTACATCTCCCAAACAGGGGGTGCAGATTGTAAATGGAGTCACCCATTCAGGTAGCCCCATTTGAAATTCACACTCCTTGTGTATAGCTGTAGTAAAGAGCCTCTGCCACTATCCATATTAAAGGCCCATCCAGTGATTTGCTCATCCGGTCGTTCGTAAAAATCAATCAAAATTCAGATTTTGGTACCTTAGTCATTGTCATAAATATGTAAACATAGCCTGTTAGTAGTTCAGCCGAAAGCCGTGTATTTAAGACAAAAATAAGGAATTTGCATGAATCTGTAATTTAGATACTGACAGTATCTAAATTAGCTACACATTGTACATGTATTCGAATGGGGCTTCAACTTCGTTATTACTGCTTTTTTTTTTCCCTTTTTTTTTTTTTTGCCAAATTTTCATTTCAAAAATACCAAAGGACAATTTGAATGACTTATCCTTCACTTTTAAGCAATTTATAAACAATTTTAATTTTTTTACACTTTCGCTGGGATCACTGAATGGGTCTTTAACACAATCAATCATGAGGTCTGCTACTATCACCATATGATATGCACAACTCTGTACCTTGATGTCCGTGCTACGTGCCTCAACTGTTTGGACATCGCAATCCGAAGGAACTGACCAAGTTATATCCTTGTGTTGAAGATTATCATGTCTTCCATAGGGGGTGTATGGATTTCAACTGGAATAGCCCAATATACTAACTCAAAAATCCCAAATTTGTCATTATTTCAACCTGAAATGCTCTGTCATTTTTCCATCACATATTTATGATGCCATATCAAATATAACACACTTAAAAATGAATAAGTCTTAGCATGCACTATCGCAATTCATCAAGTAGAACTTCACTATGGGCCACAATGGCCTCATCCCAATGGCATAGTTCAATAACCTCAATTAAACAATTAAAATGTAAAATTTGACCTCAAGTTGCAGAGTATGAGTTTTTGTACCCAAGTTTTCAAAGGTCATTCAATAAATGTATAAATGTATTGGGATTAGAACTGTGCCCCTGTTAGATGAGCATGTTGTGGATCCTAGTGCTTGTTGTCATGGTTGTAGAACGCTGTTTTTGACGTCATACTTTATGATAGATTGTATCACATAAGCCGATTTATATATGAGCATGGAATTAGAATTATTTCCATAATTTTTTCTACCTCCATGATTTGAGATGTTTATGATGCAATAAGTAATGTGTAATTTCTTTTGTATAATACTTAACACAAGCGTACCAACACTTCAATATGCAGAGGCTTATAAATTTCATGATTCTAAAAATTCATTTTGTTATGAATCAAAACACAAAATTTGTGAATTGGATTTTTGAAAATATCCGCAATTCACTAATTTTAAATAATTTGCAAATTAAAAATTTTTGCAAACCAGGAGTTCTCCTAAAAATCAGAAAATTATAAATAATTTGAAAGTTCCAAGTTATTTGTCACCTGGAAGGTAAGAAAATGACAGGTCAGTATGCTGACTTGAGTATTTCGAGGGTTAAGAACCAGAAAGCCTCAATTCACAATGCAACACATTGTGACTTACGGATTTCTGGTTCTTAACCCTTGATTTTCTCTCTATTTCTACCTTTTTATTATTTCTAATTAATACAAGAGGCTATCAAGAGTAAAAAAAACCCTGAAATATACCAAGTTTTTAACAAAATCGCAATGCAATGAATTATTTATGCAAAATGACTTTCACAGCATAAAAAAGGTGGGCTGAAGATGGGAAACTCAATATCAACTTTCATTAGCCTTACATGAACCTCTTTTTGGTTGATTAAGTATGGAGAGCACGGCATGAAAAATTGTAAGCAAACATTGCCACCATATCTCAAAATTACTGGTACTTCAAAATTGCACTTGAACATAAAATGTGTAAATTATAGTGTTAAGGGGGTACTATACCCCTATGGTAAATTTGTGACTAGTTTTGCATTTTTCTCAAAAAATAATAACACACTAGTAACAAAAGTTATGTATATTATTGGGGCAAGGAATCCACTTACTCCACTGAAATTTCAGTGACTCAAGACAAGCGGTTCAGTATATATGATAGGAAATGGGGTACATTCTAGTGGTACCTCTTTTCTTATTATAAATAACGAACCGGTTATCTTGGGTCACTGAAATTCCAGTGTAGTAATTGGATTCCTTGCCCCTATAATATGTATAAGTTTTGTTACCACTGGGTTATTAGTTTTCGAGAAAAGTGCAAAAATAGACACAGATTTATCGAGGGGTGTAGTACCCCCTTAATGCTCTGTGCTAGCAATAGGCTTCAACATAAAAAGTTTCAAGTTTTGAGATATTTTCTCAAAATTTCAAGAGCTAACCACCAGTGTTCGAAATATGCCTCAAAAAGTTACAGGCCAGCCGGGCTTGACCTTAAAAAGTTACCGGCCAGCCGGGCCGGCAACTAGATGCCAGTCAGAAAAGTTACCAGCCAGGCCAAAAAGTTACAGGCCAATTGCCGGCTGACCGGCCCTATTTCGAACGCTGCTAACCACTGAACCAATACTAGGCTTGTTTGTACTCATTTTAATGCATTTTTCATGCTGATTCCAAATACGGTTATGAACACTTATAATTCTGAAATTTCTGGAAAAAAAACACTTTTGATCTTGCAGTCGACATCGTGGGGAGAGAATTAAGGGAATCAGGCAAGTCACATGATATTTTTTCGAAAAAAATATTACCGGGTACAGTGTAGCAGGTGCAAAGTTTCAGTGAAGGCAGTTTTATTTTGAATTCATCAGAGATATTTGGTATTCTGTTGTTCATCAGACTTGAATTGTCACTTTCATTTATCTCAAACATAATAGTGCTTATATACCTGGAAGAAAACAACCCCATGGAATGAAAACATGTCCTTGTATCATGCATCATAATGATGAGTCTTGACAGAACATTGGAGTATGGTAATATTTAAAGCTGCATAAACATACCCTTCAGGATTTATTTTTTGGATGAAAGAAATTTAGTTCATCATATTTTTGAACATGTCGGTTATAATGTATTAAACTTACTGAAATTATAAAGAATCAGTTGGAGGGCCATTCAACTTTGACGCGCTATTATTAAACTGTACGCTATGAATACGCACACAACGAAAATTTAAATTTGCTTGATTTGGGTTGCAGTTTTAAAAGCTTCAAAATTTCTCTCTACAACTCCTAATAGCTATATATTTTATATATAACTACAAGAAAGGCTTTCAACATTCCATATATGTTCACAAAAAATACCGTAACTTTGCAAGGAATATGATATGGGCACATACACACAAATTTTTGTCATGAATTGAGATAAAAGAGTAAGAAAAACCGCGTTATTTTAGAAATGGTGCGAGTTCATAAATCAGGAATTTGCATATGATTAGAAACATGGCTTATTATCCTCATATTAAAAAATCAAGATTTTTGGTTGGTTAAGACAAAAACCTGCCGGCATGAAAAGGGTATTTTACAAGACGGAAAAATACCAGTAACATGCGACAACAGCATTGAGAAGGTTCATGCGAGCAGTGTTAAACTCTGCGCGCGTATTTCACTGACGCAGATGAATGGCGCGCTTAAGGCGCAACAAAGTCACTGCAGCGTGTACTCGTTCATGGTGCCAAGTCACGCGGTATTGTTATGAAGTTGTTTACTTAATTTTTAAATCGATGGGCCTAATCTGGGTAACCAATTTAAACTATTATAACAATTTAGAATTTTAAGTTCAAAATTTAGGACAAAGACTAATCGATAGATAAAGGTTGAAATTACTTGTCTGGCTAAAAATTAGAATGATTAAAGCGTTAAGACAGAAAATATCCGGGTTAGAAGTCCTTAGCAAGCGAAAATAAATTTGAAGGTAAAGCAAGCATAAAAATCATTTAATTCTAACGACAAAAGTAGACAAAATGGAAATCAAGTAGAGAATTGTGAAGATATTTTCTAATAAAACTTATTTGTTAATTGCCCAAGATGATTGGCTACACATAATACGATACATTTCAAATCGAAATTTTCCAGCGGGAAAAGTAAAAAAGCATACCCAAGAGTGCGACGGTCATTTTTGCCAAGGTCGCGTCCGTTAATAATTTGACCTTTAACGGAAAACGCGCATGATGGCCCTCCGACTGAATGCTAAATTTTGATGTTTTCATAGTAAAATGCCAAGAAAAACTCACTTGCTTTCCATACAGTTTCAGCAATCCTATTTCTTGCCGTTCTCAATGGTGAATACCAATTCGCTGTAGAAGTGACGTAATAAATCGGATTAACTACCATAACAATAGATGAATACAATTTTGACTATATTGCCCTGCACTATGAGCAGGTTGCACTCATCACCTGCGTATGTCTGCAATCATAGATTGAATACAATACCGTTCTTTCAAATATACTAATCTTACAGGTGTGAGTGATCAGCTGATATGGTTCAATGCATAGGTACCAGCGTGAATGTTGTACTTGCAGTGCAAAGGTCAATTTGCATTCATCTATTGCTATGGTAGCTAATCCAATTTTTGCATCACTTCTACAGTGATTAGATCCTTGGTTAGATGGAATATGATGTCAACAAAAGATGATGAAAGCGATGCCCCTGGATCAATGCATGATCAATATGACTAAGTTGGAATGCCCCCTCATTGCTATTCATTAGGCTCTCCTTCATATTCAGCTGTGATCTCCTCCAGTTCCAGATATTCGCCAGCGAAGTGGTTACATAACTCCCTGGTAACTGGATAACACACCTTTTGGAATTGGCAGTGCATGTCATAGACTTTGTGTTGTGATCATTTCGATCGTGGTGCAGAACTCAAAGCGTCGTCCAGTTGACATACTGATAATCGGATTACGTAACACTTTGCTGGTGAATACTTATCTATCTGGTGCTTCTTGTGTCTTCCATCACAAGAATTGTATGGATTGTCCCAGTTTATGAGATAATTTTCTTTGCTGGCATGTTCTGCACTTGATGATTTCATTTCAATTGGCTGAGAGAGTCCTTGCGCATTACTCTGGTGAAATGTTGGGCCATCAATTTTTCCAATTCAACATTGTGCTGTCTTTTCCAAATGCCGAACCGGTGACCTGTTTCACCCACATAAGTCTTTTGGCAAGTATGACAAGGGATATTTCATTAATTACATAGGATTTGTCATATAGCAACCTTGTCCTTTGGATAGACTAAAAGCAGTCTTAAACTAGTATGGGGTTTCACTGATATATGCATGCGCAGGATTAAGCTGAACATGCTCTGTTACACCCTCAATGTATCGGGCGTAACATTTGCCCTAGTTTTGTTGTAAGTTGCCTTGCTAGTCGTCTTTTTCTTGAGTTGTTTTTTGTAAAGAATGCTGTAAGTGAACCTTTTGACATTCACATACAAGACATTTGAGCCCAGAAACAACAGGATGTTATCGGCATACACTCTAAATACAAGTGTTAATACTTTTTGAAATTCTTTCAACACTTTATTTTTATACTTAACACACATAAGTATTAAGCTAGGCATTGCATACAATTAACACTATAATATACGTTTATAGAGGTTTTTTAACACTTTTTTGAACTGTAAATACTTTAACATCTTGATATCCCATTGTTTTTAGAGTGTATACAATGTAGAATGGTTAAGGGTGCCAAATGATATACAAAAGCTGTAGAGCATTGAGTGTCAGTATTTTCCTATCAAAAACAATTTCCAGTTTAATTAAGTATAGGCTTTGTTGACAGGAATTCATAATAATATGCTATATAGTATGAGTACGCCATATTCGTTATCACAGTACACAGAGACTTTGATAACCGAAGGCGTGCTCGTACGAATACTATAACTTTTCCAGTATACTGTTAAGCAGTATTTTTAGCAACAAAGATCTAGAGCTGTCATGTATACCTAGAGATGCGGAAAGATCACAGGTGTTTTTATGGATAATAAGTGCATGCATGTAAATTAGTAAATTAATGTTACCGATATCTTGTTTTGAATTCCAAATTCTTCCATACATTTTCTTCCATTGTTGGCTCTGGAATGGCTACACTGTTGAATTTGCTTAGAATGTCAAAATCTTCATCAAAATGTGTGTTTCTCAAATAAAATAGCTCAATGTAGTTAATTACACCAATTATACTTGATAAAGAAATTAAAGCCTTATTGTAACATTTCTATAAAAATTGATTAGTATTTCTTTTCCATATGTTGTCATATATGTCCCCTTTGAGCTGAACAAGTGAACTTGTTACTCCCGCAATCCTAATACTGTACGATCCTTTGATTTGTTTGTATATAACCGTACCGCATGCTGTGTACGTACTCTGTTATTAACATCACATATATGTTTGATTAATATTTATTCAGACGTCTTAAGACAGTTTATTCAAAATCTGATAATCTACCCCTTCTGTGTGGAAGGTTAAAGTATGCAATGTATGTGTTGCACAGGGGGTGTATGGATTTCACCTGGAATAGCCCAATATTTGACGGCAGTCCTTTTGCAGTAAGAGACGAGTGTTTAATATTTATGTATTACCTGCGTCTCTGTGTACTCATCATGAAACGTGACAGGCATGGAATGGGTATGTCTGGGTAGGCCAATGTATTGAAAAGACATTGACATTAAGGTTAGCCGAGAGTTTTCATGCGCTTGATTTCAGAGGGCGTAAGTTCATAAGAAACAGAAACAGCCATGCAGAAAATGAACAAGCGTGCGGGGACGTAAGCCTACTTACAATAGAATATCGATCCACGGTCAAGACATGAAAAGGCTATGAAACTTGGCTTAGCTCGTGCCCGGAGCTCGGATGCGGGGGGTGGCACAAGCCATTTTCGGCAATTTTCACAAGGATTTTATAAATTTTAAAATTGATTGGGGCACTTTCGTCAAGCTACGCCCTGGAAAATGTGTTGATTTTGAATTTATAGCCTTGATATCTTTGATGAAATCAATGCTGCTATTCCCCTGATTACAATGTAAGGGTAGGCAACAACAACAATATCAAAAAGCAATTATTTGTAAATCGAATTTGGGATGAAAATCAACAAGACAGACTTAGCAGGCCTACAAAGTGAAAAACAATCAATCACGATTCACTGCACTCAGCGAATCAATCAAATAAAACTAAAAAGAAAGGAGCAAGAAAGAATAAAGAAATAGTGAAAAAGAGAGAAAGAAAATGAACGAAAAAGAAAGAAAGAAAGAAATGAAAGAAATGAAAAAAAAGAAATGATAAAAGAAAGGGAGAAAGAAAAGAGGAAAGAAAGGAAGTAAAAATGAGAAAAGAGAAAAAGAAAAAAATTCAGCCACACGGAGACTCGAACCCACAAAAATAGTTCATATTAGATTCCCAGTCCAACGCTCTATCCACTCGTCCACAGATCAAATTACACAAATTGACTGTTCTCAAAGCGGATGATATAACTATAATTGGATGCAATTACATATGATTACAATCGCGTCCGCATTATGGCTCTTAGAATAAACACGCATGTCGGCGCTGAAATTTTGAACGAACTGATGGAGGAAAACCTCGTTTTTGCAAAACTAGCTTCAATTTGGAGTGAAAATCAAATGGAATAGCAATTGGCAGAATGTTGAGAAATAATGTAGGTATTCAGATGTCTAAATTAACGTCTCGTAATCAAGATATCGATAATTTCACAAACCAGCTTTTTCTCAAGCAAATTCTCCAAAATTTTCCCCCAAAAGCGGGCTTTTAAAATTTAATCGGTACTGTATTTGGTTCTTCCCCATGGCAACATTATTTCTTTGATCGATTTGTAATACAATCTGAAAAAAAGAAAACAATCGCTCGGTGTGGATTTATAGGGGGCACACATTGGAAAAAAAACTCATGGAGCGTGTTTTTGATCTTGTGAACATGGTGGGTAAAAATGCTTTAAACGAAGGATTTTAAAATTTATTCTAATAATTTGTATATAACACACACAAAATGTTAAGCTACATCCAATGCACCAACATTTCACTCGCTGCGATATTTGATTACTGAGAAAACTCTGTTTTAGAGAACAACTTTATACGTCTTTTATCGTTTTTTATCGTCTCTTTGTGTAACCTTAAGGGGACATCACAGTCGATACTGAGATGGGGAAATATATGGGTTATCCTTCACATGAAATTGTGTAAATTACACATGTTTAAGGAGAGGAGGAAGAGGAGAGAGAGAGGGAAAAAAGAGCCAAGACTTTTTCAGATGGGGGGGCAAGCGTAACCAAAATTGGTCAAAAAGTACAAAAAAGGTTTAAATATATTTAATAGCAGGGCAGCGAGCATGAGGGAGGGAAAGACTTCTGACGGAGGGAGGGTGTGTAATATACCAACCTTGGCTACTGAGATGGGGGATATGGGTTATCCTTCACATTGAATCTCTGTCATTACGCATGTTTGAGGAGAGGGGAAAGAGAAGAGAGAGAGAGAGAAAAAAAAAGAGCCAACACTTTTTCAGATGGGGGGGGAATTAACCAACATTGGTCAAAAAGTACAAAAAAAGCCAAAAATAGTAAATATGCAAGCATAGGGGAAGGGAAGACTTCTGATGGAGGGAGGGGGTGCAATATACCAACCTTAGCTACGCCACTGAAAGAGGGACAGATAGCTATGATCATTTTCATCAATGAAAAGTTTTAATATTTATTTATTGTACTCATCTTGAAACTTGACAGGCATAGAATGGGTATGTGTAGGTAAGTCAACTACTGAAAAGACGTTGACATTAAGAGGACATCACAGTCAATACTGAGATGGGAAAAATATGGGTTATCATTTCACTTTTTTTTTAATCTATGGAAAGTGTTTTTAAAGCCATGTTGTAACATTTCAATAAAAAATAGATTAGTATTTCTTTTCCTTAAAATGTTAGCGTTTACTGTCAGATATGGCCTCTTTTAATTTTGAGCTGAATAACTGAGGTAAAGCAAAAAACATTTACTACTAGTGCAGATGTCGCCAATGCGTGTCACTCCGTCTGTCGTTTTACGGTACAATTTTTTGATGTGTATATGATCGTCCTGCACACCATGTACGTACTGTGTTATGAACATCATGTACGGGTTCGACTGATATTTCCATTGTAATAATTAAACGACGGTTCCTGCGTTGTATTCAAAATCTTGGATTTTAACAAAATAACAGCACCTAAGGCCAAAAAAAAAACAAGTTTGTTTCCTTTAGCGCGCGCATTTCGATTTTGACAGCTTATTGTGCGCATTTGAATGTTTTTTTTCCCTTACAAAGAAAAAAAAACTGGAAAAATTGCAAAAAATAATATAAAACACTACAAACATTTACACATTACACATCAAACAAGCATAGTGAAAAACTACTGCAGGTTGAAAGGGGTCATAAATATTCTTGAATATGAAGAAATATGAATTTTTTTTTTGTGCGTGTGTCGGAGAAACCCACTGTAAATTCCCATTCCAATTTGCAGCGAAAAGGGTATTTTTTTTTCCATTTCAAGACATGGATAAAAAAAAATGCATTTTGCATTTGACTTTTTGGACCTGCTACAGGAAACAAACATGTATTTTTTTGGCCTAAAATCTTGATTTTTGCAGGTTATGTTAGTCTAATAAAGTGCAGTACAAATGTGTAAAAAATATAATTTTGAAAAATATTGAGGGCGTCCTCCTCAGCAAATGTTACAATATGTTATAATATTTAATTTGTTGCCTTATCTGTGTGCATTCATCTTGAATTGACATGTGACATGGAATGGGTATGGCTGCATGGGTAGATCAATGTAATGAAAAGACATTGACATTAAGGGGGTACTACACCCCTTTGGTAAATTTGTGACTATTTTTGTATTTTTCTCAACAAATAATAACACTCTGGTAATAAAAGTTATGTATATTATTGGGGCAAGGAATCCAATTACTACACTGAAATTTCAGCGACTCAAGACAAGTGGTTCCGTATATATGATCGGAAACAAGGTACATCCTAGCAGTACCTTATTTCTTATTATAAATAACAAACCGCTTGTCTTGGGTCACTGAAATTCCAGTTTAGTAATTGGATTCCTTGCCCCTATAATATACATAACTTTTGTTACCACTGTTTTATTAGTTTTTGAGAAAAATGCAAAAATAGACACAAATTTACAGAGGGGTTTAGTACCCCCTTAAGGCCAGGACGTCACAGTCAATATAAGACATTGATTGAAGTGAGGCAGGGAGAGGAATGGAACAGATCTTCACGTATAAAGATACTACTTGCAGACAAATTAAATCGCAAACTTGTACATAAACACATGAATAAAACAAAGCTGATAAAAATAAGTTGAAACTCAGGGAAACTCTTAATATATCTTGGGCTTATTTCCAATGAGGTCCTTAGTTTTGCATCAATTGCAGACAAATTAAATTGCAAACTTGTACATAAACACATGAATAAAACAAAGCTGATAAAAAATAAGTTGAAACTAGGGAAACTCTTAATATATCTTGGGCTTATTTCCAATGAGGTCCTTAGTTTTGCATCAATTGGAGAAATAGCGAAAGCAAAAATTTTAACCTCATTTTTAGTATGCAAGTATCTTGACAAGTGTTCTTGGCCAGCATATCCCCAGGGACCTCCATTTCAGGTGAACCTGGCCATCTTCTAATTCTTCTTGTTTGGAGTGATCTCAAGTTGCTTTTTAAAGGTCTTGACTCTGATCAGAATATAAATTGGCATTGCTATACTTTGTTCAACTCACAAGTTGTACATGTAATAGGCGAGGCTCATAGCATTGTGGATTGAAGAATTGTGTTCCTGCAGTTTGGCACAGCTCCTATGGTATTATGTGCGATTTGGGTATTTCAAGTATGACCGCACATATGTTTAAGTGGGGCCTTTATTGATGTGTGCAGTTGAACTATGATAATCCCTATTCAATCTTTTGGAAAAGCAGGAAACGAAACTAATTGGCCCATTACTCAGAATAGCAATTTGGCAAAAATATCAAAGTATCATTTACAAAATTAAGCATTTCTTGAAAAACATTGATGCTATTTATATAATTTTGGTATCATTTTAAAGCTTAGTGCTTACATTTTTATTCAAATCATGAAATGTCAAAAATGTGATTTGTTCCTGATTTTCTCAGAGTGGGTCACATATAGGCTTAAAGCAATAATGTGTGATTTACATAAAGAATAGATTCCTATTTAAATGCTAGTTTTCACTGATCATATTATCCCCTTTTAATTTCGAGCCAAACAAATGAGGTATAACGAAGAAAATTGCAATTTCATTCCAGCGCCTACAATGCGTGTACTACGCTCGCCGATCGTAACATGTAATACACACTTAAAACTACGGGGTCAAAAATGACCCAAACGGGGTCATTTTTGACCCCAGCATAGTTATCAACTAAACACCATACCACTAACGGGGTCATTTTGACCCCATTGGTCGGGTCATTGCAATGACTACGTATTTGGGTCAAATAGTAACCCCATTGGGGTCAAAACATTACCACATTTCGGGGTCAAATGAAATGACCCCTTCAAAAGGGTTGTCTTATTGGGTTACTTAATGACCTCATTTTGGGGTCAAATGAAATGACCCATTTGAAAGGGTTGTTTTATAGGGTTACTCAATAACCACATTTAGGGGTTGTTTGGATTTGTTTAGTAGGCCTATGGTCATGCTGGTCCCACCAGGACATAAGTGTGTTTCTGCACAGAGAAAGCATTACATAAACAGCAAACTGCAAAATGCATCTGTGTATCACACTCACACACAGTCAGTCATCGCCTATGACAGTTCACGTATTATAAGCTTACATGATATAAGCTTACAACAACTGCAGCCAAGACACCAGCCACGACAGCATGAAATTGGAATGAATCTGCGTGCATATAAGGGTCTATGCATCCTTGCAGTCTCACTTTTCAACTAACTTTTCATATTCCATCATGCAGACAAGCACACACGACAATCCGCTGAGCTACACAATTAGAACAAATATGGCGCTGATGTGACCACGTGGGAAGCCGATGCGCACCGTGTGTGCAAATAGTTCGAAATGCAAGTCATTATAAAGTTGACAAATTGGGTAACCGGTCAAAAAATTAGTTTTATTTATTAATCAACAAACATTAATTGCAGCTCATGTTTAAACTCATTTATGAATTGAGATTTTCAAAGCGGAAGATTGAAACTGATATCAATGCGCGACGGTATCGGCAAAATGACCACTAAGTTTTTGACCACGTTCGTCGTGGCTAAAATGACCTCGTGAATGTGGTCAAATTAAAACAGTACAACCCCCTTGAAGGGTCAAAACAACCCCAAACGTGGTCAATTCAAAATGACCACGGAAAATGTAACCCCGTAGTTTTAAGTGTGTACTGCAAGGAGCATCACGTTCGACGTGTGTACACATAAGCTGACATCCAAGGGAGATGTTAGCAAGCAGTCGATCAATAAACTCTGAATTAAACTGGGTTTACCCGGTTTTACTATAAAAAGTTAAATTTTACTGTTATTAATGCACTTCAGGCTTAGTCTTTTACGTGGTATTTTAGTACACCACTGGGCATTATAACTATGCATAAAGTAGAAATCTGAGTAAAATTGAGGGCGTCGCTGTGAAGCAAATTACCCATTATGGCTTTAAGAGGAACTACCAACAATATCCCTATCTGTGGCAACACCATCAGAACTAAATGTTATTTTCCATTTTTCGTTGGGGCGGGGGAATATATGAAGAGTAAATTTCAGAGCTAGGAATGCCTCTTTACAGCTTGTCACCACACATCACCCTACAACCTGACTCTCAACAGAAGCGCACCGATTAAGAGCCCTAAGATGATGCCACTTATAATTTATCTGATAAAGGATATCAACACAATAGCAGTTGTAAACTAATGATGCTATTACTATTAGCACTTTGTGTGTGCACACAAGTATTATATCAATTAGGCATCAGAATTATACTGCATTATTTTTATTATTATTTTTTGTACTCAAGTTTTTAAGAACCTGTATGAAGAAGAGCGGGAACAATACTAGAGACTATTATTTTGAATTGCGATGTATAGTTAAGTACTTCATTTGCATGCCTTTTAATTTTTTATTTTGAGAAATAAAGAATGCCATTGACATTAACTCAGGCTTGGAAACAAGCAGAGAAATTTGTTTTTGCTCATATTATATAGTGGGGGAAGGTTTTTTTTTTCAAAAACTTCCAGCCCCCATGGAAGTCAAATGGTGCATCTAATAGCTCCCGTTGAATATGAAGAAGCCCCTGGTTCCCATGTAAATCTTGCAACCAGGAGCTATATTTTTTACAGGAAAGAGCCCCTGGCTACATAATCAAATGTCTTCATTTTTAACAATGATTAATTTATGCAGCATATTTTATACATTTTAATTGTTGACTGCACTTGCTTGTGAGCTTTATATCATGAGCATGGTGCCACAAATTAATGTAAACATCTTTTGTTTAGCCGTATTTTAAAAAATAAGCTGCAAATTGGCGAGAATCAGAGAATCAATTCTTGCAATGATTCTGAATCAAAATTGCATCTTCAAAATTGTGCCTACATGTATTCCACATGATTCTTGCTAGATGAATTTGGGAGAATCACTTTTGATACAATTGCATGCCTTTCACCTCGAGTGCATGAGGCCCCAGCTGCCAATGTCCGACAGTGGCGACTTGCTGGGATATGGCTTGGGAGACGGAAATCTATATACTACACCTACGTGAGAATATTGCACAAATATTCACATACATAATTATAGAAATATGGCTCAAAAAATTCATTTTCAGTTTTCTACTTGGAATTCTGTGAAATTTCTCTGTTTTCCGTAAACGGAAAACTTCGGGCTCTACCGTAAACCTATCACCATTTTGAATGTCAGACTGGCTTGTCAGATTGCTTTCACATTTGTCTTTTGTTCGGTTCAGTAGGATCGGCATGATCGGTGCTTGCTTCAAAAATACAAAACAAACTTTACAGTGTTCTTGTCTAGCACCGCACTGATTGTCTCTTTAAATATAAGTGACCTGTCTTGACAAAACCAGGAACAAGTCGCATTTTTGATATTTCATGATTTGAATACAAATGTAAGCACTAGATAATAAGCTTTGAAATTATATACATAGCATCAACACTTTTGAAGATATGGGTAAATTTTGTAAATGATGCCTTGATAGTTTTGCCAAATTGCTATTCTGAGTAATGGGCTAATTAGTTTCTTCCTGCCTAATACAGGATTGAATAGGGATTATCATAGTTCAACTGTTAATTATTGATTAAATAAACCTCGTTTTAAAAGTAATTTCAAGGATTTGAAAGTCCACTTAATCCCACAGTCAAATACCATGAAATAAAGAATTCCAAAATCTCATTGTTTTTATGGGAATGTCATCTTTTAGGCTTAGAACTCAAAAACATGTCTGGCGACTTGTTCCAGGTTTTGTCGGAGCTGGTCACATAAGTAAGTGCTTGGATTTGATTCTATTTGGACAGGAATACAAGTACTGTGAAGTTGTCAATGAAGATTTGATGTATATAGACTGATGCCACAAGACTTGGGGAATTCAGTAAGGTCATATGAAAGCAATATACACTGTTACCTTCACCACGGTTTTATTTTCAGTGCATTTTGTAATGAAGACAAATGGAGTGACTTTATATTTTATATATAAATTTCACAAAGTAAACAACTTTCCAAGTCACAACAGTTGTATAGGCATGGGCAGTACTGGTCGAATTATCAGCATAAGAATTATTTTGATTGGTTACAAAGAGATCTGTATCATGTATTGAGCCAATCAGAGAAATGCTCAGAGATCTAAACACTTTAATTTGATTAGTTACTCAGATGATTATATGATGCAGCATAAATGACCATACGGGTATGCTCCCTGGAAAGACCCCTTACTTTGGACTGTGTAGCTCCAAAAGACCCCTGAATTTGACCACAATAGAGTCTAAAAGACCCCTGCATTGCTCATTCCTCACATATCTGGGGGGGGGGGGTTCAGGCGATTTCCAACCAAAAAGTCAAGAAAGCTTGATTTTGACTGTTCACAGCTCCAAAAGACCCCTTTTACAGCTTTTACCTGTTCGCAGCTCCAAATGACGCCTCTACCAGTACACCATCAGCTCCTTAAAACTTAACCACCTCAAAATTCTGAGAAGTATATC
The DNA here is from genome assembly GCF_039555335.1 of Amphiura filiformis. Lineage (NCBI taxonomy): Eukaryota > Metazoa > Echinodermata > Ophiuroidea > Amphilepidida > Amphiuridae > Amphiura > Amphiura filiformis. The sequence continues at coordinate 43,738,694 of NC_092640.1, read as the reverse complement.
CACCAAAATGTATGATATGATAACCGTGATTGAACTGATCACTCAATCCATACAAAATGTTGCAGAAATGTTTTTATATGCAAATTTATCCATATAGACCTGTTGTATATGCCCTGTCTCGTGATCGTCGGTTGCATAGCTGCATTAGATTAATTCCGCAGTCTATCAAGATCCACATTTTGATTTATTCCTTTTGGGCATGAAAGTTACCTCCAGTATTAGAGTTTTTATTCAAATTTTGACCTCTAAACAATCGTAATTAGTCAATTAGTCAACTCCATATAGTCATGACTAGTCAACTAAAAGAGCTGAAGTCGTGCAATCCTAGAGGAATGTCTTTTGCTGCATATTTTCTACAAAGAAAACATATTTTGGTGTATTTGTTCCAAATTTTAAAACCACCGTTGAATTGCTGAAGCTTTTACCCAAATTATCTTGGCTATATTATGTAAAACAACACACACACACACACAAAAAAAACCTCATTCCTATCAACCATAAATGCAGAACTCATGCAGGTACGGCAGCCAGATTCCCCCAGGCAAGCATGACCTATATTTACCTTGTTCTTAGCTAATTCTTCAATCTCTGTCAATTGAACTTTCAAGTTTCTGTTGATTGTAAAACAATTGGCTCTTATTGGCCCAAAAGCCCTGCAGGTTTAGTGGCTGTAGGTGGAATTGAGAGTGGAATATAGTCGGTTCTGGCTGGCCAGTGGCTGCTTTATAAGACTTCCTGTAATAAAGAAGGCCTGACAATTTGCGCAAGACAAAAATGGCAAATTGTGCTGAACAACAAATTTTGCGGGGAATTTAGTGGGAAATTGTGAATTTCACAGTGGATTTCACAAGAATTGTGCGGAAAATTGCCAAATTAGCAGGTAGACTATTTGTGTAATTTAAAACCACCATTGTTGAAGCTTTTACCCAAATTATCTTGGCTATGTAAAACAACACACACACAAAAAACCTCATTCCAATCGACCATAGTAATGTAGAACTCATGCAGGTACAGCAGCAAGATTCCCCCAGGCAAGCGTGACCTATATTTACCTTGTTCTTAGCTAATTCTTCAATCTCTGTCAATTGAACTTTCAAGTTTCTGTTGATTGTAAAACAATTGGCTCTTATTGGCCCAAAAGCCCTGCAGGTTTAGTGGCTGTAGGTGGAATTGACAGTGGAATATAGTCGGTTCTGGCTGGCCAGTGGCTGCTTCATAAGACTTCCTGTAATGAGCAAAGCCTGACAATTTGCGCAAGAAAAAATGGCAAATTGTGCTGAACAACAAATTTTGTGGGAAATGGTGAATTTCACAGAAATTGTGCGGAAAATTGCCAACTTAGCAGATAGGCCTATTTGCTTTATAAGACTTTTTCCTATGTGATAATTAAGGTCTGACAATTTGCGCAGAAAAAAACCGGCAAATTGCGCCAAACGAAATAGCAAATTTTGCATGGGAATTGAGTGGGAAGTGCTGAATTTCACAGGGAAAATTGTATATTTCACAGGAATTGTATGGAAAATTGACAATTTTGGACACTGTGAAGTTGTCAATGAAGATTTTATGTATATTGACTGATGCCACAAGGCCTTGTTCTTAGCTAATTCTTCAATCTCTGTCAATTGAACTTTCAAGTTTCTGTTGATTGTAAAACAATTGGCTCTTATTGCCCAAAAGCCCTGGAGGTTTATTGGCTGTAGGTGGAATTGAGAGTGGAATATAAGCTGTGTTCACATTGTCGGACGTACGCCCGGTGGAACATAAGAATTTACCCAGTAATGATCAATTTGAAGCAAATTTCAGTGAAATATTTAATCGGTTTGTGCATTTTGTTGAATGTGCATTGGAAATTAGAGACCCAAATAAGCTTATATTTTGCCTGTTGTTGCAAAAGTTTATTTTCCGTTTTCTACTTGGAATTCCATGACATTTCTCCATTTTCAGTAAAACGGAAAACTTTGGGCTCTACCGTAAACTTATCACCATTTTGAATGTCAGACTGTCATGACTAGTCAACTAAAAGAGCTGAAGTCATGTAACCCTCTTTTGCTCCATATTTTCTACAAAGAAACATATTAATGCAGAACTCATGCAGGTACGGCAGCCAGATTCCCCCAGGCAAGCGTGACCTATATTTACCTTGTTCTTAGCTAATTCTTCAATCTCTGTCAATTGAACTTTCAAGTTTCTGTTGATTGTAAAACAATTGGCTCTTATTGCACAAAAGCCCTGGAGGTTTAGTGGCTGTAGGTGGAATTGAGAGTGGAATATAAGCTGTATTCACATTGTCGGACGTACGCCCGGTGGAACTTGGGTTGGCGCAAGTTGCTAGGAGTAGCGCTGCCAGGAGTAGTGGCAGTGGGAACGATGGTCAGCATAAGTTCCGCTAGGCGTACGTCTGACGATTTACTCCTGACAGGAGTAGCAAGCTGGGTGTAATCTCCACCAGGCATAAGTTGCTATGTGAATGCTGCTACACCTGGCACTCGGTGTAAGTTCCTTTACTTGGTCGGAACTAAGAAAATTACATATCGCATGGTTGATAAAGGTCACAGAAACACCGGAATTGGTAGCCAATGTTTACACCGACCAGAAGTGAATGCTTGGTGCGTAGTGTTTTAGTAGGTTAGATGTGGACACACGGTAGGAGTAGGGAAAATATTTGTGGAATTTTTTTCAATGTTAGCGTAAGTTTACACCGGGTGTACCTCAAAATGTGAACACAAATATAGTCGGTTCTGGCTGGCCAGTGGCTGCTTTATAAGACTTCCTGTGTAATAAGCAAGGCCTGATAATTTGCGCAGAAAAAAAACCTGGCAAATTGGGCTGAACAAAATAGCAAATTTTGTGGGGAATTGAGTGGGAAATGCATGGTGAATTTCACAGTGTATTTAATTTTTAATTTTTCCAGAATCGTGCAGAAAATTTCAACTTTGCAGGTATTTGTGTAATTTTTCAACATACAAAAAAAGAAAAGAACTGATTTGAAGAAAAGAATTGTATGTCGCTTGTATAATATTTACATTCAAAGCGTGAGCAAGTTTTATTTTTACATTACATGTATACCTATAATCAAGGCTGTCATTTTGTAAAAATCAAATGAAAGAATGTAAAAGTAAAACCATATATTTTGCTGAAATGTAGCATGAAATTAGTGAATTAAGCAGCACCAAATCAAGATTCCCTGGACCAAATCAAATTGTGCAGAGAAAGACAGCATTTATGTTCTTGCAAGATTTTGCACTGCAAAAATTATTGTGTGCTGGCAATAAGCTTTTATTTGGCAGACTACAAAAATTGTTAGGGGCTTGCAATAAGCTTCTATTTGCTGTTACATGGCTGTGTCTACATAATGTTATCCTATAGGGCTTTGCAATGGTTACCCAATACCCTAGATCAGGCAATGGCAAATGAAGATGTGTGAACTATTTGTGATGCATTAGGCTGTTCCAATTTAAATCCATACACCCCCTGTGGAAGATATGATCACAATCATCTGTGCATGGAGTGTGAATTTCAAATGGGGGTTACCTGAATGGGTGACTCTACTTGAAATTCACACTAACTGTAATGGAGGATCAAGGTCATGTCTTCCACAGGGGGTGTATGGATTTCAACTGGAATAGCCAGCCCATTTTGCATATGGGGCACAGCCAAAGATTATTATGTATACTCAAAGATTACCAAATTGCACCATACATAACGCTATGGCAAATCCGACATATTAGTTTGGTTCATAGAGGCCAATTAAAGCCATATTATAACATTTTCAAACAAAATAGATTAGTGTACCTCAAAGTGTGAACACAACTATAGTTGGTTCTGGCTGGCCAGTGGCTGCTTTATAAGACTTCCTGTGTAATAAACAAGGCCTGACAATTTGCGCAAGAAAAAAATGGCAAATTGTGCTGAACAACCAATTTTGTGGGGAATTTAGTGGGAAATGGTGAATTTCACAGTGGATTTCACAGGAATTGTGCGGAAAATTGCCAACTTAGCGGGTAGGCCTATTTGTGTAATTTTTCAACATACAAAGAAAAAAAAACACTGATTTGAAGAAAAGAATAAAGTTTAACACAGTGCAACAAGTTAAACTCAATTTACCCTTGCTGAGAAATGGACCAATCCATGTTATTGTTTACCGGGTCAGATGTCAATCATTGTCATGCAGATAAATTTGTATTGTTTGGCTCGACCCGGGAACCAATGGGATTTACCGCCAGCGGGTTTCGGGCGTGATTAGGTGGTTTTATTCACTGTTGGTTTTGTATTGGACACGACAACAACAAAAATCTTTGGCTACCGATTCTTAGAAATCAACAGCAACTTCATAAGACATAAACAACTGACTGATTGATGATACAAAATCAAGCTTTGGGAAGCTTAAAATGTGCACGTTTACTGCATCAATAACAAGGACACGCTGATTTTTCTACCTTGTTTCTGCTTACTGCACAACAATATAATCAGGATTCAGGTTCCGAATTTAATGCTGCGCTATGTATAATTGGTGGCGAGTTCGGCGCTTGCATGCAGTGCTAAAACTTGGATGTAAAAAATATTGATACAGGTAGTATTATCAACATTTTGTGCACGTTTTTTGAGACAGCCGAAGTCAGTATTCTATACAATCGTCGTGGAAAATTCCCGGAAAATTACGGTAGACTTAATCCCACTGAACAGCACAACATGCACGCAAAGCAGTCATCTTCAAGACTTCATGAAATTTGTGGTTGAGTAATTTCTGATTAGACGGAGAAATATCCGGGTGAGAATAAATTTATTTAATTTATGTATAATGCGGAGTCGAAATTGTATTTAAATGCATCTAAATAATATTTAATGGTGTTTTCTTGCACACGAAAAGTGCTCCAAACTTTGCAATAGTCCTGTGGCATTACGCATAATATTAATGTTTGTTTACCAAGTGTGGTTCTATGAATAATTCATGAGGTGTAATTGTTATGTAGGGGCAGGGTTTTACAATGCACATGTAGCCATTATCCAAATAAGGCAAGGCGTAATAAAAGACACGCTCATTATGACGTCAGGGTCCTTGAGAATTTGACATGGGCGAATCAATCGATATCCCGATTGGCAAACAATGACTTCCCATTGCAAATCAATGGCTAATTTTTCCGTGTCATCGTATACATTTGAGCCATAGTTTTTACCCGCTAATTTGGACAAATATTACCAAAGTTACAGCAATTGTCGAATCAGTTTGGCAGCTCGGAATTCGGGATGGCAAAATCCAAGCAAATTAAACTATCGTATTTGATTGCGTCGGTTCATTTAAGTAGGTTTTTTTCACCATCGGATATGTTTTTAGGGTAAAGTTGACAGTCGTATTTTAATTTGGTGCGAATTCAGTTCAAGCAGTGCCAAGAAATATTGTCAGTTTTCTTGAAATTAATGTGGTTTTCATTCAAGGGATCCCTTTATAGTTAAAACTCAAAAATGTTGGGATCATTTGGCTTACAATTTACGTATTAAAAGCTGGAAAATCATAAGTAGAGAATTTACAGATGGTCAATTTTATCTTCCTACTTGTAAATAACAAAATCAATAAAAAGAGAATAACAAAAGGGAAGATGTAAGACGCCCGGGGTAAGACGATGATAATGTCGGTCAACGATTACGTGTTTGGGTTGGGAAATCCCTAATAATGATAATAGTTTTAAGTAGCAAAATATACGGTGTACAGATGATAATATTTAACGCCACTTGTAGCAAAATAGTTCACAAAGGCAATTTATTTTAGCCATAAAAATCTGGAAAAATCCTTGTGCAATTTCCCGTCTCCTCGTTCGTCAAAATGGGGTAAAGACAGCCCGTCACCCCTGGCGAATTTTGCGTGATTATGCGTTTGTGGAAAAATTTTAGACAATTTCTAGGTGTGATTTCACCTTTTTATGTTAATGCAAGCATATTTTAGGTGATAATTGTTAGTATAACATTAGCAGGCCAGGTTTTTGTGGCTTATTGAAAGGAAGGGTATCATGAGTATATTTACCCTTGGATATTTACCTTCATAATGGACGATTATGTCTAAGCTTACTCTGCATAAAACGATATAATTTACATGACAGAGTCGGTAATGCATTAGTTTTGTTTGTTTGGTTGAATTTGGTTTGATTGTGGCATAATGCCTTACTTAAAAGGTAACCTAGTTTCATCCATAAAGTGGTCATATAGTGTAGGTCTAATTTTAGTCACGGGTTGTAGACAAAATGTATCGAAAAACAAGGATAGCCCGATATGTCCCTAGACGAGAATTGTTATTGAATACTTGGATTTTGGATTTGGATTGGAAATTTGATTGGACTGGAATTGTAATGTTCTTTTCTTTGGATTTGGATTGAAGTTGGATTTAAAAATTGGATGTGAATTAATAAAATAAAAAATATATGCAATGCTCTTTTCTTAGGATTGAATTTGGATTGAAAATTGGTTTTTGGATTTGGATTGGAAATTTGATTGGACTGGAATTGTAATGTTCTTTTCTTTGGCTTTGGATTGAAGTTGGATTTAAAATTGGATGTGGATTGAAAATAAGAAAAAAAAAAAAAAATAAATAAATAAATAACATTGCAACGCTCTTTTCTTTGCATTGAATTTGGATTGAATTTTGGATTGGAAATTTGATTGGACTGGAATTGTAATATTCTTTTCTTTGGATTTGGATTGAATTTGGATTTAAAATTGGATTAAAAATAAATAAATAAATAAATAATTGCAATGCTCTTTTCTTTGGATTGAATTTGGATTTGGATTGAAAATTGGATGTGGATTGAAAATGGAGAAGATAAAAAAAAAAAAAATAAATAAATAAATAAATAAATAAATAAATAATTGCAATGCTCTTTCCTTTGGATTGGATTTGGATTGAAAATTGGATTTGGATTGAATAAATAAATAAATAAATAAATAAATAAATAATAATAATGAAAGACCAGGGTTTATCATGTGTGTTACGGTCTGTGTGAGGATTTTGATCATAGTTGCATACCTTTTTTAACCTTGCATCCCTTGTTAGGCTTTTTATCACAGGCTCAACGGGAATGTGTGGACGAGCTCTTCGAGTCTTTATAGAACTTGATGGTATTAGTAATGTGAAGTTCAGAAGTTCAACGGTAGATTTTAGATCATAAAACTTGGTGAAGAAGGATCTTGGATAGTTTAATAATCTTGTGGTAAATCTCAGGTCAAATATTTGGATGGTGATTTAAGGAGGAGTAGTTATGAGTGTCGCAAATACATTGGTCATCGCTCTGTTGGCCACAAGGGGGTCAATTTAAAGTAAAGTAAAATAAATTGGATGGTCATGAAACCAATATAAAGATATCTAATTAGGAAAAATCGTTAAGCAGGGTCAAAGAACTAATTAATGTAGAAAGGATTTCATGAAAACGGGGATAAAAAATTCTTGAGGTCAAGTAAGTAAAAGCCGGATTATGTGAAAATTGGGAAAATGTGTTCCCTCATCCCTTGCATTTGTGATACAATGACAAGGATATATTGTGTCAAAGCATTTTATTGTGGATTAAGGGTAATTAAGGCAAAGATTGCTTCAGTTTCTGGAATTAGTAATTAGTAAATGTCATATTTTGAAAGGGTTAAATTTGTATGAGAGTAGATCGCACAAATAAATTGTCATGCTTATCCACATAACACGATGGTTCATAAAAATGGTCAGGGAAAGAAATTAATACAAATTAAATATTCATCTGTCTCCTGATAACTTGTGTTGGATCACAAACAAAATCGAGGAGGTTTATTCAAGTTACACAGGATAATTAATATAGATGTGCTGGCAGGTTGGTTCCCATTTCTTTCTTTTTCTTTCTTTTATTTATAATGCAGGCGATACCAATGACACTTTGATGCTGGTGGTAAGAAACAAGCCTGGCCTGTATGTACATGTACACCTGGACACCCATATAATTGCTAGTGACTACTAGACTTTGTGTGAGGCGACAGTAGACTTTGACATGCACACAATGAAGCATATTGAAAATTTTGTGTCATCTGCGAAACTGAACTTACGCATACGAGCAATACAAGGGAGAGCATGCATCTTTTACACAAATTGTACTGTCAGAAGTCTATTGAACCAAATAAGTTCTGAAGTTCGAGTCCAGCTAACGAAAAAGTTAATACTTTAGGGCTTCTCTTGGTGTATATAATAGCATCGTTTGATCAACCACAGTTGAACTTTGCATGGGAAATTTTAATTTGAGCATTCCTTCGATGTCGAGTAGTGGAAATTTGGAAGATGGGTTGTGCAGGATTTAGCCATGACCGGCGCTTTGGTAAGTCAACTCAGGAACAAAGGGTTGCATGTACATCGAGAGTGCTGAAATAGAATAAAATAAAGCAAGACATCAGGCAGAATGCTGTTAGCCACATTGGTCCAATATTTCTGACATAAAATGGAATTAAACAACCCAATCACTGGGTTCTGTATGTGCGGTTGTGCGTAAGTGTACTGGCCAGTGCAAGGAGCCCTACTCGGATCACAAGGCCTATTTTCACTACACAACAGAATAACTCGATTTCTGCCCGAGATAGCTAAAAGATTTTTCAATTGGTAACTAAAAGTATGAAAGAAAGTTAACCATTGTGATGTTGATCATCAAAACGATCAAATCAACATCTTCATATATTTGAAGAAAGAAGAATTAACTTAAAGAGTCGTAAATTCATCCAACTTCGCATTGGTAGTGGACAACATATACAAAAATTTTATACAATTTCGCAGAGTTGGACGAAAACTTTAGGGGACAACATGGGAAATTTCCATTGGACAAATGAATCTCATGGGACTTGGAATATCACTAATATCTGGATTTTTTAAAAATTGATTACATTGTAAGTAAAATTGTACAAGAAACAATTTATACAGTGGTGAGCCCTCTGATATTATATTGATGTGCTTTGCGTTACGTAATAGTATGACTACGAGGGTAGAAGTGGTTGAGTACATCACGTCAGGTGCGGTTTATATCTCAACAACACATATATTCTTTTGCACATTTGAAATTGTGCTTGTATTTGTTTGATTAAGTCTGTTAAAGGGAAGTAGGAATCAACTCCAGGTTGGCATGGGGTAGCTAGACTCTGGGGCCAAGTACTATGCCCTCATTTTTTCTAGTTTTTTTGTGAGGTTGCGCAGCCGGCTAGTTATCGCGTTGATTTCTTTCAATATCCTATTGTGACGATACAATGTATCTTGCGGCATATAGAGCCAGCATAATTTAGTAGTGTTATTGTGGAGAATTATATGGATTACAGTCAATATCCAGCAAAGAAATTATAGTGCTGTTTTATGCTAATCAGCTAGTGGCACAGAGCCAAACTGTGATTTATATTTCAATGTGCCAACAATAAAATCCTTCATTGAGGATCCATTTAGTTATCAGTAGCATTATCAAACATAGGCAGATATATCACCATGTAGTTTCTGGTTTTCAAACAGACGCTCTCAAATGCGCTAGTCAACTTTTAAATATGTGCCTCATTCCATTGTGTATCATCCAGGAGCGATAGAGGAGGTTTAGGTAATGATATCCGTGCAGCAAAGTGAACAAACAAGTTTAAGGGGGGGGGGAATTAACCAAGTTCCTTATAAAATAAGTCCCTTGTGTGGGGTTTTGAATTATCTTTTCTGTATTTATTTATTATGATATATGTATATGTCATAGAATGCTAACATTAAGACTTGATCCCTTGTAACTTCAGGTAGACCACCTGTTGAAGAGTCTCAGGAATTCCACTTGGGAGCGTGGGATCTGTATGCACCAGTACCATAATTTATTGTTGAGTTTCCAGCCATGATATTTGATGAATAATCCACGGGTTCGGGGTCAAACGCTCAGAATTTAGCCTCGGGTGGCGGCCACCAGAGTGCAAGTTTGGATCACATTTGGTTTTGCTAAACGAGATTTTCTGCGCCTTTGGTCGTTGTTTCGCTAGAGTCTTGGGTTGGGTAATTCGCTCGATTAGAGAATCTCCTATTATATATTTGGCAATTATACGGCTGAGATTTTCTGCGCCTTTGGTTGTTGTTTCGCTAGAGTCTTGGGTTGGGTAATTCGCTCGATTAGAGAATCTCCTTTTATATATTTGGCAATTATACGGCTGAGAATTTGTTTGTTTGTTTGTTTGTTTATTTGTTGTAGGTACTGGTGCGGGTCTTAAACAAAAGTCAATAAATGGTTGTCGTGTCTGATTGCCAACATGCATGCAAATTTTGCGTCCGAAAGTGTTTTCAATTTCTCTGTCTTGGGGTAATAAAGTTTAACACAGTGCAACAAGTTAAACTCAATTTACCCTTGCTGAGAAATGGACCAATCCATGTTATTGTTTACCGGGTCAGATGTCAATCATTGTCATGCAGATAAATTTGTATTGTTTGGCTCGACCGGGAACCAATGGGATTTGCCGCCTTAGCGGGTTTCGGGCGTGATTAGGTGGTTTTATTCACTGTTGGTTTTGTATTGGACACGACAACAACAAAAATCTTCCCACCCACCGCGCCCTGTGTGGACATGTGAGAAGGAAGTAAAATATAATTATGTGTGACAGTAATGAGATAATGACCTGTATAAATACAGATACATTTTATCTACTACATGGTAGTGTGTTAAATAATAGCTAATTAAAGCATTTAACTGTCTGTAAGTTTAAAAGAAAAATCAAGAATTATGCTCCCTGTAGATAAGGAGGAGGAATAAAGAGTTGACGCCTTGATCATTAAAATTACATGTGACTTGCAATTAATTTCCCTTTCTCAGATCTTCATATTTACAATGTACACTGTTTAATTAGATCATGTGTTCAATATGTTGCTACATAAAATTTATATAATTGTTCTGTATCAAACTTTTTAGAATGATAGTTCAAGAGGGAAAGTAAGTCGTCAAAACTATATATATGTACAGGAATTGACAATCGTATTGTTACATGCAGGCACAGGTCCGGTGTCATCAAAAACAGTAAAGTAGTCTTTTATAAGGTCAAAGACTTCACACAGTAAGCAACAGAAAATAATGCTGGGTTTTGAATTATCTTTTCTGTATTTATTTATTATGATATATGTATATGTCATAGAATGCTAACATTAAGACTTGATCCTTGTAACTTCAGGTAGACCACCTGTTGAAGAGTCTCAGGAATTCCACTTGGGAGCGTGGGATCTGTATGCACCAGTACCATAATTTATTGTTGAGTTTCCAGCCATGATATTTGATGAATAATCCACGGGTTCGGGGTCAAACGCTCAGAATTTAGCCTCGGTGGCGGCCACCAGAGTGCAAGTTTGGATCACATTTGGTTTTGCTAAAACGAGATTTTCTGCGCCTTTGGTCGTTGTTTCGCTAGAGTCTTGGGTTGGGTAATTCGCTCGATTAGAGAATCTCCTATTATATATTTGGCAATTATACGGCTGAGATTTTCTGCGCCTTTGGTCGTTGTTTCGCTAGAGTCTTGGGTTGGGTAATTAAGCTCGATTAGAGAATCTCCTTTTATATATTTGGCAATTATACGGCTGAGAATTTGTTTGTTTGTTTGTTTGTTTATTTGTTGTAGGTACTGGTGCGGGTCTTAAACAAAAGTCAATAAATGGTTGTCGTGTCTGATTGCCAACATGCATGCAAATTTTGCGTCCGAGTGTTTTCAATTTCTCTGTCTTGGGGTAATTGTACATGCTTGTATAATGTTTACACTCTAATTGAGAGTAATTTTTGTGTTTACGTGACATGCACCTGCGTATATTAAAAGACTGTCATTTAAATCAAAATGGAAGAATGTAAAAGTTAAACCATATATTTTGCTGAAATGCAACATGAAATTAGTGAATTGAGCAGCACCAAATCAAGATTCACTGGACCAAATCAAATTGTGCAGAGAAAGACAGCATTTATGTTCTTGCAAGATTTTGCACTGCAAAAATTATTGTGTGCTGGCAATAAGCTTTTATTTGGCAGACTACAAAAATTGTTAGGGGCTTGCAATAAGCTTCTATTTGCTGTTACATGGCTGTGTCTACATATGTTATCCTGTAGGGCTTTACAATGGTTACCCAATACCCTAGATCAGGCAATGGCAAATGAAGATGTGTGAACTATTTGTGATGCATTAGGCTGTTCCAATTTAAAGCCATACACCCCCTGTGGAAGATATGATCACAATCATCTGTGCAGGGAGTGTGAATTTCAAATGGGGGTTACCTGAATGTGTGACTCTACTTGAAATTCACACTAACTGTAATGGAGGATCAAGGTCATGTCATCCACCGGGGGTGTATGGATTTCAACTGGAATAGCCAGCCCATTTTGCATATGGGGCACAGCCAAAGATATTATGTATACTCACAGATTACTGACTCAATATTGCACGATACATAACACTATAGCAAATTCGACATCTTAGTTTGGTTCATAGAGGCCAATTAATGTACCACCGACATTAATCAGTAAGGACCCGAAATTGAACGATAATTTGAGTCCTAAAGTTCAAGCATTTTGAAGGTTTACGCATGCAGTGGTTAGCGCCCGCATTAATAAAAAGCTTACCTTAAACCCATCACAAGCTCAAAATAAATCCAGATATTATTACAAAGGGATTATGAATATTGTCTAAATCCCCTGTACATGGCCAATTGGTGTATGTCAGGGTAGTACCGGCATGTAAATCCCCCATACATGGGCAATTTGTCTATTTCAAGGTAGTTTAATATTCTGATAAACTAACCGAATCAATCATGACTAAATCCGAAAAATATTTATTAGCAGAAATATAAATCTTGTATATCTACTTACTAGTAAAAGAAGTAAAGGAAGAAACAGGTTTTATTTCACGGTGTAAAATGATGACTGCAAAAATAGTGTGTATGAGCATAGCATAGTAATAACAAGATGCAAGCCCAAAATGCTTCATAATATATTGAAAAATCTTGTTCTTCTGCATTGCATCATGAAATCAAGAACTTAGAAGTAGTTTTGCTGCACAGGGTTGAGGGAGAGAGAGGGAGAGAGCGAGAAGTGATAGAGAGATGGAGAGAAGTGAGAGAATACACTAAATCACTACATGTTTTATATACCAGCTTAATTCATAATCTCAAAATATATTTGGTCAATGTGCTATCTTCAGTAGATAGTCAATTAGCTATCTTCTGTAGATAGTCAATATGCTATCTTCAGTAGATAGTCAATGTTATATATTCAGTAGATAGCCAATGTGCTATCTTCAGTAGATAGTCAATGTGACATCTTCAGAAGATAGTCAATGTGTTATCTTCAGTAGATAGTCACTGTGCTGTGCTATCTTCAGTAGATAGTCAATTAGCTATCATCAATAGATAGTCAATAGTGCTACCTTGATTAGATAAACAATGTCTTATCTTCTGTAGATAGTCAATGGGATATTTTCAGTAGATAGTCAATGTGCTATCTTTAGTAGATAGTCAATGTGCTATCTTCAGTAGATAGCCAATGTGCTATCTTCAGTAGATAGTCAATGTGGTATCTTCAGTAGATAGTCAATGTGCTATCTTCAGTAGATAGTCAACATGCTATCTTTAGTAGATAGTCAATGTGATATCTTCAGTAGATAGCAAATGTGCTATCTTCATTAGATATTCAATGTGTTATCTTCAGTAGATAGCTAATGTGCTATATTCAGTAGATAGTCAATGTGCTATATTCAGTAGATAATTAATACTTTCTTCAGTAGATAATCAAAGCACTATTGATTAGATAAACAATGTGCTATCATCAGTAGATAGTCAATATGCTATATTCAATAGATAACAAATGTGCTGTCTGCAGTTGATTGTCACTTCAGTAGATAACAAATGTGCTATCTTCAGTAGATAGTCAATTTTTCCATCATAAGCTTTGTTTGAGGGTTTATTCTCCTTTTTATGTCTTGCACTGCAGCAAGATTACATTGCATTTGGGGCATATAACAGCTGAACACATCCAATACATTGAACTATATCCTGACCTTTTCTGGCTTTATTCTGATATTGATTTGGACTGAAGTACAACCACAACACCTTTTCTACATCCATATTGATGTAGAATTTAGTAGGAAAATCAAATAAGTGAAAGCATGGAAGGATAGGGGTTGCGATTGTAATCCATGCATAACCATATGAAGTTATATAAACATATCAAAAAAAGTAACTGACCCCCTTAAAGGCTTAATGTACGATTTCATTCAAATTTTAAATTTGTCATTATATACTCAAAATGCTGAAATAATACTAGTAATAATGATGGGAATGGTTTCTGTCCATTTTGAGCTGAAATAACGAGGTAACGTGAAAGAAACACTGCTTGTTATTTCGGCCATTTAACACGCAGCTCTATGGGCGGACATAAAGTCATAATTTCTTGAATTATGACTTTATGTCGAACTTTGCTCTGTTTACCTACAAACACAACAAATTTGGCTGATTCCATTTAGGTGCAAGTTGTGACATGTGTAAATATTACAAATATGCAAAAAAATCAGGTTTGAAAAAAATTAACCAAATTCATATTATAAGATCGTACATTATGACTTTAAATAATGACCATTATTCAAAAACGGGTGATTGTATTACAAATCTGTAAAATGCATTGGAAGCAGAATTTATTTCTGCACATTTTGACACCTCATTTGTAGCAATTGACTAAATATTGAAGTCACAGCGTACATTTAAATCATGGTAACCCAAGATTTGAAAGTTGCAGTAAATTGTATTGATTTTGTATTCAGTGTAATGGAAGGAAATCTGTGTTATGATATCTGAGTGTTTTTACATTGTAAAAATTTGTACGTAAGTGCAACTTTCAAATCTGGGCCTCACTACATTAAAGTGACCGGTGTTTTATTGTTTTCTAGGCTATCGTATCAAATGAGATGTCAAAATGCGCAGAAATAAACATTTTACAAATTTGTAATACAATAGCCCCTTTTTGAATAATGGCCATTATTTAAGGGGGGTTGGTTACTTTTTTTGAGATGTTTATGAAGATGATGTAGGCAGGTCATATAGCATTGATTTTTCAGCCACTTGTAAAGTACTTGTGTGCCCTTTTAACCGATATGCCACGCTGCCTTACAAGATTTTTTTACATTGGAATGTCATAACATATATATGTGACTCCTCGCCACAACTGAGCCCGGATGTCGCCAATCATCATTTTTGAGATATTCAACCAAAATATTCTGCTTGAAATTAGCTTTAAAATGATGTATATCATGTCTATAGTACTTGACATTTAAGTAGTGAAAATCAATAAAACAGTCAATAAATCCTTTCTTTCCTATTGTTTATTGTTAAGTTCGATGGAGCATATCTCAATAGTGGCACTGGCGACATCCGGGCTCAGTTGTGGCGAGGAGTCACATATGTATTTTACTTTGTAGTCAATAAAACCATTCACCAGTGTGCCTCATTGAAATCACTTAAACCAGAAAAAGAAATGTAACAAGTCGTCAAATTAGCACATGTATTTTTTAATTCACTAGAATTGCATTGCAAGTAAAGGTTAAACAATTAGTAGGGATTAATATCACATGCCTATATACCCTGACAGTATCTCATGAATTTTATTGATATAAGAGGCCTGGCTTGGTTTATGAAAGCTTGTGACAGGTTGTTCTTACAAGGGGCTATTTCATTTAACACCACACTACCCCTGTGGAAGATGTTAGAAATGTCTTTCACATGGGAATCAACACATTTGACTTTCATACACTTTCTGAGAAAGATTCAACCTGAGTATTCCATAGGAGGAGATTCAGCGCTAATTCCATTTGAAATTCATACTCCCCAGGGGGAGTGTGGACTTTTAATGGAATTACACAATATGTATGACACAATCTGATCCAATCAGGCCAAAGTTGGCAATTTCAAAGTTGATATACATGATATACTGGCACTAGTCAATAGAAATGAGGCCTAAAAAATTGTTTGATTGGCATAACATAAAATGATTAGGGTAGGTAGGTTAGCCCTTCTAGTATAGGGCCTTTTGACTGTGGTGATCCAAAACAATGCTATATCATAAAACCATATCCAGAGAACTGCTAAACCCTGTGACTGCTATTCCCCAGAAACTTTTTTTTCCGGGTGGAGCGGTTAGTGGGTTTTAGCGGTTCTCAGATATCGTGTGTTTGAAAGGCCCTATAGTAGGGCTAAGGTAGGTAGGGCCTTATGATAAATACTTACTAATTTGTTTACTTGATGAGGATAACAAATTAATTCTGGTTGATCTGCATGGATAGAACAATGTCATGAACAGCCAATGTAAGGCAATAAAACATTGTGTGGTTCATATTACTACATACACATCTATAGCTCTTAAAATGGGGTTTTCTCACAATACTTCCATCACAAACTTTTATTTTGGCAGGTGCCTACTCTCATGACACAAATATGTCAGTAAAGATTTTGTAACATTTCTGTCTTATTTTGTTATTCATAACCCAGGTATCATCATTCCCCTTAACTTTTTATCAAATTTCTAAAGTCACATTTAGCAGCCCATACTGCCATAAAATTCACTGAATTAAACGTAATCATGATATATTTATATTTGACCTGATCTGAGCAGGCTAAAGAAGGCAAGTTTATTATCATCATCAACTTGCGCAGTAACCAATCATGCTAAATTTGTAGGCTATAAATACATATTATGAGCTTCTGCAGGCCCAATTCTCTTATGTATTTCATTGTTTTTGTTTGTTTGTTAGTTTTGTTTTTTTGTTTTTGCTCACTCAATTTCACAAATTCCCCCTGTGCCCATTCCCCAACTTTCCCCTATTCAATGTGCTATCTTCAGTAGATAGTCAATGTGCTATCCTCAGTAGATAGTCAATATGCTATCTTCAGTAGATAGTCAATGTGCTATCCTCAGTAGATAGTCAGTGTGCTATCCTCAGTTGATAGTCAATGTGCTATCTTCAGTAAATAGTCAGTGTGCTATCTTCAGTTGATAGTCAATGTGCTATCTTCAGTAGATAGTCAATGTGCTATCTTCTATTGATAGTCATTGTGCTCTCTTCAGTAGATAGTCAATGTGTTATCTTCAGTAGATGGTCAATGTGCTATCTTCAGTAGATAGTCAATGTGTTATCTTCAGTAGATAGCCAATGTGCTATCTTCAGTATATAGTCGATGTGCTATCTTCAGTAGATAGTCAGTGTGCTATCTTCAGTAGATAGTCGATGTGCTATCTTCAGTAAATAGTCAATGTGCTATCTTCAGTAGATAGTCAATGTGCTATCTTCTATTGATAGTCAATGTGCTATCTTCAGTAGATAGTCAATGTGCTATCTTCTGTAGATAGTCAATGTGCTATCTTCAGTAGATAGTCAATGTGCTATCTTCAATAGATAGTCAATGTGCTATCTTCAGTAGATAGTCAATGTGCTATCTTCAGTAGATAGCCAATGTGCTATCTTCAGTAAATAGTCAATGTGCTATCTTCAGTAGATAGCCAATACGCTATCTTCAGTAGATAGTCAATGTGCTATCTTCAGTATATAGTCAATGTGCTATCCTCAGTAGATTGTCAATGTGCTATCTTCTATTGATAGTCAATATGCTATCTTCAGTAGATAGTCAATGTGCTATCTTCAGTAGATAGTCATTGTGCTATCTTCAGTAGATAGTCAATGTGCTATCTTCAGTAGATAGCCAATGTGCTATCTTCAGTAGATAGTCAATGTGCTATCTTCAGTATATAGTCAATGTGCTATCCTCAGTAGATTGTCAATGTGCTATCTTCTATTGATAGTCAATATGCTATCTTCAGTAGATAGTCAATGTGCTATCTTCAGTAGATAGTCAATGTGCTATCTTCAATAGATAGTCAATGTGCTATCTTCAGTAGATAGTCAATGTGCTATCTTCAATAGATAGTCAATGTGCTATCTTCAGTAGATAGTCGATGTGCTATCTTCAGTAGATAGTCAATGTGCTATCTTCAATAGATAGTCAATGTGCTATCTTCAGTAGATAGTCAATGTGCTATCTTCTATTGATAGTCAATGTGCTATCTTCAGTAGATAGCCAATGTGCTATCTTCAGTAAATAGTCAATGTGCTATCTTCAGTAGATAGCCAATACGCTATCTTCAGTAGATAGTCAATGTGCTATCTTCAGTATATAGTCAATGTGCTATCCTCAGTAGATTGTCAATGTGCTATCTTCTATTGATAGTCAATATGCTATCTTCAGTAGATAGTCAATGTGCTATCTTCAGTAGATAGTCATTGTGCTATCTTCAGTAGATAGTCAATGTGCTATCTTCAGTAGATAGCCAATGTGCTATCTTCAGTAGATAGTCAATGTGCTATCTTCAGTATATAGTCAATGTGCTATCCTCAGTAGATTGTCAATGTGCTATCTTCTATTGATAGTCAATGTGCTATCTTCAGTAGATAGTCAATGTGCTATCTTCAGTAGATAGTCAATGTGCTATCTTCAGTAGATAGTCAATGCGCTATCTTCAGTAGATAGTCAATGTGCTATCTTCAGTAGATAGTCAAAGTGCTATCTTCAGTAGATAGTCAAAGTGCTATCTTCAGTAGATAGTCAATGTGCTGTCTTCAGTAGATAGTCAATGTGCTATCTTCAGTAGATAGTCAAAGTGCTATCTTCAGTAGATAGTCAAAGTGCTATCTTCAGTAGATTGTCAATGTGCTATCTTCAGTAGATTGTCAATGTGCTATCTTCAGTGGATAGTCAATGCGCTATCTTCAGTAGATGGTCAATGTGCTATCTTCAGTAGATAGTCAATGTGCTATCTTCAATAGATAGTCAATGTGCTATCTTCAATAGATAGTCAATGTGCTATATTCAATAGATAGTCAATGTGCTATCTTCAATAGATAGTCAATGTGCTATCTTCAATAGATAGTCAATGTGCTATCTTCAGTAGATAGTCAATGTGCTATCTTCAATAGATAGCCAATGTGCTATCTTCAGTAGATAGTCAATGTGCTATCTTCAGTAGCCTAGATAGTCAATGTGCTATCTTCAGTAAATAGTCAATGTGCTGTCTTCAGTAGATAGTCAATGTGCTGTCTTCAGTGGATAGTCAATGTGCTATCTTCAGTAGATAGTCAATGTGCTATCTTCAGTAGATAGTCAATGTGCTATCTTCAATAGATAGTCAATGTGCTATCTTCAATAGATAGTCAATGTGCTATCTTCAGTAGATAGTCAATGTGCTGTCTTCAATAGATAGTCAATGTGCTATCTTCAGTAGATAGTCAATGTGCTATCTTCAATAGATAGTCAATGTGCTATCTTCAGTAGATAGTCAATGTGCTATCTTCAATAGATAGTCAATGTGCTATCTTCAGTAGATAGTCAATGTGCTATCTTCAGTAGATAGTCAATGTGCTATCTTCAGTAGATAGTCAATGTGCTATCTTCAATAGATAGTCAATGTGCTATCTTCAGTAGATAGTCAATGTGCTATCTTCAATAGATAGTCAATGTGCTATCTTCAGTAGATAGTCAATGTGCTATCTTCAATAGATTGTCAATGTGCTATCTTCATTAGATTGTCAATGTGCTATCTTCAGTAGATAGTCAATGTGCTATCTTCAATAGATAGTCAATGTGCTATCTTCAGTAGATAGTCAATGTGCTATCTTCAGTAGATAGTCAATGTGCTATCTTCAGTAGATAGTCAATGTGCTATCTTCAATAGATAGTCAATGTGCTATCTTCAGTAGATAGTCAATGTGCTATCTTCAATAGATAGTCAATGTGCTATCTTCAGTAGATAGTCAATGTGCTATCTTCAATAGATAGTCAATGTGCTGTCTTCATTAGATTGTCAATGTGCTATCTTCAATAGATAGTCAATGTGCTATCTTCATTAGATTGTCAATGTGCTATCTTCAGTAGATAGTCAATGTGCTATCTTCAGTAGATAGTCAATGTGCTGTCTTCAATAGATAGTCAATGTGCTATCTTCAGTAGATAGTCAATGTGCTATCTTCAGTAGATAGTCAATGTGCTATCTTCATTAGATTGTCAATGTGCTATCTTCAGTAGATAGTCAATGTGCTATCTTCAATAGATAGTCAATGTGCTATCTTCAGTAGATAGTCAATGTGCTATCTTCAGTAGATAGTCAATGTGCTATCTTCAGTAGATAGTCAATGTGCTATCTTCAGTAGATAGTCAATGTGCTATCTTCAGTAGATAGTCAATGTGCTATCTTCATTAGATAGCCAATGTGCTATCTTCAGTAGATAGTCAAAGTGCTATCTTCATTAGATAGCCAATGTGCTATCTTCAGTAGATAGTCAATGTGCTATCTTCAATAGATAGTCAATGTGCTATATTCAATAGATAGTCAAAGTGCTATCTTCAGTAGATAGTCAATGTGCTATCTTCATTAGATTGTCAATGTGCTATCTTCAATAGATAGTCAATGTGCTGTCTTCAGTAGATAGTCAATGTGCTATCTTCAATAGATAGTCAATGTGCTATCTTCAGTAGATAGTCAATGTGCTATCTTCAATAGATAGCCAATGTGCTATCTTCAGTAGATAGTCAATGTGCTATCTTCAGTAGCCTAGATAGTCAATGTGCTATCTTCAGTAAATAGTCAATGTGCTGTCTTCAGTAGATAGTCAATGTGCTGTCTTCAGTGGATAGTCAATGTGCTATCTTCAGTAGATAGTCAATGTGCTATCTTCAGTAGATAGTCAATGTGCTATCTTCAATAGATAGTCAATGTGCTATCTTCAATAGATAGTCAATGTGCTATCTTCAGTAGATAGTCAATGTGCTGTCTTCAATAGATAGTCAATGTGCTATCTTCAGTAGATAGTCAATGTGCTATCTTCAATAGATAGTCAATGTGCTATCTTCAGTAGATAGTCAATGTGCTATCTTCAATAGATAGTCAATGTGCTATCTTCAGTAGATAGTCAATGTGCTATCTTCAGTAGATAGTCAATGTGCTATCTTCAGTAGATAGTCAATGTGCTATCTTCAATAGATAGTCAATGTGCTATCTTCAGTAGATAGTCAATGTGCTATCTTCAATAGATAGTCAATGTGCTATCTTCAGTAGATAGTCAATGTGCTATCTTCATTAGATTGTCAATGTGCTATCTTCAGTAGATAGTCAATGTGCTATCTTCAGTAGATAGTCAATGTGCTGTCTTCAATAGATAGTCAATGTGCTATCTTCAGTAGATAGTCAATGTGCTATCTTCAGTAGATAGTCAATGTGCTATCTTCATTAGATTGTCAATGTGCTATCTTCAGTAGATAGTCAATGTGCTATCTTCAATAGATAGTCAATGTGCTATCTTCAGTAGATAGTCAATGTGCTATCTTCAGTAGATAGTCAATGTGCTATCTTCAGTAGATAGTCAATGTGCTATCTTCATTAGATAGCCAATGTGCTATCTTCAGTAGATAGTCAAAGTGCTATCTTCATTAGATAGCCAATGTGCTATCTTCAGTAGATAGTCAATGTGCTATCTTCAATAGATAGTCAATGTGCTATATTCAATAGATAGTCAAAGTGCTATCTTCAGTAGATAGTCAATGTGCTATCTTCATTAGATTGTCAATGTGCTATCTTCAATAGATAGTCAATGTGCTATCTTCAGTAGATAGTCAATGTGCTGTCTTCATTAGATTGTCAATGTGCTATCTTCAGTAGATAGTCAATGTGCTATCTTCAATAGATAGTCAATGTGCTATCTTCAGTAGATAGTCAATGTGCTATCTTCAGTAGATAGTCAATGTGCTATCTTCAATAGATAGTCAATGTGCTGTCTTCAGTAGATAGTCAATGTGCTGTCTTCATTAGATTGTCAATGTGCTATCTTCAGTAGATAGTCAATGTGCTGTCTTCATTAGATTGTCAATGTGCTATCTTCAGTAGATAGTCAATGTGCTATCTTCAATAGATAGTCAATGTGCTATCTTCAGTAGATAGTCAATGTGCTATCTTCAGTAGATAGTCAATGTGCTATCTTCAGTAGATAGTCAATGTGCTATCTTCAGTAGATAGTCAATGTGCTATCTTCAGTAGATAGTCAATGTGCTATCTTCAATAGATAGTCAATGTGCTATCTTCAGTAGATAGTCAATGTGCTATCTTCAGTGGATAGTCAATGCGCTATCTTCAGTAGATGGTCAATGTGCTATCTTCAGTAGATAGTCAATGTGCTATCTTCAATAGATAGTCAATGTGCTATCTTCAATAGATAGTCAATGTGCTATCTTCAATAGATAGTCAATGTGCTATATTCAATAGATAGTCAATGTGCTATCTTCAATAGATAGTCAATGTGCTATCTTCAATAGATAGTCAATGTGCTATCTTCAGTAGATAGTCAATGTGCTATCTTCAATAGATAGCCAATGTGCTATCTTCAGTAGATAGTCAATGTGCTATCTTCAGTAGCCTAGATAGTCAATGTGCTATCTTCAGTAAATAGTCAATGTGCTGTAATCAGTAGATAGTCAATGTGCTGTCTTCAGTGGATAGTCAATGTGCTATCTTCAGTAGATAGTCAATGTGCTATCTTCAGTAGATAGTCAATGTGCTATCTTCAATAGATAGTCAATGTGCTATCTTCAATAGATAGTCAATATGCTATCTTCAATAGATAGTCAATGTGCTATCTTCAGTAGATAGTCAATGTGCTATCTTCAGTAGATAGTCAATGTGCTATCTTCAGTAGATAGTCAATGTGCTATCTTCAGTAGATAGTCAATGTGCTATCTTCATTAGATAGCCAATGTGCTATCTTCAGTAGATAGTCAAAGTGCTATCTTCAGTAGATAGTCAATGTGCTATCTTCAGTAGATAGTCAATGTGCTATCTTCAGTAGATAGTCAATGTGCTATCTTCAGTAGATAGTCAATGCGCTATCTTCAGTAGATAGTCAATGTGCTATCTTCAGTAGATAGTCAATGTGCTATCTTCAATAGATAGTCAATGTGCTATCTTCAATAGATAGCCAATGTGCTATCTTCAGTAGATAGTCAATGTGCTATCTTCAATAGATAGTCAATGTGCTATCTTCAATAGATAGTCAATGTGCTATCTTCAATAGATAGTCAATGTGCTATCTTCAGTAGATAGTCAATGTGCTATCTTCATTAGATTGTCAATGTGCTATCTTCAGTAGATAGTCAATGTGCTATCTTCAGTAGATAGTCAATGTGCTGTCTTCAATAGATAGTCAATGTGCTATCTTCATTAGATAGCCAATGTGCTATCTTCAGTAGATAGTCAAAGTGCTATCTTCAGTGGATAGTCAATGTGCTATCTTCAGTAGATAGTCAATGTGCTATCTTCAGTAGATAGTCAATGTGCTATCTTCAGTAGATAGTCAATGCGCTATCTTCAGTAGATAGTCAATGTGCTATCTTCAGTAGATAGTCAATGTGCTATCTTCAATAGATAGTCAATGTGCTATCTTCAATAGATAGTCAATGTGCTATCTTCAATAGATAGTCAATGTGCTATCTTCAGTAGATAGTCAATGTGCTATCTTCAATAGATAGCCAATGTGCTATCTTCAGTAGATAGTCAATGTGCTATCTTCAGTAGATAGTCAATGTGCTATCTTCAGTAAATAGTCAATGTGCTGTCTTCAGTAGATAGTCAA
Source organism: Amphiura filiformis (assembly GCF_039555335.1). Lineage (NCBI taxonomy): Eukaryota > Metazoa > Echinodermata > Ophiuroidea > Amphilepidida > Amphiuridae > Amphiura > Amphiura filiformis. Next base: position 43,715,027 of record NC_092640.1, on the reverse strand, counting down.
TGTGCTATCTTCAGTAGATAGTCAATGTGCTGTCTTCAGTGGATAGTCAATGTGCTATCTTCAGTTGATAGTCAATGTGCTATCTTCATTAGATTGTCAATGTGCTATCTTCAGTAGATAGTCAATGTGCTATCTTCAATAGATAGCCAATGTGCTATCTTCAGTTGATAGTCAATGTGCTATCTTCAGTTGATAGTCAATGTACTATCTTCAGTAGATAGTCAATGTGCTATCTTCAGTAGATTGTCAATGTGCTATCTTCAGTAGATAGCAATGTGCTGTCTTCAGTAGATATTCAATGTGCTATCTTCAATAGATAGCCAATGTGCTATCTTCAGTTGATAATCAATGTGCTATCTCCAGTAGATAGTCAATGCGCTATCTTCAGTAGATAGTCAATGTGCTATCTTCAGTGCAACTATTGCTTGTATCACAATTTCACAAATCTCTACTTTGGTCTGGTTAAATCACATCACATCAGATTGGGAGGGAAAAGGCATACATGCGAATCAAATAAAGAAAGGTAAGAGCTTTCTTATAAAAGTGAAGTACACTGTCGGGGAGTGAGCACTCCATGGAATTGATGCGTGGGGCGTCCAGAGGTTTACGGTTTACATAAACGAACCAGTGTTGCTAGAATTTGTCAGTACAGAGGTGCAGCAAAATGTGCGTACTATGCATGCCATAGCAATTACTAGGTATTTCAGTTCAAATCCATATACACACCACTAAGGGAGACATGATCTAAATTTCCCACACATAGGGAGTATGAATTTCAAATGGTTTTATCTGAGTTGGTAACCCCATTTGAAATCTACATCCATCTGTGTGGGAGATAAATGTTATGTCCATTTGAGTATGAATTTCTACTGGAATAGCCCAATGGCTTCTCGAAGAAACCCAATTTCCTAGGGGCCTAGACGCTTCCAAAATTCTGAAATTTATGTGAATTTACTGAAACCAGAAACCGAATTTTCCAGTTGGTTAAAAGACTATTATAAATGGTACTATTAATTGAACTTGCATTAGGTGCCTACATTAATAATTAATAAATAATACAATTTTGTTTTTAATTAGTATGTTCAGTTGTGGATCCCTGTAAAGCCCTCTGCCCAATAAAATATAAATTTAAATTAACATTATGCACTAGCATCATGGGGGAAGGGGGAGGTGCCCCCCTCAATCAGATTTGGTATGCACATCCTCCCCCCACTCCCCATCGGATTAATCATGCTACAATACTGCCTGGATAGTGGCAGGCCAATACACTTGCAGAGATGCCAACCCCTCCCCCTGGAAATTAATGAATTTTTTGTACCTATCAGTCTATAAACAAATTTGATAGCTTCAATGATTCAGGAAGGTTTTGTACCCATTGGTTGCATGTAATTCTAAAAACCTCACTGATTTCACCGACGTGTCCAGGATCTTTTCCTGCGGGGGGCTCAGCCCCTCTTTCAGATTTATGCGGGGGGCTTAATGGCTAAAATCGCCAAAAAATGACTGATTTTAGATGATTTTTAACAAAGTGCGGGTGTTCAGCACCCAAAGCCCCCTGGACACGCCACTGGATTTACGTGTGAAATGTTGGCATCCCTGCACATGAAAAGTTGTTAGGCACAGTGCTGGATGGTTTTTAAGGCAACCTGTCTAGTCCAATTATTTGCATAAATGGTGCCATTGGCATCATGTTAACTAACTCCATAACCTCTTTCATGTCTGTGGTTTTATTTGTCACATACTTTTGAACCAACTTGACATAAATGTGCCAAGTAATCACACTCTTATTTTTGCAAGGATTTTATTTTCACTATTTTCAAAATTGGTCATTAAAACACAAAAATAAGGACAACCACAAATAAAATTCTGCAATAGAGCGGCATTGTCCTTGATATTGACACAACAAAACCAATGACTTAACCATTTCCCAAATCTGAAACTTGTGAAAAAAAATCTACATGAAAAAATACATCATAATTATACAGCACATGGTTTCTAGTATCTTAGACGTGTTTATCCAACCTTTTTGGCGTGTAATTAAACTGAAAAATGTGTGGGACTTTCAGTATAGATTACCGGGTTGTCTGATATCTGTGTATGTGAAAGTAATAACTAGCAGGGGAAGATTACATAAGAATTTTTGTTTAGCAGATGCAAACTGAAACTCTTATACTCTTTTCAGAAACAATTTCCCATTTTTAGTAGATAATTAATGTGCTATCTTCTGTAGATAGCCAATAACTATCTTCAGTGACATGACAAAAGGCATTACCATGTACTCTGTATCTTTGTATAGGCTTTAGGTTATCACTACAGCTGTGCGTGCACTTAACACAAGTTAAACATCTGTGTAATTGGGGTGCCTAAATGGGTTTTGGATTGAATTTTTGAGGATCTAGTCTATCAATCATTATGTGAGGCAGAAAACTTTTGCTGATCACATTATCGCACCAGTACTGACACAAAACCTTCCCTCATCATTACCCATGTAGTATCGGGATGCCCACCTTTAATCATGTAATAAGCCCTGTTGACATTATAAATTCTGATTTTCGCTGAGCAGTGACACTTTGAATTGAACTCTTACCTCTCAGGGAAATCGCTTTAATTCATTCATTCATTATTGCAATTAGTATGTTTATCATTAGAAATATTTTAAATAAGTAATTTATGAAATAACCAAAATTGTTCTAGTAAAACATATTAAGTAATATTTTGCACACACAAAAAACAATTTTCCCAATAAGTTGGACGGCAAAGTGTCCCAAAACTGCATAAACCGTCCCACAATGCATTGCAAATTTTAATGCCAATTTGGCTTCAAAATGTTTACACTAATTCAATGTTGGAAACTAATACAAGCCTATTTTGCAAATGATCATTAAAAGTTTGAAATATTTAAGTCCCATAAACCAGGTATAATGTTGGTTTTATTTGTTTTAAATGAACATATTTTGATTAAGCCATTTTTCATTTTCTTCTTTCTTTCATGTGCTGTTCTACCTGTTGATTGAATAACATAGGTAAGTACAATCTTCATGATCTTTGGTAGTATTTAGTACTAGTAGTAAGCTTGTATCATAGAATTAGACAGGGAGAACTCGGTTTCTGCCCTATTGTGTGTCACTCATGGAGGGGAAATCCATAGGACATGTAGGAGTGCTCAGTAAGGGGGGCATGCCGTAAATATGGGTCCTCCTTTTCAGGCATCTGGGGTCCATTTCACTAAACCTTTAACCCTTTGTAACTCAAGTAAACGTTCGTAATGTTATGAATGCCTAATACTAGATGTAAGTTTACAAAGGATGCCTGTAGCGAATCCGTATTACTTATGAAGGATATTGTTCATATATTACTTACAAAGGATATTGTTCATAAGTAAGTTTAGTGAAATGGAACTCACTGAAGGTTACGCACAATTTCACAACTTACAAAGCTACTTAAAGTTTAGTGAAATGGATAACAATGATTCTTTCTCTATACAATTTGATATAAAAATGTGTAATTTTTTTTCTCAAAATTTCTTATAAAAAATACACCAATGTCACCTAGCTGGAGCTCAAATTAATCAAATGAAAAAAAAAAGGTTTTTATTGCCCACGAAGTGGGGGTTAAACTTTCAGCCCTCTCCTGGAAGTCAAATGCTACGTCCCTGAGATGCTATGGTACTTGGTGCATTCACCTATATTTAAATTAATTTATAAAAAGTTCATTCAGTGTTTAAATTGTGCCACTAGCTAAGTAACAAGGAAAATCCTATAGACTTTTATCTCATATTCCTCTTACTTTTCATGAATTGTTCTTCATTATTAGATTCCACTTTTTTGGTTCTTTGTTCGCTACATTGGATAACCTATTTGTATGCAAATTTGTCATGGGAATTTACAAACATACTACTCTTGATTTTTTGTATATAGACGTTGCCCTAGTTTACCAGAAACAAGCGTAACTAGTTCATATCTACATGTAAAATGGATAAATCATTCATATCCGGGAATTTTGTTTTTTATCAAACACAAAATTGTGAACATTAAGTACTGCACTGTGTTATTGCTTTGATTCCAGAAGTTAAGATCGAAAACCTTCCCATCTGTCAGGAATTTTATAACCTCCTTGTCTCAATACACTATAGACTATGCCATAGTGCATGCATATAAAGAATAAAACAAAAATAACTATACCCCTTTGGATTTGTTTCTATATTGCAAATATCATTTTGTCAATTGAAAATATTTTTGACATGCATCATCTTCAGACTCATAGCCATACCCAGTGGTTCTAATCCTACAGGTGTTCTGAATGGAGAGATTGTCGATTTCAAAAGTCGCAAAAATGAGCATCCTTTTACAGAAGGAAATCTGCATTCTGTTCATTTATCAGTGATTTAGGATTCAATCATGTTTCACCGTTGTTCATCACCGATTAACAAGCGATGCGGCGCGTCGTCTGAGTGGTTTACTTTGGCGAGGGCAGCTTTAGCTGCCCGATAAGTAAACCACGCAGACGCGCCTGACGCGAAGTTGAATCGGTGATGAACAACGATGAAACATGATTGAATCCTTTCAACAACGAAACAAGCTAAAGATGTCTAATTTACATGATTCTTTCATTCGGAATGTCCGTTTGTCATTGCCACTCAACCTTACAAAAAGATCGCAGTATTTCTCTGTTGATTGGCCTATCAGCAACAAAACTAAAGAATAAAGCGGTAATATTTAGCTGTACCGCCAACATAAGAGAGTTCATGTTTACACATATGTTCCAGGCATGACGAATTTTACGGCGCTCATGCATAACGCGTGCACGATAACCTTGCGTTCGGCGTATATACGCTTACTGAACTGTGGATTCATCACGGATTAACAACGGTTGGCTCCTGTACAAAGGTATAGGAAGAGTTGTTGAATCTCAATTTGACATTATGCCCTGCCTGTCTGATCAGAATAGAGCAATTGCAATCAGGCACTTGCATTATAATCAGGCACCCTGGTTCAGGAAAACTTGATTATAATCAGACAACCATTATTAGCAAGTACACTTGGATTACAATTGAATCACCTGGTATTTGGAAAATGTGCATTATAATGGAGTACTTGATATTAAATGTTTGCAACTTTTGAATTAGTGAACTCTTTCATTTAATCTGTGCTCATTCAAGAATGAAGTCAACTACAGGTATGAAATCGGTGTCTTTGATGCTATGAGTCTGCTGATGATGCATTCAAAAAATCTTTTTAATTGAAGAAATATAGAAACAAATCCAAATGGGTAGTTATTATTGTTTTACTCTTTACATGCGCATATTTTGGGGGGGCTAGCCCCCGGGGTAAAAGCAGGGGGCGGCCAAAATGAAGGGGCGGCGGAAGAAGAAGGGGCGGCAAAGACAGGGGCGGCAAAAACGAAAGGGGCGGCAAAGAGAATAAGTAAATAAAAAATGGCGGAAAAATTTGATAAAGCATAAAATTTTGTAAAAAAATGGTACTATACATCAAAATGTGCTGCTTTTAGGCGCTAGCGCCTGAAAGCCTTTTTTTTTGGTTTTTTTTTTTTTTGCTCTTCACTTTTCAAAAGAAAAAAAAAAAAATTGGGTCAACCTTTTCGGGCTGTTGAGGAAGGGGCGGCAAAATTGATTTTTCTTCAGCCCCTGGGTTGGGGCGGCCACGGTACGCCACTGCTTTAGAATGACCTTTCCCTGTGTTGTGTTGAGTTCAAAAATTAACTTTTGAGCCATGAATTGTTGAAAGGTGGTAACGGGCTTGGATAGCGACGTTTTCACTTATTTTTTGTGAGACCTGAGAGCACATCAGCCATATTGAACCAAAATTATTTGATATCAGAAGGCCATTCCTCATATTCAGAATGCAATTTGATATGTCTGATGTGCTCTCAGGTCCCACAAAAAATACTGTGCAAAGGTTACCCAGTACTATCCGATTCCTTAATAAACTGTACATGAAATTAGGCTATATAGGGAATGCAACTCGCCCACATTTTTGTATTTGATCAAGAGTGGATTCAAATTGGATTTGTTAAGCAGGAATTGATCTCCAGTTTGACTTTTAAATGTTTTAGTGTGTTTTTAATCATCATGAAAAGAATTCTTGCATATTTTGCAAAAATATATTCGTAAACACGTTGAGAGTCAATGAACTGAGGTATGTTGAGATTTGAGATGAAGTGGAGGATGAATGAAGAGGATAAAATAGATAATAGAAATTGATTGGTAAACAGAAAAACCTTGAACATATCTGGAAGTGAATTTAAAATTGGATTGTGATTGTAGGATAAACACGGTAAATTACTTGTGAGTCAATTGCATGTGCTGATAATTATGTTGATGTGTCTAATGCATGAGCATGTACCAAATTAACATGTCTGAAGAAACACAACCAGAGGTGGTCCCAGGATTTGTTTGGCAGGGGCGTAGCAAGCAGGGGACAGGGTGAACGAAGTCCATGCGCCTGAGGGTTCAGGGGCCCGAGCACAAAAGCGAAAATTAGATAAGAGCTGATAATGGAGAGGAGGGCTGGATTTACCATTGGGCCAGATGGGCGCGGGTCCAGGGCCCCCAAAATTTGGGGCCTAAAAATTGCCCTATGCATCTTTCTTTTAACCCCAATAACAGCATGTTTTTTGGCCAATATAGGCAAAATTGTCCACGCTTCGCGCGCATTCAGATAGCAACATTCATGTTGATCTGGGGCTAAAATAGTCTGAAATTGAATTTTTACATGTGCTTTGCACGCAAATGTCCTAGTAAAATAGAAACAAAATATGTTAGTACCCCTCTATATTATACGTAAACCAAAACTTGGCACATGCCTTCCTCGGCATGTGAGTTCAGGGCCTCCAAATTTTGGCTTGGCACAGGGTGCCCATATTTAAGGTAAATCCCGCCCTGGTTAAAAGGGCCCATACTACTCCTTGTCCATGGGCTCCTGATGCTCTTGCTACACCCCTGTTGTTTGGTCAGGGGACACATACACATTACACAGGGATGTAAATTTCAGTGGGTGGGGGCAATTTTAAAATTTGCTTAAAATTTGTGCTCTTTCCCAAAATAGTACTTTCTATTTTTAAAAAGTTCTTGTTTTCACTAGAGAGCTTTGTAGAACAATGCCCCATTGCCATAAAATGCTGCCATTGACATAAACATGTTGACATGTTCAGAGTCGTTGAACTAAGGTAGGCTGAGTTTGAGATGAAGTGGAGGTTGAACGAGGAGGACAAGTGAGACAGTGGCGTAAGCTGCAGGGGGGGGGCAACCTGGCAAAATTTGCCTATTTGGGCCCCCGCCCCCTAGTGCAAGGAGAAAAGAGGGAGAAAGAGGAAAAAAGAGAGGAGAGAGAGAGGGGGAGAAGAGGGGCAGAGAGATGGCGAATCCATACGATATGGGCCCCCGCCCCTCCCCCAAGTGCAGGGAAATTTGGTCTGATTTGGGCCCCCGCCCCATACAGGCTTGCCCCCCTTGGAAAAAATCCCAGCTACGCCGCTGACGTGAGATAGTAGAAATGATTGGTAAACAGAAAGACCTTGAACACGTCTGGAAATGAATTCTAAACTTGGTGTGTGATTATTGGGTAAAATGGGAGATTGATTGTGAAAAGGTAAATGAGACGAATCCAATTGCATGTGCTGATATGTTGATATGTCTAATGTACATGAAAGCACATCGAAAACACTGGATAAAGAAACTCAAGTAAAGGTGACACCAGAATTTATTCTTGAGGAGCATGGGCAATGGCTGTACTAGGAGTTTTTTTTTGGGGGGAGTAAATTTCAGGGGGGGCAAAATTGCCTCAAAAAGTAGAAATTTACGTAATTTGGGGGGGTTGCCTTAAAAGTTGGGAGGGGAAATGCCCCCAAGTGCTGCCACTGAGTATGGGGATATGAATGATGTGAATCCAGTGAAGGCAAATATCTGAAATGTATCTAAATTTCAGCACATTTATTCCAAAATAGTGAGAAAAAATTTAACGCTCTCCACACCGATGTTGACTGCAGACGACAAGTTCTAAATTTTTTATTTTTTTATTTTTTCAGAATTGTACATTTTCATAACCATCTTTGGATTCAGCATGAAAAATGCATTAAAATGAGTACAAACAAGCCTAGTATTGGTTCAGTGGTTCTTGAGATAACTTTTGATATTTTGCGAAAACGTTTTTATGTTAAAGCCTATGGCTACTCAGCCAGTACACAGGGCATTAAGAATTAGGAGATTGCAAAGCTGGGGGTAAAAGCCAGAGGGATGCCCATGGTTCTGTTACTGAATACAACCATAAAAACTCACAAAAAGCAATTTTACATGTCATACACACGTTTATCGCGGCATATTGCTTCAGGAGTGCAATTAGACGCATCAAATTACCCGCAATTCAATTTTCTATCTTCAGTAGATAGCTGTAAAACAGATTTTTTTCCAGGTGTGCAGACAAAATTATTGTAAAATCGTCCTGCTGACCCATTTGAAGAATGACTTTCTGGGACAATTCACTGTCGTAGTGCACGTTAGTAACCATTGGTTACTGCTCCAAGCCAGGGCTCATACACCTGTTCCGAATTTTGGCCATATAGGCTTTGTGTTGTGATCATTTCGATCAGTGGTTCGCAACAAAGAAAGTGTGATCCAGTTGGCCTAGCAACGGTCATATTGTAACGTGCACTACGACAGCGAATTGCAATGCTAAATTGGGGTTAAAGGTGGTCTACACAAATCAAAAGGAAGATGCGCATTGTTTTCCCCTAGCTGGTACATTTAGGGTACATCTGGTGCAGTGATCATTTTGTATAATAATTGCTATCTTCAGTAGACAGCACATGTCAAGTATGTTTTCCATAAACTAACAGACATTTGTAATAATCTTCTTTATATCATAATACTAATCATGGCGTGTCCGTCTCTCTGTCAGCACAAGGCTATCGCGGCGAAGCGGAGCGCATCGCGTCAGCGCTTGAGCAGTGCGCTATCGCAGAAAAGTGCTAGAGTACCGACCGGCGTAAAAGTAGCATCAGAAATCATTACAGTGTGGCTAATCGTGCAGGTGCATCTCATCAGATCATGGGCCTATTTTCAACACATATTTCAATACGGCACACGTACAGAGGCCTATTGCAGCAGAACATGACTATTTCCGGGGTGCAACATATGAATAGGAGAAACTTAGAAACTACCCCTAAAGAGAGTTCTATCACGAGAACCACCCAACCCGAGAACCGCGAAATCTAGTAGCATATAATAGGCCTAAATCTAAACATATCAGGCATGCTATCTCTCTAGTATAGATATCATTTGTCACTATACAAATATTAACTGTCCATAAGTTTGATGCTAATCAACCAAAGAAATGTTTAGAATTTATGTATGAAGGATATAAATATATTCAACAGGTAGGCACTTTATTTTGCTATCAACAGCATGTACATTGTGGAATAACCAGCATCTTTTAATTAAGGTATAATGTTGCATGCCTTTGTATAAACTCCAGACATTCTATTAATATATTTATATATTGTTTCCTGAAGCATATAAACACATCACAAGAATAAGTCCCCCCTCACCATTTCGTCATATCATTGTAAGGTTACATTAGAAATTTAGGGATTCAATCATGTTTCACCGTTGTTCATCACCGATTAACAACGATGCGTCCCGTTGTCTGCGTGATTTACTTCGCTCGGGCAGCTTTAGCTGCCCGATTAAGTAAACTATGCAGACGCGCGGACGCGAAGTTGTTAATCGGTGATGAACAACGGTGAAACATGATTGAATCCCTTTCAACTAACGAAAGAAGCTAAAAATCGTATAATTCACGATTATTTTACGAGTAATGTCAGTTAATCATTGCCACTCAGCCTTACAAAAACTTTGATGATTTCTCTTTTGATATCAGCAATAGAACTACAGAATAAAACAGCAATGTTTAGCCGCTTCCTGATAAATACTGAATTCAACTTGTAAGCTGGCATACGCACAAAGGTTCCAGGCATGACGAATTTTACTGGCGCTCTCGTGTAGCGCGTAGTCTCGCTCACGTTCACAGTATACGCTACATTAAAAGTGTTGGTTCATCACGGATTAACAACGGTTGGCTCCTGTACAAAGGTATAGGAAGAGTTGTGTGAAAATGAAAGATGTCCATGACTATATAGCTGAATGAGCCCAAATGCAAGTCAAAAAGTACCCTTTTCAAAAGTCACAAAGTAGGCCTGTGCATGTCACAAAAGTTGATTCATGGCTTGATACTAATGAAAAAACACATGTGGTTAAATGCAGTTTAAAATCCCCACCAAGTGAACATTTACTCTAATTTGTAATCAGTTTATGCAAGTCCCCTTCAGAGCTCAGCACAATGAGTTGTAAGGTGGCTAGTCCCATTCCTTGTCCCAATACAATTTGCAGTTAACAAGCAAAGGCCTACTGATTGGATTTTGTGACTTTTGGAAAGGGCTGTTTTTGTCTACCATTTGGGCTCATCATTCAGCCATGACATTATGGTCATCTTTCATTTTCACACACCACTTAGTAAACAGTCATATAATTATTTCTAAGTTATATTTATTGGTACGAAATTTTATGACAAAATGTTGAGAGGGGGACTTATTTCTTGTGATGTGTTTAGTAAAAACATTTACTATATACTTTATAAATATTTCTCATTGGTCATTTGCGCCAGCGTCCATGTGTGGTATTTTGACTACTAACACACATGCGCATAATCACACAGATTCAGTGAAATAGCAAAAACTACCACACCCCTACTGTCACACGATATCGCGACAGTCGCGTTGCCATTATTTTGACTGTAGGAGTCGATTCAATTTGGATGATTCTGTTGATGCACCTACGCAACATAATAGTGTCTGCTAGTCGGTCGTTCACTAAAGTTTGTTCGGCTTATATAAGGCGGAAATTATTTGGCTTTTGTTACAGCGTGCCTCAATAAAGTCCCAACTCACGCCAGTCACACATTATGCAATGCACAACTAGCGTAAGCACTGCTCCCAACAGCGTGCACGCCATTCTATATCAATACATGGTGTTATGAGTCTTATTTTTTCTGCCTTATAGGCTATAAGTGAAAAACATTAGTCGGTTGACTAATATGAAACAAGGTTTTTGTGTATCAAGTACATAAAAGAAAATAGAAATAACAGATATGGTTCTTGTTCTTTGTTTATACAAATACACCTATGATAGTGAAAATATTTATTTAAGGTATTGTTAAAACAAATACAACATATTTGGGAAAGTAGTGAAAACTATGGGTCCCTCAGTGTTGGCTGATTTTGACTGCTTCCCTCTGCTGGCACATTGGGACAGTGGCGTAACTAGGGGACGGGGGGGCAACATGCCCTGGGCGCTACCACTAGGGGGGTGCCAAATCGGCCTCACTTAAAAATATATTGAACCTACCATTTGGCATGCATGAGCATGATTGCAATTTCATGATGTCTTATTATTAATTATTAAAATACACCCCTACATCTCGGGTGGGGGGGGGGGTAGGGGCACCAATTTCGTTTCTTGCCCCTGGCACTACCAACCCTAGTTACGCCACTGCATTAGGAAGTAGTCGGCCAACACCTCAGAATCAGTAGTTTTCACTACAACCCTCTCAAATCATGTGGTTTCATAATACCACATATGCTATCTTCAGTAGACAGCAAATGGTCAAAATATATGATTTTGAGTTTGCTTGACAAATGACTCACTTAGCTGGATTACATCACAATTTTCTAGCAAAATGATCTTTTAGTTTTATAGGGCTTACGGTTCTCAAGACCATTTTATTAAAATAGTGCAAGTGAAAAAAATCATGTACAAACATAGGAATGTCAAAAGTCATACTCGTATGTGCGTGCTTATCTTAAGTTTATCTACAATGAGTAAATTCTACACCTTATCTGCAAGTTGGACAATTAATCAGACACTGTGTAGAATAATGAAATAGCGTAGACGGAAAACATGAAATTCCTCACACCACCAGGTAAACTTTTGCAGTTCCAGTAGTTTACATTGTAACATGTCATGTGATGGTTGAGGGTAAAAGCTGCTGCATACAGAATCAGTGGAGTTTGGTGTAAAATCTGTGAAACAGAGTGTCTTTTGCTCCTAGTATAATTATCCAGGAACAAATGAGTGTGTAGCGCATGTTTTTGCACAATGTTTTAAAGCTAAAATGCTCAAATATGAGGTCAATTTGGACAAAAATACATATTTGTGTGATAATCGGGAGAGAATTTGTTGAGAGATGAGATCATTTATTAATGGTTTGTTCTGTCTATGGTCTATGGCTCAGACTTTCATTTGGAGATGTCAGTGAAAATTGGAATGAAAGAAGAATGAGCATACCTTGGACAAGTGGTGTCCTCGGGTGTGGGGGGCACAGGTCTCGATTCCCCTGACTGTTCAAAAATGTTAGGCTCTCTTCGCTCTCCGTAATAGGTAAATCCTGAATGTTCACCTGACCGGGTATATTTCCCCGACTTACCAGCCAATCCCTTTGTGTACGCCACTGCCTTGGACTAACTTCTCTCCCCTTCTTGATGTGCCATAACTGACTCCAAGAAAGACAGGAATCACAACAACAATTCTTGCCCAATATGCAAATTTTAAGCTGAAACATCAAAAAATGTTTTTTTCGTTCTAAATTTATCATCTCCAGATCTAAATATCACAAAACGTATATAAGAGAACATAGTGAATGGATTTCAATTTTCATTTCCCATCAGTCTACAACAGACAAGATATCTTACACTTCCCACAATGCATTTCTGTTATTTCAACTTTCAGTAACCATTTGCTATCTATAGTGCAGCATGGGTGGATGGTGACAAATAGCAGTGGCGTACCGTGGCCGCTCCTACCCCGGGGGCTGAAGAAAATTCAATTTTGCCGCCCGCTTCCTCAACAGCCCGAAAAGGTTGAACCAATTTTTCACATTTTGATGTATAGTACCATTTTTTTTAAAAATTATTATACTTTTTCAAATTTTTCCGCCCTTTTTTCTTTACTAATTCTTTTGCCGCCCCTTCTTCCCCCGCCCCTCTTTTTGCCGCCCCTTCTTCCACCGCCCCTTCATTTTGGCCGCCCCCTGCTTTTACCCCGGGGGCTCGCGCCACCAAAGCCCCAAAAAAATATGCGCATGAATAGTATACCTCAATGAACAGAACACATCCAGATCTTGCAAAATATGTTTATTCTGTGATGACTACCGACCCATGTTTAGCCACAATAGCCAGTCTATTCTCAATATGAAAACAAATGGAACCTGACAGATTAATGTCCTTTGCTATAATCAGATGATGCATCATGTTGCAATGGATTCTGGGAAGGGTAAAATATCTTCTCTGGATCTACAGTCATAACTGATAAAAGCATAAAGTAATACTATCTAAATATGCAGGAGGTTTCTGGTAAATGTAATGAAGTAAATTGAACCCATATTACCTTTGTGTGTGTGTGTGTGAATAGCAAATGGACGGTCTTGAGTTATTCAATGTATGCACTATCACTATGGACCACAATGGCCTCATCCCAATGGCATAGTTCAATAACCTCAATTAAACAATCATAGTGCAAAATTTGACCTCAAGTTTCAGAGTATGAGTTTTTGTACCCAAATTTTCAAAGGTCATTCAATGAATGTGCAAATGTATTGGGGTCAAAGAACTGTGCCTTGATAGATGAGCATGTTGTGGATCATAGTGTATGTTGTCACCATCAGGATAAAAGCATAAATACATAATATTTGAATCTCAGGTATTGTATCAATGCAAATTCCCTGTGTCTTATATGCACATTTAGATGCATATTTTTTGCAAAGTAGGGATGATAAAATGAATGGATAGATTTATAGACTGATCATGGCTCTTCCAGTTGAAATCCCTACTCCCCTATGGAAGCACAAGACATGATCTTAATCTTCAAAACAGGGAGTGTGAATTTCAAATGGGGTTACCTGAATGGGTGACTCCATTTGAAATTCACACTCCCCTGTGTGGAAGATTAAGGTCATGTCTTCCACAGGGGTGTATGGATTTCAACTATAATAGCCCATCGCAGGACTTTATATCCTTGCAAATGGATGTTCCATGTTACCATTATTAAGCACATTGATGATATACGGTTACCATGGTTACAAGACATCCAGGAATATTTTGATAAAGAGATAAAACAAGCCCCTTGAGGAAAGACACTTGTGATACACCATAGGCCTTCAAAAAAAGCCTATGGATACACTGACCAAGGATGGGGTTACTTGAAGACATTTGTTATGGTTGCTCATTGTTGTCCTTTACAAACTGTATCAGTTTGATTTGTTTTAATAGAATATTACTATATTCTGAACAAAATTATTGGGTTTACAATTAAATTGACATTTTGTTTTTTGATTCCCCCTTTTGGAAGATTTCCGTGTGGTAAAAAGATGATTACAAAGAAAATACCACTTAAATGTTTGAATCAATTCTCGCGATTCCAAATACAGCGCGCCACCTACGATCACGCCTGGCTGATCTACTTCGCGCAGAGCATCATGGGTAAAGGTCGACATCCATGACGCGTCGACGCGACCAAAGCTTAAAGACCTGAAAGTGTTTTTCTTTTCTTGTAAGCGAGCCTAAAGTATTTCCCAAAGCGCCTCGGAAAGTTAGGAAAAGTTTGAAAATAAGTTGATGCCCATTATTTTGTGTGGGAATAGGCCTAACACTCTGAACATTCACAGAGGTAGGCCTAAACCATGACTGTCGAAATTTACTTTAAAAAGGAGCCAGAAATGAACGCGACGATGAACCATCGACCGAGGAAACGGAAACGAGTGTTGCTATCGATTACTCATTACTCAACCACTTTTGTTTATTTACGTTGATGATGATCAGCTGTTGATTCAACCCTCCGGCGATTTTTTTTCATTTCTGGCTCCTTTTAAAGTAAATTTCGACAGTCATGGTTTAGGCCTACCTCTGTGAATGTTCAGAGTGTTAGGCCTATTCCCACACAAAATAATGGGCATCAACTTATTTTCAAACTTTTCCGAACTTTCCGAGGCGCTTGGGAAATACTTTAGGCTCTCGTTTACAAGAAAAGAAGACACTTTCAGGTCTTTAAGCTTTGTTGTAAGTAGGCCTATAATAGACTTGATTTAAAAAAATATGATTGGGGATAGGCCTACTTAGACCCTCATGCATATATCCTTAAAAAACCCAAATTTTTAAACCTTGTTTGTTTTAAGTAAAGTAGGCCTAATTCTCAATATTTATAATAACGAAATATTCAATACATATTTTAACAGCATGAACAGCGTAAAGCATTGTTTTTTTAATACGATTAAAACGTTTTCGAATTTAAAATGTACTCTATTCCTATTCAACCATCTACGGTTAAAACTCGATATTAAAAATGTTGATGTCTCTGATCGACCATCTAGGCCTATAAACCCGATGTCAAAATGCCAATTTTCGAGTTTGGGTAGGCCTAATAGCAAATGCTTTTGATGCAAGACAATTTCAAACAGGAAATTTAATCTCTAAAACACAAATTCGTGCCTTTTTTTTTCTTGTTTGGAAACTTTTCCCATAATTATTACCATGCGTGATACGTGATTAAGATCAAAGCTTTTGGTTTTCATAAAAGTTTTGAACGCTTGTCTTATTTTTATTTTTATTATTTTTTTCCTAGGCCTATAGATGTTTTACATTTATAACCTTTTACAAACTTTAATAAGTATGAATTAATTGTTTTAAAGCATTTTTCGTGTGACGTTTTGAAACGCTCTTTGTAGCATGATGTAGGCCTACTGTATGAGGGCCCCTCAATAAATTTGGTGCGGGGGCTCGAATAGGCTACCTTCTGTATGAATAGGCACGTTTTCATTTTCATTTAGGCCTATAATGGCCTCCAAACTATTTGTTAAGCATGTTAAGTTATCTTGTTTTTGTCAAAAACATCAACTGCAAATTGTCCCTTATTGTACAGTATATCCTTCACTGTAAATCGGTGTGTGTGGGGGGTGGGGTGTCCCGGTTCGCCCCTTCAGTCTCAAATGAAGCAGGCCTAACCTAAACAATGCGTCCATCCCCAGATTTGACCTCTTTACTTTGTAGGTTGAGTCCTTGATCCATGGGCCTGATCCATTATTTAATATGCAAGAAATGTTGACCCGAATTTAAACCTTTCCAATTTGGCCAAAGTCCACAATGCCGTAAAGGTTGGGCTACACTACAGTTCAGTTCTTTTCACAGTGTTGACTTATAATTTCATGAGAAAGACATGAAAAAAACATGTATAGACCTAGGCCTAGGTGTTTAAAATTGTCCAATTGAATATTTAGTCGAAAAAGTTTTTGATTTTTCAATGTTGTGCCGACCGATAATATGACTTTAAAAAACTCATTCCAACCAACGTGTGCTATTTGGGAGTAGGCCTAGGCCTATATTAAGAGTAAATTTCCTTGGGTTATGAATTATTAAAGGAGAAAGAAGAAATAAAGATGGTATGACATGCAAGAAAGCGGAAGTAAAAATAAAATATGAAAAAGAAACATGAATTAATATTAAAATCGGGCATGACAATTGTCAAATTTAAACCTTAATTCTGACACGATCTGGTTCATGGGGGCCAAAGGAGGCATTTTTGACAATTGTGTTACTGTAATTATTATAGATTACACGTACAATAGGCTATAACCTTAATTCTGACATGATCTGGTTCATGGGGGCCAAAGGAGGCATTTTTGACAATTGTGTTACTGTAATTATTATACATTACACGTACAATAGGCTATCATTTTAAACTGAAAACACACACGGTCTAGCATACTTGGTTCTAAAGTTATGAAGTTTTTTCATGCATATTTTCTTGATATGCCTTAAAATAATGATCTTTTAAAATTCATGCACTCTTTTGCAGTTTGAAACTTTCTTCATCTTTATTATAATGCTAGAACTCTATGAGGTATTGCTGAACTTAGGCATTAAAGTCTCAAATTGAAATATTAACAAAAAATAAATGTTATTTTTATGCGGTAGGCTATGCCTACAAAGTGTTTTTATTGCGATCGTAATTTTTTAATGTTTGATAGTAGGCCTAATATAATTAAAAAATACAAATTTAGGCTAAAAATAAAATAAGGACAAATCAAACAATTACAATAATAACAAAAACGGCAAACCAATGTGATGCATGTTTATAAGTAATGAGACATTAAGAATCTTTTTAAAATTTACTTGACTATTTCTTTGCTGTAGGCCTATCCCTTGCGGGCGGCCGCTATGCGTCTTCGTAAAAAAAAAAACATTTTTAGAAAATGTAGGCCGATTACAAAAACGCAACACCTATTATAGTATGGATGTTCTAGTGCTAGTGTTATATTATTATCGTATTGAACAAACAATAAATTCAGACAGAATTAAAACAATTTATTCTAATAACCAAAATAAAACCGATGCGTTTTCCATTAAAAAAGGACAGGCCTAGGCCTACTTCGCATTGACTAGGCTCGCGCGTATCGGGCTGAAAAGCATCGTAAAGTTTAAAAACAAAAAAGGCGGTTTTAGAAAATGTATAACAAAAAGGAAACACCTAGTATCAACATCAAGTTGCGGGTTTTAGAAAAGGACATCTGTGAATATCAAACTGCAATATTTCACTTCAACACAGAAAATCTCAAAATTTTTAAAGTACTATAAAACATTGTGTTTTTAGAGTAATAATCACAAACATGGTCAGCTATGGTTGATGAAAAAGGATGTCGACCCCAGACACGGAAAATGGCAATTTTCACTGCCGTCGTTGGTGGCGCGCTGTATTTGGAATCGCGTCAATTAAAAGGGCATCTCGTGATCCACAGTTGAGATTTTTATATCACTGGAAACCTCTGGCTACATAATGTTTATGTACAAAAAATTTCTTGTTGATTAATTCGTTTAGCAAAGATACCGTAAAATTTGAATTTCATTCTGCTATACCAGAACAAAATTCTGGTATACCAGAACACATTGTCTATAGAGCAGTGTAATACACATAATCATGCATAACTCGCAAATGCAAAATTGGAATCAACTGAAATTTTGGGAATAAGCTTTTTGTGTGGATATCTACTGAAAAATGTCATAAAAAGAGGATGCTAAGGAAAGCCTAAACTTTGACTGGATAAAGATAAGTACTTCTGCTTTGTATGCCCAAAGTGCTAACATTATAGGACAACAAAAATTACTCAATAACACTGAAAGGTGGTACTATTTGAAAAATGATGCAAGAAAGCAGGGTTGACAATTTTTGTATCTATTTTTTTTTAATAAAAAAAAAAGATTTATTTGATTTAAAATCAGATTTTTCGATGTAAATCGATTTTTTTTTTAAATTCCAAGAACTGCTATCTCCATGATAGTCAAAAGAGACAAGTGGAATGTCGCACAATTCTAATTTACAAAAAAATCAAAACATGTTTTTACATTTGAAAATTTCAAAGAAATAATTTGGTAAAATCTTGGCAAAAATCTGTTGAATTCTGCACCTTGAAGATGAACTTTTATTTTAATTGCACCCAAAAGGTGTTTAAGCATTAAAAATGAAGGAAAACGGTCAATTTAAGAAAGGAGTTAAAAAATTGAAAAAGTTAATTTAAATCACTGATTTAAATCAAAATTGATTTAGATTTAAATTGTGTCAACCCTGCAAGATAAGTACATGTATGATCTTTTAAATGCCTCATCTATTAGCTCCCCTGTGTAATGTCATGTATAAAAATGCGCTTATGAAGATGAGGAGATGAGGCTTTGTTGTGCTGAGTCCTCATTTATGCTGAAATAGTAAAACAGAATTATACAGGAGGAGGATTAGTGCCAGAAAGCAATAGCAATACTATAAGCATTATGACAATTATCTGTATTCTATATTGTATACATCTCAAATCATGACACCTGGCAGCTATTGTAGATACACTATGGACCACAATGGCCTCATTCCAATGGTATAGTTCAATAACCTCAATTAAACAATCATAGAGCAAAATTTGACCTCAAGTTGCGGGGTATGAGTTTGTGTACCCAAATTTTCAAAGGTCATTCAATGAATGTGCAACTGTATTGGGGTTAAAGAAATGTGCCCTGATAGATGAGCATGTTATGGATCCTACTGCGCCTTTTTGTCCTTAAATCATCAAAATTACACTGATAGGAGGCTGGTCCTGTCCTAACACCAATGAAAACAAGATGGACTGTTAGAATTGCTCTGCCATGACCTTTACATATCTTTATACCAATAGAACAACACTTTCTGTAGCGTAGATAATTAGT
This sequence comes from Amphiura filiformis, assembly GCF_039555335.1. Lineage (NCBI taxonomy): Eukaryota > Metazoa > Echinodermata > Ophiuroidea > Amphilepidida > Amphiuridae > Amphiura > Amphiura filiformis. Next base: position 43,695,728 of record NC_092640.1, on the reverse strand, counting down.
ACTGGAATCATTTATCATCTGTAGGCATTTATAACCAAGCAAGCTTAGTTTGCTTAACTTAGATTAGTCACAGCATCTCAGAAGAAATATAAGTATGCACGGTGTTGGTGATCAAACATAACTGCTGTACACATGGCAGGAAATTCAGACAAGCATTTTATTTTGCACTTTGCATGGTTAATTTCAGAACTGTAAATTTAATCCTTGGGCACTATTGCCTTTCTTACAGAGCCCCTAATTGGTTGATTACATAATGTAATCTTCTGAGTAACCAATCAAAAGAGAGCTTTTAGATATCTTAGCAATGTTAAGCTTTAATCCCATCAGCCCTACTTACTATCCTTACCATATCTCTGATTGGCTCAATATCTGATATAGGCGTCTTTGTAACCAATCAAATATAGTCAGGCCTGTAACCAGGATTTATGGGGGGGGGCTGATTTTGAAAAGGTGGACTTTTTTTCTTCAAAATTTGGACATTTTGGACTGCGGGCAGATTTTGAAAAAAAATACTTTTTTTCAAAAATTTGGACCTTGTTTGACCAAAAAGGCATAAAACCCCTTATTTCTTTGCTCGCTACACTCGCAAATGGGACTTAGAGGCCTGAAAATAGTGTTAGAGTTCCAATAATTCTGTTGGCATAGTGACCATGGGGTTACATTTAGGGTTTAATATATAGCTCTTTGAAACTGTAAACCTTTCAAACGGCATAACTTATCTGATGAATTAGTAATTTCATGATAGTCTGATCTTTGCAAAATTTATCCATATTTGCATGAAAATTTCCTAATCGTGAAATGTCCAAAGTTTTTTTTATTTTTAAGACATTTCTAGCCTTCCATGGCATCACATATCTTTCAAGATGTTGAACCCATAGCTGAACGCAAATATTGACCATCGCAAAGGCAGATGATATTTATTATCGATTTTAGCCATACTGGGTCAGTATGCAGACATTGGCATGCATAGTCAGGGCAAGGACTGCATTAATTCTGCAGGAGAGATCAAAATACCTTGAAAAATAATGGGAGGTTACATTGTAGTTGAATATGCTGAAACAGAAAATATGTGACGTGTCATGTCAAAAGGAGACACTTTTGGGCAGGATCATAAGTGGAGAAATAACCAAAAATCTGTCTGGGGTGATTTTTCCACAATTTGGGTTTGTTGTGAATTTGTGATGTTATTTATGTTAAAAATATTGTCTGATAGTTTCAGACCGGAATATAACTGGCATCTTGTATTTTTTGAGACATTTTTCAAGGTAATTCCTACTCTCAATATTGTCAATAATATTTTTAAAGGCCGATATCTCAATTTCCAATTTTGTAATACCATAACTTACGAACTCAATATCTTCACTTAGAAATGTCAGATTTCATTGGGGAAAACGGCCTTGTGTAGCAAAATATCTCTATATTTAAGATATGTAAAAACCTTAAAATTGATAACCTACCCAAAAGTGTCTCCTTTTGACATGACACGTCACATATATCTATGGCCTACGTTTGATGAAGGAAACACAAAAAAAAAACATTCTTGCAACATTGCTATCATGCATCTGCCATGACAGAACTGTAGCCATTGAATGCACCCCTCCTGGCTAATATCCTATGTAATCCATCAACTTGCATTTTTTTCAGGGGTAAATGCAAGAACATATGCACACAGACAAGCAACTTATAGCTGCCCTCTGCATTACTACAGTGAACCAATCAATGGTCCAATTTTATAATATTTTTTGTCGAAGGAACTGCCTCAGATGGGTCAGTGGGCATCAGAAAGCAGAAGAAATCAACAGCAAAGGGAATTAACCAAAATATGTGATGCGATCAAGCAAAATCAGTCGTAACTCGGAAATAATTAATTTTCAGTTTCTTATAGGATAGTAAAAAGCATTTACAAAGCTGTATTTTGCAGAAAACCCCATTGAAATTGAACAACTAGTTCCAAAAATAAAAAGAAAAAAAAAATTAAAGAGTTTCCAAAACAAGAGGAAACAAAAGGAAATATTTCCTTTGTTTGGTTATATCTCAAAATCAATATTTCCAAGTTCCGACTGATTTTGCTTGATCGCATCACATGTCAATGAAGCTTGGCTTGGCCATATAAAGCACAGGCTAGTTTTCTCCTCCTAAGAGTTTGAGAGGGTAGGGTACTCAACTTTGGTACTCAACAATATTTGGTATTCATTCACTTTGTTGCCTTTGAGAGTCTGGAAGTGCATGTAGGATTCATATTTATACCAATTATATGAACTGAGACCCAGATTTTGAACCAAATTTGAAAAATTTTCTCAAAATTTGTGTATTTTTAAGAAATTTTGAAAAATGTATATCAATATATCAATTTTACACCAAAAATCAAATACTTGGAAGCCCGAAAATGAGACCCATTACATCTTCTTACCGTAACAATTTGATAGTAAGCATATGTGCATATTAACGAGTTGCTCGGACAAGAACAAATTGTTGGGTAGTTTGTTCAACTTTTTCATTTTTTTCTTTCAATTTACCAATTTCTGTAACACAGATATAAATTCAGGGCCGGATTTACCATAGGGCCAGATGGGTCCGGGCCCAGGACCCCCAAATTTTTGGGCCCCCCCCCCCCCCCCCCCAAATTGCCCTGTACAGTGTGCATCTTCCATTTTAGCCAAAAAACACCATGTTCTGGGCCAAAATAGCCTATAAAAATTGCAAAATTTGCGCTGGTATTGGTGTTGAAGTAGAGATCTACTGCTGATATTGGTGTTAATGAAGTAGTGATCTACTGCTGATATTTGTGTTGATGAAATAGTAATCTACTGCTGATATTGGTGTTGATGAAGTAGTAATCTACTGTTGGTATTGGTGTTAATGAAGTAGTGATCTACTGCTGGTATTAGTGTTGATGAAGTAGTGATCTACTGCTGATATTGGTGTTGATGAAGTAATGATCTACTGCTGATATTGGTGTTGATGAAGTAGTGATCTACTGCTGATATTGGTGTTGATGAAGTAGTGATCTACTGCTGATATTGGTGTTGATGAAGTAGTGATCTACTGCTGATATTGGTGTTGATGAAGTAGTGATCTACTGCTGGTATTAGTGTTGATGAAGTAATGATCTACTGCTGATATTGGTGTTGATGAAGTAGTGATCTACTGCTGATATTGGTGTTGATGAAGTGATCTACTGCTGACATTGGTGTTGATGAAGTAGTAGTCTACTCAGGGCCGGATTTACCATAGGGCCAGATGGACCCAGGCCAAAATTGCCCTGTACAATGTGCATCTTTCATTTTAGCACTGGCCTGTTGTCAGTCAGAATTAATAGGTAAATTTTCACGGGAAAATTTTCTGGACACGTGACATCCACGGGCGCAGACATATTAGCATTATGGAATGTGACCCCGAGCACAGCGGGTGGTCTTCCAATGTATTTGAATAGGAAGAATTCCTCCTTTGATGCAAAATAAGTAACTTGTCGCAAATTAAAAATATTATGCTAAGAGTTTCCGTAGATAACTATTTTTTCCGTAGGCAGATATTTTTGAAATAACGTATTGATGATATTGTGAAGAAATTAAGATTGCATGATATTCAATAAATTTGCAATACACGAATTTCTATCGAAATTGGGGCCAAGAATGCTATTTCAATTTAAAATTACTAAGACTTGAATAGCGAGGTCACCGCCGGGGGTCAGAGATCAGGCTCGAGGTTACACTTACATTGATACGCATTGGTCACGTGTCCAGAAAATTTTCCCGTGAAAATATACCCATTAATGTTGACTGGTTGTATAGCAAAATTAGCTTCAATTCGGGAAAGGATAGTGCAGTAAACATATTTATATAGGATTTTGTTACTCTATTGGTTCATTGTCTTAATGTACGCTGTACAAAGAATGCATCTTCCATAAAGGAGCTATTCAACTCTAATAGTTCTGGCAATCAACCACAGATATGTGATTGGTGCAGAATCCTGCTGGAAATCAGATATATTAGACGTAAAATGTTTTCTTCTTTTGCTATCTACGGGATAGGTTTCACATTTCTTATTTTCTTTATTCATATTTTTTTAAATCTTCTGATGAAATGTTTTTTAGCTTAGGGAATAAATTTATGCATATACAAATTATTGGCATTACTTGAATGTCACTCTTCCGATTTAACAGAATTTTACCTTTTTCAAATTCATAGCAATTTAAACAATATGCGCCATTATGTTATCACATTGTAAGTCAGATTTAATCTGGCAATTGTGCAGCTTTGATTTAAAGTTCTGACAAAATGTTATTTTTCCAAAGTCTACATTTTTTTCTAGAAAACAGTTTTTTGAACTCTGCTCTGTACGTAACCAAACTAAAAGTTTCAAATGGTCAAAATCCTGAAACAGGTTTTTTTGTGGTGGGTGCGGATTTTCCAAATGAGACTTCAATTATTTTTAATTACAAAACTTGGTTTTCATGCCGTATAATATTATTATAATGTATTTTAATGCTGTGTAATATGTATGTAAGCTCAATTTTTTATGGTTTTTGATAATGTATAATCTATGTGTATTTAATGCTTTTATATGTTTGTCTCAGGGCCCTACTGAAAATCAACATTGTAATATTTGTTGAGTAGGTTACCCTGTTGAAATATGGTTAATAAATAAATAAATAGACTGTATGAAGAGAAATATTCATTCTGGCAGAAAGTTTATGATTTGGTGTATAATTATCTAAAATTTGGATATTTTTACCCAATTTTGCTACTTTTGCAGACAAAGTAGATCTTTTGCCTATTTTATTATTTTATTTTATTGTCTAGTGGACTTGTTCCTAGTTTTATCAGAACAGGTCACAAATACCATCATGTCAAATAGCAATATGAGCCTGCTCAAAGCTGATGAGGTTTTAGACTCATGCTGATGTACTTGCAATTTATAGATCATTATGATTGGAGGGAACTGGGACTGGTCTAACAATAATCACTGATTGTGCCTTTAATAATGATACCAGTCTATATAAAGTGTAACTGCTAATAGGTAAAGTGAGTTTCAAATTCAATCATCTGGAGCAAATGTAAGCTAATTTGTTTTCTAGGTTCTTAATTAGGACAGATTAGTAGTCGGGGACCAATTAGGAGTGTTCTCTTTGGAGGTTTGTTCTTGTTAGTAGATGCTACTTATCAACATTGTTTCTATTTTAATACCACTAATTATATTGTTATTGAACATAATTAGCTTCATTAACTAATTAGGCAAAGTGAGCCCTCTATATTATGACCACTTATTTCCTGAATCAGATTGATAAATTAGTATGGGGGTTCTCAAGTTTGGATTGAGTAGGGGCATCATGCCTTGCCAGAACCAGGAGCAATTTTTCTTTGAACATTGCTCCTGGTTCACTGGGATTTTACAAGAACCAGGAGCAATTTCTGAAGAAACAGGAGCAATTTTCAAATAGTATTAGTAAATCCTATTCTGCATGTACAATACAGTATACCAGTACTAGGTGCAAAACTGGAACCCAGAGCAATTTGCTTTGGAAAATTGCTCCTGGTCCAAGTGAATTTTACAAGAAGCAGGAGCAATTGGAGGCTTTACGAGGGCAAATTTGCTCCCAGCACCCGCCTATTTATTTCAAGGCTTGACGGGTGTGCCTCTTAGTATGTTGATTATTTGGTGCATGGAGTAGTGTGGTAAAATTTTCTCTACAGAAGACCTCTATGAATGACCATAAATTAAATACATTAAATTGCATTCATGATAGAATTGGCAGTCTCCCATCTGTGGTTGTTAATGATAGCAGCTTTGATCTAAATAGTTCCCTAGCAATGTGACTAATTGGTTGTAAGGTGATTACCAAACACCTGCATTACACCATTTGACAGTAAGCAATTCATTATGATCATCTCTATGGTGCGTCCATACGAAGGATGAACATGTGAGGTATAATGCGGGGATAAGTACATGTATACCCATTTGAAGAGCGTTGCCATGACAGCTGACAGGGATTCGTGGCTTGTTGTCAAAGCTTCGCCGCTCCGCCACAGTAAGGATCGTTACTATATGTGACCATCCAGCACAACTGAGCCCTGAAGTCGCCAATCATCATTTTTGAGATTTTCAACCAAAATATTCTGCTTGAAATTAGCTTTAAAATGATGTATATCATGTCTATAGTACTTGACATTTTTATAAGTAGTGAAAAATCAATAAAACAGTCATTAAATCCTTTGTTTCCTATTGTTTATTGTTAAGTTCAATGGAGCATCTCAATAGTGGCACTGGCGACATCCGGGCTCAGTTGTGCTGGATGGTCACATATATCGTTAGTCGTCTTTGACAAAGAGTAGGGTTTAGGGTGACAAAACCTTGAGTGGATGTTAAAGGGACATTCAGAGATTTCATGGGAAGGAAGTCCTCAATTTTTTTCATAAAGCAGGTTTTTTGCATGTACACATAGCCTACCTCCAAATTAACCAATACCTCAAACGAATAAGGTATTTGTTATGGAACTAGAGAAGTTTTTGCTAAAATTGTGCGGATCCGGACATTAAATTAACACAGTGGTCTATGGGGAACTGAAATGTACCAAAATACTCATAAAATTAAACCGAAATGTTAGAATCAACTGGAATATCAACATTGGTATATTCTGCAGTCTATAATATCGAATTGATTAATTCGAATTAACAATTCATTGATGTTAGCACTGGGTAGTAGCCATTACTGCCAGTAGACAGGAAGTCTAGAAAGTTGACCTCAATGCTGTAGGTGGTCTTCCTGTGCTTTTGAATGGGACAGCAGTAAAATTTTTATTTCCGTCGGTGAATATTTTTTAAATTAAGTTTTTCATAACATATTAAAAAGGCAGAGACCCCTGCTGTATAATAAATTAGCTAGGTAAGTTTTGAGTAACCTTGGTTAAAATTATCAAAAAAGTGCCTATTCTTTTGTGTGTGTACGGTCCATCACTTGTCACTTGGTAGTTTTGTAACATGTCTAATGGCGCTCCGCATGGCCACTCGATGAATTGTTTAATTCAAATTAATCAGTTCGATATTATAGACTGTTCTGTGGTCCTCTGTAGAACTAGGGGCATGACAAAAGAGTTTATGATCCTCACCGGATCTCTGAGTGTTCCTTTAATATGTTCATCTCCTCTGAACATGACTCTTGTTAAGTTATTTTAAATCACTATTCAGATCTCTTGTTTGACCTTCACACTTATTCTTGAGATTATTGATGATACTGACCTTGAACTAACCAGTTTTTTAATTAACAAAAAATTGATAACTAATACCACTGGTTATTTAATATCAGAATATTATATTATGCCTGCAGTGATGCCACGCAGGTCTTTACTCACACAACTGGCCTACTTTGGTGTTTCCCAATCGCGACGGGGAGTCTTTTGCTGCTGTGGCTACTTTTAAAAGAAATGGCACCAATTCCATAAATGATACCACATAGACTGATACCGTCATTAGCAATGATTAGCGTTGACGACTGAGACGCTGGTGACTTTTCCACATAATCAGGGGATTGGGCAGTTGTGGCCAAATTAACCCTGGGAACGGATTTGTTTTGAACATGCATTGTTAGAAGAACAGAGCGTGATCCTATCACATAGGTGCGGTATGACACAGACGCTAATAGGAAGTTTAACTATGTTGCACAACCGAAGTCGTACTGGAGTATCGTGATTCCAACACAACACGGCAAAAGCGTTTGTGAGTCAATGTCAGCAGACATTTTCCAGGAAGTAACATTTCTAGTTTACCCCAACACTGAACAAAAAGGAGAGAAGATGAACAAAGAAGTGACTTTGCATCTCCGGGATTCGAACCTTAGACCCCTCACATGCCAAGCACACGATCACCAGTGGGAAGCCACAGGGGTTGCACTGGCCCGGCCAGCAATTCTCTGAGCATATAGTACTTGGGATGATTGTGTCATCGCATCACCTGGGAGTCATGCATGCGCAGTGGTTATCCTTGTGGTATATTGTGGTATCTAGGCATGTTAGGGTTAACCCAATTTCATCAATAGGTGGTGCACTAACATGTCACAGATTGGTGCTTTCTTGACAATTGAGAGCAAAATTTGATTATTCTAACCCTAACGGCTTACGGGGGTACTACACCCCTGCCCAATTTTGATTTTTTTTTTATCAAAAATTATAGAGCATTGGTGACAAGTAAGATATGTATATTATAGGGGCAAGGACTACAACTGCTACACTGGAAATTTTTATTTCAGCACAGACAACAGTTGTGGAGTTACAGTCAAAAATGAAGGAAAACCAATAAATCAATAACTACTTGCCTTGAGTTGCTGAATTTTCAGTGCAGTAGTTGTAATCATTGCCCCTATAATATACATATCTTACTTGTCACCACCAATGCGCTAGTATAATTTTTGAGAAAAACGGCTAGGGGTGTAGTACCCCCTTAAGGACTTTTTGGTGACGGGAAGGAAAAGAAGGAAGGAATAAAGAGAGAAAACAAAAAAAAGGTGTTTGTTCTGGGTGAGATTTGACCCGAGACCCCTCGCAAGCCAAACACTGGGTTGGCGACACTTTGCCACGAGTGTTCAGCTTCACTAGCCAGCAAAACCGTGCCTATTTATAACATAACACGATTGCGTCATCACACCACGTGGGATACACGCACAAACAGCGCATAGGCCTATATCAAGTAGTATTTTGTAGTACCTGGTATGGTTAGGGTTAAAGGAATATTGATACAGTATTTTCAGACCATTGGGTGCTGGATTAAAAAAACGCAATTGATTATTTTGGAAAATCAAATTATCACCCGAGACCAACTTGAGCATCACACTTGACCGCCTCTATGTGGTGCTTCCGTGCTTGCCATACTTAGGCCTGGAAAATATGGCAACCCTGTAAGCCTTCATGGACGATTTGAACCTCGGTGAACTGTAAGCTTCAGTTGACTAACCGTTGTACATTTTTTATAGAACAGCTTTATGGAATCAATGATAAATCTCTGTAAATCTATCTCATCTCAAGGAGTACACGCTGCACATAAATGATCAATGGATGGGATGGAAGTTGTTTGTAAAAGGGGACAGTGATTTTCTATGTGAAATTTTTTGTCTCTAGGCTAGGCTTGGTGATTTTTGTCTGTGATTTTTGTTGTGACAGACATTAATATTGCATTACCAGTTATCCCATGGTGACTTTCATTTCTTTTGGTTTTCCGCTGCAATTTTCCCCTTAAATGATTATCTTTGTCCGATAAGTTTTTCTTGACATTATGGCAAATTCATGCCACTGCTGAAAATGTTGAGAAGAAATTTCTGCTGCTTCTGTCATTCCGTCATAAAACTTACATAAGACGTTGTACTATACTGTGACCTTCACTGCTCCAACATTATGATCAACTATATTGACTTACTTGAATTCAAATCTGCCTATCACTAGACAGTGGTGGCGCAAGGAATATTTTTCAGGGGGTATTGGGGACAAAGTGAATTTCAGGGGGGGGGGATCAACAAATTTTTTGCAAAATTGCTCCAAAAAGTGTATCCTCAAATACTGGCCCACAAGCAAATTGAGAATCGCTGATTTAGTATTACCGCACTGGATGATTTTTCTGTACACTGCATTACAGAATTTATTTATTTATGTTGGTGCAGTCCTGCAAGTCATGTCTGACTTCTTGTGATCCTCTTAGCAATAGCGTTCATCTACTCGTATCCTGAACTAAAGGTGGCAGGATGCATTATATTGTTTGTCATAATACTCATCTAGAATTGTCTTCAAAATGCCCTGTCAACTTTTGAAACATTAAACCGAAGGAGTTCCAAGTGATCCATTCTTACAACTAATGGCTCAATTAGTCAAAAGTCAGATGAAGTTAAAACTTTGTATACCATATTTCCTTGAATAATGCCCCCGTATAAACACTGACTTCTGGTTCACTTCCGGGTTTCCGACCAGATTTTCACTGATTGTTGACGATTTTACCATGTGTGTAACTTGGTAAGCTTACTACACAAATAGTATGGAAATATCAGCATTTTTGAAGCATCATGGTTGAAAAAAAGTGGTGGGGGCGTTTATTGGGGGGGGGGGTGACTTTTCAAGGAAATACGGTAAATGTTTCTTTCTGTTGTTGTTTTCTGCACCTTGCCCCCCCCCAGAAATTGATCAATAGACCCAAAGGTCCGTATGCACAAAAGATTTAGACCGGGTCTAAAGTTAAACCTGGTCTAAGTGGAGAATAGTTCCATCACGAATGATCTTTTACTCTTATTTTCTTCCTAGAGTTGCTAGCAAATTCAAAAGATTTAAACACATGGTTCAAAAATAATACAAAATAACCTTAGAAAATGTGAAGGAAATTATCCTTTCTCCTGGGAATAAATTCCACTTAGACCAGGTCTAACTTTAGACCCGGTCTAACTCTTTTGTGCATACGGACCAAATAGTTCCATATGAAAATATTACCTCGTCCTTTTTTGATTAAATTACAGGGTTTACTTGTTGGACATATGGCACATCATTCGATAAACATTACATTGTAAATGTGCAAAAAAGTGTGGGGGAACGTTCTATGACAGATATCTAAATGTCACTCCAAATGTTAAATTAAGTTTCTCAGTGAGTTGAACCAGGCTGACTCAATGCATGTCCATGCAAGCATGCATTGGGATATTCCACTTACAATCCTTACACCCCCTATGGAAAACATAACCTTAATCTTCCACACAGGGAGTGTGAATTTCAAATGGGGTTATACCTAAATGGGTGACTCTGTATGAAATTCACACCCCCTGTGTGTGAGATTGAGGTGATGTTTTTTACAGGGGGTGTATGGGTTTCAACTGGAATGGTCCATTATCAGAGTCAACATCCACTCAACTAGACAAGAGCAAATAGCCTAAATTGTTTAAGCAGTCGGCATTTTAAGTGCTCCACTTACTTGGAAATTTCATTACTACGTCTAGATCATGTCTTTGACAGACTGCCGCTGGGTTATTACTGGGACATGGACAAACAATTGCAATGCGATTAAAGGCGCTAGCGGTGATTACCCAAATCAGAATATTTAAATTATCAAAAATTTGATTTTCCCATTTTTGTAAGCAGCATAAGGTATGCTAAACATACACTACAAGATTCCTATTGGAGCTGCCTGCACAGGTGTACCATTGCTGGTGGGTTCTTTGCAGTAGCAGCATTGGTACTGTGTAGGTACTCTATGTGTACCAGTCAGGTAACTTGGTACCTGTGTAGACGGCACAATAGGAATCTTGTAGTGTAGTAACATAACTGCAAGTGATTAGACCCATTTCGCTTCCTCAAGGCAATGAATCAGTACTTTGTCCATCGGTGTAGATCCCAGGGGGAATGGGGGATGAATCCCCCAAATATTTTGATATAGTAATAGTCCATACACTCATCCCCCATTGTTGATGCCTGTATATTTGGGTTTCTGACCAAATTAACCTCATAATTGGCCATTTTTGCACTCTTCTGCAAATTTGGCACCATATTTCACCACCTTTTTACATGCACTTATTCTGTCACCAAAAGGTGCTGCATTCACTATACTTCAAGAAATTGTTTCCAACCCCATTCCCCTAATGTCAAAAAGAAATCTACACCACTGAATTTGTTGCAGTTACTTCGCACATGTACAGGGAATGCACCCAATTTACTGGGCCCACTGGGCCACATACTGACGCCATTGCCTCAAAGAAGCCAAATTGACCATACTAATAAGGATAGCATTTGACATTTTAGTCAATGTTGCAGGTGTTTGTCTGTATGGACTATGGACACTTGTAGCAACGATGTAGTGAATGGACCTTCACATCGTGTTACCAATGTGATTTTCTTCCTTTTAGCATTTGAAAAAAAAATCTAATGACTATTTTCTAGATTTATTCCCAGGACTCATCCTTCACACTGAAGCTATTTTTATGCTTTTGTGAAGATCACAGATGGTGCTGTCAGTAAAATCTATTTTCAGTTACCATGGTAACATAACAGCCAACTTTAGTGTCTGATTTCTTTTCTGTTTGATTGTTTTCTAGGATATGAAGATATTCATATTTGGAACATGGCATCTTTTTGATGTCATTGTATACATACATACATACTAACATAAGCGTGGATGCTTAATTTTAACCAAAATGATGACTTGGGTGAACTTTTTGTCTACATTGTAGGCTTTGAAATTCTGCTTTGATATCATATCAGAGGTTTCCTTTTTTAGCTCATTGTTTTCCCTTCCAATTAAGTTTGTGTGATAGCGAATCCCTTGACACCGTCAATTATGCAGCATGAATGCCAATTGTAAAGTCTATCAAGAAATCTCAATGAGCTATTCCATTTTAAATCCACACTACCCCTGTGGAGGATTTTGGAAATATCTTCCACAGATGGAGTATGAATTTCAAATGGATTGATTACATTAGGCAGCTCCATTTGAATTTCATACATCCTCTGAGAAAGATTCAACTTGAATCTGCCACAGAGGGAGGGCGAGTTATAAATGGAATTGCTAATGTATTCATTCCATTTGAAACTCATACTCCCCCTGTGGAAGATATTCCAAAATCTTCCACAGGGGTAGTGTGGATTTTAAATGGAATAGCCCATTTTGGTTCTGTTGAATATTGTCTGTCAGATACAGATAACAATTGAATAAAAATCTCTTGACAATTTTATTGTAAGATTTGAAAGTACTTATAATGATGAACACAATATAATGATATTTTGGACAAGGCAGTGTGAAATATGGGTTTCCCATTGTAATATTCTGGCAAATTGAAGATTTGATAATTTTTACTTTGAGATTACTTTTTTACCTGATCAGTTTATTGTTGAGACACAAAAGCATGGATGTGACCAGTAACAATTGAATACCTGAGTGGAAGAAGAGCCCAACTCCATCAAAACTGTTTTTGAGATATTGAGAAAAAACTTAATATTTGGAAAAGTTTTATAGACAGAATGTTTTCATCTTCTGGGGACTTTTAATTCATGAACATACAGTATTACATACATTTGAAATCATAAATGATGTTTCCATGGCAATGGTACAGGTCTTAATACGAGCTGGAGTTGGGCCCTTCTTCCACTAACATACTGCAAGTGCCAGTTCTGTAAGCAGATGTGTTATACATTTGGAAATTATCCATTAATTGCACAAGTTAAAGCATTTTAAAAATATGTTAGCAAGGAAGTTTATTGTAGTGAAAAGCAGGTTTCATTGATGAATAAAATGCCTCTTAAACTTGGGGTTGTGGAAGAAGGACCTTAGGCCTTTCGTCCATGAAAACCATGATTAAGTGTATGTGGAAGACTATTTAGAGAGTGGATTTTGGCTCATCTTTTACACACACAGAAGAACAGTCTGCTAGCAATAAAATGTTGGGCCCTTCCACTTAGGTATCCATTTTTCAAGCTGGCTACTTCCAGGCCAAACACATCAGCTTGCAGCTTCCATCTTACGTTAGAATATTGCTTTTTCTGCAATAAAGCAGTAAAAAAATGCCAGAACAGACATGCTTAATCGAACCTTGCGCTCTCTGCAAACAATTACACGTACGGACATTTATTAAAGGAACGGTTGTGTTGATAAAGCATATTTGAACAGTTTTTCAAAAACCTGTCTAATAAATGTTTTACAGACATTAAACAAGCAACAGTAGTGTTATAAAGCTTTATTACTGTGTCTTATTAAGAGTGTGCTCAAATAGAGACAGATGCTTTGTGCATTTGAACAATGTCTGTATGCCTATAAAGGCATTGAGACAGCTGTTTCGTTCACGCATCTATGCGGCATCTTTAATCCCGTACATTTGTACACCAGTGCCGTGATTTGAGCAAACAATAGTGATTTGAAGCTGTGCCCATAAAATGCGCACTGACGTAACAACCTCATCAGTGTGGAAAATAGTATGTCAGTGATGGGCTAAATCTAAGGGTGTGAGCGAGTCCCGGGAATTTGAGTCCCGCCTGGTCCCGCCTATTTACCCTGCCCTGCCCGGGTAACCCAAAATTCTATTAATGATTTCAAAATGGATTAAAATTCAATGCATTTTGAAATCATTAATAGAGTATGACATGAATACTACAAATTATCACTTTTCATATTAAAAACACGAACAATCATGCAATTTTTTTATAAGTCAACCATGAATGATCCTAGCATTTAGCTCTAGGTCCAGGAAGACTCCAAAACCAAAAAAAAAATCACTTTTGCAATTTTGGACACCTAGCACTATGCCGACCAGTTCCACCAATCATTCACTTTTGGTTGGCGTAAATATTGGTTAGGGCTCATATTGAAATACCCTACCACGTTTTCACACAGAAAGAAGGCAGGATTCCCCTCGCTAAGCGTGCACCTCAGGCAAGCTCGCTCATAAAACGGCTGGATTGTATGCATCAGTGATACACCCTGCCCAGGATTTTAATAAAAGAAGGCTAGCACAGGAAAGCTGCAGGATGGCGCACACCTTCCTGTGTAAGGGAATTTCAATATGAGCCCTTACCACTTCCGGTGTTTCAGTGACCTTTTTCAGCCATGTGAAATATTAATTTCTTAGTTCCGACAAACTGGGTGCCAGGCATAGCAGCATTCACATTGCAACATAAATCGTCGGACGTATACCTGGCAGAACTTATGCTGACCATTGTTTACACTAGCTACTCCTAGCAACTTGTGCCAACCAAGTTCCGCCGGGCGTACATCCAACAATGTGAACACAGCTTGTGCGTCTCATCTGATGACTTCCTGAAGATGCTAAGTTGATGAGAAACTTGTTGAGTTAAGAAGAAAATGTATCTAGCAATTTCCTGTTTGTTAATTTAGATTATTTGTATAGCATAGTAGGGCCTAAGGCATGATAAGACTTTTTATAAAAGAACTTTGTCACGGCACCTTTCATAATGAAGACCCAATGAGAATTTTTATTTTTATTTTGTTTATGCGTATTTCAGTTTTTTCCCTAAATATGCAGTGAGACAGCCTGTATTTAAATATGAATTTTCATAGTGTGCAAAGGGTAGGGTTTTATGATTTATTACTGTAAATGGTGTTTTTGTCAAAAACGTGACTTGGAAATAGCATGGGCTCAGGTAATGGACATAAAATGTAATTTGTCCCGTTAATTGCAGCGATGTCCAATAATTAAAAACCTGACAATTGCGGATTCAATCCCAATAAAATGATTTCCTCCTAAAACCTTTACCAAATCCAATCATGTGATATGCAAATGTCAGATTTTGTCAGGTGTTGTAATTGAGTGACATCATACAAAGCATGAGGGTCAAACCCCACTGCACACTATGATGCTTCAAAGCTTGTCAGAAAGTACACATACATTATTTTCTTTAAATGCTATCTACTGAAGATAGCTAGCAAACTAATAGTTTATGGAATTGTAATAAACTTATCACAAGGAATTTAAATCAGGAAATAAGCATTAAATGTTGATCCAACAGTGAATATCTATCTCCCTGTAGACTATGCCATAGTCGAATTTTATTAAAAATATGTTATTATTAGTCATGATGAACCCATTTCGTTGAACTCAAAATTATACTGATATTTATTAAAATTAAAGTATTCAATAGTAAAATGGTCATAAACAGTTAAAAATATCAGATGATTAGTGACAATGAAAGTAATTGAATGCAACATTATCTTGCATAATTATCCCTGACCCCCGGCGGTGACCTCGCTATTCAAGTCTTAGTAATTTTGAACTGGAATAGTATTTTTGGCCACAATTTTGATAGAAATTTGTTCTTTGCAAATTTATTGAATATTATGTAGTCTTGAATTTCTTCACAATATGATCAAAACGTAATTTCAAAAATATTTATCTACGGAAAAAAATATTTATCTACGGAAACTCTTACCATAATATTATTAAGTTGCGACAAGTAACTTATTTTGCATCAAAGGAGGAATTCTCCCTATTCAAATACATTGGAAGACCACCAGCTGTGCTCGGGGTCACATTCCATAATGCTAATAATGTCTGCGCCCATGGGTGTCACATGTCCAGAACATTTTCCCGTGAAAATTTACCTATTAATTATGACTGACAAAACTGAGTAAAGCCTTGCCCAAAAATTCCAAACATTTTATCAATATGTTGGGTTTTACTCAATAGATCAACATCATTGAGTAAACTTTATAGAGTGTGTAGGTTGAGTACATTTTCCTGTCTGCTATCTACTGTAGATCGGCGTAGTATGATACAGATTTTTGTTAAGCAAATTATGTTATTATCAAATAAACTTATATATCGTAAGAATTTGAGAAAGGAAAGTACATCTTTATGCATTAATATGGGACTGGATGCCTTATTACACTCTAAAAAAAGTTAAATAAATATTGATTAAATAATAAATGACTCTCCTGTTGAGTAAAATTGCTCACAAAGCTGCGTAAAGCCTGAATAGGTACAGTTGTTTCCTTTTTCATCAACATTGAGTAAACTTTATAGAGTGTGTAGTTTGAAAACATTTCCCTGACTGCTATCTACAGAAGTTAGGACTGCTATCTACTGAAGATAGGACTGCTATCTACTGTAGATATGACTGCTATCTACTGAAGATAGAACTGCTATTTACTGCAGATAAAACTGATATCTACTGCAGATAGGACTGTTATCTACTGAAGATAGGACTGCTATCTACTGAAGATAGGACTGCTATCTACTGAAGATATGACTGCTATCTACTGAAGATAGGATTGCTATCTACTGAAGATAGGACTGCTATCTACTGAAGATAGGACTGCTATCTACTGAAGATAGGACTGCTATCTACTGAAGATAGACTGCTATCTGCTGAAGATAGACTGCTATCTACTGAAGATAGGACTGCTATCTACTGAAGATAGGACTGCTATCTACTGAAGATAGGACTGCTATCTACTGAAGATAGAACTGCTATTTACTGCAGATAAAACTGATATCTACTGCAGATAGGACTGTTATCTACTGAAGATAGGACTGCTATCTACTGAAGATAGGACTGCTATCTACTGAAGATATGACTGCTATCTACTGAAGATAGGATTGCTATCTACTGAAGATAGGACTGCTATCTACTGAAGATAGGACTGCTATCTACTGAAGATAGGACTGCTATCTACTGAAGATAGACTGCTATCTGCTGAAGATAGACTGCTATCTACTGAAGATAGGACTGCTATCTACTGAAGATAGGACTGCTATCTACTGAAGATAGGACTGCAATATACTGAAGATAGGGCTGCTATCTACTGAAGATATGACTGCTATCTACTGAAGATAGGACTGCTATCTACTGAAGATAGGACTGCTATCTACTGAAGATAACAAACTATTAAACCAAATTTACATAGTATACTACACTATTTGTTACAGAAAGTACTTGAGTAATTTATTAACTGTTTCTGATAACTGTTTCAACATTGATAAAGCATAAAAAAATTGTGTGATTAACTTAACAGACCAAAAATGTGGGTCGCTGGTCGCATTCTTCTTTTTCATACACACAATATGACTTG
This sequence comes from Amphiura filiformis, assembly GCF_039555335.1. Taxonomy (NCBI): domain Eukaryota; kingdom Metazoa; phylum Echinodermata; class Ophiuroidea; order Amphilepidida; family Amphiuridae; genus Amphiura; species Amphiura filiformis. The sequence goes on along the minus strand of NC_092640.1, from coordinate 43,678,197 downwards.
CAAATAGATACACAATATGCCTAGATCAGAACTGTTATTTTCATAATAATACCTACACTACAGAATAATATTTGATTTCTGTTTTGTTTAAAAAAAATACAGTCAGGTTGAGGACAATTTGTTATTATTTATTTTGTTGAAAATGCAATAAAGTTGTGTTGGTTTGCATTTTTAAGGGTCAGGCGGGTTATGCCAATCAAACAAATTTTTTATGCCCAAGAGGATGTTCCCTTATTTAGGTTGAATAAAGTACATTTTGTTTTTCTGATTACTCTCTACTGAAGATAGCAAATTGACCCAGAGGAGAACACAGTTTTTGTTATGGAATGTAATCACAAGAATAAATTTATAAGCAAGAAAATTTTGGGGGGTTGTTACGGAAAGTGCTAATTGTATTATAGTGTGTGATAATTTGCTATCTTCAGTAGATAGCAAGCAAAGTTTCAGGTTTATTTGGATGAAAATGAAAAAAAAAGGAAATTGAATAAAGTACATTTTTTTCTGATTACTATCTACTGAAGATAGCAAATTGACCTATACAGTAGAACACAATTATTATTATGGAATGTTATCACAAGAATAAATTTAAAAGCAAGAAAATTTGTTGGGGCTGTTATGGAAAGTGCTAATTTGAGGGCTCAGTGACACAAAGACGTAACTCCATTTTTTGTGAAAATGAAATTTTGATATCAAAATTTTCAGAAACATGAGCACTTTCCAATAAATATAAAGAAGTACGGTGAAATCAATGGCTAGTGGATCATAGACGTAACTACATAAGTCAATGTGGACTATTATCTTTAAACTCATTTCTCTCAGAATGGCCAAAATGGAGTTACCTCTTTGTGTCACTGACCTCTCGAATTGTGTTATACTGTGTGTCAATTTGCTATCTTCAGTAGATAGCAAGCAGGAAAATATGTAATTTGTTAAATTTTCCAGTTTATTTATACAAAAGGGCTATATGGAATAGGAAAATTGATTTTGCCTGATAAAGGACTCGTTTTGCATGATCACAGCACAGTATGCTCCTGTAATTCGGCATATCATACCCAGAAAACACTGCATTACATCTGTGCTTGTATTTACACAGACATACTCATGTTATTGACCTATTTCCCCTGTGTATTGAAATAATTTGTTATGTAAATAAAACAATATCTTCTACTTACATCTGTCATAACAGATATACCGAAGATCCAGAGAAGGTAGTTTACCCTTCCCAGAATCCTTTGGAACATGATGCATGACCTCATTACATCAAATGACACTCCTCTTACTTTGTACAGGTTCCCTTTGTTTTCATGTTGAGAAAATACTGGCTAAACTTGGGTCGATAGTCAAGAAATCAACATATTTTGCAAGATCGGGATATGCTCTGTTCATTGAGTAACTTATCACTATGGACCCATGTTGCACTTTATAGCAAATCAGTACAGATAATTGAAATGGAAGAAATGCATTGTGGGAAGTAATTATAAGATACCTTCTCCGCATAAGATCTCTTAAACTTGACAGAAATATTTTGCAGTCATAAATATTCACATTGGTCATATTTCAAACAAGTTTAGAGGCAATTTCACCAGATGATGAAATTTTAATGGAATGTTAAACATGTAGGAAAGGAAACACATAGTTTTGTGAATGAAAAAAAAAGTTGTGTAGTTATTGTGGCAAATAGAGGATTAAAATAAGCTCAAAATACTGTCTTGTTATGATAGACCAGGTTGTGTCAGAAATTGAATTTTATTATTTTCACAGTAGCTTTCCTTTCTGATTTATTACTTTCTCATAATTTGACTTTATAAACCAGAGGAAATGGAGCCTAACATGTACCTGAGTCACTTAGATCTGATTGGTATGATCAAGTTGCAGGAAATAAGAGAGATTGGGACATGTAATGGAAAATATCATCTCAATTCTCTTGAAATGTATTCAAAATACTATATAAATCGCAATTTTTCGCGTGTGGAAATTTTGCGCTGTACCAATTTTGAACTACATTGCTTTACTCGTTTTAAATTCAAAATTTTTAGTTTTCTTACCTATACCTATACATAAATGTATGTGCACATTTTTATTTTCGCAGTAAGCTGCATTGAACAAAATGCATGTAAATTTTAATGTTCCTAAAAAATTCCCACTGTTACTTGTACACAAGTGGTGAAATAGTGAGTATGTCATCATCATGTGAGTATAAGACAGATGTATGTCCTGTGCAATAGCGTCCTTTTGTCTAAAATGTATATCACTGTATACAGTCCGGTCCGACTGCCTGATCAGGAAGTACTGCCGAATCAGGCAGCATGTTGCCGAGTCGGACAACACAGGGTTTGGTAACCCTTCCGAATTTGACAGACTAAGGACTAAATTGTTCATGGTGATTTTACATCAGGCAGCCATTATATACAACTTTTTGTAATCATATGACAAAATGGATTTGCCACAATATTCATCAAAGAATTAAAATTGAGAGAAACTAGGTAACTATTTTCAGAGTGATGTTTTCTCTTTGTGAAATGCCAGGAGTGAAATCAACTCTCAAGATAATTAGAAGAGAGTGAAATTCCACTCTTTTTGTTTGATCACTGTTGGCACTCCAGGAAAGAGTGACGTTTCACTATTTTACTTTGTAGTTAAGATTCTATACAGCGCATTGGGGTGACTTGACGGAATGCGCTTTGCTTTATAAGCATGTCATTCTTCTGGAGGGAAGGATCATATTCCAAACAAAATTTCATCAAATTTGAAATTTATATTTAGTCTCTAGGTTGCATATAGATTGTAGGACTTTAAATTAGCTTATTTGCATAGCTAAGGGCCAATATGATGGAACAAGGAATGGAAGAAAGAAATTGACATTTATAAGGCTTTTTTAGTCAGAAGAAATTTTTATTGCATTTTATATTTTCATTATAAATGTAAGGAAGAAAGGTTAAGATTGACATAAAGCTTTTTAGTCAGGAGTTATGCACAATAGAAATTTTTCTTGCATTTCATATTTTCATTATGTAAGTTTCATTTTTTGCATAATGTACAAATCTGCTATTATTCACTGCTGCGCAAAATTGTCGTCGTATACATGGTATAACACAAACTCAGTTTAAATTTACATAAAATCTATTGACTATATTAGTGTTTGCACTGTTTGTGTATCAAAACAATCTGATAAGATTGAATCAAAATGAATCTTGATTATCTACAGTTTTTGTTACAATAGAATATAGAGCCGTGAATGAAATTCTGATTTGGTTTCATTCGGACAGATATACAGGGTGTCCCTGAAAGAACTATATCGCCGGAAACTGAATTTTTTTTTGGTATTTTAATGCATAAACCAAACATAACTAAATAACTCATGTGGTTACGGAATATATCAGCCATCACATACTTTCTGAATTTTGCCTATTGACCACTCCGTTTTTGAAATAAAAGAATTTTACGAAACTACTTCATTTTGTATTCGTTCCACACAGTCAAATAATGACAATCGACGCCTTGTTCATGCGCTGATGATGTGCAGTGATTTAGCACTCTGAATACAGATCATTGGTTGATATTTGAATCCGTGGAAAGATTTAAAAATGAGGGAGTTTTGTATTATTTTACATTTCAAGAACAGTGTGGTCAATTGTCAAAATTCAAAAAGTTTAATAGCTGATTTACTCCTCAACCACATCAGTTATTTAGTTATGTTTGGTTGTGGTGTTAAAATACCCAAACAATTAAGTTTCTGATGATACAGTTCTTTCAGGGACACCCTGTACAGGGATATTACTGTTTGTTATTGGTAAAGCTCTCTATGTTGATCCTCAGGATGGCGAATTACAAATCAGAAGAGACTGCTCAAAGGCCCATTCAGTAATCCCAGAGAAAATGTAAACAAATTGAAATTGTGTATAAATTGCCTGAAAGTGAAGGATTGATCATTAAAATTGTCATTTAGTTTTGTTTTTTTCCTGACACTTCTGTGGGCTCTGGAATTGGTAACTTTTGTCCATCGAACGTTGCCTGTTTTTGTGCCTATACATACGTTGTTTGTTTTATCGTGTCTGCTTATGTGCACAGTGATGTTTATCACTTGTTGTGGCAGTGCACTTTTGTATTCCCATTGATCCCAGTTGTTTTTGCTGGTTTAACACTTGGAATTGGTCATTTTTGGCTATCGAACTTTACCTATTTCTGTGCCTACAGTTGTTTTTTTGTCCCCCTCTGCGTACCGTTTAGTCTATATTTTACTTATTTTCCTACATCAAGTTGGTACACACTGAATACGTACTCAGAGATTTTCTGTAGGCCTACATAAATATTTTGCCTGTAAACACTCCTCTAAATGATCAAAACACTTAATGGAAGGAGGCGCAAAGATAATTCCTTGTATTGGTATTGGCTATCCCAATTATCAACTGATAGTATATATGTGTGAGAATTATGTATACTTTTATCTTGCATTCACATTAAAATGTCAAATTTTGTTTTATTTGGATGCTTACATGTATGTCATTTATTATCACATTTTTGCTGTTTTTGAAATCTGAATTTCAATGAATTTGAGGGTATTCATGCAGGTCTGATGGATATTAGCAGTCAAGTTAGCTCAATCGATAAGGCGTTCGACTGTGGTGCGAGAGGTTGTGGGTTCGAACCCTGCTGGTGCCTAGTACGCTCACGTGGAAAGAAAATTGAGTTAGCTTGAAATTCCCCTGGACAAGGAACTCACTGCTAATTTGTCTCGTTGTAACCCGTACGAAACTCGGGGAGCTGATCCTGGTTTTGATGGTTATTTGTGGAATGTCTAGGGTGTGCGCTCTTGAAGCAGCAAAGTCCCTGATTTGTTGTTTAATGGTTTGTGGAATGATGTTGTGCCGTAGTGGTCATCGACAACCTGTAAAGTGTGCTGAGGCTTGTGGATTAACGTCTAGGCGTTGTGCCTGTGCGTAGCGCACTATAAATCACTGCGCTTTTTTAAAAAAAATTTTAAATTGTTCGAGTTCATGTTATTACACAAAGCCAATCTGGCAATATGCCGAAATGGCAGGACATAGAGGAAAGTTTAGACTAAAGGAAGCCAAACTATTTTTTAGCTAATATTGCAACATTTTAGGATTTATGCCAAGTTTAATATAGCATGCATTTCTCAGTTGAAGTAAACAAAGTTTGTTTTATCAAAAGATTAAAATCTTTTGATATCAATATTTGTCATCATATTAGATATTGCTCAAGTGTCTAAAAAACAAGATCATAGATAAATTTTGGGTCCAGTGAGGAATCTTTGAACCATGATAGTCGTGATAAAAGGGTGAATGAACTCATTCTGGAATTGTGATTTGATTATATTGTTGACGTTATTAACGAAATGAGCTTATAATATATGTATATTTATAATGGAATATCATGGAATATGAACACGGATAGGTTTTTACGCAAGAAGGTATTTCTTTGGCCAAGGTAGGAAATTCCAAACGTTTTTGGATTGTGACTCTATTTTATATAAACTGGCCTCAAAAAGAAACTTATAATTTTTCACAAGGTCATATCTTAAAATCCTGTCTATAAAATGAACAAAAATTACACACAGGATTACTTCAATACTCTACTCTAAACACATGTCAGTAACCAAGCAGTTGTCCAACTGTCACAACAACAAAATGCTCTGACATGGAACACCTTCCTGGACCACATTCACAGCCCAACAGATTTCTTTTGCTGGGTTCCAGTTATTCGCCTGTAGTCCCGGAAGCTGTTCTGTGTCAGTGCATTTTACTGTTGTGTCAGTTGGACAACTGCTTGGTTACTTACATGTGTTTAGAGTAGAGTATTGAAGTAATCCTGTGTGTAATTTTTGTTCATGTACAGGCGAATGATTGGAACCCAGCAAAAGAAATCTGTTGGGCTGTGAATGTGGTCCATGAAGGTGTTCCATGTCAGTGAATTTTGCTGTTGTGTCAGTTGAACAACTGTTTGGTTACTGACCAGTGTTAAGAGTAGAGTATTGAAGTATTGTGCAATTTTTGTTCTTTTTTATGCACATGATTGTAAGATATGACCTTGTGAAAAATTATAAGTTATATTTTTTTGAGGCCAGTTTATGAAGAACTTTGTTGCAAAACCCCTTGCATCCACTTGAGAACACCTTACAAACTCATCACAAAATCACTGAAATATGGGGGTTTGCAACAAAAGCAGTTTTTGGCGGGATGCTTGGGTAGGATGAGCATCCCGCCAAAAACTGCTTAGAAAGAAAAGACCATATGGCATATGTTGTCCCTATTTTTTAAATGTTAATTAAGCCATCCAACCAGTACCGACCCCCACTAGCCAGCATTTGTTGCAAACCCCAGTCGTTATTTTCATGAGTGATGTTGATGTTTATTATACATTCTTGCCTGTTTTTGCCGATTGGGAAAATTTCAAAATGATAATATAATAATATATATTGCAGTGTCATTTCTGAGAAGTTTCTTTTATTTAAAATCTTATTTTCAAGCCATTTTGGCCACCAACCATAAGTCACTGCTTGAACACGGACTGTGTTCAAAGTAGAAGAGATGTATTGAATTTGAATAAATTTGTGATTGGAGTATCAAATTCAGTGCTAGCTTTTTGTTAGTCAAGTGTATGCAATTTACTTGAGGGCATTAGGAAAGCAAATGACCTGTAGTAAATTAGCAACTGAATTTTAAAGACATTGTTGAAACTGTCAAGAATCATATGTGACCTGCTCCCACAAAATGAGCGTAAAGTTGCAGGTAAGGCTTCTGAGTTGATGTTCTTTATCTGATGCATAATGTACAAGCCAGCCCAAGCAAGCCATAGTGCTCTGAGTATGGCCTTTGAAAGTGCCCTATTGTGCATGTTGTGCCTCATTTACAAAGGACATACTATTGGCATACTGAATGCCCCATTCACAAAGGCATACTTCTGGCATGTACAGGTGCGCATCAAACACATTAAAGAACATCAATTCAGCAGTCAGGGGTCTTGAAACTGCCAATGTGTGAATTTACGCTCCATTTCAGGAGCAAGTCATCAAATTACTACATACACCTGGATACTCTCTGATGACCAATCAGCAGCCATCACACCTCATTCAAAAACGACAGATGAAATGGCTTGGGTACATCCTCCGGAAATCACCAGATGAGCTAATAAATATCCATGCTCCATATGACTCGCAACGTGGCAAAAGGAGGCGTTAAAGACAGAGAGTACTTTACCACCAGTGCATCACAAACTTAATCAACAGGGCTATTACTCTTTCCCCAGCTGAGATCAGAAATGCAGCTCATATAGGACAAATCTTATTGGAGGAAGCCTGTGAGCGACTGCTACGCAGCCGACCAATGATGATATAAGCTTAGGCCATGTCTCAATATTTTGCCTGTATAAGTCCAAGTCTTGGTTGCACTAATAAAACTTCAAGTGGGCCCATGGTTTGGTGCAGAGTGTCAGGTGTAAAAAATCCTTATTTAGATAGGAGGCTCAAGTCACAGGTCCTTGGTTCCTTGTCCTCGTTTGCAAGCCTGTAATTTTGTGGGTGCATATACTTGTTTATCACTAAATATGAACACACACTGAGTTCTGCACCAGCAAAGGTGGACACATGCCAAACCATGGATGATCCACAGTTCCTGGAAAAATGCATTTCACATTAAGTCCCCAATTGGTAGGTAATATAAGTATTATTATTACCAGTTACCTGTTACACAAGTTTTCATTTTGTGTACATATCAATACACAAACATCTGCAAGAAGGTCCTCAGCCAGGGGATGAAAATTGATACACATATTATGTATTTGCATAGTAATGTGCATGGTTCACACTCTACTAAATATATTTGCCACACTTCCCCCTCTGGTTATGCCACTGGTTATCATAAACTTGTGGAAGATTAACTCCTTAATCCCTGTATCTGTTTTTATCTTTGTGTACAGGAAGCAGAGCAGTGGAGATTTACAGAGTCGTTTGAAGACAAGAAAGTTGCTAGGAGTTGGAGAGAATGAAGATGGATCTGTCCCTCTCTCAAAGGTAAGATTTAGTTGCTTTGGGATTTAAAAAACAAGTAAGGGAACAACCCAAAGGATCATGATGTCCTATAACTGTATCTAGTTTCATTTCATACCTGTCCCCTCCCTCCCTCCACTATCTGTTATGAAACCGGATCAAAATAACATTGTGATGTTTTTGAAGACATAGGAGAATGTTAAGATTAAGATTTAATTTAAATCTGGTCAACCAGACATACCTATTTTGACGGAGGTAGTCGTTCCGACGTTGCGACTGAAACCTTCAGTCTTCAGCTGGGTTGTGATGCAAATGACCTTGAGTACCGGACACTTCCGGTATTGATGACAATCGACGAGGAATGTCCTTTATGATTCTGTCTCAAGGTCATTTGCATCACAACCCAGCTGAAGACTGAAGGTTTCAGTCGCAACGTCGGTTCGTCCGTCAAAATAGGTATGTCTGGTTGACAAGATTTAAATTAAATCTTAATTTCAACATACCCAGATGAATGAGAGTCTACACAGTTTGATAGGAGAATGTTATCAACCATTTTACTGCCTAAATGGAAAAGGATGAAAACTTACTCTTTTGGAGCGGTCTGATGGACCACTAGCACTTCAAGAACAATCCGAAAAGACCTCATACTTTAAGAAGAATAAAAATATGGTCAACTTTACTCTCAATGATTTACACAATATTAAATCTCTACTACATGTAAGATAACACTTTTCTACATGGAATCAAAATTTGTGTTACTTTTCAAGAATTGAAATTTTTCCACTTTGGTCAGTGGTACCTGAGATCACTCTTTTTCTCTCTTTTACATTAAGAGAGTAACCTACTCCCTCCCTAATGAAACTAGTATCATTTATAGGACATTATAGGGCACAGTGGCTCAATGGTTACGGCCTTGGACTCATAATCTGAGAGCTTGCTTGACGTCCCGCCACCGTGTTGCGCCCTTGGGCAAGGCGCTTTGTCTCGCTTGCCTCACCCCATCCAGGTTCAATGGGAAGCAGTTAGGGGTAGTCACAGTCATTGTACTGATGAACCCTGCGCCATTTGTAGGCTGCAAACGTGGTTGCGACATATTCTAATAACGGCGGAATAAATGTAAAGTGCTTTGAGGCTGTTTACGGCATAAAGCGCTATATAAATATCAACATTTATCTACATTTATTATCAATATTTTGGGTTGTTTCTTAAGTTTTCAAAAGACATTATTATAGCAGCTAAAACATAAAATAAGTTCACACATGAATATAAATTACAGCAACTTTATTATTTAAACTTCCTAAGATATTTATTTTTTGTAGTAGATTAAAACAAATAACAACTTTTGTTCAGTGTAAACTTTAAATCATATCCTAAAAAACCAAACCTAGATCCCCACAGTTGTGTAAAATGTTAAAGTCATAATGTACGATCTTATAATATGAATTTGGTTAATTTTTTTCAAACCTGATTTTTTGGCATATTTGTAATGTTTACACCTGTCACAACTTGCACCTAAATGGAATCAGCCAAATTTGTTGTGTTTGTAGGTAAACAGAGCAAAGTTAGACATAAAGTCATAATTCAAGAAATTATGACTTTATGTCCGCCCATAGAACTGCGTGTTAAAAGGCCAAAATAACAAGCAGTGTTTCTTTCACGTTTCCTTGTTATTTCAGCTCAAAATGGACAGAAACCATTATTACTAGTATTATTTCAGCATTTTGAGTATAAATGACAAATTTAAAATTTGAAGGAAATCGTACATTAAGCCTTTAAATAGTAATTAGTCTCTTAAAACTTAAAAGTTTGGATGGGTATTTGTGACTGTGTCAACTTACAATTTATTTTGTGTCCAGACCTTTGGAACCATCAGGATAGAGGTAGCCTTTTGATTAATGTAGACATCACCCTGATAACTGGTTCCACTATTTGTATTATTAGAAATCACAATACCCTCGATATTTGATTCAGCCAAAAAACTTGTCATTGTTTCATCTAGATGTCATATCATTTATGAACTTTGTACTATATATTGAACAAATTTGACCCAGATATCATTTGGTAGGTCTAGTTACTCCATGTCATTGTATTAGCTTATCCAGGGCTCAACAATATATTTGGTGCGAAATCCTGTGACACACCACAAAGTTTGCTTTTCTCCATGCAAATTGATTTTTTCTGTGCAATTCACTTATTTCATGCCAAATTTCAGGGGAAAATGTGGTTTACTATTACCTGGAGGGGTACTCAAGTTTTGTTTTGGTAGGGGTGTACCCCCGCTGAGAATTTGAAAGTGAACACATCAATATACTAATTTTTCAAGAAATTTGGACCCATCGATACACCAAAAGTTAAAAAATTTCGGCCAAATTTTACCCAAATTGTCTTAGTTTTTACTAATTTTCCCAAAAATTTTGGCAAAATTGGGCTATTTTGAAAAAAGGACCCATCCATAAGAAAATTGGCCTAGTAGAAAAAGGGGTCGTTGATATACCAAAAGGCCAAAAACGCTACCCATGTTTACGGTACACATCCCTGTATGGTCTTTTGTACTGAGCAACCCCTCTCCCTGGACTGTTACATTTTGCTCACGAAATATGAAATGACAGCCTTGATTATTAGTAACGTAAACTCAAGTTTAAATTACTCTCTATTTTGGATGTTTTTAGCAAACTTCAATTAAATCTCTGCAAAATTAAACTTACCCATTTTTCATACTGTACATACCAGTTACTCTGCAATTCCCCTGCAGTTTTTGCTGAACCATGAAATGGTATCAGGCTACAAGAGTGAATGTTACTAGCTTACTTGCTTACTTACTAGCTTACTAGCTTACTGACTGACTAACCATTTGGTCTGAAATGGACATATCTCTAAATGCCACGAAGGTATGACCCCATGAGTGGTGTCATATGAAAGAGAAAAACATAAAGAATATAATAAAATTATTTCCAAACGTCGGAGGTCATCCAAGGGTCACAGGGGTCAAAAAGGTCATTTTAACTGAAAATGCTCCGGTTAAGCTTAAATTTACATGCAATGATCCTTGTGACATTCTAAACATGTTTAAAACACTTAAAAATTTATTTAAGGTCATAAAGGGGTCATAAAGGGGTCAAAGGTCAAGGTTCTCAAAATGCTCCAATTGAGCTGAAATTTAAATGCAATGATCCTTATGCCATTCTAAACATTTAAAAAATATTTTAAGATTCATTTAAGGTCATTAAGGGGTCATAAAGGGGTCAAAGGTCAAGTTTTCCAAAATGCTCCGATTGAGCTGAAATTTAAACACAATGATCCTTATGACATTCTAAACATGTTGAAAATATTTTGAAATTAATTTAAGGTCATTAAGGGGCAATAAAGGGGTCAAAGGTCAAGTTTTCAAAATGCTTCAAGTGAGCTGAAATTTAAATGCAATGATCCTTATGACATTCTTAACATGTTTTAAATATTTTAAAATTCAGTTAAGGTCATTAAGGGGGTCATACAGAGGTCAAAAGTCAAGTTTTCAAAATTCCAGCTTCTCACGATCAAGGTATATTAAAACGGCAATTAATAAAACAGTCTTATTAAAATTAATACTATCCTGCACAGTATTGCTGCTTGATCAGATCGTCACAGTCATCCGCCTAACTTACCTGGTACCCTTGCAAAGGGCACAGTTGCTCTAGTTTATTTTATATTCTTTACTTATCCTCTTTCATTAACACCACTCGGGCGGTCATACCTATGTAGCATTTCGAGATTATGTCCATTACAGACTCCGTGTGACAGTGGTATAGGCCTACCACAATATACTGCCGAAGCCACATGGTTCAGCTATGGTGCGGTTATCGCTCTAGTTTCATTTGACGTAACATTTGCTGTTTTTTCCACTTGCCCTTGACTATTTATGGTGAGGACACAGTGGCTCAGTGGTTACAGCCATGGACTCATAATCTGATATTTTGCTCAATGTGTATGGGTTCGAGTCCCCGTCCTTGCACCCTTGGGGAAGGAGCTTTGCCTCGCTTGCTTCACCCCACCCAGGTGCAATGGGAAGCTGTAAGGGATAGTCACAGTTGTTGTACTGATGAACCCTGCGCCAAACGTGGTTCCGACATATTCTAATGATGGCGGAATAAATGCAAAGCGCTTTGAGGCTGTTTACGGCATAAAGGGCTATATAAATATCTACATTTATTTATATATGTATAGAACAATACCTTATTTCACATGGGTTTCAATTTGACACCTTCTTGGAAATCATTGGGCTCTTCTTTCAGAACTACTTTTGTTTCACATGGGTTTAAATTTGACACCTTTTGTTGAGTATAAACCTTGCTTTGGTAACACGTCTGTATCCTCAAGACGGCCACCCTGTGGAAAATTCATGCTTCCTGTCAAAAATCACACTTCTAAAATACAGAATTTGTATTTGTCTATTTCAAGTTTTGATTTGTTATCTGAGACAATTATAACTAAGTGTTAGAAAGCAGCCTTTAAGTTACAGTTGGGGCTTATATTTCATTTTGGGTTCTACGGGATATGATTAGAGTTGGTGTTAGGGTTTACATGTTAGGGTTAGCATTAGATTAAGCTAGATGAGAGTTACTGTAGTTACGGTTAGGATTAGTGTTAGGGTTATATTCAGGATTAGGATTAGGGCTTAAGTTATAGTCTAGGGCCAGAATAAGGATTGGAGTTATAATGACTCTTATTGGGTTTTCGGATTAATAAACCTTGGAATATCGACCTGTAACCAATAAAACTATTCTCATGTTTGCATTCTCAAGACTCTCTGTTTTGGTTTCCATAGCTCAGGAGATTCTTCATAATGTCAAATATTTTTGTGACATTTTCTGTAATTTGGTGTTTACTTTTGGAAAAAACTATTTGAAATATTTTTGTAACTAACCCAAGCTATTCCTATCTGTTATATTTATCCCACAGATCAGTCAAATTTTGGGTCATGATGATCACTATCTTATCAACTTACCAGCTGGCCTCAGGTAAGTCATACACTAACCATAACCATACCATACATCAAAATACCTCATTTGACAAAGCATCTGCAAGCGGGGGTTTCCCATGTGATACAATTGTGTCATCATGCGAACAGTCATATGGTCACAGAAAGCTTGGCCAGCCAAAGTAGACCCCCGTGGCAAGGTATGGGCATGCGCGTGCCTGGCACCCAATGAGTCCCTGGTTCAAAAGCGTACCTTAGGAAAAAAAGTTTTTTGTTTTTTTCTTCTTTCTTTCTGTCTTCCTGCTTTCCTTCCCCCTCATCAAACTAGGCATGGGGAATTAGGGTTAATATAATAACACCTTAATTTTCCTCCTATATGTGTAATTTAACCCTAACATGCTAACCCTACCAAACATCAAAAAACTTCAATTCACAAAGCATGTGCAAACACGGGTATCCCACGTGATGCAATTGTATCATCATGCGAACAGTCATATGGTGACGGAAAACTTGAACCCCATGGAAAGGTAAAAGTTTAGGTAACCCCATTTGAAATTCACACTCCCTATGTTGAAGATTAAGGTCATGTCTTCCATATGGGGTATATGGATTTTAACTGGAATAGCCCAACTGATAGCTTGCTGGAAATAGACAAAAAATATCAGGATTTTATAGTCAGTCAGGTTCTCAAAATATTTTCTTTAACTTTTTTGGGTGTAATTTGCATATTTGTTATTATGATCAGCTAATTTGCACATTTTTTTCCAATTTTTATATTTCAACAACAAATTGTTTACAACAACAGGCATCAAGGATGGTGGAGGCATTGTGTTTGATGTCAGCCAAGAACTGCAAAATTCCAGTGTATTTTTTAAAGGGATGTACAGTGATATTTAGTTTGCCTAATTGCTGCAAGATTGAACAATAAACAGAAGTAAATCAATTAGTGGGTTTTTAGCGGGTTCGCCGTCGGACAAGTTTAGAACTTCTTGGAGTAACTACAGAATACCCCTCTCGGGGGTATAGTTGTATAAAGTTGTAACATGTTTGTATGTATTGGAATAGGGTGTTTTGTGCTTGAGTGGGGTATTCTGTTTTAATGATTTGTGTATGGTAATGTTGTGAGTGTGTTATTCTGGAGACTAAGTATAGGTCTTGGTTTTTTGTGGGCGCAGTTGGCAGAGCGTAGTCGAAAAACCGACAGAGTTGGCGTTTGGCGTGGACGCAGTTTAAATTGGCGGGTTGATCAATGCAGCGTAGATGCATTATTTAAGTTGCAGATGAAACAAAGGAAGTATGTTTGCTGGTACTACTCGGGAGTAGGCCTATAGGCCCTAGGTGTCGGTTTTTAACAAGGCGCAGTCGGCGCAGAGCGTAGTTGAAAATTGACAGGTTTTTATAAATGGGCGTGGGCGTAGTATTGCGGGGGATTTGTCCCCGTTATACCGTTGAAGGAGTTCAAGATGTGGTATTTTTTTGTTTGTTTGTATTTGAATTAGTTGTTGGTACATGTATAGGCCTACTAGGACAAATTCTATGTCTAGTTTTTATGTCGGCGTAGTCGGCGCAGGCGTAACTGAAAATTAACAGGTTTGGGCTTTGGGCTTGGGCGTGGATAAAATTGGTGATTTTATGAATGGGACATAGTGTTTGGGGATTTGTGCCCATGATGTTGAATTAGTATAATATGTTAAATTGTGTGTGAATGTGGTGGCAGTACATGAACAGTATGTTGGTCATAGGTCTTGGGGGTTAAGTCGGCGCTGCCGTAGTTGAAAATGGCATATTTGGCGTTTGGGCGTGGGCGTAGTTAAAAGTGGTGCTTTTAGAAATGGGGCGTGGACGCAGTATGGCGGGGGGATTTGTCCCCCAATGGCGTTGAAGGAGTAGGCCTACAAGATGTTGTTTTGTGTTTGATAGTGTTTGAATTTGTTGTTGGTACATGTAAATTGGACAAAGTATAGGTCCTGGTTTAATGTCGGCATGAGCGTAGTCGAAATTTAGCATGTTTGGGCTTTGGGTGTGGGCGTAATTAAAATGGGGGATTTTATAAATGGGGCATGGACGCTTAGTGTTGGAGGGGATTTGTCCCGTTGAAGTTGAATTGGGATGGTATGTTGTTTTGTGTTTGATACCAGAAGTGTTTGAGTGTTTTGCTGCTACATGCAGTGTTTGGACCGTAGGTCTTGGTTTTTATGTCGTATGATAGTCGGCATGAGCGTAGTTCAAAAATAGGAGGTTTTGCGTTTAGGCGTGGACGTAGTTAAATTATGTTAACTGTATCAAATAAATACCCTTATCTGGAATGAACTTTTGTTTTGGTTTTTAATACTGGAACATTTACGAAAATATTGCAGGCTATTCTTTATTTTTTTGCTTCAGGACTAATGTTGCTAAAGTTTTTACAGCCCCCCCTCTAAGTGCACAAAAACTTTTTAACCTCCCTCTTCATACACCCAAAACTTTTGAATCCCCCCTATATTCAGAACTCCAAAATTTTATAACCCCCCCCCTACATATTTTTCAGCCCCCCCCCCTAATAATTGAAGATTCAGTATGTTTTAAAAGTGATATTAGTTCTTTAAGGATGACTTTGGCTATTATAGGGGTGGGCTTTGGTACGATTTTATGGCACATGATTATTTTGTTCATTGCAATTTTTTCGCAGCGCATTTGTCCTGGTAATTAATGTTTTTAGTTGAACGATGCGATGTGGAAATTTTGGCCCCTGGCTCGGTATCCCCTTCGCATTTTAGCATTGATAGCAAATTTTCACGGAAAAGAGATTTTTGGGACAGCTTGGAAAAGTTAGGTTACAGATCTGAAGGGCCAAAGCTGAATCATGTTGCCTTGCACAGGGCACCCGAGAAAATGGTCTCTGGCAGGAGTGATGATGAGTTCACTGACCTTTTAACAAGTTCAACCATGGTTCAACAAAAGTCAATACGATTACGTAATTGTTCATGTGATGACACACACAGAGGGAAAGTCAATATTTACATTTCTTGGTCATAAACCTCACCTCCATGCAGTAGCCTTTATTATCCGCATTATAGCTGATCTGGGTAATCAAAAACAAATCTACCCATCGTGGCTTAGGGTTTTAATAACATGCTTAATTTCCGGGATTGATTGAATTTAAATAATGGATACACATTTTAAGTTTAGCATCAGTTTTTGTTATTTAGTTAAGTTGGGTTTTGAGAATTAAAAAAAATATTTTGCTTAAATCATTAGAAAATATGTACCATATTGGCTGAAATTTTAGGTTGAAAAGTCGGGTATGAGAAGTTAGGGTCACAAATTGTACCAACCCGAAATTTTTATCACTTTGTAATATTTTCATTTGGTATGTTTCTTATTAATATTTTTGAGGAAAAAGTGAGGATTTTTTATCACTTTGTAATTTTTTCATTTGTTATGTTTCTTATTTATAGTTTGTGAGGAAAAGTGATATAGTTTTTCATCACTTTTTTATGTCTTTTAATATTTTGTGAGGAAAAAAGTGAGAATTTTGTCATAACTTTGCAAATTTTTTATTTATTATGTTTCTTATATTTTTTCTGGTGAAAAAAAGTGAGGATTTTTTACTACTTTTATATTTTTGATTTTTAATGTTTTCTATCATTTTGTGATGACAAAAGTGAGGATTTTTTCATCACTTTGCAAATTTTTCATTTGTTACGTTTCACATTATTTTGTATGGAAAAAAGATTTTAAAATTACTTCGGATTTTTTTGTAAATTTTCTGTATAATGTACAATGTTGCTTTAAGCCCATGGATTGAGAAATTTAATATTATTATTCCATGCATTGATATTGTTTGATTGCATTTTGTAATATTGTTTTCAAAGTGATGAAAAAAGTGATGAATTATTATGATGTCCAAAAAATAGGTGCCAAAATTTCTCCCCCAAATCGTGCCATATCTAATTATATTTTGAATGTGATAGAAATCCTCACTTATCTCATCACAAAATAATTTTAAAAAATGAATGAAAAATTGGCGTCGTAATGAACAACTTTTTTCATCACAAAATAATAAGAAATATAACAAATGAAAACATTCCAAAGTGATAAAAAATCCTCACTTTTTCCTCACAAAATAATAAGAAACGTTAAACATAACAAATGAGAAGTTGGCGTAAATGATTAGACGAGTGGATTCTATAGCCATTTTGGCTGCTGAAACCAAATCCGGAAAGCTTTTTTGCCGGGTTTTTTTGCATAAAATGTATCTACATTGGTTCAGTGGACTTTTTCAAAATGGCCGGCAGTATATTGTGGTAGGGTTAGGGTTAGGGTTAACCGCCAATATTAAAAGTACATGACCTAAAATTACAGCTATAGGTTAGATGTTCAGAAATTTGGTACTTTGGTAAAATAGTGAGTGAGGGCAAGGCATAGCTAGCCAACTCCCGTGTTAATTGAATGGAGATTTGACCGAAAATTTTGGTAAACGGACCGCTCACTTCTGAAGAATGCCACACGAAAACGGTACAAGCTACATTTAAAGTACTCTCTGTTCGATCATCATGATGAGTTTCTTATATAGTATGCCGAAATGGGGTACTGAAGGTGATTGACAAAGGGTCGTACTTCGCTGATGAGTAAGTGACAGTGAACATGAAAATCAGCGCCCATAACCCAAGTTAGTAGCTAGTTAGCGGAGACCGTCGAGGGACTGATTATTGATTATTGAAGTGCCTTATTAATAGATACGCACGATTTAGGGCAAGAAAAAAAAACCGGGACACTTTTGGAGTCATCATCATCATCATCATCATCATCATCATCATCATCATCATCATCATCATCATCATCATCATCATCACTTTCTACATTTTTCTAAACAACATACTGTTTTAATAAGATTTTTTTCTTAAAATGCATGTAACTATAATTATTGTTTAGAGCGTGATGAAATAAAACATCACGATTTTCATCACAAAAGAAATATAATGCATAAGAAATCGTTTGTTTTAGAGCGTGATGATGAAATAAAACATCACGGTTTTCATCACGAAACAAAGTAATACATAAGAAATCAATTTTTCGTGAGTGATGAAATAAAACATCACGATTTTCATCACGAAACAAAGTAATACATAAGAAATCGTTTGTTTTAGAGCGTGATGAAATGAAAATTGAAAGTGTTATACAACTCCCGGATACATCTTAAAAAACAAATTTCCATCTCATGATTGAATAGGAAGTTTGGTCAAACAGAGTATAAGGCATGATATTGATAATAAATACATAGTCTTAGGAAGCAAAAACATTTAAAATTTCAACCATTTACTAGAAACATTTTACCTTCATTTGTAAATATTTATAAAAACGAAATATTTGAGAGCAAACATGAATTGAAATTTACAGCCCTGAAACATACTTTGAGACCTACCTAGAAACAAAAATTCAGCTTTGGTACTCAACTCCATCATAGTTAGATGGCTCTTGAAAATAGGGAGAAAAACCTGTTATTTCTTGTTGAATTCGGTAACCATGGCAACAAAATATGCAAAATTTTACTTAGTATATGTGCATATTTTTGGGTCGTACATTACAGACCACTCTAGATGTGTTTATTAGCCTCTAAAACACACCCAGAACAAATTTCATATGACACTTGTGAAAAAACTTGGTCAAATTTTGCTGATTTTGTTGTCATGGTTGCTGAATTCAACACCCTTAGACAAGAAATAGTAGGTTTTCCACCCTATTTTCAAGCTGCCATCTAACTATGATGGAGTTGAGTACCAAAGCTGATTTTTTGTTTCTAGGTAGGTCTCATAAGTATGTTTCAGGGCTGTAAATTTCAATTCATGTTTCAACTGTCAACATGGTCAACCATTGGTCTGAAAGAGGGGGGGGGGGGGGTCTCCAGCAAATTTTCACCCAACCCAACTTCAGTATACCGCCCATTCCTCCATTAATGGTTTGATTTGCTCAAACTTGCTTGTGGGCTTAGATATGTACCTATAGACAATGTATCTATGACATTTGAGTCATATGACCACATATTTTTGACACCAGGGGACCCCCAAAGTGACAAAATCACACTTGCGGTTGAATAAATGACCAACTTTGGGTGCTCATAACTTAAAAAGGAAAGCAGATATCTGAAATTTAGAGCCAGATTCTGAAAATATGACATAAGGTTAGCTAGAATCCAAGATTGCAGCTTTATATCTGTTCAGAACAAGAAGTTATGAGCCACCAAAGTTGGTAAAATCACCAATGACACTCATGAAAGTGCCAAAAAAGGGGGGGTCCGGGCCAAAATTCAAAGGGCCATTTCTCAAAAAAACGACATGGCCTATGAAGCCAAATTTTGTATGGGTTCATTGTGGCCACAAAAGAATATTCTGATGGAATTTCATCAAAATCTGAGAGGGTCACCTGGGAACTTTTCAGAAAATTGGTTGATTTGATATGGACTGACCCTGTTTAAAATTTCAACCATTTACTAGAAACATTTTACCTTCATTTGTAAATATTTATAGAAACGAAATATTTGGAGTAAACATCGTTTTCAAAATATTTTTTCAACTCCAAAATAACATTATGTTTAGAATGATTTGTACAAAGTTTTCAAAAATGTTTTTGGAATGTTATAAGAACGTAAAACATTTTAATAACATTTCAATGTCGCATTATATAAAGGTCGTGAAAACATTTTAAAAACGTGATTGTAAATACTTGGACAAACATTTTTTTTTCAAAATATTATTTCAACTCCAAAATAACATTCTGTTTAGAATGATTTGTACCAAGTTTTCAAAAATGTTTTAGGAATGTTACAAAAACGTTTTTACATTGTTGAGCAACGATAATGCTGTAGGATGTAAAACATATAGCCCTTAAGTTAGGCCAAATAAACAAAATTAACATGTTTCACGTCTTCTTTGTTTCCTTTGTTGAGGTTTCTTCAATTAAATTTGTATTTTGTGAAAGTCAGTTATTTTAACAAAACAAATATTCTTCCTATAGCCTTGCTAATAAACTAGAAACACTTTAGGAATGTTTTGAGATAAATAAGGGGGTCCTATATGTCAGTATAACAAATAAAAAGATTTCTCCTCTTTTGTGCAGACATAGTGTATGCTAGAATAACTATAATTATGGGTATTCACGATTCTGCTCTAAAAATAAAATGCTCTTTCCTCCACCTTGTTTTGAATAAGTCGGATGTAAAACAGGTTGTTTATTATTGAACTTGGCCTTCACTATATAATACATTAAAACATATTAGAAACACTTTGACCAAGTTTCAGGGCAAATTTATGCAAAATAAAAGTACCCGAACATTTATGCATGGATTTTAGCAAAATATTGGCAAAAATTATATGTTAATGAGCTTCTCCAGTCATTTTAGCTTATTGACTTGATTGATTATTGATAAAGACAATACGATACAAAGGAAATATAAATTGATGTATTTTGAAAACCGTAGGCCTATGTTCGATTGATTCCAAAGAAAAAGCATATTGATCAGTGTACTTTGGTCTACTCAATTAATCTGTTTAGAGCACTTTTATAATGCCTGCATAACCACCTTAAACAGCTCAAGACACAAAATGTTAGGCAGTAGTCCAGTTTAAATATTATTTTCTTCATGTATTAATTTGTAAGTATTTAGTGGTGGAGGGTTTTATGTAATGTTATTCTTCTATTTTGTACAGAGCGCAGTAAACATACGAACACATTGTTCACCCAATTGTAATTAGGTAATGTAAAACAAAGCTTTAACATAGAACTTATTATGTGTTACAATCAACAATATCATTCGAATCC
Organism: Amphiura filiformis; assembly: GCF_039555335.1. Taxonomy (NCBI): domain Eukaryota; kingdom Metazoa; phylum Echinodermata; class Ophiuroidea; order Amphilepidida; family Amphiuridae; genus Amphiura; species Amphiura filiformis. The sequence continues at coordinate 43,657,441 of NC_092640.1, read as the reverse complement.
GCAATCGTACTTTCGTTTAATATAAGACATCAAGAATGTAGCAATGGAAACAGGCCTTCCTGTTGAATTGTCAAAATGACAATGGGCTGAGATTGAACGTACCAGCCCAGAGGATGATTTAAGGAAGCCCCATCGTGCACTGTAAAAGTGTTATCACTAGAGTTTCAACCAGAGCCGTGGGACGTGCAATATACAGCCTCCCCGTTTTGGGCCCGTGCTCCATAGCCAAAATTATCAAAAAAGTATCATTATCACCTTCAAAACATGCGGAATCTTCAATTACATGCTTATGAAGCTTGCATATTTTCAAAAGAATGACACATAGCCATGATTACCATTATCAACTCTATTGTACACCTTTCTGTATTTCTTAATAAGGCAAACAAATTCGTGTACATTCTAATCTTGTTATAACTGTATGACTACAATCATCTCACTTATATTTGCATCCAATTTTGTAAGTACTAGTGCACCTGCGGCTATGAGAGCCCAGATGCTGTGAGAGCACTGGCATGATAGCGATACTGTTTGACCCCAGATGACCTTTGAACTTGGATGACCTTGGTGCAATTTTTTCATGCTCCCCTCAGTCATAATGAAGGATTCCACCTATCAAGTTTAAGCCCAATAGGGCAAAGTTTAAATTTAGCCCCTACATGACCTTTGACCTCGGTTGACCTCAATTTTGTTTTGCGCATATATTCCCCTTGTAGCAAGGATTGCACCCACCAAGTTTGAACCCGATAGGACAAAGTTTGAAATCCATGACCTTTGACCTCGGATGACCTCCATATAATGTTTTTCATGCTCCCCTCATATGAAGGTTTCGACCCACCAAGTTTGAACCCGATCGGACAAAGTTTGCAATTTGACCCTCCGTAATGACCTTTGACCTCGGTTGACCTCGCTTTTATTTTGGACATATATTTCCCTCCTATCAAGGATCCCACCCACCAAGTTTGGGCCCGATCGGACAAAGTTTGAAATCTGTGACCTGTGACCTTGACCTCTGATGACCTTCAAAACTACCGGTAAACAGCGACGCCCGGTACCCATCTATGTCCGAAATATCGGAATGATGCGGTGAAGCGCGGAGAAACGCATTGCCATCGAACACACAGAGCTCATTATTTTCTTAATGCTAGTGCACCTGTAGCTTTGCAGCAATGCATTCTGGGTAGACATTACAGTGCATTACAAATTGGGCAAACAGCCAAAAGCTGAATGAAACTTGTCCAGAGTTGCCCATTACACATCTTTGTATCCACTTGCTGCTGCTTTTGCTATCCAGTTGGGGTATTTTCCCCCTAGATGACCTTTGACCTCGAGGGGCCCTTCAAAACCACCGGTTAACTTGCTTTTCCGTCACCTATCCATATCCGAAATTTCGCTCGATGCGTCAAGGCGGAACGCATAGCCGGACAGACAGACAGATAGATAGATACACAGATACACAGATAGACAGATAGAGACCGCTTATTATTTTATTAGTACTAGTGCACCTGCGGCTGTGAGAGCCCAGATGCTGTGAGTGCACAGGCATGATAGCGATACTGTTTGACCCCAAATGACCTTTGACCTATCAAGTTTAAGCCCAATAGGGCAAAGTTTAAATTTAGCCCCTACATGACCTTTGACCTCGGTTGACCTCAATTTGGTTTTGCGCATATATTCCCCTCGTATCAAGGATTGCACCCACCAAGTTTGAGCCCGATAGGACAAAGTTTGAAATCCATGACCTTTGACCTTTGACCTCGGATGACCTCCATATAATGTTTTTCATGCTCCCCTCATACGAAGGTTTCGACCCACCAAGTCTGAGCCCGATCGCACAAAGTTTGAAATTTGACCCCTCCGTAATGACCTTTGACCTCGGTTGACCTCGATTTTATTTTTATCATGCTCCCCTCGTACGAAGGATTCCACCCACCAAGTTTGGGCCCGATTGGACAAAGTTTGAAATTTTGACCTTTGACCTTGACCTCCGATGACCTTCAAAACCACATGGCCAACATGCTTTTCCCGATACCTATCTATATGCGAAATTTCAGCGCGATGCGTCAAGCACGGCTAAACGCATAGCCGGACAGACAGATAGATAGACAGATAGATAGACAGATAGATAGACAGATACAGCCCGCTTATTATTTTATTAGTATAGATAGATAGATATTTTGTTATTACTATCAATAAACCATCAAGAATTAAACAATAATTGTGTATATGGTATATCTCTGTCTTTGAGTCACATTTGTATACCATATCCAACTTGAACCTCGGGGAGGGGGGGGCACTCAATTTTGGAAGTGACGGGTATGTGCCTACCGGAGTCGCCAAGTAGGGGCATATCGGGTACAAAGCGTTATTTTTAAAACTACGGGGTCATTGGGTACAAACAAAATAAAAAAGGGGTCATCGAGTATAAGATTTTTAAAGAAAGGGTCATCGGGTAGAAAATTGTGACAAAATGTAGCAAAATTTTGAAACTTTCGGCATAATTGTGAAAAAATGAAGCAAAATTGGACAGTTTCTGCATTGTTTAGTTGCATTTTGATGATGCTATTATAGAAAAAAGGGGGTTATGGGTAGCCGCAACCAAAGAAAGGGGTTCATTGGGTAGCCGCAACTAAAAAAAAAAAAGGGGGGGTCATCGGGTATGGATTGTAAAGTCCATTTTATTGGGAAAATTCTCCCGCGCATTGATGGCTGAACTACATTCTAAAAAATAATAGAATCCAAATTATATGACTTTGGTCTTGTTGCGATGCATTGCACTTACTATTACATATTTTCTTATACCAACAAACAGCAAAATACATAAAAATTAATGAGACTGATTGAGACTCTTTTTATGGTTTTTACAACTCAAGTAAAAATTTGATACGATTGATTCTAAATATACTACAAAAAATAAGGTCTCTCGTCCCAACGCGCAGTCGGGCTTTCTTGTTAGAGCGAGGCATTCCCTCATACATTATGTTTAGTCGTGCATTGTGTTTACGCAAGTGTGTCTATGTCCTGTTAAGAAGCATGCTGTTTTCAAAGCCCCATATCGAATTCAGAACTACGTCTACGCCGACTGCGCAACACATAAAACCAAGACCTATAAGCCCTCTATCAAATTGAGATGCATTGCACTTACTATTACATATTTTCTTATACCAACAAACAGCAAAATACATAAAAATTAATGAGACTGATTGAGACTCTTTTTATGGTTTTTACAACTCAAGTAAAAATTTGATACGATTGATTCTAAATATACTACAAAAAATAAGGTCTCTCGTCCCAACGCAAGAGTCGGGCTTTCTTGTTAGAGCGAGGCATTCCCTCATACATTATGTTTAGTCGTGCATTGTGTTTACGCAAGTGTGTCTATGTCCTGTTAAGAAGCATGCTGTTTTCAAAGCCCCATATCGAATTCAGAACTACGTCTCACGCCGACCGCGCCAACATAAAACCAAGACCTATAAGCCCTCTATCAAATTGAGAACTACGCTCTGCGCCGACTGCGCCAACATAAAACCAAGACCTACACGCAAGTGTGTCTATGTCCTGTTAAGAAGCATGCTGTTTTCAAAGCCCCATATCGAATTCAGAACTACGTCTACGCCGACCGCGCCAACATAAAACCAAGACCTATAAGCCCTCTCTCGTATTCAGAACTACGTCTGCGCCGACTCATGCGCCAGCATAAAACCAAGAATTGCGTGCATATCCTATTTGGACATGGACGACTTGGTTAATGGCCCATGGTGTGGAACCTTGGACGTACTCAAATAATGAGTTTTCAACTGAGTCTACGCCGACCAACACCGTCGGGCTGTTTTCAACCAACACGCCCTCTCTGTCTGAAATTATTTGTCCAACTTACCAGAATCCAAAAAGCCATGTCGTGACTGTAGGGGATTATTTGTCCAACTACTAGATAGATGGCGCCGTTGAAGACACTGCGTCTCACGCCGACCAACACCGTCGGGCTGTTTTCAACCAACACACCCTCTCTGTCTGAAATTATTTGTCCAAATACCAAAATCCCAAAAGCCACGTCGTGACTGTAGGGGGCTTATTTGTCCAACTACTAGATAGATGGCGCCGTTGAAGACATTTGTCCAAGAACCAAAATGTAAAAGAAATTATGATGTGACTATAGGGGGATTATTTGTCAAAATACAAGAAAATATCAAATTGAGGGGGCTATCATATTAACTGCTGTTTTTGAATGAAGCTTAAGAATAAAATCCTTTTGTCTCAGTTGGTAATAAGAATGGTTTCTGAATTAGGCTGCCTTATATGCACAGAATTTACCTTGGTTTTTCTGTTCATATTCTTTTTTCATTAGTCACTAAAAGGGGGGACACGGGCCTGGTGCCACTTGCTTTGTTTAAGGATAAAGTGGATTTGCAAACTCCTTGGAGTTTCGGTTTAGATAACTTGTTTCTATTATGCTATGGATCCCACCATATTTTTTTATGTGATAATAGCATTTCTTGCCTACAAATTTGGTGCTGCTGTATTTTTATTGCAATGTAGATGCATTCTGCTTACAATCACTTGGTACATATACATGATAACCTGAATTATCAAATTATTAGTACTACTGTCGTTATAGTTTAAGTAAAGTTTAAGAGGACACATGCAATATCATACTTTTTGTTTACAGTGCCTATCCCTCCCGAAAAAAGAAGATAATGTGATAACTGCATTTACAAAGAAGTTTTCATCAACCACCATTATAAAGCATGATAAAAAACAGACTGTGTCGAAATAATTTATCTTGTGTACACAAATTACAACATAGGGCCTATATACGGGAATTACCCATGACATGATTAGATAAAATTATGAATTATTAACTTAATTATAGGGTGGCTATGTATTACTGACTATACACATCAATACCAGAAAAGTGGGATTTGTTCTTGCATCACCCTAAATTTTTTAATCTTGTGATGTTTGTACATCAGCCAATGTTCATGTTGGTATATAAGCAATACACATCACCTGATCTTTCTAGTCTGACTCATGAGAAAACCAAATGCGGCACCAAATGTAGCATTATTAATTACTCTTGATTCTATTGTTTTGAAGCGCTTTGCCATCATCAATTGTGTTTATGTACATGTGTTATGTAGATTATAGACTTCATCACAAATCATTGTTGACTCTAAGCCATCATATATGACTCAAAAGTTGATTAATAACTCTTGGTAACCATGGCAACAGCATCAGGTAATCCTGATGTTTCTATCATGGAAGAAGATTTGTCTTGTAACATTTGCTATAATCTTCTGAGAGAACCCAAGGATTTAGACTGTCCTCATGTTTTCTGTCTTCAATGTCTACAGAAATGGGTGAAAAAAGGAAGAACAGTTGAGTGTCCAGAATGTCGCCATATCACTATAGTGCCACATGGTGGGTTGGTCAACCTGAAGAATAATCTTCGCTTAAAAGCTATGACTGAAAAATACTCCGAGCGTGTCGAAAATCAAAAAGGCGTGCCGATATGCTCCAATCATGAGGGAGAGAAGCAGCATTTCTTCTGCCTCACCTGTGGTGTAACGGTATGCCACAACTGTCTTGTGCTGGAACACCGAATGCCAGAACACGAGATAAAAGAGCTGAAAGTCATTACTAAAATGCACAAAACAGAAGTGAAAGCCAAAATGGAGAGTGTGAAACAAAAAATGAAGATAACAGAAGATGATGAGAAGAAATTGAATGAGATGGAAACAAAACTGCAAGCAGCCAGAGAACAAGCAAATAAGGATATTGAAAAACGAGTGAATGAAGTTGTATCTGGAGCAGAAGCCAAAGGGAAAGAAATGAAAGCTGCCGTTGAGGCTACCTATCAGCTACACATGGAAACCCTAAAAGGAAAACAGAATCATACCAATGATATGGTCACTAGATTACGCAATGTTCACACAGCCACACAAAATGTAGTTGATACAGCAGCTGATCACATCTTCATGAAGCAACACAACTCGCTTGTTGATCAAATGAACAAACTCTGTATCAGCGAACAAGAAATGCCCTCGCCAGACTTGGGTAATCTTCAGTTTAAACCAGGATCTGGTACAGTGAGTTCATCTTGGCTTGGGGAGGTGGTTACAGATGGTAATATAAAGTGTGAATTGAAACTGGTTCATGAATTTGGTGCATTTCAACAAGCCCAGGGAGTTGCAGTAGCCCGAACAGGTTTACTTGCTGTAGTTGATGCTGTTGCAAAGGAAGTCGTCATATATCACCATGTCAATGGTGAATACAAGCATCAATTCAGTCTTGGCTCCCCAGCTGATAGTCCTGATGGCAATATAACTGATCCAATTCAGGTAGCTGTAACATCAGAAAGTAGATTCTTTGTTACTCAGGATTGGATTGTAAAGGAATTCTCACCATCAGGTAGCTATGAGAGGACATTGACTGGTGTTGGTGATAGAATCACAACCACTCCTGATGACATGATAGTGACTGGTAGCACTGCAACAGGTGTCATCACTGTACATCAGTCTGATGGTGAGTTGATTAGGATACATCAAGTAGACTGTAAACATGTTGAAGGCATGGCCAGCAATGGGAAACAGATTGCATACGTAACAGGCAGCAAGGGCAATTCAATTCATGTGATAGACTTTGTAACAGGTCAAGTGATATGGACAGTGGACATGATAATGCCACTTGCTATTTGTTGTGAACCAAACTCAAACACCTTATTGGTGGCAGGAGGTTCAACAATATCTGAACAAAATGTAATAAATCAGTACTGCAGCACAACTGGACGTCTGATATCACGTCTTGCTAGTGGTCTGTACAACCCATTGGCAATGACTGTTACTCATGACAGTAAACTAGTAGTGGCTGATAAGAAGACTGTTAAGGTTTTCAGCGTAGGTGTAGAATAGGCACATTATGAGTGAAAGTTAAATTTGGAAAAGTAAGACAATTGTAAGAAAACCGAGATTTAACTAATCATTGTTATCACAGATCACTTACAGCAGTATTGTAAGATGCAATCAAATACCCTGTGAAAATTAAATCCTAAAGGCTGTAAATCATGGTGAATTGTGGCAAAATTAAGGGGGTACTACACCCCTGCCCAATTTTGTGCCTATTTTTGCATTTTTATCAAAAATTATAGCACATTGGTGACAAGTAAGATATGTATATTATAGGGGCAAGGACTACAACTACTGCGCTGGAAATTTTATTTCAGCACAGACAACAGTTTTGGAGTTACAGTCAAAAATGAGGGAAAACCAATATTTGATCAATAAATTAATAACTGCTTGTCTTAGGTTGCTGAATTTTCAGTGCAGTAGTTGTATTCCTTGTCCCTATAATATACATATCTTACTTACCACCAATGCGCTATAATTTTTGAAAACAATGCAAAAATAGGCACAAAATTGGCCAGGGGTGTAGTACCCCCTTAACCATTTTACCTCAGTATTTTAGCTCACAATGTGAAGGAAATCTTTCCATTATCAAAAACTCATCTTATTTATCATTTTGAGAACAATATTAAGAATCAAAATTTGTCAGAAATTTTTACAATGTTGCTTTAAGGGATCTGGAATGAGCGTTTCGACAGTATTTTTTGTGGGACATGAGAACACATCAGACATTTCGAATTGCATTCTGAATACGAAGAATGTCTTTCTGATATCAAATAATTTTCATTTTTTGAAATTCACGATATAATACAAATTTTATGACAAATTATTAAAATTTGATATTTTTCACATTTTTGATATATAACAGTCCTCAAGTAAATTTTATAAATCTAATGATATATTCTTAAAGTGTATGTAGCTGGGAGGAAAAGCCGATGATCAATTGAAAATTTTGACCTTTCATATTGAAGATATGGATTTTTTTTCCCAAAAGACCTGATTTTTTTTTTGGTGTTTTGGGAGGAAAATCCATATCTTCAATACGAAAAGTCAAAATGTTCAATTGATCGTCGGCTTTTCATCCCACCTACATGTTTTTAAGTATAAATCATCAGATTTATAAAGTTTACATCGAGTACTTTTAAATATCAAAAATATCAATTTTTAATGATTTGCCATAAAATATGTATTACATTGCGAATTTCAAAAAATCAAAATTATTTGATATCAGAAGGACATTCTTCGTATTCATAAGTATTACCATACTGACGCGAGGATAGGCCCACCTTCGAGTAAAGTCCCACCCTAATATTTGGGGAAATTTCATAAATTGTTATTTCCCCGAGTAAAGTCCACTGCTAATTTTTAACAGAATGGTTCCGAATTTGACAACCCAAATCATGCAACTTCATTTGCAAAATCACCTCAAAATTATTTTTGTGACTATGGAGCTTAATTTTCATTGCTAGATTATTTATTTACCTTGAAACATCCTCAATATAGTTCACATATCTTTCATTGTAAAGATGATATAAATTCAACAAAACATCAAGCTTTCACAAAACTCTCGCTGGAAAAATGGAAAATGAAAATGTCCTATTTATGCCTCCACCGCGAGGCATACTGTTTTTGCAATGTCCGTCCTTCCGTCTGTCCGTCTGGATGCTGTATCTCGGGCATGGATGGGCGGATTGACTTCTGATTTCAGGATAGGTGGATCATGGTCAAAAACTTTGGCTACTTTTTTTGGGTGGGGTTCAATGGGCATGAAACTTTGTGGGTACAGTCAACATTTAGAGCCAAATTTTTGGAAGGTCATTTTGGGGTCATCCAGGGTCACCAAGGGGTCATCTGAGGTCAAATTAATAAAATTGGCCATATAGGCATGAAACTTGGTAGGTACAAGTCAACATTTAGAGCCAAATTTTTTGAAGGTCATTTTGGGGTCATCCAGGGTCACCAAGGGGTCATCTGAGGTCAAATTAATAAAATTGGTCATATAGGCATGAAACTTGGTGGGTACAGTCAACATTTAGAGCCAAATTTGTAGAAGGTCATTTCAGGGTCATCTCACCAATTTGGTCGTATGGGCATGAAACTTGGTGGGTACAGTCAACATAAGAGCCAAATTTTTGGAAAGTCATTTTGGGGTTATCCAGGGTCACCAAGGGGTCATCTGAGGTCAAATTAATAAAATTGGTTGTATGTGCTTGAAACTTGGTGGATACAGTTAATATTTAAAGCCAAATTTTTGGGAGGTCACCAGGGGTCATCTGAGGTCAAATTAGTAAAAACTGTTGGATGGGCATGAAACTTGGTGGGTACAGTCAACATTTAAAGCCATATTTTTAGAAGGTCATTTTGGGGTAAACCAGGGGTCATCTGAGGTCAAATTAGCAAAAACTGTCGTATGAGCATGAAACTTGGTGGGTACAGTCAACATTTAAAGCCAAATTTTTGGAAGGTCATTTCGGGGTCACCAGGAGTCATCTGAGGTCAAATTAGTAAAGACTGTCGTATGGGCTTGAAACTACAATCAACGAAAAAAGTCTTGAAACGCTTGCGTGTAAATAACGGAAAACTGTCACCCCCTCTCCCCCGTGCAATGTTGAGAAATACCAAAGTCTTCAGCGGTTTCCCAATGTGTTCCAACATTGATTGATGGGGAGAGGGAAGGGTAAATCATTGTTGTAGATGTCATGCTTGTTCCCAGGCAAAATATCGTCATTTCCATGATCATATGAAATTCTGCACGGAATTTCGACAGAGTGTACCAAGCGTTCCAAGGACTTTTTTCGTAGATTGTCTCTGCCGAATGCAAAATATTTCATCTAAATTTCGTTTTTGCCTCATAACTCAAAAATGGAATGTCGTATGAGCTTCTCATTGCACACGATTTGAGAGTGGATTATATGCTTTGGAATCATAACAAAATTGTTGATAAAGAAATTGGTTTCTTTAGGAAGTGGTCACTGGAATCACCCCCTATGCTAAAATACACACATTTCGCAATTATAGCTCTAAACTGCTCTAAAATGTCGTTTTTGTCCCATAACTCAAAAACAGAATGTTGTATGATCTTCATATTTCACAGGATTTGGAGGTAGACCATGTACTTAGGAATCATAATACAATTGTTGATAAAGAAATTGGTTGGTTCAGGGAGTGGACACTGAAACACCCCATACCCTAACATACACGCATTTAATGAAATTTTTATGCTATATCTCAAAACCGAGAAATCGTGATCGCGGCTCTAAGGTGCATGATTCGAGTTGTTTAATTTATTTTGAAATTAATATTTAAAGTTCACCTTCATAGCACTTGTCAGATAGGTGAACGAACGTTAAAAAACAGAAAAATGAGTTTTAATTAAATATTAAAACCGCATGTACGTTAAGATTGTAAGGAAGTCAATAATAAACTACGACTATCTTCAGTAGATAGCATTAACTTGTTTTTGACATGATGTAACAACTATCTTCAGCAGATTTGTGCTTCACATTTTTGTGTATGGGGTGTGTGTATAATGTGGGGGTGTGTGCGTGCGAGGTGTTGGGCGTGGGATGTATGTGAGGTAGGGCGGAGGGAGTTTGTAGGACTATTATAAGATCACATTTAAATCGGAAAGTATTTCATTTGGGGGCTTTTGGGAAAGAAAGAAAGAAATAATTTAATTAATTAATCAAACATAGAGAAAGAAAGGAAGAAAAAAAGACAGAAAAAATAAATCAAAAATGTATACTTCATGTATTTATAATAAACAAATATTTTCACCGGGTTCACCGTCGCAAATAATAAATGAAACAGAAAAAGTAATACCGCCTGGGAATCGAACCCCGGACCTCATGTTTACAAGACCTATGCCTTAACCACTCGGCCACGTGAGCTTCGTGATTAAGCTGCTTGCAATTTGAACATATAAGCGGTCACTTCAACCTTTTTCCACGTTCATGTTTTTATTTATGTCAAATGTCTTTCGTTCATTCATTCATTCATTCATTCATTCATTCATTCATTTTTCTTTCCTTCTTTCTTTCTTTTTTCTTTCTTTCCTTTTTTCTTTCTTTCTTTCTTTCTTTCTTTCTTTCTTTCTTTCTTTATTTTTAATACAAAGAAAAAAAAAAAAAGAAGCATTGAAAATAATGAATGCATAATTTAGCGATGATTCACGCAATTAAAACACGAATAGTCAAAGGGTGTAAAGTGTAAACCCATAATGGTAATCTGTAATGGTAAACTGCTGCATTGAATAGCGTGCATACTGAGCAGTTTGCCCTGCATTGATATTAATATATACGTATAGATATTTATTTCAATTCAAAATGGCAAACTGTTAACAAATGTCATAAATGCGATCAATTTGTCATTCCTTTTGTATTCAAACATTCTCAATTGCTGTAGCCAAGGTAAACGAACGTCAGGCTCCATGAGATACGGCCTAAAAACCATAAAATGTGGATTTTGGACCATTTTGTCATTATGGTAAACTGATCCACTTTGCCATTTGCACTATGCAGCTTTACACTTTCCCGATACCTGACTACTATAAAAGACCAAAACTGATTACTTCGATTGCGAAATGGCAGCGTGGGCATAACGGCTTAGTCCTTCGACTGGTAATCTTTTGACTATTCATTGATGCGAATGGTTCGAGTCCCCGTGGTGGTCGATTTTTTTTCTTTAAGTGTATTCAATTGTTGTTGTTGTTTTTGTTTTTTTTCTCACCGCAAAAGCGTATCTTATTATAAATAATATTCAGAAATGAGTTGTTTCAAATTGTTACATCACAATCTTTCTGATTCGTTCGGATAAGCCTATACTCAGCAAACGCAAGTTTTACAGAAAACATTTACATGTTGGATTATATTATAAAGGGTACAGAACGTTTTAATAAAATTCAAAAACATTTTGGAAAACATGCTGCAAAACATTGTAATATTTTAAAAAAACTATATTTGTAGTGTTTTTGAATTATGAGACAAACACGAGATTTTAGTAATAATTACGAAATGTGTGTAATTTAGCATAGGAGGTGTTTTCAGTGACCATTCCCTAAATAATCCAACATCTTTATCAACAATTTTATTGTGATTCAAAGGGATATTATATACTCCCAAATCGTGTGCAATATGACGCTCATACAACATTTTGTTTTTAAGTTATGGGACAAAAATGACATTTTAGAGCAGTTTAGAGCCATAATTACTTAAACGTGTTGTTTAGTTTAGCATAGGGGATGGTTTCAGTGACCACTCCCTAAATAAACCAATTTCTTTATTAACAATTTTGTTATGATTTCAAAGCATATAATCCACTCTCAAATCGTGTGCAATATGAAGCTCATACGACATTCCGTTTTTGAGTTATGACACAAAAACGAAATTTAGATGAAATATTTTGCATTCGGTAGAGACAATCAACGAAAAAAGTCTTGAAACGCTATCGTGTAAATAACGGAAAACTGTCACCCCCTCTCCCCGTGCAATGTTGAGAAATACCAATGTGTTCCAACATTGATTGATGGGGAGAGGGAAGGGTAAATCATTGTTGTAGATGTCATGCTTGTTCCCAGGCAAAATATACGTCATTTCCATGATCATATGAAATTCTGCACGGAATTTCGACAGAGTGTACCAAGCGTTCCAAGGACTTTTTTCGTAGATTGTAGGTGGGTACTGTCAACATTTATAGCCAAATTTTTGGAAGGTCATTTCAGGGTCACCAGGGGTCATCTGAGGTCAAATTAGTAAAAACTGTTGCATGGGCATGAAACTTGGTGGGTACAGCTTTCACAAAACTCTCGCTGGAAAAATGGAAAATGAAAATGTCCTATTTATGCCTCCACCGCGAGGCATACTGTTTTTGCAATGTCCGTCCTTCCATCCTTCCGTCTGTCCGTCTGGATGCTGTATCTCGGGCATGGATGGGCGGATTGACTTCTGATTTCAGGATAGGTGGATCATGGTCAAAAACTTTGGCTACTTTTTTTGGGTGGGGTTCAATGGGCATGAAACTTTGTGGGTACAGTCAACATTTAGAGCCAAATTTTTGGAAGGTCATTTTGGGGTCATCCAGGGTCACCAAGGGGTCATCTGAGGTCAAATTAATAAAATTGGCCGTATAGGCATGAAACTTGGTAGGTACAAGTCAACATTTAGAGCCAAATTTTTTGAAGGTCATTTTGGGGTCATCCAGGGTCACCAAGGGGTCATCTGAGGTCAAATTAATAAAATTGGTCATATAGGCATGAAACTTGGTGGGTACAGTCAACATTTAGAGCCAAATTTGTAGAAGGTCATTTCAGGGTCATCTCACCAATTTGGTCGTATGGGCATGAAACTTGGTGGGTACAGTCAACATAAGAGCCAAATTTTTGGAAAGTCATTTTGGGGTTATCCAGGGTCACCAAGGGGTCATCTGAGGTCAAATTAATAAAATTGGTTGTATGTGCTTGAAACTTGGTGGATACAGTTAATATTTAGAGCCAAATTTTGGAAGGTTATTTTGGGGTTATCCGGGGTCATTGGAAGGTCAAATTAATAAAATTGGTCGTATGGGCAACCTTATTTATGTGACTTATTTTTGCCCATATTTTTTATGTTTGTTTGTTTACCACTCAGTTGACTTTTAGCGTTATAAGATTAGTACACATATAAATCACCGTGATGTTTCTAGTTTTCTATGCACCGTGTAAATAAACAATAAAAGTAGCCACTTCCGCTGATTTTTGTCTCGCCTGATAAGGCAGGAGACTATATAATCACTTTTCCGTATGTATGTGGGTGGGGGTGTGCGCGTGCGTGAAACGTGTAAAACGGGGATACATTTCTGAATTTTTACCGTGTAACTGGGGCTACACCTGCAAACGGGGATATCCCAGGTTGACTTTTCATGCTAAAGGGCTATACAACCCCCTAGAGGGCGCTAAATGCATTATTTAGGCATATGGCCTGTATAAGGGGGGTATCCCCTATTGCATAGTACAGAATCCGACCAATCTGATTCCATACTATCTAACTGGGGATACACACACATGATTTTTTCCAGCAAAGTGGGGATTATCCACACATGCAATTCAACATAGCATAGTAGCGCATTTGGATAGTCACGGTTTAATAGTTTACACACACATAGCCCCGGTTGGCACGTTTTACAAGTAGGGGTGTGTGGGGGTGTGTATGTGACAAATTTGGTTAAAGTTTTGGTTAAAGTTTGCCTTCCGCCTATTTTCTCGGAGACTAGGAGTCGCACATTCCTCAAACTTGGTGGGTGGGTGCATCTTGACCCGAGACAGAACCGGTTTGTATTGGATAGTGGGTCAAGGTCACTGAGGTCATCTAGGGGCCATCTGAGTTCAAATTAGTAAAAACTGTCGTATGGGCATGAAACTTGGTAGGTACAGTCAACATTTAAAGTCAAATTTTTTGAAGGTCATTTTGAGGTCACCAAGGGTCATCTGAGGTCAAATTAGCGGTAGTAAAAACTGTCAGATGGGCATGAAACTTGGTGGGTACAGTCAACATTTAAAGCCAAATTTTGGGAAGGGCATTTCGGGGTCACCAGGGGTCATCTGAGGTCAAATTAGTAAAAACTGTCGTATGAGCATGAAACTTGGTGGGTACAGTCAACATTTAAAGCCAAATTTTTGGAAGGTCATTTCGGGGTCACCAGGGGTCATCTGAGGTCAATTAGTAAGAACTGTTGTATGGGCATGAAACTAGGTGGGTACAGTCAACATTTAAAGCCAAATTTTTGGAAGGTCATTTCGGGGCCACCAGGGGTCAGGGTTCACAGGTTTTTGTCGCTGGTGGAAAAAACTAAAAAACTGCTAAATGTTTCACTTTTTTCATCTCCAAACAAATTATTAAGTCACAAAAATAATTTCCTAGATTTAATACAGCAAGATTAGGTATTTATAAGTAACATTCTAAGAAGATAAATGTATTGATTTTCATTGCTCACTAGTGCACTTAGCATGCTTAGTGCATAAGTGTCATATCAAATTCAAAATGTTTTCATTTTAAGGACTTGATAAGACAAAAAATATGTTTTAAATGATTACTGTTACTATTTATGAGCTTTCTGTGTTACTTTTTAATACTTGACTGCCTATATGTGAGTTTTTGCCATTTTTGCCATTTTTGCCGGTTTAAACCAGGCAAAAACACGTTTTTGCCGGCAAAAACCGAACCCTGCCAGGGGTCATCTGAGGTCAAATTGGTAAAAAACTGTCGGATGGGCATGAAACTTGGTGGGTACAGTCAACATTTAAAGCCAAATTTTTGGAAGGTCATTTCGGGGTCACCAGGGGTCATCTGAGGTCAAATTAGTCAGAACTGTCGGATGGGCTTGAAACTTGGTGGGTTCAGTCAACATTTAAAGCCAAATTTTTGGGAGGTCACCAGGGGTCATCTGAGGTCAAATTAGTAAAAACTGTTGGATGGGCATGAAACTTGGTAGGGACAGTCAACAGTTAAAGCCAAATTTTGGAAGATCATTTCGAGAACACCAGGGGTCATCTGAGGTCAAATTAGCAAAAACTGTCGTATGAGCATGAAACTTGGTGGGTACAGTCAACATTTAAAGCCAAATTTTTGGAAGGTCATTTCGGGGTCACCAGGAGTCATCTGAGGTCAAATGTCATATCAAATTCAAAATGTTTTCATTTTAAGGACTTGATAAGACAAAAAATATGTTTTAAATGATTACTGTTACTATTTATGAGCTTTCTGTGTTACTTTTTAATACTTGACTGCCTATATGTGAGTTTTTGCCATTTTTTGCCATTTTTGCCGGTTTAAACCAGGCAAAAACATGTTTTTGCCGGCAAAAACCGAACCCTGCCAGGGGTCATCTGAGGTCAAATTGGTAAAAACTGTCGGATGGGCATGAAACTTGGTGGGTACAGTCAACATTTAAAGCCAAATTTTTGGAAGGTCATTTCGGGGTCACCAGGGGTCATCTGAGGTCAAATTAGTAAGAACTGTCGGATGGGCATGAAACTTGGTGGGTTCAGTCAACATTTAAAGCCAAATTTTTGGGAGGTCACCAGGGGTCATCTGAGGTCAAATTAGTAAAAACTGTTGGATGGGCATGAAACTTGGTGGGTACAGTCAACATTTAAAGCCATATTTTTAGAAGGTCATTTTGGGGTAAACCAGGGGTCATCTGAGGTCAAATTAGCAAAAACTGTCGTATGAGCATGAAACTTGGTGGGTACAGTCAACATTTAAAGCCAAATTTTTGGAAGGTCATTTCGGGGTCACCAGGAGTCATCTGAGGTCAAATTAGTAAAGACTGTCGTATGGGCTTGAAACTAGGTGGGTACTGTCAACATTTATAGCCAAATTTTTGGAAGGTCATTTCAGGGTCACCAGGGGTCATCTGAGGTCAAATTAGTAAAAACTGTTGCATGGGCATGAAACTTGGTGGGTACAGGCACCATCAGCCAGATAATCGTGCCCAGCCGATAACCGCCAAATTCATTTACCTCTACCAAAAGTAATCACAAAAGCAAAAAGCAGGCGAGACTCATGGTTCGAGAACCTCCTTGTATTTACTTTCGGTCTCATATTTGTTGTCAATATCAATCCTAAATATTTTAAATGCTCTACATAAATCATGGATACATGGAAACATTATTTTGGATTTTTTGAAGGATTTTGATCCTATAGTGTCAAGAGGGGGTATCAGGCGTGTCCGTGGACTCTCAAAAAGCACCCTAAACAAGTATTTCTGAGACTGAAATTTGCACCCCTGACCAAGAATAAGTAGCATGATTCGCTACCCTAAACAAGTAGTTGTCTTTTCCCCAACCCTAAACAAGTAATTGATGCAATTATACCCCTAAACAAGTAAACACACAGAAATAGGTGCTTTTAACCCTAAATAAGAAGCTGCTTCCTTCAGGAGCTTAATCACACCAGCGGCTGTTATCTGGGGTGGAAGTAAAAAAATCTGCCGGTGGCACTGCATAGCCAGAGTCTGGTTCAAGAAACATGTTCAAGCTTACCTCACAGGTCATGCAGTATGTCCAATATTTTCAATATTTTTGGGCCAATAATTTCCCCCTTTTGAGTACCACATGTAGCGCAGGCAGTATAGGACACGCGTCATGTGACGTACGAGGTTGTCTAAAATACAGGGCTCACAGCCCCATTCACAATAGGTTACGGTTCGCTATCTCTAAGGACCGCTATCTCTAAGGTTCGCTATCTCTAAGGTTCGTTATCACTAATTACGAAAAAGGTCCACTATACCTAAGGTTCGATATCACTAATTTTGAAAAAGGGTCGGTATTTCTAAGGTTCGATATCACTAATTTTAAATAAGGTTCGCTATCTCTAATTTTAAATAAGGTCCGCTATCACTAATTTATTGAAGGTTCGCTATCTCTAAGGTTAGCTATCACTAATTTAAAATAAGGTCCGCTATCTCTAATTTTAACAATCCCGGTATCCCTAAGGTTCGCTATATCTAATTTTAAATAAGGTCCGCTATCTCTAAGGTTCGCTATCTCTAAAGTTCACTATCTCTAAGGTTCGCTATCACTAATTTTAAATAAGGTTCGCTATCTCTAATTTTAAATAAGGTTCGCTATCTCTGATTTTAAATAAGGTTCGCTATCTCTAATTTCAAATGAGGTTCGCTATAGCGGTCCTTATTTAAAATTAGAGATAGCGGACCTTATTTGAAATTAGAGATAGCGGACCTTATTTAAAATTAGAGATAGTGGACCTTATTTAAGATTAGTGATAACTTGAACCTTAGGTATAGCTGAACCTTAATCGAAATTAGTGATAGCGAACCTTGATTAATTAGGGATAGCGAACCTTAAACAAAATTAGTGATAGCGAACCTTAGGTATAGCGGACCTTGATTGCAATTAGTGATAGCGAACCTTAGAGATAGCGAACCTTCAATAAATTAGTGATAGCGGACCTTATTCAAAATTAGTGATAGCGAACCTTATTTTAAATTAGTGATAGCGAACCTTATTTTAAATTAGTGATATCGAACCTTAGAAGTAGCGGACCTTTTTTTAGGTATAGCGAACCCTTTTCTCTATTAGAGATAGCGGGATTCTGATCTCCATAGACTTTACACGTTAGTGATAGCGAACCTTAGAGATAGCGAACCTTAGAGATAGCGGACCTTAGAGATAGCGGGATGTCACCTCACAATATACCGGTAGTAGACGGTTTATACCACTTACACAATTTAAAAAAAAAAAAAACATAATTAGGGATGCACCGTTCCACTTCAAGGTTAGGAAGTTGGGGTCGGAATTATTTTTTATTTTGCCGCAAAAGGCGCCAATTTTTGGTCTATTTTTTAATTTCATACATTTATACACAGTTAGGTGGAGAAGGTTTTTTCCCTTAGTGTTGGTGGTGAAAGTTCTGTTTCTTGTTCCTTATGTAGTGGGGAAAGTGTAATTTTTTGTTTGAAAACTTCCTAACCACCCATTCAAGTCTAATGGTGCGTCCCTTAGAGTGGTTACTTTGTTGAACCACCTACAGTGGATTTAAAGTAACATAATTATGCTTTGACACAACATAACCCATTTTGAACTGTTTGACAAGATTTCATGATTACGTTTAATGAAAGATACTCCTATCTTTGGTTTAATGGAATCGCGCTTGTGAGCCTCATATTATTATCCTCTCAAATGGCTATCTCCGCTGCAGCCACTTTGCTTCCGCTCCCTCAACACACACATCTCTGCAAACGAACGATTGCTTTTTGATTGGCTAGCACTTTTTGCATGACGTCATGCACCACGTGCTGTCGCACATCTGATTATACAGCCAGGAGTTCAATCCAGAGGCATAAAGTTCCTGGATCAACGCTCGTGATCAGTTTAACACAGAATTTGCATTGTGGCCCTCTTACCCAACCACAAACGGCGTATACGTGGTAATATTTTTAATTAGTGTTTATTTTAAAATTACACAAAATTTTATGTATTCTACCTAAATTATCCGATATTTCTGATAATTTAAATTCTAGCTACATATGTTATAATATCTCTAAGGTCCGTTACCCGATTCACAACATCATTCCTCAAAAAATTTTTTCAAATTCCTTTTTTGTATCACAAAATAGATCGTTTTGTTGTCATTACTATCATCAAATTTTACACTTCAACTCCATGTAGTTGAAGAGAAAATTTAGACATTGGACAATTCAGGCCTATATACCTCTCTTGGTCAATACAAATGAAGCCAAATCGGTATTGGACGTCTCAAATGCATTGTGGACAAAAGCCACATCGCCATTGCAAGTTTGCAATGCATTGTGGGACAGTTTTTGCAGTTCTGGGACACTTTGCCCTCTCACCTATTGTGAAAATCCACAAAAATTGTTCTTCTCTTTGTAGTTTATATAATAACTAAATCTATGATAATATCTTAATATCAATCACTGAATAAAACAAAAATATGTGATATAGCGGATATTTTAGATAATATCTAAATTAGCAGATACTTTTGATATTTTAGATAATAGCTAAATATCTGATATCTTAATATCCATCACTTACTAAGTAAAACAATTTAATAACAATTTGCTAAGTCCCTAATATCCAAATATCTGATATAGCGGATAATATCTAAATTAGCAGATATTTTGGCTAATTTAGATAATACCTAAAGTTCCTAATATCCAAATATCTCATATAGCGGATATTTTGGATACTATCTAAATTGGCAGATATTTTGGGCTAATTTAGATAATAGCTAAATAGCTGCTAATATCTTAATATCCAACACTTACTAAGTAAAAAAAAATTCAATTAAAATTTTATAAGTTCCTAATATACAAATATCTGATATAGCGGATATTTTAGCTAATATCCAAATTAGCAGATATTTTGGCTAATTTAGATAATAGCTAAATAGCTGATAATATCTTAATATCCATCACTTACTAAGTCAAAAAATTTCAATAAAAATTTTATAAGTTCCTAATATACAAATATCTGATATAGCGGATATTGCAGCTAATATCCAAATTAGCAGATATTTTGGCTAATTTAGATAATAGCTAAATAGCTGATAATATCTTAATATCCATCACTTACTAAGTAAAAAAATTTCAATACAAATTTGATAAGTTCCTAATATACAAATATCTGCTATATTGGATATTGTAGCTAATATCCAAATTAGCAGATATTTTGGCTAATTTAGATAATAGCTAAATAGCTGATAATATCTTAATATCCATCACTTACTATGTAAAAACATTTCAATACAAATTTTATAAGTTCCTAATATACACTATAGCGGATATTTTAGCTAATATCCAAATTAGCAGATATTTTGGCAAATTTAGATAATAGCTAAATAGCTGATAATATCTTAATATCCTTCACTTACTAAGTAAAAAAATTCAATTAAAATTTTATAAGTTCCTAATATACAAATATCTGATATATTGGATATTGTAGCTAATATCCAAATTAGCAGATATTTTGGCTAATTTAGATAATAGCTAAATAGCTGATAATATCTTAATATCCATCACTTACTAAGTAAAAAAATTCAATTAAAATTTTATAAGTTCCTAATATACAAATATCGGATATATCGGATATTGTAGCTAATATCCAAATTAGCAGATATTTTGGCTAATTTAGATAATAGCTAAATAACTGATAATATCTTAATATCTATCACTTACTAAGTAAAAAAAATTCAACAAAAAAATTTGCTAAGTCCCTAATATACAAATATCAGATATTTTAGATAATATGAGATATTATGATCCACAAAAATAGCCAAATAGCCAAAAACAACCTTGTAACTATCTAAAATAGCAGATTTTCACCCTATACTACAACACACAAATTATCCAAATTATCTAAAAAATAAAAAAAAAGTTACAATCCCGCACCTAACTCCAAATTTGACACAGATTGGGTAAAATTGCCCGAATTTTATTTGAAATCTAGTGAGATCTTTTTTTATTTGGATAATCAAGTGAATAGACCTTTTTAATTGTTGCCAAGATGGTCCATGTAATATGATGGTTAATTTTAAATCAATATCTTATATGTAATGATGAGCTGATATATGTCAGTTTTGATTAAATTATGTGAACGTATAGCGTTTAAAAAGATACCATGTTAAAATGAAACAAACATTATGCTAATGTCTTATTTTACCACAATATATATAGCATTTTAAGGTGTTTCAAGAACAAGATACTTAAGTGAGAAAGATCTATATTTTCCAAAAAACTGTGTTTATTTAAAGCCATAATTTACGATTTCTGGCCATTTAACATGCATTTATATTTCCATAGGTCTTAAGTTAAAGGAGTATTTCGTGATCCTAGCATCCTCTTTTTATGACATTTTTCAGTACATATCCACGAAAAAAGCATATTCCCAAAATTTCAGTTGATTCTGATATTGCGTTTGCGAGGTATGCATGATTATGTGTATTACACTGCTCCATAGACAATACGTTGTAATTTCGTTCTGGTGCACCAGAACGAAATTAAAATTTCACGATATCTTTGCTAAACTAATTAATCTGCAAGAAATATTTTGTACATAAACATTATGTTAGCCAGAGGTTTCCAGTGATATAAAAATCTCAACTTTTTTTGAGAAAAGTGGGGGGATGAGGCTGTGGATCACGAAATGCCCCTTTAAGGTCAATAATATATCAAAATGAAAGTTCTGGGCATTTCCCCCTCACGAGAAAACTCATGCACATGGGGCAGATTTAAGATCCCTTACACCCCTTATAGCCGTGGGATCTCGTTTATAGAACCCATACCATTTCCTTATGTGTCAGCTTTATTTGTCTCAATATTGAGTGCACACACTGCTAGGTAAAGTTCCCCTCTGACCTACCTTAAAGTGACAGCTAAACAAAAGTTCCACTTCACTCTCAACATTTAACATGCAGTGTTTATGGGGATGTATCCCCTATAATATTTGACAAGGGTGTGGATCAATGATATAAAGCGTAAGCGTAGATGAGAAACTCGCAGTTTCGAATGAAGTCAGGCGCACTACTCTGCGTCGTGATAACTCTCTCCCTGAAAAGGGTCCAAAGTGCTGTCGAAACTCAGTTATTTTCACCACATTATGACGGTTTTTCATAGGTTTTTGTGTCTTATTCAAAACTCCAAAGGCATTTCCGCGGTGGTGGGATATTATTCTTACAGATACGACGTATTTTTAGGCAAATCATTATGATTTTAACATAAAATTGGCAAGAAACAAAATTTTGGTCAAACCGTCAGTTACGCCCTTTTGACATAAAAACGTCCGTGGCAGCTGGGTACCAAAAAGTACCCAGCTCAGATGAGTGTGTAATGTCAGGACAGTAGCGTAGCCAGCGAAGGGGGGGCAGAGTGAAAGAAAATGAAAGAAAAAGTGCCCTCTGACAAAAAAAATGAAAGAGAAAATCAGGAGGGCAAAGGAAAAGAAAAAAGGGCAAAGAGCCCTTTTCTAGCAAAATTCAGGGCCAAAATAGTGTAAAATACAAAATTTTTCCGCGCTACGCGGGCACATTGTAACAATAAAGCCCTTTTTTAGCCGGATAATGGCGAAAATAGTGTAACTACGCGCGCACATCATCCAAATAAGGCCCTTTTTGGGAAGCTCGAAGACATACAGTCTCTATGTATTGTATGATGCAACTGCAATTTTTTTCGTCTGTGCCCCCAAAATTTTATTTTGCCCCCCCTGACCAAGAAAGCTGGCTACGCCCCTGTGTCAGGAGGAACGCACGCGTAGTGCTTGCGTTTACCCAACGTGGTGTTCGCGGTAGCTGGCGCAGTACATATCTCACACTGCCGCCCAATAACTGGTAAAACTGGTCAAATTCCCGCACAGCCACTAACTCTGATTAAAGTTGACAAAATTGGGCGAATTTAGGCATTAAAACGATTCGGAAAACTATTTTGGTCTTTAAATAAATAATGATTTTATGAAATGGCATCAATGTAGCAAGAAAGTCTAGGGTTTTCAAGTTGTTTTCACTGACACTTTCGGGTGATCGAGTATTTCAAATTCGCCTCAAAAAATTGTGTTCATCACAGAAACTCAAAATTCATTTAATTAATCTTTCATTGAATGTAAGTTTTTCATTTTAATGTAATTCTTTGTTTTGTTTTTTTATTTTTATGTCATTGATATTTGTCATCGTCTGAGTCATCTTGTCTATAAAATAAAATTCATTATTATTTGCAATGCTTGAATATTTTGTTATAGGTCCTAGCCTAGTTATATTTTATCTGTTTGTAGGCCTAGGCCTCCTTCAAATTAATTTAGTCTATTAAAGTTGAATAAAATCATGGGATAAAATCTAAGAAACCTATTTTGCAAATTACACACATTTTTGTTCAAATTTCGTTATGAATTACGTTCTTTTAACATTAAGTTCCTTACATTTTTAGGCCTACGCTTTTAAATTACCGATTGAAATAATATTTCAGTCTTGTAGAGCGCTTAATTGTTGATGATATTTATTGGAATATCTATGGATTGAAAAAGGACTGAATTTCATTTTTGGATTGGTTCATTGCGTAGACTTGTTTCCGGGCTTGTTTCACCATTAAATCAAGTGATATTCCTAATTTACTGCCACATGCGTTGCATGCGCTTCAAACTTTTTAGAGTGAATAAATTATGTTCAATTTGTAATGAATTGGAAAGAATTTGACCTTATCTTCAGTTGGCAAAAGATTGAAACAATCTTTTCAGCTGAATATTCAAGTGGAAAAGATCAATTGCTAAAAGATAGAGATTCAAGTTGATTGATTCGAAGCCATAATGTACGTTTCCCATACAGTAGGCCTATATTAAAAAATCACTGTCAGGAAAGGTTTCTGTCAATTTTAAACCGAAATAACAAGGTATTAAAAAGGGAAAGAAATCCCACTGGCTATTTTGGTTGCTTAACGTGTATTTTTATGGGGGGACTTAGGTCTAATTTGCGAATTCTGCCCAAATTAACCAATTTCATATCGTAGGCCTAAGATCTGGGATGAATATGTAAGATATATCGAATATTTGAATGTACAAAATAGTGTTCGTGCATAGGCATATTTGATTGTTAAGTCACATGACTTGCCAGGTTATGCTGATTTTTGTATATAGGCCTACTTAGATGGTGTATAGTGTTTACTTATAATAATAAAGATCCCGGTCTAAAAAATGAACTACCCATTGTGAGTTATTTCAAAACTAGCGTTGTAAAAAAGACACTGTGTTATCTATAATATTTCGAGCTAGGCTATTATGACCTACCGGGAATGAAAGAATGAAGATTTAGAGTCAGCCTCCATTAAAGGCTTTTCTGGTGCTAGCCTACCTATTTATTTGAGATATTTGTGATTTATAAGCCTGTTATCATACTTCATAGACTATCATACTAATTAGTCCGGCTTGCTCTTTATGATTATAGCGCAATTGTTTTCATGAAAATCAGCAAAAATAACACCATTCTGAATAACATGAATAATAAATTGAACCTATAACCACTAAAAAACAACAGGAAAGCGATTATTATTAACGGGGTCTTGTACAATTTATGGGGTAGGCCTACAATCCATCCCGGGCAATCCATTCAAGACTCATCAGTATTGACCAACAGTGGCAACACGTAAATTTATCTCCTAATATTGCATGATGACTCATTTTACGCTCTCACGACAGCATCGTCGCGCACCGTCAAGGCGTACTCAGTGTGGAGTTCGCAATGGTGTATATCAACATGCGAAGATCAAAACAAAAAGGTTTGACTTCACTACGCACCGGCCTACGCGCTATATGCGTCCTTTCTAGCCTCCTTCGGAGGCGAAGGAGCATTCCGATTTCAATGGTGTGGATAGCCTTTAGCCCTTGTAATCACCCCACCCCTGTTGCTGTACAGCTAAATTCCGTCAACCACTCAAATGTCTAAATAAAGCTACCATCTAAACCTTTCAGCTTAGGATTCAATGAATCTGAATTCCATGACTTCTTTTTTATTTATTATTTTATTTTAAATATTTATGTGTGTAAATTCCAAATTTCACTTTTATTTCATCATTTTAATAAGCATCCTTGCATTGGAAGTAAATGACTTAATGGGGTATTCTGTGATTTTAGCATTTCTCTAGCATTAGATATGGTTCAATAGATATCCATGAAGAAAGCTTATTACCATTTCCATTCTGTTGATTCGGACATTGAATTTTCGAGTTACGCATAATTACGTATATTACAACACCCATTGTCTCCAATAGAGGATTATAAATAATCTCAAACACAGGCATAACCTTTCAATTTCCTTCTTATTTGTCAATTTCTGAAAAGTAAATGATTTTTATTGATTTATCAACATTTTAACTGAAGGAAGTTCAGAAAATGTCAGAAAAAGATTTTTTGGTCCTCAACGGATCTCTGAAGTCCCTTTTAAGTGTTAGTTTGAACATGTGTAAATATTATTTACTTATAACTATAGCAAAAGACAGTTTTGAAAAATTATATAGGCCCTGTTCTGGTTTTATACCCCCCCCCCTTCTTGCCCATTGTACATAAACATTTGTGTTCTATGACTTTCAAATTTAAAAGTTCCTAAGGTGGTATGTAAGTTACATCTATGAGTAATTTTATGTTTTCATACATACTGTATACACTGTTACTTTTACGTACATTTTTTTTGTGGAAATTGTGTGAGTATTTTGTGGAATTTATGTAAATGTGAAGTAGCTTTATGTTACAACTGT
This sequence comes from Amphiura filiformis, assembly GCF_039555335.1. Lineage (NCBI taxonomy): Eukaryota > Metazoa > Echinodermata > Ophiuroidea > Amphilepidida > Amphiuridae > Amphiura > Amphiura filiformis. The sequence continues at coordinate 43,631,804 of NC_092640.1, read as the reverse complement.
ATTTTCATGTACTGCTATTTTCGCACCTGCACATCCGCTCATAGAATTCGTGAAAATAAAACCCTTGTGAAAATAACAGCGTATACCGTAGGAGTCATTCTTGTTGACATTTAATTACGCTTACTCAAGAACTGTTAACACAGCAACTTTGAAACAAAAGGACAAGTTTTTAAGCGACATTTAAGAAAACGTGACCTATACAATATTAATTCTGCAAGAACTATGTATTTTTAAAAGTCTCCCATTTCAGTCTTCATTTTTTATGAAAAAACTTGAATTTACAAAATCAATTTTGGTGACAAACTTTTAATACTTATGCTTTATTGCATCTCATGATATGAATAATTGTGAAGTTGAACTTGTAACTTTCATGCACCATAGAACACACTACACAATAACAACTGTTGATATTGTTCTGTGTACCTGACGTGTCATATCTGAAAGAACATTCTAGAAAGGTCAAAAGTTAGTACAGTCATACTTTCCAGTGTCGTAACATACTACGATAGGTGTGGCACTTTCCAAATGTTACAATAATTTGTTTAACTGCAACTTGTTTGAATATCATCAGCTGCTGTGTAGACCAATCTGAGAGGAGCTTGAAATCATCCTTAACTTGAGAACTATTGCAGTATGTGTGTTCTGACTTTGGAATATTGGTGATGAATTACCAACCAGGAAGTATTATGCTTAGTATGTTGTACTGGTAATAATATTGGATGCCTACTATTGCAGTAAAAATCCCAAGATTTGACATTGTAATCAATTTGGCCCTACTATAATTGGATCATTAATTACCAAACACAGTGAGTGAGTGACTTGTTCTGTTCTGAGAAATTTACTCTCGGGTCCACTTCAGTTATTCTGAAACATTTGATTGACAGCTGTGAATAGTTATTATGGCAACTGCATCAAGCCCTGATGTTTCCATTAAGGTGATGGAAGAAGATTTGTCTTGTTGCATCTGTTATAATCTTCTTAGAGAACCTAAGGAACTAGACTGCCCTCATGTTTTCTGTCTTCAATGTCTGCAGAAATGGGTCAAAAAAGGAAGAACAGTTGAATGTCCAGAATGTCGCCATATCACAATTGTACCACAGGGAGGGTTGGTCAACCTGAAGACTAATCTTCGCTTAAAATCCATGGCTGAAAAATACGCTGAGCGTGTTGAAAATCAAAAAGGTGTGCCAATATGCCCCAATCATGAGGGAGAGAAGCAGCATTTCTTCTGCGTCACCTGTGGTATAACGGTATGCCACAATTGTCTTGTGCTGGAACACCGGATGCCAGAACATGAGATAAAAGAGTTGAAAGGCATTACTAAAATGCAGAAAACAGAAGTGAGAGCCAAAATGGATAGCGTGAAGCAAAAAATTAAGAAAACGGAAAATGATGAGAAGAAATTGAATGAGATGGAAAGAAAATTGCAAGCCGCCAGAGACGAAGCAGAGAAAGATGTCGAGAAGCGTGTACAAGAAGCTACTTCTGAGGTAGAAGCCAAAGGGAAAGAAATGAAAGCTGCCATTGAAGCTACCTATCAGGTACGCATGGATACCCTAAAAGAGAAACAGAATCATACCAAGGATACAGTCACTCGATTACACAATGTTCACACAGCCACACAAAACATACTTGATACAGCAGCTGATCACATCTTCATGAAACAAAACAACTTGCTTGTTGATAAAATGAACAAACTGTGTATAAGCCAACAAGAAATGCCCTCTCCAGACTTGACTAATCTTCAGTTTAACCGGGGATCTGGTCCGGTGAATTCATCTTGGTTTGGGGAGGTGGTTGTAGATGGTAATAGAAAGTGTGAATTGAAATTTCTTCAAGAATTTGGTGCTTTTCAGAAAGCCCAAGGAGTTGCAGAATCCCAGACAAATTTGCTTGCTGTACTGGATGCTCATGCCAACGAAGTTATCATTTATCGTAAAGTCAGTGGTGAATACAAGCGTCAATTCAGTCTTGGCTCTTCAGCTGATAGTCCAGATGGCAAAATAACTAAACCATTTGATGTAGCTGTAACATCTGAAGGTAAATTCTTTGTTACCCATAGTGGCCATATTGTAAAGATATTCTCACCATCTGGTAGATATGAGAACAAATTTACTGTCGTTGGTGATATAATCACCAGCACCCCTGATGACACGATAGTGATTGGTAGTACTGGAAAAGGTGTCAAAGGTGTCATCTCTGTGCATCAGTCTGATGGTGAGTTGATTAGGACACACCATGTAAACTGTAACAAAATAGAAGACATAGCCAGCAATGGGAAGCAGATTGTGTTCACAACAGGCATCATGGGCAATTCAATTCATGTGATAGACTTTGTAACGGGTCAAGCATTATGGAGAGAGGATATGTTAATGCCACTTGGTATTTGTTATGAACAAAAGACCAACACCATATTGGTGGCAGGAGGTTCAAACACACTGGGACAATATGTAATAGAGCAGTACAACAGCACAACTGGACGTCTGATATCGCATCTTGCAAGTGGTCTGTGGAACCCATATACAATGACTGTTACTCATGACAGTAAACTAGTAGTAGCTGATAAGAAGATGGTAAAGATTTTCGACATAGGTATAGAATAGGCCATGTTATGAGTAAAGTTTCAATTTGAAAAAAAAAACACAGTGAAACAATCAAAAGTTGCAAGTAATCATTGTTGTCACAGAACACTTAAAGCAGTATTGTAAGATTTGCTCAATGGAGCGACCTAAATTTGTCTCAAAATTAGGTTCAAAATTCTGCAAGTGACATTGGTAAATATCAAGGTGCTGTAATAATTGTGATAAAATATTGAAACTCCACAGTTGAAATCCGAGCTAGGATTTTGTAAGCTCGGCAGTGAAAATTCTCATCACGCGGTGGCAAGCCAAAGGGAGAGTGGGCAAGGATTTTTGACAGGTTAAAAGTGGGGGGGGGGGACAAATGATTTTTGGCACATATTTACGGGACACCTTTTAAATACAAGGCGGTTCTCGAACCATGAGTCTCGCCTGCTTTTGTGACCGCCTGCTTTTGCGATAACTGTTGGTAGAGAGGTAAATGAATTTGGCGGTTATCGGCTGGGCACGATTATCTGGTTGATGGTAACTGTACTGTATACCCACCAAGTTTCATGCCCATGCAACAGTTTTTACTAATATGACCTCAGATGACCCCTGGTGACCCTGAAATGACCTTCTAAAATTTTGGCTCTAAATGTTGACTATACCCCTCGTGCTAAGTTTCATGCCCATACGACAGTTTTTACTAATTTGACCTCAGATGACCCCTGGTGGCCTCGAAATGACCTTCCAAAAATTTGGCTTTAAATGTTGACTGTACCCACCAAGTTTCATGCCCATACGACAGTTTTACTAATTTGACCTCAGATGACCCCTGGTGACTCGAAATTACCTTCCAAATATTTGGTTTTAAATGTTGACTGTACCCACCAAGTTTCATGCCCATACGACAGTTTTTACTAATTTGACCTCAGATGACCCCTGGTGACCCGAAATGACCTTTCAAAAATTTGGCTTTAAATGTTGACTACCCACCAAGTTTCATGCCCATCCGACAGTTTTTACTAATTTGACCTCAGATGACCCCTGGTGACTCCGAAATGACCTTCCAAATATTTGGTTTTAAATGTTGACTGTACCCACCAAGTTTCATGCCCATCGACAGTTTTACTAATTTGACCTCAGATGACCCCTGGTGACCCCGAAATGACCTTTCAAAAATTTGGCTTTAAATGTTGACTACCCACCAAGTTTCATGCCCATCCGACAGTTTTTACTATTTTGACCTCAGATGCCCCCTGGTAACCTCAAAATGACCTTCCAAAAATTTGGCTTTAAATGTTGACTGTACCCACCAAGTTTCATGCCCATCCAACAGTTTTTACTAATTTGACCTCAGATGACCCCTGGTGACCCCGAAATGACCTTCCAAAATTTGGCTTGAAATGTTGACTGTACCCACCAAGTTTCATGCCCATACGACAGTTTTTACTAATTTGACCTCAGATGACCCCTGGTGACCCCAAAATGACCTTCCAAAAATTTGGCTTTAAATGTCGACTACCCACCAAGTTTCATGCCCCTACGACAGTTTTTACTAATTTGACCTCAGATGACCCCTGGTGACCCCAAATGAACTTCCAAAAATTTGGCTTGAAATGTTGACTGTACCCATTAAGTTTCATGCCATACAAGTTTTTAATAACTTGACTTCAGATGACCCCTGAGTGACCTCGGATGACCCCGTAATGACCTTCCAAAAATTTGGCAAAACCAAAGAACTATTTCATCAAAGTAATAAATCAAAACAGAAAGATGCTTCCTTTACGAGTTATCACTCATTGAAAGTGCTACTTTGCTATACTTCACGGAAAGCGACTATCTTAAAATCGTCATATTTCATTAATTACATGACCGATCAAGCTGTTGTTTGGATATGTGATGCACAATTGAAAATTAATTATTAAAAGATTTGGTGACCTCAGTTGACCTTTGACCTTGTATGTGACCTTTGACCTGACCTCACGAAATTGTAAAAAGTATGTTGCGCTGAAAAATCAAATTTGGCAATACCAAAGAACTATTTCATCAAACTAATAAATCAAAACAGAAAGATGCTTCCTTTACGAGTTATCACTCATTGAAGTGCTACTTTGCTACACTTTACATGGAAAGCGAATATCTTAAAGTCGTCATATTTCCTTAATTACATGACCGATCGAGCTGTTATTGGGATATGTGATGCACAGTTGACAATTAATTATTAAAAGATTTGGTGACCTTAGTTGACCTTTGACCTTGTATGTGACCTTTGACCTCACGAAATTGGATAAAGTATGTTGCGCTGAAAATCTAATCAGGTCGAGTACCTCTGGCCACGCAACTCCACACCAAGTTACGTCACTGTACCCCATATGGATCTCCAGATAATCTGTTCACAAGGTATTTTGCTTATTATGCATATATTATGCAAATTAGGTACTTAATTACCATATTTTACGCTCAAAATCTAATCAGGTTCGAGAACCTCTGGCCCCGCTACTCCTCACCAAGTTATGTCACTGTACCCCATACGGATCTCCAGATAAGCTGTTCACAAGGGTTTTTTGCTTGATACGCATCAAATACACATAAATTATGCAAATTAGGTACTTAATTACCATATTTTGCGCTGAAAATCGAATCGGGTTGAGATCCTCTGGTCATACTACCCCCTACCACGTTATGTTGACCGTACTCACCAAGTTTCGTGCCCATACGACAGTTTTTAGTCATTTGACCTCAGATGACCCCTGGATGACCTCGGGTGACCTTGACACACTAACCAATACAAACTTGTTCTGTCTGGGGTGAAGACCCACCCACCAAGTTTGAAGAACGTGCGACCCCAAGTCTCCGAGAAAATAGGTTTTTGCATTTTATGCATAAATTATGCAAATTAGGTACTTAATTACCATATTTTGCGCTGAAAATCAAATCGGGTTGAGATCCTCTGGTCATACTACCCCCTACCACGTTTCATGATCATAGGGCTTAGGGATCTTACGGATCCCCCAGATACAGCTCCACAAGGCGGATTTCTTCAGATTTCCAACCATATTTGTAAAATCGTTCCGCATAAATTATGCAAATTAACAACTAAATGCGCATACTTTTCGCCGAAAAACTAATCAGGTGATCAGCAGGTGTGTATCATTCCTGTCACCAGGTTTCGTTACCATGCGCCCAACGGATCTTGAGATAGTCTGTCCACAAACTACGCTATCAATTTGCGCTGATTTTCGCATAAATTATGCAAATTAGCTATGTTAATTTGCATATTTTTCACCGAAAACATGCGGTTACGGAGCAAACCTGGGTACCCTTCCTCCCACCAAGTAGCGTCGCCGTAGGTCTTACGGTTCCTCAGATACAGCTCCGGATGGACACACATACATCCACACACCCCCACATACATCCACACACACACCCCTACGTACGCGGGCATTCAAAGAGAGGACGTGTGTGTAAAAGCGTGTGTATAGGTATAAAAGTGTGTCTGTCCCAGCATTCAAAGCGAGGACAAGAGTGAGTTTCACACATTCAAAGTGAGGACATTTTTCACAGCGAGGACATCTCCGAATAGCACATACAAAGAGAGGAATTCACCCATACCTCCCCTATACCCCCTACAGAAAGAGTGTCATCCTGTGCACCTGTTCACAAAGTGAGGACTGGGATTTTGTCCTCGCTATGCCAAAATGTCCTCACTTTGAATGTGTGAAACTCACTCTTGTCCTCGCTTTGAATGACTTGATGAACACACCCCTACATCCACACACACGGACAGACAGAAATAGTGATTACTAAGTCCCATCCTGAACAAAGTTCAGGCGAGACAAAAATGCTCTAAAATGGTTTAGGAAAACAGTCCAGAAACATTGTGCAAAATTTCCTGCTTGCTGCGCCCGCATGATATATTGAGACCATTTAAGGTTTGCAAATTGGGTTCCCAAACAATTGGCATGTGCAAAAGGGGACAAAGATTTTTTGGCAGGCGGAGAGAGGGGAAAGCAATTTTTGGCAGACCGAGAGAAGGGACAGGCATTTTTTGGCACTCCATTGGGAAATTTTACCCCCGGGGCTTATAACTATTGCTCCCATTTCCAAATTATGATGCTCCTGTCCATGCAACTTGGAAACAAGTGTCCATGAACAAAGAGGTATTAGGTGACATACGTTTTAGGTCAAAGGTCAATGTAATTTTCCAAAACTGATCAAAATGCTCCTAAAGCAAGTATTTTTGTGCCTCCACCACGAGGAATACTGTTTTTGCAATGTCTGTGCTTCAATACCTCCGGATGCTGTATCTCGTGATAGGATAGGAGGATTGACTTCAGATTTTCAGGATAGATGGGTCATGCTTAGAAACTATGGATACTTTTTTTGGGTGGTGTTCAGGATCATATACTTAGGTCAATGGTCATTTGAAGTCAATTTTTAAAATACCATTATTTAAGACTTGGTTAAAATTTGGTCTCATAAGAACAGTTTAAATCCTAATGTGCTCCAGTGCGCAAAGTATTAAATTGTATGTGTTGACTCAAAGAACTGGTGAGTTTACACACACGATCAAAGGCGGTAACATCTGTATACGCACCCCGACAAAGTGTTGACATCACTCTCTCGAGGAAGCCAAATGGACTATGTGCTGACGTCACTCTCTCGAGGAAGCCAAATGGACTATAAGATGTATATTGAAAATTTGGATGTATACCTATGGTTATAGATGGACACATTTCCATGTATCATGCGCTTGCAAAATATTACAAGTTTGCTTTTATAGCAATTCTGCCACCCAATGACACCTAATATAAAAACTAGAGCGATAACCGCACCATAGCTGAACCATGTGGCTACGCAGTATATTGTGGTAGGCCTATACCACTGTCACCCAGAGTCTGTAATGGACATAATCTCGAAATGCTATGAGGTATGACCGCCCGAGTGGTGCTAATGAAAGAGGAAAAGTAAAGAATATAAAATAAACTAGAGCAACTGTGCCCTTTGCAAGGGCACAAGGTAAGTTAGGCGGATGACTGTGACGATCTGATCAAGCAGCAATACTGTGCAGGATAGTATGCATTTAAATTTCAGCTCAATGGAAGCATTTTGAAAACTTGACCTTTGACCCCTTTATTGCCCCTTAATGACCTTAAATGAATTTTAAAATATTTTCAACATGTTTAGAATGTCATAAGGATCATTGTGTTTAAATTTCAGTTCAATCAGAGCATTTTGGAAAACTTGACCTTTGACCCCTTTATGACCCCTTAATGACCTTAAATGAATCTTAAAATGTTTTTTAAATGTTTTGAATGTCATAAGGATCATTGCATTTAAATTTCAGCTCAATTGGAGCATTTTGAACAACTTGACCTTTGACCCCTTTATGATCCCTTAATGACCTTAAATAAATTTTTAAATGTTTTAACCCTAACACTGACCCATGCTTTTTGGTATCGGAAGTCAGAGAAGATCCGAATTTTTCAAGAAGAAGAAGAATTTTTGACTTGGCACCCCCAGGATTCGAACCTTTGACCCCTCGCATGCCAAGCGAACGATCGCGGAACGGTAGCTGCTCGGATTATTGCTGCCCGGCCAGCAATTCCGTGAGCATATCACACTTCGGGTGATTGCGTCATCGCAGACCCTGGGATGCACGCATGTTATGAATTTTTCATCGTGGTATTTTGTGGTTTTTACTGGTGTTAGGGGTAGAGGACACTCTAATCTGGAAAAATACATCTTTTTTAACCCTAACACTGACCCATGCTTTTTTTTATCGTAATTAAGAGAAGATCCGAATTTTTCAAGAAGAAGAAGAATTTTGACTTGGCACTTTTGGATTCGAACCTTTGACCCTCGCATGCCAAGCTTAACGATCGCGGACCGGTAGCTGCTCGGGTTATTGCTGCCCAGCCAGCAATTCCGTGAGCATATCACACTTCGGGTGATTGCGTCATCGCAGACCCTGGGATGCACGCATGTTATGAATTTTTCATCGTGGTATTTTGTGGTTTTTACTGGTGTTAGGGTTAAACATGTTAAGAAGGATCATTGCATTTAAATTTAAGCTCAATCGGAGTATTTTCGGTTAAAATGACCTTTTTTGACCCCTGTGACCCCTGGATGACCTCCGATGTTTGGAAATATTTTTATTATATTCTTTATGTTTTCCTCTTTCATATGACACCACTCATGGGGTCATACCTTCGTGGCATGTAGAGATATGTCCATTTCAGACCAAATGGTTAGTCAGTTAGTAAGCTAGTAAGTAAGCTAGTAACATTCACTCATATAGGCTGATACCATTTCATGGTTCAGCAAAAATAATAAAATAAATTTCGGATTTATATAGATACCATTTTTTTAAGGTGATTCAAGAACAAAGAATGAAGTGAGAACTTATTCAGTCAAGTTAGCTTTAGTGCGAGATGTCCTGCGTTCATGCCCTGGTAAGGTTGAAAATAAAATGTTCTTGTTAAAATGATTGTGCTAGCTGTCCTGTGGACAAGAAACAAGCTGCTTAATTGTCTCAGGTTTACTCGTACGTTACTCGAGCAGCTGATCCTGGTTGCGAGATGGTTGTATGTAAGTAGAATAGGATAGATACTGCACCAAAAATGAACTGTGTCCCTGAATGCTGTAAAATGGTTGTAAAGTGTGTCTTGGGCGACTGAAACTCTGTAGTAAAGTGTGCAGAGGCCTGTGGGTTGGCAACGTGCACTATAAATCCCCAAATTCCCATAATATTTATTTTTTATATTCCGGGGGGATGTTGAACGAGGATGTGTGCACTGGACTCTGTAATGCTGACTACATGTACTCAGCAAACACAAAATGTTTGACATAAAACATTTCAAATGTCATGGTTATACTGAAAAAGGGGAAATTTTCGTGGGGGTTTAAATTTCGTGAATTTCGCGATTGGACCTCCACCCGCGAAAATAACACCTCGCGAATATATGCAACAATGTATAGGGCAGAATTTCGCAATTGCAATTCGTGAAAATGTCTCTCTTACTCTAGATCGCGAAAATAACTGCTCGCGAAAATATTCCCTTTTACAGTAAAGGTATAAAAGGTTTATAACATTCAAAAATATTTTTGAAAACTTGCTACAAAGCATTTAAGATAATGTTATTTTGTGTTGACATAATATTTTGCAATATGTAAATTAAAACAGGTGTTGTGGAATTTGACTAGATTCCTAGTATTAACATAAAATCTCGCTAGATTTTTTGTCAAATTTGACCAGAAATCATTGACCCAATTAGTGTCAAATTTGACACAGATTCATTCAGGAGATTGGGTCAAATTTGATACAGATTGGTTCAAATTTGCTCAAATTCAACTAGAAATCTAGTGAGATCTTATATTAGGAATTTTATCAAATGAGTAGACTTTTTAAGAGTAGGCCTAATTGTTGCCATGATAACCCATGCAATATGATGGTTACTTTTTAATCAATATCTTACATTTAATGATGAGCTGCTATGTCAGTTTTGATGAAATTATGTAAACATAGGATTTAAAAAGGTATCATTAAATTCATGTTAAAATGAAACAAACATGTGCTGAACTCTTTCTTTCACACCCAATATAAGTAATATTTTAAGGTGTTTCAAAAACAAATGAATGTTGTTGCATATGTCACCATCTATGGAAGCTCGGTCACCCACCTTTGCACAGTAATTGCATTCTGAAAACCAAGAATGTCCTTCTGATATCAAATTTGCAATATAATACTATTTAATCTAATGATATTTACTTAAAGTATGCAGCTAGGAGGAAAATCCGACAATCATTGGAAAATTTTCATATCAAAGATATACATTTTCCCCCAAAAAGACCTATCTTCAATACGAAAGGTTAAAATTTTCAAATGAGCGTTGGATTTCCTCCCAGCTACATACACTTTAAGTGCATATCAGTAGATTTATCAATTTTACCTTGAGGACTGTTAAATATGAAAAATAAAAAATATCAATATTTAATAATTTGCCATAAAATGTGTTTTATATCGCCAATTTCAAAAACTTTTTTAGCTATTTCCAGCTATGTCAGGATGTTTTGACAAGTGCAATCACCATGCTATTATAATAGCCCCTCAAACATTTATTTGTCATAAAATTTCATTTCATTTTAAAGTTCATGTTTAAATTTTCAATTAATTATATAAACAATATTATTTTGTTCAATTTTTTTTTCAAGTCTAGCGACATCTTTCAACTTGTTCAGAGAAGTGAACAACACTAAATGCACAGTACCAAATGCCCAACTTGCAAGAACAAAATAACACATTTTGTCAACATTTCTTTCCCTGTATGCATGCAAATTGCTCCCAGTGCCAGTACCGTGAGTGCAGTAGCAATTCAGTACCAGTGTGTGTACTATACCTGTGATTCCAATGTGTGTACTCCAGAGTACCCACACAGGTACTCTAGAGTACCACTGAAGTTGCTGGGCAGCAGTGTACCCCTGGGGGCAACAGCAGTAGGAATATGGTAGTGTACATGTATGTATACCATCAACCCCAGACATGATCAAATAAAAAGTTGTTAATTATTAACATAATGGTAGGGTGGTCATCTAATACATGTATACCTCTATCCCGGACCTCTATGAGAAAAGTGTGTTTTGTTTTGTGTCACCCTATTTACTGAAATTGTGATGTTTGCACAGCTGAACCATAGTCTATATTTAAAAATTCTGATCTTGCTATGAGGGGCGGTCAATAAGTTTGTAGAACAAGATATTATACTTTATCACAGGGTAATGAATTTGGCCTCATTTGAAAGCTTGTTCCTTCATATCATTACTGCAAAAATAGTAGATTTTTACATAATTGTATATGGGCAGGACACCCTGCAGAGTCGGACTACCTCCTTGAATTCACAGGTATTTCCAGAAGTGAACACAGGGTCTAATGGAATTTGTTCCTGACAAAAAAAAACCAGATGAAATTAATCAATGTACAGTTGTGTTGCATGGTGATGTAGTCCTTGATATTCAACAGCATTGACATCCATTGACATTTGGGTATTCCAGCGTGCCTGCTAGATGGAAATCCTGTAATCTTCATGTACAAAATTGATACCAGTTGACAGAATCAGGCAACTCAATCAACCATATTGTAGTCCAGATATGACCTCCAGTTAGTGAAACCTATTTTAGAAAAAGTCCTACCTTCATAATATTAGGTTTGCTGGTGGTGATCAGTACTGGTAAGCCTTCACTGAAGAGTGGATCATGGAGCTATTGGAAGACATCCATTTTGTTGATATAGAAGGTTTCAAGAAAAATTGAGACTGGTAAATTAAGGTATGCAGTGACCATGTTCGAAAGTGAGATACAAGGAATATTGCTGGTACTGTTTCAAGTATCTTGTTGTGCAAACTTATTGACTGCCCCTTGTAGATTAACTACAGAACCAATTGGAAGACCATTATTTCTCTAGAGGCATCTATCATATTGAAGTGTTTCTCTATAGTTGTATATATTCTGTGCTGGACAGACAATAGACTTGTGTTTTCAACTCATCATGTTTTCAAACCATGATGTGACCGTGAGGTGGACTAACTCTTGGTAACAATGGCAACATCATCAGATGACCCTGATGTTTCCATCAAGGTGATGGAAGAAGATTTATCTTGTAACATTTGTTATAATCTTTTGAGAGAACCCAAGGATTTAGACTGTCCTCATGTGTTCTGTCTGCGATGTTTGCAGAATTGGGTCAAAAAGGAAAAATAGTTCAGTGTCCAGAATGTCGGCATATCACTATTGTGCCACAAGGAGGACTGGTCAACCTAAAGACAAATCTTCGTTTGAAATCTATGGTTGAAAAATATACTGAGCGTGTTGAGAAACAGAAAGCAAAAGATGATGCAGAGCAATTGGTTGAGATGGAAAGAAAATTGCAAGCAGCCAGAGACCAAGCAGAGAAGGATGTGAAGAAACGAGTACAAGAAATCATTTCTGAAGCAGAAAGTAAAGGAAAGGAAATGATTGCTGCCATTGAAGCAACATATCAGCAATGTACTGATATACTGATAGGAAAACAGCATCATAAGCCACACATCTCACATGTTGATAAAATGAACAAATTGTGTGCAAGCCGTCATGAAATGCCCGCTCCAGGCTTTGCTAATCTTCGGTTTATATCAGGATCCGGTCCAGTGAATTCATCTTGGTTTGGGGAGGTGGTTGCAGATGGGAATAGAAAGTGTGAATTGAAACTTGTTCATGAATTTGGTGCATTTCAACAAGCCCAAGGAATTGCAATAACTCAAACAGGTTTACTTGCAGTACTTGATGCTCTTGCCAAGGAAGTTATCATTTATCGCAATGTCAATGGTAAATACAAGCATCAATTCAATCTTGGCTCTTCAGCTGATAGTCTAGACGGCAAAATAACTGAACCATACAAGATTGCTGCAACATCCAAAGGTAGATTCTTTGTTACCCATAGCGGCCGTAATGTAAAGATATTCTCACCATCGGGTAGATATGAGAAGACATTGACTGGTGTTGGTGGTAGAATCACCACCACTCCTGATGACATGATAGTGACTGGTAACTGTTCAACAGGTGTCATCACTGTGCATCAGTCTGATGGTGAGTTGATTAGGACTCATCAATGTAACTGTAAAAACTTTGCAGACATAGCCAGCAATGGGAAGCAGATCGCATTCACAACAACTGATCCAGCCAAAGTATGTGTGATAGACTTTGTAACAGGTCAAGCGATATGGACAGTGGACATGATAATGCCACTTGGTATTTGTTATGAACCAAACACAAACACCTTATTGGTGGCAGGAGGTTCACAGAAGCTGGGACAATTAACCATCAAGCAGTATTGCAGCACAACAGGACGTCTGATATCACATCTTGCAAGTGGTCTGTGCAACCCATATGCAATGACTGTTACTCATGACAGTAAACTAGTAGTAGCTGATAGGAAGACTATAAAGCTCTACAGCATAGATGTGGAATAGACATTGTTAAGTCAGTGAGATTAGTGTAGTGGTCTTCTCATTCGCTTCTCACCACTGTGGCCGGGGTTCAATTCCCTGTGTTATCACATATGAGTTTGGTTGCCGATCCATGCTTGTCCTTGCAGGGTTTTCTCCTGGTGCTCATGTTTTCCTCTTGCATCTAAAATCGGACCTATTCCCATATCCCTGTCCTGTCATATTCGGATGGCATCCCTTTAATTTAATAGCCTCTACGCACAATAAAAGTATTAGCAAAAGTCAGAAATAGGGAAATTATCATAAAAAACTTGTATTTCAAGTAGCCTAATAAAAGTTTATTATGTTGTCACATAACAGAACTAGATGTTACCCCTTTAATTCAACAAAACTACGACCTGGTGATCATTGGCTATCTGGTTGTGTCCTCTCAAAAAAGTATTATAAACAGCTAAATATAGGCAATAGAAACAAATTAGTTTGATCTTCTGATCGACCATCGATGCATGGTCGATCTTTATTATTTATGAAATCAATTAATTTACTAGTGTTAATTGTGATAAAATAGTCATATCTGTAGTGATATTGGTCAATATAAATATAGCTTTAATTCTGATTAATCAGTTAATAGTTCATTAATAACAAGCATTGAAGCAGCATCGACGGTCGATCCAAAGATCAAACTAATTTGTTTCTGGTGCCTTATATACACTGCAAAAAATTATATTTGTTGTGGCAACAAAAAACCTGCTTTCCCTGGCCTGACCAACCCACATTTACGAATGAATACGGACCCAATTTGTTTTTTAATATCTGATTATTTTGTTGTATAATTTGCTCTCAAATTGATGATTCTTAACCAACTTAAAACATGGAATGTAATATAACAGATTAACACTAATTATAAAGCAATATATTTAAGATGAATTGAAAATTTGGATGTTGACTTTCCGGTTGGCTGACCATTGCAGATTGACATTAATGCTACTTGTATGGTTTTAGATTTGTTTGTACATTCAATGTTGACTTCAGATGCAAGTCATTGTATTTTTAATACATATGTGTGTAAATTCCCAATTTGGACCTTTGTTTCATTGTTTTAATGTAGAAGAGTGAAAAACTCACTCTCCAAAAGAGGGAGAAGAGTGAAAGTCACTCAAAATTAATCCTAAAAGAGTGAAAACCACTCCAAAAAAAGTGGAAACCATATCTTGAAGAAAGGGTGATTTTCACTCTTTTAGAGAGTGAGTTTTTCACTCTTTTACATGAAAAGAGTAAGTCGAGACTATGTCTTAAATACAGTACTGGATGTCGGCTGTAAAGCAAAATCACTTTTCATTTTAAAGCCAAAATCCCAAATTTTGATGTTGTTATTCTTTCATAAAAATGATGAAATAAATATCAGTAATGACTGTCACTAAGGTTTCTGTTGATTTGAAACCAACGCAATGAGGTAAAATGGAAAGAAAAAATACTCTTAAGGCCACTACAGACTATTTGACGTAGAATATTTGATGTAACATGTCTTCGTTATTTAATCTATTCCCATTCTAGTAATGCTTTTAAGTTCTAACCAATTGATAATATGTTATTTAGAATAGCTGGTTGAAATATATTATCGATTTCACATAATCAAACATTTGTTAGAAGATAAACATTACTGGAAATAGTATGGGGATAGATTGAATAACGAAGACATGTTACATCAAATCCGGGGGGGCACTCAACTTAAATTTTGGTAGGGGTATGCGGCGCAGAGCGGCGAACTTTGGGAACTGAGAACTGATTTTCGGGCAAAATAGGGGCTTGAAGAACTGAAATTTGGGCCAAATTATAGGCTGTTGAGCTAAAAATTTTCAAATTTTTTCCCAATTTGAGCTTAAAGAGCTACAATTGTCAGAGTTTGAGGCTCAAAGAACTGGATTAGATTCAAATGTGGGGCTTAAGGAACTGCCGGAGAGCCTGAAAAAGGGACCCTTGACTGCCGCACATACCCGTACCACCTTCACATGTGAGTGCCCCCCCGGGCATCAAATATTCTACAACCACTGTAAAGAGTCTGCAGGGGCCATTACTCTCAACCTCTATTTAACCATGGAGCACAATAGAAGATTATAATACAAAATTGTAATGTTTCCTCTCAGGCCAAAGTCGGAAATTATGAAATTGAGTTACTACCATTACTAACTTGCTCAGTACCTACAATTACTGATGCTGAATCCCCGGGTTTCTTCTTGGTTACAAAGTATGAACTTTTTATATGTCAATTTTCTTATGTTTTTATTGTTTTTTCTCGCTTTTTTGCTTATATCTCAGTTTCAATAGCCTGATTGGACCAGATCTGGTCACATTTTTGGCTGATTGTAAAAGGTCATTCAGAGATCCCTCAAACCCAAACTACATTATTCTCCACTCATAGTTTAATTTAGTTTAATCTTGAGTAAAGTCACACTCTTGGTACAAAGTACAAAGACCACCCAAAATTGGGTTATGAGTGTATTCCAATATCTGTGAAGTGACATACTGTATTAAAACACATCACAGATATTGGTACACACTTATGTTCAAACACAATTGTGTTCCAATATTAATTTTTGTGAACTCATACAACATCAAAATTTAAAAATACAGCATTAACATATCAATTACAAGAATACAGTATAAAAATAAAATGGTGGAGTATTAGGTATATAAAAGTGATTACCGATTTTTGGATTTTTCCCCCCAAAACACCAAACAAATTGAGGTCTTTTTGGGAAAAAATGTATATCTTCAATATGAAAGGTCACAACTTGTAATTGATTGTTGGCTTTTCATCCTAGCTACATTCACTTTAAGTATATATCATTAGATTTATAAAGTTTACTTTGAGGACTAAAATATAAAAAAAAAAAATTAAATATTAAATTTGAATAATTTGTCATAAAATTTGTATTGTATCGCGAATTTCAAAATTATTTGATATCAGAAGGACATTCCTCGTTCGTATTCAGAATGCAATTCGATATGTCTGGTGTACTCTCAGCTCCCACTTAAATACTGTGCAGTGGCCCACTAATCATGCATACCCGGGGGGTTCACTCCCATTGTGGCATGTACACCATCCGCGATAATGAAAACGCGTAAAAGGGTCAAGTTGGGTAGGCACGATCACGTGCGTGTATCGCGTTTAGGGTGTCAAAAACATGAAAAATTGGAAAAAGGGTAGCAAAATTGCAATTGCTAAATACGCGAAAATGAAATTTAGGGTATGAAATTTGATGTTAGGAATGAAATCCCTGTTTAGGGTGTCGTTTTAGCCAAGGGTTAAATCCTTGTTTAGGGTGCTTTTCAAAAGTTGATTATCGCGGATGGTGTACAGGCCACAATGGGAGTGACCCCCCCGGGCATGCATAGCTTTTGAAATTTTTGGAATAAACTTTATTCATAGATATCTACACAAATATGTATACAATAAATACATTGCTAGAATCACAAAGTACTCATTTAAAAGTCTCCCATTCGGTCTTTATTTGAAAAAACTTTCTTTGCAAAATCAATTTTTGTGACAAACTTGCTTTATTGTATGATATATGATGTGAATATTTTCTGAAGTTGAACTTTAACTTTCGAATTTCAGGCACCATAGCACACAACACAATAGCAAAGTAGATATTAAAAGTGTGTGCTCTGGAAAGGTCAAATGTTAGTACAGTTGATATTGCTGGTGTTAACTTTCTACGATAGGTGTGCCATTTACCAACTGTTACATGATTTTAACAGGAACTTGTTGATTATCATCTGCTATAATGCTATTATAGAGCATTCTAAGTGTACAGATCAACTTCAAATCAGCATGATATCTGCAATATAGGCCTATGTGTTCTGAGTTCTGACTGGATTAGTGTGTGTTTATGTACATAAACATCATGATAAAGTGACACACTCAATAATGCTGTATGTCTGTACTTATTGTATTGCAGTGCAAATCATGAGAATAATTTAGACAGATCTTACCTAAGTGTAATCAATTTGAGCCTTCTGTAATCAGATGCAAACACAAGTAATTCCATGTATGTAGTGATATTGACTGACAGTGACTTGTGTAGTTCTGAGAAATTTACTTTCCGGTTCAGTTCAGTTTAAGTCTGAAAATTTGATTGACTGCTGTGAATAGTTATAATGGCAACTGCCCCAAACAATCCTGATGTTTTCATCAAGGTGATGGAAGAAGATTTGTCTTGTAAAATTTGTTATAATCATCTGAATGAACCCAAGGATTTAGACTGTCCTCATGTGTTCTGTCTTCAATGTCTGCAGAAATGGTCGAAAACAGGACAAACGGTTGAGTGTCCAGAATGTCGTCATATCACTAGTGTACCACAAGGAGGGTTGGTCAACTTACAGACTAATATTCGCTTAAAATCTATGTCTGAAAAGTATGCTGAGCGTGTTGAAAAGCAGAAAGGTGTGCCGATATGCCCCAATCATGAGGGAGAGAAGCAGCATTTCTTCTGCATCACCTGTGGTGTAACGGTTTGCCATGATTGTCTTGTGCTGGAACACGAGAGACCGCAACATGAAATAAAAGAGCTGAAAGTCATTACTAAAATGCAGAAAACGGAAGTGAAAGCCAAAATGGATAGCGTGAAGCAAAAAATGACAAAAGTTGAAGCTGATGAAAAGAAATTGAATGAAATGGAAAGAAAATTGCAAGCAGCCAGAGAACAAGCAAAGAAGGATATTGAAAAACGAGTGCAAGAAGTTGTATCTGGAGCTGAAGCCAAAGGGAAAGAAATGACAGCTGCCGTTGAGGCTACCTATCGGCTACGAATAGAAACCCTTACTGGAATGCAGAATCAAACCAGTGAATTGGTCACTCGGTTACACAATGTTCACACTGCAACACAAAATGTAGTTGATACAGCAGCTGATCACATCTTCATGAAACAACACAACTTGCTTGTTGATAAGATGAACAAACTGTGTATAAGCCAACATGAAATGCCCTCTTCAGACTTGGTTAATCTTCAGTTTAACCCAGGATCTGGTACAGTGAGTTCATCTGGTTTGGGGGAGGTGGTTGCAGATGGTAACAGAAAGTGTGAATTGAAACTTGTTTATGAATTTGGGGCATTCAAACAAGCTCAAGGAGTTGCAGTAACCCAAACAGATTTACTTGCTGTAGTTGACTATGAAGTTAAAGAAGTTGTCATATATCGCTATGTCAGTGGTGAATACAAGCGTCAATTCAATCTTGGCTCCTCAGCTGATAGTCCTGATGACAAAATAACTCAGAAGATTGCTGTGACATCCGAAGGTAGATTCTTTGTTACCTATAGTGGCCGTATTGTAAAGGTATTCTCACCATCGGGTACATATGAGAAGACTTTGACTGGTGTTGGTGATAGAATCACCACCACTCCTGATGATATGATAGTGATTGGTAGCAGTGCAACAGGTGTCATCACTGTGCATCAGTCTGATGGTGAGTTGATTAGGAAACATCATGTAGGCAGTAAACACATAGCAGATATAGCCAGCAATGGGAAGCAGATTGCATTCACAACAGGCAGCAAGGGCAATTCAATTCATGTGATAGACTTTGTAACAGGTCAAGCGATATGGAGAGTGGACATGATAATGCCACTTGGTATTTGTTATGAACCAAACGCAAGCACGTTATTGGTGGCAGGAGGTTCAAATACACTCGGACAATTTGTATTAGAACAATTCTGCAGCACAACTGGATGTCTGATATCGCGTCTTGCAAGTGGTCTGTGTAACCCATATGCAATGACTGTTACTCATGACAGTAAACTAGTAATAGCTGATAGGAAGACTATAAAGTTCTATAGCATAGATGTAGAATGGGCCCTGTTATGAGTGAAAGTTCAATTTGCAAAAATATCAAAATAATCAAAGGGATGCAAGTAATCATTTTTGTCACGGAACATTTAAAACAAATATTGTAATATTGTAAAGTTTTGTAAATAATTAAGGCGAATTCTACTGCAAGGTCAAGGGATTCAGGAAAAGAATAGTTTGCACTATCTGCAATGTGAAGTTCAGAAAGTATATCCTAAATACAAAGGCCATCAAATTCTTCTGATTTTTAAATTCTTTGCTGCATAACATACAAACCAGACATTTTTTGACACTTCCAAACTAGACAACCAGTTTGCTGTGTTTTTAACGAAATTGTCAATGATAGAGGCACATAGTTTGTACCCACATTTAAATTCCAAAATTGGTCCTGCAACCATTTCTTCATTCCAGATCACATTTTCAAAACTGTTTTATCAAATGAGCTAAAAATTGGGGCTTTCACTTTCAGTAAGCACTGAAAACCCACTTTAAAATATAACAACATTTGATGAAGCCCACTTTTTATGGGACACCCTGTATCTATGCTTGTTCCAAAATCTGAATTTAGATGAATTTGTGGGTGTTCCATTTAAAATTCACACTACCCCTGTGGAAGATTTTGGAAATATCTTTCACAGAGGGAGTATGATTTCAAATGGAATGAACACATTAGGCAGCTCCATTTGAAATTCATACACCCTCTGAGAAAGATTCAACCTGAATCTTACACTGAGGGAGGGTGAGTTACAAATGGAGCTGCCTTTTGTGTTCATTCCAATTAAAATTCATACTCTCCCTGTGGGAAGATATTTCCAAAATCTTCCACATGGGTAGTGTGGATTTTCAAACTAAAATTGCAAAAAGTAGCCCAAATATGCTGTGCACATTTTGATGTATTCTTTGTGTAAAATAATAAATAGCCTCAGCATTGTTGTCATGGTGATCCTTTGAATGACAAAGATGCAAAATTTGAACTTTGGACACTACACCTAGGTTTCATTATCATTG
The DNA here is from genome assembly GCF_039555335.1 of Amphiura filiformis. NCBI lineage: Eukaryota > Metazoa > Echinodermata > Ophiuroidea > Amphilepidida > Amphiuridae > Amphiura > Amphiura filiformis. The sequence goes on along the minus strand of NC_092640.1, from coordinate 43,611,406 downwards.
AGGTATAGGACTTTTTATTTTTTCGGAGGAGAGCAGGTAGGGCAACTACTTGATTATATTTCTACATGTTCATACTACATACTCTGAAAATTTTAGAAAATTCAAGACGAGTCCGTTTTTTTTAAAGCACATTTTTGTTCCTAAAATGGGGGTTATAGCGCCCTCAACGGGCACTATCTCCATAGGACTACATGTAAAGACCAGTTATAGACAAATGGCCCTAAAATAAAACGGACTCGCATGAATTTCCTCAAATTTTGCATATGATGTAGATTTAACATCTGGAATGTAATGCAAGTGATGTCGTTGCTGCTCTTCTAAATTCATTTTTAAAATGTCCGCCCCAGACCAAGGTGTGTACTACTAAAAGCCACTGTTACTTTCCTTATATTTCATAACCAATCATGCAGAATGTCATATACATGTAGCATTGTCTTGATAAGCCTTTCAGTCAGTGGTGGTGTCACGAGGGGAAGCATTGGGGCCAAATTCCCCCAATCAGAACTCCTTCCCCCTTTTTCCCCCAGTTAAAACCCAAAATTATGAAAATGTCAACTTTTTGAGGTTATTTTGCGCAAAATTGATTGATTTTGCTCCCCCTCCCCTGAAATTAACTTTGCCCTCCCCCCCATGCCCCCGTGAATAAAATTCCTGGCACCGCCACTGCTTTCGGTGCAACAATGGAATCTGCAGCTATTGGCTACAGGTTCTAATTATGACAGATCCATCTAGGATATACAGGGGTGAAAATAACTGGTACCTTCATTCTTTTGAGGTCTCACCTAGGTTTCATTATCATTGAGGTATAGGACTTTTTATTTTTTCGGAGGAGAGCAGGTAGGGCAACTACTTGATTATATTTCTACATGTTCATACTACATACTCTGAAAATTTTAGAAAATTCATGACGAGTCCGCTTTTTTTTTTAAATCACATTTTGTTCCTAAAATGGGGTTATAGCGCCTCAACGGGCATTCTCTCCATAGGGCTACATGTAAAGACCAGTTATAGACAAATGGCCCTAAAATAAAACAGACTCGTGCGAATTTCCTCAAATTTTGCATATGATGTAGATTTAACATCTGGAATGTAATGCAAGTGATGTCGTTGCTGCTCTTCTAAATTCATTTTAAAAATGTCCGCCCCAGACCAAGGTGACGTCTGTTTGTGTATTAAACAGATGAAGCATCTATGCATTTTGAGAGGCCCCGGGTATTGGGAAATAAGCTGAAATATGTATTATGATGGTTACTTTTTAATCAATATCTTACATGTAATGATGAGCTGCTATGTCAGTTTTGATGAAATTATGTAAACATAGGATTTAAAAAGGTACCATTAAATTCATGTTAAAGTGAAACATACCTTGCTGAATTTGTTATTTTACACCCAATATGAATATCATTTTAAGGTGTTTCATTAATAAGGAAAGCCAAAGTGAGAACCATATACTTTCCAAAAGTGATAATAGGCTGTTCCAGTTGAAATCCTTACACCCCCTATGGAAGACTTCATTGTTAATCTCCCACACAGGGGGTGTGAATTGTGCTTAACTGAATGGGTGACTCCATTTGAAATCTATACCCTCTTTTTGGGAAAGTAAGGCCATGGGAGTATGGATTTCAACTGGAATAGCGCAATTAAAGATCCTAACCATAGTCCTAAACCCTAATGATAATGTGTGTCAAAAAACCTGCCCCTTTTGACCTGCCAAAAAAATTGCTTGCTCTCCCCCATCATTTTGCCCACCCTTTTTGCTTGTTGCCGGGGGTCTTTTTGTTCCTTTAATAGTCCATGATTCATTTGAATGAAAGCAAGATCTAGGTCAAAGGTTAGTACAGTGGATACATGTACATTATAGTACATGCATAGTATGCACTATATGAATGAACATCGAGTGGATATCTATTCCCAGGCATCTAGCTAGCATGTAATAAATCATGTGATGGCAGCGGCAATTTCCAAATGTTCCACACAACTGATTTTGATGGGAAATGATTTGATTGATATCATTGTGCAACTATAATTGTAGACCAATCTGAGTTTACAGGTCGACTTGGAATCATCCTCAACACCATGAGAACCACTGCAATATATATATGTTAACTGACTGGATTTTACCAAACAGGGCATGTATTTACATGCATACATAGAGTGTGGATGCATACTTCTATTGCAGTATAAATCTGACAAATCATGAGACTAATTCCGAAAAATTTCACATTTAGTGTGTTTATAGTGGAAGTAGGTGTACCGTGATTTGGCGTATAAATTCTGTATTGTCAGAAATCGTCCGGAAACTTGTCCGGGACTTTGCCGTACATCGATGACCTTCTATGCAGATGATTATTGGCTCACTATAAACCATTGAAGATAAATTGTGTGTGGTATTATCAGAAGTATGTACATAATTACATAACTGCTTCGTAGTAATGACCTTGATATGGCCACGAGGTCATTTGACATTTGAGGTGTGGTAACTTGATGCACTATAAGCCGCGCCTTTTACGGTATAATGTAAGAACTATTGTAAACGATGTGCCCACAAGCATATTATAAACACGCTAATATTGTAATTAATTTTAGCCTGCTAGAATCGGAGTATCGTCAAACACAAGTAATACCATATTGACCAAGGATGCATTGATTTGTCGTTCAGAGATGATCCAGGCTAATTATATAAAGCATTAAATGTATTTTTCTGGAATATGAAAGATGTTTGAATTTGATTGGCTACTGTGAATATTTACTATGGCAACTGCATCAAACAACCCTGATGCTTCCATCAAGATGATGGAAGAAGATTTGTCTTGTTTTGTATGTTATAATCTTCTAAGAGAACCCAAAGATTTAGACTGCCCTCATGTGTTCTGTCTGCAATGTCTGCAGAAATGGGTCAAAGAAGGAAAAAGGGTTGAGTGCCCAGAATGTCGCCACATCACTATTGTACCATTAAGGAGGGTTGGTCAACCTGAAGACTAATCTTCGTTTGAAATCTATAGCTGAAAAATATGCGGAGCGTATTAAGGAACAGGAAATAGATGAATATGAAGAGAAATTGGTTGAGATGGAAAGAAAACTGGAAGCAGCCAGAGACCAAGCAGAGAAGGACGTGAAGAAACGACTACAAGAAATCATATCTGAAGCAGAAGCTAAAGCAAAGGAAATGATTGTTGCCATTCAAGCAATACATCAGCAACGCATGGATATATTGAAAGAAAAACGGTGTCAGAAACCCCACACCTCAGATGGGGATCAAGTGAACAAGTTGTGTGTAAAGCAACATGAAATGCCTTCTCCAGACTTGGCTCTCCTTCAATTTAACCCAGGATTATTCATGAATTCATCTTGGTTTGGGGAGGTGGTTGCAGATGGCAATAGAAAGTGCGAACTGAAGCTTGTTCATGAATTTGGTGCCTATAAGAAAGCACAAGGAGTAGCTGTAACCCAGACAGGGTTACTTGCTGTAGTTGATGCTGATGCCAAGGAAGTCATCATATATAGCCATGTCGATGGTGAATACAAGCGTCAATTCAGTCTTGACTCCTCTACTGATATTCCAGATGTCCAAATAACTGAGCCACTGAGTGTAGCGGTAACAACCGAAGGTAAATTCTTTGTTACCCATAAAGGGCAGATAGTAAATGTATTCTTACCAGAAGGTAGATATGAGAAGACATTGACTCGTGTTGGTGATAGAATCACCACCACTCCTGATGATATGATAGTGACTGGTAGCAGTACAACAGGTGTCATCACTGTGCATCAGTCTGATGGTGAGTTGATTAGAACACATATAGTGAAGTGTAAAAACATAGCAGACATAGCCAGCAATGGAAAACAGATAGCCGTCACAACACTTGGTCCAGACAAAATACATGTAATAGACTTTGTAACAGGTCAAGCAATATGGACAGTTGACATGACAGTACCGCTTGGTATTTGTTATGAGCCAAAGTCCAGTACCTTCTTGGTGGCAGGAGGCTCAAAGAAGCTTGGGCAAGATGTAATAGAGCAGTACTGCAGTAAAACTGGACGTCTGATGTTTCATCTTGCAAGTGGTCTGTTCAACCCAATGGCAATGGCTGTTACTCATGACAGTAAACTAGTAGTTGCTGAGAGGAAAACCGTCAAGTTCTACAGCATTGATGTGGGTAAAGAATATGCCCTGTTATAGTGAAAGAAATACAGAAACCATCATAAAACTTAATCTCACAGAACATAAAATGTAATGTAATGCAGCAAAATAAGTCAACTTCCATTTAGGCCTGTTGGTCTTGATCTGTTTTGCTGCATTACTTAGGTAAAACATCCTAGATAGTGCAAACTATTCCATATTGGAACTGTAATATCAAAATAGATAATCATATTTTGACATCTCTTTTGTCCAAATTTGAACATTTTGGTCATAACTCAAGAATGATGCATCCTAGCTTGCCAAACTATATATTTTCTGAATCCTTATGACAAGAATATTTCATTACTATGGTTTTTTAACTCAATTTGAACAAGTTTGAAATTGAACTTTGCATAAAGTATGCTGAACTTTCCCACCGTATAGTTCATTTGCAATCATGCATTTTTGTGTATGTACCACATGATGTCAACTACCTCTGGCAGCTTCTTTTCTCCCTTCCTGGTGGTACCAAAAACCCCCTATTTGAGAGGAAGTTCGAACCCACATTTTGTGGTTGGGGGTCTTAAAAAATTTGTATGGGTTATTTGCATCTATATAGCTATATTAGCCCCTGGCTTATATCATGAATTGTGGCATGGGTACTGTTCCTTCTAATAGAAGTTCTATATGGAGGTTAAGTTGTGGATTCTACGGACCCATATCTATCATTACTGCTTGCATGAAGATTTTTGCAGTTGTATAATTTTGTTGATAGTAAAAATATCCTAGGGCTGCTAATAATATGTAATTTGACATTTCGGAAAAATCTATAAAAGAACAAATAATGTCACAGATTGGAGAGTCCCTTGTCATTTGTGGTTGATTTTTTTTATAAATTGTATAAAAATTGGTTCGCCAAAAAGTTACAATTTTGTATCCAAAAGAGGCAAATGTGTAACTTATGGTCACTTGAAAATCTAATTAAGATATAGAAATGTATACAAAACCAATGCATTGTTAGATCTTGAATAGATTAGGAAGTGACCACAAGTTACAAATCTGCCCCTTTTGGATGCAAACTAGTAACTTTTGGGCGATTTTTTTTAAATCAACCCTAGAATGATTTCAGCACATGGCTTTAGATCCATGACTCTCCAAATTGGCAAAAAAAATTAATAATCACAACAACAAAATTTGAGGTGCTTATTTTGGCATCCAAAATCATATATTCTTAGCAGGCCTACAATATCCATCTCCAAACTAAATGTACTTATGATGAGAGTCAACATTGACCAAACTGTGTCAGGGAGGCCATTGCCAATAAAAAGGCCAACTCCAGCAAGAAGTTCATGTACCGCAATGGGAATTGTCTTAACCAAAATTGTCACAAAATCCGTTGTTCCTCTCTTATCCTACGTCACCTTGATTATGCCTATTCCTCATGGTATCCTGGTCTTAGCCAACAAGAATTACAAAACACTCAAAACAAAATGGTAAGCCTATACTGTAAATCATTTAGAATATTTAGGAAGGGTACAAGTGTTTAGGATGCATTTAGATACAAATTCAAAGTGTGATAAGTTGTAAACCAAAAGGACAGTGTTGATTTTATTTTAGGAAAATAGATTTCAAAATATAGAACATTCCGCTGTTTAGCTTGTGTTTAGATTATTATATAGGTTGATGTTTCATATCTAAATATAATATTAAATAAAGCTAAACATGGTGTTTAGGATGGGGTATACGTGTTTAGGGTGCATTTAGATATAAATTCAAAGTGCAATAACTTTTTAAACCAAAGGGACAGTGTTGATTTTATCTTGGATTTGTGATGTGTGGGAGAATAGATTTCAAAATATAGAACATTCCACCATTTAGCTTGTGTTTAGATTATTATATCTATAGGTTGATGTTTGATATCTAAACATATATAATATAAACACAAGCTAAACATGGTGTTTAGGATGGGGTATACGTGTTTAGGGTGCATTTAGATATAAATTCAAAGTGCAATAACTTTTAAACCAAAGGGACAGTGTTGATTTTATCTTGGATTTGTGATGTGTGGGAGAATAGATTTCAAAATATAGAACATTCCACCATTTAGCTTGTGTTTAGATTATTATATCTATAGGTTGATGTTTGATATCTAAACATATATAATATAAACACAAGCTAAACATGGCGTTTAGGATGGGGTACATAAATAAGTGTTTAGGGCGCGTTTAGATACAAATTCAAAGTGCAATAACTTGTAAACCAAAGGGATGGTGTTGATTTTATTTTGGAGTTGTGATGTGTGGGAGAATAGATTTCATAATATGAAACCCTTGTCTGAAAAGGTACATGTAGATAACAATAACAATTTTGCTAAACATCTAACGTGTTTAAAAAGTGCTAGGGGCTAGGGATTTACAGTGTAGGTTTATTTTGAATCATAATCCCTGGTCAATGTTGGTCAATTAGGGGGTATCTTTGCAATGGCTAAATTGGGTCTTCTCTATCTTTTTCCTCAAAATGTTTTCCTTATTTGTCCTTTCAATGTTTTGTCTTTTTGCCTTGTCTTTTTACTTCTACTTCTGCTTTCCACTGGAAATACTCACGAAAAATATTGGTTACCTGGTTGTGCAATTTTTAATTATTGTATTTTAAATTTGTATCTATATTTCATTCTGTATCCATGTGTATTTACTCAGTATATTCTTGTATCTATATTTTATTTTGTATCAACGTGATGTGCATTTCTATTATGTAATATTTTCAGAGCTGTCTTGTTAATGTTTATGATTATTTGCTTTTGAGCTCAGGCCTCTTCACTGGTACAGTTTTTTTGGATCTGATGAAGGCCTTTGACATGGTCCATCAGTGCTCATGAAAATGCTGAAGAGCATTGGAGTACATGTCAAGGAGCTTGAGTGTTTCTCATCATACTTAAATATTAGCAGGTTTCTGGAGTTGATGAGCATAATTCAAATAGGGTCCCTGTTAACTTTGGTGTCCACCAGGGGTTAGTCCTTGGTCCCCTGATTTTTACCATTTATATTAATGCACTGTCTATCAACTTTAAGAATCAATTATGTAATTTATTCTTGTATGTATAAAATCAATCAGTCAACCAATCAGGCTTCAGGCCAAAGCACTTCACTCAAAGCTGCCTAATGTTTATGATTATTTGCTTTTGAGCTCAGGCCTCTTCACTGGTACAGTTTTCCTGGATCTGATGAAGGCCTTTGACATGGATGAAAAGTATTGGAGTACATGTCCAGGAGCTTGACTGGTTCTCATCATACTGAAATGAACATTAGCAGGTTTCCGGAGTTGATGAGCATTATTCAAATAGGGTCCCTAATTTACTTTGGTGTCCACCAGGGGTCAGTCCTTGGTCCCCTGCTTTTAACCATTTATATTATATAATGTCTATCAACTTTAATAATCAAGACTACAAGGTGTACTTAATGACACTGTAATTTTTGTTTAAAGATAAATCAATTGCTTCAAGTGGCCTCTGTCTTAATGTTAAAAAACAAAATCTATGCTTTTAATACTCAACAAAAACTATGTTGTGCTAATGATAGGCTTGAAATTTTCATTTAGGGGATTGAGAGTAGTAGTGCTACCAAGAACACCACTCTAACATGGTGTAATAATACTGAGAAATTAGTTGCACACATCAATACAACAATCAAGAGTTTAGAAAATTCTTGACTGATCCAAACTGGGATTGGGGGTTTGATCTGGTGGATTTGGATTTTGATCTGTGATTATTTAAGGGTTTTGGTCTGGTTCAGACTAGGCGAGATTTGGTCTGTTAGTCTGGACTTTGTTTTGCCCCTCACAGTCTCCCAGTTTGGTTTTTGGTCACTTAGAGAGCACTTCATACAACTCATGTGCAATTAATTGTGTATTTTAAAATGTTGGTATGTATTTACCCAGCAGGTCTGGGCTTTTAAACTTTCTTATTCATATATATTTGATTGTTTTATATATTGTCATTATGTATTTTAATGTTAATATATATTCATGTAATGTATCAAGACATTTGGTGTTCAAAATGTAATATGCTTGACCCCTGGGTCACAGCCCCTGAAAGTCATCAGTATCATCACTGAGGGGCCTCCCCAGACAAACAAGAACTAATTATACATGTAGGTTAATAAATGCATATCCAGGCCTGGAAAAAATTGGTAATTTAGCAATCTCCTTGCTTGGAAATGTTGTCATTTGAAGAGAAATTTGGCTTGTGCATATCACTTGTTGGGAGAGAAATTGGACTCAATATAATGCACACACCATGAGATGTTGATGAGTCCCAATGTACCCCCCATCAACAGGCCTCTAACTAGGGGGTGGTTGCCCCCCTCCCCCAATCACCAAAGGCCAAAAATGGGCCTCTTTTTTTACCCAAAAAGTCCCAGTTGGGAGCGTAGCGAGCGAAAAAAATAAAGTTTTTAATGCCTTTTTGGTTAAAAAAGGTCCAAATTTTGAAATCTACTTTTTAAAATCTGCCCCCTCCCCAAGTCCACTTTTTAAAATCAGCCCCCCCCCCTCAATAAATCCTGGTTACGGGCCTGCCCATCAACATTTAGCACAAGTGCATTTTTTATATTGTGTCTAATCTCTAGAGCAAGGGATCTGCATTTATTAACTGATTTCATACAACAAAGAATTTCTGCTATTTTTTTATAACAAACAAAATACAAAATTTGTTGGAAGTTGGATCAATATCAATGCACCCACCTTCAAAGATAATATTATCTTGCCGGATGTGAATTATACAATAATTATGCACACCTTGTATTTTTGTAACAGCATTTCTAATTGGCTATGTGGTGCTAAGAGTGTATGAATGAATAAATGATTAAATGAATAAATAAATGAATAAATGAATAAATGAATAAATAAATAAATAAATAAATAAATACAGATGTGCCTACAATATGATGGCCCATGTAATATGATTGTTACTTTTTAATCAATATCTTACATGTAATGATGAACTGCTTTGTCAGTTTTGATGAAAATATGTAAACACAGGATTTAAAAAGGTACCATTAAATACATGTTAAAATGAAGCAAATATGTGTGCTGTCTTTGGTTTTTGTGTCGCCTGAACGAAGACACTCGCTGTCTGTGTATATTCATAATATGTACATTCACCAACAGCCAACACTCCATACAATGTGAGGTCTTAGTATCCTCACATTTTTCTACAAAATAAAGTATACAAAATTTATGGTATAATGCTGATGAGTTTTATTCCGTAAAAACAGTATTTGAAATATGATTAGTTGGAGCCTGAAGGTTGTCCGAAATAATGAACCAAAATAAAGCAGCTCCAACAAAATAAGCGGAAAGTCACCAGAGATGCTAATGTAAATATCATTATGTGCCATAAATCAATAGAAAACAAAAAAGCTCTAGAAAAATTCCAACTTTTGAAATCAACCACCCTCGGAACTTCCTACCCCAACACCTCCCCCACCCCTAGAAATCCATGGGTGAGGTGTTTCTCAAAGGTGCTCAAGACACAGTTAGATGTTAAAGTCATCTCGGATAATGTTGTGTCACTATTTTAACAAAAATGCCAAAAATGTCATTATCAATATCTACCCTTTTGATTTAAAGATATGCCTATTATCGATTGGCCAAAATAGAACATTCTAAAATTAAAAAACAAGCATATATGTGTGCTACTGAAGCAGGCAAAATGTGAAAGCAATCAAAAGACAAAATCGTGACCTCAAACTGAGAATTAAGTACTATTTTTCGCCAGCGTTAGCTGGCTATCTAATTCGGAGATCGTCTCTGTTTGCTAAAGAGATTACGTGGTACTAGCATTGGTTTGAATTACTTTTCGGAACTTTTATGGTGAAAATATATAATAGACATGTTATTGGATTTGTAAGAAAAAGAAAGTATGTTTTGCCGTTTCAACGAATGAAAACGCAGTGAGAATTTCAAAAGTTATGGTTTGAAGGAAATATGACATTAAAAGTTCATGCCAGGCCTATAATAGTTTCCACAGCATATCAACGAAAGAAAATTATAGAATCCTTGTTATCAGGCGTTCTTAGATTTACATTTGCAGACCTCCTGGAGATCAGCACAGCATGAGATGTGAGTGTATTGATAACATGATTAAAACCTTTATGGACATAAAAGTCAAAGTAAAAATATCCTATATCCTGTATCGTTTTATGGATAAAAATGACTCAAAATGTCATTTATGAAATAATTTATATCTTAAACATCAGTTTTGTCTTTTCAACGGGAAAAATTGATGCAATTTCAGGGCCTATTTTTGATATGGGTATAATTTATATACATGTAGGCCTGTTATAATTGAACAATATCAGTCTGTATACATTTTATAATGTGCTATATTAAGTATAAATTTAATTAATATAAAATTAATGTGCATGTATAAGGCAAGTAGGATGGCAGTTTTAGCCAATTAACTAAAAACTGCATTTCTTTATATTAATAATGAGCTAAGGGTAGCCTAAAAGGCAGAAAAGACAAAAAGACAGAACAATTTGGAGTAATTAATTGACAGGAAGTTATAGGAGTTGTTTGGTTTGCTGTTTCTGTGTGCATGTTTTCATCATTGATGGTTTGGTGGACTGTCATGAAACATGATGGATCATAAAAAAGAGTGATCCTAAAAATGCCACCACCCAAACTAATTACAAGGCATCTTCTGCATTGAAGCTGGCTTTCCCTTTAAGGGGAGTTTTTATGTATTTTCTTATCACATGAGCAAGGCTATCAAATTTGGCATGGTATGGACATACGCCAGCAATAGACATGGCAGATAGCAATTCACATGTACCGCATTCATTCTATTAACCGCTCATGCCCCTATAAGCACCTACCCATTTACAACAAGCAGACTGTGACATTAGTTTATTAACTGCCCATGCAAATCTGAATGATGGTCTGAAACATGATGCACTGATGATGATGGATGAATATTTTGGCCTTTTTTTACGTATAGTAGGCCTAAAAGATTGATAAGTACCGACCCAGAATGACTTTGTTAAAGGGGCATTTCGTGATCCACAGCCTCATCCCCCCAAAAAACAAAAAAAAAGTTGAGATTTTTATATCACTGGAATACTCTGGCTACATAATGTTTATGTACAAAATTTTTCTTGCAGATTAATTCGTTTAGCAAAGATATCGCGAAATTTGAATTTCGTTCTGGTGCACTAGAACGAAATTACAACGTATTGTCTATGGAGCAGTGTAATACACATAATCATGCATAACTCGCAAACGCAAAATCGGAATCAACTGAAATTTTGGGAATATGCTTTTTTCGTGGATATGTACTGAAAAATGTCATAAAAAGAGGATGCTAGGATCACTAAATACTCCTTTAAGTGCCCTGGGTGGTTAATGGAACAAATATGGTACACCTACTATACAGAGCAGGTTATTTATATGTTTTATGAAAATAATAGACGTAATACATCCTTTTGACATCCTTGTTGATTGTTTGGTTGTGCAGTCAGACAAATCATACCTTTTAATCATAAGATCTAATCATAATGCACAAATATTTATATTCCATGGGATATGTACCAAATTTTACAGGTGAACTTTGGTTTGTACTGGCACCACTTATACTTATACTTAACGCTTCTCATGCCGTTTCACATTATTTCCTTTTAATCAATGACTTATCTATTTAAATGGACCATCAATGGAACTTCTTTGGTTATATCCAAGCAGCTGCAACCCCTCCCCCCTCCAAAAATATATAGAAATCTTTTTGTTCCACCTAACTTCTCTATTCCAGAAATATTTTGGAAAAGGGAGATCTGGGCAAAGTTTCACCATTTCTGGCATATATGGTATTTTCATAAGTGTGTATACCAGTGTGTGTGATGAAGAGAAAAATTAAATGTGTCTTGCTTTTTGTGTGTTTGTAGGTTATGGCAGGTAACCACAGCAGTAGCCTTCACAGCCATAGCATCACTGGTAAGTCACCATGTCTGGGTCTATTCTCTGGCCCCCAACTCAACACAAAAGTTGGTAAGGTGCAGAAAAGGGGCAATTTTTTTACCAGTAGCGATAACCGTGAAATTGTATTTAATTTGCACTGTCCACGAAATTTGACCGTCAAATCAGCAAAATAGGGGGTATTTAATTTGCACTGTCCGCGAAATTTGGATAAAAGGGATACTTTGGAAAATCCGGTAATTTTTTAGTGTCATTGAAAAGAGGCGTTTGAAATTCTAGTTATTGAAAACCACAAAAAGGGGTTGTTTTGGGCCAAATTTTGTCCTTGATTTTGAATGAAAAAGGGGGGTAAATTTGATGAAAAATCAATGCAAAGGGGGTCTTTGAAAGATTTGGTAACTGTCATTGTTACCAACTTTTGTGTTGAGTTGGGGGCCGGGGTCTATTCATGTCAAACTTCAACACTGAAAATGGCACTTAATGGCCTATTTAGTGATTTAATCATTCAGAATCATTAAAATTCAGTTTGTTGCACCTTTGTTAGCAGCATAGATGTGTTATTATAGTCGAAAGCTGTGTATTAAAGGGAAATAGACACTATATATGAAACTGTACTTAAAAGTAGAGAAATTTGCTACATGTATTTGCATGGGGCATAACTGTATAAATGAATTTCTTTCTTTCTCTTTTTTGCAGGCTATGTGTTTTCCTGTGGGCTTATTTGAGACTGTGTTTGCATCATCATGTGGCCAGGAATCTGTGCTACCAATTCGCTTATTTGGAGGTGCCATTACCTGTAAGTCTCTAATTTACCATTTTGACTGATAATGAAACTTGAGAAAGTACCCAGCAAACACAAAAATGTTCTGAAAACATTTATTCAAAATGTTTTAATAATGTTTCATGTCAGGGGCTATTTTAACGTGCCTCACTGTCACGTACGTGACGAGATAAAATATTCGTGCAGTGACAATTAACAATCCGAGTAGATATGCTTTAATAGTAGACAATGGTAGAGCCTTTCTTATGGTCACATTCAGGTAAAAATGTCAATTTTTTTATTTTTGAAACGCACTCTACTTCATCAACATTTTTATCTCATTGCACGATCGTGACAGTGAGGCACGTTAAAATAGCCCCTGTTTCATGTCGTATAAAGGTCATCTTTACGTTTTTATAACATTTTGCAAAATATTTTGTCAACAGTTAAATAACATTTTGTCAGAATGTTTTGTATCACATTTAAAAAAATATTTTATGAATGTTGTTAAAATGTGTTTATACCCTTTATATAACCCAACATTGAAAATTTGTTTCTGTAAAATGTGTTTGCTGGGTAGTAAATAATCAAAAAGTTACTACTGTCATTTTCTGAACATATGTGACAGGAAACTCAGAATCGGCTTTGTGTAACCTACATTGTAAGCATAGTGAGAATTTGAATTTCCACAATACAATTTTGTTCAGTGAATCTCTATAAACACAGCCAAATTAAAAAGTCGCCACTAGTTCCATCCCCATTTAATCAGAGAGTTTATGGCAAAATAATTTATATTCTGTCGGTCCGTGTCACGTCACTTCCGGTTGATGATGTTCAAGTGAAAACAAGTCCCTGATTCGATTTTTGTTGATGATTTCTGTCATTGGTGTTATGTAAATTTCGATCGCAAATAGTCAGTGGAATCAAACAACCGTCTCTAAGTCTTCAGAGTGAAAGAAACTTACTTGATTTACCGCTTATATACTGACAAACTTAAAATTAAATTCCATGGTCGAAAGTGTCGCTTTTTCCAAATTGAATGCCACTCCAGCAACATCGCTATGTAGCCTCCTTCACAGCCGGTTTCTGTTGTTCACAACAAACCGTGAGCCACATGCAGTTTGGGCCCGAGACTAGAGATAGCCCGGATGTCCGACCGACAGAATAATAATTTCTATACACTTTCTGTCGAAGGTTGATACCAAATTTGATATCAAAAGTTGAATCATCGTGATCAGGAACCGTTGTTTGGAAATTTGTGTGTGATAACACCAATATTTGCACTATTTTCTGTATTTATGTTTTTGAGGAAGCAATAGATAGACAACTATACACTGTAGCGCATGAAATATTTGTATGGATGAAAATTTCATGAATTTCAGAAATGGCATGGATCCCAGACATGGATTTGAACAATTTTCATGCTCGTAGTTGTAAATATTTCTTTTTCTTTGGGCCTTAACATATCTAGTATGTTTTGTATCTAGGAATACTTTTAATTCACGACAATTACATGCCACAAAAATGATTCTTTTTTTCAAAGCGCAAAAATTATGTGCCATAAAAATATTGTACAATACAGCATAACCAGGTCAAAGTCAAACACTTGTTGTGGTTGAATCTCTAAATAAATAATTGTCACAACAAAACGATGGTTGTTTTCAAGTCACAAAATTTTCATGCCTCAGCAGTATAACCAGTTCAAAGTCTAAAGCCCGGTCCTGACTCCACATTGCAGTGCGATGCGATGCTGTGATGCTATATAAACTGTAATCTGAGCCAGGTTTTTACGAGCTCAGCGGTGAAAATTCTCATCGCGCGGTGAAAATTTCGGTCCGCGATGGAGTTGAACAAAGTTCAACTTTTTCGCATCGCGCTGTGACATCGCAGCCGTGCACGCTTCTGATTGGCTGCTGGGAAATCAAGGTCAGTAGAATGACCTTAAAAGGAGATACAGACCCCACGTGCTTTAAAACATCCCAACATCGCGCTATGAAATTAAAATGTACATTTCAATTTCATCGCGCGATGCTGCGATATTTGGAAAGCATCACATCTCGCTGCGAAGTGGAGTCAGGATCGGGCTTAAAACTCTTTGATTTAATCTCTAAGTACATTGTCACGACATTGGGCTATTCCAATTGAAATCCACACTACCCCTGTGGAAGATTTAGCTAAAGACTTCCACAGAGGGAGTATGCAGTTGGTACACTTCTATTTGAAATACTCACTCCAGTTGTGGAAGATATAGATAAAGCCATAATACAGGGGTAGTATGAGTTTCAAAATGATTAACCCTGACCAATTACATTTGAAAAACATACTCCCCCTGTAGAAGATATTTCCAAAATCCTCCACAGGGGTAGTGTGGATTTTAATTGGAATAGCCCCTTCAGCCAGGGCCTTCCTTTACAAACTGGCAAAGTCAATTCGTAGGCACCTGGGAGATATTATCCCGAAATTTACATAAATTCAGATAGCACTGCTTGCGTACTGCTTCAATGGAGGGACAGATTTACTCCCAGAATTTTTTTGATATTGACAAATGCTATAGGCAGTATACTGTACTAACTATAGTCTCAGATCTGCGAGGACAGTTACAATTGTAACACAGTGATTTTTTTATCAGGGAAATATTAAACTCATATTTTACCTGAGTTTCTGGCTAATTTACATTCCAAAAATGCAAATTTAGGCAGGCTGCGATCAAGTCTCAGTCTTGATTCAAGAATTCACAAGATCAGCAAGTGGCTTATTACAAATTTGTTGCTTGATTAAAAGCTCTATCAGTAACAATCCCCGCGATATCATGAACAAATTGGAAAATTATAAATGCCACTTATAAGCGATGGATTAGTAGTAATATTTTTACATGAAAAAGCATAAAATTGTAATTTACATGTAGCGAGCTGCCAGTACAAATATGTGGTGTATTATACTATTATTATAGACCACTTGACATGTGACTTCATTGCCTGGCAATTTCCATTGTTCTTTGCCCTGCAGTGTGCATACGCATCGTAGTTTGCTCAGGGCATGTGCATTTTAAATCGCCCACCAAATTTCAAATAGTAGTATTAGTACAAGAAAGCCATTGAACAGTGAAGCAGTTCGTTCAAGCATATCGATAGACCAGTCCCTAACCTTTGTTGATAAACAAAGGTGAGGTACTCTGGATTATTGGTCCAGAGTCTATTTTAGGTTAGGTCACAACACACAAATATGAACTTTTGTTTCATAATTGTTAAGGCACGAATGTCACGCAAAATATTCTTAAGGGAAAATACCAACTTAGTTACAGTGCAGGCCCATCTGTAACAAAGCTAATTTATTAAAGTCAAATACCCTGTCAAAACTACAACATGAACTCCAAAGTAGGACATGAGGACGCTCATGCTCAGTCACGCTTATCATGTTGCTATCTTATGTAAATGCACTATTCATTGTAATTCCAGCAAGAGTTTACCTAGCCAGGCAGACATGAATTTAATCACCCACCTTTTGCGTTCCACGTTTCTTTTCATAATCGTGGCAATATGAAAAGTAGTTCATACAGTAAAAGGTCAGGAAAGCTAATATTATTAATTTAGTTTAAATCATCGTTGATTGAAAGATTATATTTGAAATTGTTACAATTTGACAATTGAACCCCAGATGTGCACCTTGCAGCTTGCAGAATGGGTCTGTTTTTAACAACAACAAATCTCTATAGACATGAGGGTGTAGGTTTTTCACAGAAAATCCTTACACATGGGTCCATGTTTTGAAGAAATAGCAAAAATTTTGAATTTTTTACTCGAAATTAAGCTTAAAATTGCTTAGAGATCTATAAGCTCTATTATGATTGGTTACTCAGATCATTATATCATATAATTAACCAATTGTGGGCTCTGTATAAAAAAGACAGTAGTATGGATGTGGTTAAGCATGCATAAGCATAATTGCATGTTGTACAGTGGCGTAGCTAGTGGGGGCCAGTGCCCCCCATCATGACCGTTGGTAGATCTTAGGCCGTCTGTACGGACTTGGTGAAAAAAATGGGCCGCAATAGAAAACTATGTGTGCACTTCTTGTGCACGGTGAATAAATAAAGTACATAATTATGTTGGCCCAATGTTCCCATTAACGTTGCCACATAATAAGTTAATAGTATATAAACCTACATCAAAATTTTTTATCTTTGCACACCCTCAATTTATAGATTCAACTTGCATTGGTAAAAATATTTCTGTGGGTACATAACAATTGTGCTCCCCCCCATTCTGAAAACCTGGCTATGCCACTACATGTTGTACCACATGTTCACTATGTCTAGTCTTATGATTGGTTGATATGCAATTGGCTGTTTGTGACTCATGGACAGACTACAAAAAGTACTGTAAAAATATCGTTGTTGGGCAGGAAAAACCTCCTATGTGCTTGTGGCCCTGAACATGTTTAAAACAAAACTGCCAACAGGTTACATAGGAGGTTTTGCTTTAAACATGTTCAGGGGCCAATGACACATAGGAGGTTTTTCCTGCCCAACAACGATATTACATCTGATTTGTTTAGATACCTTTTCCAATGTAATTCAGAACAAGGTAGCATGATATATAATTACCATGGTTACATCATAATCTGAATCTATAATGGTTAATTGAAGAGTTGATCGACTTGAACTTGTACTTTAAATGGGACTCCTCCATCTTAAGAGCCAGCCACTTGATGTAGAGCAGAGAGAAACAAGATATCCAGTGCAGTCTCTTTTGTGTCAAGAGCAAACTTGATAATTTAACTATCTACTACATGGCTACGATTTCCTTCCTGAAAATCAAATGCGGGTGCCACTTGTAATTGGGCTATTCCATTTGAAATTTACACTACCCCTGTGGAAGATTTTGGAAATATCTTCCACAGGGGGAGTATGAATTTCAAATGGAATGAGCACATTAGGCAGCTCGATTTAAAACTTGTCGTCCCTCATCGTGGAAGATTCAGGTTGAATCTTTCTCAGAGGGTGTATGAAATTCAAATGGAGCTGTTACTGATGGCTCTGAAAAGAGAGCCGTTCACTGAAGACTGTCCCTTGTCAACAGAGAACAAGCAGATCTCACTTAACTGTTGATTCAAAAGATTTGGTGGCTCTGAAAAGAGCTGTTTACTGAAGACTCTCCCTTGTCAACAATAATTATGACTACTTGAATCTAAAATATTCCAATCAGTCAGGACATAGTTCCTTAAGGGGGTACTACACCCCTGGTCAATTTTGTGCCTATTTTTGCATTTTTCTCAAAAATTATAGCACATTTTTGACAAGTAAGATATGTATATTATAGGGGCAAGGACTACAACTATTGTACTGAAAATTCAGCAACTCAAAGCAAGTAGTTATTGATTTATTGATCAAATATTGGTTTTCCCTCATTTTTGACTGTAACACCACAACTGTTGTCTGTGCTGAAAGAAAATTTCCAGTGCAGTAGTTGTAGTCCTTGCCCCTATAATATACATATCTTACTTGTCCTCAATGCGCTATAATTTGTGAGAAAACTGCAAAAATATGCACAAAATTGGGCAGGGGTGTAGTACCCCCTTAACCCCAATACAATTACACACTCATAGAATGAACTTTGAATGTGTTGTGTACTCTGCTCATACTCCACAAATTTTGAGCGGTAGTCTGTAAACTTTCCTCGAGTCAGTAATTTAGATATTGTTTTTTGTATCGCAAAATTAAAAGTATACATTTTTAGAAAGGAAGCGACGTAAGGAATCCAACTAACATAACAGATTCCTGCAAAAATTAACTGTTTTTGAGAAAATCTCTAAATTTGATGTTGCTCAAGGAAGGTATACGGACTATATGAACATGTTGAACTTGAAGACACTAGATTCACAGATATATCATTTTCACTCCGTGTGTTTGCTTAAAGTCCCATCTCACTTACAAAACTTATATCCAGAATTCATGCCAATATCATATTACCCTCACTTCATCATCAGTTATGTAAATTATTGCCATGATACTTGACAAACTAGAATTTTCAGGTTGTTTATCTTCAAGGTATTTTTGCAAAGTTCTAATTTGAGCTATTTTGCTATGTCACTGTTAAAACGCTATTTTAAAGTTTAAACAACCCTATTTATAAGTGGTTGACCTGAATTGATCAACCAGTTGCTTGAACTTTAAACAGGTTGTTTAAAGCCATAATGTACCATTTTCATCCAATTTTAATTTTGTAATTCTTTACTTAAGGGGGTACTACACCCCTGGCTAATTTTGTGCCTATTTTCGCATTTTTCTCCAAAATTATAGCGCATTGGTGACATGTAAGATATGCATATTATAGGGGCAGGGACTACAACTATTGCACTGGAAATTTAATTTCAGCACAGACAACAGTTGTGGAGTTACAGTCAAAAATGAGGGAAAAACAATATTTGATCAATAAATCAATAACTACTTGCCTTGAGTTGCTGACTTTTCAGTACAGTAGTTGTAGTCCTTGCCCCTACAATATACATATCTTACTTGTCACCATGCGCTGTAATTTTTGAGAAAAATGCAAAAATAGGCACAAAATTTGCCAGGGGTGTAGTACCCCTTAAAATGCTGAAATAATAATAAGTAATAACTGTCAGGAAAGGTTTCTTACATTTTAGTCAATAAAGTGAAAAAGTCACTGGCTATTTTGGCCATTTAACATGGAGTTCTATGGTGGGAGCGTGTCAATATTGCTCTGTTGACTTGAAAAACGACCAATTTGGCTGATTTCATTTAGGTATAAATTGGGACATAATCATTACAAATATGTGTACATCCATCAAAATGATGCACTTGTCAGCTGCTACATGTGTCTCATTTCACATAATAGCTAAAAATATAAACCAGACTCATCTCAAGCGGAGATCACTGCAAATAATCCCCAAGTCACATGGTTAAGGAGTGTTCTCTGTTTTCCTAAACCATGTGACTTGGGAATGAGTTGAAGTGGCCCCTAATTGAGATGAGTCTGGTATTTATTCCTAGCTAACATGTGAAATGAGACATCATTTTAATACAGGGTGAGTAAAAAAAAGTGCAATAGAGAAAAGAATCCATTTTTATTAAAGAACCGAGTTGAACCTTTTAGGTTTGAAAACATTTTATATATGATATATTCATCAGCAAACTTGTGTAAAGAAATAAAGGCATTAGCATTTACCGTTTTGTTTTTATGACACATTTTATAGCGATACCCAATTTTAATGTTTGTCCAAGAAACATCTAAAATTTGAATGTCAGCGCACTCTGTGTACTCTCTAAATGTGAAAAAGTGAAAAATCACTCAAAAAGAGTGAAATCTCACTCTTTCAAAGAGCCATCTGAGTGACAACTCTTTTAGAGTGAAGCTCACTCTCAAGAAAGAGTGAAAAAATTCACTCCGGAAAAGAGTGAATCAGAAAAGAGCATTTATTTATTTATTTATTCATTTAGGCCTATTTTATATACAAGAATATCACAGCAGTTCATAACAGCTACTATTTGCTTTAAATTGTTGTGAGGCTAGGCCCCAGGTTAGGGTAGGGCCCGGTCTAGGAATATTGAACTGGTCTAAAGCTTAAAGCACATACACAATGTGTCGAACTTCAGTGTGGGATGAATGAGGAAAAACTATGGATTTAGTGAAGCTAATAGTCAAACTGTTCAATGGTGAGTACACTTAGGTGTAGGACATAACACTTGGCAAATACCATGTTTACGGTCACAGTCTGGAGAAGCGTGATGCGGCGTAACCTACATAAGCTTATACATATGCGTATATGTAAACCGGCACTGGGCCGGTAACAAACTGCTCACATATAATGACTTAAGCTTACTGCCGCCGTTGTCTCCAGACCAAGTGTATACTTGCTACGAGTTATGACCTACACATAAATGTAATCACTATTGAGTATGCTGTCCATTTCTTCATCAAATCCGCTTTCTTTTCGCCATTCATTCACACACTGTTCGCCATTTTGTTACACAAGTTCAACAATTATTATGCTTTGAGAATCTTCCATCCTATACTTTATACACATTTTTAAAAACCAATTATTCTGGATATTGGCGACCAATTTCACCTGAACACGGAGGTCTCTGCATCAGCTTGCAGTCCACGATCACCATACATGTAGAATATAGATATCGCAACACCGTTCAGCGACCCCATTTTTGACCAAAAATCACATTTTTGACCAAAAATCACATTTTTGACCAAAAATCACATTTTGACCAACAATCACTTTTTGACCAACAATAACTTTTTGACCAAAAATCACATTTTGACCAAAAATCACATTTTTGACCAAAAACACATTTTTGACCAAAATCAAATTTTGACCAAAAATCACATTTTGCCCAAAAATCATTTTTTTGACCAAAAAACAGATTCTCAAAGCATAATAATTATAAAATTGAATGGATCCTTTCGCACGATACACAAAGATATTGGTCTCGCTGTGAGTTTAAAAGATATCGTGCTCGCTATCGCCTCGCATACGATATCTTTTAAAACTCACAGCTCGACCAATATCTTTGTGTATCATGCTCAATCCATCCAATTTTATATCAACATCGGCCGATTTTCGGTGCTTCTGATTGGCTGACAGTTCACTCCAAGAAAGAGTGAGATTTTGCGCCACTTTTGAGCGAGTGAGGCTCACTCGAAATCGCGAGTGAAATTATATGTACTGTTTTCACTCTTAGAGCTAAAACCCACTCTTTTAGAGCTAACTTAAATTCACTCTGAAATTCAGAGTGGTTTTTCACTCTTTTACATTTAGAGAGTAAGGTAGATTTGGAACAACTGCCATTTTCTTAACCTCATTGGCATTGAAATTAAATGGAGCGCCCAAAGTGTTATTGCCCTTGGAGTTTTTTAAGGAAAAGAAACATTATTTGTTGTTATTTTCATTTTACCTTTACATTAAAGATGTTTATTCTCAATCAAAAACATACAAATTTGTAGGCGGGTTTTTTCAAATGTCAAAATAAAATGCGCGCAAATTGAAGTGGAGTGAATTACAAAATATCCAGTAAGTTGGAAATTGCGATTAAAAAATTGGAGTTGGAGTCGAGTGAGGTATGACGGACTTAAAGTAATGTTAGAAAGTTTGTTTGAACAGAAAAAAATAAATTAAAATAACGCAAAAATCAACCTTTTTTAAGTTGATGTCAGTTTCAGAGCTAATGCCTTTACCGTGCATATTGTGTGCTCTCATTCAAAATACATGGTATCTCGTGGACAAATAACGAAATTGGGTATCGCAGCAAAAGGACTTACAAAAATTAAACGGTAGTAGCGATTCACTTCATATTTTCACAGAAGGTGACTTTTGAGTGTGGCATTTGTAAAATGTTTCAACAATGGGAAAGTTTGACTCGGTTCTTGCATAAATATCGATTCTTTGCTCTATTGCACTTTTTTTGACTCACCCTGTATGGATGTACACATATTCGAAAAAAATCAGGTATGAAATAAATTAATATTTTTGCTTTAATTGATTGCACTTGATCACATCATTATATAGACTACTATTGTTTCAATAGGTGAATGAAATGATCATGGCATATATTGAGTTTAAAAGCAAACATCACTCAAGTTACTGATACTGTGTACACAACCATCTATCTCTGTAGTTTCTAGGGTTCTGGGTAAACTGATCCAATGCATACAATTATATCCGTAGATAATGTGCTGCATATTTCATCTGTCCTGAATAGGCTGACCTAAAAACACTTGATGTAACAAGTAAAATGAACAAGGAAAGAGAGAGAGAGTAAAAGGGGGGGGGGGAAGGTAGTGAACAAAGCAAAGGTCTATGCCCCCCTGGAGCAAGGTACATGTAGTTTTCAGCCCCCATACTCTCTTAAATTGACCAATTGAAATATGTCAATATTTTAACGATTGATGATAGGAATCAATTTTAAATAGATTGAAAAATAGATTGAGATGTTTTTTGTTTTCACTCTAACTCTCTTTGTAGACTGATTTCACTATCTAATCAATTGTTACTCCTAATGTACTGCCAAATGACATGTGTTGCATATGGTAGGAATGAGATTTCAAAGTGGTTTAGAGTGAACATTTTCAATCTTTTTTTCAACTGGAAAGGACGTGTCCCTAACTTGAATCACTAAAAGATTGTAAAAGATTGAGAATCACTCCTTTTGATTGAAAAAAAAGTTTGAAAAATTCAAATCACCCAACTGAATATACAGTCGAAAACAATTTTACCCTAATTCGGGACGGCGAGATTGAAAATTCAATCTTTTTAATTGAATATTCAATCGGGCAATTTAAGAGAGTACATGTTTCATAAAAAGCTGTCACAACGATTTATCACACATATCAAATGTTTAACCTTTAAAATTCAATTCACACCTAATTAATTAACAAATTGAAAATATATACATGTATTATTTTTCACTGTGACACTTTTCTCTGAAAATCGGTAAAACTATCTGATAGACTAGATGTTCAATTTCTATATGTCAACTATAAATCAAGATCTCTGTAAATTGACTCAAAGTTTAACGTAAAAATGTAATTTTGATATTTTTAAATGTTTGAGTTTAAAGGAAAATATATATGCTAATTAAATTAATAGATATATATTGCATTTTTCTACTTGAGAACTTCATGAACACGATCACCAAAGATTCATTATGCAAAAATGTCTGATTTGAGAGCAAAAATAAATTAAATTGCCCACCCAGTAAATTATCCTTATTTACCTCCTATGCCTTCTATTTGTCTCAATATATGAGTGCAAACACTGCTATGTCATAATCCCCTCTGACCTGCCTTAATTGAGGAGGATTAGGGCCAGTAGATCAACAAATGTTTCTGCATGTGAAATGCCATTTTTCTCTGCTCTGTGCTGCAATTTTGGGGTTCTCTTTATTTTTTCCATCAAAATCATCCAATTTGGATGTTTTCAATTTTATACAGGTAAAAAATATCCCCAAAAATGCAAAATCTGTGTCGATCGGGCCAATAGAACAGGGTTTTTTTGTTTTTTTTTCATTGCATTTTACCTTTTGTCATACGCCCACTGTTGGGAAAATAGAGACTGAAAATGGATAGTGCACTACCCCTGTGCTATCTACTGATGATAGCAAATTAACCATAAAGTAAGGCTTTGCTTTTCATATTTGCTGGTATGCAGTGCACACTCTCTGCCACAAAAGAGCCACAAGTTTGAAAGTTACAGAAAATGGCAAACATTTTTGCAATAATGATAGAAGAACAAATACTAATTGTTTTTTCTGTCTGTTTGGTTTAGTTTCTCTGCTTCATGTGCACAGTGATTTTCATCATTTGTTCCGACATACTTTTGTATTGTTTTCCTGACACTTCTATAGGCTCTGGAATTGGTCATTTTTGTCCATCAAACATTGCCCGTTTTTGTGCCTACATTTGTATCGTGTCTACTTATGTGCATAGTGATTTTCATCACTTGTTCCAGTGCACTTTTGTATTCCAATTGATCCCTGTTGTTTTTACAGGTTTAACACTTCTGTGGGCCTTGGAATGGGTAATTTTTGGCAATCAAACTTACCTACTTCTGTCCATACTCTTGTATTTTACTTGTTTCCCTGCATCAAGTTGGTATACCTTGCTCTTTTTCTTTTCCTGTTGAAACAAACATTCTTATCATGTGCAACGCTACATTTATTAAACGTGAAAAGCATACCGTGACATGGTTAGTAAATTCATAAAAATTCTAAAAATACGAGTTTCTATACAGCTAACACCTGGTCTCTCTGACAAGATTGATTATGTGCAGCTGAAAGGAATATATTGTGGGTTATAAGAGAAAAACATGATGTGGAAAATGTTGCATGTATTGAAGTTGAAAGGTTTAGCTACTGGCCAGAGGAGGTTGCATCACTATCCCTGTGTGCAATACATGCAACTGAATGAATTACCAAAGGGAATATAGTAAAAATATGTTTGTACATAGGGCCCCATTTCAAATCATCTACAGTAAGCCACAGAATTAAGGTACCAGTTAATTGCGTTCACCCCTGAATATCCCAAATAAAGACATATATGTCAAAATTAAAACAAGCAATCAATGCCTGTACTCTTGAGCTCGGATTTAAGATCTTATTTGTTGAAATTGGTTGAGAATTAAAGAAACGGTGATCTAAAACCTAATGAAGAAACAAAATCAAAAGTTGCACTTTTGTGTTCTAATCAGTCAAAGCACGACACTAGTTTAAATGTGCTAATCAATGGAAGCGCGGTGCTAGCTCTTGTTTGTGAACGCTTTGCCAGGACGCTTTGTGTACAAGTCAATAGAGCATGCAATGAAGGAACTGTAACTTTTACATTGGTATCTTCCTTGGGTTTTGGGATCGCCGTGTCTTTGTTTCTTGAACAATTTCAACTTGACGAATGAGGTCTTAAATTCGAGCTAAAAGATGCAGCTATTGGCTGCAGGTTCCAATTATGACATATCTGTCTTTGTTTAGGATATACAGGAGGTGAACATAACTGGTACCTTAATTTTTTGGCTTACTGTATATTGCTAGGCCATTGGGTATTTGGCAGATAGGGTAAGTTATTTAATCTATTCCCATTCTCCAGTAATATTGAAGTTCTAACAAATGTTTGATAACGTAAAATCGATAATGTATTTCTACTAGATATTCTACACAACATATTACCGATTTTACATCAAAATGCTACGTCGAATACACAGAGTTTGTAGCGGCCTTTAGTGTAGGTCATAAGCTAATTCAGATATACCATTGTTAATGCTCTGCGTGCTAGCCATGCGCTTCAATGGAAAAAGTTCAAGTTTTGAAATATTTTCTCAAAATATCAAGAGCTATCTTAAGAACTACTGAATCAATACTAGGCTTGTTTGTACTCATTTTCATGCATTTTTCATGCTGATTCCAAATATGGTCATGAAAATTTACATTTCTGAAATTTTTGAATTTTTAAATTTTTTTTATAACTTTTCGTCTGCAGTCGACACCCGCGTGAAGAGAGTTAAGTACTGGTCATTGTCTGTCTGTTATTCGTTTGATGATTGATGAATAGAATTGAATTGAATTCTGTTAGGTTCCCTTTGTCATTGATGACCCATCTTTTGCATATAAAACCTCTCTTGAAAATTGATGATTTTTTGATAGACAAATTCAATGTTTTTACTCACTTTCTGAGCTTTTTACTCACGTTCTCTTGAAAAGATGGCAGTAATAGACCTTTTTAGCAGCTGAACGAAAGATTCTGAAATTAGAATGATGAACACAAGAACCAATAATTATGATGAAAAAGGGGAATTATGTAGTGATATAACAAACAAAAATGGATTTTTTTTGTGTGTGTAAAAAGCACACAGTTCTGTAATGACCCAATAATGTACTGTAAAACATGTATTTTTGTAGCATTAAAATTTTGGAGAGAATCCATGTTTCCATGAATCCATGTTTCTGTGACATGAAATTTTAGTGAATTTGTTCATTCCCATAAGGTAGGAATAAAAACTATTTGTGTGCAAGGAAATTTCGTGAATCAACTGCACTTGGAAATTTGCAAAATTGTCAGCCACACATGTCATACTCATCTTTCCACTGAGACCCCCCCCCCCCGCTGCAAAGTATCTTGGTATCATTTGGTATGGTTAGTCAAACAAGGCATATGGTGCCATAGATGGGCTATTCCAGTTGAACTCCATACACCCCCTTGGAAGAAATGCCTTAATCTCCCACTTAGGGGTGTAGATTTCAAATGGAGTCACCCTCACCAATTCAGCTAACACCATTTGAAATTCTTGCTCCCTTTGTGGAAGATTAAGGTCATGTCTCCCATAGGGGGTGTATGGATTTCAACTGGAATATCCTGATTCCTCCTAGCTGCATCAGGTTGGCAGTATCAACATGCTTCACTATGTTATCGTCCTAGCCTGCCATGATGCATTATCTGTAGTGCCTGAATATACATAATGTAAAGAAATAGGAAGAAACATGGTCTATTCTAGGGAATGTCAAATGTATTGGGTTACCTGAATGGGTGATTCCATTTAAAATTCACATTCCATGTGTGGGAGATTAAGGTTATGTCGCCCATAAGGTTGGGTCTTCCATGGGGGAATCGGGGCTCTTATGAAAATCCCAGATGAAAAAATTATGGATTTCAACTGGAATAGCTTGCCCAGTGAGCATTATGACTGCAAGTGTGGGGAGAAGTTGTGGAGGGAAGTAATAATAGTGGCACTGTCCGCAAAATTTTGATAAAAAATGGTATTAACTTGAAATCTATACACCCCCTATATAAAACTTGACCTTAATCTCCTACACAGGGGGTGTATATTTCAAATGGAATCATCTATTTAGGTAACACTATTTGAAATTCACACTCCCTGTGTGGAAGATTAAGGTCATGAATGTCTTCCATAGGGGGTGTAGTATTTCATCTGGAATAGCCCAATACAGGAAACTAAAACTCCTCATTATGCACCCATTTAAAGGATGTGTCCGGCAATCACAACATTATGCCTTATATGTCAGGAAAATAATTATCAAGCACAAATCACATGGTTTCATTTAAAACAAACTCATATTGACCATAAAAATGGATAAAAATAGCCGGCTCTCAACACACGATATTCAAAATTCCCATGCCGAAATTATCCAGTGCAATGACGTCATTTCATTGTATTACTGGGACGTCTTTGCACTTGACAATCTCGGCACCCGGGAATTTTGAATATCGCGTGTTGAGAGACGGCTGTTTTAATTCAATTGTATGATCAATATGAGTTTGTTTAAATAAAACCGTGTGATTCATGCACAATTTTATCCTAGATTTAGTTTGAAAATGTACAGAAAAATTTTGCTGAGGGAGTATATGAAACATTGAAAAATAATCACATTTAAAGTGCTAGGGGTGGGGTATATGATTAAGTATCGTGGAGCATAAAAACAGGATTGCTTTATTCTTGGTCTGTCTTGACATGATGAATTATGCCATTAATAATTTGTTTTGCATCGTTTCATTCATTATACTTCAATGTATTGTATGCCAAGGCTCATTATCTTAGTAGGCTGAGTCTGTGCTTTTCCTTATATATAGGCCTTTTAGCATGTGGTATTTTCCTAATACCAAGGCCCACACAGCTTCGATAATAGAGTTGCTTTATTGTCTCCTTTTGTTATCAGTAGTAAACAACAACTATAACCAAGTCCTGCTCTGCACCTGTTTCAATCAACAATGTCAGATGGCATGTTAGAAAAAAGCCTAAGTAACTGCTACAAAGTCCAGAAAAAACCCTAAGGGATGAAATCAAAACTCAACCGGCGGTCAACCGCCGGTTACGGGCGGTTCTGTCCGGTTTCCATTGTTTTGAACAATAGCAACCGCCGGTCAAGTTTTGATTTTGTCCCTAATTTGGTATTTTCCTGACCATGCCTCTTATGGTTCTTCGAAGAGTTATGTTTTATAAGGTCTATTGCTATCAGTAGTAGATAGCAACTATAACCAGAACGGTTAATGGCGCCAGTTTCAATAAACATGTTTCAATCAACAATGTGAAATGATTAATTTTTTTGGTATTTTCCTGACGATGTCTCTTATTGTTGTTATGTTGGAAGAGTTATGTTGCTTTATAGGTTCTTTTTGCTATCAGTAGTAGACAGCAACTTTAACCAGAACAGCTAATGGTCGCCAAACACATGCTTCAATATTTAATCAACAAAATCAAATGACATTAGAATTCAGACGTATAAGTAAACTACTCCCAAGTCTAGTTTTCTTTTTCTTTTTTCTTGGGGGGGGGGGTATTTTCCTGACCATGCCTCTTATTGTTGTTAAGTTAGAAGAGTTATGTTGTTTTATATTATAGGCTCTTTTGCTATCAGTAGTAGATAGCAACTCTAAGCAGAACCGCTAGTGGCGCCAGTTTCAATAAACATGTTTCAATCAACAATTTCAAATGACATATTAGAATTCAGACTAATTCAGATTTTTTTGTATTTTCCTGACCATGCCTCTTATTGTTGTTATGTTGGAAGAGTTATGTTGCTTTATTGGCTCTTTTTGCTATCAGCAGTAGATATTAATTATAACCAGAACCACTAATGGTCGCCAGGCACCCGTTTCAATAAACATGTTTCAATCAACAATGCCAAATGATATATTAGAATTCAGACTAATAAGTAAACTACTCCCAAGTCTAGTTTTCTTTTTCTTTTTCTTTCTTTTTTTGAGGGGGGGGGGGTATTTTCCTGACCATGCCTCTTATTGTTGTTATGTGTGAAGAGTTATTTTTCTTTATTGGCTCTTTTTGCTATCAGTAGTAGATAGTAACTATTAGCAAGTCCCACCATTCACCTGATTCAATAAACCCATTTCATTTAACAATGTTGGACAACATGTTAGAAACCAGACTAATAATAAGTAAACTATAAAGTCCAGGGGAAAAAACTAATTTGGTATTTTCCTTTCCATGCCTCCCATTGTTGTTGTGTTGGAAGAGTTAATGTTACTTTATTGGCTCCTTTTGCAAGACAGCACCTATTGCCAAGCCAAGTCCTACCATTCACATGATTCAATAAACCCACTTCAATTAACAATGTTGGACGACATGTTAGAAACCAGACTAATAAGTAAAATATCAAGTCCAGGGGAAAAAACTAATTTGGCATTTTCCTTTCCATGCCTCCCATTGTTGTTGTGTTGGAAGAGTTTATGTTACTTTATTGGCTCCTTTTGCTAGACAGCACCTATTGCCAAGTCAAGTCCCATCATGCACCTGATTCAATAAACCCTTTTCAATCAGCAATGTCAGATGACATATAAAAAGAAACCAGACATATAAGTAACTACTCCGAAGTCTAGAAAAAACCCTAATTTGGTGTTTTCCTTGCCATGCCTCTTATGGCTGTGATGTTGGAAAGAGTAATGTTGCTTTATAGGCTCCATTTGCTATCAGTAGTAAATAGCAAGTACACAGCTAGCTCAAAGATATTAAAGGATCAAACTTTAAATGATATTTTTCAGAAACAGCATTTACATTGCAAATCATATAGGTCATTTCATTCAGTAATGTTCAGGCAACTGTACACTTCTTCTATTGAGTATTGAAGTTCCATGATGCTGGAAATACTTGTCAGCAAAGGAAAATACCAATTTTTTTTTCCGTACTTAAGAGAAGTTTTCTTATTAGTCTGGATTCTAATAATTTATGTCATTTGACATTGTTGATTGAAATAGGTTTATTGAAATGTGCATTAGTTATGCACTACTCAAAACAATTTAAAGGATCAGAAACTGACCCTCCTGATCCTGATTTACATAATTTGTGTGTGTGTTCACATGGCCGTGTCTCTTATGGTTATTATGTTTGAAGACTTTTAAGTTGCTTTATAGGTTGTTTTTGCTATCAGCAGTAGATAGCAACTATGACCCTGTTCACATTAGGAAATTTTCTTCTTTCGACGAACCTCGAACGAAGATTAAAAATCGTTTTTTCCTAATGTGTACGCAATTTTCTTCCTTCGACGAAGATTAAAATTGCTTCGTTCGACGAAGATTAAAATTGCTTCGTTCAACGAAGCTAAAAAGGTTGTTTCGACGAAGGAATACTTCGTTCGACGAAGCTAATTATGTAATGTGTACTCTCGCTTCGTTCGACGAAGGAAATTGATCATATGACAAGTGACCTTCGCCGGCTTTAAATAATAGCCGAGCGTTAATAGCTTCATTCGAGCTTCGTTAATTTTCATGAAATGTGTACAGTGCAATGTCTTCATTCGGTCTTCGTTCAGCGTAATGTGTACGCATGCTTAATTAGTTAATCAAGATTAACTTATCTTCATCGAATGAAGAAATTTGCTAATGTGAACAGGGTCTATAACCAAGTCCCACCATTCATCTGTGTCTACAAACCCATTTCAATCAATATGGCAGACTAATAAGTAAATACCAGTCCAGACAAATAGATTAATCTGGTATTATCCTTATCATGCCTCTTATGGCTGTGATGTTGGAAAGAGTTATGTT
The DNA here is from genome assembly GCF_039555335.1 of Amphiura filiformis. NCBI lineage: Eukaryota > Metazoa > Echinodermata > Ophiuroidea > Amphilepidida > Amphiuridae > Amphiura > Amphiura filiformis. Next base: position 43,580,532 of record NC_092640.1, on the reverse strand, counting down.
GCTTTATATGATCCTTTTACTATCAGTAGTAGATAGCAACTACATGAATAACCAAGTCCCGCCAAGCACCCGATTCAATAAACCTTTTTCAATCAGCAATGTCAGATAACATTATTAGAAAGAAACCAGAGTAATATATGGTCGAATCCAACCAAAAGTGTCCACGGGCCAAAAATAAAAGTCCGAAATAAAAATGTCTCCACAATTTTTTTCCTTTTGCCCATTGATTGACGACATATTGGCCTTATAGGAACCAAAAGTGCCATTACTAATCTTGAAAAATAAATCCAGGACGTGTGATAGTAAATGTGATATCAAAACCCAATGTTACCTACTTAATACCACTAGGATGCTTTCACTATCGCAATACTAATCAACCTAAAACAAATGGAATATTCCCATTAACGCTTTTTTCGTGTAATGTAGACCACAGGGTGTCAGGAAAATGCTAGCTCAACCAGAAAATATTTTTTTTATTTTTTTAACGCGATCAATATGATCTTAGTCAATTTATGCTAGTTTATTTTTGAAAATGAAGTTTAGGTCAGTTTCTGTATTTTATTTATCAAATGAGTATGAATCAATTTACACATTGTATAAGAACGAGTAGGATATATGTTTTCAAGAATATTAGGAATTATACGCATACACCTAACGCTTTATACAATGAAAAGGTGAAGAAACCCGGTATTAAGTAGGTAACATGAGCGATTTAACAATATCTATATTGAGTTTAGAGGTTTAAATTTTGCTATTATGGTAATGAATTAATAAAATAGTAGTTTTTAGATCTCTTTCAGATGGTACGTCCAAATGAATAAATGCTATTACCTTAGATCAAAAAATTGTGATGCTTTTAGAAAGATTTTGACCACTTCATTTTGATATACAAGTAGTTAATCAGCAATTTACATGATAAATAATTGTTGAATGAATCCGTATATGGGTAATAATAGTGTCCTGTGGTACCGCTTAAAGTTTTTGACAATTAATTTCCATTGGTAGGGACACTTCATTACATATGTCATGTATTATGCTGTATTCGTAAGTAACATTTCAGTATTTGTAGGTAAGAATTTGACTTTTGGTGGATATCATAATCAAAACTTCATTTTATAAAGCACTTTGAATGTATTATTTTCTTTATGAGCGTTTATTGATACTTTAGACCCTATCATGTATTAATAATGTCGGTTCACAGCGGTTGAAAGAGGATTGAAGTAAGAAACAAAGGCACTAAAGTGACTTTAATTTGCTTAATTGCACACAAATCGCTTAAAACCGTTATTGCAGACTTGTGAAGTCCATCTTGGAGTCAGTTACGCCTTGTGGCCTTTCGTTTGAGGGCAACTACAATTAGCTTTATACCAGGGTCCATCACTGTGTTGTCTAGATCATGAGACAATGAGAACAGTCGCTTTTTTCCATGGTATTCGTAGGTAACCTTAGCAAAAGCGTCAAAAGTTACCTTCGAATAAATCAATTTGGACACAAATTACTCAGAAACCAGAAGGTCGGTAAACATTTAAAATGAAGCACACATGACAGTTGACAAATCCAAGTATTTATCCCCTACTAATCTTCTTTGAATCTGATTTTCTTTCAAATGAGCAGACCGTCGTCTATTTCAGTACATATTTTTCAACAATTAAGCCAGTATTCACTTTTTGCATGGTGGGCATGTATGTGAATTCAAGAACTTTCATTGACATATGATTTGATAGCAAACATACGGGCCTTCGTTATGTACCAATATGGGCATTGGCATGAATGGCGGTCTTTCACAATACTGTCATGATGTCAAATTGTATTCGTAGGTAACATTCGGTTACCGAAATTTACCTACGGATACTTGCTTTTATTGTTGACATCTCAGAAATATTTAAACGCAGGCTATTGAAACTTGGTAGAAATAAAGAGTGTATTACCCTGCACCTATTGCTTAACTATTGTTTACTATTCTCTCACTTTGTGGAAATGACACAGCTTTTAACATGTATTCGGAGGTAATGCATATTTTTTACCAAACCTACCTTTGTGCCATTTAGAATTTCTGGCAGCTAAACACAATAATAAAGATGTCCGAATGCAATGCATTTCAGTATTGGACATATCAAAGCTTGTATCAATTGCGCATTTATTAGTGATTTCCATTTTTAAAGATATATCTAGTGCTATGAAAAATTGTATTCAGTAGGTAATGTAAAAAATACCACTCAAAAAATTATCACAAAAATTCATAATTATGTACAAATATGTGAAAAATTGAACAGGCAATCTTTGAATACACACCTTTCAGGAAATCAATTTAGATTCAATCCAATGACTTCTTTTCACAGCTGATTTAGATGTTTTTAAAAATACTTTAAGAAATATTTTGATAAAATGGGTAAAAATAACATGTTTTGGGGTCTCTGTGTCTAACTTTTTCACAGAAGGGGGTCTTATTATATATGGCGCGAAGCGTATGACCAAGGCGAATAAACACAATACAAAAACGAATGCCAATTGATTAATACTTTTAAGTTATGGCCCTGAACATGGCGTGTACACTTTTCGTTGGATTCGACCATACATATGTATATACTTAACTACAACAAAGTCCAGAAACAATAAGTCCATTTAAATATTATTTTGTTTTGCCAAATAAAAAAGCTCAATTCTAAATCCTTCAGTTTGACTGAAATGGGAGGGAATAAAATATACAATACATTTTTGAGAAAAAGGGTTGAAAACATGTTTTCGGTATGCTATGAAAATCAAGCCTTAAGACTTGAACAAACATTCTGTCTATGCATTCTAATTTTTTGTCAAGCATGTTTTCTGTTCCATTTATAAACCAGTAACTAGAATAAAGATGAAAGATTAGTAACTAGCATTAGAAGCACTAATTTAACCTAAACTCAAGATTCTGTATGCTTAGACTTGTGCCCAGGTCTGATGAGAATTTTGTGACTGTGATTGTTAGAAAACATACAACATTTTGTCTCATGTTTTCAAAACATTGGCCAAATATTATGCCTGAACTTTTATTCTTAGTTAATTCGCAAGTTTTGAGTGGAGATATTGTCTTAAAATATCAAGAGCTATCTTAAGATCCACTGAACCAATACTACACTGCAATTGTGTCTAGCATGGAGACATGTCTTCAGAAGACATGTCTTAATTTAGCGTCTTTGTGCAAGTCACATATCATAACCACATATCTTGTGGTTAGTCATGACTTTATGCATATGAGTCATGCCTAGTTTAGAGACATAGGAAATTGCGATAAGACACGACTCGAAGCATTAGTGACTTGTTAGAAGTCACTTATTCAATAATGTGTCTTTAATTAGGACATGAAGTAAGACATGTCCCATTCTGATCCTATAATTAAGACATGACTTAAGGCTAGCTACATACTTTGTTGATGTCTTGTAGCTAGTCATGTCTTGGATAAGGACATAGCTCAAAGTCCTGTCTTTCCACAAGCCATGTCTCCATGCAAGACATGACTTGCATAAGGACATGGCTAAAAGTGGCTTCAAAGTCACGTTTAAAATAGTGTCCTCAGGTAAGACACAATTTTTGCATGACTTAAGGCTAGCTACATACTTTGTTGATGTCTTGTAGCTAGTCATGTCTTGGATAAGGACATAGCTCAAAGTCCTGTCTTTCCACAAGCCATGTCTCCATGCAAGACATGACTTGCATAAGGACATGGCTAAAAAGTGGCTTCAAAGTCACGTTTAAAATAGTGTCCTCAGGTAAGACACAATTTTTGCAGTGTAGGCTTGCTTGTACTCATTTTGATTCATTTTTCATGGCGATTCCAATATTGATCATGAAAATTTACAATTCTGATATTTTGTAATTAAAAAAAAGTGAAAGTTGTCATTATGCAGTCGACGGTTGTGTGGAGAGAGATAAACTAAATGATAAGGATTGAGCTATGCTTCATCAAAGTGGTGAATAACATTACTATTATATTTTTGTGACATCGGGAGCAGGAAATCTGTTTCATTGGTTATTAAATAATCTTTTCTTTTCTTTTTTCCCCCTTTTTTTGCCATGCAGGTCTTGCCTTATTGTACTGGAGTGCTATCAAGTCAGTCAGCAGACATATTATCAGATGGACACTACTTACAGAAATATTGTATCTCACCATTCAAACATTAGGTAGGTGTTTGTCTGTTTGTTTGCCTTATTGTACTGGAGTGCTATCAAGTCAGTCAGCAGACATATGTGACTGTACACGGTGAATGAGCAGTAAATTCCTCCCCCGGTCAATTTTGTATTATTTCGTGTTTAGAAAATATACACCAGGCTTTAAAATGGTATATTATTTGACTTCAAATGATATGCAGAAGCGGGGTTATGGTTTGTTGAACTTTGCTCCTTCAACAAAATTGGTAGCTTTTTTCGGTTCTACATGTATCTCTTTTTCCACATTGCTGGCAATAAATATCAAACAGTCATAATTGGCGGTCATTTCAAATCATCCCCAAGTCCATGAGGTTCAAGAAATTTCTTTCATTGTATTTTGTATAGGTATGTATAACCAACAATATACAAAATACAATGCCTGGTAACCCACCACTTGAACAGGATTTAGCCATAGCAATCAAAGACCAGAGCTATTAAATATTCTATAGCCATCTAAGGTAGAAGCTTATTATCCTCTTCAACAATAGGATTATTGATTGGTGTTTGACTATCAAAATGAGATAAATGTCATGCCAGCTAGAGGTACCGATGAATACGACCTTTATGCACATTTTACACTGTAACTCAGAATACAATTTAGGGAATTTACGGCTCATTCGTGCTGTACGGTCACATATTATCAAATGGACACTACTTAAATATTGTATCTCACCATTCAAACATTAGGTAGGTGTTTGTCCGTCTGTTTGTTTGTTGGTTGCATTATTGTACTGGAGTGCTATCAAGTCAGTCAGCAGACATATTATAAACAGGGGTGGAAATTTGTACCATTCTGGCAGTCAAATTTACTTTGGGCAGGTAAATTTTAAAATTCGTCTGAGTGGCGAGTGGCAAAAAAAAAAATTTCCATCCCTGAAACTGGACACTTTCCAATGAAGTGTTTCCGAGCGTGAAAAATGTTGCCATATGGAAGCTAATGTGGTGAAATATGGTGCAAGTGGAACAAATTTGTGCAACATGCATGGCACATTTGGGCTAAAATGGCCAAGTATGAGGTTAATTTGGTTAGAAACCCATATACAGGGGGGGTTGTATGGATCATCCCCTCTATCAAAATATTGAGGGGACTTATCTCTCCCCTCCCTCCATCCTCTGGAATCTACACCTATGTTTGTTTGTTTGCTTTCTTGGACTGATAGACCATCAAATCTGTCAGCATACACAATATATGCAGTACACAAGTAGCATATCATACATTGCCCTTTTAATATATTTGGCATATATAGGTTTTTAGACTACAGACTAATTTGAAATAGCTTTCAATATCTCAAGTATATGTTAGCTAATAAGTAGAGGCAATTCTTAAAGGGGCTTGCAGAAATATTTTGGACAATTTGTTTTGCTCCACGGTTGTTCAATGTGATTATTTAGTCATTTTTCTAGCAAAACATTTCAATTCCAGACCTGGAAAATACCAACAACTATCAGACTACAATACACATTATATTTTTAGCTATTTTCGACCTAGATTGTCCTTTCTTTATCAAATTATTCATCCTTTTCTTCTTCTTTTTTTTGTGGTAATATTTATTTTATTCTATAAACAGTATTATTAGTGTTCAAACGGAGGGAGCTATTTATATATATTTTAAATTGAATTTAGCCAAATAATATGAGTTATTCCTTTCACATCATGATAATTATATATTTATATTGAATTTAATTTAGCCAAATAATACTCTATGAGTTATTCCTTTCACTCCTTGAAAAAAATAAATAGCGCCATCAGTGTTCACCTTTAGTTAAAAATGACTATATATAGCCCTACTTTCCATCAAACAACTGTGGCCCCAACCTTTCAGATTAGAAATTATTTATTGGGTCAATGCATAGCAAAATGATGAAACAAGACAAAAATCATAGACATTTTAGTATTCTTGCTTGTGTTTTTCTCAATTCTATACTAATAACCGTCAGTATTTTGTTTTAATCTCTTTTCAGTGATGTTCTTGTCTCTCCTGGGTAACGGCGCTTTCAGTTTTTCCAGCATTTTGGTCCTCGCATTATTTGTTATGAGCATCACCATCAGCATACATTTTTACGCCACATTGTCTGGCATCAGCTCAAGATGGCTCTGGGCAACGTACCAGGCGATAACCTCTGACCTCACAGGAAGTGATAAAACTGATTAGTTACTATGACAACAGCACCAATATAGCCAATTTGTATCAAAAACTTTGTATACTTGGAAATCTTGCTTGCAGTGTAGTTTATTTTATGTGCTACAAGCATAGAAGATATTTGTGTGACTTTTTTGTAAATGATAAAATGTGAACTTTATGTAAATGAAAACAGGGTGTATGAGATCACCCATCAAAGCAGTGCAATACTGTTATGTATTAGCTGTATTATTATATTAGACTTAGAGTCCTTTCACTTGCCCACATGTGCTGTGTTTGTTGTGTAAGGAAAACAATGGGGTCAAATTTTAGGACTTTAAAAAAAAACCAATGTGTCATCCTCGAGCAGGAATTCACAGGAAGGGTAGTGATTTCATCCAACGTCACTGACCATGTGAACCACGTTTAGGGTCCTAATTTGGGACTCCTTTGCTAGGCTAAAGGTACGATGCAGGTCACCGTTTACGGTATGGTGAATGTCAATGATATGACTATACTTTTTCTTGGTCATTTCACGATGAATTTCATACACAGACCAACAAAATTGTTTATCCAAAGCGGTGTTCAGTGAAAAGGGGATAAAAAGGGTTCCCTTTTCAAGATGATTTCAAGAAAGGTCAGTGATTAAGGGTTTCGCATGAAGAAGGTCAGTGTTTTAGGTTGAAATGTGAGGGCCTGCTCAAGGATGACAACACATGATTGTGTGCTTAGTTGGTAATATTTATAGATTTTACTCAGATTTCTACTCTCCATGTGATACATTAAAGATTAAGGAATTTAACCATGAAAATGCCCTGTCCTTTGGAGGGGATGTTTACACTTCAGTTTCATATTCTGAGAATAACACCTGTATCCAACAGTCAGTGTTAAGATAGATAAAAGTGTGTTACCTCAAGCTTGTCTCAATGGGCTATTCCAGTTGAAATCCATACACCCCTGTTGGAAGACATTACCTTAATATCCCATTCAGGGAGTGTAGATTTTAAATGGAATTACCCATTCAGGTAACCCCATTTGAATATCACACTCCCTACGTGGGAGATGAAGGTCATGTCTTCCATAAGGGGTGAATGGATTCAACTGGAATAGACCAAATGTTCAGATAATTTGAGCACATTTTGAGAATGACTTTTTATTGCGACAGACGCTTTCACCAGCATCTTCCGCAACGGCTAAAATTTGCCCTGGCATATTCCGCTGTAGAAAAACGATGCAGAGTACAAAGCTATGAAATGAAGCTAATCACCTGAGTAGAAAATAAAAGTCGCTGCGGAGAACTGAACTGTAGCACCATTGCAATGGAAAATTGCCCGCAAATAATTATGTGAGACTATTATAATAACCTATCTTATTAACAGACATGCACCATGGCTGCTGCACTTGAAGAGAAAGTGAGCTACTCATGATTATCTAGCGTTTTACAATGGGCATTATACACGGAAGATGCTATTCAATCATGTTTTCTGTCAAAATTTATATAATGTATTAAGGATATGCATAACAAATTACTCTGAAATTGGGGCAGACTTTTGGTGACTGACTAATGACCTTTGACCTCTAACCTTAGGTTTTTTTCATTGGCATATTGACAATCATATATTTTAACCTAAACATGTACATGGACTCATGCATATCAGTCTTGCAAATTCTTGCCAAATTTAGTCAGAAAACCTTCACAGGGAATTGATAAGACAAATGAAGATGTTGAATACCTCGTGTTGTTTTCTGCTTGCATGCATATAAATAAAATGCATATCATGCATTGTTAGATAACAAACATCCAATTTGTAACTACAAGCTACAAGAAAGATGCCATATTAGGGCAGCTTAAGTGATCTCTGCCAATTTTGTGCTAAAATGAATACCAATTACAGAGCAGGGTTACCGAGTTTATTTGCTAGCGGTAAAAAACCGATTCCTCTCCAGAGTTGCCAGAAATTCCCAGTCAGAATAGTGGTGGGTCAAATGGTCGAAAAGTAGCCAAATTTTTCTCTTAACCATTGGTTTCTATGGGACAGGAAACTATCAGAAGTTGCGAGAGCCACAGATAAAAAAAGTTGCCCAATTGGGCTAAAAAATCATAAGTTTGGCAACCCTGTTACTGTGTAATGAGGTGTATTCTGGAATTACAGTAAAAGATTGAATTACTCATCTTTCAGTAAATCAAATCTGTTTATATGCATTATCTGGATGAAATTGGAAACAAATCATGCTACAAATTTTCCGCAAGAATTCAAACGTGATTTTTTTCTAAACATTTGTTGATACCATTATATGCATATCACTCACTTAAATAGCATTTTAATGTGAAAAAGAATCGGAATAAAATCTCTTTTTCCACTTGTATCATGCACATGTATGCGTGTTGAGCAACTTTGGTGAATCTCGGTTTGTGTTGAAGTATTCAGATTGAAATATATATGTGCATAATTTGTGTGAGAAAAATATTTTAACCACTTAATGTAACCAGAATCTAAAAGTCATGAAATTAAAGTTCCAGTTTTCCACAAGTTGTGAATTTTTAACCTACTTTGCAATTGATTCAGCCAGTAATTTAATGACTCAAGGATCACAGACATGCTCATCTATCAGGCACAGTTCATGAACTACAATATGTCTATACATTCATAGAATGACCTTTGAATGTGTTGAGTACTAAAACTCATACTCTACAACTTGAGGTCACACTTTGGGATGTGATTGGTGAATTGAGGTTAATGAACTTTGACACTGGGATTGAGATTACAGTGTGATTTCAGACTTTATCTCAACAATTCCTAACCATAAAAAAATGAAGAAGAGTCAAAAACAAGAAACTCGATCCTCTATCATGGATTCTGTTGCATCTATTAAAAACAAAATCTTTATTTTGTAGCTTATAAGTGAAGACTGAACAAAAACAGATTAATTCTACTATGCTTCCTCTTATCCATCCAAACCCTAAAAAAACACCCACCTACTAGTTCCAAGGGATCCAAGTTCAGATATACCTGTGTCCTTTCTATGCATGTAGGCCTAGGTTGTGTATGTTGCATTCATGGTATCAAAACTGATCCCCCAGGTCATTTGTAAGATAATACCGTTGAATGCAGGTCGGTGAACTTCACCCTTTGAGTTGAGAATATATGACTTCATTGCAATCAAGATGGTGACCCATTTATCTGCTCCTCACGATATGGGCTATTCCAGTTGAAATCCATACACCCCCTATGGAAGACATGATCTTAATCTTCCTCACAGGGGGTGTGAATTTCAAATGGGGATATATACCTGAATGGGTGACTCCATTCAAAATTCACACCCCGTGTGTGGAAGATTAAGGTCATGTCTTCGATAGGGGGTGTCGGGATTTCAACTGGAATAGACCAATTGTGTGGTGTTTTGTGATCGCTTGATAAACAATCACCCTAGTAATCGCTCTATGAGAAGCTTAACTACGGTCTTGAAAATACTACCCGAGTCTCGATTAGGCTACATACGAGACTAGCTCTTTACCTCAGTCCCATGACATTTATCTCAATACATCCTCAAATAGATTGTAAATTTGACAAAAGCAGCAAGAATGCTGTTGCCATGGAAACTAGGCTAAACATGGATTTCTAGTAGTTTGGTAACTTAAGTTAATGAATGCGTTGAGTTAAGCTTAAGTTGAGTTTACAATAGATAAATGGGCATTAGGGCCTTGATTATATTGACCGTTCATGTACAGACATAATTTGGCTCTTTCCTCGCCCATGTCCCTGCATGGAATTGACGATCGTTGCAATTTGCCATTGAATTTTTTGCGCTCATATATTGCAGACTGGGTTCTTAACAAAGACTGAATGACAGGTGAAGACTGAATGATAGGCGTGTCCCATTCTCACAAAACTTATCTACAAAACATGTCTACATTTTACTTTGGGTGATTTTTATCATACAACTAAAGAATAGAAAATCTATTTTATGGGGATAATTAAAGGCCAATTTTTGCATGTAAGCAAATTTAATTCATAAAAAGTCCACATTATTTGGGGAGATTCTTCACTTCCCCCAAAAGCAAATCAGGGTACAGGCATGTACCCAATTCAAAGGCATTTTAGTATTTGTCACTGCCCATTTTCAGCACTTTTCATATATACATTGTAAGGCACTATACAGGTTATAGTGTCGAGTCCATGCCAGGGGGTGCAAGCCCCCAAGATTTATGCTAAATGTGAAACAAACAGCCTACTTTTGTCACATTTTTTCTTTCCAGGATCTGTGATTTTAGTCAATCAGGCCCCTGGGTTTGAAGGTGTGGGTACCAGTGGTGTTGATACATCTTGAAAGGGGGATACATTTGGCCTAAATTGGCTGAAAGAACAAAGAATGGCTAATTTTCCCAAAATGTGGGGAGACACATCCCCATGCCCCTCCCCTAGGATTGACAACAATGCTGGGTATGATCCTGTGTGTGGTTCATTCCTTTGAAAAACAACAAGAGTATAAGGGTTAAGTTTGATATTGGGTTAAATTATATACATTGACCCAGCAAACACAAAACATTTTGCAGAAAATGTCTGGTTATAAATGAGTATAAAACGTTTTAATAACATTCAAAATCACATTTGAATACTTTCTTCAAAACATTTTAACATATTGGGGTGTGTTGACAAAATATTTTCCAAAAATGTTTACTAACAAAAATGTTACAATAGCATTTTGACAACATTTTGAAATTTTTTAGTATTCTTTCATGTCAAATGTTTTAAAAACGTTTTCATTACCTTTATATAACCTGACATGTAAATGTAATTAAGCCGTTTTGGTTTATAACATTTTTGTGTTTGCTGAGTAGTTTATTCTGTTTGAATGTGGTGTAAAGCTACCGTAGTTTGAATATTTAATCCAGAAAACGCAATAGAAATGCTAGGGAGTGTAAGAGACTGATTTTGTAATCTCTTTCACCCTATTGCTTTTACACTGCTATACTTTTTGTACACAGTCACGTACACGATCGTGGTCATACTAAGTAATAGAGGCCCTGCTTGCTCTGATTGATTGGCTTCAAATAAAGGAGTCGAACTAGCGTCCTCCGTCGTAGTACAATCCATTCAATAAACTATTGTGATCAACCTATGGTGAACTTTTATATTTCGTGTGAAATAAACTTGTGTGTATGTATAGACATATTGGTAATGCTTCGAGTGAGCAAAGTTGAAGATTCAGCCATGGTTGGGGCTAACTTCAGCGGTGCGGGCAGCAGGGCCTCTATTAGCTAAAATTGTGCAGTTTTATAACTCACTGTGGGCCTATATGCAAAGGCAACCCACATGTATTATAAAGATATTGTCGTAAAGAGGACATTCCATTTATACTGTATTATTTGTAGAAGTTGATGGTGCTTATTATATATATATATACATTGATTGCTTATGTCTTACTGAAGACCATGAACTTCTGACATACGCGACTTCATGTATGTGTAGTTGTAAAGGTAAATGGGACGAACTTGTGATCATAGACCAGAGTGCTCATCTCTCTTTCAAAGCGATTGGGCGAGACGACTCTATATAAAATATGGGTCCGGGCCCGGGGGGGGGGGGGGGCTACACCTCAGTTCCGGGTCTGTTACATTGAGCATTGAATAAAGCCATTTGTACACCTGGGTGGGGAGAGGCAATAGGGGTGAACAGCCTTGCCTTCCCTTCTTTGATACCACAGGGATTTGAACCCACCACCTGGAGCTACCTCGTGATTTTCAAGTCGAAACCATGTCCTGTTGATGTAACAAACATATGTGAGAGATTTAAATGAAATGCAATTATTTCCAAGTTATTGGCTTAAGATTTTTATGTGTATGTCACAGAAATAGCTAAGACGAATACAAGAAGCTAAAAGAATAAGCTAAAAGAATATGCAAAAATAATGCAATCTCCTGTGTTATATCAGGCAATAGAGACACGGCTGGGTCTCAAAACATTGAAAACAATTCTTTTATTCTCATTCTTAAACACCCGTAAAATCAAGTTTGCATGTAATCTAGGCCTACATTCACTCTTCATGGCCATTAATTATCAAGTTCACTTCCATACAACAAAATTAGTGAATTTATTGAGTCTTTCAGACACAGATGCAAATTATCGCACCATGTCGACATGAGAGATCACTGTGCACATACCATGTTACGAGCAACACAAACAATACATGCAACCGCACAATTCAATTCGCACTCAACTGTATTCTTTTGTTTCATATATCAAGGGCAAAAACCAATGAAATTAATGGAAAAAAAATGTTTAAGATTGTCCACACACTAATAACCACCGAAATCAATTTCCTTGTAACAATCATGATTACCCGGAAGATGGAGGATGCAACCTCGCGGCGCGGTGTGTGTGATGGACTATTTCAGCTCAGAATTAAATCAATTATCATTGGTATTTTGAATACATGATAAAAATCATACAAGGATACGCTATCGCTTACGGAATTGCTGAACTGGGATTATTTTATTAATTTGGACAGTACACAGACATTGAAGAACATTATGTAGTAGATAAAGGGTGAGAAACAGACCATTACCATAGATAATCGGTGTCTTGTTGAGGTATGGTGAGCATGTTAGAAGGCGGAAGACTCGGGCGAGACTTCCCGAGAGACTAACATGCTAACCATACCTCAACAAGACAACCGATTATCTATGGTAATGGTCTGTTTTGAACCGTTATCTTACATATCTGATGAGCCAAAATAAACGAATTTGTTGTTATGGTTTATTCATTTTCCAAAAGACAAACTGGAAAAGCTGATATGATTATCTTGTGTAAGTTTAGGGTTTTTCCAAAATAAAAACACACCGGGACAGTGTAATATTCTTCTCATGTGTCCTGCGTTCGAGTCTATGAGTCTTATCTTGTTACAATTGCAAGTGATTTAATCAAATCAATACAACATTGATTTCAATCTATTTAACGCGTTAACGGGAGATTCTATTCAATTCACTCGATAGCCTTATTAATTCTTTATACATATTCGTAATATTAATAATGAATATGTAAATAGTTCAAAGGTCAAATTACCAAAGTGGGTGTGTTTTACCTAGATATGACGGTAACTCATTTAACACCATAGAATATATATTTATCTTTAATATACTTATACAACAAATGTCCTGAACCAAATCAACGCATATTCCTGGGTACCCTCCTCGACCTATTTTGGTTGGGGTTAGGCCGCAGATTGTTTATGTTGTCGTTACTAGTTTTTCTACATCTAGTCTGGTGGCCTGTAATGTACTGCATTTTAGGTGCAAAATATCCTTGGTTGAACTTAATTTGTATGACCTCGTGGCTCTGTTTTGTTACCTATACTTTGTCGGAATCTGCGTTAGTTGGGAAAGTGGGGGACAAAGGTAGATTGACATCCCCGTCCTAATTATACAGGCTTTAACGGGTTATGCCATTTTAAATCGACTTTCGAAAAGTTTTTTGATACATTCATTGATTTCTCAAAAAGTAAAAATCGCAGTTTAACAAATAACGGTTCAAATGAAAGCCATTATTGGGGGCTAATTGTTGTATCACTATGATAGGCCTGACACCAATATAAACACTTGTTTCGGTGACCCAAGTTCATGGTCATTTCTGCTCACGCACTTTTTTACAGATGGCCTGGAATTTCATATTTCGGTTTCAGCGATTGCCCGAAAAAGGTGGTATGTTTTTGACAAGCGTTTCCGCTTGGAATGTAGATAGTTATTGTTGCTATTACTCTTCGCGATTTTAATTTATACCCTCTTTAGCCGACAATTTTCAATGCATTTTACACAATAGATACGTCGCTTGCATAAATACCCCTATTTTTAACAGTATCGTTTTTGTTAACCAACATAACATCAAAAAGAGTTCTCAAGACTTTGATGAGACCATAGATACCAAATCGGACTACATGTGATGAACAGATTTTACACTAGAATCAAAAGAACCAGCGTAGGCCCTCTCAAAATGTACTTTTTTAAAATATCGCGTTGTGATAAAATGACTGCCTTTTCCTTGTTTTTTATAACAAGGAAAAGCTTTACTTACCTCAAACTTCAAACGTAGTGCTGTCTCAGTGTCCGTTACTGGTTAGTATTATTCGATTAAGCGATTTTCATGATTTAGGCCTACTTAGCCTACATTTGAGCAACTATTTGCCCACACGTGTCTGAATATATTCCAAATATGGCGCTGCATTCAGTATCACACTATACGACTAGGTTATACTAAGCTGTGTAAGACTTTCTGACACTATATTCACGGTTGTTCTAATGGCTATTCAAACTTATGACCAATTAGGCTGCTTTGCGTTGTTCAATACCATTTCACCTAATCTTGGTACCAGCCGGTTGGTGCTCCTCCCTAACTAACGGTGACGGACCGGCCCAAACCGGCTGGTACCGAGACTACATTTTCAGACGCCGACAAAATATCACTGCGTGTCCCGTCATTAGTTTTTCACCATTAAGTCTATAAAATGTATACAAAGTTAGGTTTCAATAGCAGGAAACTTTTTTGGCTGAGGACACCATGTCCGTAAGGCATAAATATGTTGTTTTTGCCCCGAAAGGTATTAGTGATCGCATGGCGCCATTATCGTGATTATTGGGGATTCCTTTTTTGTGATGAAGGCACCAGCCGAAATGTCCGTATTCAGAATGTAATGAACTTAATTCTGTACTTCCCGGGAGATGATGTAGTTTGCGACACTCATACCCCCTGGAATAGTGCATGATGGGAAAGAGGGAAAAGGTCTATTGAAGCAGGCCTCAGTTTAGCGAACTTTGTCTAGTTTAATGCGATGCGAGTGCAAAGCGCCCGCTCAGACTGTGAAGGTTTCTGGATACCGAATATGGGTTTAGATTAGGCCTATATCATGTCCTCTAGGCCATATAATTTATTTTTGGAAAGGAAAGTCTAATCTCGGAGCCTATTCAATTGAGAAGGGACTGGATTTTGTCATAATAATATAAAATTAATACTTAATGCCTCATGATTTTTTTGATATCCAGCCATAGTATTTTAATTGATTAAACTGAACATAAAGCTATATCTTTACTAGCTTCATGCACTAATTTGCAGACCCGCCTGGCCTTCTACATGTAGTGAGTACCACATTAGATTGTGTTTACAAGAAATAATAAGCGCTGCCTCCTCGAAATTTCTTATGCCATCAGCTTTGATGATTAAATATTATCTACAACTCGGCACCTGTGTTCAAGGCCTTTCTTTTATCTATTGACCTCAAAAGAAAGGATTAGAATGATCAGAATGCCGTCCCTGACCCCTTTCCACACATTAATAATGAGTCGGTAACGGCACGTGCTACCGTTATACTTCAATGAGTACGTATGGCTACTACGCAGTTCAATGGCCTTATTGTGATCTGGCGGGAGTTTTAAAAGCACGGTCCCTGACTGCGTGGGCATATTTCCGGACAAGGAACAATAGAGACCAATTGCCTGGCAATGACGTCACATGTAATCCCAGTCTATAGTGTGATTAGAACATTATAGGCTGGTGGTCACTTATAAATGCATCAGTACGAAAAGTCCAATGCGATTATTAATGTATTTTCTAAAATTAAAAGAACCACTTTTTAGCGGGAATTTTTGTAAGTTACACAGCTGAAGTTGTGAAAGGGTTGAAAGACTACAATATTACGGCTTAAACAAGAATTTCTTTGTTTGGTCGTTATTCCTATAGACTCATCCCTTAAGAGACATAATACAAACTAATTTGCATTATTCAATAGAGGTGTTCTTGGTGTCATTCAATACACACAAGTATTGTTTACCATCTTCATTTAAATCTAATATGCACAAACTTGCATAATAATTTATGCTGATCGTGTAAAATATGTAAAAGTCCAAATTAGAGCCCTCTCTAGTTTGATCACTTCATAATGTACTTTGATGCATTTTAAGTTTGTTGAAATGTCCAAAAAATCAAATAATGTGGTCAGTGTTTCTAAATATGAACATGTACTTCTCTTGTTCAAATTTTATTGACCTGACCAAGATTATCTTGACCTGACCCAGATTATCTTGACCTGTCCAGATTATCTTGACCTGTCCAGATTATCTTGACCTGTCCACATTACTTGATATAATCAACAGTTGACCAGACTTTGAACAAAAGAAATACAATAGATAATGGAACAAAAGAAGAGGGCTAGACGTATATTGGAAGATAATGATCGAGTACAAGTTACATTAATTACGTCATGGATCAATATACACACAGCGCGGTATTCCCCATGTTGATACCATGCTTGAGGATCAAATAAAACGCCGACGTCAATGAAATTGACCCAATTAGTAAGTTAGGAACAACATTTAAACCATTTTGCTGATAAAATTTTGTCTGATGACATAAACTTTTATTTATTCTTAGACTTCCATTTATAGATGCACGAAATTGGTTTTAATATAATATTGGTTTACTTAAAACAAATAATTACCTCACTCCTCAGTTTGCTTTGTAGCGCCACAATCGTGAAAATAGCGCATTACAGAAGAGTATGCATGTCAAAATCGGCCGTTCGTGGTGCGGCTTATATGGCGGTGCGGCTTATACGCCGCCGTTTGAATCTTATTTTAGCATTTTTTCGGACCTGCGGCTTATACTCCGTGCGGCCAATATTCCGGAAATTACGGTAGTAAATTAAAATCCGGATCAGTTTAATAGCAGATAAGCCGTTACCGAATCATTCACAATCTCTCTTATTTTCAAATTTGTTGATTCTTGTATCTTGTTACCTGAATGGGTGATTCCATTTGCAATCTACACCCCCTGTGTGAGAGATTAAGGTCATGTCTTTCATAAGGGGTGTATGGATTTCAACTGGAATAGCGATACCTGACACAACCCTTGTAAGAGCAGAGAATGGGACCAAAATATATGACTGCTCAGCTATAGTCTGTCTTGTCTCAAGTTGAGAGTAACGGCACGTTTGATTTCAAAGTGGCAGATTCAAATTGCGCGCTAACCTAATTCACAGGACATACTGGCACAGAAGGCTGTTCGTACGCTGCTGATGCAACCGCAGAAATTGCATTGATTTGAGTGTGCCACTACAAAATCCAACATGATGTTACTCTCAACTTGAGACAAGACACAGTATAGTTGGTACTTCACAATATGACAGTAAATGGAAAGGCAAGTGGAAATGTTTGGCATTTTTAAGCTTTTCAGATATTGACAAATTTAATTACTGCACCTATATTTGTTTGATATGTATATTACTGTCAATTTGTAAAGAAATGAGTAAATCAGCCTTGATTAATAGCTATTTTTATGCTGTGTTATTTGAATATGAAAACCAAGATGTAAAAGAAAATGTAATTGGTGATTGTAATTCATGTAAATGTGTATAAAAGAAGAGTAGATTTTGTACAGAAAATGGCAGCAAGAATGGAATTTTCTTGTTTAGGATCAGATTGTTGTGCACAAATTAGGACTGGATGCATATAATGTATATTATTGGCTCAAATATGCTACAGACAAAGGTGGATCTAGGGTGGCATGCTCCCTCCTCCCATAAAAGAATTTTTTGATTTCTTGATGATTTTGATCCCAATTTTCAAAATTTTCCAACTCTTAGAATGGCCAATTGGTTTGCATTTTCATAAGTGCCCACCTTCAAAACTCTGAATCCGCCCCTGGCTGCAGTCTATGGTCGTAAGTCCCAATCGCTTGAATCATAGACCACTCATATATAAAAGTGGTACCCATGCTCATTTATCAACAATCAAAATGTGACTCTAAATGCCGTAACAAATGGTAGCAAATTTGCTATCCTAAATTGATTTAATCGTCTAATCAGTTCCATCTAAATGGCGTAACATCATTTGATGGTTAAATAGAAACACCAAAATATCAATATGGCCCCAAATGGAACCGTAATTGGCAAAAACATTGTCACCTCTGTTTGTGCGATTTTGATCAACATGGATACGGAGCACTTTTATATGCAAGTGACCCCTGAGATCTTAGAATTATGGGATCACTTATGTGTCTTGAAAAATTGTCATGATTTTTACAATTATGGCATTGCTAAATATGTTTAAACATATGCTTTTTGTGATCAAACTTTTACATTTATAGTCACTGTAACCCTCCACAAAAATATTACAATAGATTGGTATTACAATAATACATATTTGTACAGCCACCTGTATTAGTAATATCTCCTATCAATGTTTTTGTGGAGGGTGTCTGCCTTTGTCAAAAAGACTCATTTAGAGGCATATGCTTGCAGATGGAATTCTACGGTATTACAGTCAAATGCTCTGTCATATCATATCAATTCCTTTTTCTCAAAAAGTCGAGCATTGTTCTCACTATGCACTGGAAACTCATAGTTGCATTCCTGGTTGCATGCATGGTCATTATTAACCAAAATTTGTGACTGCGCAGTGATGTTGGGTATCAAACAATACTGTGTCGAAGACTACTATGCGAGCCAAAATGGCCCTGCCAGTAACTGCAAAATTTGTCGAAACTTGTGATTGGATTTCTTGATATCATTGGAAAGGAAAATATTTTCTTTGATTCATGGCTTTCAGGCTCTGTTCAAGAGCACTACTTCCTGTTAACCTTGAAGATTGCTAGCAGGGGAACACCAAGGACTGCACAAATAAAAATCCCTTTAAAAAGGGATGTGCTGGGACAAGTTGCTCACAATTAAAAACGGATAAATTTTTGTAATTGGTAATACTATTAAGGGTACAATTTAACACCAGTTGCGATAATTTTGAAAAGAAATGATTTCGTAACACAATCTGCCTAGCTGAAAACTAGTTGTATAGAACATTGTGATATACATGTTGTATTTAAAAGTAACTTGTGTGTTATTTTATTGACACTACTTTTTTGAAAGCAACGAAAAAGAGATATTAAAGAACACAAGCATCTTGTAATTTTGAATGCACTTTGTCATTGATTTTGTGTCTTTACCTGTACACACTCCTCCCCTCCCCCACAGGGGCCAGAATTTGGTAACCCATGGTGTGCCCGTTCTTTGCAGCCCTGGAGATTGAAAATAAACCTTTACAGGTTGGTGACCCTCTCATGAATATGGATAGCCCTACAAACCATTGTTGACACTTGTGGCAGAACCGGGTGAGGGGGAATTGCTCCCCATACTTTTTCAACTGAAGGGCACCCCACTTGTTGGGCCCCCATGGAAGAGGAGAGAGAACAAAAATGAAGATGAAATTATGTGCAAGGGGAGGGTGGAGAAAGCTCAAAGCCAGTATATCCTCACAGTGGCGCTACCTCTGGACCTGGCTGGGCTTTGCCCCGACCCTGAGCTGTTATTTAAAAGAAACCAAAAAAATATGAAAAAGTAGGACCTATAGGACTTATTTTGAAAAAAAATTCCAATTTCTGATGGGGCACATCTACCGTCAGACACCCCCTGCAGCGCATCCACAACTCAATTGGTCCTGCTCTCACAACATAATGTTCACCAATCTTCGCTGCCCTTGATTTTTGAACATAGTTATGTCCACTAATGATCCACCCCACCCACCCCCAAAACCATTAAAGTTCTTGCCAACATTATTATCGAACATCAAAAAATAATTTTCTAAAATCAGACCATATATAATTTTGTATGATTTTACCTGGGGGCATAAACAGTGAAGAAGAGGCAGACTACCCTTTGGTGAAAAATGAGTTCTGTAGAATGCCGAATATCGATTTGTCTTTGTTAAATGGCATGTTACACATGAATTCTCTTTAAATTATAAAACAGTGATAACCAGTGCAGCACTGCACCATGAACTAACCCATGCCATCCTCTTTCGCTCACTTATCACTGTTAAATTGATATGTGCCCTCTGGCCTCTATTAATTCATGAATTTAACAAAGAGACAAATCGCTGTTTGACATTATGCCAAACGCATAACGATAATGCTAAATGAGCTTCATGGAATTTCTCCCTGGCATGCTTATTTCCACATGGAATGACCATGGTTATGTACTGATCTACTCTCTTGTTGCACGGTAGGATTATACATAAGATCCCCCCTACTAATACTAAGAGACAGACAGAAGAAAGGGAAGGGAAGAGGGAGAAAAGAGTAAACGAATGTAAGAGAGAAATGAAGAAATGAGTCTCAGCTCAAAGTACGGCATTGGCTGAAATTCCACTTTTTGGCGGGGAATACGACGTTCAAATCCCCCTACCGAATTCACATCCCTGCACGTACCCCAAGAAAAGATAGTGCTGCTACTGGAAGCTACTGGAGGGAGTGTGAGAGGGGGAAGTAGTGTGAACTGGGGGAAAGGAATGTGAGAGGAAGTCAGGGGAGTCACTGTGAGAGGGGAAGAGTGAGGAATGGAGTCTGTGAGCAGTGGCGGCGCCAGGAATTTTTTTCGGGGGGGCAGGGGGGGGGGGCAAAGTGAATTTCAGGGGGGGCAAAATTGGCAAATATTGCGCAAAATTGCAGCAAAAAGAGGAAATTTACGTGATTTTGGGGTTTTGCCTCAAAAGTGGGGGGAGGGGGCAAACTAGGGGGCAAGAAAAATATTTGGGGGGAAAATGACCCCCTTGCCCCCCCCCCCTGTAGCGCCGCGCCGCTGTCTGTGAGGGTGATTTGGAGAGGGGAGTGACTGAGACAAAAGGGATGAGAGGAGAAAGGGGACTTCCATGCCCTGTCACACTCTTCCCATGAGTTTTTTCCTCAGTGGTAACTGCCGTGCAATAATTATCTGCCCTCTGGACAAATGTCAAAATGGCATACCAAAAATGCTTGCCCCTCCTCTCAGTGTACCAACCTCTCCGGCTCCCCCTCCCCCCAGCCTGCCAAAATTGCTTTCCCCTCCTCTTGACCTGCCAACATATTTGTAGCTCCTCCCCTTTGCACATGCCAAGTTTTTTTGGGACCCAATTTGCAAACCTATTGTTGTAGATATAGGCTTAAAATGTGAGCATAGCGAGCAGGAAATTTTCCAAACCTCATTTTTTTCAACTGACACATGCTTCCCCTCTTGACATGCCAAAAATCTCTTATCTCTCCTCCTATCGACCTGCCAAAAATTGCTTCCCCTCCCCCCTCTTTTTGCCCTGCCAAAAATTGCTTGGCCCCTCTAACCCAAAAATAATTATCACAGCCCTTTTAAAGTTTGTGTGAAGTTTTATTTGTAAAATTTGTTATTGCTTTTTATTGAAGTCCCAAATCATTAGCCGGTATTAAAGTGACGTATGAATTGGCGTACGTGGAAAATCTCTACTACATACTCGGGTCTGAAATCCTGAGGTGATGCTATAATATGACACAAATTTATACGTCATTAAGAATGAATGGCGTATGAAATAGAGACCTCCACACAGGTGCCTTGACCAAATGTGATAGATGCATAATGTTGAAGTTAAAATTATACGTCGCTAAACATGAACGGTGTAGGCAAGTGGACGTATAATCAAGACGTATAATATCTGAATCCGATGTTGTTCAGTATGAACATAATTTTTAAATTATTAAAATAACTTCATGAGGGCAGAGAAGGTGTCTAACCAGGGGAAGGGGAAGCTGTCCCCTCCCATACCAAGTCATGCTACCCTCTTGCCTCAGTTCCTCAGGGGGATACTTACCCCATGATATTTGGGTTTTTTGCAGTTTTTTTAGCCCTTTTTAATGTAATTTTTAGCTCATTTTTGACCATTTTTGTCAACCCCCTAAAAGTTGGGGGGGGGGTGTGTCACACTTTCATTATAGGCCTATCAGCCCTGAAAAGTAGATGTCTTTCTGTTAAAAATAATGTTTTAAAAACTGAAAAAGGGGTATGATCAAAGTGGATGCCATTGGTGGAAGTGGTCATTGGGTATATAAGATTTAAAAAAGAGGAGAGGATATCATGAAAGGGTCACTGAAAATGAAGGTCACTCAGGATCACTTGGGAAGCCGATTACAAAATGAGGGCATCATTGGCCCAGGTCATTGGGTAACAGGAATTAAAAAAGGGGGGTCACTGGGTAATAGGGTAAAAGAAAGCAGTCATTGGCTAGATTTGTCCACCCCCCCCCCCCCCCATCCTGCATCCTGGCCCCGGTTCCAAACAGAGACAAAAAGGCCTGTATGGCAAGGGAGGAGCAGAGTACCCTGGTCCCGGTGGGTTCAGTTTGTATTTAAAGGTAGGACGTATGACCGTTCCAGATTTAAAATGACCCCTATTTCACGGGGAATCGAGGACATTTGCAGCAATTTTACCCCCTATTTTGCGCGAAATCAAGGAAAATTTTCCCCCAAATACCTCCCCTATTTTTATCATTTTGAGGACGCATTTTCATTTCACCCCCTTATCACAAGGAATCGAGGACATTTTTCCAAAATAAATACCCCTATTTTTACCATTTCAAGGACGGTTTTGAATTTTCCCCCCTATTTCACGGGGAAATGAGGACAATAAGGAAAACTGTAGCGGTAAAACGCGGATGAAAGCCCTATTTTTCATATCAAGGACAATTTTGCTCCAAAACACCCCTAATTTGGACAATCGCGAACAATTTTGTCCTCAAAAATTCCGCGGACATTTCTTGAAAAGTACCCCTAATTGGAACCATCATTGTCAGTGAAGACTGAACCCACCGGGACCCTGGTGGGAATAATTTCCTGCACAAAATGTATGAAAATTATGGTCTGAATTTGGGTTGATTGACGACCAGCTGACAGTGACGACACCAGACTTTTTCCCGTGGGCCAGGGGGCATGGAGGAAGTGATTTACTGAGGGGGGGGGCGGGAATCCCCCCTTGTGCAATTTGAGATTTCCCCAGATTTATATCGTTATGAATTCGGCAGAGTGACGAATCGCGAATTTTGAGCAAATTTAGTTTTTGTATCGTTATAATTATGTTTCACGTTATCTTTCATTTCCACCAAAAATTAATGGTAAATCTTACTCACCGACGTAGTTATTGAAATTTTGATTTGGACGAATCTCTCCCCCCAATTTGACATGTCAAAAATCTCTTGTCTCCCCTCCTATCGACCTGCCAAAAATTGCTTCCTCTCCCCCCTCTTTTTGCCCTGCCTAAAATTGCTTGCCCCTCCCCCCCAGATAATTATCACAATCCCTTTAAAGATTGTGTGAAGTTTTATTTGTAAAATTTGTTATAGTTTTTTATTCAAGTCCCACATCATTAGCCGGTATTAAAGTGACGTATGAATTGGTGTACGTGGAAAATCTCTACTACATACTCGTCATAATTCAGTATTTATGAACATAATTTTTAAATTATAACTTCAGAGAAGGCGTCTAGCCAGGGGAAGGGGAAGCTGTCCCCTCCCATACCAAGTCATGCTACATACCCTCTTGCCTCAGGGGGATACTGACCCCCGGGATATTTGGGTTTTTTGCAGGTTTTTTAGCCCTTTTTTTAGTAATTCTTAGCTCATTTTGACCATTTTTGTCAACCCCTGAAAGTGGGGGGTCACACTTTCATTATAGGCCTATCAGCCCTGAAAAGTAGATGTCTTTCTGTTAAAAAGAATGTTTTCAAAACTGAAAAAGGAGGTATGATCTAAGTGGATGCCATCGTAGAAGTAAAATGGGGGAAGTGGTCATTGGGTATATAACATTTAAAAAAGGGGGAGGATATCATGAAAGGGGTCACTGAAAATGAAGGTCACTCAGGATCACTTGGGAAGCCGATTACAAAATGAGGGCATCATTGGCCCAGGTCATTGGGTAACAGGAAATAAAAAAAGGGGGGTCACTGGGTAATAGGGTAAAAGAAAGCAGTCATTGGCTAGATTTGTCCACCCCCCACCCCCCAATCCTGCATCCTGGCCCCGGTTTCCAAACAGAGACAAAAAGGTCAGCCAAGGGTCCCCTGTATGGCAGAGTACCCTTGTGGGAATAATTTGCTGCACAAAATGTATGAAAATTATGGTCTGAATTTGGGTTGATTGATGACCAGCTGACAGTGACGACACCAGACTTTTTCCCATGGGCCAGGGGGCATGGAGGAAGTGATTTACTGAGGGGGGATTTCCCCAGATTTATATGATGGTAGGACCCCCCATCGTTATTCCGAAGGGTCGTTATAAGGTTCATTACTCCGAATACGGTAAGATTTATTATTCTGAAGGATCATTACGTCAAAGGTGCATTATTTTGAAGGGTAATTACTCCGAATTTATGTTTGTTATTCTGAAGGGTCGTTATTCCAAAGGGTCATTACTCCAAATTTACGTTGAGGGTTGTTATTCCGAGTAAAATTCAGAGTAATGACCCTTCGGAATAACAAGACTTAATTGAAATTCGGAATAACAAACCTAGTTCGGAATAATAAGCCTAATTTTAAATTCGGAGTAATGACCCTTTAGAATAACGAGCCTTGATTTAAATATGGATTAATGACCCTTCTGAATAACGGGCCTTCCGAATAAAGAACCTTCTGAGTAATGACCCTTTGGAATAATGAACCTTATTTTAAAACCCTTCAGAATAACGATTCCCTTCGGAATAATGACCCTTTGGAGTAATGACCCTTTGGAATAATGAACTTTCAGAGTAATGACCATTTGGAATAACAGTCCTTCAGAATAACGACATGCCCCAAGTGCAGCTATGATTTGCTGTGTCATTTTTAACAGTATTTTTAGAACTAGTAAATAAAACAAAGTAAAGCAAATAAAACAAAGCAAAGAAACAAGATCATACTGATTCCATTATGTTTGCAGTTTTTATTTGATATTGTACAGATAATACACTTGAACAATATATTTGAGGAATATTGCACTGATTTATATAATACATTACACTTACTTCAAAATACAAATATTGTTATAGTATTAATGTGTTTATAGACGAATCCAAGTAGCCAAGTCATGGTCAGGATTTGGTCGGACATCTTTGGGTAGCCGCTAGCACCAATCTGGTGTTTTGAGCGCCCCATTGTGCAAATAAAAGCCGCCTAACACCTAGAGAAGATGCAAGGACGAGGAGGGTTAATAGAATAATAGCTAATAATATATACGCTGGCGAAGTTACGTAATTAATCGGATTTACTACCATAGCAATAGGTACAAACAATTTTGAATATACCGCGCTGCACTACAAGCAGGTTGCACTCATCACCTGTCGTCAATCATATAGTAGATTGAATACAATACCGCTCTTTTCAAAGAGACTAATCTTACAGGTGCAAGTGTTTAGCATTTCTTTGATATCTATGGTTCAATGCAGAGGTACCGCATGAACGTAGTAGTCCAGCGCGATATAATGAAAAATTGTTTGTACCTATTGCTATGGTAGTAAATCCGATTAATTACGTAACTTCGCCAGCGTATATAATGGAGATAATTCCGCAGGTAATCCCGTCACATCTATTCATACATTTAAATTCCTTTTGTTTACAAGTACATCAATGCATTGATACCGCGTGTAGTTAATCCGATTATTATATGTCACTTCAACAGCGAATAGTCCAGCTGTGTGTTTTGTCGAAGGGAACTGTATTGTGTTGTAAACTTTAATCTTTTTTTTTCTACCTGTGTTTTCGCGGAAGGTGTAAAACGGGTGATGGAATGCAGTTTAAGTTTTCCGCCAAGGCCGAATCATTTCACATTTTGAGTGCATTGTAGCCGACTGCTACCCAACTAAAGGCTGCTAGTCAGGTGTAGGAGTGCGTGGATTTGGATTCGTCTATACCTAAGGTAACAAAAAAAACCCGTTTTACGGGCGGACAAACTTTTCATGTAGGGTCAATTTGTTGTTTTTTAGGCCAAAATGGCCTGAAAATATAAGGCAAAAATGTGATGATTTTTTGCAAACATCTTTTGAAAATATTCAATTTTGAAAAATGTTAGTCAAAATTAATCAATTTTGGCCAAAAACACAGCTGATTTTCAGTACATTTCGACCCAAACCTGAAACTGTACTTTAAAAAGGTCAAAAAACAGATGATTTTACATGTTTGCAAAATAAACAAAATTCTCCCCAAACATGAAAATGTACTTTACAAAGGTCCAAAAGGATTTTTTACATCATTAGAAATTGTGAAAATAATCAATTTGAAATAAATTGTTACCTCAAGATTGTTGACCCACATAAATAATACTTTATTATATGCAACACTACTTGCTAGTTCTTACCATTTGAGAGTGCACACCTGTAAATAGGGATCCCCTATACCTTTGGAGGAAAATCAGTGTTTTGAAAAGTGTTAAAGTGAAATGAAACTTGAAGTAATACTTTAGAAAAACGGTTAAAAACCACCAATTAGTCCATGATTCATTTTTAATCCTCATTTAGGAATGGGTAATAGATTGTCTTTGAAAAATGAGCAGGATCCAACTTTTTATATATTTTGGCTAAGCTTTCAAAATATGCTACATTTCAGAAACACCCGGGCTATTTGTGAGCTGGCATAAGCTGTGTGGCCAAATGTCATTGGACTCTGTATGTTTCACTGCACTGACCTTCAACTTGCAGAAAGTGTACGTTTTGAAGAGCTGAGCCATTCTCAAGTCAAGAAAATTATGCTTTCCCAGACCCTGTTTGTACAGAAAGTCAATGGGGCTTTACTGGTATGCACCCTAAAGCAAGGACAGACCCACAAAATGAAATAACCAAGGCTAAAACTGGATTAAAATATAAAGTATTTTTCAGGCGGCGAATGGCATGATAGAGCCGGCAACTTGTGAAACCGCCCGGCCGTATGGCATTTTCCATATACTCGGTTAGTTTTGTGGGGTTCATTATCGAACCCCAACGGTTTTAGCATGTATTTATATTATTTGTTAACATAGGCCTATTTGTTTGTGATATTTCAAGCGTTTTAAAATTTAAAAATAATCCCATTCAATTACACGGTTGACGATGAAAATTTACTGAATTTAGAGAATGCAATGCGACCACCACCTGGTATTTTTGCATCATTTGCAGGGGGGTTGCATAGGCATGCACCCTCTCTTTGGTATCTTTCGCACTTAAATTACTTTAAAAAAATAGGGGGAAGGGCAATATTGACATTGTTTTTGTCTTGCATTTGATTTCCTTCCATTTCATCACAACAAATTTCTTGAGGGCAGTGGCATCATAACATCAAATTCACATCAAGGTAAATATACAAAATAGCTACAACACAAATTAAATACTTCTATTTGAATGGAAGACACACTATTTAACAAAATGTATATGAAAAGAACTTATTTAATACAAGAAGAATAATACTATATCTGATTCTTACAAATATGTTATTTCTAAATCAACATAAAAATATGACAAATAATTCATTTTTTAAGCTCTTTGGTAGGTGAAGTCTTCATAATAAATACATTTTTTTATTAAATAAAATATTTTTATTTTACACAAGAAAAATCTATTCTCCGTTGCTTCCTACCAAGAATGTTGTGTAGGGAGAGACCAGAGGGGAACGTCCCTTTGGTATATATGTTCTTGCAATCAAACTACTGTAAAAGTGGTAATTTTCGAGTGTGTAATGTTTCGTGCTGTGCCAATTTTGAACTGCATTTTACAGTATTTTTCAACCCCTCTAACGTTGTACAGTTTGGACCAACTGGATTAGCTAGGAGTCTACTTGAAACAAGACACACACTCACATTATTTCTTGCAGGCAAGACCCTGTAGACGAAGTTGAAGTTACAGCTATAGGAATCATTTGGTTTTGCCAGACATAATTTGAAATTATCAAAATTCTTCAAACCTACAGATGTGACCAGATCAGGCAAAATGATGGCAGTGGTAAGCTGTTCTGGAGTTACAGAAAATTTACTAACACATCACATTATCCCTATTATTATGTGACAGTAACTCAAAATCTATGTATATTTCAAATGGAGTTGCCCGTTCAGGTAACCCCATTTGAAATTCATACACCCTGGGTGGGAGATTAAGATCATGTCTTCCACAGAGGGTGTATGGATTTCACCTGGAATAGCCAAATTTCATCCAAGTTCTTTAGATGTTATTGTGACAAATCACATCAAAAGGGTGGACTTTGAAATCTTGCATGAACAAATAAAGAACGTAGAAAAAATCCTGACTTATCTTCACTTATAAAATCAGAATGTCTTGATCAATTTTGACAAAGTGATGTCTCAAAATAAAGCTGACCATGAAAGTGTTATTTCAACTTAGATTTCTTCTACAAAAAGTACCCTTTTGATGTGACTAGGCTCAGACGATTATTTAATTTTTCATAAATAATCCGTTTTTGTTATTTGTGTACCGGATGGTTTGAAAACATTGTATCACAAGTATTCCTATTTTTCTGATTCTTTAAAACAATAATTTTTTTCTGTGATCGTCCAGAACACACCTGTCTTGGACATGTGTTAGTGAGCCACCTATTGGCAAAACTGCATTAACTGGAATTTTACTTCCTTGAACAACAACAAAAAGGCTGTCATAAACAATCAAATGAATGTTGTGTCGGTGCATGTCGCTGCAAAACTGCAGCTTTATATTATATGCATGTGGACGTGAACATTTGCAGATTTTTGCAATTACTAATAAATAGAATCTGTACAATAAATCGTGATAATCGATTGGTTTTAACATACGCCTGAGGCTGATGTGATTGGTCATGAATATACTCAAATTGAACTGATTTTGTGACATCATTACAATACTTTGTATTTGGAAGAAACAAAATTATACAATATTAGGCTATACCATTTGAAATCCAAACACTTGCTTTTGGAGGGCACAACCTTAATCTTTCAAACAGGGGGTGTAGTTTTCAAATGGAGTCACCCATTCAGGTAACCCCATTTGAAATTCACACTCACTGGTCATGTCTTCCATAGGGTGTGTGGATTTCAAATGGAATTGCCAATTGTAATATAATACTAAATCTATACTAAATTCACGTCAGTTTGTACTCAACAGGCTACTCCATTTAAAATCCAAACTCCCCATGTGGAAGATTTGGAATATCTGCCACAGGGGAGTATGAATTTCAAATGGAATGAGCACATTAGGCAGCTCCCTTTGAATTTCATACACCCTCTAAGAAAGATTCAACCTGAATCTTCCCCTGAGGGAGACCGAGTATCAAATGGAGCTTGCTTGAACAGCTAATGTGCTAATTCCATCTAAAATTCATACTCCCCTGTGGAAGATATTTCCAAAATTTTCTACAGGGGTAGTGTGGATTTTAAATGGAATAGCCCAATACAGAGGAAAACAAAATAATGAATTTATTTGAGATATATTCCTGTACTATTTAATAAATGGAAGATACTTAGAAGGCACAATCTTGTATCAAAAACATAATGGGGAAGTCCTCATAAATATTGCATTCTGTATTGCAAATAATGGACGGCATGAAATAAGTCACTTTGGTGTTGGAAGTAATGAAAATATTACTGATTACATGTACATATGTATTACAATATAAATATTTTAACTACAAGTATGTGTTATGGTTAATAGAATAAACCAAAGAATTAATGAGATTGTATAAACTTAAGGTAATACACTATTTTAAAGTGTTGCGATTTGGTAGTTCACAACATCTTGCGAATGGTAGTGAGCTTTGACAAAAATTGTATTGCTCATTTCCTTGCGAGCGTATAGAAGAATTCAAATATCACAGAAATACTTTTGTAAGTCATGCGGTTCTTGAGTTACGTTGTAAAGAGGGCTGAAACAACAACACTTTTGTAAAATGTACATAACTCATTAAGGGATCTAAAATGAGCGTTTATTATGTTTCGACAGTATTTTTGTGGGACATGAGAGCACCTCAGACCTATCGATTGCATTCTGAATACAAAGCATGTCTTTCTGATATCAAATAATTTTCATTTTTGAAAATCACAATATAATACAAATTTTATGACAAATTATAAAAATTTGATATTTTTCAAATTTTGATATTTAACAGTACTCAAAAGTAAACTTTATAAATCTGATGATTTATACTTAATGTATGTAGCAGGGAGGAAAAGCCGACGGTCAATTGAAAATTTTGACCTTTCATATTGAAGATATAGATTTTTTCCCAAAAGACCTAATTTTTTTGGTGTTTTGGGAAAAAAATCCATATCTTCAATACGAAAGGTCAAAATTTTCAATTGATCGTCGGCATTTCATCCCACCTACATACGTTAAGTATAAATCATCAGATTTATAAAGTTTACTTTAGTACTGTTAAATATCAAAAATATCAATTTTAATGATTTGCCATAAAATGTGTATTAAATTGCGTAATTTCAAAAAACAAAATTATTTGATATCAGAATGACATTCTTCGTATTCAGAATGCAATTCGATATGTCTGATGTGTTCTAATGTCCCAAAATAAATACTGTCCAAACGTTCATACCCCAGCCCTTAACAACAATAAATTAAGCAAGTTTTCAAAGTACATGATTTGTAGAATTAACTTTTGCAAAATATCAAAGTGTTATTTTTCAATATATATTGATTTAGACAATAAAAATCGATTTTTTGGCTGCTTCGACCAACAATACCGCATCTACCCTTAACTAGTTTCATTATACAGCTAACCACCTCCCCACCTGACACAAAACCAAAAGTGGTACACATTTTAAAATGAGTAGACATAAAATATAATTCTAACCCTCTTTCTTCCCATCAGTGCATTTGTCAGTTAGTCCAAATTATACCCAGCAAACACAAAACGTTTTACAGAAAACCTTTCATTGTCGGGTTATATAATGGGTATAAAACGTTTAAATAACATTCCAATTTTTGTTTTGAAAACTTGGTGTAAAACATTCTAACATTAACCCTACCCCCCTCAGGGCTTTATCTGTGAATGGTCCATCTCTGGATGGGGTAGTGCAGGGTCAGAAATTCGGCGAGAATCCATTCTCGCAAAGATTCTCGTCAACAAAATTGCAAGAATTTAAATGGTTTCTTGTAAATATTTCAATTTATCATACAAAATTATATGGCGAGAATCCATGGATTTAAAATTCCACTGGGAGAATCCAAAAGTATTCTCGCACTTGGTTGCAAATTTCTGACCCTGTAGTGTATGCCACCTGACTCCCTCCTTCGATCTGTTACAGGTGATAAGACTGTCAGAAGCATGTTGATTGTCTCAAATCCCATTTTTTACCTCTATATGATCACCTAGGAATTACCACTAGAACTAGGTGTTCTAACTCACTTTATGTGAACATTTTGTAAAAGCCCACTACTTGTTTGCAGCTCTCTGAGTTTGTCTTGATTAGGGGTAACTGCACATCAGGAATTACTCACATTACTGATGGTTAAACTGGCAACACTGGTACCACCCCATCAATACATCACATGTATGAGTTACCACCGGGCCTAGATGTTCTACCTTACAGTATAGATGAATCCAATTTCACGCATTCCTACACCTCAATGGCAGCCATAACTGGGTCCCCCCTTAGGTCTATTCCACCTAAAATGTGAAATAATGTAGCCTTGGCGGGATATTAAACTGCATTCCATCACCCGTGTTACACATAGACAAAAGAATGATGAAAGTTTACAACACAATACAATTCAACATCGATTTTTAAGCGGATTTAATCCACCGAATTGGGCAGTAACAACAACAGTTTTGTGCAGGCGGGACCCAGTAATGGCCGACTGAATTCTGACCATCATTTGGCTCGTTGGATTCGTCTATATGAACATTTTGTAACAGTCCACTACTTAACTGCAGCTCTCTGAGATTGTCTTGATTGTGGACAATTGCATATCAGGACTATTTCTGATGGTTAATCTGGCAACACTGCCATTACCATCATACATCACCTATATGAGTTGGCGCCAGATCTAGGTGTTCTGCCCCACGCTACGTGAACATTTGTAACAGTTGCCTGCTTGGCAGCGGCTCTTTCCTTATAGTGACTAGTAGGGGCTGAGTTTGTCTTGATTGGGGGTAATTGCACATCAGGACTCGAGTAGGAATTACTCCTATTTCTGATGGTTAAACTGGCAACACTGCTAGCACCGTCAACCGATTGCAGTTCCATGGTTGGACTAGCCTGGAATGAAAAAACAGAAGTACAATAATGAGTGAAATCATGAATTATAAGACCCTTGATTCTCTTTGTAAAACATATATATCTTATAGGTTCCAGCCTCTAAGAACTATTTTGATTGGCTATAAAGAGGGTTATATCATGTATTCAGCCAATCAGAGATGTGGTAAGAATAGCAAGGGGGTTAAGCAAAAAATTGCTATAAAGAGATCTAAAAGCTCTCTTTTGATTGGTTACTCAGATGAGTATATAATGTAATTAACCAATCAGGGGATCTGTAACAAAGATAATATATAGTGTCCATGGGGTTGAATGAATTAAGATTTGAGAAAAATACACAATAAATGTAAGCCAACAACAGTTAATTATCAGGATAAAAGTATGAAATTTGCTTTGCCATTTATTTGTGGAGCTAAAAACAAACAGTCAAAGAAACAATCACATAAAACAAAACATTTGTCCGGTAAAGAAAAGGGTTATGGGTATTTGGTCCACATCTCATTATTTTCTTTCAAATAATATTTCAATTAAAGACCTACCATGAGTTGCACCCTTCCTCCTAGTATAACATCTGGACTCATATGAGGCAAATTAGGCTCACTATTGCTCTGCCTTATACAGGCCATAGGGATACAGTAAACACTTACCATGAGTTGCACCCTTCCTCCTAGGATTACATCTGGACTCATATGAGGCAAATTAGGCTCACTATTACTCTGCCTTATACAGGCCATAGGGATACAGTAAACACTTACCATGAGTTGCACCCTTCCTCCTAGGATTACATCTGGACTCATATGAGGCAAATTAGGCTCACTATTACTCTGCCTTATACAGGCCATAGGGATACAGTAAACACTTACCATGAGTTGCACCCTCATATGAGGCAAATTAGGTTCACTATTACTCTGCCTTATACAGGCCATAGGATACAGTAAACACTTACCATGAGTTGCACCCTTCCTCCTAGTATTACATCTGGACTCATATGAGGCAAATTAGGTTCACTATTACTCTGCCTTATACAGGCCATAGGGATACAGTAACCACTACATCTGGACTCATATGAGGCAAATTAGGTTCACTATTACTCTGCCTTATACGGGCCATAGGGATACAGTAAACACTTACCATGAGTTGCACCCTTCCTCCTAGGATTACATCTGGACTCATATGAGGCAAATTAGGCTCACTATTACTCTGCCTTATACAGGCCATAGGGATACAGTAACCACTTACCATGAGTTGCACCCTTCCTCCTAGTATTACATCTGGACTCATATGAGGCAAATTAGGTTCACTATTACTCTGCCTTATACAGGCCATAGGGATACAGTAAACACTTACCATGAGTTGCGCCCTTCCTCCTAGGATTACATCTGGACTCATATGAGGCAAATTAGGCTCACTATTACTCTGCCTTATACAGGCCATAGGGATACAGTAAACACTTACCATGAGTTGCACCCTTCCTCCTAGTATTACATCTGGACTCATATGAGGCAAATTAGGCTCACTATTGCTCTGCCTTATACAGGCCATAGGGATACAGTAAACACTTACCATGAGTTGCACCCTTCCTCCTAGTATTACATCTGGACTCATATGAGGCAAATTAGGCTCACTATTACTCTGCCTTATACAGGCCATAGGGATACAGTAACCACTTACCATGAGTTGCACCCTTCCTCCTAGTATTACATCTGGACTCATATGAGGCAAATTAGGTTCACTATTACTCTGCCTTATACAGGCCATAGGGATACAGTAAACACCTACCATGAGTTGCACCCTTCCTCCTAGTATTACATCTGGACTCATATGAGGCAAATTAGGTTCACTATTACTCTGCCTTATACAGGCCATAGGGATACAGTAAACACTTACCATGAGTTGCACCCTGCCTCCTAGTATTACATCTGGACTCATATGAGGCAAATTAGGTTCACTATTACTCTGCCTTATACAGGCCATAGGGATACAGTAACCACTTACCATGAGTTGCACCCTTCCTCCTAGTATTACATCTGGACTCATATGAGGCAAATTAGGTTCACTATTGCTCTGCCTTATACAGGCCATAGGGATACAGTAAACACTTACCATGAGTTGCACCCTTCCTCCTAGGATTACATCTGGACTCATATGAGGCAAATTAGGTTCACTATTACTCTGCCTTATACAGGCCATAGGGATACAGTAAACACTTACCATGAGTTGCACCCTGCCTCCTAGTATTACATCTGGACTCATATGAGGCAAATTAGGTTCACTATTACTCTGCCTTATACAGGCCATAGGGATACAGTAACCACTTACCATGAGTTGCACCCTTCCTCCTAGTATTACATCTGGACTCATATGAGGCAAATTAGGTTCACTATTACTCTGCCTTATACAGGCCATAGGGATACAGTAAACACTTACCATGAGTTGCACCCTTCCTCCTAGTATTACATCTGGACTCATATGAGGCAAATTAGGTTCACTATTGCTCTGCCTTCCTGTCAAACCATGAGGATTGATGCGGGAATCAGACACTTCCAAATCACCAACCTGGTTGTGCACCCATCTGTGTATGAAAAGTTGTATGGAAAAAAAATTAGATTATTGATGAGAGCGAACAGAATGATTAAACTTTTCAGAGCTGTCAACATCCACACTACTCCAGTAATTGCCAAAGAAATAAAGGTCCCTGTGAACCCAGTGCATTAACCCCATGAGAACTACCTGCCAATTGGCCAAAAAGAAGTTTTCATTATCAATTGGCCCAATCAGCAACATTGAAAGAATAATTTCACCACACAAAAAAAATTGGGGTGGATTATTTGCAAAGCTCCATTCTGATTGGTGATTAAAGTGAAGATATCATGTAATTGACCAATCAGAGGCAAAGTTAGATCAGCAGGTAGTGCTCAGCGGGTTAATCAATCTTGACACCAGTACCAAGCCACCGGTCTCTCCATCATTTTGGACTGGTTTTACATATCCATTATTGAAAGTGTCTGGAGATATTGTTTATTACATGTGTATGTTGGGGAGGGAATGTTGCAAATGAGGATTGGTAAAAAACTGATAGAATACCGTAAAAATTCGATAATAAGCATATGTGCCTATTAACGAGTTGCTTGGATAAGACAAATAGTCATTTCTTTCTTTTAATTTCTTTTCTTATTGAATTTTTACGGTAGTGAATGAAACTGACAGGATCATAGGTCTGTCGCGGCAGTAACTTTAAAGCATTCTATGCTGGTCTGTTGAGTGCAAGAAGCTGACTGGTGTGATGATGGATGACTCTGGTCATCCACTCCACAATTTCCTTATGTCAGGTGATTCCCAGATCTGACCTATGCCGTGACTAACCGATATCTCTCCTCCTTCGTTCCGCAGGCTATCAGACTTCATAAACGGGGCACTATTCTTAACATGTAATGGATTGATCTTTATCCTTAATTAGGCTGTTTCAATGTAATTAATATGTGTGTATTTTTGTATAATATAGTAGCTAAATGCACAGCTGAAAGAGTGCTCAATACCTAGGTAGAGCAAAAATACATAAATTTAACACATTTCCATGATATGGGTTGGTACCCTGGGTTTCACGTCCGTTTACTACGGGCGATCATCAGCCAACTGATTATTTCTTTTTTACACGGCTTGTTACCTTTCTCCTATGACGACAAGTCGATATAAGTTCAGATTTCTTATTTAAAGTGTTTTGATTATTGATGATTTCGATTTTCTCCTCTAAGCAAAGGTTGCATAACCCGATTGACGATCGATGTATTTGACTTTTTACTATATCCCATCAATTTCAAAGTCCCTTTCCTCTTTCTTTAATTTCCATACAAACTTGGAAAGTTCTGTTTCAGTTGAGTATTTTTCGTGCCGGAATGATTTCGTATGATTATGGTAACGTATTTTAAATGGGCCACCAGATAGGCCTACATATACATTTTCTGTGTCATCTGATGACACTGTAGCTTTGTATATTATGGAACTGACGAGGCAATTCCCACGGAGTGGACATGACCCTTTGACCCTACAATTGCACATTTTTTTGGGCGTGGTTTCCTGTTTTTCATTCCTGATTACTCTGGTGTTGTGCGCTGATGATCGCCCGTAGTAAACGGACGTGAAACCCAGGGTACCAACCCATATCATGGAAATGTGTTAAATTTATGTGTATTTTTGTATGTATATTTACTTTGTATGAGCACTCATGAGTGAAATTTCCCTTGTGGATCTAATAAAGTATTACTTGACTTGACTTGACTGTGAGTTGGCACCTGGGACAGGCAAAATGTATGCTCTTGGCAGATGATAAATTATCAAGTGTAATTGGGTATCAAAGACAGAATTACAGACTAGTTTGCATCTGACGTCACTGTCAATCAAACTTGCCATGCCCCTTGATTGGTTAGTAGCGTGTAAAAGCAGGGTTGATCACCTGGTGCCTTCATCGGAGAAAAGGAATCACATAAAATCACAGAAGCTGACATGGTGCCTTCAGGAAAGAAAGTTTGCTATTACTAAGACTTTACTATATATCGTTTTCCAAAAGAAAGTCTTCACTTACTCAAAAGTTCTGCTTTTCTTTTCATGGTCTTCTTCTTTCTTCTCTTGGTATGCATGTTCTATTTCTTCTTCACGGGCTGTAAAGTGGATAAAAACAGATCCATAAATAAAGTAGATTTGGTATTGTATAAGTGCCAAGTGGCGCGTGTCTGACTTAGATCGTACATCAAATGAGCACATACAAAACTGTGTAGGGAATTTCAACAAACATAGATTATCTGATGTATCCAAATATGGTAAATCGTTATCCAAATAAGGCAAGTCGTAATAAACAGCGCCACTCATTGTGACGTCATTGATCATGTGATGTTTCGGGAAAATCAGAGTGCTGGGCGAATCAATATATCCAGATTGGCAAACATTGACTTCCCATTGCAAACCAATAACGATACCCTTCTGGTGTCGTCTTATCTTGCACTATATGTTTTGATCAAGATAGTTTTTACCCTGGTGAATTTGGACAAATGTTACCACACACATACCCCTGAGCTGTACTTCAGAGGATGTGTTTTAGCACACACAGTTATTCCATGGACATAACCCTTTCAAGTTTGGTGTCCCTTGAAATGTGATGATACAAGCTTAGACTGTGAGTGGGTTGAGTATGTGTGTATACATTCTACACATATTTTTTACAAGATCTGAAATTCATCCTGCTGAGGAAACTGCACTGTGTATGGAAAAAAAATCATGAATTACCTTTAAAGTATTCTTTCCTTTGCACTCCTTTCTTTGGTACTTGTGCCACCCTAGATGTGCTGGTATCTTGTGTTTTCACCATCTTCTGATATCGCTGTATTGGATCTGAAAAATATGAGACTAAGTAATATTAACATTTCACTGTTGATAATATCAATAAAAAGACACTTCTGGTTCTGGTTCTGTTCAAATACTTCCCAAGGCTTCATATGAAACCAGGCGAGAACTTGCTTACCCTTTAGGCACAAATACTTCCCAAGGCTTCATATGAAACCAGGCGAGAACTTGCTTACCCTTTAGGCACAAATACTTCCCAAGGCTTCATATGAAACCAGGCGAGAACTTGCTTACCCTTTAGGCACAAATACTTCCCAAGGCTTCATATGAAACCAGGCGAGAACTTGCTTACCCTTTAGGCACAAATACTTCCCAAGGCTTCATATGAAACCGGAGAACTTGCTTACCCTTTAGGCACAAATACTTCCCAAGGCTTCATATGAAACCAGGCGAGAACTTGCTTACCCTTTAGGCACAAATACTTCCCAAGGCTTCATATGAAACCAGGCGAGAACTTGCTTACCCTTTAGGCACAAATACTTCCCAAGGCTTCATATGAAACCAGGCGAGAACTTGCTTACCCTTTAGGCACAAATACTTCCCAAGGCTTCATATGAAACCAGGCGAGAACTTGCTTACCCTTTAGGCACAAATACTTCCCAAGGCTTCATATGAAACCAGGCGAGAACTTGCTTACCCTTTAGGCACAAATACTTCCCAAGGCTTCATATGAAACCAGGCGAGAACTTGCTTACCCTTTAGGCACAAATACTTCCCAAGGCTTCATATGAAACCAGGCGAGAACTTGCTTACCCTTTAGGCACAAATACTTCCCAAGGCTTCATATGAAACCAGGCGAGAACTTGCTTACCCTTTAGGCACAAATGCTTCCCAAGGCTTCATATGAAACCAGGCGAGAACTTGCTTACCCTTTAGGCACAAATACTTCCCAAGGCTTCATATGAAACCAGGCGAGAACTTGCTTACCCTTTAGGCACAAATACTTCCCAAGGCTTCATATGAAACCAGGCGAGAACTTGCTTACCCTTTAGGCACAAATACTTCCCAAGGCTTCATATGAAACCAGGCGAGAACTTGCTTACCCTTTAGGCACAAATACTTCCCAAGGCTTCATATGAAACCAGGCGAGAACTTGCTTACCCTTTAGGCACAAATACTTCCCAAGGCTTCATATGAAACCAGGCGAGAACTTGCTTACCCTTTAGGCACAAATACTTCCCAAGGCTTCATATGAAACCAGGTGAGAACTTGCTTACCCTTTAGGCACAAATACTTCCCAAGGCTTCATATGAAACCAGGCGAGAACTTGCTTACCCTTTAGGCACAAATACTTCCCAAGGCTTCATATGAAACCAGGCGAGAACTTGCTTACCCTTTAGGCACAAATGCTTCCCAAGGCTTCATATGAAACCAGGCGAGAACTTGCTTACCCTTTAGGCACAAATGCTTCCCAAGGCTTCATATGAAACCAGGCGGAACTTGCTTACCCTTTAGGCACAAATACTTCCCAAGGCTTCATATGAAACCAGGCGAGAACTTGCTTACCCTTTAGGCACAAATACTTCCCAAGGCTTCATATGAAACCAGGCGAGAACTTGCTTACCCTTTAGGCACAAATACTTCCCAAGGCTTCATATGAAACCAGGCGAGAACTTGCTTACCCTTTAGGCACAAATACTTCCCAAGGCTTCATATGAAACCAGGTGAGAACTTGCTTACCCTTTAGGCACAAATACTTCCCAAGGTTTCATATGAAACCAGGCGAGAACTTGCTTACCCTTTAGGCACAAATACTTCCCAAGGCTTCATATGAAACCAGGCGAGAACTTGCTTACCCTTTAGGCACAAATACTTCCCAAGGCTTCATATGAAACCAGGCGAGAACTTGCTTACCCTTTAGGCACAAATACTTCCCAAGGCTTCATATGAAACCAGGTGAGAACTTGCTTACCCTTTAGGCACAAATACTTCCAAAGGCTTCATATGAAACTAGGCGGGAACTTGCTTACCCTTTAGGCACAAATCTAAGAAGGCACCCTATAACAATGTATATCTATTCTCCAGTGGCATAGATTTCTTTTTGACATTGGGGGGGATGGAGTTGGAAAAAAATTTCTTGGAATACAGTGATGGTACAAATGCGCACAGAGGGCGTGAAAAATTTTGCCATTTTGAAGCTAAAAAAATTGGGCTTTGGGGGCTAAAATGGCCAAATATGAGATTAATTTGGTCAGAAACCCACATACAGGTGTCAACATTGGGGGGATGATTGTATGAACCATCCACCCTGGCAAAATATTGGGGATAAATCCCCCCATCCCCCCCCCCCCTCCGGATCTACGCCTATGCTATTCTCATATAGAGCAATTGGAGTGTCAAAGAAAGCACAGGCCAAAACATAGGCTCTCAGTCCATTTATTTTTATACCTTTCTCAACCTGTAACTGGAACATCCTGCTGTGTCTGTCAATTTCTCTCTCATTCCCTCCCCCCCTCCATCTCTCACTTTGCTTTTTTTTTATCTCTAGCTCTGTCTGTCTCTCTCCCTCTTTGTTTGTATCTGTCTGTCTGTCTCATTCTCATCTATAGTTTTTGTCAGAGAAGAACAGCATAAACACAAAATTGGGTTTCTGATTGGCTGAATCAATTGTCTGACAATCATAGCAACAGACCGATAATCTGATTGGCCGATTGTACGTCAAATCGTTGGTCGACGACCTTGAAGTGAACACAAAGCTCGGCGTATTTCACTCATTAACAGGGTGCTCGTGTTAATCTGACCAAGGGACTGCTGTTCTTCTCTGACACCCAGTGTACAACTGTATATGTGTCGATTTCATTATTCCATTTGGATTCGAATGGGGTACCAGTGCTCCACCATTTGAGCTATCCAGCCCTATGATGGATGGCGACCCCAATTACCAAGATCTTTGCTCAGGCGCTGGTAAGAGCCATGAAACCGTGCTATCATGTGGCCCCGGTTCACGCCCACATTACAATACAACCCGAGAAGCAACAGTAGAGGGATCAGTGAAGATGTGGC
The DNA here is from genome assembly GCF_039555335.1 of Amphiura filiformis. Lineage (NCBI taxonomy): Eukaryota > Metazoa > Echinodermata > Ophiuroidea > Amphilepidida > Amphiuridae > Amphiura > Amphiura filiformis. The sequence continues at coordinate 43,539,828 of NC_092640.1, read as the reverse complement.
TTTTAAATACTTATAGTAAACAATATATACAGAGAAACTGACTGGGTAATAATATTAAATGTAGAAAAGGAGGAAAGAAACGCTCCCCTTCGTAAATTTCTGCTGTTACAAATTACCTGTTTCTCTCTCCCTATACTCTCTCTTCATTCTATTTCTATCTTTCATTTTATTCAAAAATTCCAAAATTATGCATCACTTACCAAGCATTTTCTTCTTTCTGTTCGCACTGCCTTTGTTTAGTTTCTTAGCTCGTCTCATCATCAGCTCAGCAGTAGTAGAATCTTTGAAACCCCTGTGAATTTAATAATGTAAATTTAATGACATACTATGTATCTTGACAACTGCTACCAACTGACAGCTTCACTTTGATGTGGCATGATTACGCACATGGTTTTAATATATATATTATATATATATATATATGATTTTGGAAATATTGTTATCTATATATATGTGAAATCATGTGTGAATAAATTGAATGAATGAATGAATGAAGTGAACAGCACTGAAATTGAATTGATAATGTAATTTTAGCATCTTCACTGACCAGCTCTAATCTAATCTGGATAAAAGTTTCCACTCTACACTACACAAAAGAACAACCCTTATTTTGGAAATTCCAGAAAAATTTTTTTTTTTTCTTTCAGAAATGTTGACATGCTGCAAAAGATTTTTAAATAGTTCCTGTACACTTCTAAACAGTTTAAAAACTGTTGAAGTGATAGAGTAATAAAATATCCCAATTCACACCAATTTAAGTTCACTTATGAAACTTCTTTTTTTCTCTGTCTTTCTCTCTCTCTATTCTCTCAATATTTATGTATGCTGTCTGCTCTGGGTAAAGATTAAAATGTGTTATTGCATTTTTTTACTTTAATCAGGGGAAGTATTGAAATAATACAAAACCAACATACCACTCTTCTGACAGCTTGTCCGTCTTGTTACTCCTATTACTCCTTGGTGTATCCAGCACTGTACTTGGAGACGGCGGAATCGGTGGTTTACCAAAAGGTGTCCCCTGCTGCGACCTATCGTCAAAAGCGCCCTCATTGTATCCAGTAGGGGAAGGACTCAAATTCAATCGTCCTACACTCTGTCTTGAATCCTGATATGAAGACGTTGGTGGTAATGGGGGCTTACCAAGGATGTTCTTATTATGAGGATCTAATAATGGTGAATCGGCATTCCTCCATGCTTGTCTAGGTTGTCTGCTGAGGGGTCTTTCCCCGGTGGGTGGGGATGGTTTGTGAGGGTGGTGAGGGGCTGCTGGAGGGAGGATTGGATGAGAGGAGGGGAGGACTGGGGTAGCTGCTGGTAACCAGCCTTGTTCTATACTCTCCTGTAATAAATGGTGAAAATAAAATAAAATAAAATATTGAATAGAAAACACTGTTTGCTCAGAATCTAGTAATAAACTTTTCATATAATAAAGTCTCTGTATGAAACTGCCATCGAATATTAGCATTTAGATGTGATGGAATGCCTACAATGTTCAATGGTAAAAACAAATGCATACCGCCTCAGACTTTCAACAGCAGAAGAAGAGCTTTGAGGCAACAACTTTTTAGGCCTAGCTAATTTCTATCTAACAAAAATTTCTTTACCTGGTTTTCTTCTTTCATTTATCGATCGACTCGGAACAAAGGAATCAAACAGGCGTGCTAGTACCATGATAAAGTCCATTAAATTTGATATGTTCTACTACAGTTAGTCCACTTTGAAGTACAAAGTGAGAACGCACGAGTATACAGCGCGTTAACAGTACGCAGTGCTGGGTCTCTGCTGCAGGTATGCGTGCCTTCAAAGTCGGCACAATGTGTGCGTCCGCGTCTGTACTTTGTACTTCAGAGTAGACTGACTGTGTGTACAATGTGAGGCAATAACAGAAATGTGGATATTGTTTTCTGATACCATGCATCTTTTTATGTTGAAAGATCTTTAGTAGTACGCTGTATTTAAGGTACAATGGGTCATAGGCAGAACCTCTATAAAACAGACCAATTAAATATGCTATATATACCTCATTGAATTCAAATGATGTTAAATCAATTTCTCCAAACATGTCCTCCTCCTCATCAAACTTGATGGTCTGCTTTGCCAGTTTTAATCGCTTCCGCACTGAATGACCTCTCCATAAAGCCTGCAATGCAATAGAAGTAATACACGATTAGGATACATACATGTTTACTAATTGGCGACTAAGGCTTTAAGCCTACAAATTAAAATTTTACTCAATCACATGAACAGAAAGTGATTGTTTAACATACCATATTCAACCCAAAAGTACATGGGATTATTAAAACGATGAAACAAAGTCAAAATTGAGAATTTACACACATCAACATGAAAAATACAGTGTACCTGAAGTCATAATTATCATGATCCTAAGCCAGAAGGTTTATATGGTAATTTTATTGGAACATTTGATAGAATTTAGTTGTACTACAGGTGCATTGAAAAATGGGCACTTAGACAGTTGTCACTTGAAGATTTCCATAGCTGACACTTATCAGGGTGCTAATTAAGTCAAATAAGGTACTCCCCTTTTCTTTGAAATTGATAAACATACTGAAGCAGAAAGTGAACAAACAATTGTTGGGACTATATACAGTTTGTCCAATCTGAAGTACAAAGTGACAACGCGCGTATACAGCGCGTAAACAGAGCACAGTGCTGCGTCTCTGCTGCAGGTATGTGTGCCTTCAAAGTCGGCACAATGTGTGCGTCCGCCTCGGTACTTTGTACTTCAGAGTAGACTGACTGTAGTGGCCATGCCTTGCAAAATCCCCTACCTGGCAGCAGGGCAAAACCAAAATTTGATGTCAGGCAACCACAAAATTTGACACATCAGCCCGGTCGGGAACTAGATTTAAAATGACAGATATTGAAAATGGTCATTTTAAAAATCTGTAAGGCTTGATATACTGGCCCTACATATTAACTGACCTGAATTTTGGTAGCAGCAACCATCTCCAGTCGACCCCCTACTCTGGGTGTATCATCACTCTCTCCACTCACATTCTGTACCATATCTCTCCTGGTCACGTATCCCCTCCATGCTGATTGGATGACACCTGCTGCTAGCCAGTATGTTGTATGTTGAGCTATGTCACGGCGTACGGTGTAACCACGCCAGTAAGCCTGGATTTGTGTTGCAGCCTGGTTGATTCTATCGCTATGTATGAAGAAAATAATAACCAAATTAAAGTTATTCATTGATTTTTACATATTTTCTTATTTATAATGTAAACATTTCAAAATTGAATGAGCATTTACATAGTTTGATAGTATCTTGCTAACATAAACAGCAAGGCAGTGAGAGCACAGAGACTTGCCTGACCCAGATCAGAGAACTTCCAACAAACTTATGGGAAGTTGAACGGAATTCTCAGGGTCCATGTTTTGTGTTGATTAATAATGGTAGAGTCTACATTACCAGTCGTTATCCACGGACCCGAGGAAGGGTCTAATGGAAATAAACTTTACAAGAGGCTTTCTTGGGTTATCCAAGATTGTCAAACCTGGACAAATAAATTTTTTTTTAAAGTATTCTTACCTGTTTATATTGCTTGCATTCCTTCCATCAGCAGTATTTATTCTTTTATCATAGTTTTCTGCTGGAATCTTTTCCTTGATGTCCTTTGACCCCACAGTACCCTTTGACCGTGTCTTGTTAGGTTGCCTTGCAATGATAGTCATATCTCCATATTCATGCATGTATCTATGTTCCTCTGCTTGTTTGTACATCTCATCCATATGTTTGGTTCTCAGTTGGGCTAGTCGGAGGATGTCATTTGGGTGTGTTTCAAGGAGATTCCTGAAAAAGATTAGAAATGAGAAGTTTAGAAATAATATATAAGACATATTAGTCATGGTGGTTTGTTTTTTGTATTAAGGCGAAAAAACAAAACAAAAACCTGTTCTGCAGGCCCGACTGACCCAGATTTTTAAAGAAATTGGGGAAAAATTTCCTATACAAATGAATGCCGACCCAAATTTAGAAAACATTGCAAAAGTGTTTTAAAATATTTACAGATTTTGGTGATTTTTAATATCATTTTCCAAAAAAAAGCCCACCCGACAGACTCTACTTCAAAGGTCCATCCGCCCATAGAACAGGATTTTTTCATTGCCGTATCATAATTTTGCAAAGAATTATTCAAAATCATCCCATACTGGTACCTACAAGTACCAAAGTATTGAGAAACTTGGGAAGTTTTTCTTGGAGGGTGACACATATCATAAGAAATTGAGAGTCTTTCAATATCCCATCGGTCGGCATGATGCCACTCGCGATAGATTGCCTTATCACAATGGTTATTTTTGCCAGTATTCGGCTGTTCCATCTTGCACCCTATGAAACAAAGGGGACACTTACCATTGCACTCAATGGTATGAAATTACAAAACATGCCATAAAATAAATACCTCTTGATGAAACAATTTCAAATATTTTTATGAGGGATTAATCAACTTCCAATAATTACAAAAGAAAAGGCAAATTGGTATTTTCTAGGCTGAGAAAATTGACTGTACAAACCAATGTAATAGGGATTTCGCGAGGGTGTCCTCTTTGATAGACGTGAGAAATGGGTAAGTGCAATAGATGGAACAACCCCGACCAAGAGAATACAGCTAGTAAATTAGGAAATTGAGAGCAGTTTTAGAATCTGGTAGCCACCCTTTCTAACACCCTCTGAAGTCGCTTATTATACTTGGAATAAAGGACAGCTATGGTATCAGAATATATCTTCTAGTTAGTAGTTACATTACTAACAATTTACTCACTTTTGCAAAAAAAACATTGTAACATACAAAGTGATTAAAACAGTGTTACTGTCTTTTACCAAAGGTTGGTTACCTGCATGGCACATTCTTTGGCAGAAGAAAGTATCTTGCCTCTTACTGTCTTTACAAGTTGTGAGGTCATTGACATTGACTTACTCAATTTCTGCTTGTTGCATATTTTGTAAGTCATCTTGTGCTTGCATTTGAGATAGACACATAGCTTCAATTTGACTTGGCACTGGTCCTTTACCTCCATGGTTGCTAGGCAATACATCCTCATCTAATTTCTTCAGATGAGGGGCAGCAGAGAGAATGGTTGACCTATGAAATGAAAGAATACACAAAAAGTTTATTAAATTGATATAATATTGATGATTAGGGATTGCCAGGGCAATTAAAAGCAACCGACTGCTTTTCAGCAATGATCAAGGTAGGCCTGTTTTCTAGGGTCTGTGGCCAAATTAAAACAAGGTAGTCTTGATCCGAAGTCTCAGCCTGGTTAGTATAACAAATAAAGACTTCCAGCTGGCATAGAACACCTTCTTTAACACCACAGTAACACACCCTGAACAGCATTTTGTATAACAGCATGAATGATGCAAATAATTATCCAGAGTACTTATGTGTATGTAAAATATTAAGAATGTCACTTAAAGGAGGATTTCGTGATCCTAGCATCCTCTATTTATGTAATTTTTCATTAGATATCCATGAAAAAAACCTATTCCCAAAATTTCAGTTTATTCAGATTTTATGTTCATGAGTTATGCATGATTATGTGTATTACACTGCTCCATAGACAATGCGTTGTAATTTCGTTCTGGTGCACCAGAACGAAATTCAAATTTCACGATATCTTTGCTAAACGAATTAATCTGCAAGAAATATTTTGTACATAAACATTATGTAGCCAGAGGTTTCCAGTGGTATAAAAAACCCAACTTTTTTTGAGAAAAGTGGGGGGATGAGGCTGTGGATCACGAAATGCCCTTTTAAAAGAGCTAACTTGGCTATGGTGTGCCTCCACAGAATTGTTTCAAACGATACAGGATGACGATGTATTGAGAAAACTTGCCTGCCAAGTTTTATTTCCCCCCAAAAAGGGCATTATACTCATGCAATTTTTGTCATCACAAAACCCCATTGAATTATAGGGGAAGGCTTTTTGGCACTTTCATATTTATCCAAATTCAAACATTCTTTTACAAAACATTTTCTCAACATCTATTTACAATGTTCTCAAAAGTTTCAGAAAATATTGATCATAATTTTTTGACAGAAAATGTTTTACAATAACATTTAGACAACGTTGTTTTAAAATTACTTTTTGGGAAATATGTTTTTTTATGGTTTTGGTGGCGGAGCTTACAAGCTCTTTGTTTTTGGCATTTGTTTAAATTTTGGGTCTTTCTAGATGACTGTGCATTTGCTTTGCTTATGTTCACTTGGTTTTATTGTTATTACTGTTTACTAATAATACCGTACTGACGCGAGTATAGTCCCACCTTCGAGTAAAGTCCCACCCCCAAATTTTCGAAAAATTTCTGAAATTAAAAAAAAAAAATTCAAATTCAATGCATTTTGAAATCATAAATAGAGTATAACATGAATACAAATTATCAATTTTCATATTAAAAATACAAAACATCTTGAAATTTTTTTTTTTTAGATCAACCATGAATGATCCTAGCATTTAGGTCTAGGTCCAGGGACACTACAAAACCGAAAAAATAAAAACTTAAAAAAAAAAAAAAAATTTTTTTTTTTGAAATTGAGTATAGTCCCACCCCCAATTTTGAAAAATGTTCACCCAAAAGCGGGGTGGGACTATACTCAGCATCAGTCACGGTACTACATGCAAGTAAAGTACCGTCAGGACCAGATTTACCTTTCTAGGGGTACTGGGCCCGGACAAAATTTGGAGGCCCTTAAACTCCCTGAGAGGAAGGCCTGTACACTCAAGTGGCCAAGTTTTGGGTTACGTATAAGATCGACAGTGATCTCATGAATTAAAATTTAGAGGGAGACAAAAAGATTTTGTTCCAATTCTACTAGGACATTTGCGTGCGAAACACACACAAAAAAAATCAATTTCAGACTATATTTTAGCCAAAAATTAATTATTCAAACTAACTACTAAATGTGCGTAATTTTCGCTGGAAAACTTCAACTAAGTTTCGTGACCAATACTCCTGGACGGATCTTGAGATACCTTGTTAACGAACTTCACTATCAATTTGTGAAGATTTTTGCATAAATTAGGTACCATATTCATTCCAATAAGTGCCCACGGCACTTAACAAATTCATTATGGGTGAGCACTTATTTTTTACATGGTTTTCTCAAATTTTTTCCTAACAGGCGTTTATTAGAGACAAATTTACGTATGTTACAAAAGGGTCCTGAGACGTTCTAGTAGCTTTTCTGATGCAGAAAATATATTGCATGTTTACACAGGACTTCTAATCCCCCAGCTATTTCACTGTATCGATGTCTATCCGTCACTTCAACATTAATGGTACCCTTAGCAAATTGAAATTACCCTGGGTGGGCGCTTATTGGGGCATGGGCGCTTATTGGAACGAATACGGTACTTGAATTTGCATATTTTTCACCCAAAAAGATACAGACACAGAGCACACCTGGATATCCTTCCTCCACCAAGTAGCGTTCCCATAGGTCTTACAGATCAGCACTTACAGCGTCGGCCAGACACACATGGACAGACAAGACAGAAAAGTGGTTAATAAGTCTCTTTCTGAACACAGTTCAGGCGAGACAAAAAAGTGTTTCATGTCATTTATTTCATGTTACTAAATACACTGGAAAATGTTGATTACACTGAAAGCTGTTTAATGACCCAACATCAACAATTATTTACATAAAATTTATTATGTACACTTTATTAAGATGTTTTGAGTGTCCATTAAAGCAAAACTTACAATGTTGCTGTAAGTGTTCTGTGATAAAAAATGGTCACTGTATACGACCTAATAGTACCCCTCCATTAATAAACCCTTTAGCCTATAACATATAAGAGAATGATTACTATACACACCAGGGGAAATGAGGGATTTCACATTCCCCCTTATTTTATGCAATTTCTCCATTTAAAATGTCACATTCCCCACTCTTTTCTGGCAAATATTTTGCTCACAAAAAATTTTGTTTTCACCCTAAAACTCCCATTCCCCCATAATGACCACTCCCTAAGTGAACTATACATTGATACAGAAAAGAAAAGAAAAGAAACAGCAAAATCAAGTTCAATACTGCATAGTTCACTTGATTACAACAGTGCATCACAGCACACATGAAACCGGTTTGTACCAGTACCAAAGTTGGTCAGGGGTCAATCCCACAATGCAACGCAAGCGTAAAATTCAAAACCACAAAATAGGTTGCTAATTAATCACATTTACGCTGACAATGTTCTACATGGATGCATAAAAGGGACAATATTTGACATTGTACATCAGTTTGAACAAAATCTATATATTAAAAACCAATCTGATCACCCCCTCTAAGCGCCTGGGTGCTATATATAGGTTAAAAACGGTAGTTAAAACTCAAGTTTCTTATGATAGTATTTTTATATCTACAAACTTTCACTTATAACTGTGTTTATTCTACACATATGCTGTAGACTTTAATAGTCTTCATTTCAGCTACTACTAGTTTATTGTCATGAGTAACAGTCATTGCCATTGGGTTGTACAGACTACTTGCAAGACGCGATATCAGATGTCCAGTTGTGCTGCAGTATTGATATATTACATGGTGTCCCCGCGTCTCTGAACCTCCTGCCACAAATAAGGTGTTTGTCTTTGGTTCATAACAAATACCGTGTGGTAATATCATGTCCACTGTCCATATCACTTGACCTGTTACAAAGTCTATCACATGAATTGAATTGCCATTTCTGCCTGTTGTGAATGCTATCTGCTTCCCATTGCTGGCTATGGCTTTACATGTACAGTCTACTTGATGTGTCCTAATCAACACACCATCTGACTGATGCACAGTGATGACACCTTTTGTAGTGCTGCCAATCACTATCATGTCATCAAGGGTGGTGGTGATTATATCACCAACACCAGTCAATGTCTTCTCATATCTACCTGATGGTAAGAATATCTTTACAATACGCCCACTGTGGGTAACAAAGAATTTACCTTCTGATGTTACAGCTACACTGAATGGCCCAGTTACTTTGCCATCAGGACCATCAGCTGAGGAGCCAAGACTGAATTGACGCTTGTATTCGCCACTGACTTTGTGATAAATGATAACTTCCTTGACATGAGAATCAATGACAGCAAGTAAACCTGTTTGGGTTACAGCGACTCCCTGGGCTTTCTGAAAAGCACCAAATTCATGAACCAGTTTCAATTCACACTTTCTATCTTCTACTACCTCCCCAAACCAAGATGAACTCACTGTACCAGATCCTGGGTTAAACTGAAGATTAACCAAGTCTGAAGAGGGCATTTCATGTTGGCTTATACACAGTTTGTTCATTTGATCAACAAGCGACTTGTGTTGTTTCATGAAGACGTGATCAGCTGCGGTATCAACTACATTTTCTGTGGCTGTGTAAACATTGCGTAACCGACAGACCATATCATTGGCATGATTCTGCTTTTTTTTCAGTGTGTCCATACGTTGCTGATATGTTGCTTGGATGGATGCAATTGTGTCCTTTAATTTAGCTTCTGCTTCAGATATGACTTCTTGATGTCGTTTCTTCACATCCTTCTCTGCTTGGTCTCTGGCTGCTTGTAATCTTCTTTCTATCTCATTCAATTTCTTCTCATCACCTTCTATTTTCTTCATTTTTTGCTTAATATTATCCATTTTGGCTTTCACTTCTGTTTTGCGCATTTTAGTAATGACTTTCAGCTCTTTTATTTCATGTTGTGGTCTCTCATGTTCCAGCACAAGACAGTTGTGGCATACCGTGACACCACAGGTGACACAGAAGAAATGCTGCTTCTCTCCCTCATGATTGGGGCATATTGGCACACCTTTTTGCTTTTCAACACGTTCAGCATATTTTTCAGCCATGGATTTTAAGCGAAGATTAGTCTTTAGGTTGACCAGCCCACCTTGTGGTACAATTGTGATATGGCGACATTCTGGACATTCAACTGTTCTTCCTTTTTTGACCCATTTCTGAAGGCATTGAAGACAGAAAACGTGAGGACAGTCTAGTTCCTTAGGTTCTCTTAGAAGATTATAACAGATGTAACAAGACAAATCTTCTTCCATCACCTTGATGGAAACATCTGGATCCTCTGATGCTGTTGCCATAGTAACAATTCACAGCTGTCAATCAAATGTTTTACACTTTAACAAGTCACTATTAGTCAATGTGATTGTGTACTAAATTAATAATCTGATTATTGTAGGCTAAAATTGATAATGGTGTAACTTATTCCGAGGCATCCAATATTATGTGTACGACACAGTATACATGAACACAATACTTCCTGGTAAGTAATATCCTTAATAAGCCAGTCAGAACACACACATTGCAGTAGTTCGCATATTGAGGATGATTTCATGTTGATCTGTATACTCAGATTAGTCTATCATAGCTGATAATAATCATCAAGTTCCCTTTAAAACCAATAATTGCAACAAAAGTGCCACACCTATCGCAGTAAAATACAACTCTGGCAAGTGCTAACTTTTGACCTTTCTATAATGTTCTTTCAGATATAGCGCATACAGGTATAAGGGAACAATACCACTAGTTGTTGTTGCGTAGTGTGCTATGGTGCGTGAAAGTTAAAAGTTTAATTTCACAATTATTCTTATGGTGAAATAAATGCAAAAATACATTGATTTTAAAATAAAAACTGAAAACTGAAATGGAATAGTTCTAAGAAAATGTCTACAAAGGAAATGTTTTGTAAATAAACAAATGTCACTCAGAAAGTTCACTCTTTTTGTTTTAATTGTTTAGGATATGGATTGTCTTCAAACTATACAGTCAAATATTGTCAGTGGTTTCTCGTTCTCCAGGATTTTTTTTTTGGGGGGGGTGAAAATGCTAAAATGTTGGTTTAAGGTTGTAAAATGCTCAATTTTCAAAAAAATCATAAAAAGATTGATCAAAATTCAAAATGGGTCCTAGATAATTTTATCTGTTTTTAAAAATCAAACATTTTTTTTTACTCAAGAATTTTGTAGAATTTGATGCAGAAGAATCCTCGAAAGAATAATTATTCTGGGTATAGGGCCAAGTGAAATTTTTCAATCTATACTTAGTTGAGTTTATTTGGGGTGAAAAATGCATTTTTGTGTGATTATTTCCCAATTTTATTCAAAAATGTCAATATATTCGTAGACAGTAAAATGGCAATACCTACAAAAGTAAAACTTCATATTTGCTATATGCACTGCACTGTCATATTCCTGTGATTTTTGTCCATTTTGACCCCAAAATATTGCAAAAAAAAAACACATTCATTTTATTTTCAACAAAACAAACCCTTCTATTGCAAATTTTACTTGGCCCCATATTCAGCATATCAAATGCTACAATTTTGCCAAATGTCATGTTTTTCCTCCAAAGTGCTTGATCATTTCACCAAGGCTGTAAGATTAGTATGGGAACAAAAAACCAAAAGTCTGATGATAAGGAGGGGTCAAAAAGTCTGATTATGTTTGTAAAAACTAGTCAAAGTTGCTATTTTGAAGTTGGAATTTTCAATATTTCACACTTCAATTACAGGGAGGGGGAGTGGTCAGCCACTTTCATTTATGTCATCAAACTTCTGTTTCCCAAGATCTCGCCTGCTTTCATGACCACCTGTCTTAGCATTAACCTTGGGTAACAGAAAGTTTTGTGGATAGCGTGGAGAAGGACATTCTCAAGGATAAGTTCCTGCAAATGCCTCCCTGGTGTTACTAATGATGTTATTGAATTGTGTGATGTGCCCCGAGTAATTTAATTTGATGATTTATCTTTGTTTACAAATTTACATGAGTGATGACATTTTGGGGGAATTCCCCATTCAAATTGAGCAAAACAAGTTGAATCATATCTAATTTGGAATATTTGGAAACCCCCTGAGGTTGTAAAGTGAAAATGATGTAATGGAATTCCCCTAAGGAAGTGATGAAATGAGAAAGGTTAATGTTATAATTAAGACTTGGGAATTCCCAAGATCACATTTGGCTATTAATACTTGGGATTTCCCATTGCTTGATATATAAGAAAATGTAAACACAATTATTGACACAGTTTATAGTGTTGATCTGGGCTAGCTAGCTAATATGCTTACAGTCCAATTCCTTCAAAGAAAGGAAATTGCTAACCAGAATTAATTTAAGTAGTCAATGCACTACTACCTGCCGGTGTTGTCAGAAAAGATCTAGAATACGTCAAAGAACGTACTTCTTCCAAGAAAGGAAAATATATTCTTCTGCCGATTTGCTGAAGTCTGGTTAAAGGAGCAACACAACTGTCAAAATAAGTGGGGACAACTGCATCGTAGTCCTGGTTCCTGAAGATATTGTGTGAAAGGTGGAAATAGCACCAAGTTTGGAGTAAGCAGCGCAAGGAGATAAGTTTAGAGGAGATAACGGTTTGGAGAAAGCAACACCATTTTTGTGTGAGGATTTCGCTGGACTTCGCTGATTTTCGCAGCACAAGCGAATAAGGATATATTACATCAGTCGTCCAGAACATTGCAAGAACTTTATGATCACCAAGAAGAAGAATGCTGGCTAAGTACTAAATAGATAAAGAGTGATTATATTTGATTATTGTGTATGTGCATTTGTTGTCATATATTATACCAATCATAGTTAACGTGCTTTCAATTAAAGACTTAGATTTTGTTAGCTTAATCAAACAGTGTATTTGTGTTGTGCATTCGTGTGAGTTCGGGTAAAAGGTGATTTTGGCCTTGAGTCAAGTACGACTCGTAACAATTGAATTGACGATATGTAAATACCCACCCCAATACAACTTGATTGGAATACCCTGGACAACTTTGGAACACCCCAAACTACTTCAGAACAACCCAGAACACTCGGAACACTCCAGTACACTATAGAAGACCTGAAACCCTTTGGTACACCCAGAACACTTTGGAACACCCCAGAATACTTTGGAATACTTTGGAATACATCCTTTAAATGCCCAGAGCACTTTGGAACACCCCAGAATGCCTGGAAACACCAGGGAACACTAATACCCAGAATACTTCTGGTCACCTCAGGACACTTTGGTACACCTCAGAACAGCCTAAGAGCACTTCCAAACACCACAGAACACTTGGGAACACCCGAAAACAATTGGGAACACATTGGAACACTCTATAATAGCATGGAACACTTATGAATACCATGGAGCACTTCAGAACACCATGGAACACATGAAAACACTCCAGAACACCCTGACACACTTCAGAACACCCTGGAATACTTTGAAATGCCCCATAGCACTTTGGAAAACTTTGGAGCAGCCCGGAACTCTTTGGAGCACCCCAGAATGTCCAAATAACACGGAAGCACTTCGGAAACACCAGGAACACTTCTGATCACTTTGAAACACCCAGTACACTTTGGAACACTCCAAAACACATTGGAACACCATAGAACACTTTGTACCATTACCATTGGTCTTACAAATTCCCAGTTACAGCTCCAGACAGACACACAGACAAAAAAAGTGGTTACTACGTCTCTTTCTAAACATAGTTCAGATGAGACAAAAAAGGTGTTTCATGTAATTAATTACATGTTAATTGTTATTAATAAACTCAACCCAGAAAGTATCGAAACAATTATAGATGGTCAGATATACCAGGAACTGAAATATATAGCAAAAACTTATTTAATGTATATAAAGCGCAGCTTTCTCCTGCGCATTTTGATACCTCTGTTGTTGCTCTACGAGTTCAAGTCGGATTTTGAAAGTTGCACTTAGCTCCTATTCAAGCCAAATGCGTTCGTCGTGTACACACACCCCCACACACACCCCATCAAGACAAAGGACACCGATGTGCTCTGTTTACTTAACCATGCACTTTACTTTATTTTACTCCTTCGACTTCCAACTTCAATACTTGCTACCCTTTACTTATCACTGACTTATCACATGAACACTTTCTGCTGACATATCAATACTGAATTGGTGTGCCCACCATCACTGTCTATCACTGACTGGATTCGTCATCACATGCTCTGAACAAGATGTCTTATCTTTCCTTGGTCAATGTCTCACCATTTCCTTCTAAGGTGGTGTCAGGCTTGATTGCCTCATTGGCTTTCCTCTTAAGAATGTCCCACAAGTGTTCTAGTGGACTAAGGTCAGGGCTCTTTGCACGCCACTCGGGAGTATCCACCACCTCTGTTTCCAAGAACTCTCTGGTTAGGGCTGCAACATGCATCAATTGTCATTTATTGGTCACATTACAACGCATTTGGCTTGAATAGGAGCTAAGTGCAACTTTCAAAATCCGACTTGAAGCCACTCAAGTGCCCAAAGCTCAACCAAATGGTATTGTAGAGCAACAAAAGAGCTAGGTATCAAAATGCGTAGGAGAAAGCTGCGCTTTATATACATGATTAAATAAGTTTTTGCTATATATTTCAGTTCCCGAAATATCTGACCATCTATAATCGTTTCGATACTTTCTGGGTTGAGTTAATAATGTAATACACTGGAAAATGTTACTGATTACACTGCAAGCGCAATTTATTTTTCTATGATCCAAAAATCAATAATTATTTACAAAAATTTTAAACACTTTATTAAATTGTTTTACAGCATTACAGCTATATTGAAATAAGATTGCCAAGGAACCTGTTTGTGAATGTCCAAGCAATACTGTGAGATTTCTGACAAATTAAGATTTTAAAATTTTGTTCTCAAAATGATAAACATTAGTTTTCACTATCACAAAGATTCCCTTTGCATATGGTGCCAAAATATTCACGTAAAATAGCATATTTTAGCATTTATTTGTCTTTTCCATGCAGGGAGCATGTGTGGCCGAGTGGATAAGGCGCCCGACTCATAATCCATAGGTTGCGAGTTCGAGCCCCGCTCGTGTCAACGTGTTGTGTCCTTGGGCAAGGCACTTTATCCTCATTGCCTACTGGGGATGGGTTGGATTGGATGTTTGTTTTCAATGTTGCAATATTGGCGCTGATTAAGCTGCTGCCTGCAAATTGCATTGTGTCTGTTTAGGTGTGTTTAATGTACAATTCTAGCAATTTGACTTGCGGGTCACCATTAGAATTAGAGTTTGAAATAAAACCTTCTTTACCTGTACAACTAAATTCCAACAAAATCAAGTCTAAATTAAATAACCATGTAAACTTTCAGGCATAGGTTTACTTGAGAGATTGTCACTTCAGATAAAAGCTACTGTATTTTAATCTTTCTGTGTGTTAATTGACAATTTGACTTTCATTTCATTGCTTTAACAAGTGCCCTCCCCACACAAAGTAAACATGACTGACTGATTGACAGCTCCCCCCCCCCACCCCTGACTTACCTTATCACTGATGAAATTTCGGTATTATATGAAAGATCAAGCTTTTGTGGTAACCACACTATCAATGTTTTCTCCCACACATTGCATTGTGGGTGACAGTGGGTCCAACAAATTTTACTTCTATAAAATTAGCATGCAGGGAAATTCCCCAGAAAATTCTACAAGCTTACTACAAGTTAGTAAAATTTTACTGCTTTATGATTTGGCACTATTCGATCCTGCTACATGCATGCATCTATAACATGTAAGTGATCTATAAGCTAAATCGGAATTAAAATTTGCAATGCATTGTGGGACAGTTTTTGCAGTTTTGGGACATGTTGAACTCGAACCTATCGGGAAAATTGTTTTTTGAGCATACAAAATATTGTTTAAATGTTTTACTAGAACAAAAAAAACTGAAAAAAAAACATGGTTATCTCACAAATTAGTTATTTGATAATGCAACAATAATGAATGATAAGTAAAGCAATTTCCCCAATAGGTCAGAGTTCAAAACTGCCAAACCATCCCACAATGATTTAGTAATTTGTAATGCCGATATTATTTTTATATTGATGTATATAGAATCACTATTTTTTCTCAAATGAAATGGTAAACTCAAGTTTAACACCACATACATGTAGTTCACTTGTTTACAACAGCACATACAGCTATTACAGCACACATGAAACTGGTTTGCACTGGTACCAAAATTGGTCAGGGCTCAATCCCACAATACAATGCAAGCGTAAAATTCAAAACCACATAATAGGTTGCTAATTAATCACATTAACAATGAAAATGTTCTATATTGATGTATAAAAGGCACGTTATTTGACATTGAACATAAGTTTGAACAAAATCCATGTCCTTTAAAACCAATCTGGTCATCCGCTCTAAGCACCAGGGTGCTAATAAAAACAGTAGTTGAAATTCAGTTTTCTTATGAGAGTATGTTTATATCTACAAACTTTCCCTTACAGTGCTTATTCTAAACATATGCTGTACACTTTGATAGTCTTGAAATCAGCTACTACTAGTTTCCTGTCATGAGTAACAGTCACTGCCAATGGGTCATACAGACCACTTGCAAAACGCGATATCAGACGTCCAGTTGTGCTGCTGTACTGCTCTATTATGGATTGTCTAAGCTTCTTTGAACCTGCAAGAAGGTCTTTGTCATTGGTTCAAAACAAATACCAACTGGTGCTGTCATGTCCACAATCCATATCACTTGACCTGTTACAAAGTCTATTACATGAATTGAATTGCCTGTGCTGCCTGTTGTGATTGCGATCTGCTTCCCATTGCTGGCTATGTCTTGTATGTCTTTATAGTTTACTTTATGTTCCCTAATCAACTCACCATCAGACTGATGCACAGTGATGACATGTGATGCATAGTTACCTATCACTATCATGTCATCTGGGGTGGTGGTGATTATATTACCAACACCAGTCTTCTCGTATCTACCTGATGGTAAGAATATCTTTACAATACGCTCTCTATGGGTAACAAGGAATTTACCTTCTGATGTTACAGCTACATCAAGTGGCTCAGTTATTTTGCCATCAGGACCATCAGCTAAGGAGCCAAGACTGAATTGACGCTTGTATTCACCGTTGACTTCACTGTAAATGATGACTTCTTTGACAAGAGCATCAAGTGACTTATGTTGTTTCATGAAGTCATGATCGGCTGCTGTATCAACTATATTTTGCATGGCTGTGTGAACATTGCGTAACCGACAGACCAGATCGTTGGTATGATTCTGCTTTTTTTCAGTGTGTTCATTCGTTGCTGATATGTTGCTTGAATGGATGCAATGGTGTCCTTTACTTTGGCTTCTGCTTCAGATATGACTTCTTGATGCCGTTTCTTCACATCCTTCTCTGCTTGGTCTCTGGCTGCTTGCAATTTTCTTTCTATCTCATTCAATTTCTTCTCATCACCTTCTATTTTCTTCATTTTTTGCTGCACGCTATCTATTTTGGCTTTCAGCTCTATTTTCCTCATTTTAGTAATGACTTTCAGCTCTTTTATTTCATGTTGCGGTCTCTCATGTTCCAGAACAAGACAATTATGGCAAACCGTTACACCACAGGTGATGCAGAAGAAATGCTGCTTCTCTCCCTCATGATTGGGGCATATTGGCACACCTTTTTGCTTTTCAACACGCTTCGCATACTTTTCAGTCATGGATTTTAAGCGAAGATTAGTCTTTAGGTCGACCAACCCTCCTGGTGGTACAATTGTGATATGGCGACATTCTGGACACTCAACTGTTCTTCCTTTTTTAACCCATTCCTGCAGACATTGAAGACAGAAGACATGATAACAGTCTAGTTCCTTAGGTTCTCTCAGAAGATTATAACAAATGTTACAAGACAAATCTTCTTCCATTACCTTGATGGAAACATTAGGATCCTCTGATGCTGTTGCCATGGTTATGAGTTTATCTACATTAAAGTCACATGATGATTTAGTTTCAACAATGATTTGTGATAAGTTGAAAACACACATCAATTGTCCGCATATTATGCGTAAACAAATTGATGATGGCAAAATACTTCACAACAAACACAAGTTTCAAGAGAATTAATAATGCTATAATCGGTCCCGCATTTACTAATAATAATAATAATAAAAACGCATTTATGGGGCGCCTTATGCCAGAACTGACCTCAAGGCGCCTTACAATGATATACTAAACTACAAATATAAAATATCTTAAAAGTACTATCTTAAGCTACAACAATGATAACAATATTTGCAAGCAATATATATATACAAAAGCATTTGGTTCACCACTGCGTCTAGTAAGGTCAGATGATGTGAAATACTAATACAGACACAAATAATGCCGGCTGGTAGACAAACACTACAAGTTCAAAGTCATAAATGTATAGGGTGATACAAAACAACAATAACTATCTGGTATAGAGGGATTACTTCAGAAACAGATGACCACCCTAACATAATGTTAATAATTCATAATTTTATCTAATCATATCTTGTGTAAATCCAGTAGTATGTCGCAATTTGTGAACATACAGGGTAAATTATTTTGACACAATGAGTTTTTTTACTATGCTCTACATGTGTGATGTGATCAAGCTAAATAAGTCATTTGTTGCTAATATTGATTTTGAAATACAGCCAAATAGTGCTTAACTTCTTTTGTGTTTTATTGTTCTGAGTAACACTAAGATGACCATATCTCTGGAACCGTAAGTCCAATTGTGATGCAGTTTTCATCAAAATAAAGCTATGAAATTGGGACATATGATGAACTTAAGGTAGAAACATCGGCTACGGTGTCATGCACAGATTTGGTTTAAAATGATACAGGATGTGTAGTTGGGTGAGAAAAACTTGCCTGCCAAGTTTTAATTTTTGCCAACAAAGTGTTTTTGAGTTATGCCATTTTTTATCATTAGAAAGCCCCATTGACTTTGCACATAAAGTGGTTTTGACACTAAGCCTCGTTCACTAAAATTGGTAAAAGTTTGAAAATGGATACTATGTTTAAATATTATTTTTCTCCTTTCTATCCCATTTATAGAACTGCTTTTTGGATCTTTTATTACAAAAATGTTACCAAATAATATTAGTGACTTTTTTCCAATATATTGGTCAGTAATATAGGGGATATTTGAAGGTAATGTTAGTACTTGCTCAAATTTTCTTGATTTGATCTAGAAACACTGAATGACCCAATTTCATAATTATTGTCTGAGCTAACCATAGGGCCAATTATAACAAACAAGGTGTCATATGAAAGGTTATTAAATTTAGAAACTTTTCTCGCCAGCTTTTTTTAATAAAGTCTTTCTATTTTAAGTTATGGGTGTTTCTAGATTTCCTAATTTAAAAATAGAAAAATGATTTTTCTCAAAAATAAACACTTTATCCAAAAAATCTGGCGAGAGAATTTAGGTATTAGGCTTATTAACCACCCCACAAACTATGGAGACCATATCACATTCCCTCTAGGCTAGCAATAATTATTAGTAGAAAAAATTAGGGAATTTTCAAAAAAATAAAGAAAAACATAAGAATTGTTTAAATTTTCATGAAACATTAAAAATCAGTGGAGTAAAGACTTATCTTCAATTGGTTATATATTTGAAATGGATACATAATTCTGATTTGAAATAGTGGCTATTTTCCTGCATGGGTCTATTATCCGATGCTCCTACCTTAAAAACTGAATTTTGATGTTACTAGACAAATGACTCAATTTGCTAGATCGCATCACTGATGTGGATGATGATAACTTTATCTTTGTAAATATAGTCATCATGTTATCTTTCTGAACCCATGATATTGAGTTGCATTCTCTTGAACTTTACTTCAGCTAATAACACTAGTAATTATTGTATAATTTAGGTTATCACTGTTGTACAAATTGACATAAGCCGAATGCATTGAAGAAAAAGTAAATGTAGGAAAAAAACATGACAAGAAAGGAAAATTTATTTATCTTCCTTCCTTCCTTCCTTCCTTCTTTCTTTCTTTCTTTTGGCCGAAGTCAGGCAAAACCCGGCAATAGTGCTCAGAGGCTACTAAATTACTGGGATAAAAACCTGCAAGGACGAACATGGATCAACAACCAAACTCACATGTGGCAACGTGGGGTATTGAGCCTGGGCGAAGTGGTGAGAATCGAGTGAGAAGATCACTACACTATCCAGTCCTTTCCAATGTATGTATACTACCCTATGATGATTGAACCCGTGCCGCAGTGGTGAGAATCGAGTGAGAAGACCACTACATGTACACTAACCTGTCCTCCCAATCACCTGCTACTCTTTCACCTGCTTTCACAGTCGATACCCTCACTATACCCTAAGCCTTATTCTATCAGATGACCCCTGAACCCCAGCTCCACCACAACATCCTTTGAGATGAACTTTCTTTATTTGACCTGATCATGTGGTGCAACAATTTGAAACATCCATACACACTCTATGATATGCTGCTTTGCTAATTATTCTGCCATATCCAGGCAGGCCACATCTCCCATCTTCCCAACTTCTGTAAGTTCATCATTTTAAGCGTACAAATTTTGACTATGACATATCTATGTTCACTTTTGTTAAAGTAATTTTATAACATACATACCTGCATACATCTAACTTGCTCTGGCTTAATCATAGACGCTTAAGAGATTTGTGCAAAAAGCTTTCATTGTCATGTACTATCTAAGTGTTTTCATAAATAAAATACAAATAAGAATTTGCAGTACCCTTTAAGAACTCACAATGTATCTTCACACAGAAAAACTTGGCATTATGTTTTTCTTATTGCAACATATTATTCGCTAATGAAGAATACTGCATCACTTTTCAATTTAATTTATTTCTTTGAAGGCTAAAAGCCAACTGCTATTTATTTGAGCTGCCATAAGTGAAGAAATTTAGAAGTATGTTAAAGAGTTCCAGCAATACAAATATGTGACACAATCTGGTCCACTGAAACTAAATGTGGCAAATTTAAAACTGAGATAAAGGCAAAAATATGGAGTAAAAAAACCCAATAAAATACATATAAGAAATAGACTTCACAAAACTTCTAAACTTTAGAACCAAGACCTTAGGTGTTTTCAGTATATGATAGCTAATGTATAAGGTAAGAATTATAATAACTCAATTTTCAAAAATGCCTCATTTTGACCTCCATGGACCAGATCTTGTCACATAATTCTTTCAGTACAATACCTGCAGTTTTGTTCTTCAGTGACAGGATTTCCGACAACAGAGAGTTGCTCAAGTCTATCTAAGATCTCCAACCCAGGAATAAGACAATCAACGTCTGAAAAAAAAAATATTGCAAATCATGTATATTATAAAATTTGTGATGCTTGACACAAGTATATTTTAGTAAGGATAACTTAGTCCAAATTAGTGCCCTCCTCGAAGAACTTTTTGCTTGACAACTTCCTATATTCTGATCAGCTTGTGATAGCCCGGACTCATAACATGGTGGATTGATATAAAATGGCGTACACGCAGCACCTACAAATATTGTGTGATTGACTTGCTTTTGTAAATTTACGACGGCGTAAGTTGGGACTTTATCTTTTACCTAGGTAAACAATGTAAAAATTAAGCGCACCCAAAATGACTTTGTAAGCACCCTGGGAGGTTAATGGAACAAATACGATAATTACGAAAACCTCAGGTGATCGCCTTTTCCTCGTATACTTAAGTTGTTAGAGAATAAAGGTATTATTATTAGCCACTGTCGCGCATCTATTGTCTCATCATTATTTTAAGTCAAACAACTTGGCTTTGCCTCATTGTTCTATAATAAAAAAAAATAATGATGTCACCTGTGTTATAATGAGACGATAGATGCATGACAGCGCTAAAACAATACCTTTATTCTCATTCTTAAATACTTCAATTCAATATTTTAATCATATGTATACCAAATTTGTATCAAATTAAATCCTAGATTTTACATGAGGAATTACATAGGGCTTAGAATTGAACAGTCCTGTTGTTGATATGCGCCTCTGATTGGTTCAAATAGCGCGTATGTGTATCACACGGCTAAGAATCAATAAGATTGCAGAAAGATTGATAAAATATCACATACCTGCTATGAAGTTATGACTGATGTCCAGGACTTTCAAGAGTCTGCATCCCTTTAGAATAGGTACCTTGGGAAGACTGTGAAATATAAAAGTGGAAGGGTTTATTCATACTGCAGTGTAATTGTGTTGTGGAAATCAACTATAAATTTTTGTCACATCCGCTGCAATCCTGAAAATGACTGCAGGTCAAGCCATGTCACCGCATGCAGTATGTTGCAGCGACTTGTGGTGGGATGCTGTAAGATAGAAAACACAATGTGAAAAATTTGACCACCAAACTTTAACACAAATGAAAAAAAAATGCCACTGGCATCATTTAAGCTATTACCTGTTTTGGCTGACTGATAGAGTTGTTAATAATGGTAGCCATGCAGGCATTAGTGAGGACATCTAGATTGGATAGACTAACCTGTTTTGGCTGACTGATAGAGTTGTTAATAATGGTAGCCAGGCATTAGTGAGGACATCTAGATTGGATAGACTAACCTGTTTTGGCTGACTGATAGAGTTGTTAATAATGATAGCCAGGCATTAGTGAGGACATCTAGATTGGATAGACTTACCTGTTTTGGCTGACTGATAGAGTTGTTAATAATGGTAGCCAGGCATTAGTGAGGACATCTAGATTAGATAGACTTACCTGTTTTGGCTGACTGATAGAGTTGTTAATAATGGTAGCCAGGCATTAGTGAGGACATCTAGATTGGATAGACTTACCTGTTTTGGCTGACTGATAGAGTTGTTAATAATGATAGCCAGGCATTAGTGAGGACATCTAGATTGGATAGACTTACCTGTTTTGGCTGACTGATAGAGTTGTTAATAATGGTAGCCAGGCATTAGTGAGGACATCTAGATTGGATAGACTAACCTGTTTTGGCTGACTGATAGAGTTGTTAATAATGATAGCCAGGCATTAGTGAGGACATCTAGATTGGATAGACTTACCTGTTTTGGCTGACTGATAGAGTTGTTAATAATGGTAGCCAGGTATTAGTGAGGACATCTAGATTGGATAGACTTACCTGTTTTGGCTGACTGATAGAGTTGTTAATAATGGTAGCCAGGCATTAGTGAGGACATCTAGATTGGATAGACTAACCTGTTTTGGCTGACTGATAGAGTTGTTAATAATGGTAGCCAGGCATTAGTGAGGACATCTAGATTAGATAGACTTACCTGTTTTGGCTGACTGATAGAGTTGTTAATAATGGTAGCCAGGCATTAGTGAGGACATCTAGATTAGATAGACTTACCTGTTTTGGCTGACTGATAGAGTTGTTAATAATGATAGCCAGGCATTAGTGAGGACATCTAGATTGGATAGACTTACCTGTTTTGGCTGACTGATAGAGTTATTAATAATGGTAGCCAGGCATTAGTGAGGACATCTAGATTAGATAGACTTACCTGTTTTGGCTGACTGATAGAGTTGTTAATAATGGTAGCCAGGCATTAGTGAGGACATCTAGATTGGATAGACATACCTGTTTTGGCTGACTGATAGAGTTGTTAATAATGGTAGCCAGGCATTAGTGAGGACATCTAGATTGGATAGACATACCTGTTTTGGCTGACTGATAGAGTTGTTAATAAAGGTAGCCAGGCATTAGTGAGGACATCTAGATTGGATAGACTAACCTGTTTTGGCTGACTGATAGAGTTGTTAATAATGGTAGCCAGGCATTAGTGAGGACATCTAGATTGGATAGACTAACCTGTTTTGGCTGACTGATAGAGTTGTTAATAATGGTAGCCAGGCATTAGTGAGGACATCTAGATTAGATAGACTTACCTGTTTTGGCTGACTGATAGAGTTGTTAATAATGGTAGCCAGGCATTAGTGAGGACATCTAGATTAGATAGACTTACCTGTTTTGGCTGACTGATAGAGTTGTTAATAATGGTAGCCAGGCATTAGTGAGGACATCTAGATTGGATAGACTAACCTGTTTTGGCTGACTGATAGAGTTGTTAATAATGATAGCCAGGCATTAGTGAGGACATCTAGATTGGATAGACTTACCTGTTTTGGCTGACTGATAGAGTTGTTATAATAATGGTAGCCAGGCATTAGTGAGGACATCTAGATTAGATAGACTTACCTGTTTTGGCTGACTGATAGAGTTGTTAATAATGGTAGCCAGGCATTAGTGAGGACATCTAGATTAGATAGACTTACCTGTTTTGGCTGACTGATAGAGTTGTTAATAATGGTAGCCAGGCATTAGTGAGGACATCTAGATTAGATAGACTTACCTGTTTTGGCTGACTGATAGAGTTGTTAATAATGGTAGCCAGGCATTAGTGAGGACATCTAGATTGGATAGACTTACCTGTTTTGGCTGACTGATAGAGTTGTTAATAATGGTAGCCAGGCATTAAGGAGGACATCTAGATTGGATAGACTTACCTGTTTTGGCCGACTGATAGAGTTGTTAATAATGGCAGCCAGGCATTAGTGAGGACATCTAGATTGGGTAGACTTACCTGTTTTGGCTGACTGATAGAGTTGTTAATAATGGTAGCCAGGCATTAGTGAGGACATCTAGATTGGATAGACTTACCTGTTTTGGCTGACTGATAGAGTTGTTAATAATGGTAGCCAGGCATTAAGGAGGACATCTAGATTGGATAGACTAACCTGTTTTGGCTGACTGATAGAGTTATTAATAATGGTAGCCAGGCATTAGTGAGGACATCTAGATTGGATAGACTTACCTGTTTTGGCTGACTGATAGAGTTGTTAATAATGGTAGCCAGGCATTAGTGAGGACATCTAGATTAGATAGACTTACCTGTTTTGGCTGACTGATAGAGTTGTTAATAATGGTAGCCAGGCATTAGTGAGGACATCTAGATTAGATAGACTTACCTGTTTTGGCTGACTGAGAGAGTTGTTAATAATGGTAGCCAGGCATTAGTGAGGACATCTAGATTAGATAGACTTACCTGTTTTGGCTGACTGATAGAGTTGTTAATAATGGTAGCCAGGCATTAGTGAGGACATCTAGATTAGATAGACTTACCTGTTTTGGCTGACTGATAGAGTTGTTAATAATGGTAGCCAGGCATTAGTGAGGACATCTAGATTGGATAGACTAACCTGTTTTGGCTGACTGATAGAGTTGTTAATAATGGTAGCCAGGCATTAGTGAGGACATCTAGATTAGATAGACTTACCTGTTTTGGCTGACTGATAGAGTTGTTAATAATGGTAGCCAGGCATTAGTGAGGACATCTAGATTAGATAGACTTACCTGTTTTGGCTGACTGATAGAGTTGTTAATAATGGTAGCCAGGCATTAGTGAGGACATCTAGATTGGATAGACTTACCTGTTTTGACTGGCTGAGAGAGTTGTTAATAATGGTAGCCAGGCATTAGTGAGGACATCTAGATTAGATAGACTTACCTGTTTTGGCTGACTGATAGAGTTGTTAATAATGGTAGCCAGGCATTAGTGAGGACATCTAGATTGGGTAGACTTACCTGTTTTGGCTGACTGAGAGAGTTGTTAATAATGGTAGCCAGGCATTAGTGAGGACATCTAGATTAGATAGACTTACCTGTTTTGGCTGACTGATAGAGTTGTTAATAATGGTAGCCAGGCATTAGTGAGGACATCTAGATTGGATAGACTTACCTGTTTTGGCTGACTGATAGAGTTATTAATAATGGTAGCCAGGCATTAGTGAGGACATCTAGATTAGATAGACTTACCTGTTTTGGCTGACTGATAGAGTTGTTAATAATGGTAGCCAGGCATTAGTGAGGACATCTAGATTGGATAGACTTACCTGTTTTGGCTGACTGATAGAGTTGTTAATAAAGGTAGCCAGGCATTAGTGAGGACATCTAGATTAGATAGACTTACCTGTTTTGGCTGACTGATAGAGTTGTTAATAATGATAGCCAGGCATTAGTGAGGACATCTAGATTAGATAGACTTACCTGTTTTGGCTGACTGATAGAGTTGTTAATAATGGTAGCCAGGCATTAGTGAGGACATCTAGATTAGATAGACTTACCTGTTTTGGCTGACTGATAGAGTTGTTAATAAAGGTAGCCAGGCATTAGTGAGGACATCTAGATTGGGTAGACTTACCTGTTTTGGCTGACTGATAGAGTTGTTAATAATGGTAGCCAGGCATTAAGGAGGACATCTAGATTGGATAGACATACCTGTTTTGGCTGACTGATAGAGTTGTTAATAATGGTAGCCAGGCATTAGTGAGGACATCTAGATTAGATAGACTTACCTGTTTTGGCTGACTGATAGAGTTGTTAATAATGGTAGCCAGGCATTAGTGAGGACATCTAGATTGGATAGACTAACCTGTTTTGGCTGACTGATAGAGTTGTTAATAATGATAGCCAGGCATTAGTGAGGACATCTAGATTGGATAGACTAACCTGTTTTGGCTGACTGATAGAGTTGTTAATAATGGTAGCCAGGCATTAATGAGGACATCTAGATTGGATAGACTTACCTGTTTTGGCTGACTGATAGAGTTGTTAATAATGGTAGCCAGGCATTAGTGAGGACATCTAGATTAGATAGACTTACCTGTTTTGGCTGACTGATAGAGTTGTTAATAATGGTAGCCAGGCATTAGTGAGGACATCTAGATTAGATAGACTTACCTGTTTTGGCTGACTGATAGAGTTGTTAATAATGGTAGCCAGGCATTAGTGAGGACATCTAGATTAGATAGACTTACCTGTTTTGGCTGACTGATAGAGTTGTTAATAATGGTAGCCAGGCATTAGTGAGGACATCTAGATTAGATAGACTTACCTGTTTTGGCTGACTGATAGAGTTGTTAATAATGGTAGCCAGGCATTAGTGAGGACATCTAGATTAGATAGACTTACCTGTTTTGGCTGACTGATAGAGTTGTTAATAATGGTAGCCAGGCATTAGTGAGGACATCTAGATTGGATAGACTTACCTGTTTTGGCTGACTGATAGAGTTGTTAATAATGGTAGCCAGGCATTAGTGAGGACATCTAGATTAGATAGACTTACCTGTTTTGGCTGACTGATAGAGTTGTTAATAATGATAGCCAGGCATTAGTGAGGACATCTAGATTGGATAGACTTACCTGTTTTGGCTGACTGATAGAGTTGTTAATAATGGTAGCCAGGCATTAGTGAGGACATCTAGATTAGATAGACTTACCTGTTTTGGCTGACTGATAGAGTTGTTAATAATGGTAGCCAGGCATTAGTGAGGACATCTAGATTGGGTAGACTTACCTGTTTTGGCTGACTGATAGAGTTGTTAATAATGATAGCCAGGCATTAGTGAGGACATCTAGATTGGATAGACTTACCTGTTTTGGCTGACTGATAGAGTTGTTAATAATGATAGCCAGGCATTAGTGAGGACATCTAGATTGGATAGACTTACCTGTTTTGGCTGACTGATAGAGTTGTTAATAATGGTAGCCAGGCATTAGTGAGGACATCTAGATTGGATAGACTAACCTGTTTTGGCTGACTGATAGAGTTGTTAATAATGATAGCCAGGCATTAGTGAGGACATCTAGATTGGATAGACTTACCTGTTTTGGCTGACTGATAGAGTTGTTAATAATGGTAGCCAGGCATTAGTGAGGACATCTAGATTAGATAGACTTACCTGTTTTGGCTGACTGAGAGAGTTGTTAATAATGGTAGCCAGGCATTAGTGAGGACATCTAGATTGGATAGACTAACCTGTTTTGGCTGACTGATAGAGTTGTTAATAATGGTAGCCAGGCATTAGTGAGGACATCTAGATTGGATAGACTGTTGTCATCTAAGTAGAGTTCTCGTAGTAACACATGATTGGTGAGTACTGGAATCTGAAAAGGTAAGAAAATTAAATTGCTCATTTTGTGATTTATATTTTAAAAACACTTGGAAGTCATTTTGCACTACAATTGCCAATAATAATTAGAGTGCAAAAATGACTTCCAAGACATAATTCGTCGGACGCATCACATACTGGTCTATCTCGAAAAACACGCATTTCGAGAAAATCGCAATTGAAAATCTTCGTATTAAGTTTACCTTTCTATAATTTAATAAGACTATAGATTTTCATGAAAGTGGTTTTAAATTAAATCATATACTTAAAAGACTTATTTAAGTGGAATCTTGAATTATATTTACGTATGCAATATTGCATTAAACTACACTAAAGTTGTAGTTCTGTATGTGAAATAGTTAATTTCCCTATATCGTATTTAAAGTGCATCACATACTGGTCTATCTTGTGGGCTATCTCGAGTTCGCGAACGGTGACGTGACTTTAGGCGCATCACATACTGGTCTATCTCAAGCTTATCGAGATAGACCAGTATGTAATGCACTTTAAATACGATATCGGGAATTTAACTATTTCACATAGAGAACTACAACTTACGTGTAGTTTTAAGCAATATTGCATACGTAAATATAATTAAAGATTCCACTTAAATAAATCTGTTAAGTATATGCTTTAATTTAAAACCACATTCATGAAAATCCATAATCTAATTAAATTATAGAAAGGTAAACTTAATACGCAGATTTTCAATTGAAATTTTCTATAAATGCGTGTTTTTTCGAGATAGATCAGTATGTGAAAACCGTATTTTGTAAAAATCATAGATAGTTCAAATTCAATATTTTATAACTAATTATTTAAGAAAAATTGAGGTCTGTAATTTGTTGAATTAGAAGAGCTTCGTAAAAAAGAACTATATACCAATTTTCTCAGAAAAGTAAAAAATTCAAGACAGACCAGTATGTGATGCACCCGACGAATTAAAGTTATAGTACATGTAGATACAATAAAGATACAATTTAGATGCAATTTCATCAGAATGGAAGTGGAATGCTGCAAAAGAAATTTCCAGAATTACATTGTGATAAGGTATTTTTTAACAGATTTCACTAAGTTTTTAAATTTGAACCCAATATGTCTTACTTAACTCATTCTAAAGATACAAACCTTAAATGAAGCTGTATCACATCACAATGTTTAAAATAATAAACAACCTATTTCACCGCATCAATTTTTAAATGACACTGCATATTTAACTTCAAAAGTAGTGTGAAATTTTGTGACACAAATTATTTTGAGGCTGCCTATGAGTTCCAATATCTGTGGTTAAGGCTGCTCCATTTGAAACTCACACTCCCTCTGTTGAAGATTCAGTTTGAATCTTTTTCAGAGTATGTATGAAATTCAAGTGGAGCTGCCTAATCAATTCATTTCATTTGAAATTCCTACTCCCCTGTGGAAGATATTTCCAAAATCTTCCACAGGGGTAGTGGGAATTTCAAATGGAAGAGCCCATTGTGATCTAATTTGGATTACAATTGAATACCTGAGTGGAAGAAGGGCCCAACTCCATCAAAACTGTTTTTGAGATATTAAGGAAAAACTTAATATTTGGAAAAGTTTTATGGGCAGAAGGTTTTCATCTTCAGTGGACCTTTAATACATGAATATACAATATTACATACATTCAAAATTAAATATGATGTTTCCATGGCAACGATACAGGTCTTAATACTGAACTGGAGTTGGGCCCTTCTTCCACTAATGTACTGCACTTGGCAGTTCCGTAAGCAGATGTGTTATAAATAGAATAGAAATTTGGTAATTATCCATTAATTGCACAAGTAGTAGCATGTCAAGAAGGTTTATTGTAGTATAAAGCCGATTTCATGAGTGAACAAAATTCCTGTTTAATCCAATATTTGTGGAAGAAGGGCCCAACTCCATGGAGTTGGGCCTTTCTTCCATGAAAACCATGATTAAGTGTACTTGAAAGACTATTTGGAGAGTTGATTTTGGCTCATCTTTCACACACAAGGAAGAACAATCTGCTGGCAATAAAATGCTGGGTCTAACTCATTTTTGTAAAAATTGGAGTTGGGCCCTTCTTCCACTCAGGTATTCAATTGGCCAAGGGGTTGGAGAAGAAATAGCTATCTAATACAGGGTTGACATTTTTGTCACACACAGACATTTTTGTCACAAACACACATGTAGACATATCTGGACAGTGCTTATTTCATAGTCTCCTCTTGAACAAGTTTGGCAGGATAGGACATTAAACTCATACCAGTGTTTTTATTTTGAAAGTCAAAGTGGATTTCCTGCTTGGAAGAATCACTTTCAGTGTAAATGTATTGCAACATTTAAAGAGAAATTGCAACTTGTGGTTAGAAAAATTATTAAATTCTTGTACATCGTGGAACATTCAACTACGCTTGTTACTCCGCGACTAATCATGCTAATACATGAGCGTTCAACGCTACTCTACGCGTCCATATCAGCGATGTTATCTGCGTACAACAGCTTACGACGCACAGCCACGCAAAGAGTATGTTCCACGATGTACACAAATTAAACAATTTTTCTATAGTACTAATAATCTAAATCTGAATTTACAAAATCAGATTCAAACTGAATTTTTTTTAGGCATGGTAACATAGACAGGAAGTGGTGAGACCATAAGCGACTTAATAAGTAACAATATATGTTTTGACAGGCCAGTCAGTGATGTCTGTATAGACACTTATAGCAACACACACTTTAAATGAGCTTCATAATTTTCATTACTGCTGTTTTCATATGAAAAGGCAATATGAAATATGATAGATGCAATCAGCATTTGTTGGATTATAGATTAAAATTGCCTAGATTTTCTGATTGGCAAATCCAAAATTACTCACTGTTTTTTAGACTTTTGCCATCTTGGCTGATGGCTTCTTCAGAATGACCATTGGGATCCACCTTTTCGGTGATAAGAACTAAGGGATGCGAAAATCAACAGAAGAAGTGGCTAATTCTGCTGGAAAGATGGATCTCATGTGGTCGTTCTGAAGAAGCCATCAGCCAAGATAGCAAAAGTCTAAAAACAATGAGAAATTTGAGATTTGTCAATCAGAAAATCTAGTCAATATCCTTCACTTCTAAGCTGTTTCTACTGATTTCAAATATTTTACACTTTTATAGGGATCACTGAAGTCTGTATAGTACCTTTAACATAAAAAGAAAAACCAAAACCAGTGACTACTATCCTGACGTGAATAATAAGGAAGTGAATAAAGTGCGTTTCAAGAGTAAAATCTTATGTACTTTCTACACAACCATATAATTCTTATAGCCAGTTATTGCGGGGTCCATAGAAGAGTTATTACAGGGCTATGCCAAGCT
Organism: Amphiura filiformis; assembly: GCF_039555335.1. Classification (NCBI taxonomy): domain Eukaryota; kingdom Metazoa; phylum Echinodermata; class Ophiuroidea; order Amphilepidida; family Amphiuridae; genus Amphiura; species Amphiura filiformis. The sequence continues at coordinate 43,508,727 of NC_092640.1, read as the reverse complement.
GGAGTAGCTCTGCAGTAACAGAGCTACTGCACATCTACCCCACCACGAGCTACTGCATAGTGGAGTAGCTGTGCAGTAGCCACCCACTAACTGGCCATGAGAAGATTGGTGTGTATTTTATCAACATGAAAGTGAAAATATGCCACTGGTTTATCAAAATCAATAATAAATAAATTACCGCAGATTGACAGGTAACTCGCAATTTCAGTTTAGAAGTTGAGCTAGAATATTCATTCTAAAAGAATTCATCATGCCTCTACTGTGTAACATCATTCACTTAACACTTTGTGTTTTGATATCAAAAATTCAAGTTGGACATACAACAGTGCAACAAGGTGGAGTAGCAGGTATAACAATTACAGAATGGTATGACTCTGACAACGAGCCATCACTTGCATTGACATGCCAAACTGTCTTTCCTGATGAAGCCACAGACATCACTCATAAATGGATATTTGCTGGTAAAACTCTGGCTACCAATACTGAACTAAGTGAAGCAACCTCATCAAGGTACAGAGTGCAGTTCTTACAAAACCGGAATGATCTTTATAAGCTGAGTATTCCCAAAGTGCCGACATTGGATGAAGGTGAATATATCTGTCAACTCGGTTATTCACTTAATGGCATCGCATATACATTTGAGAAAGGAGTACAAATAAATCTATCTATCCAGAGAGCATTCCTGAGATTCAGACCAAGACAGCAACCTGCAACAACAACATTGCAGTCAACAAATACACCAGAATTAGAAGACAGATCTACTGACCCCACAAAATCTCAAGAAGATGCAGATTATACTACTGCACTACCTTCATCTATAGATCCTACTTTGCCTGATGCAAAGACCTTCACTAGGGGCATTATTGGTGCAGTTGTAGGGGCAGCTGTCATCATTGTCATAGTTATAATCATCAGCCGTATATTCAGAAAATCTTCCAATCAAGCATCTTCCAATCAAGCATCTTTCATTCAAGCATCTTCCAATCAAGCATCTCCCAATCAAGTATCTTCCAATCAAGCATCTTCCAATCAAACATATATGTCAATTCAGCAAGATCCTCGCCAAGAACCTTCTCCTCCTCCTCTGGACCACACAGGTGGAAGAGCACCATCTGACCATCAGTCACCATCAGCTGACCACACCTACATGCATATGGCTCGTCAAGGTGACACTGAAGAAGCTTATGTTGAGGTCATGCAAAACATTGCACCATTATCATCTGGGCCTGATTATCAAAACATGCGTTGATTATAAGAGTAATATTTGCATACAAAATGGAAACTAGACATTTGGACCTTAGGCTCCAACATCAGACCTGAGTTTCTGATACCACCTTAGGTTCTGATACCACCTTAGGTTCTGACACCTTAGGTTCTGATGTCAGATAACTGTACATATATACATGTATCTAACAAAATTTCTAACAAATTCAAGGATAATTATATGGGTTTTGTTTCCTTATGTTAGTCTTTTAAAGATATGTATAATGTTTAAGAATTAAAAGATTTCAGACAGATTTTGGTATTATGTGAATTTACAGCACAAACTTCACAGTTGTTTTAGTATAAATTATGGACTAAATAATGCCAAAATATATTATATTTATTTAAAGCTGGAGCATTTAATAAAAGACTGACGTTCATGTGCACAGTTCTGTTTCCCCTTTGAGGCAAAATTGTTTGAACTATTCAATGACGGAAATAACATTAGAACCAGTGAAAATAAACTGGAAATTTGGAAGATATGTGAATAACTTTTCCATCCCTATAAAATTTGGCTGTGCAGTGGAAAGTTTCCCAAATTCTGTTTTCAAACATCTATTTAATATTATCAATGTACCCGTACCTATCCAATTTTAAAATTACATGATTTTTCAATGACCAAATCACAAAATTCCAGGCTGCCTGATAGATCTACCTCAAACCACACCTCATTGATCCAACCTTGTTCCCCACTTTCATGTTCAAGTTCTGACGTTTTCTCTTTTCCATTTACATTCATTTTTATTATAAAGTTTTAAATAACACTTCTATTTGCATGACTTTTGACATTTATTTCTGCAATGTTCATGACCATCATCAAAATTCCACAACTTTTGAGACCTTGGAAATCAATTATCATGATCAAAACTGAAATTCCATGTTTTCTGGCAACTTTTAAAATATACAGACATATTAGACAGTGCTCATTTCACATTCCCCTGTGGTTTTATTGATTTCCTGCTTTGAAGTATCACTTTTAGTGTAAATGTATTGCAGCATTCAAAGGGAAACTAAACCTGTGGTTAAAGGCACTATCCCTGATTTCCTACATCTGAAAATCTACAAAATCATTGAAAATCAAGTTTTTGTATTTATTTAAGAATTTTCTAGGTGTGCTAACATAGACAGGTGATAAGACTGCAATTGACTTGTGATTCTAGCATCCTCTTTTTACAGCTTGTTTCAGTAGATATCCACAAAAAAAGCATATTCCCAAAATATCAGTTGATTCCAATTATACATTCAAATGTTGACCAGAAGGCCCTATCTGCAATAGCTGCCCTATAGACATTTGACAATTTCTGCATTCTATATATTGTACTCATCTAAAAATATGACACCTGGCAGCTATTGCAGATAGGGCTTTCTTGCCCTAAAGCCCCTATATTTACTTTATCTCCTACATACATAATATTTTATGCTAAAACTATAACGGTGGTTTAGAGAAAGAATGCAATAGATGCCATTTTTTTAGGCTGTGTATAATATAGAATGAAGAAAGTGTCAAATGTTTATAGGGCAGCTAGCTATTGCAGGTATGATCTTCTGGCACTAATACCTCGTTATGAAAAAAAGCCTGATCAGAATTTTTTAGACATATCCTATTTCTACAAATTTCAAATATCCTACACTCTCACTGATATAAGGATCACTGAAGTCTTCAGGATAGTACCATAAGGCTTTAAAAAAGATGACTTGCCCATCGACCCGACCGACCCAAAAATCTGGAGAAAAAAACCAGGATCGTCTTCTTTCTTTCTTTTTTTTAATGTCAGATTTTGATACTTTGATTGATAATTTCAAAATATTTGTTTTATTTATGTTTAACTGCGTATAAATAAATTCTGACTCAATTTCTGCGTTTTGTTTCATATAATTAACCCTGTGACTACGTTGAAAACATGCTCTATTTTATATTTTGAAATGATATTAGTAATCACAACAAATTTCTGCAAATGATGATCTGAGTGTCTAAGGCATTGAATGAAAAAAAACACCACTACGATGTTATAAAGAGTTGCAGCATTACGCATCATGTTTTATGAGGCAGAATTTTTTTTTTAAAAACCTAAATCGACTGACCGACCGACACAGGTGTTGGCACCTAAAGGGCAAGTCAACTTTTTTTTAAAGCCTAAACATACAACATAAAGAAAACAGTACAAAACCAGTGATAAACCTTACTTGATAATAAGGAAGTAAATGATGTGCATGTCAAGGGTAATATTTTACCACAAAGTACTTTCGATTTTAAAAACATGGAAGTGAAAGTCTGAAAATTGCTTATCAAAATAAAATAATAGATAAATAGCAGCATGTTGATAACTTAGCACTTCAGTCTGGAAGTTGAGCTAGAATGTTCTTTCTAAAATAATTCACCATGTCTCTACCATGTAAAATCATTCACTTTACATTTTGTGTTTTGATATCAAAAATTCAAGTTGGACATACTGCAGTGCAACAAGATGGTGGAGTAGTCCAAATCATAGTTAATGAACGGTATGACAATGGTCCATCATTAGTTTTGACATGCCAAACTTTCTTTCCGGATGAAGCCACAGACATCATTCATAGATGGATATTTGTTGGTAAAACTCTGGCCACGGATACCAAACTAAGTGAAGCAACCTCATTAAGGTACACAGTGCATTTCTTACATAACCGGAACGATCTTTATGTGTTGAGTATTCCAAAAGTGTCAGCAATGGATGAGGGTGAATATATCTGCCAACTTGCTTATTCACTTAATGGAATCCCTTATAAATTTGAGAAACGTGTGCAAGTCAATCTACCAGTATATCTATCCACAGAGCATGCAAGAAAACAAGATGCTTCAGAACCTACAACCATACAGTCAACAAAACAGTCTACACAGAAAAGGGCTATCACACCATTGCAGTCAACTACAACACCAGAACTAAAAGAAAGATCTACTGACCCAACAAAGCCTCACAAAGATGCAGGTAATACTGGTGTACTACTACCTTCATCTGTAGATCCTGCTTTGCCTGATGGGAAGACCTTCACTTGGGGAATCATTGGTGATTCTGTAGGTGCAGCTGTCATCATTTATATAATTGTAATCATTATCCGCAGATTCAGGAAATCTACCAATCAAGCATCTTCCAATCAAGCATCTTCCAATCAAGCATCTTCCAATCAAGCATCTTTCAATCAACCACATTCATCAGAAGACCATCACACCTATATGGTTTATCAAAGAGACACTGACCAAGAACCATATGCTGAGCTCAATCAAACCAATAGGTCATCTGATATTGTCCACACATATATGTCACATCAGCAAGATCCTTGCCAAGAACCTCCTCCTCCTTTGCATCATATCGGTGGACGAGTACCAACTGACTGTCAGTCACCATCAGCTCACCACACCTTTATGACTCGTCAGAGCGACACTGATATTGTCCATACATATATGACACATCAGCAAGATCCTCGCCAAGAACCTCCTCCTCCTCTGGATCATACCGGCGGAAGAGCACCAACTGACCATCAGTCACCATCAGCTGATCACACCTTTATGGCATGTCATAGTGACACTGAAGAAGCTTATATTGAGGTCATATAAAACATTGCATCATTATTAGCTGGGCCTGATTATCAAAACCTGCATAACTATGAGAGTAATATTTGCATACAAAATGGAGGAAACTAGACATTTGGACCTTAGGTTCTGATATCAGACCTGAGGTTCTGATACCACCTTAGGTTCTGATATCAGATAACTGTAACTAACAAAATTTCTAACAAATCCATGCATAATTATATGGGCTTTGTGTCCTTATGTTAGTCTTTTTTAAGATATGTACAATTAAAATTTTTAAGAATTAAAAGATTTCAGACAGATATTGGTATTATGTGCATCTTATGAGAATTTACAGCATAAAATTCAAAGTAGTTTTAGTATAAATTGTGGACTAAATGATGCCAAAATATATTATATTTATCTAAAGCTGGAGCATTAAATAAAAGCCTGACGTTCATGTGTACAGTACTGTGGCCCCCTTTGGGAAAAAATTGTTTGAACTATCCAATGATGGAAAATCATAACTGGTGAAAATAAATTGGAAATCTAAAATTTGAATATGTGAGCCACTTTTTCATGCATAGAACATTTGGCTGTGCAGTGGAAAATATCCATATTGCTATTTTTAAACATCTACTTAATTTTAGCAGTGTACCCACAAACTTTCCAATTTTAAAATTACATAACTTTCCAGTAACCAAATCAGACAATTCCAGGCTGACTGGAATAATCAAATATTATGACCAAAATCAAAATTCAATGATTTTTCTCAAATTTTAAAATAAAATGAGTTATCCAAAGTCTACACAAGTTCTAAGTTGTTTAAGTCAAATTTGCTGTATCTTCAAACAGTAAATGACAAGGAATTTGATTTGAAGTATTCTATTTTTAAAGATGAAGATTCTTTCAAACAAAACCAAAATTTATTCCATTTTTAATTTTAAAATAAGCTAAAACATTCTTTTGTCATGCTTTTAACCTGCAGATTATGAAAAGGATAAGGAAGTAAATGTTGAATAAAATAGAAAATAAAAGAAAATTAAAAAAAAGTTATGTGAATTATATTTATAGGTTAATTAAGCCAGTGTAGACCTGTACTGCATAATTAATGTTTTTACATATCCTGCATTTACTACAATGAGCACTGTATAAACTTGTCTTCTGCATTATTAATTTTTCAAAAAGCTTCCATGCTAAAAAAGGCTGCAATCAAGTGCAAAATTCTCTGGGTCACTTGTTCATATATTGCGCACAGGGTTAAATAAAATCGTCCATGTGAAGTTCATTGTATTGGTATACCATCGGAAGATTCAAACCTTTTTTGAATCCCTTCCCGCCTCCACCTACCAATATTGGAGCAAACATGAAGCGCATTTCAAAACTGAGGCGTCATAAGGGGAGCCCAAAATGTGTAAGTGTATCAGCAATTTTGTACTTGATTTTAGGTCAGTTATTCTATATTGTTGAATTTTATACTTGTATGTAATATTGTACATAGTTATTTTCTCTGAATAAAATTCTGACTAAGCTAAAAGATTTATGGCAGCCTCAGCTTTCAAAATAAATACACTTAGACACATCACCACTGGTATTCAGCAGTCTTGAGTTGATATTTTACAATTCTTCCCATTTTAAGACTTTTTTATGCCAAACCTATAATCTAGGCATTAACAGCATGTATCTATAAAGGTAATGAGTTCATGCCCCTGCAGTGTCATAATTTTGTTCTTGTGGGAAAACTGAGTTATTACAAAATTCCTCTGGATAAGGAAACTGCTAATTGTGCCATCCTATCAATACAAAACTCATGGGTTGTATCTGGGAAATAGGGCAACTAATTACCCTAAGTAACAGTTACTGGCCTATCACCCCTCACCCTCCGGGTTTGGGGTGATAAGCCCGTAGTAGTACCTTGGGAAAAATAAGTGTCCTTTACTTTCTAAACCATGCAATATTACAACCTATCAAATTTCACTATTGCTTGATAGCTGTACTGTGAATCATCTCAAGTTGAGAGTGTCATCAGTGTGTTTATGCGGTTGCGTTGTCAGCGTATGGACAAACCGCACTTCTATATGTGTGTAAATTTACTAAATGCACACAGGATTATGTTATAGCATGTAATTTGAAACTGCCGCTGTGACATCCAATGTGGCGTTACTCTCCACTTAAGATGAGACACAGTATTGCTCTAGCAGGCATCAGTTCTTAATTAGACACACAACTCTATAACATCCTACCTCAGTTAAACTATTGCGTGATAGATTTAGTCTCCGTAGCAGACAGCATTTCTCAATCCCAGGCACAGTAGACAGGTGATTATGTGATAAGTCTAGTCTCTGTAAACACGCTAATGCATCCAGACCAGCGGTATTGATGAGCTGATTATGACTAGCGTAGAGATGGGTGAGGGAAGAGACTGATTCTATACCACCTATTGATAAAGGTAAGATAACAAAATACTTTATTGTACCAATTTTTCAATATATATACACCGTAAAGGTTCGCCTAATGGCGCACCTGGTCTACTTTACCTTGGAGTAAATTACATGTACAAATAGAAAGCTCCATCCTCTACAAAATCTCAACAAGAATTAAGGGTATGTCCTCTTATTTCCTGGTGGGATTTTTTATGGGAGGGCACTTTTAGTTTGTGTCTAAAATTCCAGTTATGTCAAGGGAGCCAATAGCGCCATTAGGCGAACGTTTACGCTAGGTCCAAACAGTAAGTGCTGTTGAAAGATCATTATTTTGTTAAGGTTTCCCGATCGACTGTAGCTCAGCAGGACCACCAACCAAAAAAAAATAATAAAAGCCATCCATCATATATATTTTTACCCAAAAAGACCTCAAATTTATAGGTGTTTTGGGGGAGAATTGTATATCTTCAATTCTGTCGGTCCGTGTCACGTCACTTCCGGTTGATGATGTTCGAGTGAAAACAAGTCCCTGATTCGATTTTTGTTGATGATTTCTGTCATTGGTGTTATGTAACTTTCGATCGCAAATAGTCAGTGGAATCAAACAACCGTTTCTAAGTGAAAGAAACTTACTTGATTTACCGTTTATATACTGACAAACTTAAAATTAAATTCCATGGTTGAGTGTCGTTTTTTTCCGAAATTGAATGCCACTCCAGCAACATCGCTATGTAGCCTCCTTCACAGCCGGTTTCTGTTGTTCACAACAAACCGTGCGCTACATGCAGTTTGGGCCGAGACTAGAGATAGCCGGATGTTAGACCGACAGAATACTGAAAGGTCAACATTTTCAGGTCAGCTTATATATATATTATTAGATTTAACAACATTTTACTCAAGTTAGACTATCTTTTGAATAAAGTGCTCAATCCCAAAAGGGAGAGCGTATAAAAATTCAAAGAACAGACCTTCCAGTTCTGGAAGGTCTGTTCTTTGAATTATTATTATTAGATTTATAAATTTTACTTTGAGGACTGTTAAATGTCAACAATTTTTATTTCTAATAATTTGCCATAAATTTTGCATTACATTGCAAATTTAAAAAAAATCTAAATTATCTGATATCAGAAGAACATTCCTCATATTCAGAATGCAATTTGGTATGTCATGATATGCTCTCAGGTCCCACAAAAAATACTGTTCAAACGTTGCTATCCAATCCCTTAAGCCAATCCTACAAATTTTACTTTTCTTAACACTTTCCATGGTATCATTGACAGAACCTTTAAATAGATTGGCTTCTTTAATGATTAAGCATAGAAACTAACAAAAATAACAATCATTTCCTCTTAATTCAACAACTTACTTATTCTGGTAAGCTTATTGTGTTGTACTTCTAGCCATCTCAAGCAAGGGCACCCTTCAAGCCCCTGTAGATTACTGAGGTGATTATGAGCTAGTTGGAGTATTGATAACTGGCTACGATCCCGACAGTTTACACTCTCTACGCCGTTATGCTGTGAGAAAAAGAAACAAACCAATATCAAATGATATCAAAATTATAACTGAATAATCTGTTTTCATTTTGCTCATATGTTTGGGTGATGGCTTTCTCAGAATGATGGTTTCAAGGGGTAAAATTAGCAGGTTTTGAACAGCTCTACTTATGGAAAAAAAAAGTAGGGCCCAGTTGAGGTAGCTATTGTGTGAACCTGGAGCTACATGGAACCAACCAAGAGTTTAAATACACTGCTACCTGTATTCTGCCATGTAATGAGATACGGTATCGAGACTTTCTGCTAGGATTTTCAGGTTAAAACAAAAGTGGCTCCATATCTCAGTGAGGTGCTAATAAGGTCAAATACAGTACCTATAGTCTGTCTCATCTCAAGTTAAGAGTAACGCCATGGTGGATTTTCAGTGGCAGATTCGAATCGCTCAACCTAACCTAATCATGCAGGTTATAGACACATGTGTAGAAGGGCAATGTGTCCATAAGATGGCAACAAAACAGCGTAAACACGCCGATTCAAATCTGCCAGTGCGAAATCCATCATGATGTTACTTTCAACTTGAGACAAGACACAAGATAGTACATACCTGTACATTGACTGTAATCACATCTGGAGAATTGTCAAGTCCCTCTACAGCAGTCAATCCACATCTATGCGCTGTTAAACATTGGAGTCTTGGGCATTGTTTTAATGTAGATAGATTGAATCCTGGTAGGTCCTCTAGTAGTACTGTGCTAACCTGGAATCAAGTAAATTTATTGGAATATAATGAGGGATACTTATAGGGCCACAGTTCTTCAACAGGCCACTTGCATAGGATAGTGTGCATGTGCATGACCCTACAACACTGGGGCATTACTAAATTTCTTCCCAACACCCATAAAAGAAGTTACCTCTTGAGCAAAAGGAATCCTCTCAGCAAGGGCCTTTCAGGTTAAGTAAATACCCTTGTTCTACATGGCAAATTAAAACCACAACACTCTATAAGGGATAAAATCAAAACTTGACCAGCGGTTGACCACCAGTTCTGTTCGGTTGTTATTTTGTAAACAATGGAAACCAGACGGAACCAGGCAGAACCGGCGGTCAACCGCCAGGTCAAGTTTTGATTTCATCCCTTATCAGATATGGGTTCTCATTGTGACATAAAGCACCAAGATGGACTTCCAATCTCCACAAGCTTCCCATAAAGATGATCTTTACATAGTGCTGAGTATTGAATTGAACCAGAGTAAAATGCCTGGGTTATATAGATGAGAAAATGGGTTTGGGACAATGTATTTTTTTTGTACAAGCATTCAGCTCCCATTAGGCCAAACATTTAATACCCACAATTCCCAAGATATCAGCTCACTGGCATACCCAATGATGTTCTTCATATCAATCAGCTTATTTTCTTCTGTATAGGACATATCTGACTTTGTGGTGGAGGCAGACCTCTCCCGATCTTATCTCTTTGGAATTTGTAAACTTTCCCTGCTTATTCTGTCCTTCGAAGGGGACGTTAAGCCTTCAGTCCTGTGTACAGAGATCTATACCTGCAGTTTGCAAATATGTTGTTGTTACAGATTACACACAAATCAGAAATGAGAAAATTCTCACCTGATCCAAAGCTGTTTTGTCCCCTGATCCAGCAATGATTTGATCCTCTGTCAGATCTTGCAGCTTCTTAGCTGATCGTGGTCTGCGTAGTTGGCGTCTTTGTTTGCTGTGATCAACCCTCTGCTTTGAATCACTCAATAATTTACTGTAAGAGATAAAGTGAACAGGATACCAAGATAAATATTCACAAAAATTATCACCTGCTTTCAGAAGATCTATAGTCTGCAAAGTTTACAAAATGTTCAAAATGAGATTTTGTTTAGAACTATTGGAAAATCAATGGTTTCTCAAATATCTGATCAGGGTTCCTACAGATTTTCATTTTTAAAATCCATGACTTTACCATTTCCACAATTCTTGTCAAATTTTGTCCCGATTTTGTCCCAAATGACATGTCCCGAGTCTGCAGGAACTCTCTTGATGCTTGTAGAATACATTTAAAACAATGCGTACATACATTGGTATATTCCTGTTGAATTCCATACACCCCTATAGAAGATATTACCTTAATTTTCCACACATTTTCAAATGGAGTCACCCATTCAGGTAACCCCATTTGAAATCTACACTCCCTGTGGAACATTAAGGCCATGTCTTCCATAAAACTTTTTTCATGCCATCAACAATGAATGACAAAAGTGTATATACTTCCCCCGTTCAAAAAAAGTTGATAAGCGCACTAAAAACTTGAAATCATAACAAAAGTAGTTGTGGCTCCATGTGCCTGAAGTGCCTTGTTTACCTATTATTCTTCAACACTAGAGAACGCTCCTGTCATCTTATAGGTTCTTACGCGTGTGATGTGACATGCTATTACACGCGTCAGTTTGTTCGCTAACAATGGGACTGATCAATTTTAAGCCCTGAGGTAGTTCCTTATAAAATGTAGGATTAATAATGTAATTAAAATTTGTAATACTTATGAAATTTCTATTTGAATTGCATTGTTTAAGAATGAGAATAAATGTATTGTTTTTAGCTGCTGTCGTGCATCTATTGTCTCATATAACACGGGCGACATCATTGTTTTTGGCGTAAAACAACTCGGCTTTGCCGAATTGTTTTACTTAAAATAATGATGTCGCCTGTGTTATACGAGATGATAGATGCACGACAGCGACTAAAAACAATACCTTAATTCTCTAAACCACAAGAGTAAGGAAAGTAAAAGTAAAACAGGTAATCAAACCTACCTAAGAGAGGTGCATTTTTCCATCCACTGTAGTCTTAACTTCTCTATATCCTCTGGTAATGGTTCTAATAGGGTACCAGGTGCTATACACAAATCATCACTAGAGGGAGCCCTTGCATCATCAACAAAGGGAGTCATTTCAAAGCCAACATTTGACCTTACAACTGCATTTTCTCTAGTTTCTTGTGTGGATGCATGATTATTAGAATTACCAATATGTTGATTTTGGAGACTTCTGGGGGCATTTTCAGCTGCAGCAATGGAAGGCTGTGATTGCAAAGTTCTTTCCTTTATTTTGTGAGATGACAAATTACTAATAGTATTAGATGTATCTTTGGTAAGTTTATTGCTATTTCCGTGCTCGGAATTTTTGTTGTGGATGTTATCATTACTGTCAAGCACTGGTTTAGTTTCATCAACAACTTTAGTTCTTGACTCAAAATCTTGACTTTGGTTTGGAATCGAAGACCTGGAACTTCTCAATGAATCTGGATGACTCTGTCCGGTTTCCAAATTTGAATGATCAACATGATCAAGTTTCCCATATTCAGATTTCTGCTGCCTATCAATGGCTAGTACAGCACCTTCCTCCGAATGTTTCTCATCTTTGTTCAAATTGTTATTTTGAGATGACGCATGACCTTTTGAATTAAGGTCACCACTAGATGGCTCCCTATTTGCATCTTTGTTAAGTGTATCCTGGTGATCTATATTGTTTGAATTAGCCACGACAGAATCATCACCAGTAGCTGGTGTTTTCGAATCAGTTGACTGTTCCGATTTGTTCATATCTACTGATTTCTCTCCTGCTTTTTCTGCGGCAATTTTAGCCAAAATGTCTTGGGTCTTCTGTTCCATTTCAAGTTTTTCTTTTTCCAGTCGTTCTTTTTCCTTTTCCATTCTTTCTTTTTCTTTTTTCTCTGCCTCCAATCGCTCAGCTTCTTGCCTTTCCTTCTCTTTTTGCTCCATCTCCTTTCGTTCTTTTTCTCTTCTTTCCTGTTCCTTTCGTTCTAATTCCAACTTTCTTTGAAGTTCTTCTTGTTTCTTTCTGTAAGCAGACAAAAAGAAATGTTAACATGTAAATGTTATTGCAAGTGGGCAAATCTTGAAAAGTTGTATTTTTTTCATAATAATGAATTAAGAAAAGAGTCTATAAATGCTTCACACAAACAGGTCTTAAAGTGGGTCAGAGGGGAGCATGACCTATCAGTGTTTGCACTCAAATATTGAGACAAATAAAGCTGACACACAAGAGGAATGGTATGGGTTATGCAAAGGGGATCCCATGGTTTGATACTAGGGGTGTTCTTTCCACCCCAAGTGCATGATTTTTCTCGGGAGGGGGAAAATGCCCTAAACTTTTATTGTTATATATAATTGGCCTTAGAACCACAAGACTTATGAAAATATAAACATAATTATGGGCTTCTTTGACTAATCTCATATAAGATCAAGATATTAAGACTTATTATAAGTACTATAGTTTTTTAGTTAAATTGCTCAAACTGGACAAATATGGCATTTGCCGTCCCACACATGCCAACAAAAACAAAATACATGTAAGGATCACAAATAGAAGATGTGGGCCCAAGAGGATAATAATATAATAAGCAGCAAGGGAAGGTCACAAAATTTATCACAGAGAAAGTTATCATGATGAGTATATTAGATCAGCAATCCACTGTAGTTCTATGTGGCACAATTAGGTGAGCTCTAGACTAGGGTGCTGGTTCAATCCCCACAGGTTCCCCCTGGTTCAATCCCCACTGGTTACCCCTAGCTTCCTTAACCCTCATAGATACCACAAAATACCACAATGAAAAATACTGCGCATGCGTGAATCCCAGGGTCTGCGATGACGCAATCACCCTAAGTGATATATGCTCACGGAATCGTTGCCCGGGGCAGCGTAACCTGTGTAGCTACAAGTCTGATCGTGTGCTTGGCATGCGGGGGGTCTAAGGTTCGAATCCCCGGGGTGCCAAGTGACTTCTTTGTTCATCTTCTCTCCTTTTTCATTTCTTCTTTAACTTCCGATAGCAAAAAGCAGGGTTGGGTGTTAGCGTTAACTCTTTTCTGAATGAAAAAAAACACCTGTTTAAAACTTTTTGACTGACTGAACGAACATCATCCCTCAATACATACTTCTCAGCTTCTTCTCGTTTCTTTTTCTCTGCTTTATCCTTCTTTTTCTTCATCTCAGCTTGTTTTCTTTGCTCGGCAATCTCCATCTGTCTCAACTGAATCTTACGTTCCTCTCGCCCATCTCGCAGTTGGTGCAACTTTTTCAGGTACGGTTTTCTGGCCCTGTAGAGTAATATATAAAGTTTGATCAGAAACATGAACAGAAACAAAACCCTTAAATTTTTAGGTCTATTTGAAAACATCATTTATATCTTCAATACGAAAGGTCAAAATGTTCATTTGATGGTTGACTTTTCCTCCCAGCTACATACACTTTAAGTACATATCATTATTTATAAAGTTTACTTTGAGGACAGTTAAATGTCAAAAATTATAATTTTCAATAGTTTGCGACAAAATTTGTATATTGCCATTAAAAAAATTATTTGATATCAGAAGGACATTCCTCATATTCAGAATGCAATTTGGTGTGTTTGATGTGCTCTCAGGTCCCACAAAAATACAGGTGAGTTACAAAGCCCTTAAACCCACACATAATGTACAATTTTTTTAATAAAATTTTTAATGAAATTGGTTAGTTTTTCAAACCTGATTTTTTATCATATTTCTAATGTCTACACATTTCCCAACTTATACCTAAATGGAATCAGACAAATTTGTTGTTTATAGGACTACTGAGAAATTGTTAATTAATGTTGTAATTATGAGAGTAAATATAGCACAGAGCTCCACATGAAACGGCTAAGATAGCCAGTGGGGTTTCTTTCATTTTATTTTATCTTTCATTTTACTCCCTTATTTCAACTTAACATGGACATAAAACTTTCTTAAGGGGGTACTACACCCTTGCCAAATTTTGTGCCTATTTTTGCATTTTTCTCAAATATTATAGCGAATTGGTGACAAGTAAGATATGTATATTATAGGGGCAAGGACTACAACTACTGCACTGGAAATTTTATTTCAGCACAGACTACAGTTGTGGAGTTACAGTCAAAAATGAGGGAAAACCAATATTTGATCAATAAATCAATAACTACTTGACTTGAGTTGCTGAATTTTCACTGCAGTAGTTGTAGTCCTTGCCCCTATAATATTCATATCTTACTTGTCACCAATGGGCTATAATTTTTGAGAAAAATGCAAAAATAAGCACAAAATTGGTCAGGGGTGTAGTACCCCCTTAACAGCTATTACTAATATTATTTCATAATTTTAATAAAGAATAATAAAATTTGAATTTGATAGAAATTGTACATTATGGCCTTCATCAATTATCTGGCAAATGCTTTTTGACAGACACAGCATTTATATCACCACAAACATTAAAGTTGTTAAAAATTTTCAACAAAAGTTGTCACACAACCTATTTGGCTTTATATGGTATGAACTTAACACTTGACTGATAATGCATGACAACTTATATAAAGAATTGACTACAATACTTATATCAACCTCCATATATAGAAACCACTTACCCATAACATCTTAATATAATGCAAATCACACGACAGTTGTATCATATACTAGCTCCGGTTTACACAATCACATGATCGCTTTATGAAAGGTTAACCAAATTAGGCAGAACTGCATAGGATTTCTATGGTGTAATACCACAAAAAACAACATGGAATGTTCGCCATGGGTACTTCTATGGATCATATCAATCATCAATACCACACACAGTGTTGTGGGTACTACAAGACAAGGCTACCCCGACCCTAGTCTACCTTGTAAATTATACAATACTACGCTACTTGACTGCACATCCAGGGAACTAACAGCCATCCCACTTCTGGTCGAAAACAATGTTGACAAGATTTACTTAAGCTACAATAAGCTGACTAATCTAACAGGTGTGCCTTTTCTAAATGTATCATCAATACGCTATCTTTACTTGTCATATAACAGCATATACCACATGGAGCCACTGGTATTCTCCGGGTTGAGAAAGCTATTGAAACTAGATTTGTCACACAACAACTTAGTTACTTTACCTCAAGACATTTTTCAAGATTTACTACTTTTGAAAATGTTGGAGCTGAATGATAACAGTCTTGACAGTATTCCAAACCATGCCTTATCGCCACTGAAGTCATTGAAACTTTTATTTCTACACGCAAACAACTTCAAGACGATCCATTTCGGACCCGAGTTTCATAACTTAACTGAGCTTCACGCTCTGTTTGTAAGCTACAACACAGCTGATCCGAAAGAGTTAAAACTCCACAATGATTCCTTTCAAACTCTTACAATTTGTCCACTACGGTTTTTCTTATTTCCAAGTTTAAAATATAGTCAATTAACAACGAGAATTTTTGAAAACTTAACCAGAATTGAGGAATTATGGGTAGAATCATCATTCCAATATGTAGAACTTCGCTCACTGACCTCACCACTGGCGAGCTTACACTTTGTTCTCTACACAGACCTTTCGAATTCAACGCTACAACCTGTGACAAAATGGAATGCCACCTTGTTCAAGTTAGATATGAATGGAGGAAACGTACAAAAAGTAGAGGGCGCTACATTTTCATGGCTACCTATATTGCGTGAGATAAACCTGTCGGGAAATATAATAAACTATTTAGCGCCGGATGCCTTTGCAGGATTACCGTTGCTGGAGGATCTCAATCTCTCTCACAATTTGCTGTCGTCAATATCAGAAGATGTATTTCGAGTGTTTGAAAACATCGTATCTTTCTCAAGATTAGATCTTAGTTACAACAGCCTATCAGATGATATGCGCTGGTTAGATTTACCTCATCTTCAGTCCTTGAATTTAGATGGCAATGAAAATGGACAATTTGATTCATCATCATTTTCATCACTTGTAAATCTGACAGATTTAACGATCTATATCCAACAAATCATGGGAGATGATGCGCAGATAGTTACGTTAAAATATCTGCATCTCAAAATGGAATCAACACACTATTTGAAGAACACCCATAATACTCCTATCTGCCAATTTGCACCACATTTAGAACATGCTTTTTTACAAGATATGAACTCAGACACATTTGCGGATGTCATCGGTGAGACATGTGCGCATTTACAAGTACTCAACATAACACGGTGCGACTGTACGTCTGCAGCTGAAAACATTGAGCAAGCACAGGTTGATTTGCCCCAGTTAAGAAGCCTCAACATGTCACAGAACGGATTGAAAGCTGTATCTCAAATACGGTTTGTAAAAGCACCCCTTCTTCAAGTTCTGGATCTAAGCTACAATGAAATATCGACAATTGAAGATGAGATTGTCTACTTGTTAAGTAATCTCACCCATTTATACATGGCTGGCAACAAACTAACAACCATGGCTAATATCATCGAATTGAAGTTTCTAGTCACCCTTGACCTCGCTGACAATCAACTCAAGTCTGTTCCGAATGAGTTTCTAAATCACACTTTCAACCCGTCTCCGCTTGGTTACTATACCCTTGACCTTAGTGGCAACCCATTTGACTGCACATGCGTGATAGAACCATTTCAGAACTGGATAGCTAGCGACATTAAGGTATACTTGAGAATCACTTCGGAGGGAATGTACACATGTGGACACCCGCACACAGGTATTAGTGTTTCATCTATACAACTGGACTGTACTTCTTATCTAGGAGTTTATCTTGGACTTGGTATTGCAAGTGGAATAATTGTCACACTGATAGCAGCTCTTCTCGTCAAATATAGATGGCACATTAAATATGGATATTTTCTCTTGACTCACAAGCGAAATAACTGGCAATATCTTGACGACGATTATAACATGGATGAGAATGCGAACAACAGTATTCAATACGATGCTTATATTGGGTACAACGAAACCAGTGACTATGAAGAAAGTTGGGTTTTGAATGACCTTCGACTTAGCATGGAGAATGGCAAGCAATGCAAACTGTTTATCAAAGGTCGCGACCTCATACCATCTGGTCCCAAAGTGGACGCCATTTTTGAAGCGATCCAAAATAGTCGCAAAACGATACTAATTTTGACGCCGCAATTCGTGGAAGACGAGTGGTGCTATTTTGAAATGCAGACCGCTCTTATGACACTTTTCCATGACAACATGGACGTGATTATCTTGGTTTTATTGCAAGAAATCCCAGATGACAAGCTGACTATGTCTTTAAGACAATTATTATGTAAGAAAGATTTACTCAAATGGCCAGATGATAGATTTGGACAAGACTTGTTTTGGCGTCGATTACATGCTGAGATGCAGAAATCATCTCAGGTTGACAGACATTTTGATGTTTAGTTTTAATTTGTCATGTGAATACAAGAAAATCTTCCATAGGGGTAGTGTGGATTTTAAATAGAATAGCTTTTTGATTTTTTTTGATTTGATTTGTTCGGGTTTTGACAACCCTGGATAACCCAAGAAAGCCTCTATTGAAGCTTATTTCCATTGGGGTCCATTTGAACACCGGGACGGGTTGGGAACAGTCAGGGGTTAACACCCTACTCTTTTCGAAACTGGCTGCGAGATACATGTACAGGTATGGCTCTCTGTACACGGGACCGACGGCTTAACGTCCCCTCCGAAAGACGGAGTACTTTCATGATTCATTTACCCAATTCTAAATGAACCATGGGGAGAGCGGAAGTCTGAATTTAATCTACAGAAGTTGCCAATTAATTTCAGAATTTTTTTTTCCAAGTCAATATCCCAGCAAATCGCCACCGCCGGGAATCGAACCCGGGACCTCATGCACTAAAGGCAAGTACCCTAACCATTGCGCCATGCTCTCCCCCCAAATGAATTATTACACAGTATGCATATCCTGAACTTAGCCTCATGTTTCCAAAATTTCAAATATTTACCCACAAATGCAAAAGAAATTCTTTTGACCATATTTAAATCAATTAAAGTGATAAACTATATGTTTTGCTAGATTTGTCCACATATTTCTTACGTACCTATAAGACCTATATGCTGCTTGTATAGTAACTGCGGCTCCGTGGACCTGCTTGTCCTTCTTTTCCTTTTCTTCCTTTAGTTGTCGCTCCAGTTGGTCCTTTTCTTCCTGCATCTTTTTGGCGAATTCTTCAATTTCAGCCTGTGGATTGTAAAATTCAGAATGAATCTGTTTAAAAAAAATTCTTCTAGGAGTTGCGTTTTTGACATGGTCTGATCCAAACAGACAAAAGTTGGCAATAATGAAATTAAGATACAAGTAGGGTTGATGATTCATTTTTATTTAAAAAAAAAAAAAAATTAAATTGGATTTGTTTGATTTAAATCGATTTTTTTCATTTTTTTTAATTCCAAGAAAGGCTTTACCCAATGTTAAATTCAAAAGGCACCAGTGGAATGCTAGATATATGCACAATCCTATCAGGTATTTACAAAAATTCAAAACATGTTTTACATGTGAAAATTGAAGACAAAATTTGGCAGAATTCATGGGAAAAAACCTGTTGAATTCTGCACCTTTCAAATGGAGTCACCCATTCAGGTAACCCCATTTGAAATTCAAACCCCCTGTGTGGATGATCAGGGTCATGTCTTCCATAGGGGTGTATGGATTTCAACTGGAACAGCCAATTATGGTATATTACCTGATACTTCTTGAGTGATTCTTCCTGCTCTTTTGTTTCCTTCTCTAGCTCAGCTTTGGCTTTAGCCTGTGTTACCTGCAGAAAAGGAAAACACCATAAAATGAATAGAAGTATCTATTTATTTTTTATTTATCAAATAAAGAAATCAAGGGTAGTGTCCTATCCTTTACACCCAAATAATGTGCCTGAGGAAGTAAAAACGTAAATTGGTGAAGCGCAGGTGAACCCATTTAAATGTTTTTTACTGCTGAGGGCACAAAATCTGGGGGTAAATGATAAGGCAGCAACCTTTATTTCTATTCTATGACTGCGATTTAGAGAATATCACTGTTTTGCCCAAATATTTTAAGTTATTTACATCAAGGTAATATATGTACACAGTATGAAACTGGTTCGCACCAACAACACACACTTTGTAAGTAGTGCAAGGGGCTAACAGCTTGAAAGTCTTGTACTGTTTGGAGTATTTCTGCATGAAAATACTTTTTTCTCTCAACTTATGTTATATATCTTTGTTGTGATTTAGAAATAAAGTTGATTTGTTTGTCATATTTTCATTATCATAATTTTACAACTTACTCATCATACTCA
The DNA here is from genome assembly GCF_039555335.1 of Amphiura filiformis. NCBI lineage: Eukaryota > Metazoa > Echinodermata > Ophiuroidea > Amphilepidida > Amphiuridae > Amphiura > Amphiura filiformis. The sequence continues at coordinate 43,488,888 of NC_092640.1, read as the reverse complement.
AAACTACATTTGCTCAAATTTCCTTTCTCATATAACCAAAGACAGAAATAGAAAAACTATAGTATTTAGCAAGGTCCCTCAGTGATGTCCAACTGCTCTTCCTGATTATCACGTAAAAAGAACTATGTCACGCGATGCTATACAGCTTATTTGGTGAACAAGGTGCCTATGTGATGATGACGTAATTCTATTAGCCAATCAGAACCCCACTTTTGTGTTTATGCTATAAACAGCGCCAAATTGGCAGACTGCTGAAGAACCTTGCCGAAAACCATAGGTTGTGTCTGACGTTCCTGTCAATCATACTCTCCATGCCTGTGGTTAGCAGTGTGTAACTAGGGAGGGTGCCACCCTAGTTATGCGATGTTAACCAATCACAGGCACAGGAAGTTTGATTGACAGGAACGTCAAATGCAAATTCTGTTTCTATATCTAATTCTCGGACAAGGCATGTACATTTGAAAGCACCCCACAAGAGTATGACCTTTGACTCAAAAAAATTCAACCAATCACGCTACACAATGCTATTACAAAGCAGCTGATCACTCAGGTTGGACCTTCTGTAAAGAATGCACACACATTGACACAATGCACACCTGTGCCTGAGAATTAAATATTGCAACAGTCAGGGATGCAATTCTGCAGAAAAAATTTGAAAATCTGGAAAAAAATTTGGGCTAAAAAAGCCCAAGAACAAGCTAAAAATAGATAAAGTGCAGAAAGTTGGACTACCCCCCCTAAAAAAATCTAGAATTTCAGATTAATCTTGAAAACATGCATCTTTGAACAGTAGTTTTTCTACTTTTGTCTTTGATAATAGCATTGGCATTTCAAATTTGTGACCCATCATATCGAAACACGGCAGTTGTTGTCAAAAATGAACTTGTAGGTTTCTTTGCCAAGCTAGAGGATTGCTTTTAAGCTTTAAAATGACACCTCTTCCATCAATGTCGCATGTAGAATGGTGATTTTATGTGACAAAGAGAGTTCAAATTCCTTATTATTTTCTTTATTTATCGAGGCCCTTTTTCTTTATTATCTTTAAATGTGGTTTTACGACAACTGCCGTGTTTCGATGTGATGGGTCACATTTAACCCCAAGAGAACTACCGGCCGATTGGCCAAAAAGAAGTTTTCATTACCAATTGGACAAATCAGCAACATTGTTAGAATAATTTCACCACACAAAAAAATTGGGATGAATTATTGCAAAGCTCCATTCTGATTGGTGATTAAAGTGAAGATATCAGGTAATTGACCAATCAGTGGCAATGTTAGATCGGCAGGTAGTGCTCAGGGGGTTAAAAGAATTTTCCCTGATTTTGTTTGACCACACCCACGTTATCTCACCTTTTTTTCTTGCGCCAATTTCTGCTGCTCAGCATCCAGCTCTCTGTGTCTCAGCATCCTAGCCTCTTCTAACTGTCTGTCACGTCTCGCCTGTACCTGGAGTTCTTGCTCTCTGTCTTTGTGTCTCACATGGTCCATTTGACTATGACGTCCTTCCAGCTCGCGTATTTTTGCCCGTGCTGCTTGCTCGTATCTGTCACTTGCTGATGTGACTGCGACTACCATGGTATCTTTAAAAAGGATATAAGAATGTTTTGTTAGCAAAATATGGTGTGATATAACCACAGAGAACCCCAACTCGACCGTCATCTTTATACACGCATGGGGCAAAAAATAGGGGGAATTTGGTACTTTTGGGCGATACTCGCTGACCGTAGGCGCAATTAGACAAGCTTCATGGCGTGACACACTTATTGTGTCAATTAAAGGAGTGACGCAAAACGTATTTATCACACAGAGTTGTTTTTATTTATTTCCGCATACCGATGGCAAGGACCCAAATACCCCTATTTTTTCCCTGACGTCGCCATTGTATATGGCAGGAGAAGGAGTCCAGGTTCTCCTTATTAATTCTGTGAGAATAACATAGGTCAACTGTCCACCAATCTTATCAAAGCTATTATCCATTGCATTATATACTGCACTAATTAACAGTTTGGACTTTTTATGTAAATTTTGCCTTTCACAGTGATTTCATACAGAACACTGCTATAAGGCAAAAAACAAATGTTTGGTTGCCCTTCCAAGACAAAAATTTGGAGGGTCGGTAGGTCGATCCTTTTTTTTTTTTTTTTCTCCAATGGGTTCTTCCTTCATTTTTCCTCCATTTTGAAAAGGCAAGCATTGACAAATCCTGTTTTTAATCAAATATGCATATAATAAATAAAATGAGTGAATAGCAAATATAAAATGTCCTTGATACTGTCCAAATTTAAGGTTTCTTCTAAAAAGTGATTGAAAAAAAAAAAAGAGAAAAAAAAACCCGACCTAAGATTTCTAATATTTTGGGTCGGTCGCTGAGGGCAACCAAACATTTTTTTTTTGGCCTAATATAACGTGTGTGACATGATCTGATCCAAAGTCAGCAATGATGAAATTAAGAGCAAATATAAGGAGCAAATAACAACAAAAAACATAAGAAATTAGATATTTTTTATTAAAATTTTACAACCATGTACATTTGTATGCCAGGGACTTAAGGAGTTCAACTTCAGTATATTTAGGTACTGAGCATGAGCAAGCTAGTAATGGTAATAACTTAATTATTGAAGAGATTCATCAGGAAATCCAAAATCAGATTTAAAACTTCAATAAAATCTTATTTTTTCAACATGGAATTTTACTGTGCAAACTTTTAAATCTAATAACTCAATGTCCAAATTCTGCCTTTGCTCCGAGTGGTCACATATGTGAGTGGACGCGGCGAATCAGCCGTAAACTCGGCAAATTGTATTCTGAGTTAAAGTGTAAAATGTATGTGAAGGTCGCATTCATAGGTGTATCAATTCGTTGCGACAAGTATCTTATCAAACGCTCCGGGCAAACGCTGTTTAAATCAATCAATAATACTACTGCTGAAGAGGATAATAAGCTTCTACCTATTTCTATAGAATAGTTCTTGTCTTTGTTTGCTTTGGCTAAATCCTGTTCAAGTGGTAGATAACAAAGCATTGTATTTTGTCTAGGTATGTATAATCAACAATGAACAATGAGAGGATATTTCTGAACCTCGTTGACTTGGGGATGATTTGAAATGATCGCCAATTATGACTGTTGGATATTTATTACCAGAAATGTAGAAAAAGGGACACATGTAGAACCGATAAAAAAATATAATTTTGTCGAAGGAACAGAGTTCAACAATTCATAACCCCGCTTTTGGATATCGTTTGAAGTCAAATGATATACCATTTTAAAGCTTATGGTATATATTTTCTAAACACGAAATAAAACAAAATTGACCGGGGCCGACTTTACTGCTGATTCGCCGCGTCCAGTCACATATGCTGTGAGAAATTCCTAAAAAAGTCTATCAGTACCTACAACTTGTCAATAAAGTAGTGCAAGAAATATATATTTTTCAAGATGCCTATTCAATATTTCAAAGTACTAGTCTTATGCAGTTAAATGAAGTGCCTCTTACTCTGACCCTATTAATCCTATCATCACACTAACCCTAAATGCTATCACTATCTCCTATCCGCTAACCCTAAATTGAACCCTAACCCTAAACAGTTGGAGGGCCATTCAACTTTGACGCGCTATTATTAAACTGTACGCTATGAATACGCACACAACGAAAATTTAAATTTGCTTGATTTGGGTTGCAGTTTTAAAAGCTTCCAAATTTCTCTCTACAACTCCTAATAGCTATATATTTTATATATAACTACAAGAAAGGCTTTCAACATTCCATATATGTTCACAAAAAATACCGTAACTTTGCAAGGAATATGATATGGGCACATAAACACAAATTTTTGTCATGAATTGAGATAAAAGAGTAAGAAAAACTGCGTTATTTTAGAAATGGTGCGAGTTCATAAATCAGGAATTTGCATATGATTAGAAACATGGCTTATTATCCTCATATTAAAAAATCAAGATTTTTGGTTGGTTAAGACAAAAACCTGCCGGGATGAAAAGGGTATTTTACAAGACGGAAAAATACCAGTAACATGCGACAACAGCATTGAGAAGGTTCATGCGAGCAGTGTTAAACTGCTGCGTATTTCACTGAACGCAGATGAATGGCGCGCTTAGGCGCAACAAAGTCACTGCTAGCGTGTACTCGTTCATGGTGCCAAGTCACGCGGTATTGTTATGAAGTTGTTTACTTAATTTTCGGCGATGGGCCTAATCTGGGTAACCAATTTAAACTATTATAACAATTTAGAATTTTAAGTTCAAAATTTGGGACAAAGACTAATCGATAGATAAAGGTTGAAATTACTTGTCTGGCTAAAAATTAGAATGATTAAAGCGTTAAGACAGACAATATCCGGGTTAGAAGTCCTTAGCAACGAAAATAAATTTGAAGGTAAAGCAAACGCAAAAATCACGAATTCTAACGACAAAAGTAGACAAAATGGAAATCAAGTAGAGAATTGTGAAGATATTTTCTAATAAAACTTATTTGTTAATTGCCCAAGATGATTGGCTACACATAATACGATACATTTCAAATCGAAATTTTCCAGGGAAAAGTAAAAAGCATACCCAAGAGTGCGACGGTCATTTTTGCCAAGGTCGCGTCCGTTAATAATTTGACCTTTAACGGAAAACGCGCATGATGGCCCTCCGACTGTAAAGGGCATACCAGCAGTGGCAGCATGCAATTCAAATATCGATAGTGAACACTGGTAACATTTTCAAATCACTAGCAGCATGCAATCACTGCAAGTGTCGGAGTGTCAAAGTTGCCTTGAAGTCAACTGGCTTGCAACTTGATGCACGGATATGCTAGCGACTTATCAATTAGATATCGGCAGTCGCTCTGCAGATTAGCAACGGAAGTGATGTCATAAAAAATGCTATGCTCCTAGTGATTGCTTAGTACGATATGCCATTAAAGTTATACAGCCCTAAGTCTACAATACTAGTTGCTTACATAAAGTGAGAACCAATGTTACCTTTCTGAGGATGTTCATGACTTGACTCCTCCTCCTCCTCCTGGTTACTAGGCAACATCTCCTTTTCATCCTCCTCCTTCTCTAGTCTGCTCTGTGCATCTTCTCTTTCAGCATCTTCTGCATCTTGTAATTCATCTTTCTGGACTTCTGACATCACCTTGATATGAAAACAACATTTTTGATGTGAATACACAGGGTGACAATGTATACTAACTATAACCATGAGGTCATCATTACTAGTTAATTAGAAGTAATTCAGTGCTTTAATAGTGCTACATGTAATCAAATCTACTAATTTAACATGATTGGAGGTTTCAGGGACAAATATTTTCTTCTTCATAGCCTAAAGCTAATGATAGTCCTCAACCTACCGACCCTTATTTCGAAAATCAGCAAAAAGACTTTTCTGTACAAAACACTGAACCCTACAACATTTAAGAACTTTCAACATTCTAGAACAAGTGTTTTTTCTTTCAGGATATTGACAGCTTCAATTATAGCATCAAATTTTTAGTGACTTTATTCATGGTTCTAAATATTTTAAAATGAAGGGATAATGCTGGGATTTAGTAGTAAAATATCTCAATTCATGTCCTATCTAAGCTTTTTTGCTCAAGGGGCATTTCGTGATCCATAGCTTCATCCACCCACCACTCAAAAGTTGAGATTTTTATATCACCAGAAACCTCTAGCTCAAGGCTCCCGCTGGACGCGAATTCTTGCGTCCAGACACATTTTTGTATTGCTGGACGCAATGTTCAACAAATTTCATCAACCCGTTGCGTCTTGTCGGACACAAGTTGATTCAGCCAAACAATGAGTGATTATAAGCTTACCAAATTGGTGTTTGCAATGATCCTAAAAATCATGAAAATTTCTAAACCTCCATCGTGCATAAATTAATATTTTAGCATCATTATTGACCAATGGCCCAATCAGCACACAAGTTATTAACCTTTCACATTTAACCACTAACACTTCCAGGTCACCGGTCAACCAGTCAATGAATGAAAATTCTTACGGCAGCGAGACGTGATAAGATTTTGCTTAAACACGAGAGCAAAAATACAACTTTCTAAACTATCGTACATTGTCAGCAAGTTTGCATTCACGTAATTTGTTATTGACAATAATATTTACATAAATCTTTAAAATCTCATCAAGAATCTGAAAGAAAATAGTCAAATATTTGAATCAAACTGCGATGTAATGCGATGCAATACCCATGATATCGGCAATCGGGGCTTTGTAAAATTGTATTCCCTGTTGCCCAACACATTAATATGTACGGACGCACAAAAATTTTGTGGGACGCATATTTCCCGACCATGTTTTACAGTTGTGCGTCTGATCGGACGCAGTGTTTTTGAAGGCTAGCGGGAGCCTTGCTCTAGCTACATAATGTTTGTGTGCAAAAAATATCTTGAAGATTCATTCACTTGTCGAAATCTACTCAAACATACCATTAAAAGAGGATGCTAGAATAACAAAACACTTCTTTAATTAAATTACAGCAGATTTTGGCCATGATATTAAAAAAAATGTTTTTCCAACTGATTTCAAATGACCCTACTCAAGAAGGACAAACAACACTCAGGCCGGGCACTCAGGACAATCATATTGATAAAGCAATATAAAGTAGAATGTCACCCTTCCTTACCCTGTCCCTGAGTTCTTCTGGATCTTCTCCAAGTTGGAATGCTAATTCCTTCAACTCAGCAGACTCGTAATAAAACTCATCCTCCTCGTTGGTACCTGAAAATGGGGTCAAAGGTCAGTTACAAATTGGTGAGTTTGAAATATGTGAGTTATCAAAGTGAGTTACTGTACCCCTGCAATGTTAAATATTAAATAGAAAGGGACTTTCTTCTATAGATGTGTTGTCAAAGTGAAATATTTATTCAATACCAAGAAAGGAATTGAATTCCCATAGAAACATTACAAGAAGTTACAAGATTATTTCTTGGTTTGAGTGTCCCATATGGCCAAATGTGACAGCTATAGTTCATACATTTTAAGTCGCTGGTAACCAGTGTTTCAAAAAAGGATGTAGCTTTGAATTGATGTGATGGGACTTAATTTTATTCAATATCTATGCTGACCAACAGATCGTTCTAGCGTAAGTTTGGGCCCTATTTGACTCATTGGAACGTTCTAAAGGACCCCTGCGACTGTCAAGGTAAAATGAATTTAGTATAACAAACAGCATAAAAATATACACAAAAGTAGTTTGCGCTATTAAAATATCACTTGCCAGATAAACCCAAATGTATAAACAACAGGCACGGTTGACATGACACAGGGGGCTTCACCCATAACAAAACTAATAACTAAAAACCCTACCCTGGAGTGAATCTGCTCCATGTCACAATGAACACGTCTGCATGGGTGTGTGCTCCCCATTTTTGTCCCCACATCTTGGCACGACCTGACAAATTTGACAAAATCCAACACTTGGAGGGGAATGTGCAGGCACTAGACACCTCCAGTATAACCACCCATACAATGTTGAGATTAAGCAGGACATAACAGTCACTTGGATCTCAAACCTGAATTGGCTCCTGGTCAATCTGTCTGAACCAAGAGACGCCTTTTGGCAGAAAAAACGACCCTTGACTGTTGACCTTCATAATTTGCACCCATGATTCCAACACCTTGAAATTATTTAACAGTGCCCATTTGGAACTAAACTTCTCCTTTGATAAATTATTTTATCAATTTTGATTCTAAGTAAGCAAAATATTATGGTGTTTCCTACTTTCGGTAACAAATAATAGAAGTTTGAATTAGACTAGCTAATTGTGGACTTGGTCCTGGTCACATGAAATCCCTGTGAACCAGGAGTCACTTTGGGTAAAACGTTTTTTCTTGGCTGAGACATCTTTATTCCCACCCTTGCATCCATAGGGGATTAATATGAATATTTTCTTTAAAAACAATGAAATTTTCTTACTACTTTGGTTCTTGGTAGCTTTCTCCAAGAGGTCATCACATTCCTGTAAGTCTTTCTCCACATCCTCTGATCTGTGTTGTACCCTCTCAAGGTACTGCTTTACACTATCTGGTATATCAACATCATCATCTTCATCTGTTTCCGTTGGAACTTCATCTGGGTTCTAAAGATTTAAGAAGAGTAAAGATAATTTTTTTTTGTGTGTGTGCGTCTTGCATTGTCTTGTGCCTGGCTACGATCAGCTTGTAACTGGTGAGAATTGTTTGGTTCTGTTAATGTGCCCGTCAATAATGTCCCAACTTACGCACATGTAAATTAGCTTATATTCACAACAAAAGCACGAGTCAGTAACACAATACACAAAGCACGGTTCGCGTAGGTGTTGCGCCCAGCTGTGTGTACGCCATTCTGTATCAATCCACAATGTTATGAATCCTGACTATTATGAGCTGATCATAGTATAGACCCATCTACATGGAATGTATACAATGAAAAATAACATACCGTATTGTTCCCTATAAATGCCCTGCCTTAATAAAATCAATCTGGCCCTTGGCCAGGTGGCCGAGGACTTGCATGCAGTACCATTTATGGGGGATTGTCCCGGGTATCACCCTTATTCCTAAAAATAGTTTTTTATGCTGAAATACCATTATTCAATTCCGGAAATGTGCCAACAAAATGACATTTATGAAATTTTATGGCTACATTTCCGTAATTTCTATAACATCCCTGATATTAGTAACAAATCAAATGTTTGCCCCACACTCCTTCGCCACTATATTGCCCCGGGTCAGGAGCTCTGTAAGAACGGTAGTAATGCTCATGACTTATACCTGATAATCCTTGTCTTCTTGATCATTATCATCCTCTGGTGTCAGAGCATCAAGTTGTCTTTGTATCTCAGCTTCAATCCAGGCCTCATCTTCCGGGCTGTCAGTCTCTGTGGAATTCATTGTGATGTCTATGGGAGAATATTAGAGTACAATCATCCAAAGTACATAAAATATGACAGAACTAAGGGCTGTGCAATAATTACGAGCCCCCATGTAGGGGGGAAAAATTTCCAAATAGCCCACCAAAAATTTATTGCCCCCCTCTCGGCCCACCTAAAATCACTTTCCCCTCCCCTCGGCCTGCCAAAAAATCTTTGCACGTATGCCAAATTTTGGGATCCCAATTTGCAAACCTTAAATGGTCTAGATACATGTTGCGAGTGCAGCGAGCAGGAAAATGTGCATATTTAAGCGTTTCCGTACCGTTTTCCTAAGCCTTTTTAGAGCGTTTTATTTCACATGCATCCCATGAATGTGTGCCAATAATCGCTTGCCCCCCCTCTCGGTTTGCCAAAATTGCTTACCCCTCCCCTTTCGGTTTGCCAAAAATTGCTTACCCCCCCTTGGCTCACCAACAATTTCTTGCCCCCCCAATTTTACCCTCTCACCAGGGCTCATAATTATTGCACAGCCCCATACCAAATTACAGTGTGTACAATAAGGCCAAAAAACAAAATTGTTTGTTTGTCCATAGAGGCTTATGAAAAAGTTGGGTCGGTAGGTCGGATTTAAAAAAATTTTTTTTAATTTGAAGACTGGTAAATAAGTCAAAACACACAGCACTTTACTGGTTTAACTCTTGAGATGGTTCTGCATGTTATACTGTTCATTTTCTTTACATCTTCTTTCTTTAAATTTATACTAACCACTGTTTTATACGATGTCCCATCGATGCAAAAAAAAATTTTAAAAAATAAATAAATAAATAAAAAAAATTCCACAAAAAAAAATATAAAAAATAAATAAATAAATAAAAAAAAAAATTAAAAATTTTTTAAAAAAGACACGGTCGGGACCAGGGTACACGGTCGGTCGGACGTGGACAAACAAACAATTTTTTGGGGGGGCCTAAGGCCCTTACGAGGTTATTGTTAGTTTCTTGTCACCCGCATCACTATTTTTATGCCACATCAGAAAGTCATTTGGCAGAAATAAAGGGTGTCCCTGAATGATCTGTGCAAGTTTGATTTTGCACAGTATTACAACCGCAGGAGTAACATAACATGCATGGGCGCTAGTAGTAAATTTCAATTTTCTATGCTTTACCTCACTTGTTCGGCTCAAAATTAAAAGGGGACATATTTGACAGTAAAAGCTCAAAATAAATACTAATCTATTTTTACAGAAATGTTATAATATGGCTTTTTAAGTACTCGTACTGTCATGAGACATGATGTAGGTATGCCAGGCAAACCTTAGTTAACACATTTGCGAGTCAGCAAAATTCGCCTAGACCGGGGACCAAACACAATACATATTTACATAGAAATTTCAATTTTTTTTCAAGAACAGGTCGGTCAAGGAAACCTACATAAATATGTTTTCTATACTTCACTTGACCCAAATATATTATTTTTTATGGTGATGAGACACTCATACATGGAAATTTAGAGGGATTTTGATGGCAGTTCCATTAAAAAAAGCTGCTACCATCATGAGACTAAGATCTAGAAACACCCCGTAATGCTTTTTTGGGGAATTTTGCTAGCAGAATCTTTTTGATGAAGATTTTTGAAAAGATGTAACTTTGCCACGGAAAGTGCTATGACAAAAAGGTTTTCAGTTTTGGCTTTCTTTACTCAAGGGCTTTAATTTGATATATAAAATGACAGTGGCGGATCCAGAGCAGTCAGGGGGAGGCCCAATTTGTGGAAAAAAATGTCGCGGCCATCCCGGAGCGCTTGCGCGACGTAGGGGGGTGTCTGAGGGGGGATGTGCCCACGTCCGAAGTTAGAAACTTTTGGAAAATGTAGACCCATTTGAAGCCATTTGGTGGACCATTTTGTCACTATTATAATTTTAGTTTTAAAAAGCCTAAAATTTGAGAAAAACAGCCCAATTGAAGCCATTTGTGGACAAGTTTTGACTTTTATTGTGTGAATTATTGCTTTATAATTATGTACCAATAAAGTTGTGCACGCAGGGGGTGTCTGATGTTCCCCCTCAGAAGTGAGAAAATTTTGTAAAATGAAGGCCTAATTGAAGCCATTTGGTGGACTATTTTTGCACTATTTATTGTGTAAAATTTTATGTTTGAAAAGGCCGAAAATTTGTGAAATGACGGCCCAATTGAAGTCATTCGTGGACAAGTTTTGACCTTTATAAATTACCCGATATTGCTTTAGATGTAAACATAAAGTTGCGCACGCAGGGGGGTGACTGAGGGGGGATATGCCCCCCTCGGAAGTGAGAAACGTTTGCAAAATGAAGACCTAATTGAAGCCATTTGGACCATTTTACACTATCATTGCTTTTTAAAACAAAAAAGGGCCCGAACTCGATTTGTAAAATTTTAAATGTAACACTGACACTTTATAGGCCTAAGACTTGAGATTCGCAATTAAAGCATGCATGGTGTTGAATTGAAGTCGGCTCAGAGTCCATTTTAATAGGCCTACTGACTTTGGTGACAAAATGTGACGGGCTCTACATATCGGTGGGCCCGCCGTAATTTTCACATGCTTAGGCAGAGGACCCTCCTTCAAGCAAAATAATCACCGACCTATAATATAGACTGACCCGACTGCGATTTAGGCATGGGCCTACTGTACTGCACGTGCAATTTAACCTTTTCCTTCTCCTTTCTCTTCTTTTTTTCTCCTTTTTCCTCTTTCTCTCCTTTTCTCTCCTTTCCTCTTTTTTTTTTTTTTTTGGGGGAGGAGGGGCCCGGCCCACCGCCCCCCCTGAATCAGACCTGTAAAATGAGTCAGTCATCATGTATGTATGCCAGGTAAATTTAAATTTGCCATCAAACTGCATCATTTTATATATCAAATTAAAGCCCTTGAGTAAAGAAAGCCAACACTGAAAAACTTTTTCGTCATAGCACTTTCCGTAACAAAGTTACATCTAGTCAAAGATTGACTTTCATCAAAAGATTCAGCTAATTAATTCCCAAAAAAAGCATTTCGGGGGTGTTTCTAGATCTTAAGCTTAAGTAGTTTCATACTACCCTGCCGCTTGCCGTTTAGCGGCGTGGTGCATGCGCATTGCAGACAAACAGACACAATCAAGGCTTGTCATTGGTTGAAACACCATGCCGCTTGCCGCAGCGGGAAGCGGCAGTAAAGTCTGACTGGGGCAATAGTCTCATGACGATAGCAGCTTTTTTTTAATGGAACTGCTATCAAAATCCCTCTGAAATTCCATGTGCGAGTCTCTCATCACCAAAAAAAATCATATATTTGGGTCAAGTGAAGTATAGGTGACCCCGGAGTGACGTCACAAGCCGTTGACCTCCGTTGACAACAAATCCGATTCAGAAGTCAAATTTATAGTTTTCTGTGGTTTGTCCCTTTTCAAATCGGCCAAAATACTACCACTTCTAAAACTTCTCGACATGGGGCCTCCAGCCAACAACAAAAATAAAGACTCTCCTCTACATGTTCATGTGTTCAGCTTCACATAAAATGCAATTTTCGCCAAGTATAAAACCTTTATTTTACCTAAATCGGCCGAGAAATTTGCTCGATTCAAGGTCAAAACAGAACGTAAACAACCGAATGAGCTCTGCTACAAGTCTTCAAGTAGTCGCTCAGCTGCACGATCTATTGTGGGTTGAAAAGCGTAAGTGTAGCTGCCTATAGCGTCATGTAAAATAAGTACCCGGATGACCGGGGTGACCTATAGACAACATATTTATGTAGGTTTCCTTGCTTGAGCAAGCGGTTCTTTTAAATTTCAATGTAAATTTGTATTGCCGGTTTAGGCCATATTTGCTGACTGTGTTAACTGACGTTTCCCTCTCATACCTACTGACTATTAGACTAATTCAGAGGCCGGTCGACTGCATATCCGTCTTTACACGCTTTTCAATACGGAATAAATGCTAACCTCTCGTGACATCATCCAAGCAGCAAAGTTCATTTCCCATTGAAAAGCGTGTAAAGACGGATACGCAGTTTACCGTTCTGTCAGTAGTAAGCTTACTCACTCGATAATTAGTATACATGCGTTCCAATAGATTTTCCCAATCATCTACAGGTAACAGACGTATGGTTATTAATATTAAATATGTTGTAATTTTTGTCAAAACCCCAAGTGGTAGAGATATTTCGCGATATTTTAACACTAAAAATTCCGTATCAGTCAACTTCGGTTTCCAATGTAAACCATTTCAGGTGTTTCTAGATTTTTAAAAATGAAATTATTAAAATACTAAAATAGTAAAAAATAATACAAGTAAAATGGCTCTGAATACATGGTTTTAATTTCAGTTTTATTTAGGATACTAATTAATCAAACGTGTGTCACAGTCACCTAATAACCTCGATAATAATTGAATAATTGATCAATTTATATTATTTTTCAATTTTAAACACTAATTTATAGAGGGCGCTCAACCATTTTAGTTTTCGTCAGGGGTGGTCGGATCTGAGCCCGTTACGGTGTTCTATGGGTAACAGGTCGATTCGGACCCAAACCAATTCGCCACTACTGTCTGTTCAATTAGCTTAGATTCTTGAATTTTTAAGATATTTGAAAAAATAAAAAATTGTGGTCAAAGTCATCAAAGAAAAGTGTTAGCACAGCCTTAGACCTAACGTGATTTATACATGATGCAGTCATGTCTACAGTAGAATTCACCCATGATGCAGTCATGTCTACAGTAGAATTCATCTCGACCTTTGCAGGACTTAACCCCATTACTAGCTATTAAACCAAGATAACACTCATTGAAACAGCTCAACTGATTAAATCGGATCTTCTCTGGTTGTGCACATGTCTGTTTTCATGTGCGATATCGCAATAAAGCTGGTATTATAGCTTCAGTTGGGTAACCGATTATAAAGGAAACGAAAGGAAACAAAAGTGTTAGCACAGCAAGGAAACGAAAGGAAACAAAAGTGTTAGCACAGCCTTAGACCTAACGTGATTTATTATACATGATGCAGTCATGTCTACAGTAGAATTCACCCTCGTTTAGTTGCTGAACAGGCGTTAACGAGTATTTTCGTAGAAGTATTTTCGTAGATGATGCAGTCATGTCTACAGTAGAATTCATCTCGACCTTTGCAGGACTTAACCCCATTAAAAGCTATTAAACCAAGATAACACTCATTGAAACAGCTCAACTGATTAAATCGGATCTTCTCTGGTTGTGCATATGTGTCTGTTTTCATGTGCGATATCGCAATAAAGCTGGTATTATAGCTTCAGTTGGGTAACCGATTATAAAGGAAATGAAAGGAAACAATGGTATGTGTACCTTTGTTCACGAAATGAGACAATGGGCTGCTTTTTGTAAACCAGCATTCTTGAAAATGAGCAACATAATGATTGTTGACTTAACACGGTTTGGAAATAATGTCTTCATATTTTTGGTGTTATCTGTCGTTTACATATCCTTCCTAAAACACAAAAGTGCGACCCTCTCCAAACACCTAAATTAGCTAAAAATTTAGGACATGTTACAAAACTATATTGTCTAGAATTTTAGAAGAGTACTTTTAATATTGGCCGGTTATTTTTCACACAGCGACGTTAACTAGGCAATGTACTATTACCTATAACATTAACACCAAAGTACGAATATTTCCAAACATCTAAATTAGCTAAAATTTAGGACATGTTAAAAACTATATTTTCTAGAACTTTAGAAGAGTACTTTTAATATTGGCCGGTTATTTTTCACACAGCGACGTTAACTAGTCATATCCCCATACTTTTAACGTAGGGCTATTTGTAGAGGTCACGCGTCAATGGGAAAGAGCACTGTGTATTGTGTATAGGAAAACGGACAGTAACTGCAGTATGCACGACCTTTGCAGGACTTAAACCCCATTAAAAGCTATTAAACCAAGATAACACTCATTGAAAACAGCTCAACTATGTTAAATCAGATCTTCTCTGGTTAAATCCACACTACACATGTTTCTGTTTTACCTGTGCAATGAGCAATGAGCTGGTATTATAGTTTCAGTTGGATGAACGATTATAAAGCAAACGCAAGGTAACAATACTGTGTAGGCCTTTGTTTACGAAATGAGACAATAGTCTGCATATTGTTAACCAGCATTCTTGAAAATGAGAAACATAACGGTTGCAGACTTAATACGGTTTGGAAATAATTTCTTCATATTTTTTGGTGTTATCTGTCGTTTACATATCCTTCCTAAAACACCAAAATGCGAATATTTCCAAACACCTAAATTAGCTAAAAATTTAGGACATGTTACAAAGCTATATTTTCTAGAATTTCAGAAGAGTACTTTTAATATTGGCCGGTTATTTTTCACACAGCGACGTTAACTAGGCAATGTGCTATTACCTATAACATACACTAAAACACCAAAGTGCGAATATTTCCAAACATCTAAATTAGCTAAAAATTTAGGACATGTTAAAAACTATATTTTCTAGAACTTTAGAAGAGTACTTTTAATATTGGCCGGTTATTTTTCACACAGCGACGCTAACTAGTCATATCCCCATACTTTTAACGTAGGGCTATTTGTAGAGGTCACGCGTCAATGGGTAAGAGCACTGTGTATTGTGTATACACAGTACATAGTTTACATATTTTATTTATTTCCATCATATCAAAATACATGCAAGCAAATTTAACAAAACGGCAAAATAGAATTTAAAAAAGATGGCGGAGATGTAACAAAAGGCAAAAGCCTGAATTGAGCGTTACACCACCTTAAAAGAAATATTAGGTTAATTAATATAATACTAGAATTACAGAAATTAAGAATTACACTCAAATACAGATACATACATTTACACACACACACACAAACACAAACAGATGTCTCAAGCAACAAAAGCAAGGTAATGTAGGAAAATAACTCACAAAAATAAATCATTATTTTGATCAATAAGTCAGAATTTGGGATGTGATAAGAAAAAATAGTTTCAACAAATCCTAAACCAATTATATACATGTACTAAATACTGATACATAATTTACAACAAAGATATATTATATGCTTAGCTTTTCTCCATGAGAAAAGACGACAAACGCTTTTAAAAGAATTTAAATTTCGAGCCGCTTTAATATCATGGGGGAACGAGTTCCAAAGTTTCGGTCCCAAAGTTAATACAGATTTAATTTTGTGTATTTCGAGTCTGTAATCAGTCTTGTTTCTCGTATCATATTTGTGAATACTTTCCAATTCTGTAAATAGAAATTATCAAATGATTGAGGAAGTAAACCAGTTTTATACTTATACATAAATATACCCAGTTCTTTGTTGTACAATTCGAAAATATTTAAGGTATTGTAGTTTTCAAACAAAGGCTTTGTATGGCATAGATAAGAGCTATTAGAGATGATTCTTAAGGCCCTTTTTTGAAGTTTAAAAATTTTCACAAGGTACTCTTTGCTGGCATTACCCCATAACAATATTCCATAGGTCATATAAGGCAAAATTAGGGAGCAGTACAATTGATACAATGATTGTTTTGGCAAGAAGTGCTTAACTTTATTTAAGACACCTATATTTCTCGAACACACCTTATAAATTTCATTTATTTGTGATTTCCACGACAAATTCTCATCAATTGTTATACCTAAGAATTTTGCAGTAGAAACACGAGTTAATTTACAACCATCTAAGTGAATATCAGCATTTATTTGAGCGTGTTTTGTTCGATATGCTGTTCCTATAAACATAAGGTTTGTTTTTGATGCATTGAGTGATAATTTATTGCATTTGAACCAATTGCATATACTTCTTTTAACTCACAGTTCATTGTATCATAAAGCACATTTACATCACGATCAGTATGAAATACAGTTGTGTCGTCAGCAAATAAAATAAATGATAATAATTTGGATGTAAAACAAATATCATTCATATAAATTATGAAAAGTAATGGCCCCAGTATTGAACCCTGGGGCACACCACAAATTACATTTTCATTAGATGACACAACATTATTATACGATACATATTGTTTCCTATTAGAGAGATAATTTGAAAACCAATTGTGTGATACGCCACGAAAACCATAGTGATACAGCTTACTGAGTAATATATCGTGGTCTATGGTATCGAAGGCTTTCGATAGATCCATAAAAATACCTAGTGTATACATATCATTATCTATAGCCTCACTTATGTCTTTTACAAAATCCAGAACAGCCATATATGTAGCATGCTTGTTTCGAAAACCATATTGTTTTGTACAGGATGTTATTTTTGGTCAAAAAATCATAACATCTATTGTGCATAATACGTTCCAAAATTTTGGAAAAACACGGTAACACAGAAACAGGCCTGTAATTACCAAATATTTCAGGGTTGTCCTTTTTGTAAATGGGCACAACTTTAGCTATCTTAAAATCGTTTGGAACAACTCCACTACCAAGAGATTGGTTAAAAAGTGTTTTTAGGGGGTAGGAAATTTCATTTGCAATTTGTTTTACAATATCAGATTTTATATTATCATGACCCGGACTCTTTTTGCTTCCAAGTTTACCTATTATTTTAGTTATTTCATCTTCGTCCGTTGGTTTTAAAAAACAAGTAGCGCTGAAATAAGTTTTCTTAAGGTAAGTGTTATAATCGCTTCCAGTATGTTTGATACTAGAAGATAACAAAGGACCTATGTTAGCGAAATACTTGTTAAATTCATTAGCAATTTGTTTTGGATCTGTAATTGTTTTTCCATTTTGTACAAATTTATCAGAAATTGATTTTCGTGAAGACCTTATAATTGAGTTAAGAATTTTCCATGTATTTCTCATATTGTATTTTTCTTTTTTTAATAAGGTACTAAAGTAATTTTGTTTCGCCAATCTAAGTAAACTATTTAGTTTGTTTCTGTACATTTTGTACTTTTGGATATTACCTTCAGTTGGTTTATTTAGTGATTTTTTATACAAAATATTCTTTCTACGAATACACTTCAACAATGAAAATGTTATCCAAGGTGATTTTGGTTTGTTTTTTCTAGTATGTGTTTTCAATTTCTTTTTTGGAAAAGTCTCATCGTACAATTGATTAAACTTATCAAGGAAGGAAGTGTATGATACATTGACATCTTCTGATGAGCAAACAATATCCCAATCAACGCAACTCAATTTGTTTTAAAAACTTGTACATTTTGATCATTTATCTGTCTAACTTCTACATTGGTATGGGTTACATCTTTTTGATATATCGATAGATTTGTTGAGATGAAAATTGGTAAATGATCAGTTAGAATAATACCAGCAATTTGCTTTGTATGGGAGTTAGTAAATATATTGTCAATAAGCGTTGCTGATTTTGAAGTAATTCGGGTTGGTTTAGTAATGCTAGGATACAAAGAGTGACTTGTCATTACACTAATGAAGTCAGAAGTAGGTGTATGGATGTCCTCATTCAACAAATTAATATTAAAGTCACCCATTATATACAGAAGTTTGTTTTCATGTTTAGTAACATTGGCTAATATGTTATCAGCAAATTGATTAAACTCATTTATATCTTGATCTGGCGATCTATATACAATGCCAATAATTACATTTTTGATTTTTTACGCTCTATTTCAATAAACAAGGTTTCAGTATTCATAGGGTGCTTTACCTGGCTCAGATCAGTTCTTACAGTATATTTTAAACCATCTTCAATGTATAGGCCTACACCACCACCTCGTTCATGTCGATTGTTTTGTCGATTTGTGAGTTCCAAATTAAAACCATCTAATTGATAATACTCAAGAAGTTTATCTTTCAACCACGTTTCGACAAGGCCTATAATATTAAAATGAATATTACAACTATGTACGAAGTCTTTGAATTTGTCGAAGTTTTTGTTCATGCTCCTTATATTTGCATTTAACATAGAAAGATTATTACCATTAATTTTCTTGTTTACTTCATCAATATTATCTTCTAAATAGTAATCGGAATTGCTATTACATAGAGTATTGTAAATATCACTTGGTATATCCTTTAATGGATTAAATACAAGATGTTCATATTTTTTCTCTATAAAATCTGTCGATTTCACATCGCTATTTAGTGACATATTATACAATTCTAATAGATATTCTCTTTCATCTACAAAATGATTAAACGGGAGAGCAATTAGATCATTACATTTTATACAGTGCCAATATTTGGTATCTATTTTCTTACTAAATTCCTTGGCAGTCACATCACTACAACATTTGTGGACATATTTTTACAAATAGAACATAGCAATTTCCTTTGATTTTTCTTTACAGTTTTGAGACACACTGCACAGAGACACGACATTTACAAAGTACAACAAGAAAAAAAATATTTAAAACCCACCAAAAGCTTGAAATACAATAAATCAAATGAAACAAAAATTCAATTGACAAAAAAGTCATAAAACCAATGCATGATCACCACAGAGTTCATTGAAAGGAAATAAGAAATACTTGGCCACAAGAGATATAATTATTATTATTTGTTTGTTTTTTTTTGTTGATTTTTTTATTTTTCTTTATTTCGTTTTTTGTTTGTTTTGTGTTCATATTTATTTTTATAATATATTTATTTAAATAATTTTTTTCAGAAGTGCTTTGAAGTTCGTTTTTTTGTGGTTTCTTTATGCACAGTCTATTTCATTGATTTATAGTAAATAATAATATTTCACAACAAATATGTACGTATACGTCATCAATAACAATTAATAACTATGTTAGAAGCGCCAACACTAAATAAAATATCAAAAAAGATAAATAAATTACTCATTTCATATCTGAGGTGACAGAGATTTTTTTTTCATTTCATTTCTTGGAAACAATTTTACTCACTACAGAACAAGGTATTA
This sequence comes from Amphiura filiformis, assembly GCF_039555335.1. Lineage (NCBI taxonomy): Eukaryota > Metazoa > Echinodermata > Ophiuroidea > Amphilepidida > Amphiuridae > Amphiura > Amphiura filiformis. The sequence continues at coordinate 43,469,159 of NC_092640.1, read as the reverse complement.
GTTTTATCCTGAGATAACATTTTTTATACATATTTTACAAGTGTGTGCGCCTCAAACATAATTATATTAGCTATGTTTTAGCTTATCTCAATGATTAAATTCATCAGTACTTGCTTGAGAGAAACAGTTGTTTTTCATTTGTCTATTTATATTTTGTATCAAATAAGCTTTCACTTTCATCCAGGCCTACTTCACCTCCTGGTTCTGGACTTCTCTGACAGAATGGTGCCAGTTTTCCTTGATGGTATCGCCACATACCACCGGTGAAGCGTAGTTTGACACCTCTCTTGTACAACTCCTGCACATCTTGAGACCATCTTTGCTTTTCTTCCAAGTCTATTTTTGTCAGATCTTCGGCAACTCTAAAGGATTCACCCTTCAATGCCTGTCTCCAACTCTGTAGAATGATTACTTTGTCTCTAAAATGTAAAAGTTTGATCAGAATGTGTCGGGGACGGGGGGCCCCCGGGCTTTTCACGCTTGGTAGACTCCGTGGTAGACTTATCAATACCGGGTGATTGTTCGGTTGATTGTAATGGTGGTGATGCCACTTCGTTGGTCAACGGGGTGACCATGCTAGCCACGGCGCTCGCACTGGCTGTAGAAACCGGCGTAGCCATGGTAGACTGGCTAGCGTTTAAAGTTCCCTCCTTGTCGTTGAGTTTCTTGCTTTGATTTCTCCTCTGTCTGGTATCCATTTAGCTAGAAAATTCACTAAAATGTTCCTCAGGCAATCAGAAATTAGAATATGAAACAGTTTAATAAGGTGGCACGACATTGATCATATTAAAATAAAATTGACTCAGTGATGATCAGCACCTGACGTACACACTATCGAGACGCCATTTTCAATCCAGTAACTAGGCAATTACCCATATTTTATCATACACTATTTGTAGAGGTTACGCGTCAATGGTAAGAGCACTGTGTATTGTGTATAGGAAAACGGATCAAGTGGATTTGTAAAGCACAATTTACCAATAATTCATTGACGAATTATCTTCATGATTTTTGAATGCATGACGTGCCGAAATTACGAAATCAATTCATCAATGCGCTATCTACTGCTGATAGCAAGTAGTTCGTCAATGCGCTATCTACTGCTGATAACAAGTAGTTCATCAATGCTCTATCTACTGCTGATAGCAAGTACTTCAAATATCACTCATATATTGAGATAAAGCTGATACACACGAGAAATGGTGTGCATTCTTTAAGGCTTGATACAGGGTGTCACTTCCACCCCATGTGCGTGCATGATTCTTCTCGGGATTGGGGAAACGTGTTGATAAGAACAGCAAGACATATGGAAATATAAAAACGATCATGCGATTTTTGCCTTCTGTGTTCTTTGCTTTAAAAAAAATCCATTTTTGAACAAATGCGGAAGAATTACGGAAATGCGGAAGTTTACCTGACTAAAACTGGAAAAATATGGCTCTACCCATTTTATTTAAGTTTTATTAGAATTCATTCCAATTTTATTTTATTTTATTTTATTTTGTATTGTAATGTTTTGTTTGATTTTATTTTATATTGTATTACTATTATTTTATCTTATTTGATATAATTATTTTGTTTAATTTAAATAAATTAAATTAAATTTTGTTTAACTTGCTTTTATGTTTATTTATTTGCATTTGATTGAGTCAAGCAGTCACCACGTTGTCAAGTGTCCGGGTCAAGTAGGTAGGTCAAGTGTAATCTATTATTTTGGCAGGTTTTCGTTTTAGCTAGTATAATTACAGGTTTGCGTTGAGAAAAGGGGGTGTAAATTTCAAATGGAGTTATCCAATCAGGTAACCCCATTGAAATTCACCCTCCCTGCGTGGAAGATTAAGATCAAGTCTTCCTAGGGGGTGTATGGATTTCAACTGGAATAGTCCTTTGAGCATGCGCAGATGTGATAACGTCAAGTGCCCAATTTAGGCCAAGTGGCGCGAAATTGAATGACAATAGAATCAAGCTGTGATGCAGTCCAAGCTCAGTTGCTCCGAATTGTCGTCTTAAATTTCTTCAATTTCCTTTGCAAATTCCGTCAAATAAGTAAGTAAGTAATTTGGGTTATTTGTCATTGTAGGCCTAATGCCTATGCTTTCAATTTTGTTCACATATATGCACATCAGTATTATTAAACTCGTAATGATTCCAATAAACTGGCAGTCAAATATAAACCTGTAATTTTAGACAGGGATCTCGGTTTAGGTGGTATGTCTATGGTCGGAGGGCCATCATGCGCGTTTTCCGTTAAAGGTCAAATTATTAACGGACGCGACCTTGGCAAAAATGACCGTCGCACTCTTGGGTATGCTTTTTTACTTTTCCCGCGGAAAATTTCGATTTGAAATGTATCGTATTATGTGTAGCCCACAGAGGAGTAAGATAGACAGAGCGCGTACCACCAGTCAAAGTCCCCGTGTATTGTATGGTACCAGTTCTCAGTCGCATATTCATGAGGGCCGATTGTTCGATCGTGCTGTGTCAAACAATCACGCCAGCGCTGCGTGCCTTCGCGTATACGCGATAGAGCGTTGCGTGGTTTCGCGATTACGCGATAGACCATGAAAATACGCGGTAATTGCGTAGCAGTCTTGCCTGTCGCATTTCATGGAACAATCGGCCCTCATTATCGGATGAGGCGGAGACTTTGACTGGTGGTACGCGCTCTGTCTATCTTACTCCTCTGTGGTGTAGCCAATCATCTTGGGCAATTAACAAATAAGTTTTATTAGAAAATATCTTCACAATTCTCTACTTGATTTCCATTTTGTCTACTTTAGTCGTTAGAATTCGTGATTTTTGCGTTTGCTTTACCTTCAAATTTATTTTCGTTGCTAAGGACTTCTAACCCGGATATTTTCTGTCTTAACGCTTTAATCATTCTAATTTAGCCAGACAAGTAATTTCAACCTTTATCTATCGATTAGTCTTTGTCCCAAATTTTGAACTTAAAATTCTAAATTGTTATAATAGTTTAAATTGGTTACCCAGATTAGGCCCATCGACGAAAATTAAGTAAACAACTTCATAACAATACCGCGTGACTTGACACCATGAACGAGTACACGCGCGTGACTTTGTTGCGCCCAAGCGAGCCATTCATCTGCGTTCAGTGAAATACGCGCGCGCAGTTTAACACTGCTCGCATGAACCTTCTCAATGCTGTTGTCGCATGGCCTACTGTTTACTGGTATTTTTCCGTCTTGTAAAATACCCTTTTCATCCCGGCAGGTTTTTGTCTTAACCAACCAAAAATCTTGATTTTTTAATATGAGGATAATAAGCCATGTTTCTAATCATATGCAAATTCCTGATTTATGAACTCGCACCATTTTTAAAATAACGCAGTTTTTCTTACTCTTTTATCTCAATTCATGACAAAAATTTGTTTTTATGTGCCCATATCATATTCCTTGCAAAGTTACGGTATTTTTTGTGAACATATATGGAATGTTGAAAGCCTTTCTTGTAGTTATATATAAAATATATAGCTATTAGGAGTTGTAGAGAGAAATTTGGAAGCTTTTAAAACAGCAACCCAAACCAAGCAAATTTAAATTTTCGTTGTGTGCGTATTCATAGCGTACAGTTTAATAATAGCGCGTCAAAGTTGAATGGCCCTCCAACTGTTTAGTAGTAGTTTTGAACATGAACACTCTATCTTCTGTGATTTGTGCTTGGTAAAAAATTTTAGCTGCAAAAACTAGATGTTATATTTAAATTTGTGATGTCGTGCGATATAGGCCTATAATAATCAATAACATTTCTGACCCAGGGTGATGAAATCCACACGCGTTGATGAGAGATTCAACATAATTTTGTGGAAAGAACTTGCAAATCTGTAATTTCAATTTTGATATAATAATAACAGATTTAACACCCTCTGTAATAAACAAAACACTAACAAAATTAAGGTGACTCTCATTTTCTTTGGAAGAGGGGTCCCGCTGAAATTAATGTCAGTGGTCAGACTCAAAGGAGAATTTCGTGATCCTAGCATCCTAAATGAAAATATTTTTAAAAGTTTATTTGAAAAAGGAAGCTTCAGGACCCACACATTTCAGTGTTTATAACCGCTCTATTTCAGCATATCAACATTATGACCCTCGTATTATTAGGGTCCCCTTTCCAAAGAAATTGACAGTAAATTGCAAGTTATTTATCCTACCATACCTATGTATAGCCTAACACCTATTAATGTACATTGCAACACAATGTAACTCAACCTAGCCCGATCTTGCCTAGTGACCCAGCAACCAACGTCGGGACACATGGTATAAAGGAAAGGGTGTAAAACATTTTAAAACATTTTAATAAAATTAAAAAATAATTGTGAAAACTTGCTGCAAAACATTCTGATATAGTGTTTACAAAATATTTAAAAATTTGTCAAGTTGCCAAAAATATTTTACAATGATTTTTTCATATAAAACGTTTTTAACACATTTTCATGACATTTATATAACCCGACGTATAAATGCTATTAAAACGTTTTGAACAAAACCAAAACACGTTTATAACGTTTTAAAAACATTTTTGTGTTTACTGCATGGGAACCCCTTATCCCATATCATAACTTATTTAAACGTAGGCCTACCTAGCACACATAACTAAATCTTACCTAACATAACCCTATATCACAACACAACCTAACCTAACCTAACCATATAACCTAACCTATAATATACCTAACATAACCCTAGCACAACACAACCTAACCTAACCATATAACCTAACCTATAATATAGGCCTACCTAACATAACCATAATCCTAACCCAGCACACTGACAAATAGGCTAGGTCTCTAAAATTCGGTTGAAATTATAATTGATTTTATTATATAAACGCGTTTTATGCCAGAAATATTGATGGATTGTATGGGCCGTTTATCACTACAAAAACACTAAGATTTCAGAGAAGCCCAATATGCCTACATTTCTGCACGATCACTATATATACTGCGCCAATAAAGTATCCTTACACTTGGAAAAATAATCACAATTTCAAAACTAAACAATATTGGGGTAAGTTTGATTTTTTAATAGATGCACTATCTAATCCTGCACATTATGACACCACATTGAATCTAATGTGACTTCAAGAAGTAAAGTTACAAGCAATTGAATAGACGAAGGTCCAATTTTAAAAGTAACAAACTGGCCTTTATATAAAAAGGAGCAAAAAGATTCCAACAAGCCGCAAGAAAGAGAAAACACAGTTTCTTCAATGAAGCGTTATTTAAAGCAGTTTTTATTTCAGTTTTTACTTCTCTGTACATTTCATTCATTTTATTTTTCAGTTCTTTTGTTTCAGTTTTCTTTTGTTTTAAGTTAAAGTCAAACCGCATAAATCAGCCATTCACCACTCTCAAACCAGATGTATAGTCTGTGGAGTTTTGAATAGGCCAGTTTGCCACTTTTAAAACTGGACCTTCGTCCAATCAAATTCTTGTAACTTTGCTTCTTGAAGTCACATTGGATTCAATGTGGTGTTATAATGTGCAGGATTATATAGTGCATCTATTAAAAAACAAATTTACCCCAATATTGTTCAGTTCGGAAGTTGTGATTATTTTTCTAAGTGTATAAGGATACTTTATTGGCGCAGTATACATATTTTTATTTATCGCAAACTAACTTGGCGGTGCTACATGCACCGAATCGATAAAGAGCTTCAGTAACTTGAAATGAATTTCAACCTGCTTATTAAATACGTCTTAAAAGATTATAAATTTCAAATGGTTTGATTTATTATCACTTAGATGTGATGAACATCAAATTCGGAATCCGCGTGGCTTCTACATTGTAAAATAGTTGAATGGAAAAGTTAACATAATGTAGATGTACGCTAATGTAAACGTAAAATTACTCAAATGGGGGCCTTCATTTTTCTCAAAATTACGATTTTAATACGATTGCAATGTACATTTACATACTAAAATGAAATTCCCTGTAACATGGAAGCCTAGCATGTGACAAAATCCAACATTTTGATTCAAATTCCAGGATCCCGTGGTAAAAACAGCCAACCGCTCTAATGCCCTTAAATGATACAAGAGTTCTTTCATTTTACCTTATTTATTATTTCGGCACAAAAAGCAATGATGTAATTTTGGCATTTTGTAAAACAAAATCGAATAAACAGAAATCTTATGATACATTATTGCTTTAAATATTATGCTCGACAACCCCAATTGGGTATAGGATATTAATACTGGTGCATTCGTGTCTTTTTGAAGTACATTTGTTTTGTAATTTGTTTAAAATCTTAAATGTTTCACTATTATATGCCGTAGAAATCCGAGTATATTAATTAGCTTATATTTGAATCATTAGGGCTCATGATTGGCTATATACTTTGCTTAGAGAGATACAGGCAGTATTTTGATATTCAGCGATTAAAACAATGCAGATATCACACCACCAAATAAATCCCCATAGAGATATGTACTAAATTTGCGTCAAGAAAACTTCATTTTTTCTTCGCAAGAGCGACTCAGTTCTTAGTGACAGCTATGATGGTTGATATACTGGGAAAAATATAGGTTAACCATCATTATTTTTTACGACTGGCCCTTGAAGTCTATGATGTCTGGGAATTATCTATAATTTACCTGCAAAATCATGCCAGTGTTTCTGTATAGAAAAGACTGCTTAAAATCATTTAAAAAAATGCTCGATCTCTCCCATCTGTGATACACTTGCAGAATTTGATATTACTAATCATGACCAATCCCAATTTAGCCCAAGTTATGCAAATTTCTGCTCATTTTAATGCCATCCATGGGTTTTTCTGAGAAATGCATTCAGGGCGCACAACCGTATAATACTATTTGGTGTGAAATCTGAATACCAATTCCATGCATATAACCATCTATCTATTATTTTATTTTCCATTTTCCGGTGACGAGTTTGCATTTAAGCCGTACGGAGACTCTTTCAGCTTTGGAGTTGTAGACCCGAAACATTATTGCCGAAATTCCCGCCGAAATCAAGTGCATCAGGTGTGCTAGCCACGTAGCAAGTGGGACAAATAAAAACAAGACCTAGAATGCGGAGAAGGGGAAGACGTTATATGTTATATTCTTAAAGTGTATGTAACTGGGAGGAAAAGCCGACGATCAATTGAAAATTTTGACCTTTCATATTGAAGAATATCTTCAATACGAAAGGTCAAAATTTTCAATTGATCGTCAGCTTTTCATCCCACCTACATACACTTAAGTATAAATTTCAGCACAGACAACAGTTGTGGAGTTACAGTAAAAAAATTTCAGTGCAGTAGTTGTAGTCCTTGCCCCTATAATATACATATCTTACTTGTCACCCATACGTTATAATTTTTGAGAAAAATGCAAAATATGCACACAATTTTCCGGTCATTTAAAGCAGTTCCAAATCTGATTTTATTTTGACCATTATGTATAATGTTTACATGTCCCAACTTACACATAATTAGAATCAACCAACATTTCTGGACAACATAGCAATTCTGAATTAATGTCTTAATTATAATAGCGTTTAACACGGAATATCTGATAGAAGCAGACAGACCGAGGAAAACGAGGGTAGGCAGATTTCTTTCATGCTTTAATGGTTGTGCACACTGGTGACATTAAAAAAATCTCACGACCCCTCTAGTACGAGATACAAGACCCCCCTAAAATGACCCCCTGCCTCCCCTTTCCAACAACAAAAAAGCTAGAAAATGGGTATTTTCAAGATGATCAAATATATAGAAAACCATTCACAATCAAAAATATACTCTGCAGATATTAAGTTGACATATTAATCTTAACGGATATGAAAGAAAAAGTAAAAAATCTAATTGGGTCGTTCCATTTTTCAGGAGGGGTGTTTTCATATTTGTCACTTTTTGAGAAAAAGTGAAAAATGCGTTTTTTACCCACTTTTTGACGCAAAAAATAAAAACCTTCATACCTTTTAATTTTTTTAATTTTCACATGTAAACTAGTTTCATGCAAGACTAAATAAATAAATAAATAAAAATCATGGAGACTATTTTAGTTTATGAGATAGAAGCCCCGGAAGTGAACTACTTTTTTCCATATTTTAGAATGCAGATGTTGTAAAGATATTGAGTTAAATTGGTTTATTGAAGTCTTGATTGTGTATTTTTAATAAAAAGAAATTGTTTCTCCTTTATAATGTCTAAGATGACAATCAAATGTATTTTGAAGCCCCGGCTATTCCATTATAATACAGAGGTATCACTCTAGAACATCTTCAAGTTTGCTTATAATGGGCCAATGACATCTAAAAAGGTAGAAAATGAGTATTTTAACGATGATCAAAGAGATAGAAAACCATTCACAGTAAAAAAATATACTCTGTAGGTATTAGGTTGACATAATTATTACCCTTGACAGATATGAAAGAAAACCTAAGAAAATCTAATTGGTTTGTTCCATTTTTAGGAGGGGTGAAAAAAAAAGTGAAAAATGCGTTTTTACCCACCTTCATATCTTTTAACTTCTTTTATTTTCACAGGTAAATTAGCTTTATTCCAGACTAATTAAATCAAAAAAATAAAAATCATGGAGAGTATTTCAGTTTATCGGATACAAGCCCCGGGCCGAAAGTGGACTATTTTTTTCCTAATGCTATATAATGCAAATGTTGTAAATATATTGAATTTAATTGGTTTAAATAAAAAATAATTTGTTTCTCCTTTATATTGTCTAATATGACAATCAAAGGTATTTTGATGTGTGGGTTAATCCATTCCATTATAATACAGAGGTGTCACTCAAGAAAGTTAGTATGATGGTCAAATAACATCATGTAGAAAATTGGTATTTTCACGATGAACAAAGATAATACCCTTCTCAAACAAAAATATTATCTGCATGTGTTAAGTTAAATTACTCTTTAGAAATGTAAGAGAAAAAGTAAAAAAAATGATTGGTTTGTTCCATTTCGGGGAGGGTGTTTTCCTACTTTTCACCTTTTGAGAAAAAGTGGATAATGTAATTTGTTACCCATATTTTGATGCAAAAATAAAAACTTCCATATATTTTTATTTTTTAATTTCACAGGTAAACTAGTTTAACGGCTCGGATAGCGACGTTTTCAAATATTTCTTAGTGGGACTTGAGAGCACATGAGCCTTCTGATATTAAATAATTTAGATTTTTTTAAATTTGTGATAGATATTTTTCAAATACACCAATTGATCGTTGGCTTTTCATCCCAGCTACATAGGCCTACACACTACACTGCTAAAATGCAGATGTTTTTAAGATATGGGCTTTTAATATGGGGGTGCTATCCTCAACAAATGATGCCCCCAAGTCAGAACTCTTTTCACAGTTGCCTCCCCCTAAAACTGGCACCACCAGTGTTTTTGTCTCCTTTATAATCAGTTTTTGACATCTGAGTTATTCCACTTTTATAGATGGGTGTCATCCTATAAACTAAAATGGAGAAAATTTACACGACGAAGGAAATATTTTGAAAAAAAGCTAAAAGCAGTGCATCTGAATTCAAAATCAGTCATAATACTTAGTCACAGTCACAAGTTGCAAATGGTAAATTTTAGGCGAGTGATCATTCTCGCTCGCCAAAGCTTTTCCACTCACCATAGATACAAGTCAATGTGAATGTAGATACCTTTACATACTTCCATTAAGTATTACAGCTTCAAATCTATAGGCCTATAGCTTATATAGGCCTACTTGAGATTTGGACATAGAATAATGGACATCAAAAGACATTTTTGAGCCTTTTGATGCTTATTGTTAGAATCATCTTTAACCTTTCTCACGGATGGAATACCGTATGAGAACTTTACTGGCTTGCGGCAATTGGTAATGCAAAGAAGTTGTCATTTCTTAGTGCGGAATGTAATTCCGCATAATATAAACAGCTATAAGCATTGTGGCTTATGGAGTTCTTGCAAGGTATCCAGATTGTGTTTTGATTGAACTTTGGTCAGCATTACAATTTCAAAACTGAACAATATTGGGGTAAATTTGTTTTTTAATATATGCACTATCTAATCCTGCACATTATGACACCACATTGAATCCAATGTGACTTCAAGAAGCAAAGTTATTTGATTAGATGAAGGTCCCGTTTTAAAAGTGACAAACTGGCCTATTCAAAACTCCATACACTAGACATCTGGTTTGAGAGTGGTGAATGGCTAATTTATGCGTTTGGCTTTAATTTAAAACAAAAGGAACAAAAGAAAACTTAAACAAAAGAACTGACAAATAAAATGAAAGTTATGAAAACTACAGAGAAGTAAAAACTGAAATAAAAACCTGCTTTAAATAACGCTTCATTGAAGAAACTTTGAAATCTCTTTGTTGCGCTTGTTGGAATCTTTTTGCGCCTTGTATAGGCCAGTTTGTCACTTTTAAAACTGGACCTTCGTCTATTCAATTGCTTGTAACTTTACTTCTTGAAGTCACATTGGATTCAATGTGATGTCATAATGTGCAGGATTAGTTAGTGCATCTATTACAAAAACAAATTTACCCCAGTATTGTTCAGTTTTGAAATTGTGATTATTTTTCTAAGTGTAAAAGGATACTTTATTGGCGCAGTATATAAAAAAATCTGGAAAATTATGCAAATTGTATAAAAAGCGTGCTAATTACAACAAGAATCTTATTATTTTCTTTGTTTACGAACCCGTTGCATGACGTTTTTTACGCATTTCATTTTTTCAGCAAATATCGAATTTTGAAAAAATGTGGAGCCGCTATAGAATGTCCTATGAGGCCCATTAAGGTATCAAAATAAAGCTTATTTAATTATCTAGGGCATGGACCTAAATTAAAGTAAATTCAAAATATCTGAAATTGTGATTTTTGCACATTTTCAAAATTGCATTCACCTCAAATTGGAAAATCCAATGGGGTAACCCTACCTAACCATGCTTTAGATCTTTCAAAGAGCTTTAATTTGACACCTCAATGAACTTCATAGGACATTGCATAGTGGCTCCACATTTTTTTGAAAATTGGCCAATTTATGCTAATTAATTATGCAAATTAGCTAATTAATATGCGTAAAATATGTAATTAAGTATGAAATGTGTATTTCAGCATATACTTAGTAAGGGTTTCCTAGTATGTTTCCACTAGAAAAAGTGTCAATTCCATCTCTGCCCCACCTTTTAAGTACATACATTGTATCACTACATTTATAAAGTTTACTTCGAAGACTAAAATATTTTAATCATTTGACTTAAAATGTGTATTATATGGCGAATTAACAACATTAAAAAAAATTTGATATCATCAGGACATTCTTCGTATTCAGAATTCAAGTCGATATGTCTGATGTGCTCTCATGTCCCACAAAGAACGCTCATAGAAATCTTTCGGATAGTGTTTTTCTGACGCTTATCTTTTCTTTATTTTAAGGAACTGGTGTATCAACGAGATTCACTGCTGCTGTCTTCTTTAAGGGATCTAAAATGAGCGTTTATTGCGTTTCGACAGTATTTTTGTGGGACATGAGAGCACCTCAGACCTATCGAATTGCATTCTGAATACGAAGCATGTCTTTCTGATATCAAATAATTTTCATTTTTGAAAATCACAATATAATACAAATTTTATGACAAATTATAAAAATTTGATATTTTTCAAATTTTTGATATATAACAGTCCTCGAAGTAAATTATATAAATCTAATGATATATTCTTAAAGTGTATGTAGCAGGGAGGAAAAGCCGACAGTCAATTGAAAATTTTGACATTTCATATTGAAGATATAGATTTTTTTTCCCAAAAAGACCTAATTTTTTTTTTTATGTTTTGGGAAAAAAATCCATATCTTCAATACGAAAGGTCAAAATTTTCAATTGATCGTCGGCATTTCATCCCACCTACATACACGTTAAGTATAAATCATCAGATTTATAAAGTTTACTTCGAGTACTGTTAAATATCAAAATATCAATTTTTAATGATTTGCCATAAAATGTGTATTAAATTGCGAATTTCAAAAACCAAAATTATTTGATATCAGAATGACATTCTTCGTATTCAGAATGCAATTCGATATGTCTGATGTGCTCTAATGTCCCAAAATAAATACTGTCCAAACGTTCATACCCCAGCCCTTAAGGGTGCGGACGGAAACATCGCAGCAGTGTTACACAGGCCTAATAGATCGACTGCCGTATCTTCAGACATAGATTATTAATGCTTCAGTGGACCAAGTGGGACATCCAAAATCAGCAAGGCATAAAAAAAGGCAGAACAGGCCCGGATATGAATCTTATTCAATGTTTTTGACGTCAAATGACACCAGCAGAAGCTAGACATTTTTTGGATGAATTTGATGAGCAATTTCGATGTATATTTTTTTGCGCATCTTTTTTGGATGTGGTTAAACTAAATTGATCAAAAGTTTAATAATCAATGACTCCAGTAAACATGTTCTCTGAAAAAAGATGTCTATCTCAGCTGATTGAATTTGGATGCAACTTAAAATTTGTTGTTAACACCCAATTTAGATTTGGACAACTCAAACTCAAGTGTATAAACTTTTGTAGTGTATAAAATCCTGTCCAAAAAAACCCAGGGACAAAAATGCCTAACATATAGGCTACCTGAAGAACGCAATAGATAGGTCTATTTTTTGTATAGAGCGTGTTTTTCTTTTTATTACACATTATTTTGTAGTTTGTTTGTAAGTTTAATTGTTGTTTGCTGATCATTTTCTGGCAGGCCTATATCTGACGGTAATCCCATTTATTAACACTATAATATCTAAGAAAAAATACTGTAGCAACTTATTAACGTTAAATGTACATCATCATCATGACCAAATAAAATTATCAAATTATCAAATTTCAAATCGGAACTAATGATTAAAATGATCACACATATTGCGCACTTGCGATTTACGCGAATAATGATGTGAATAATGAGGTTATGTGATGTCATACAAAAATCATATTTACCCGACTAATTCACTAATTTTGAGGGCAAATATTCATAATATCATGTCATGTCACAGATGAAAGTGCCCAAAGTTGTCAAAAATTTCTCATATTTACTCAAAATTGCCTAAAGTTCTCAAATTTACTCAAAATTGCACCACCATGCGAACATGTGCTTAAAGTTAGCGGAGGTGTTGTCATGGTCACTAAATGAAAATTGCCGAAAGTCGATCAAAATGGACAAGGCAGCATTTTATGCAATTTTGTGAAATGTCAGTCGTTTTTGGATAATTTAGTCAACTTTGGGCAATAATAATAATAAATAATAAGCATTAAGCCACACAATTCTTCTGATGTAAATTATTCGTGGTTGTGTGGTTTGTGTGACTCGAGTCTGTTATTGCGATGTTTGCGGTGTTATGAAACGGTAATATTTATAATAAATAAATATTTATAATATGCATATTCAGATTTTACGATTTCAGATTTACGAATATTTCATCCAATGTTTTTAAAAGGAAATTCATTTATTATTCGAATGTTAAAAATGTTTAAATAGTCAACATTCAAAATTTATGAATATTCGAAATATTCAAAAATATATGAATATTCAAAAATATTCATGAGATGACGTCATTTGTATATTCATGAGATGACGTCATTTATTTGCATATTCATAAGGTGACGTTATTTATTTGCATATTCATGAGATGTCATTTTTTGCATAAATTATTCATCAGATGACGTCATTTATTTGCATATTCATGCGATGACGTCATTTTGCATATTCATCAGATGACATCATTTATTTGCATATTCATGATATGACAATATTTATTTGCATATTCATCAGATGACATCATCTATTTGCATATTCATCAGATGACATCATCTATTTGCATATTCATGAGATGACGTCATTGATTTGCATATTCATAAGATGACGTCATTGATTTGCATATTCATAAGATGACATCATTTATTTGCACATTTTTAACGATATGCACATTTTTAATGATATGCACATTTTAATGATATGCACATTTTAATGATATGCGCATTTTAATGATATGCATATTTTTAATTTTAATGATATGCATATTTTAATGATATGCATATTTCTAATTTTAATGATGTGCATATTTAAATGATATGCATATTTTAATGATATGTATATTTTAATGATATGCAAATTTTAATGATATGCATATTTTTAATTTTAATGATATGCATATTTTAATGATATGTATATTTGAATGATATGCAAATTTTAATGATATGCATATTTTAATGATATGCATATTTTTATTTTAATGATATGCATATTTTTAATGAGATGCACATTTTTAATTTTAATGATATGCAAATTTTAATGAGATGCAAATTTTAATGATATGCATATTTTGATGACATGCATATTTTTAATTTTAATGATATGCATATTTTAATGATATGCATATTCGAATAGCAATATAAATTCGAATATTTTAATGATATGCATATTTTTAATTTTAATGATATGCATATTTTAATGATATGCATATTTTAATGATATGCATATTTTAATGATATGCATATTTTAAATTTTAATGATATGCATATTTTAAATTCGACTAGCAATATAAATTCGACTAGCAATATAAATTCGACTAGCAATATAAATTCGAATAGCTATATAAATTCGAATAGCTATATAAATTCGAATAGCTATATAAATTCGAATAGCTATATAAATTCGACTAGCAATATAAATTCGACTAGCAATATAAAAATTCGACTAGATATATAAATTCGAATAGCTATATAAATTCGAATAGCTATATAAATTCGAATAGCTATATAAATTCGAATAGCTATATAAATTCGAATAGCTATATAAATTCGAATAGCTATATAAATTCGACTAGCAATATAAATTCGACTAGCAATATAAAAATTCGACTAGATATATAAATTCGAATAGCTATATAAATTCGAATAGCTATATAAATTCGACTAGCTATATAAATTCGAATAGCTATATAAATTCGACTAGCTATATAAATTCGAATAGCTATATAAATTCGACTAGCAATATAAATTCGACTAGCTATATAAATTCGACTAGCTATATAAATTCGAATAGCTATATAAATTCGAATAGCTATATAAATTCGAATATATAAATTCGAATATATAAATTCGAATAGCTATATAAATTCGAATATATAAATTCGAATATATAAATCGAATATATAAATTCGAATATATAAATTCGAATATATAAATTCGAATATATAAATTCGAATATATAAATTCGAATATATAAATTTCGAATATATAAATTTGAATATTCATTTAAATATATTTAAATATATAAATTTAATTATTCAAATTATATTACACATTTACATTATAAAAAATTGATGAAACAATAATTATGAAAATACTGAAACCTGTATATTCAAATTTTATGAATGTTTTTAATATAAATTTCTATGACTATTCAAATTTTTATTAACAAGCCATTGTGTTTTTTATGAATATTGAAAAAAAATCAAATTTAGACGAGTATTCAACTTTGAATATTCTAATATTTACGATTTTGAATATTAAATTTCTAATATTACAATTTGAATATTCATACAAAATTTAAAAAAATCTGAATAGTCATAAATTATGAAGTTGAATCATCTCGTGAATTTTAAAATATTCGGAATATTCACATTTTTATTGATATTATTGACATAACAATATTTGTTACCTGTTGAAAATATTCAAAAAATAAAAATAAAAATAACTAAAAAATGGAATATTCTTAAAACTTCATCCAACGAATGATAAATAAATATTTTAACATATATCATAATATACAATGAATATTCATAAAATTGTAATATTCTTATAAATTTGAATATTCAGATTTCTAAACCACGCAACTCCTATAAAAATACATTTGTTCAATTTACTTTAGAAGAAGTGTGTGGTTTTATCACGATTATATTTTCATTACCTGATGACTATCTACTCATATGAATATTCACATTATGACATGACCTCATGAATATTCTCATTTCATATGATCTCATGAATATTCACATAATTTTTCGCGTAAATCGCAATTAAGTGCGCAAAATGCGTGATCATTTTAATGTCATTAGTTCCGATTTAAAATTGACGTAGGTCTATTTGATAATTTGGTCATGTGCGTGTGGGTTGATATTGAGTTATGTGCAAAACGTTGACATGAACTTCACATCCCTGCAAAGTGTAGTGGTATAGATCCTTTAAGGGTGGTATGAACCCTGAAATTATGGAAATCTAAATAGGCCTATGTATACTTTCATATACTTTAGACCAACAATTTAGCAGTTATGAGGCCCAAAAGTTTTTTCATAATTCCAAGGTTAAGACCACCCTTGAGTCGTGCTAATGGTGGTTAGGTTAGTTTTATGGTTAAGTTAGGGTTATTGTTACAGTGCCATAGTGCCAACCCAAGGTTAGGGTTAACCGAGTAACACACAACGTCATTTAACGTTGTCACAACGTCGTAAAATTGCTACAACGTTTTACAACGTTCAGGTGTTAGCAAGGTATAATGTTAGTAGATATTTTTGCCAATGCAAGCTAAGGCAACAGTCACATACGTGTGAAGGTTAGTGTTAATAAATGGGATTACCGTCACATAGGCCTACCACAAAAATGATCACACGCAGCGTCGGGATTCCCGTAATAGGCCTAAAATTCGTTTCACAAAATTTAAAAAAAGTAATATGTATTAAATAAAACACACTCGTTGAAATTTTTTGTCATACACTACAAAAGTTGTTGTGTTGTCCAAATCTAAACTGGGTGTTGACAAAATTGCACCCAAATTGGGCTGAGATAGACACATTTCTTCATATAACATTTACCATGTTCATTAGAGTCATTAAAGTCATTATTAAACTTTTGATTAGTTGTGTTGACTGCATCCAGAAACAATGCGCACAATGAAATAAAACGACCACTGCTGAAATTATCAGTGATTTTACTTTTACAAAACAATAGTCAGATGACATCACCAGAAGCTATATTTATTATTGAAAGAGATTGTGAGTAATTTCGATATATTTTCTTTATTTAAAAAAAAAAAGTAAAACCACTGATAATTTCAGATTAACAAGATTTATTACCAGCAAAGTCTCAACATTCATATCTGGGTCTGTTCTGTCAATTTTTGATGCCTTGCCGATTTTGGATGTCCCACTTGGCCCTCTGACATGAAGATACGGCAGTCGATCCAATAGGTAAACAGCTGCGTTGTTTCCGTGAATGGCCTGAAGAAGACAGTAGTCACTAGTCAGCAGTGGATCTCGTCCTTAAAACAAAGGAGAGGTATAGTTATTTTTTATAAAACACTATCCGAAAATATCTGACGTTTTGCGTAAAGCTAACTTACAAAGCTACAGTTGAATTGATATGTGAAAACTAAACGTGACACGAGCTGGTCCTTGGGAGCCAACGGCGGCAAATTTGAAATTGAGAAAAAGGCAAAAAAATATGAAGAGAAAAACAATAAAATAAAATAAAATAAAATACATAAGAAAATAGACATCACAGAACTTTAGTATAATAGGTAATGATTATAGTAACTGCCTCCTTTGATTTCCATGGACCAGATCGTGTCACATGTGTATTTTTTGGTTTCTTTTTAAGTAAGAATCTGCAGAACACTGGTGACTTCATGTGTCATAATTATGTTATTTGGCTATTTGCATATTAGCTAACTCGTCGCATAATTTTGCCTGAAATCCCGTTAATCTATTATCATGATTATCTAGGCCTATAGCATCCCGATAACCCATTATCATGATTATGTATAGCCTACACGCGATCACCAAACTGCTAATTTGGTGAGTGTGATTACCTCTTGTACTCAGTATAACATTTTTCATACATTGTATTATTTTCACATTTATGAATATTAATTACCTTATTTCCATAAAGGAAGTTGAATCTTATTTGAAAATTGAACTTTAATTACGTTTTTAAGTTATGTATGATATATGAAAGAAAAACTCATTTCATCTCGGACAATCTAGCATTTGAACACATAGGGCCTATATGTGACTGTCCACGGCGAATGAGCCGTAAATTCCTCCCCGGTCAATTTTGTTTTATTTCGTGTTTAAAAATAAACATCATAAACTTAAAAATGGTATATCATTTGACTTCAAACGATATCCTTCAACAAAATTATAGCTTTTTACATTTTTACATGTGTCTCTTTTTCCACATTCCTGGCAATAAATATCAAACAGTCATAATGGGCGGTCATTTCAAATCATCCCTATTATCCACTTCAACAATAGGATTATTGATTAGTTCTTGACTATCAAAATGAGACGGATGTCGGGCCAGCTTAAGTTACCGATGAATATGACCTTCGTACACATTTTACACCGTAACTCAGAATACAATTTAGGGAATTTACGGCTCATTTGTGCTGCCGGGTCACATATGATGAAAATGATTAATTCAATGTTGGTCAATTTTCAAAACAAAAATCACAATGTCAGGCAGTTTTGTGATTTAATATAAGAAAACGGGAAAACTATAGGTCATAGAATGTAGGGGCTATCATTTTCTTCTTCCCAAATATACGGGGGTAATTTTGGAAAGGAAATAGGGGGGGTCATAAAATTTTGAATGACCAAAATGTAGGGTACTACACGATAAATTTGTGTCTATTTTTGCATTTTTCTCAAAAACTAATAACACAGTGGCAACAAAAGTTATGTATATTATAGGGGCAAGGAATCCAATTACAACACTGGAATTTCAGTGACCCAAGACAAGCAGTTTGTTATTTATGATCAGAAATAAGGTACCGCTAAGATGTACCTCGTTTCCTATCATATATACTGAACCGCTTGTCTTGAGTCACTGGATTTCAGTGTAGTAATTGGATTCCTTGCCCCAATTAATATACATAACTTTTGTTACCAGTGTGTAATTATTTTTTGAGAAAAATGCACAAATTGTCACAAATTTACCACATGGGTGTGGTAATTGCCTTAAGGCAATTGCCTTAAGGCAATTAAAGCCATAATGTTCGATCTTTTAAAATGATCTGTTAAAATATTTGGCAAAGAGTAATCAAATTAAAATTTGACCGAAGCTTTTAAGCCACCACTTGTTCAGACCTAGATCACCAATTGAGGTCGGGGACTACTTCCGATTAAATACATTATATTTGCTTTAAATGCAAAACATTTTGCCAAAAACAGTACAATCCTTAATACCGTGCTTAACTACTTCGACCCAAATTGCAATGAAAATGAAAATTGGATATTCATTAAACTATTTAGATAAAAAGCTAAAATGTATGTTATGACAATAAACTCGAATCGGCCAGATTTGATCACCGGTTGGTCATGTGATCAGTGGCGTAGATTTCTTTTCGACATGGGGGGGGATGGGGTTGGAAAAATTTTCTTGAAGTAATGTGAATCCAGCTCTTTTTGGTGACGAAATAAGTTTAAAAGCGCGCGAAAAATGTTGCCATATTGAAGCAAAATTGGTGAAATATGGTTCAAAAGTGGAATAAATTCGCGCGAAGCGCGCAAAAATTGCCATTTTGGGGGCTAAAATGGCAAAATATGATGTTAATTTGGTCAGAAACCCATATACAGGCGTCAACATTGGGGGGGGGGGTTGTAGGGAACCCTGGCAAAATATTGGGGGGTTATCCACCCGCTACGCCTATGCTTGCGATCGAATATCGGTAGGCCTTATAGTTGCCGATCTACAGGTGATCGATCAGCTCATTTACTCTTTCTATAGCTTCAACAGACCTCACAAACTTAAATATATGCAAAATGAGCGGCAACTAATAATTAGGGACCGTTCACAAACACTTTTTAGGGGGCCTGATGAAAAAATTTGTTATCGCGAAAATTTTTCGGGGCCCCCTTTACAGATCTCACAAATTTCAGGACCCCCCTCCCCTTTTTGACATGAAAATTATGGGTCAACCCCATAGAAAAGCATATAAACTGAATTTTCCCAGGAAAATGTTCAGCCCCCCTTAGGAAGGTCAACAATTTTCAGCCCCCCCCCTTTTTTTTGCATCAGGCTCCCTAACAAGTGTTTGTGAACGGTCCCTTTGGCCTGTGTTTCAAAGGCTTTATAGGGTTTTGAAACCCATGCACCTTTCGACAGTTTGGGACCCGCGAGCACACCAGACATATCAAATTGCATTCTGAATACAAGTAATGTCCTTCTGATTCTAATTTGTGAAATTCGCGATATAATGCAAATTTTATGGCAAATTATTAAAAATTGACATTTTTGACTAAGTAAACTTTATAAATCTAATGATAATTATGTACTTAAATAGTATATAGCTGGGAGGAAAAGCCGGCCGCCATAAAAATGTTGAAAATGCCTACATTTATTTAAGTCTTTTGGGAAACTTTATGATATACAAAAGGTCAAACTTTTCGCATGACAGTCGGCTTTTCATCCCAGCTACATACACTTAGATTTATAAAGTCTACCTACTACTTCGACAACTTACCTAATGCAAAATGTATTGGTGCAACTATAATAGTCTTCACTTCCCTCGCTATTCCGTTTCATCTTCTGTAGTGTGAAGCCTTCAATAATGTTCAATTTCTGCTTGTCTTGTACATCCCTTGTTCCGCTCCCATCTGCATGATTTTATATCATCGTGCAATCTTCCTTTTGCCTTCCGGTTCTCCTCTTTGCAGGTCTTCAGATATCAGTGTTTTTGGTCCCTCTATCATTGCATGCCCACCTCTACTTATCATGCTCGTGTATCATGTATAGCTTCGTTGATCTTTTCTGATGTAGGCCTACTTGATTTCGGCAATAGTCCTCCGATGGGTCTATGAGTCTCCGTACGGCATAATGCAAAATAAAATTAAATTAATAGAAAGATGATTGCATGCATGCATTTTTTTAATCACTAAATTTCGAAAAAATGCCTAATATTCGGGTTTCTACGGCGTAAATAGTGGAAAACTAAAATCACTATGTACTCCAAAAAGGGTAGACACTCATGCACGTTACACTATAAGGGAGTGTTCCCCCGGTTGAGGTTGTCGAGCATATTTAAAACAATAATGTTAAGTTTCTGTGGACTTATACTTTAGAAAATTGTTTTTAATTGTACATTTCTCAAAATTGCATGACACTTAATATATATTGAACCCTTGATAAATTGTTCCATATCTTAAAAAGCATCCACGGTACAAAAACAAA
The DNA here is from genome assembly GCF_039555335.1 of Amphiura filiformis. NCBI lineage: Eukaryota > Metazoa > Echinodermata > Ophiuroidea > Amphilepidida > Amphiuridae > Amphiura > Amphiura filiformis. The sequence continues at coordinate 43,447,982 of NC_092640.1, read as the reverse complement.
TAATCATAAATTATGCGTCCATCTAAAATGTCCAGATTTCATCAGATAAATGATAATGTGAAATTAATGACTCGGTGTTGGAACGGTTGGCCGTTTTTACCTCGGGATCCTGGAATGTATCCAAAATATTGATTTTGTCACATTTACACCAAAGTAGATTTCCATTTAACAAGGAATTTCATTTTAGTATGTAAATGTACAATGCTGTCGTCTTAAAATCGTAATTTTGAGAAAAAAACGAAGGCCTCCATTTGAGCAATTTTACGTTTATATTAGCGTACATGTACATTATGTTAACTTTCCTATTCAACTACTTTTTAATGTAGAAGCCACGCGGATTCCGAACTTGATGTTCATAACATCTAAATGATAATGAAATCAAATCATTTGACATTGATGATCTTTTAAGAATGATTTAATAAGCAGGTTGAAATTCATTTTATGATACTGAAGCTCTTTATTGATTCGGTGCATGTATCATGACAATTAGCATCGCAAAGTTAGTTGGCGCACGGCCCTGCAAGGTGCTAACACTTCAAAGTGTTCATAGTTCTGGTCGCTAGGGTTCAAATCCCTGCGCAGGCATGGAATCCTACGTAATATGTATCATGTTCGCTTCCATCTAGCGATCAATAACCTGAATAACCATTGTGTAATTCAATTCAATGCACAAGCTCATACACAGGTGGTTCTTTGATGTCAATCGCATACAATATAACCCGTGATCAATAATGAACGTTGGTCAAAAGACGAGCTTACTGAAGTGAAAAATTATGTACATGCAGATTCATCATTTATGCATATTGCCTTGAAAATCATAAAAAGCAACTGCTTGATCAACCCAAATGATTTTATTAGCGTTATTTCTAAACCAAATTTCAAAACCACAAAGTGTTTTACCTGACTTTTGACCCAGAAATGTGTGAATTTGATGAGAAATTGTGATGAAAAATAATATTTTACAAGTCAGATTCAGAAAGAGAAAATCTCATTACACACGTTAATTACATAACAATCCAAACATAGATGGTTAAGTTCATGGAGAATGTTACAAACTGTTGTATCTTTTGCCATATTGTTTTTCTATTGGGAATAATGTTTAATCGTTAAAATCGGACATGAAAACCTATCAAAAACACCAAAAAAACGTGCATCGCTATTTGTATGCATGAAACAAATTATAAGAATTGTACAGAAGTGACCTAACACTTATGAAGGCTGTATCTTGAGAAAGCGCATGGTCTGATGTTAGAATCTTGGCAAGGACACTCTGGTGAAATAAAGAAAAATATATGTGATTGATTTTGTGTGACTTTTGAGCGTTAAATGTTTCAAAATTTAAAAATGAACAAAATGCGAGTAACTATGATGTCATCAACATGACAATAATATTCATGATAAATAATTATTGCTCCCTAAAAAAGAAGTGGTTAAAAATGGTTTGAATACATCGCACGACCTTATAGTAACTGTATCTAGAAATTTGTGCAAGTTACTTGTCAATTTTCGCCAGAAACGAGCTTTTTCTACGGTTACTGCCCAGCTCATTAGCGCGATATGGGATATTCTTTACCTCGTGTTTACTGCCCTCTTTTGACGACAGGGCTTCGAACTTTTATCAAGGCGATCTAAGAAGTGCAGGACCGTGGGCGATTCAAAGAAATATGCCTTGATATATTTATTGTGCAGAAATGTAGGCCCGGGAATGTAAAGCATACTTCTCTGTTATTGTATTGTCGCATGGTCTGGGCCGATACCAAGGAGGTTTTAATTTAAAAAAAGGCCCATATAATATATTTCTGGCACAGGGTGATGAAATCAACATAAAACGCGTTTATATTAAAGATTATAATTTCAACAAATTTCAACAAAATTTTAGAGACCAAGCCTATCTGTCCGTGTGCTGGGTTATATGGTTACACTACAAAAACACCATTCTAGACACCTATCTTGTCCTCGATTTGTACTAAATATATATATAATTATATAGATTTTAAACACTGGATGTTTTGAAGTTAGACATGTTGCACATGTTTACAAATCGAGGACAAAAAAGTGTTCAATCTCTAGACACAGTTTTTGCAGTGTATATTAGGTGAGATTTTGGGATAGGTTAGGTTAGGTTGTGCTATAACGGATAAGGTTATGTTAGGTTGTGCCATGCTTGGGTTATGTTGGGTTGTGCCATGCTTGGGTTATGTTAGGTTGTGCCATGCTTGGGTTATGTTAGGTTGTGCCATGCTTGGGTTATGTTAGGTTGTGCCATGCTTGGGTTATGTTAGGTTGTGCCATGCTTTGGTTATGTTAGGTTGTGCCATGCTTGGGTTATGTTAGGTTGTGCCATGCTTGGGTTATGTTGGGTTGTGCCATGCTTGGGTTATGTTAGGTTGTGCCATGCTTGGGTTATGTTAGGTTGTGCCATGCTTGGGTTATGTTAGGTTGTGCCATGCTTGGGTTATGTTAGGTACGACTAGGCTATTGGGGACCGTTCACAAACACGGTTGGGGGGGGGCTGATGCAAAAAGGGGGCCCTGAAATTTGTTGACCCTCCTAAGGGGGTGGCCTGAAAAAAAATGACCCAAATTTTCCTGGAAAAATTATATAAAGTTTATATGCTTTTCTATGGCCCATAATTTTCATGTCAAAAAGGGGGCCCTGAAATTATTGAGGTCTGTAAAGGGGGCCCCCTTACAAGTGTTTGTGAACGGTCTCTTATGTAAAGTAATGCTAGGTGCGTTTAAATAAGTTAAATATATTGATATATTATTAATTGGGCCTACACTATAGGCCTACATGTAGAAAGTTGTGTTCCCAGTAAATATAAAAATGTTTTAAAACATTATTAACGTTTTGATTTTAGTCAAACATAAAATTACATTAGGGCCTATATGAAATTTTATTGAAAAATATTTTAGGCAAACATATTTTGTAAACACTTCAACATCCTTCTGTTAGAATGTTTTTCAGCAAGTTTTCGAAAATGTTTTTGAATGCTATTAAAATATTGTAGGCCCTACACACTTCATTAAGTTTAAATAACGTTTTGTGGTTGCTGGGTTTACTATAAGGCACGATCAGGTTATAGGTTGAGATACACTGTGTTGCAAAATATAAGATTAGGTTACACTGAGAAGACTAATTCGACAAAAAATGTGGTTTAAAAACATTTTTAGTGCATGAGCATGACAAATTTATGATGAATTATGAATTACAAATTAAAATTAGTCATTTAATTTAACTACATTGTCATTCATTAATTTGTCATTCATTAATTTGTCATTTTATAAATTACTCAACAATTTGTCATTAAAAATGAGTCGTGAAAATATTTGTAATGATAAATATTAATTTGAAATGCTATAAATTGTTTCAACATTCCAAGCACATTTCAGCATTTTTGTCTTTAATGATAAATATATTTCATTTACATTGACTAATTTTAGTTTGTCAAACTATACCACATTTTTTGACCAATCTTTTCAGTGTATGGTAGGATAAGTAACTTGCAATTTACTGTCATTTTGTTTGGAAATGGGCCCACAAATCACCGATAGTCATAATATTTTGATATGCTAAAATATAGGGTTTATAAAACTGAAGTGTGGGTCCTTTTTCAAATACAATTGAAAATGGGTCCCCGGGAAATGGGTTCATGAAGTTGAATGCAAGGAGAGCTCTCGATCATACAAATGATCAACCTCAGATTTAGAGATTTACACAAATTGAATCTGGTCACGTTAATTTTTATTTTTACTGGACCCATCTCCCAAAGAAAATGGCAGTCGCCTTAATTTTGCTAGTGTTTTATTATACAGAGGGTGTGAATCAGCTATATTAAAATTGAAATATCCGATTTGCACGTTCTTTCCACGATTACCGTGGATTTCATCACCCTGAATCAGAAATGTAATTGATTGTAAACATCTCAAAAAAAGTAACTAACCCCCCTTGAATTATGGCCATTATTCAAAAAGAGGCTATTGTATTACAAATCTGTAAAATGCGTTGGAAGCAGAATTTATTTCTGCGCATTTTGACACCTCATTTGATACGATAGCCCAGAAAACAATAAAACACCGGTCAATTTAATGTAGTGATGTCCAGATTTGAAAGTTGCACTTACATACAAATTTTTACAATACAAAAACACTCAGTATATCATTACACAGATTTCCTTCCATTACACTGAATGCAAAATCAATAGAATTTACTGCAACTTTCAAATCTTGGGCTACATTGATTTAAATGTACGCTGTGGCGTCATTATTTAGTAAATTGCTACAAATGAGGTGTCAAAATGTGCTTCCAACACATTTTACAGATTTGTAATATAATCGCCCGTTTTTAAAAAATGATCATTATTTAAGGGGGGGGGGTAGTTACTTTTTTTGAGATGTTTATTATACTAGGTATAGGCGTATAGGCATACAACATCTTGTTTTTGCAGCTACAAATTTTAACCAAACACAATTCACCAGAAGATAGTGTTCATAATCAAAACTACTAAAATTACAGGGAGCCCAACATTTCTGTATGTACGATATACTCGAGGTATATTAATTGAAATCGCCAAATAACCTGACGATGATAATTGTCTGATAATGCATGGAATCAATTCTGAGCTTCAGTATCATGAAATGAATTTCAACCTACTTATTCAATAATTCTCAAAAGATTATAAAATGTCAACAAATTTGATTTCATTATCACTTAAGATGTGATGAACATCAAGTTCAGAATCAGCGCGGTCTTTTACTTTAAAATACTTGAATGGGAAAATTAACACAATGTACACGTGCGCTAATAAATGTAAAATTTCTCAAATCAAATCCCTCGTTTTTTCTAAAAATTAAAATTTTCAAACAATTACATTGTATATTCAAATACTAAAATAAAACGCCATGTAAAATGGAAATCTACGTTGGTGTACATATGACAGAATCCAATATTTTGAAGATTTCGGAATCCCGAGGTAAAAACAGGCAACAATTCCAGCGCCGAGATATTAGTTTCACATTACCATTTATCTGGTGAAATCTGGACATTTAGATAGACGCATAATTCATGATCATTTTGTTTTTGTTCTGTGGATGCTTTTGAAGATATGGTACAATTTATCAAGGGTGCAATAGATATTTAGTGTCATGCAATTCTGAGAAATGTACAATTTCAAACAATTTTCTAACATATATAAAGTCCACTTTCTTCTCACGATGCTCCATGTTTTGTGGGAATGGGTCACAAATAACAAATTTTAAAAGAATGGTATATTGGGCTACTTAACTTTTTCAGAATAATGGTGTACACTGCAGCTACGAGTATGTCCGTCAAGATTTCAGTCTTCCCAGGCAGTATCTTATCAAGTCGCTCCAAACGTCTTTCGTACATTACACAAGTCATGTTGTTCCTGGAAAATAAAAAAATATTCATGTTACTAAAAGCCAGAAATAGGTAAATTTATTTATTTATTTTCTCCGGAGGATTATAAACACTACGCTGAATGAAGACGCCGTGATGGTAACTTTTTTAAATTAAGCAAATGTCAAGAATGATAGAGTCCATCAGTCACGGCCCTGCAAGGTGCTAACACTTCAAAGTGTTCATAGTTCTGGTCGCTAGGGTTCAAATCCCTGCGCAGGCATGGAATCCTACGTAATATGTATCATGTTCGCTTCCATCTAGCGATCAATAACCTGAATAACCATTGTGTAATTCAATTCAATGCACAAGCTCATACACAGGTGGTTCTTTGATGTCAATCGCATACAATATAACCCGTGATCAATAATGAACGTTGGTCAAAAGACGAGCTTACTGAAGTGAAAAATTATGTACATGCAGATTCATCATTTATGCATATTGCCTTGAAAATCATAAAAAGCAACTGCTTGATCAACCCAAATGATTTTATTAGCGTTATTTCTAAACCAAATTTCAAAACCACAAAGTGTTTTACCTGACTTTTGACCCAGAAATGTGTGAATTTGATGAGAAATTGTGATGAAAAATAATATTTTACAAGTCAGATTCAGAAAGAGAAAATCTCATTACACACGTTAATTACATAACAATCCAAACATAGATGGTTAAGTTCATGGAGAATGTTACAAACTGTTGTATCTTTTGCCATATTGTTTTTCTATTGGGAATAATGTTTAATCGTTAAAATCGGACATGAAAACCTATCAAAAACACCAAAAAAACGTGCATCGCTATTTGTATGCATGAAACAAATTATAAGAATTGTACAGAAGTGACCTAACACTTATGAAGGCTGTATCTTGAGAAAGCGCATGGTCTGATGTTAGAATCTTGGCAAGGACACTCTGGTGAAATAAAGAAAAATATATGTGATTGATTTTGTGTGACTTTTGAGCGTTAAATGTTTCAAAATTTAAAAATGAACAAAATGCGAGTAACTATGATGTCATCAACATGACAATAATATTCATGATAAATAATTATTGCTCCCTAAAAAGAAGTGGTTAAAATGGTTTGAATACATCGCACGACCTTATAGTAACTGTATCTAGAAATTTGTGCAAGTTACTTGTCAATTTTCGCCAGAAACGAGCTTTTTCTACGGTTACTGCCCAGCTCATTAGCGCGATATGGGATATTCTTTACCTCGTGTTTACTGCCCTCTTTTGACGACAGGGCTTCGAACTTTTATCAAGGCGATCTAAGAAGTGCAGGACCGTGCAGTATCCATGCTGCTATTTATTTCTTATTTAACCTGGGGTGACCAATCAATGCACTGGCACTGTTCTGAGTGTTCTCCCTTGGTTCCCAGGTGATCGATCATGAACAATGATGAACGTCACAATTTTACTCATTAACCTTGTCGTCTAAGTCTATGATGATGGCTGACGATGATGATAATGATAATAATGACGATGACAGATGATGATAGATGACAAAAAAAAAAGCGTTGATGCGGGTGATTATGATAAAGATGGCGATTTATTTTCTTGTTTTGTTTATTCATGTTATTACTTTGTTTTGCACCATGGCACCTATTTTATTAACCTGAGATCCCTGTCCGAAATTGACTGTCATTTTATTGGTATCATTACGAATTAAAATTTAATCATAATAGTGAGGTGACTGTGAACAAAATTTAAGCAGATAAATGACAAATAAACCAGATTACTTACCAATCTGACACTGGAATTTGCAAATATTAAGACGACCTGAATTTCCGAGCATCCTTCTCTCGTCTGCACCGCAGCCTGTTTGATTCCTTTTTCGCGCCACTTGGTCTCAATTGGTCACTTGGCGTCATCGTCATCACATCTGCGCATGCTCAATTGGTAATTCCAATTAAAATCCATACACCCCCTATGGAGGACATGACCTTAATCTTCAACACAGGGAGTATGCATTTCAGAAGGATAAAGGGGGACTCACTTTGAAACATACACTCCCTGTGTGAAAGATTAAGGTAATGTCTTCCAGATGGGGTGTGTGCATTTGAACTGCAACAGCCCAATTAGAAGATTAAAAGCTGAATTGAAATCCTGTCAAAATTATCGAATAGGCCTACACTTGACCTACCTACTTGACCTGGATACTTGACTACGTGCTTGACTACATCAATCGATCAAATTCAAATAAATAAATTAAATAAAAGCTAAATTGAATTAAAAATTAATTTAAGTAGCAAATAAGAAAATAAAACAAAACAAAACAACCCCCCCCAAAAAAAAAAAAAATAAATAAATAAATAAAAATAAACAAATAAATAAAAAATAAATAAATAAATAAATAAATAAATAAATAAATAAATAAATAAATAAATAAATAAATAAATAAATAAATAAATAAATAAATATAAAAATAAATAAATAAATAAAAATAACATACCATAAAACCCCGTCTACAAGCATATAGTGTATTTTATGAAAACTAAATTAATTCGAAGCAAGCGTAAATATACCAATACAATAGATTGGTCTTAAAATAATACTTGTTTGTATATGCTTGGATCCGTAATTTATTTGCTCAAACTCCATAATGGCGTCTGGATTATTGTAGCTTTCATTAGAAGCACTCTATATGCTTGTAGACGGGGTTTTACGGTATTGAAATATAAATTAAAATAAAATAACATCGTTTGTTTGTTTGTTCGTGCGTTTGTTTTTGCGGCTCGCATTAATTTAAGAAATAATCCAGATTTTTTTTCTCCATAATTATGTCGTATATAGTTGATGAATGATTTTCTTTCAGAAGTAGATAGCGCATCGACGAAATATATACTTCCTATATCACTTTGATGAACGACTTAAACTTGCTATCAGCAGTAGATAGGGCATTGATATGAACTACTCGCTATCAGCAGTAGATGGCGCATTGATGAACTACTTGCTATCAGGAGTAGATAGCGCATTGATGAACTACTTGCTATCAGCAATAGATAGGGCTTTGATAAACTATATTTGCTATCAGCAGTAGATAGCGTATTGATGAACTACTTGCAACCAGCAGTAGATAGGGCATTGGTGAACTACTTGCTATCAGCAATAGATAGGGCATTGATGAACTACTTGCTATTAGCAGTGGATAGCGCATTGATGATGAACTACTTTGCGCTCAACAGTAAATAGGAGGCTAGGACATTGATGAACTACTTCTACTTGCTATCAGCAGTAGATAGCGCATGGATGATGAACTACTTTGCGCTCAGCAGTACTAGATATGGCATTGATGAACTACTTGCTGTCATGCGTAGATAGCGCATTGATGAAATACTTGCTATCAGCAGTAGATGGCGCATTGATGAACATTTTGCTATCAGCAGTATATAGCGCATTGATGATGAACTACTTTGCGCTCAGCAACAGTACTAGATAGAGCATATTGATGAACCACTTGCTATCAGCAGTAGATAGGGCATTTATGAACTACTTGCTATCAGCAGTAGATAGCGCATGGATGAACTACTTGTATCAGCAGTAGATCGCGCATTGATGAATTTTTTGCTATCAGCAGTAAAAGGACATTGATGAACTACTATTTGCTATCAGCAGTAGATAGCACATTGATAATGAACTGCTTTATACACTCAGCAGTACTAGATAGGGCATTAATGAACTACTTGCTATCCGCAATAGATAGGGCTTTGATAAACTATACTTGCTATCAGCAGTAGATAGCATATTGATGAACTACTTGCTAATAGGGCATTGATGAACTACTTGCTATCAGCAATAGATAGGGCATTGATGAACTACTTGCTATTAGCAGTAGATAGCGCATTGATGATGAACTATTTTGCGCTAAGCAGTACTAGATAGGGAATGGATGAACTACTTGATATCAACAATAGATAGGGCATTGATGAACTACTTGCTATCAGCAGTAGATAGGGCATTGATGAACTACTTGCTATCAGCAGTAGATAGGGCATTGATGAACTACTTGTTATCAGCAGTAGATAGGGCTTTGATAAACTACTTGCTATCATCAGTAACGCAATGATGAACTATACTTGCTATCAGCAGTAGATGGCGCATTGATGAACGTTTTGCTATTAGCGGTAGATACCCAGCAAACACAAAACGTTTTCGACATCATTCGCAAAAGGTTATTAAAGGTTGTCAGAAAACGTTTAAATGTCGGATTATATAAAGGGTATATTAAGAGTATAAAACGTTTTCATAACCTTAAAAAACATTTTTTGATTATCTACTGCTCAGCAAACAAAAATGTTTTACAGAAAACGTTTAAATGTCGGGTTATATAAAGGGTATAAAAACGTTTTAATAACATTCCAAAAACATTCTTGAAAACTTGATACAAAACATTCTAAACAGAATGTTACTTTGGGAGTTGAAAAAATATTTTGCGAAACATGTTTGCCCAAAATATTTTCAATAACGTTTTAAAAACGTTTTCATGACCTTTATATAACCCGACATTTAAATGTTATTAAAAGGTTTTAAAAAACATTTTAAGAACATTTCTGTGTTTGCTGGGTTCAAATATTTTAACATAATGATATTTAAGTGTGGACACAATATTTGGCAAAAATGTTTGCAAAAATAGTTTACAATAACATTTTTTGAAAACATTTAAAAATATTGTTGTAGTGTGTTTTCATACAAAACGTTTTAAAACGTTATCATGACCTTTACATAACCCGACATTTTAATGTTATTAAAACGTTTTTACCTAAACCAAAAGCCAAAATATAACTTATTTAAAATGTTCTTAAAATGTTTTTGTTTGCTGGGTAGCGCATTGATGAAATACTTGCTATAGCAGCATTATTATAGCGCATTGACCAACTGCTTGTTATCAGTAACGCTTTGATGAACTACTTGCTATCAGCATTACGCATTGATGAATTACTTGCGCTCAGCGTACTAGATAGGGCATTGATGAACTATTTCATATCATCAATAATATGAAGTGTATGTTTCTTTAAAACGTATCCCAGGCCTGCATTTCAAATTGAACTACATACTTCCCCTATTAAGATATTTTTTTTACCTGAATGCCATCACTATTTTTCAGCCTTTTATTGAAATGTACCTTTCACCGTTGACCCCGATTATGTATGATATGCTATATAGTCATATGCACGTGCTAAGTAATGTTGATAAACACATGTCCAGTCTACACAGAGAAGATGTAAAGAAAGGAGGGAGAACGGAATTATATCCTTGAGATAATCCCGTAATCCTGTATGTATGTATACTTCCCGGCATGAGAGTTACCAAATTGCGCGGAAAAGGGGTTATTTTTTTACCAGTAGCAAGGACCGCGAAATTGGCAAAATAGGGGGTATTTAATTTGCACTGTCCGTAAAATTTGACAGTGAAATCAGCAAAATAGGGGTATTTAATTTGCACTGTCCGGGAAATTTGGATAAAAGGGGTACTTGAGAAAATCCAGATATTTTATGTCAATATTTATGTCATTGATAAGGGGTGTTTGACATTGTAATCATTGAAAAGGAGCTAAAAGGGGTGTTTGAAATTCTGGTATTTTGAAAACCACAAAAAAGGGGTTGTTTTTAGCCCAATTTTGTCCTTGATTTTGCATGAAAAAGGGGGGTAAATTTGATGAAAAATCATTGCAAAGGGGGCCTTTGAAAGATTTGGTAACTCTCATGGTTGTCAACTTTTGTTTTGAGTTGGGGGGGGCCGGGGCCATAATGTACGATCTTATAATACGAAACTGGTTAATTTTTTCCAAACCTGATTTTTTGGCACATTTCCCAACTTACACCTAAATGGAATCAGCCAAAGTTCGACATACCGGTAATTATTATAAACAAATTCCATAGACCCAGTCAATTAAAGGGGCATTTCGTGATCCACAGCCTCATCCTCCCACTTTTCCCAAAAAAATTGAGATTTTTACACCACTGGATACCTCTGGCTACATAATGTTTATGTACCATATATTTCTTGCAGATTAATTCGTTTAGCAAATATATCGCCAAATTTGAATTTCGTTCTGGTGCACCAGAACGAAATTACAACACATTGTCTATGGAGCAGTGTACACATAATTATGCATAACTCGCAAACGCAAAATCGGAATCAACTGAAATTTTGGATATCTACTGAAAATGTCATAAAAAGAGGATGCTAGGATCACGAAACCCTCCTTTAAATAATAGACCACTCATGCACGGTAGCGGCGCTACGGGGGGGGCATGGCATTCCCCAAAAGTATTTTTTTCTTCCCCCAATTTTGAGGCAACCCCCATACATTTTTTTTTTTTTTGCGGCAATTTTGCGCAAAATTTGTCGGAAGAGGGTGGGTCATACTGGGGGGTCACAGATTTTTATACCAAAAATGGGGGGGGGTTATAATTTATTTACACCAAAAATAGGGGAGGATATAAAACTATTAAGGGATGATGACTCAAAAATTTCCCACGCTAAGAGTGCATTCTTTTGACTTACAATAATTGGTTATACCAAGCAAAATTTTTGTGCACTCCACACACGCTAGTACTTGGATCAAAATTTTGGCGTGCTCTGCACACTTTCTTTACGTTTACAAATTACAATCAAAGTTTTTGCCTTAGTTCCAACAATAAATAATTTCTTCTGTCTGTGCGGGTGGAAGGGGGGTTATAAAAGTTTTCAATGCTAAATAGGGGGTCATAAAAATTTAGCCCACGATAGGGGGGGTCATAAAAAATTGACTGCGGTCAACAACATATTCATGACCCACCAGGGCTGTCAACTCTCACGCATTAGGCGTGAGTCTCACGCATTTGGTCACTTTACCAGGGTAGTATAATCTCACGCCTAGGTAGCAAATCACACTCAAGGAGCTGTTAAATGAGTAAAATCTCACGCATCGTAAAATAATTTGTTGTCCCGACCCACTTTTTAGATTCTTGAGCGCCGTGTAGTCGGCAAAAAATTATCCTGTCCCGGTACGCCTCTGTTCAACAGTGTCTCACGCCAAACAATTCCAAAAAGTTGACAGCCCGAGACCCTTCCTCTTTCGAAGAAAATGACATCCCCATAAATGATATCGGTTCCTTTTTCATCCTTTTTAATTTTACCTTACTATCGTTTTACATAGGAGGTTATGCCTAAATCAAACTTTCATTAAAGCACACTTCCAATAAAAAATACAAAATGCTACAGAAATCTCAGAATTGGAAAGTATTGGTTTATTTATTCACAAAATGCACCAAAGTCAACACACAGTCATCTCCACTTAAAATCTCACTGCCTAGAGTCAAATAAAACACAAGAAGTGAATAAATTAATGAGACAATTTTACACATTCTCTAAATAGAATATACATCTCTGTCAAGAAAAAAACTAGTCAATTCAACATAATTATGTTACATAATAGAAATACATCATAAAGGAAATACCAAGAAAGTGAAAATAAATAATAAAAACACTCTGCAATGTTTCTAGTTTTATTACATGCTTTTATCATTGTATGAATTACCTTTTATGGAGCTAAACCTGACATTTGTATGACTAATAATCAATCATTTATAGTTATTTTCTAGTACTTGTATTATTTTGTTTGATTCAATGGTTTTAAGACTATTAAAACCATAGTAAAAAAAACCAAGATAAAGGGTGTGGCAAAACATCCAGTGAGGTGATGTCCCAAAGTATAGGCCTACATGTGTCTATGAGATGTGTGTTATTCAGGGGTGTAGCCAGCCTCATTGCCTCGGTTGGGTGAGAGCTCAACAATTTTTTCAACTTCAAAAACTATATCTTTTTCAGTGGCATAACTAGGGTTGGTAGCACCCGGGGCAAGAAACAAAATTGGCGCCCCTACCCACCCGAGAATATCTTAGACGTGGGGGTGTGGGAATGGCATTGGCATATTTTTTAAGTGAGGCCGATTTGGTGCCCCCTAGTGGTAGCACCCGGGGCACGTTGCCCCCTTGCCCCCTAGTTACGCCACTGTTCTTTTCCTCCTCTTCAATTTTTGTTCTTTTCCAATTTTCTTTCCTCCATTCCTCCGGCATTCTTCATTTGTTGCTCCTGGTGGGCAAGTCGCCCACTAGGGAAGGTGCTGGCTACCCCACTGGTGTTGTTAGTGATAGGAAACATGGTGCCTAAAATGCAACACACATCCACCCACATCAAAGTCAATCATAATTAATTCCTGGAAATGTTAACACTGTGAGAACTACATGCCGATTGGCCAAAAAGAAGTTTTCATTATCAATTGGACCAATTGGGGTGAATTGTTTGCAAAGCTCCATTCTGATTGGTGATTAAAGTGAAGATATAATGTAATTGACCAATCAGAGGCAATGTTAGATCGGCAGGTAGTGCTCAAGGGGTTAAGAAAGTTGTGTTCAAAACTCAATCAGAAGCAAATTTCATTGAAGAGTCATAAAGAGAGAGGAGGGAGAGAGCAAGAAGTAAGAAGAAACAAAAGAGTCATAGAGCGAAAAGGGAGGGAGAGAATAAGAAAAGTAAGAAGAAAAGCAAGTTTAATGAAAAGCATAGAGCATTATTAGGCTCAGGGAAAGAGGGGATATAGGAAGGGGGTAAAGGCAAGTGTGGAACTATAAAGGAGTGAAGAGAAAGTAGGGAGTGAGAAAAGGCAGATAGATAAACTCGGATGGAGTTATAGATCAAATTGTGTAGATTTTGCGATAATAATGAGAGCATAATATTGATGTTTATCCTATTTAATTCCAAGGTATTATGATTTTATGTGGTTAATGCTCTCCGTGCTAGCCATGTGCTTCAACAGAAAAATTTGAAGCTTTGAAATATTTTCTCAAAATATCAAGAGCTATCTTAAGAACTACTGAACCAATACTAGGCTTGTTTGTACTCATTTTAATGCATTTTTCATGCTGATTCCAAATATGGCCATGAAAATTTACATTTCTGAAATCGTTGAATTTTTTCTTTCAAATTTTTTTGAAACATGTCTTCTGCAGTCGACACCCGTGTGAAGAGAGTTAAGATGAAAAAGAACTAGAAATAAGACAAATAATGAGCAAAAAAAGGTGCAGAGGGAACATTAGAAAAAAGAAAGGGAAAGGAAGAATAGAAAAAGTAGACAAAAGGGAAAGGAAAAAAGAGAAGAGAAAGGAGAGAAGAAAATGAGGAGGAATAGGAAGACAAGGGGAAAAAGAGAAAGAGAAAAGGCAGAAGAGAACGAGAATTAGCAGAAAAAGAGAGGAAGAAGAAAGAATAAGGAGAAGAAAAGTGAGGAAGAGGAGGGAGAGGAGAGTGGAAAAGGAAACGTGAGGAGATAGTGGAAAAAAGAGAAGAAAGAAGGAGAGCAAGCAAAGGGATCAAGAGTAGTAGAAAAGAAGAAAGAAGGAGAGCAAAGCCAAGGGATCAAGAATAGTAGAAAAGAAGAAAGAAGGAGAGCAAAGCCAAGGGATCAAGAGTAGTAGTACTACTAGTACAAAAAAAAGAAACAGAAATACAGTAAGAGAGTAGAGCATAGCAAAAAGGAAATACAGAAAGAGAGAGAGAGAGAGAGGAAAAAAGAGGTGAAAAGGGAGAAGAAGAGGAAAGAGAACAAAGAAATGGAGGGAGATCGAGAAGATGATGAAGGGAGAAAGAAAAAAGGTAGATAAAGAGTGGGGAAAATGGTATAACCAGTCAGAAATTTAGTTGAAAATGAGTAAGATAAATAGAAAAGAAATAAGAAAAGATAAATTCCAGAATTTTGCTTCAATGCTATAATGTAGTCCAATATTTTATTCTCCTAGTGTGTAATTCTATACTCTTGCATACAGGTCCAAATTAAAAGATCCATCTTCAAATCAATATAATTCATGAGCTACAAATTACAAATTATCTTAGTTCTGATCATACCAACTTAACCCATTTCTTCAGCAAAACCTATAAATTTCTTTTAATGTTTCAAGTGTTTCAATAGCATAAAACCATTTAACATCCTGTGCTTTTTGCATGTTGTTACTACAAGGAATACACATTGTGCTGAATACAATTTATAATAAAATAACTCAATTAGAGAACAACAAAATACATCTGGCAACTATAAGCTGCTACACTCTCATTTCTCAGGGCTAAAAATTCACCATTTGTTTTCACCCATTAGTAAAGAGTTTCACTTTCAAAATTTTCCACACAATGTTAGACAAATAGAGTAAACCAGCTTGTAGTGTTCAAAGGAAAGGAATGAACCTAGAATTGCATGTACAATTTGAAATATCAACTATAATAAATGGCTGCCTTGTGTTGTGTACTTCCTAGTCACATGCTCAAGTACTAGGTCTCTGACCTTTGACCTCTGACCATTAAACCCAGCTTTAAATCTAAGAAATGATTCCTGGGGCAGCTCAATTACCTATGGATTCATCTCAAGAGCGACTGGTTTATTGTTATGTAATAAAATTTCTGCATATTTCCATTTTGGAAAATTGTACACACACAAGGCAGTCATTGGAGGAACGAGTTTCTTGCACAAACTCACATAATGATAAAAGAATGAACTTTCTGAAACAATGCATTAATACATAAACACAATTATTTGCACAATGAAAATATGGGTGAAACCAAAATCTGGATTTACAAAGTCATAGCACCAAAGGCTGCTCCAGGTTGTCAAATTCCTAGTCACATGCTCAAGGTCTCTGACCTCTGACCTGTCCCCCCTGCTAATTAACTCTTAGAATGATTCCTGGGGCAGCTCAATTACCTACGGGAATCATCTCAAGAGCCACTGGCATATTGGTATGTAATAAATCATTTCGATTGTTTCATTTTTGAAAAAGTTTCAAACAACATGGGGCAGCCTTTGGTGATGACTGATTTTTGCACACAATCACATAAATGATACATAAAACTGATCAGATTATAAGCCCTATTGGAAACAATGCCTTTATATATAAATTATGTTATATGCATAATGAAATAAGGACCAGGCCAAAATCTGAGATAAAGCTTTCCGTGAGTTTAAGGTTTTATATATACACCATCATTTAATGTCTAATATAACCAGATTTGATCAAAAATAAATATCGACGGGCTGGTAAAGTCCACAACTATAACAACACAAGAATCGCATGCATGGTGACTTCGGGAAAACCCAATCTTTCCATTTCCGATAAACACATCCATAATTAATATAGGGTAAACTTATAAAATTAAACCATATCTGACCAATGTCCTCCTCCGGCCAACTGACCGGTCGCCCCCGCTCCGATCACTCTCAATAACACCCTCACCATTGTCCATTCAATTGAAGCAGCCCACCCAGTTGGCTATATAATAAAAAATAATAAAATTTAATGAACGAAATCAAATTTTTATAATTATCATTTAAAAAAAAATTATTATTTTTAAATAATTTGACATACTCTCATCACTATTTTGCTCTTTCTACCACACCTAAATAACACCAAGGAAAAAATAAAACAGCCAACTTTATCCCGGTAATGTTTCCCCAACGTAAGATTGCGAAAAGTTGTGACGGAAGATAAAGAGTTATAAACCATATAGTAGTCCAGATCACTGAGGTATGTGCAAACATAGTACTTGGTGGTCCTACCAAGTTCATTTTTTGGAAAATATACAAAGTAATACACACACAGATAAAGTATTTTCACATAATGTATAATACAGTACACCAGAACCCCCACATCATCATCATAATGAGTTAATAATTATTAAAAGCCCACATTTAAAATTAGAAAAAGAAAAAAAAAAGAAAAAAAATTAGGATGAACCTTTAAAAAATTGGCTAGCACTACATCTACAGTCAGTGCAATGAATGGTATACAAAGCTAAACATGGTATTAATCTATGTCACTATGTGATTCTAGGTTTCTAATCTAAAGCATGCCATATAAGCAAAAATTATGATCCCTAAATGGCAAAAAAATGTTGTTTGATCGTAACATCTTTATAACAATTCAAAAGATAAATAAGCCACAATTGTTTTCTTCCAAGGATAAAAAGGCGGTACTCCTTATGGTGATTCTTTGCTAAGTTTGTTTGTTTGTTAGTTTAACCGGTCGGTCAGGGCGGACACATGCTTGGGTCCTGATTGGACCAGGCTCACACAAAATGCCTAAGCCAAGCCTTAAAAGCTTATATTGAATTAAGGTATTTGTTCATAACATGTGATCAAGTTTATTGCTAACAAAAAACAATTTTTTATGATTGACAATGTTTCAAAACCTGATGAAATCTTCTGCCAGCATTTATTCCCAGGGGGTAATTCGGTACAAATGACCATACATGTATGGGGACATGCCCGCAAACATGGGTAGCATTTTTTCTTTCTAGGCCAATTTTGGTATATGAATGGGTCCATTTTTCACAATTTTCTCAATTTCATTTTTGTGGGTCCACTTTCAATTGCTCAGCGGCACAACCCCACCCAAACCAAACTTAAGTATCCCCCCCGGCATCTAAGTTATGAACAACAATGCATTAATTAATGCAATAATAATAATAATGTAAGAAACTTGTACCACCATCCTTTTGCTGGAATTCGTATAGTACTTCAGTATGCACACCAAGAAGAAAAATAGACATAGAAATGCGAGACATATCGTCAGCCTACTACGCTAATTGCATGCATCAGTTACATAATCACCCTAATTATTTTGGATTATTCCCTTTCATTTGTATCATTATCATTTGATCTTGTGCAAAGATTGGTGAATAAATATGTTTGAATGCATGCTTGTACTTTGTTCTCAAAATTACAAAAAATGACTAAGGCAATTAATGTAGTAGGCTGACGATATGCAGAATGGTAGCAATTCATTACAAAATCAATTCATTACAAAATCAATTCATTACGAAATCAATTCATTATGAAATCAATTCATTACAAAATCAATTCATTACAAAATCAATTCATTACAAAATCAATTCATTATGAAAGCAATTCATTATGAAAGCAATTCATTATGAAATCAATTCATTATGAAAACAATTCATTATGAAATCATTTCATTACTTAATCAATTCATTATGCAATTAATTCATTACATAATCAATTTAAAGGTTGGTTACCAGATTATCGACATCTCCCAACAAGATTTTGGTTCATATTCTAAATAAACCTGGTCACCTACCTTTAACTTCCTATGTAGTTCAAAGATGTTATATTTGTATGGTTCTCATACTTTTGCATATTTCTCTATTTGCGTGTATCACCTTTCGTAATTTTCACATTTCTCTTTCCGACTTTTGGCAAATTTCTCATTTTAAATAGCCAAATGGTATCACAGAAGTCATGTCATCTTTTTCTCTTTTGTTCCAAATAATTGTCAAAGATATAAACAAAAAAAAATTAGCATTTTAAATAATACCCATATTTATTATGAATTATTTTAAAATATGCATTTCAAAAGCATCTTATTGAGATTTTTAAGGACAATTTGTCAATAGAAACACTACTATAGTGTATTCACTTCAACTATAATAAACCCTAACCTTTGGCTTTACTGCCCTTTGACCTTTCATACACTTCACCATATATAACCTTTTGAAACTCTGTTCAAGTAATTATATAATTACACATTACTAGTGCTATGTTACATCACTGTAATTCAATACCAAATTACTAAACCTCTCTCAAATTGGCAAATGTTTTGATTAAAAGTCACTAGAAGCCCTACTTTAGTTACTAGCAATTCTAAACCTGGGAATTTCTAGCAATCAAAGCAAGACATCCTAGTTATAAATATGACAGTTATATTCCAATTCTATTTAGTAACTTTATCCATTCCAAATACATTTGTTATATAACTGCCAAGTAGTACTAAACACATGTTTGTTAATTTAGCAGTACTATCCTACAAGCACATTTTTTTGTATTTTTTTGCACATCATATACATTCGATATCAAAAAAGTTGGTTGTTTTTCAATTCATACTAACAATGTTCAAAGTATGATTTCCTCTCACCCTCCACGTCAAAGAGCCAAGCCCACATTTTTGATATCAAACTCACCTCTTTCGTCACCATGTGCACTTTTTATAAATTAGTTTTTACATCACTTTCAGAAATACTATCTACATATGGTGTCTATAAAATACAAATAGGATGAAATCCGGTAGTTTCATAAACTCACAATAAGTACATTAAAAGGTGATATATCTACAGATTAAACCACGTTAGAATTTACATATTCTAACATGGACACTTTTGACTCCTATGTAGAGAAATGTGTTCTTGTATATACCTCATCCCCATGAAGCTTATATGCAACTTAAATATACCGTTGGTGAAATACTTTATCTTATATTCAATGTGATTTGGATTATTGAAAAAATAATCTAGAGAAGAATTACTCTTTCATCAATATCAGAGGACAAGAATTATATTATATTAATTAATATTGCTCAGGGCAGATTAAGAAATAATCAAATAATTTCGCACTAGGTGGTCATTTTGAACATGAAAACTTTAAACATTCAGTTTTTGTTAACTTAATTTGATTCAAAGCATAAATGTATAGAGTTATTTATTTGGGAATTCCAGTTCTCACTATGTCATGATACTTTATCTAATCAAACTTTTAAAACAAAAGCAGTAAATATCAAAAACAATTTATGTGTGACAAACCTGTAAGTTTTTCACTAATATTTCTAAAGGATGAAATATCAATCTTAAAAAAAAAGTAAAGTTTTGTCACACATGCAATTTTTTGATTTGATGAACAACCCTGATGAGTCTATTCACCAGGAATTAATATCTTTTGACCTTTGACCTAAGGGTTCCTGATATACAAAATCAAACTACAACCCATAGAATTCAAAGAACAATATGAACAGAGACAAAGGAAACTACAATCTTTTCCAAATTCATAGTCCACAGACTCCCTGGGCGAGGAGGAAGACAATCTGTATCAATGGTTCTTCTGCCGTAGTTAACACTTTGTAATTTGTATAGTAATCAAAAGAAAAATTCCAAGATAACGATGTCGCCTCTTCTGGCCGATCAACACCCAGAAGGGGAAGACTTGAGATGCAAATAAAGTGTGTCAAATTGTCCATGGATACTTCTACTCTTCAAGCTCGTAAGTGCTCATATACGTGCTCATCAAGGATGCAGTTGACAATAATCCAAAGCGAGCTCTTCAGAGGAGGCACATCCACCGATGGTTGGAATCGTCAGGTTTCAAGTTGTTTATAGTGGATGAGCCAGTTGATGGTAATATCCAATCATGGACCATAGTTTATTTCCACATCTTCCAACAGACTATGATAAGAAGCATTACATCAAAGTACAAATAGTCCACTAAATGACACACTTGACACGTATCATGGCTCTCACTGCATTGAACGCTTTCTGCAAGTGGAAAAAAATAACAAAAACACAAATGTGGTGATGTACTTGCAACAGCAGTTTAATCTAAAATAAATTTACTAATTCTTTAGAGTTCCATCTACGTGATGGCGATCATCGAGCGCAGAGGATGATTTAAGGAAGCCCCATCATGCACTGTAAAAGTGTTATCACTAGAGTTTCAACTGCCACTTTACTTTTCAAATCCCATTGAACTCTGTGCAAAAGATGTTGTTTTAGAATTGCCCGTGTGTCATTATTACGTGGTCGATTTCAGATCTAAAGTGATGTATGCATGAAGGATAATTCACACCTTCTGTAGATAACATAAAATGTGAAATCGACCAACCTTTTCAAGGTGTTTTTATTGTAAATTTATCTGTCAAAATTCAAATTTCACCATGCACGTGTGTATGCAGTGGGCGGGCAGTGGTGTCATGTTCACTCACACAGCTGTGCTAACCGCAAGACTTGCTGGGAAGTGCTTAAATCATCCTCTGCATCGAGCGTGTGCTCGATGACATATGGTTGGAAAGTCTTGTTTACAAGTATGTACACATCCTGTTTATCATGTGAACAGAACCCTGGTCACAGAGACCAGGCTCATGCAAAGCTATTTAGTCAGTGATTAAGTCAGGACCCCACTTCCATATATAAGCATAAACTTGCATATTTAGGCACAATCCTCTTCCATATTTAGGCAATACACTTCCATATTTAAACAATACTAGCCAATACTAGCCACTTATAGGCACCTCGCATCCTACATCAGCAAAAATGATCAAAAGAATGCTGATAAAAGCAGCATAGGCTTAGTTTCCCTTGACACCCTCCATATCACTGTCTTAGCTAGGATAAGACAAGTGTCCATCATTTTCACCAAAACTGCCTGTCCAAAATTTGACCCTAAAAACATAAACCAGACCTCTGCCCCTTCTGGAGGGTTCAGTCAGTTCAAATAGCTATTGATATAGCCCTGATTTAGGCATACATGTCTGGTCTTGTTTTGAGTTCACAGAACTTATTCAGGCATTATTTATGGAATTTAGCATTATGTCACAAGCATTAATTTTGCTTGTCCCAGAAACAAACTGCCTGTCCAAAACGACAGGTGGATGGGTGGTTAGCTAACACCCTACTCCATATGTGACCCGCTCCCACAAAACCAGACATAAGTCACTAATCTGATTTTGAAAATTGAGTTTTTGATGTCATCATTTAGTATAGTTCTTCAGCTTTCATTTGATACCAAAATTATGTTTCTGGGACATGTGGTCTTCATTCTACAGTTTTCAATGGGAAGGGGAAAGTGAAACATAAAGAAACGGCAAATGCAAGAAAAACGGCTTTAAAGTTGTAAAATGACATGTTTAAAGACTTGGTTTGGCTCAGAAAATGCTAGATTTGGGTGCTTTAGACGTAAAATAATATTTTGTTTTCAATAGTAGGCTATAGTAAACATATTAAGGAATCAAAAAATAACAAAAGCTGAAAAACAAAATCTGCAAGGTTTTTCACCCCTTTCCCAACTTTGACTCGGCGTATCTCAAAATGGCTGAGTGCGACTTATGGCGGGTTTTGTCAGAGTGGGTCACATATAGTATTTTCCTATTTACCTATGCATGCTTTCTAATCCCCCGGGGGGGGGGGGGTACTCAAGTTTGGTTTTGGTAGGGACGTGCGCTGAGATTTTGGAAGTAGACCCATAAATATACCAATTTTTCAAGAAATTTGGACCCATTGATATACCAAAAGTCAAAATTTTCGGCCGAATTTACCCAAAATTGTCTTAGTTTTAACAAATTTTGGGAAAATTTTGAAAATTTTTGCTAGATTAAGGAAAAAATGGGCTGTTTTTGAAAAAATTGAGAAAATTTTGAAAAAAGGACCCATTCATATACCAAAATAGGCTTTGAAAAAGGGGTCATTGATATACCAGAAGGCTGAAAATGCTACCCATGTTTGCAGCATGTCCCCGTATGGTCATTTGTACTGAGTACCCCCGGGTCTAATACCCTGTTACTCACCAGCCACCTCTTTTTGATGACGTATTTCTTCAGTCGGCCCTTGGAGAGAGCTTTCGCTGATTTCATTTCCTTCTTTAGCCAGTCATGCTCAAGTGCTTCACTAGCCTCCAATCTCTCACTGGGATACAATATAGAACAGAATATAAGTCAGTTTATTTTCTCCAGTAATGTGTTCAAAAAGTATTGGATCGTGCAATGGGATTTGTATACCCAGGGTAGGGTTGTTAGTACAGTCATAACCAGCTTTTTGCGGTGATCTTTTCTTTTACACCATCCGAGCTATAGTAGATCAAAATTACTAATTTATCAAATTAAAATTTCGCATCAAGGTTAAGCATGTTTTTAGCTATACAAACATACCTTTTATTTCATCGAACAAGCTTTATTTTGTTCCAAAATCCATGTTTTTATCACTATATTTGATGTAAAGGAGCTAGATGCAAAACCGGTGATGCCAGCTCTGAAATGTTCGTGTAACACAAGCGCTTGATGAATGCTTGTTTTTGCGATAATTTAAACTAGAGAAAATTCCTTCATTTCACGAATTCTTTGCCACTTTCCACTCATCAGATCATCTTTTTATGCGACGGAAGTGATGCTGATTTTATGAAGGTATGTTTCTTGCTTTTCCGATTATTTCTAAATTGTTTTTCGAGACAAAAACTTCCTAGCAGAATAGCCATTTTCACTTGTTTTCAAACAAATATTTTAACCTTGTTTTTTACCATAATTTTCCTCATTTCTCAAAGCCCTGCCCTCAAACCTTGACTTCCAAGTGTTTGGCAACTGTTTAATCTTGATGCAAAATTATATCTTGATGTAAAAGTAATAATTTACATATTTATTTCTCTTATCTTTAAACAATTTTTGTCACGTCATACAAAAATGTCATTTTCCGTGTTATACCTCCGATTCTGTGATTTTTTTCTGTTTTCCGTAAAACAGAAAACTTCGGACTCTAGGTTATACCCTTGTGTCTCAGTGCTTTGCATGGATTAATTGGGATGGTAGTACTTACTCTTGTTCTAAAGTAAGAAGATTTTCAATGAAATCTTTGGCGGGGTCTGAGATCTCATCAAAGCATTCATCATCGAAGTCCCATTCACCTTCTTGGATATTGCTCAGTGTTTCACCTTCATCGTCTCCCACGAAAGGTGAGAAACCACTTAACCTAGAGCAGGGAAACAAAATAATACAAGCACTGTCAGACAAGCATCAAATAAGCCACATACTCAGATATTTATTGATGTATAAAATATGCGGGGGAACAAAATGATACAAGCACTGTCAGACAAGCATCAAATAAGCTACATACTCAGATATTTATTGATGTATAAAACAAGGCTCCCGCTAGCCTTCAAAAACTCTGCGTCCGATCGGATGCACAACTGTAAAACCTGGTCAGGAAATGTGCATCCCACAAAATTTGTGTGCGTTCGTTCATGTATGTTAATGTGTTGGGCAACAGGGAATACAATTTTACAAAGCCCACGATTGCTGGTATTGCATCGCATTACATCGTAGTTTGATGCAAATATTTGACTATTCCCTTTCAGATTCCTGATGAGATTTGAAAGATTCCAGCCATTAGATCGAGGGCCAACTTTAGCAGGGAGGTTAATCGCTTTCTGGGTGCATCCTCGTCAGCAGCTTCTAATTGATTTATTTGTCTCTGCTGTTAATGCCCAGTTATGCCATGTCGTAAAAAAAAAAAAAATTATTGTCAATAACAAATTACGTGAATGCAAACTTGCTGACAATGTACGATAGTTTAGAAAGTTGTATTTTTTGCTCTCACGTTTGAGCAAAAGCTTTTCACATCGTCTCGGTGCCGTAAGAATTTTCATTCATTGACTGGTGACCCGGAAGTGTTGCAAAATGGGAGTGGTTAAATGTGAAAGGTCAATAACTCGTTTACTGATTGGTCCATTGGTTATGAATATTAATTAAGCTTTATTAGGAGAATTAGGAGTGATCAGTCAACGTAATTTTTGCGATTTTTATGATGATGAAGTTGGTAAGCTTATAATCACTCATTTTTGGGCTGAATCAACTTACGTCCGACTGGACACAACGGGTTGATAAAATTTGTTGAACATTGCGTCCAGCAATACAAAAATGCGTCTGGACGCAAGAATTTGTGTCCAGCGGGAGCCTTGGTATAAAATATGCGGGTCTTACAGAACCGGGTCAGTCACAGCCATTATAGACCCAGGTCCATCACGGAGAGTAAAAAAAAAGAGAGAGGGAGGGAGAGAGAGAGAGAGAAGGGGTAGAAGGTAGAGAGGGAATCCATCAATAGGTGACGGCCATTTTGAAATCTGAGAGAGTTGCCACACGAAATGCCCTGTACCTTTGTATAATGCTTTATTTGCAATCTGTTGCATCATAAACATGGGTATTGCCACCAGTTTAAGTTTGCTGTGTGGCTCACAACTTCAAGCACATGACAAGTTTCAAATTTCAAAATTTCAAAAATTTCAGAACTGTATGTTTTCATGACCATATTTGGAATCAGCATGAAAAATGCATTAAAATGAGAACAAACAAGCCTAGTTATTGGTCCAGTCAGTGGTTCTTAAGATAGAACTTGATATTTTGAGAAAAACACTTTTTATGTTGAGCAGAGTCAAAGACTACATCAAAGTGAGTATCATACTTATTACTGAATAAGTTTCATGACCATATTTGAAATCAGCATGAAAAATGCATTAAAATAAGTACAAACAAGCCTAGTATGGGTTCAGTGGCTCTTGTGATAACTTTTGAGAAAATATTTCAAAACTTTATGTTGAAAGAAGCCTATAGCTAGCACGCAGAACATTAATACTTACAAAATATAACAGATTACACCTACACTCCACATGTCTGTTGTGTAAGCTACAGGATCGTATGTGACAATTTCTGGTGCGTAGAACTCTGGAGTACCACATGAGACTGAGAGACCCGGTTTATATATTTGTGCCAAACCAAAATCAATAATTTTGATTTTGTTGCTGTTCTTTCTTATACACAAGATGTTCTCTGGCTGTACGTGGAAGAAAATAATTTATATCTACATGCTTAAATTATCTGCAGTACTACTTATCGTAAATAAATGCTAGCTTCAAGATTAGGAAATAAATACAGAAAAAAATACTGTATTCATTCCATTAACCACCCAGGATGCTTAACAAAGTCATTTTGGGTGGACGCTTAATTTTACATTGTTTAAGCCAACAATACATAAAAAAGGCCCAAGATATTCATTCATCATCATCAGTGTGTCATGTGTTTTAGACCATGATTCCGATTTGCATGGGCTTTAATTTGGAAAAATACATGTTATCTAACCCTAACACCCAACCCTGCTTTTTGCTATCGGAAGTTTAAGAAGAAACGAAAAGGAGAGAAGATGAAGAAAGAAGTCACTTGGCACCCCAGGGATTCGAACCTTAGACCCCCGCATGCCAAGCACACAATCACGGACCGGTAGCTACACGGGATACACTGTCCCGGGCAGCAATTCTGTGAGCATATAACACTTAGGGTGATTGTGTCATCGCAGACCCTGGGATTCACGCATGCACAGTGGTTTTCATTGTGGTATTTTGTGGTATCTATGATTGTTAGGGTTAATAAACTAATAATAATATCACAGTTTGCTTGTTGTAAAGTCACTTGGTGGGCGCTTATAGGGCATGGGCGGTTAATGGAGCGAATATAGTAATTACCATTATATCAAAAATAACATAAAATATTAAAATTATGAACTAACTGCTAGCCTATACTCAAGATTTGAATGCTTTGAATTGTGCCAATTCTTAGAATTTTGTGATGTAAATTGTGAGTAAACATGCAAAATTTCATACGTACACAGTACGTACAGAGCTTTAATCTTATCAATGACCTTTTTGTGTGAATCTTTGTTGACGAATGATACCCACTGGTCAATGAGATTGGCCCCCCTCGGGGGGGGGGGGGCAGCTATACCTAGTCTCGGTCCCAGCTGATTTGTGCTCTTCCATCACTAAACAAACTGTCTGGCGACAACCTCATACTATGTCTTTTCCAATTGGCTGAACATCAACTCAGTACAAAACCGAGGTAAATTGGCTGTCAATCAAGTGTTGGGCTTCAGCACATGCAGTGGTTGATGGACAGCTATGCAGTGCTATACCAAGCCTTTTATCAAATCTTACCTTCATATCCAGATGTAGCACTTTTTGAGTGTGCATGAATTTGACCCCTTCACAAATTTGCCTCATGAAAAATGTGACTTCTTTTTCTGTCAACTCAAATTCATCACTAATTACTCTGTCAAATAACTCTCCACCTGATACACTGTCAAAAAATAAACAAAAATAACAAAATTACAAATGTACTCTATTTTGCTATTCCACTACCATATTTGTGACATGATCTGGTCCATGGGGGCCAAAGGCGGCAAATTTGAAACTGAGATAAAGGTAAAAATATGGAGGAGAAAACAATAAAATACATAAGAAAATAGACATCAAAAAACTTCATAACTTTAGAACCAAGTATGCTAGACCTTTGGTGTTTTCAGTAAATTTGATAGCCTATTGTATGTATAATTTAATAAATACAGTAACTCAATTTTCAAAATGCCTCCTTTGGCCCATGGACCAGGTTAAGGTGTCACATTTACTCTATAAAACGCCCGGTGGCATGGCATTTTCGAAAAGTGGGGTGGTGTTAGAAGTGAATTTTCAATGAAAAACCCACAAAATATGACTTCCGAATTCACGAAATATGACTTCCTGTTTGAAATTCAACAGGGCGGCGCCTATACAGGGATCACATTATTATCGGAAAATACTACAAAATTACATTTGTAAGTGCATTTTTATTCAAGAATGCAATTTATTTAGTTAAATATGTGAACATTCTACTATATTGTGGAGATGAATTGAATGGAAATGTAAGTTAGAATAGGATTTGTCCATGCAGTTTTGTGATCATGACATGCCAGTTTTAAGCTAAATTACGATTCTTACATGCTATGGCATGGACATTTCTGCTTTTTGATCAAATTTTCTTTTAAAGAAGATGAGAGGGCATTTCATAGAAGGGGCATGTTTAATAGAGTAAACACGGTATATTACTAATAATATTACCGCATAGACTGAATCCTTACCGTTAGTATCGTGTTGGACTCGTGAAACTATTCCCGCGCAATTTTGGTCGTGTGCCATAGCACAACTATTTGGTGCGAACTAATCAGGAAATGTAATGAATACGCTGGTTAATGGCACTATAGGAAAATTGCTAGTTTTGTGTTCAACGTGGAACTGTCGGTACACCAGCAACTTTGCGGATAGCAACACGAGGGCATACAGTGCGCGAAGCCCGTATGCAGGATTTCATTTGGGGGGTGCTGATTTTGAAAAAGTGGACCTTTTTCCACGGGGGAGGCATTTTTGTGAAAAGTGGACAAAATTTGGACTTTTTTGTCCAAAAAAGCGTAAAAAACCTGATTTTTTTGCTCGCTACACTCGCAAATTTTGGGACTTTATGTATACTTTTCCTAATTTGGCACTCCCTGCGTATGGGCCTGGTGCAGGTGCAACATTTTCAGAACTGACCAATCGTGTTTGTGCAATATCATGTGTTCGCATCCGCTTCCTACATACATTCTATATGCCATGTGTACGAGGTGGGAAAGTTCTACAATGAACACTAATTAAATAATTTTCCTATAGTCATGGATTCACTGAATCAAAAGAACCTAAAATATCATCCAAAAAAGCGGATTTTTGCAATTTTGTAAAGAGAACAAACCCGGCAAGGGATGAGACAGAAAAAACCTAAAAGAGTAAAATGTCACATGTTGGAGAATTTGTCTGTATGGATGCTTATAGCTATAATCAAATTCAGTAAACCTTTGACGAGCGCGTATTGTAAGTATACATCGCGTATTTACTGCGTTGGACACACTTGTCAATGATTGGCTGCTGAGGCGATCTGCTGTTGCCGAGTGGAAATTTATGAATGAACTGTGCACCGTACGCGTTGTTAGCGCCGAATTTGCAACATCACGGTAGTCGCGCTCGTCAAAGGTTTGCTGCATTTGACTTTACATGCAATTGAATGGGGCTTCATATTTCACTGCTGTTTGTTTTTATGTTAAAAAATGACAACTTATCCATCACTTTTTTTAAGCATTCCTACGAGTACGAAACATTTCTTTTTTATGCTTTCGATGGGATACACTAACACTATGGCATAGTTCAATAACCTCAATTAAACAATCATAGTGCAAAATTTGACCTTGAGCTGCAGAGTATGAGTTTTTGAACCCAAATTTTCAAAGAATGTACAAATGTATTGGGCCCAGCAAACACAAAAACGTTTTTAAAACGTTTTAAGGGAAAGGGTATGAACGTTTGGACAGTATTTATTGTGGGACATTAGAGCACATCAGACATATCGAATTGCATTCTGCATACGAAGAATGTCCTTCTGATATCAAATAATTTTGATTTTTTGAAATTCGCAATGTAATACACATTTTATGGCAAATCATTCAAAATTGATATTTTTGATATTTATCAGTACTCGAAGTAAAATATACAAATCTGATGATTTATACTTAAAGTGTATGTAGGTGGGATGAAAAGCCGATGATCAATTGAAAATTTTGACCTTTCGTATTGAAGATATGGATTTTTTTCCCAAAACACACAAAAAAATTAGGTCTTTTGGGAAAAAAATCCATATCTTCAATATAAAAGGTCAAAATTTTCAATTGATCGTCGGCTTTTCCACCCAGCTACATACACTTTAAGAATATATCATTAGATTTATAAAATTTACTTCGAGGACTGTTATATATAAAAAATTTGAAACATATCAAATTTTGATAATTTGTCATAAAATTTGTATTATATCGTGAATTTCAAAAAATGAAAATTATTTGATATCAGAAAGACATGCTTCAGTATTCAGAATGTAATTCGATACGTCTGAGGTGCTCTCATGTCCCACAAAAAATACTGTCGAAACGCCATAAACGCTCATTCTAGATCCCTTAAATAAGTTATATTTTGGGTTTTGGTCTAGGTAAAAACGTTTTAATACTATACTATACTACTATACTATGCAGGCACTTTTATAGCGCTCTTACAAAGAAAACCATGTATCACAGCGCTTTACAAAAGAAAATAAAGAAGAAAAAACATACAAGAACAAACAACAAATCAAATACCAAATAAATGAGTCTTTAGATTAGACTGGAAGCTTGCCAGCGTTGGAGAGTGGCGGATATGGCGAGGGAGTTTGTTCCAAAGAAAAGGTCCTGCTACAAAGAAGGCTTTATCACCAGTTAGAGTGCGTGTATGCGGAACAATGAGAAGCCGGGTGTCCTGGGCAGAGCGTAATCCACTTCTACTGGGAATGTAAGGCTGAATGAGTTCAGTGATGTATGATGGAGATGTTGTTAGGTCCATGAAACATTTGTAGACAATGGTTAACAGCTTGAAATGGATGCGACTAGGTATTGGTAACCAGTGGAGTTCACGAAGGAGAGGTGTGGCATGATCATACTTTTTGCCTTGAAGATGAGCTTGGCAGCACGGTTCTGTAGACGTTGGAGTCTGTTTGAGTCTTTCGATGTAATACCATAAAGCAGGGAGTTGGCATAATCAAGCCTAGATGTTATAATGGCTCGAACTGCATCTTGACAGGCAGCTTGGTCTAATAACATTAAAATGTCGGGTTATATAAAGGTCATAAAATCGTTTTAAAACGTTTTGTATGAAAACACACTACAATATTTTTAAAATGGTTTCGAAATGTCATTGTAAACTATTTTTGCAAACTTTTTGGCCAAATATTTTGTGAACACTTAAATAACATTAATTATGTTAAAATATTTGCACCCAGCAAACACAGAAATGTTCTTAAAATGTTTTTTACAAAACGTTTTAATAACATTTAAATGTCGGGTTATATAAAGGTCGTGAAAACATTTTAAAACATTATTGTAAATAGTTTGGGTAAACATATTTTGCAAAATATTTTTTCAACCCCAAATTAACATTCAAAAATGTTTTTGGAATGTTATTAAAACGTTTTTATGCCCTTTATATAACCCCACATTTAAATGTTTTCTGTAAAACATTTGTGTTTGCTGTGCAGTAAAATACAAACAAATGTTATTTAATGTTATGAAAACGTTTTATACCATTAATGTACCCTTTATATAACCCGACATTTAAACGTTTTCTGACAACCTTTTATAACCTTTTGCAAATGATGTCGAAAACGTTTTGTGTTTGCTGGGGGCTACAGAATTGTGTCCCAATAGATGAGCATGTTGTGGATCCTAGTGTAATACTGCCTCTCCTATCATCTTCATCACAATTTTACAGCTCTAAAAAAAGCAGGATGGAGATTGTAAAGAGGGGAGGAGCCAGTATTCACTGGCCAGAGTGCCCATCTCACTTTTGAAGCGCTTGTGCCAGACTCCTCCAAGTAATGTTGCTGCTGGGTGGGGAGAGGCAATAGGGGTGAAGAGCCTTGTCTAAGTGCAAACATCGCAGGGATTTGAACCTGAGACCATGACGTCTTAGACAGGTGTGCCACCATGCCCCCTCCCCAACACAGGATGAACATTATATAATAAAAACTTACTATTCCAAAACCAGGCACATGTTTTTACCAGCTGAATAGAGATCATAGAGCTGCAAGAGTTTTGGATGCTGTAGAAGTTGCATGATCCTCACTTCGTGGTCAACCTATAATGAATATGGCAAACAAAATGTAAAAGATATTCAGAGATTAGAAGATACAAGGGTAAAGCCATGTTGTAACATTTCTATAAAAAATAGATTTTTAATTGTATTTTTTTTCCGGCAGACTTGCTAGCATC
Source organism: Amphiura filiformis (assembly GCF_039555335.1). Lineage (NCBI taxonomy): Eukaryota > Metazoa > Echinodermata > Ophiuroidea > Amphilepidida > Amphiuridae > Amphiura > Amphiura filiformis. The sequence goes on along the minus strand of NC_092640.1, from coordinate 43,416,324 downwards.
CAGCTTCCATAATTGCTAATGATACTTTTACTCACACAGAGCACTGTTCATAATAAAACTTTCTTCACGTTCATCACTAGCACTTTTGTATACAAAAATGATCCTGAACTTGTGTTGCCAGTCTCTGATGAAGTTCAAAGATGAAGTTCAAAGTTGTGACAGAAAGTTTGAGGTACGTCTTAATGTTGTGTTGAGATCACAAGTTTAAATAATTTTAATTATTTAAAATTACAATGTCTACCAACACAGATACACTTCCATGCTCATAATAGTGAGGTTACTGCTTTTTAATCTGTGACAAATGGAGAATGATGTTCTCTGATGATGTAATCTGATTTGCATACTCTGATTTGCATACTTGAGAGTTTCAAACGAAACCACTGAAAAAATGTACTAAGATGGATCACTCTTCATCAACTCGCTGAGTAAAGCTATCAGGATCTGAGTGTGTTTCTGTACAAACTCACCTCTTTTCTATCTGCTTCTTTTTCTATTTTGATGAATTTTGCTGCTAGCATCTTCTTTGTTTTCTTTTCTACACACTTGTTTACTGTACCAAATTTACCCCTGTCAAATGAATTAGAAGAAAACACATTTGTTTAATACACATTGTTGTGGGATCTGTCAAGGCTTATCAAGATGAGAAGTTTTAAACTGAATCATGGAAAGGGAATCTGAAATAATATCTGGACTAATCATAATCATGTTTATGTACCTTGTTTGGTTGGTAGAGTTGGTAAACATCATCATTTGTGATGCGATCAAGCAAAATGAGTCGGATGTCAAGAATATTGATTTTGAGATGTAATCAATAATAGTCTTCAACTTCTTTTGTATTTTATTGTTCTGGGCAACACTAAGGCTAGCTTCAGACTCCGTATTGTACGTACAATATTGTATGTACAATACTTTTCGTGACGTCAAAAAGTATTACACGTGCAATAAATATACGTGCCACGACGAGTTGAATCAGATTAAATAACGCGCTATAACCCTGACGGTTCATTGTTTGCTAAATCCAAGCGAGGTCACCAGAAAATCTATGCAAGAGAAATTTCTACTGCTGCTGATGAAAAATCCTAGAAACGCGTTTGGAGGTTTTTTCTGCACTTTACCAGTAGCCCTAATAAATTCATAAAACAATAAAAATCAAATAAAGATTTAGGGCAAATGTTTTTACTCACTGCTCATCTGATCCACTTTCCCAGGAAACTAAATACCGATACTCCTTAGTTTTTCCCTGACTTTCCAGACATAATTATGAGTAAACATCAAATTTAATGTTTACAAAACAATATCAATAATGTAGGCCTAAAAACATTAAAAAAAGGGGGCCTAAGAGTATGTCTATTTTTAATCATATACTAATTCCGCCATGCCCAAACATATCTTATTATGAAATCGTGTAATGGAACCCAAATTCCAATCAAAAATAAAAACAAATTTGTTATCAAATACACTAGGCCTATACATTGTATTATAGGAATTTAATAGATGGTTCATTTTAATAAATAAATAGATTAACACGGGTAATGGACAAGAAATATTTGGCAATACCGGATTTACCAGAGAGCCAGTGGATAAAGAAATTAATTAAAATTAAAACAAATTAAATGAGAAAATGAAAGCAAGGACATTTGGCAAAGTATTGTTTTAGAATTCGAAGGAGTCCTAAATGTTATCCTGGCCCCAGAACACTGATTAATGTAAATTCGACCCATAGTTATTTTATCTACTTTTGCCAGCATTCAACCTGTTCAATGTGATTTATGCCTCAACGTTGTATCGTGCACAAATTATGATTCGAGACTATTTCATTTGACACGGTTGTATGGATTTCAGAAGATCGGTCCTATAATAGATATCGATTAGAGAATTACAGCAACAGGCTTTGAGGATGCCGTAATCCTCTTGACCATCAACCAATCAGAGAGACATATTTCAGAAATATATTCGTAGGGTTGCAACTCTTTCAACTCTGAAATATATATTTCAAGTAATCTCGTTTCACACTTTGGCTTGCAATAAAGCCACGAAGGGGCGGTAATATTATTATACGATTTCAGTCAAATATTGGTGCAAATATACGATTTCGGTCAACTATTTGGCTATCCTTTGCCCAAAATTATGAAATGTTTATTAGTAACAACAACTCTTAGGAGGGTTTTCGAGTAATTTTAGCGAAATAATGAGGTTAAATAACTCGAAATTTTGGACGCTTAACTGGTGTTCTAGGGGAATTAAAATATCACAATTAACATGTTTAATTCAAAATCGTTGTCCTACAAGCACATGTTCAGATTGTGTGAACATTACAAATACAAACAATAAGGTTGAAAAATAAAAAAAAATATTTAAAAATGATTTTAAAAGATCCTCTATTTTGTAGCTTTATGACACTGAATAGGCCAAATATCTGCCTCTGACGAAAAAAAATGTTTTCCATGCTGATTTATTTTTGTAACAAGTACCGTATGTCATTTCAGAAAGAAAGAAAAAAAGGCGGATATTACTTTTTAAAAACTCAACCCATTACTATTAATACGCCTATAATTAATGAATGAAAAAGTATAGAAGGCGTTGCATCCGGTTCTGATGAGGGTGGAGGGGCACAAGCCGTTTTCGGCAGTTTTCCTGTGGGATTTTCTAATATTTCAGATCAATGGGGGGAGGGCTTCCGTGCCCCTAACGCCACTGGTTACTGCATTAACACGTTTATGGATGTATTGTGATGATCATAAGTAGGCCTATCATAACACGCCTCAACGATATCAATATGTAAAAAGGTGTTGCAAATTCATAACACAGCGTGTTATAATGTAACGAATGCTATGCCAAAACTTTAAAAATTAACAAAAATATCAGTATCAATAAAATCAGAACCAGAATAAAATACAAAGGCCTACAAATAACACTTTTAAACTTTCTAAATCAATATATGACTAAATATCAGTTATCAATCAATCAATCAATCAATCAATCAATCAATCAATCAATCAATCAATAAATAAATAAATAAATAAATAAATAAATAAATAAATAAATAAATAGGCCTAAATAGATAAATCTATAAATAAATAAATAAGATCTGAATGTGCCATTTATATTATTATTACAATTTGAATATTATTAATATTAGTATTAATCTGACGTATTATTAACTTTAAAAAGGTGCCCATTGATTATATAATAATTCAAGTACAGTTGAATCATGGTAGGTATTATGATACCTACCATGGTTGAATCAAGAAGACATTAAAAGATGTTCATCATTCCGTGCACTCACTAAATTTAGAACTCTTAGAAATTTGGCAACTCCGTATCAATTAAGCAACCTATGATTGTAGCAAAATATATATTTTCCGGTACATACTATTTATTGCACGTGTAATACTTTTTGGCGTCCACGGAAAGTATTGTACATACAATATTATACGTACAATACGGAGTCTGAAGCGCTTAAAATGGCCATATCTCTGGAACCATAAGTCTAATTATGATGGGATTTTCAGCAAAATAAAGCTCTGAAAATGGCTCATATAATGAGATCACAAAATGAATTTTGATTTTGATCTACATCAGACTCATTTTGCTTGATCGCATCACATTTGTTTACCAACTCTACTGAAGAAATCAAGAAGAACAGATATCATACATAATGCCTTAATCAACATCAGCATACAGTGATCATACTAAAATGACAGTTGATATGTTCATTAAATTTTGAATTCCTTATTTTTAAAAAAAATCAAACAATTTCAATATAGTGTCACAAATACTGGACCAGAATGACATGATAATGGATTTGTGTCATTTTGGTCTGGTAAGTGTGACACTTTTCAATTCTTCAATTAGAATCTACGGTACAGATATGACTCCATGAAAGTGTTTGAATGCTAGTCTTAGCAATGAGCTGTTTACAGGACAACACTATTTGCAATGAAAAATGGGCAATGTTTTTAGTAAAGCTTGTACACAGGGGTAAAACCTGTATAATGACCACTGAGTACCAAGTGTTAGAGTTCAACCCTCTCCAAATGGGTGTCACCTGCAGACGACAAGTTCTGAATTTTCTTTCAAAATTAAAATAATTCAGCATAGTATATTTTCATGAACATATTTGGAATCGGCATGCAAAATGCATTAAAATGAGTACTAACAAGCCCAGTAATTGGTTCAGTGGTTCTTGAGACAGCTTTCAGAAAATGAAGCCTAAAGCGCTCCACAGACTCCAGTATTATGCGTACAATATTGTATGCAGCATATCTCGTTATTTAATCTATTGCCATTCTATTTCCAGTAATGTTTAAGTTCTAACGAATGTTTGATGATGAAAAATCGATAATATGTTACATGTAATATCTAGTAGAAATATATTATCGATTTTACGTCATCAAACATTCGTTAGAACTTAAACATTACTGGAAATAGAATGGCAATAGATTAAACAACGTAGATATGTTGCATACAATATTGTACGTACAATAAAAAGTCTGAATACTGCTTTAGGCCAGCAGGCAAAGTATTAAGGGTAGACAAGGTATTGTTGGTCGATGCAGCCAAAAAATATTGATTTTCATTATGTAAACCAATATATTATTTAAAAAATAACACTTTGATGTTTTGCAAAAGTTCATTCTACAAACCATATACTTTCAAACCTTGCTTGATTTATCGTTGTTAATGAGTTATGTACGTTTATATAAGTGTTGCAGGTGTTTCAGCCCTCCTACAACATAACTCAAGAACCACAGGACCTACAAAAATATATCTGTGATATTTGAATTCTACACTCGCTATGAAATGAGCAATGCGATTTTTGCCAAAGCTGACTACCATTCGCAAGATGCTGTGAACTATACCAAATCACAACACTTTAAAATAGTGTCAAACCTTAATGGAGGTCCCATGTCATATTCTGAACAATTATGACACATACAGTTTCTTGTTTCAGCATTTTTTTTTTAATTCAGGGGCCAAAAAAAGTAAAGGATCCGGCCTATTGTAGAGTCAGTCGGGTTACGCCAAAACAATGTTTTTTAAAGCCTTACATCTAAAAAGAGTGAAAAATCAAGTGGCTCAACTACCAAAAAATTACTGGTTATAGGGTAGAATATATCATAAATTTCAGGCAAAGTGGTGCTTTAAATGCTCCAGGGAGTTTAAACCATCATGACAATTAGAAAATGACACATTCTTCTGTACCTTTTAACCCCCTGAGCACTACCTGCCAATCTAACATTGGCTCTGATTGGTCAATTACATGATATCTTCATTTTATTCACCAATCAGAATGGAGCTTTGCAAATAATTCACCCCAATTTTTTGTGTGGTGAAATTATTCTAACAATGTTGCTGATTGGTCCAATTGATAATGAAAACTTCTTTTTGACCAATCGGCAGGTTGTTCTCATGGGGTTAACACATAAAACATGAACTTCATTTTGTAGTGCGAGACCATTTTGCCTACTCTGGGTATTACATTTAAGCATAAAACTCTGATTTGTATTAATTTGTGTGCAATTGATAGATTTTCACATCTGATCTTTTCAGTCACCGTACTTGCTTTGTTTGTTAGCTTCCCGTGTGGACTACTTACTTTGGATTGGTTAACTTTCTTAACACGGGTCTCTATGTAAAGCTAGGCCAATTTCTGGCCTACTAAAATTGGCTATGATGTAACACGTATACTTTACTTTTACTGTCATTAGTTATATAAACTCTTTATGACCATTTTATTATTAAATTTAATAAACATCAGTATAATTTTGAGTTCCGACATGCGTTCATCATGATTAATAATAACATATCTTTATTTATCATAATTTGACTATGGCATAGTCTATTTGAGACCTTGTTATTAAATTTTGATAAAAATAAATGAATACTTACTTTCCCAGTTCTTCCCTTATATCATATTCTTCCTTGATATTTCCTTTCTTAGCTGCTATTTTTCTTGGTTCAAAAGCCTTCTCATCTGAAATAAACAAATGTTGTTGTTATTGTTTGTTAAAGCAATTTCATTTCTTTGTTCATTTCTTTCAAAGCTGATTTTTTAGGCATATGTGTAATGTTTACACATGTCAGCCAAATTTGTTGTATTTGTAGATCAACAGAGCAATTTCTACATAAAGTCATATTATGACATTAAAGCCATATTATAACATTTTTGTTGAGAACGCCTTCAAGAAAATGTTAAATTCTGGTTTTTGCACGATTGTAATGTACTTTAGTAAACAAAGATAGTCTGCAAAAATCAAGACTTTAGGTGCTGTAGTTTTGTCAAAATCCGAGATTTTGAATAAAACACCGGAACCGTCGTTTATTATTATGATGGAAATATTATTCGAATCATTATGCGATAACAGAGTACATTACACGGTGTCTTGGGTATACATACACACCCTACACATCAGAGGGTCGTGCCGTATTACAACCGCTGGAGTAACTTGTATTGGCGCTAGTAGTAAATTCCAATTTTCTTTGCTTTACCTCACTTGTTCGGCTCAAAATTAAATGGGGACATATCTGACAGTAAAAGCTAACATTTTATGGAAAATAAATACTAATCTATTTTGACAGAAATGTTATAATATGGCTTTAAGTCCCTCACAGAACTCCATGTTTAACTGTCATAGCCATTGGGTTTTCTTTCACTTTACCTTGTTATTTCAGTTTTAAATGGAATGAAATCATCCTGGCAGTTATTACTAATATTATTTCAGCATTTTGGGTAAAAACAAAATTAAACATTTGACAGAAATCGTACATAAAGAAACGCGGTGGATGATTCCAGTTGAAATTCCCCCCCCCCCTATGGAAGACATGATTAATGCAGAGAGTACGAATTTCAAATGGGGTTACCTGAGTGGATGACTCCATTTGAAATCTACACACCCTGTGTGAGAGGTAAAAGGTCATGTCTTCCATAGGGGGTGTATGGATGTCAACTAAAATAGCCCAAACTTTTTTGGTTACGTCAATCTTTTTTGAATGAATTTTGTAAAACCTGAGTTTCTTTTAAATATGTTTGTAATGTTTACATATGTCCCCGCATATGTCCCAACTTACACTTAATTTGAATTGGCCAAATTTGGTGGGTTTTTGTTGGATGAATTTGACATAAATACGCCTGGAGGACCATCATGAAGTTTTTTGAAAATGGAATAAAAAGGTTTGGATCAGCAGGATTTATGGTCGGTCGGGTTACGCCATTAAATATTTCTTATTTTACGCCTGACCATCTCGTAATTGCCCATCACCAGACTACTGTTTACACTGATGGAATGCAAGGTTCAAATGACCAATGTCTCCTCACTGTCCTATATACTAATTAAATTAGCTTACATCAATTACAACTTGACTCGTTTGCATCTCTGTCACTAGGATCCACAACATGCTCACCCATCAGGGCACAGTTCTTTAAACCCAATACATTTGTACTTTCATCGAATGTCCTTTGAAAATTTGGGGACAAAAACTCATACTCTGTAACTTGAGGTCAAATTTTGCACTATGGTTGTTTAATTGAGGTTATTGAACCATGCCATTGGGATGAGGCCATTGTGGCCCATAGTGTGTGCAAGTCTCTGGTATCTTGAATATTGGGCTATTCCATCTGAAATCCATACACCCCCTGTGGAAGACATGACCTTAAATCTCCCACACAGGGAGTGTAAATTTCAAATGAATTCACCCATTCAGGTAATTCCATTTGAAATTTACACTTCCTGTGTGGGAGATAAAGATCATGTCTTCAACAGAGGGTGGATGGATTTCAACTGGAACAGTCCATTGTGCTATTGGTTTGTGACAGCATGTCTATGTTGGAATGTCAATAACGCAGTGCATTAGAGCCATGAAGGGGTCACGGCTCTTGTAAAAACTATGAGAAAAATGTGAGCACTAGAGATGACTGTGACCAAGCTACTAGGCCTGCTCTGAGGTGAAAATGAAATGCTCTCCCATGGTGCTGTGCGCCATTTTGCAACATGAAGAGTTCTGATGTAAAATTTGATGTATTCAAAGGTTGTCTTATCAGGGCTGGGCCTTCATGTATTTTTTTTATTAACATTGTAATTTTATTAAAATTTAATATTGATTGATTATAAAAGGGGTGGGACCTGATCTACAGCTTAATCACCCATTTTTCTTCATCAAAACGGAGATTTTGGTATCAGAAGAAAGCTCATGTGATATGATCAAGAGGAATGAGTCACATGTTGGCAATTTTCATTTAGAAGTTTTTACATCATTTTCTGGCAGTTTACATATGCTATAATTTGATGCAAACCCCATCAAAATTGGACATCTGGTTTAGCAATTTATCAATGGCTGACAACAGTGTAAAACAAAAGAATTTAAACACTGTTTTTGACAATATCTCAAAAACAATATTAGCGACATCTGACTCATTCCCCTTGATCATGTCACATATTTTTCTCATCACCCAGTAAAATTTAATGATCCTAATATTAATCTTCAAACAAGTAAATCATACACTTCTATAGGTGTACCTTCACCTTCGGTTCACCAAAAAATTTCAAATGGAGTCACCCATTCAGAGGTAACCCCAGTTCAAATTCACACTCCCTGTGTGGAAGATTAATGTCAGGACTTCCATAGGGGGTGTATGGATTTCAACTCTCCTAACCCGAATAGTATACCATAAAAGCTCGATAGTTAGCATATGTGCTTACTATCGAGTGCTTTTAAAAACATGAAATTGTACCAAAGTCCGCGCTTTACCAACTGAGCTAATGGGGTTGAAACACACATTTTAAGGTTTACTTGTTCGTATATAACTATGTTTATCGATGATTTGCTCAAAACCCTTTACACTTTTGTGGATGGGCTTTTCATGTTTGCATGTTTAAAAGTGCTTGATAGTAAGCACATGCTAACTATCAAGTTTTTACGGTAATCAGCATCAAATTTGGCTTAAAAATCAGCATCAAGATTGGCTTCATACATACTAACTTAGAAATGCATGAAGGGAATGCATTAATACTAGCCGACCATTCATTGTGCAGGGTCCAAGTCGGATGGTATACATTGACGTCACTCTATGGTGTTAGGGGTAATGGAACCTTTTTATTAGTTCATCTATTTATGTGCAAGGTGCAATGGGGCAAATCCTTGGCAAATTAACGAGACACAAGATACTGAATGCTACTCTCAGACATGTTGGAACTTTGCCGATCTTAATCATTTAAAGGCTGTAGACCAGATTGACAGCCTCACCTCCCTCCACACTTTAAACCCACCAAATTGCAGATTTTGGTCTCAGGTGAAAGCTCGTATTTTCTCCATAACCCCAGTAAAATTTTAGGCCTGAAATATGTTTCGAGTAGATGGTATGAACAAAAAACATGATAATATTTTCTCAATTTTTAGTGAATTTAGAAGATTGTACAAATTGTTTGGGTTATAGATCTCTGAAAGGCACTTTAATAGACTTACATATGAACTAACACAAGGAAATGAGTCTGACATTTTAAATTAAAAACATACACATAAAAAATGTTGATCACAAAAAGTGTAATTTTACAAATTTTTGACTTCTGACTAGTGTACAATCCACTTCAATTTGAGTACTGGCACAAGTACTTTATTGACAAGAACAAATGTTGAAGTGCTGTCTTTGGTAGATAGCAATGTAAAGGTGTATTGTAAACATAAAACTATTTTTAAGGACACTCCAAGTTCACTCTAAAAAGTAAAATGTCCTCATCAAAATTATTTGAAATTTGTCTGAATGGTATATATCAAAAAACAGGAATGGCAGTCCCAGATAGGTCATTTGATGATATGAGTAGTGAACCCCACGCATAGTTAATTATTCATGTGAGACAGTTTTTTTACACATTGACCTCAAACAACCTATGACCTCAGTGTGAACTAGCAGATTTCAAAATATCAAAGTGACCATAATGTGCGCAAGGATGCTTTCTTAAATTTGAGATATCAGCAATGGCAAATGTTGCAGAAATCATCAAGTTATGAAAGAGATGCAAGGTACACATACAAAGGTGCAGTATTCGCTTCTGTCAACGTTTCCCATAGCAGACCCCATTGATTAGGCTATTCCATTTAAATTCCACACTACCCCTGTGAAAGATTTTGGAAATATCTTCCATAGAGGGAGTATGAATTTCAAATGGAATGAACATATTAGGTACCTCCATTTGAATTTCATACACCCTCTGAGAAAGATTCAACATGAATCTTCCACAGAGGGAGGGACGTTTCAATTGGAGTTGCTAATGTGTTCATTCCATTTGAAATCCATACTCCCCCTGTGGAAGATATTTCCAAAATTTGAATCCAAAGCAGTAATGGCATCTGGCAGTAAAAAGTTGTCAAAGTCCCGCAACTGTTTGTACATAAGACAAGTAGGATAGGATGTTCTTTGCCTTCCAGGTCTTCTTTCGCCATGCAATGTGGTGCAGAGAGCATATCTTCTCCAGAGTTCTTCTTCTTGCACCCTCAGGATATGTCCCAGGAATCATAGTTGTTGTGACTTGACTGAGTTGAGAAGATGCTCAGTGTTGGTGATGGTATATATCCTTTCATTACTGACATGGTAAGTGTGCTTGATGTTCAGCATTAGTGCACATATCCGAGGTACAACAATACTCAACAACAGTTCATATGCATGGTGCAGTGCAGACATTGGGGCTTGGATATTGCAACTTTGAATCTGTATCTTCCACCGCTTTGCGTTTCATAACTTGGTGACTTCTGTATCATTTGCTGTTTATTTTATCTAACTTAGGTCTTTAATCCATAATGTATGATTTCCATCAAATTTTAATTTTGATATTCTTTACTGAAAATGCTGAAATAATATAGGTACATGTAATAATAAGCCAAAATAGAAATAATAAGGTAAAGTGAATGAAATCCTACTGACCATTTGTGACCGTACAGCACGAATGAGCCGTAATTTCCCTAAATTGTATTCTGAGTTAGTGTAAAATGTGTATGAAGGTTGTATTCATCGGTAACTCACGCTGGCGCGACATCTATCTCATTTTGATAGTCAAACACCAATCAATAATCCTATTATAGAGGGTATGCAATACGACATCACTCATGACAGAGTCATCCTCATTTAAATAAAATTCTGTCCTCCATAAGGTACCACAGGGCAATTCGCATGATACTACAATAAAATAGGTTATAGGTATGAATGGTTGTGGAATCGATCTAGAGACCTGTCCCTCTGTCATCTTAAGCTACCGTAGAACTGTCCTCCAGCATGGCTGCCATTTCAATTGTTATACCGTTCCTTTCGCCGTGAACGGTCACATTTAACATGAAGTTTTATGGGTTTTTTATGAATACGACATTATTATGTCAAAATTGCTCTGTTGACCTGACAAACAGAACAAATTTAGCTGATTCCATTCTGGTGTATTTAAAGTTGGGACATGTGTAAACAAAAAAAATATGCAACAACAAAAAATCAGGTTTGAATAAAACAATTTCATATTATAAGATTGTACATAATGGCTTTAATTAACAATTATAACTGCATCTCACTTTAAAAAGTTTCCACCTAAGAAAGAAAACTATTAAAATATAGTTCTCAATTTGTCTGGAAATGTAGAGAAAAATTAGGTCCTTGTATTTTGATGTTAATCTATTCCAAAGATATACATACCTGGTTCATCTTCTTCATCTACTTCATCCCCTGTAATCATAAAATGAGAGAAGTTATATATTAGCAAACATTGAGTTACGAGGAGCAAGAAAGAGCTGTATGGAGACTTTTCAAAACTTTCAGACAGATCAAAGAAAGAAGGACACATTTCACAGGACACTGCTTCAGGAGTTGAACCCAATAACAAATTTATCACACATTTAAGGGAAGGGGTATGAACGTTTGGACAGTATTTATTGTGGGACATTAGAGCACATCAGACATATCAAATTGCATTCTGAATACGAAGAATGGCCTTCTGATATCAAATAATTTTGATTTTTGAAATTCGCAATGTAATACACATTTTATGGCAAATCATTAAAATTGATATTTTTGATATTTAACAGTACTAAAGTAAACTTTATAAATCTGATGATTTCTACCTAAAGTGTATGTAGGTGGGATGAAAAGCCGACGATCAATTGAAAATGTTGACCTTTCAGTATTGAAGATATGGATTTTTGTTCCCAAAACACCAAAAAAAATTATGTCTTTTTGGGAAAAAATCCATATCTTCAATATGAAAGGTCAAAATTTTCAATTGATCGTCGGCTTTTCCTCCCAGCTACATACACTTTAAGACTATCATTAAATTTATAAAATTTACTTGAGGACTGTTATATCTCCAAAATGTGAAAAATATCAAATTTTAATAATTTGTCATAAAATTTGTATTATATCATGAATTTCATAAAATGAAAATTATTTGATATCAGAAAGACATTCTTCGTATTCAGAATGCAATTCGATAGGTCTGATGTGCTCTCATGTCCCACAAAAAATGCTGTCGAAACGCTCAAAACGCTCATTCCAGTTCTCTTAAGTAATTCTTCTTGTAAATGAAAATAATTTCAAACATTCGGTAGAACAGTAAAAGTAACAGAATTAAACCAGAAAACCCGGACTCAATTGCTATCTTGATACCCGCATGGAGCAAAAATTAGAGGTATTCAGTTGTATTCAGTTGTATTCAGTTGTATTCAGTTGTATATGGAGTTCAGGTTCTCTGGTTTTGATTCTGTGGTAGAAGAAGATTAATAATCCAATATATTTATGATATTGCGCCTGATCCTATCGACCCTATTTCGAGCAACAGATTATTCAAAATGTTGATGTACACTTAAAATATGAGGTCATCGACCTAGTATGACACATGGACATAGTATGACACAGCTATTCTAGGTTTAAAGGAAGTCTCCGGCAATCACAACATTATGCCTTATATGTTAGGCTGATGATAATTGAGCACAAATTACCATGATGTAATTGCCCTAAACAGTCAGATTTTGAATATTGCATGTTGAGTGGCGGCTGTTTTTATTCGTTTTTTTTATGGTAAATATGAGTTTGTTTTAAATAAAACCATGTGCTTTGTGCTTGATAATTTATTTTAGTTGATAATTTATTTTCTAACATATAAAGCCTATAATGTTGTGATTGCCGGAGACTTACTGTATGTACTAACCTAGTACAGCATGAAAGTGGATATTTACAAGTGGATATGTGTGCTTTTATGTAGCTTGGGCAAACTGACATATAATATATTGAGAGAGCAGAAAAAATCAGAACTCGGCTGGGTTTGAACTCCAGACCTCACGATTACTGTTTGGCTATACCACCGGACTACCTGAGTTCACAGTTGGTACACAGGGAATCTCAGCTTGTCATGATTGCATACTCTCTCACGGTATCTGTGTCTTAGCAGCCAACTATATATTAAAGCAATAATGTGTGATTTTCATAAAGAATAGATTCCTCTTGAATTTGAACCCCGAAGTGACTGATTCTTTCAAAGTATGCCGCCGATTTTGAAATTTTTTTTCACTGATAAACGCCCCCTGTTTGGAAAAATGCAACACCCTGGGGCGTTTATTACAGGCAATACAGTATATGCTTCACCCTGGCAGAGCGAAAGACAATGTAAGACACAATGCGAGGATCGAAAATCAATGATGCAACCCAAGAACAAGTTAACTTAAGTTCACAAGAAGAGACATGAACTAATGTTGAGTTCATGACAGCAGGACACTAAAACCATGATGGAGTAGGCTGTTCCAGTTAAAATCCATACCCCCCTATGGAAGGCATGATTTAAATCTCCCACACAGGGAGTGTGGATTTCAAATGGGGTTACCCGAACTGGTGACTCCATTTAAAATCTACACCCCCTGTAGGGAAGATTAAGGCCATATCTTCCATAGGGGGTGTATGGATTTCAACTGGAATAGCCAATGGAAACCCCTTCACAAGAAAACGACACCAGACCCTTGCTAGAATGTATGCCCATCAACAGCTGATGAACCAACTGCAGCAAAGTAATTCTTAGATGAGACATGAACTAATGTTGAGTTCATGACAGCGGGACGCTAAAACCATGGCGGAATGTAACCCCATCAAGACTGATATACCAACTGGTTAATATCTGCAATGTTGCTTGGCCAGAGAGTCATCACTCAACCCAACATACTTCCATGTCATGACCTAATGTAAAGTTTCCAACAAAACAAATGATCACGAATGAAGAGATTGAACATTTATAAGTAAGCAGCAAGCAGTGGCGTAGCCAGGGCTGGGCAAGGGAGGGGGAAGCTTCCCCCTATGAGAAGTATTTCCCACCTTGCCTCCACTTTTTCCCATAACCAAATGGATTTAAAATTGTTTGCGCGCGCATCAAAACTCAAGACATATTCTTTGTTATTTTCCACATCTATACGAAACAGATTTGTATTGCTATGTGCTAATTTCACTAGTACAATAATAATATATTATTTGAAAGTAGATAGTTCACAATATATAATGCTGAGTGAAGAAATTGAAAACAATCTTTTATTTTCCGGTAGTGGTTGAAGACAGGTAGGGCTTCAAGGAAGAACATATGATTAATTGTGTTTTCAACTGATTGTGTGTCCCAGATTAAAGAAGAATAAAAGACAAACAAACAAAAGGAAGAAAAGGGAACATTCTAATATAATTTTCCTGAAAGGACCTTTTGAAAATGGCATGAGCAGATGCAACAAAGTTTTCCATATGCAACCTCAATCCCACCTTTTCTTCATCAAAACTGTAAGATGTTGGCATCAGTGGAAAACCCACATCCTCTCATTGACCCTGTGAATAGTCAGGGGCGGATTTAGGGGGGGCGCAGCCGGCGCGCGCCCCCTCTATTTTTTGCCTAGCAAGGGCGCCGGTAACTTAAAAATACCAGAATTGTAAGAAATTCAAAAAAAAGGAACAAATTCGGCCATGAACAGCAAACAATGGGCCAAAACCGTTGAGTTTTCGAGGGGTAACCCCTTTAACACATTTTTTCGTAAGTCGACCAAAAGCGCCCCTTTATCAAAAATTCCTGGATCCGACCCTGACAGTATACCATTGAATGATGTCTTGTTTGGATTATGTAGGCCTATCTTAAGTGGATTAACCCAGTTTTTCTTCACACAGTGGGGCTTCAAATGCACACTTATGACTCTCATGTCAAAAGGTATTGAAAGAATGGCATGGAACTGCACAGATAGGGAGTTGGAATCAAAATACTAGGAAATCAGTAAGGAGCTATAAAAATAATTATCTGTCTCCCCTGGTAGGTAAGTTTCAAAATAGCCTGCCAAAAATGCTTGCCCCTACACTATTGGTATAACCAAAAATCTTTGCCACCCCCTCCTTGCACATGACAAATTTTTGGGAACCCAATTTACGAACCTGAAGTAGTCTCGATATATAATGCGAGTGTAGCGAGAAGGACATTTTGCATATTTGAATGTTCCCATACTGTTTTCCTAAGCCTTTATATAGCATTTTATTTAATTTCCATATGTGTGCCAAACATCTCTTGCCCTTTTGACCTGCCAAAAATTGCTTGTCCCTTTTTTTGCCCTGCAAAAATTGCTTGCCCCCTTTTTTGCCCTGCCAAAAATTGCTTGCCCTCCTCTTTTTGCCTGGGGGCAGATAATTATTGCAGCCCCTAAGATCTATACAGAAACACAATTTAAAAAAACAATTTGAGTGAACCTATAATATGGTACATATTGTCAGACTCATTAGTCGACACAATTTTGCAAGTAAACTGAGCATGTATGCAACATGATGTAATAAACTCTGGTAGGACAGGGATTCCTGACATGCCTACCATTCATGACCTAGGGTGTTAACACTGCTAATCAGTGTCATCTATGCCATCCATGAATGCTACACACAACCTTTTCATATTTGCGCTGTGATATACGGTTCATAAGTTTGAGTGGTCAATAATATGTTGTATGGAGTCACAGAGTCCACCCACAATAATATTAAACTCCTTTACAGTAATGTAGTGATTAATGTATGTGACGTCCCCCACAAATGGGTTGTAATATTGGCATTTTCACTTACTGGATACTGGACAGCAGTCCAGTGGATAGGCAACTTTTCCTCAAAATAAGCTTTACATTGATATATGTGACACAATCTGGTCCATGGAGGCCAAATTTGAAATTGAGATAAAGGCAAATATATGGAGTAAAAAACAATACATAAGAAATAGACATTATAGAACCACATATGCTAGACCTTTGGTGTTTTCAGTATAATGACAGCCAATGTTTGTATGAGGCAATCATTATAGTAACTAAATTGTCATAAATGCCTCCTTGGCCTCCATGGACCATGTCACATATTACATGTCCCTGCTGCTTGTTTGCAAGGTAATCAAACTCAGCAAAGAGTTGGGAAATAAATCCTTTATTTTCTATTGTTTTTTGAGAGGTTTAAATGTTGGCAGAGCTTGTTTTGAGAATAAGGTCTGCAGACAATACAGATCATTGGTGGTAGATGGTCACATTATGCTCTAATTAGAGATTAATGACTGTGCACGAGTTGTTTTAAGGGTATTGTGATAGGCCTACATATAAACATTTTACTTTGGAACCATGGGATATTCCAAGGTCCAAAGCAAAATGTGGAGATGTTTCACAATACCCAGAATATAACTGATGCAAAGTCACACATTGTATTTGTGTTCTCTTCCATAGCAAGCACACTTGCTTTATATTCTGTAGATAGTATACTTACTATCTGTTACATTCATTACAGAGTACAAATGCTATCTTCAGTAGATAGCACAAATGTTACATTATCTTCAGAAGATAGCATGCTTACCACAGTGTGTCTTGTCTCAAGTTAAAAGTAACACCATAAATGCTACTTGTGCTGTCTTCAGTACATAACATACTTGCTGTATATCTTCAGTAGATAACACACATGCTATTTTATCTTCTGTAGATACATGTGCTGTGTTATCTTCAGTAGATAGCACATGTTATGTTATCTTCTGTATATAGCACACATGTGTTATCTTCAGAAGATAGCACACGTGTAGTTATCTCTAGCAGATAATACTTACTATCTGTGTTATATTCAGCAGATAGTACACTGTGTTACATTCAACATGTTCAATATATAGTATAAATGTGCATGTTCTATATTTAGTAGATATTGAAGAGCTTTGTTTCAAAACCCCTTACATCCACTTGAGCAATTTTGAGAACACATCAAAAAATCATCCAAAAAATCACTGATATAAGAGGATTTTCAACAAAAGCAGTTTTTGGCGAGATGCTCATCCTACCTAAGCATCCTGCCAAAAACTGCTTTTGTTGCAAACCCCCATATATCAGTACTTTTTTTTAATGTTTTCTCAAAATTGCTCAAGTGGGTGTAAGGGGTTTTGAAACAAAGCTCTTCATATGTTGCATTCAGCATGTTCAATAGATAGTATACACCTGTGCTATCTTCAGTAGATAGCACACATACTTCCTATATGAAGTTACACTTGGTAGATAGTACAACACATATGTTATCTTCAGTAGATCACTCTACTGTTATCTACAGTTGACAGTACAGTATGTGTACATTCCTATGTTATCTGTGCTATTTTCAGTAGATAGCACTCTTGAGCTGTATTAACTTATTCTCAGGAAGTACATCTCTCATCTACGTTATCTTCTGTAGATATAACACATGTTATATCTTCAGTAGATATTACTCTTGTTATGTATTATCTTCAGTAGATAGTATACCTTTTACCTGTGTTATCTTCAGTAGATAGCACTCTTGATCTGTATTAAATTATCCTTAGAAAGTACACTAATCATCTGTGTTATCTTCTGTAGACAAAACACTTGTTATATCTTCAGTAGATATTATTACTCTTGTTATGTCTTATCTTCATTAGATAGCATACCTTTTACCTATGTTATCTTCATGTAGATAGCACTCTTGAGCTGTACTAATTTATCCTTAGAAAGTACACTAATCATCTGTGTTATCTTCTGTAGACAAAACACTTGTTATATCTTCAGTAGATATTACTCTTGTAATGTCTTATCTTCAGTAGATAGTATACCTTTTACCTGTGTTATCTTCAGTAGATAGCACTCTTGATCTGTATTAAATTATCCTTAGAAAGTACACTAATCATCTGTGTTATCTTCTGTAGACAAAACACTTGTTATATCTTCAGTAGATATTATTACTCTTGTTATGGCTTATTGTCATTAGATATAGCATACCTTTTTACCTGTGTTATCTTCAGTAGATAGCACACTTGTGTTTGTTTTAGTATAATATTATAAATACTATCTTCAGTAAAGTTTGTATAGCACACTTGTTGTGCTATCTTCAGTAGATGGTACAAATGTTGTTATTTTCAGTAGATAACATATTTACTATTTGTATTATATTCAGCAGATAGCTGCTATCTGCAGTGTGCTGCACACTGCATTACATTCAGAAGATAGTGCAAATGCTACCTGTGCTGTCTTCAGTACATAACATACTTTCTGTACTATCTTCAGTAGATAGCACACATGTTATTTTATTGTCTGTAGATAGCACATGTGTTGTGTTATCTTAAGTAGATAGCACACATGTTACGTTATCTTCTGTATAATAGCCCTGTATATAGCGCACATGTTAAGTTATCTTCAGGAGATAGCACACATGTTATATTATCTTCTGTATATAGCACACATGTTGTGTTATCTTCAGAAGATAACACAGATGTTATCTTCAGCAGATAATACTTACTATCTGTGTTATATTCAGCAGATAGCATACTGTGTACATGTTCAATAGATAGTATAAATGTAAATGTCCTATCTTTAGTATATAGATATATTATGTTAAATTCAGTAGATAGTATAAATCTGTGTTATCTTCAGAAAATAGCACACTTGCTATGTTACATTCAGAAGATAGTATAAAATATGTGCTATCTTCAGTAGATACCACACTTGCTATATATGTTACATTCAGTAGATAGTATAAACCTGTGCTATCTTCAGTAGATAACACACTTGCTATTATGTTACATTCAAGAGATGGTGCTATAAAACCTGTGCTATCTTCAGTAGATAACACACTTGCTATATATGTTACATTTAGTAGATAGTATAAATCTGTGCTATCTTCAGTAGATAACACACTTGCTATATATGTTACATTCAAGAGATAGTGCTATAAAACCTGTGCTATCTTCAGTAGATAGCACACTTGCTATATGTTACATTTAGTAGATAGTATAAATCTGTGCTATCTTCAGTAGATAGCACACTTGCTATATATGTTATATTCAGTAGATAGTATCAAATCTGTGCTATCTTAAGAGATAAGTTAAAGAAAGGGCGACTCCGCTTTTACAGGGACTCCATTTTAACTTATCTCATGCATGGGACCGGGCCATTGGGACGATACCTAACCGTCTATCACGTGACCAGCCCAGCGGGTCAGTTGCCTGATAAGTCTGGTGGTTCCAAATGCAACGTCACAATAGTTGCAAAAAGTAAGTTCCAGTATTAGATTTAATTCCAAAACTCTACATTTGTTATATGTGTTTATATTCAGTATTGCTAGCACATTAGCAAGTTATATGGTTAACAAATTAATTTTTTAAAACCATATTTCACATGTACTAGTCACAATTAAGATATTTTTATGTTTTATGTCTTGTAAATATTCTGCAAATGGTGACTTATGACATACTAGACAGGTTAAACTGTAACCAATAATTGCTGCTTGATTTAATACCCATAAAATACCATAATAAATTTGGCATGTCAAATAGTTGTGTAAATACAAAGTCCTATAAACAAATCCCCTTCAAGTAATAATAAACAAACATAACCAGTCAGCAATAATAAGTTATGGTCAGGGGCCCTAAATCCTGTACTGCATGGCAATTTTGTTCTCTTGACTTTGTGTTTATTGTTTTGTTTCCAATTGTGTGTGTGTGTGTATGTTTGCATTGGGTGCCATGCCAACCCAACATTATAAGTTGTATGGAATTTAATGTCCTCTTTTACACTAGCTTTCAGAAAATAATGACACTCTCTTGCTCAGATTGACGCATAATGAGTGATACATAACTGGCCAATCAGATTACTGGTTTGTTTGTGATGATTGAATGACGATTGAATCAGCCAATCAGAACCCCACTCAGTATATATATGCCATGTATGCTCACGGCAGACTAGACAATGCTCATCTCCTCTGAAAGCTATTGTAATGTTCACTCAACTATGTACAGTTATAAATTAATGATTTTGTTAGAACAGGGGTCCATTTCATTAAACTTTTAACCCTTCGTAACTCAAGTAAACGTTCGTAAAGTTACGAATACCAAATACTAGACGTAACTTTACGAAGGGTCCCTGTAGTAAATCCCTATTACTTACGAAGGGTACCATTCGTAAATAAGTAAGTTTAGTGAAATGGAACTTATGACTCGTCGTAAGTTACGAACGATTTCACGACTTGCAAAGCTTTGTAAAGTTTAGTGAAATGGACCCCAAGTCATATGTTTTGAATCTGTAGTGTTTGAATCTTACTGCACTAGAGAAACAATGCGGTAATTAACCAAATAATCATGACCGGTAATCATGAGGTCCGGGGTTCAAACCCACCGAGTCCTGATTCACATTTATCATATGTCAGTTTGCCAGAGCATCACAAAGTCAAAAAATATTTGTTTAGGTATAAAAACCAGATAGACAAATAAACAATCCCTAACAAACAAACAACCAAACAAACAAACAAGCAAACAAACAGACAGACAAACACAATATTTTTTCTACTCACCAGCTGCCTCTACAGCTGCAATGGCGTCTGATACTTTACTAGGTTTGCTTGTTCCTTTTGTATTGATACAGCTAACCCTAAATTTATATTTTTTTCCTTCCTTGACATTTTTGACGGCAAAACCAGTGCTAAATACATCCTTTGACAAGATTGTCCACTTATTTTGGCCATCCTCGCACATCTCCACTTTGTAACCGATAACTGGCGCCCCGCCATCGTAGGTTGTTCCAGGCCATACTATAGATATACAGTCCTTAGTTGTTTTAGTTGCTAAAGGCTTGTCTGCTGGAGGTTCCGGTGGTTCTGATAGGAAAAGAAGGAATAAAGAATATGTTTATTAACAATGGCAGTTTGCAGAGTATCTGCTGAAATTTTGAGCAGTACCATCTTATAGAGTGTATACAATAAACCAACCAGAAAGGTATAACAATTGAAATGGCAGTATGTTGGGGGACAGTTCTAAGGTGACAGAGGGACAGGCCTCTAGTTCGATTCCACAACCATTCAAACTTATCACCTGTTTTACTGTATTATCATGCGAATTGCCCCATGGTACTTTACTGAGGCCAGAATTTTATTTAAATGAGAATGACTCTGTCATGAGTGATGTCGTACTCCACCCTCTATACCACATGTGATGTCAGAGTAAAGCTATGCTTATTTCGAAAGCTTGGAGTGGTATAAGATGATATTGCTAATTTTATGAACAAGTCAAGTTGAATTCTACCAACTTGCTATTTGCATTCAAATCTGAGATTTTTTGTTGAATTTCTCTAATTTCACCGTAATATGTCACGGCCAGCACATGGATACATAATTTTGTTTAATGTTTTTATTCATGATATTCTTTTTATATTAATAAATGATGAAGAATATGTAGGCGCTATTCTTTGGTTTACCTCAAGTTCGGTAGTGACATCAATGCCTTTTCGCGGTTGCGCTGCAAGCAAGCTGACAAACAGACCTTGTACATGTATGTGTGTATGTACGCTCTACGCAATTAACTTTACATGAATGATTTGCCACTGTGACCAGCCAAATACACACTGACGTCGACAAGAAATTTTAGGCATACAAATGTTTAGATTGAAGCATTTAAAACAAAAGAAATCTGCAGGGCACGGGCTAAAAGGCTAAAATATCCCAAATGAGTTATTTTATTTAAAGATATTGATATTTGGACAGAGGCAAAAACTTTTCCACAATTTAGGATCAACTTTTTATAAGCTATGATCACATGATTAAAATACATGCTATGTACTCACCTGCAGGCATCTTGACTTATCTGACACTGAAATAAAGAAAACAGAAATTGCATAACAATATAAGTGTCAAGTACAGCCGAGTATATAAAAGAACATATTATATACTGTGGTTAAGGTCACATTAATACCACTAGGTATAGTTTTTTGACGTCATCAGACTATGATTGACAACATCCCCGGGACAACATCATCGTTGCCAAGATTTAAAGTCATTACAAAAGAAACTCAGCTGATCATCTTTTGCAACATCTGCAAGTATTCCTGAAGGGTCACCACATTAATGACGTACAAGTTCACACACACAATTGACATTGATGAAACACTTGGTTTTGTGTTTCTGTCTGCAACTTGAGATCTGTCATATCCGTTGATCTATGAGTTGTTTGTGTGTATGTGGAGGGAGTTGGTGTACTTGTACAGACCTGCATACGAGGACACACACTAAAAGTAGCAGATGAACCGAGGACATCCAGCAACAGGGGATGTCCACTGTTCCCTCTACCTACCAGCAAACAGAATAAAATGTCTTGTTTACCCGTATAAACTCAGGTAGTACACAGTTGGATAGTTCAAAGTCAAGTAGGGTCCACGGTTTACAGCCTTGCTTCGGATGTGCAATGTCCTCGGTTTTTTGATAGTAAAACAATTTAGTCATTTAGGGATCATCTCAAAAATTTACATCACAAAGAAAAGAAATCACTCTTGAGGTCCTATCATATGGCAGCAAAAGTACAAATCTACACCTAAAATGTCAGAGTACACAGCAGATGATAAGTATCGACAAGCGTAAAATGTCAAAGAGCGACGATATAATCACTTTCCAGGAAAAGCCCATGTGCTAATTCTAACATTTTCTTGGTGCAAGAAAATCAATTTGTACTAAGCTGTAGTACTGAAAGTTTCTAGCCATCTTTCAAGCATTAATGTGCTCTATAAGAGTAACCTAGTAATTTGCATACCTTGTGAAAGATGTTGTGGTTTTTTGCGACCGGCATATATGGTATAAACCAAGTGTATAGATACGACTGGACATACATACATCTATGCTACCCACTGCAAACTTCTAGCTACCAAACACTGAAGTTAAACAGCATGCTTTTAATCAGACTCTTCCATGTACTTCAACACAAGGTGCTAATGTGATAAGCGTATGTTTTAGGTTTGTGGAAGATACTAATGAGTGGTGTCTTGCGTCAGCTGGGTATGGATTATGTTGCAGGAGTGACGTGAGTGCCGGAGTAGAGTTGCGGAGTGTTTGATACCCAACCGCTTTTGACATTCAAACATTGAGCTGAGGGGATGACACTTTTTTCTTTCAATGTAGAGTCCAAAATTTTACAAGTTCAAACAAATACACGGCAAATCCCAAGTGTTTATATAATAATGCTTTAGAGTAATGGATTACTTGTGTTAATTATTTTAACACTCTTTTAAATACTTGGAACATATGAAATGAAAATGTTCCTTTATTTATATGTGTGTTAAAGTTGAACACTATTTAACAATTTTTTAACATGTTCTTTGTGTGTTAATATCTTAACACTTCTGTTATCATTTAAACAATAAAGCATTAATTTGAACATATTAATTGTGAACACTTGAAACTTAACATGTTCATGTGTTAATATATTAACACATTATTATGTTAAATTTTTTGTTAACTTGTGGTCAACTTCAGCATATTTATAAATAAATTAACAATTTCCTGTGTTCAAGTGTTAATAATAGCGATCAAATGTTTTAAAAAAAGTTTAATATTTTAACACTTTTTGAAGTGTTCATGCATGTGCGGTAGTGTTTATTATCCATAACTCTAAAGCGTTAATATATGAACACCTGGGATTTGCAGTGTAGACATTACATGCCTTTACATGCCAAATTTGAAAAATCCCATTGAAAATGGATGAAAAACAGCTGGTACCCTCTCAGCTCGGTCCCCCAATGTGATAACTCATGCTACACTTTAAGGAGGAGGGTTTGGTAGATTTTCCTGGATTTTCTATACTAATTTTCTAAAGCTGCTATTTTGGAACTGCTATCATGGGTCTCCTTTATCCATTCATACCAAAAGATAAGGTGAGTAAAAAAAAAGTATAAGACAAAGAAGCAATTTGAGAACAAGTGAACTTTTCAGTTTTTAAACTTTATATCAAGGGTTCTCAATAGTCGCCCACAGGCCAGATCCAGGCCCTCTTGTATTTGGTCCTTCAGCCCTTAAGCACAGGTTAAATGAGTTTGTCGCTCTGTGGCCCAAGAGCAAAATTAATTGACAACCTATATGAATACTATATTCATTAGTAGGCCTAATCTTGGATTTTTTCCCGGGGATTTTTTATGAACCATTTTGCTGCAATACCTAATAATTTAAAAAGGATTTTCCACAAGACATCAGAATTGTCAACGAGAACATGCACTGCATAATATAGATAATAAAGATGTGAAATGAACTTTTACTTAGTTCAAGCACTGGGCAATTCCAGTTGAAATCCATACACCCCCTATGGAAGACATAACCTTAATCTTCCTCACAGGGAGTGTGAATTTCAAATGGAATTATCTGAATGGGTGACTCCACTTGAAATATACACCCCTATCTGTGTGGGAGATTGGTCAGTGGCGGTGCCAGGATTTTTTTATTTGGGGGGGGGGGAGGCATGGGTGAAAAGTGAATTTCAGTGGGGCAAAATCAATAAATTTTGTGCAAAATTGCATAAAAAAAATGGAAATGTTCAGATTTGGGGTTTTTACTGGGGGAGGCAACAATTCTGACTGGGGGCATTTTCCCCATCCCCCCCTGGTGCTACCACTGATTATGGTCTTGTCTTCCATGGGGGGGTATATAGATTTCAACTGGAATAACCCATTATTTTTTCTGTTCTTTTTTTACATTTTTAATCAGTTTGGGTCTATGCATAACTTCTATAGTCTATGGTCTATGTAAGTAACTATCGCCATGCAGGTGTCGACTGCAGACGACAAGTTTCAATTTTTTTCAAATTTCAAATATTTCAGAATTGTAAATTTTCATGATCATATTTTGAATCAGCATGAAAAATGCATTAAAATGAGTACAAACAAGCTTAGTATTGGTTCAGTGGTTCTTAAGATAGCTCTTGATATTTTAAGAAGATATCGCACAACTTGGACTATTATGTTGAAGCCTATGGTCAGCATGCAGAGCATTAAGTCTTCATTGAGGGGGTTATACAGCTTGATTTAATCCCGGTGGGGTCACTCCCTGGCAAGGGGGACACGTAGGATCGTTACCACAAGTACAAATTACCCCCTTTTGCAGTCGATTTCAAGGACAAATCATGAAATTTTACCCCCTTTTTTACTCCAGAACAAGGACAAAATGGTACTCTGAAACACCCCTATTTTGACCCTATTTCAACATTTCAAGGATGAGGCTTTTATCATGTTTATGAATCTTTGCTAACGCTACGCACAAAATAGAACCGAGAACAATATTGATCACGGGATGAGTTCGAAGTAGGAAACCAAATTTATTCTTGTGATTTCATATCTGGCCAGCTATCCAAGGGATCGGGAGAAAATAATAAGAACCCCTTTTTTCAATTTCGCGGACATTTGTGCGATAAAACACCCCTATTTTTCCAATTTCACGGACAATTTTGTCCGCGGACAAGCCCTAATATTGACCCCTTTTTCCATGATTTTGGTAACGATCGTGCGGTCAGTATTGCAAGTTGAGTGACCCCACCGGGGATTTAATAAGGTGTATAATCCCTGTCTTGATACTAGGCCAACTCTTGAGTTTTTATGAACTTCATTCCTCACAGAACTCCAGCTCCATTTGTTAATATACCATATTTCGTCAAATAAACGCCCCCGGGGGCGTTACATTTTCATAAGGGGGGGCGTTTATTCAAGGTCAATTTTAGAACGATAATTCCCGTTAAAATCATTAGGCAAACTAAAAACACACGCTAAAATGACGAACTATGAACTAGAAACACTGACTTCTGGCTCACTTCCGGGTTTCTGATCGCCAATTATTGACGCTATTATCGACCATGTGCGCAACTTGGTAAGCTTACTACACAAGATTTCATGGAAATATCGGCATTTTTGAAACATCTTTTGAAAAAAGTGGTGGGGGCGTTTATTTGAGGGGGGCGACTATTTGACGAAATACGGTATACCTTCCAGTCAGAACTCTTGCCCCCCAATTTCCCCTCAGTAACAAACTAAACAATTATGAAAATGTTTTCACAAAATTCATTGATTTCCCCCCCCCTCGAAATTCAATTTTCCCCTAATGCCCGGGCATGCCTCAGAAAAAAATTCCTGGTGCTGCCACTGATTATATCCAAACCAATCATGATTGCAGTAAAATGTTTCATGAAAAAATATTGAATGCAATATACTTAATTTTTTCATAAAAGACTACTTATGAATGTAGCATAATAAATGAAACTTTTAAAAAACTAACTTTTCAAAATTTCTTTTTATTACTACTAAACCCCTATTTCCATTAGGGTTGCATGGCTCAAGTTGACTACAGTCACCATTGCAACTATTACAGGTAGTACTTTTGACTATGTCTGTTATCACTTGCCATTAATAGTTTTTGAATAACATAGGTTAAGGCGACAAAAAAAAAACCCTGTTCAATGGGCGGACGGACCTTTCAAGTAGGGTCGGTCAGTCAGGCTTCTTTTTTTTGCATATGACCCCAAAAGTCACCAAAATCTGTAAATATTTTGCAATTTGGGGAAATACAAAAAAAAATTCTTCCTGATATTTTCAAAATTTGGGTCGTCATTCATTTGTACAGGAAAATTTGTTTTCCAATTCTTGTAAAATCTGGGTCGGTCGGGCCCCGGGGTCGGGCCGTAGAACAGTGTTTTCTTTTTTTGTCGCCTAACTGCATATTACTAATTGTTGCAAGTGAAACTGGATAAAATAATGCACAGGTCTGTGGGAGCATTAGATGCATCAATATCTCAATACAAGTATATTATTTTGGTAAATTTCTCGAGCAACCAGTAATACACGGTTTTTAACCTGTTAAAAACATAAGAAAACAATCCTGTGATTCTGCTATTTTCATACAGAAGAGCAATAATTGCACTTGTGCATACTATGTGTTTACATTGCATAGTATTGATTCATTTTCATGGGAGGTGAATGCATTTATATTTACTGTATTGCTGATTTCAGTGGAATTTTGTTATAAAACTAGCAGAATGGAAATCAATCAAAAATATTTACAAAGTGCCATTTTTATTTCAGAAGAACTGTTAAATGCCTTTAGAATGCCTTAGTAATGGGCTGAAAGCAAAATTGTATAATTGATTTGTTGGGAGTGGCCTTTCTTTTCCTTGCACTTTTCCTTCATTCTGTTTCTTTCTTGTTTTCTCTTCATACAGGCCAGCATGCTTATATAAGCTTTTAAGCTTGGCCATTTTGCTTGAGCCTGGTCACACTAGGACCCAAGCGTGTGTCCACCCCGACCAAACTGGTTAAACAAATAAGTTTTCAGTTTGGTTAAAAAGATGTTCACATTTGGTGCAGTCTTAATATTATAAAGGCAGTTAGTTCCAGAGGAAAGAATGACAACCATAGGTTTCCAACAGCAAGAAGATGTTGAGCTGATGAGTGCAGGTTGTAAGTAGTAGTACAAGTGTATTTTTCAACAAGGTTGGTGACATATTGAGGTGTAATGCTGGTTTCATACTTTCCTGCCACTTGCCGCTTTGACTACGATTTTGCTTCACTGCACATTTGCACCAGAAACGCTAGCGGTCACCAGTAGTAAGCCGATATATCGATCAGCAGATCGCTAGGAGCTCAAAGAAGTCAACTCGGGAGCGGTGCCACTCTGATAAATGAGAACAGGATACGGTTTTTGGCCAATGATCACAAAGCGGTGCTGAGCGGCAACATTGGCTTTCAGACTCGTGCCGCTGCAGAAAAGTACAAGCGGCATGATGACACGTTACGCCGCTCAGCTGCAAGAGGCACGCTCAGCGGCAAGAGGCAAAAAGTATGAAGCCAGCATAAATCCATCCCTTGCTTTTTAAGTTATGAGTCAAGGTTTGAATTCAAACTGATAATGAACAGGTAGTCAGTGGCAACTATTTAGTAAATTGGTAAATTTCTTTCCATTTCGCTCTGTTGAAATCGTAGATTTCATAATATAAACAGATGATCCACCAAGTGGTTATGTCCAGCGTTATATCTTCATTCCATAAAGTGCAAGACGAAAATGCTATATCCACTCTGCGCCTCATATAATTCAAAGCACAGTCTTTACATCTTTTGCATAAGTGTAAAGGCACTCAAAATCATGCGTGATTTAAGTGTTAGACAGTTAGACACAAGCGATAGAACGATCCATCCTCATGAATATGCAAGATTCTCACTGCAAACAAAGCACAGGGAATGGGGACTTTGCCTGTTGGTGCATTATCTGTACCTCTTTAATCTATGCATGGAAATAGTCGAAGAGAAGGAATCACAACGAAATCGATCGCTTGCGACTAATCCCTCTTATCTATTCTTCATTACAAAGGAAGAGGACTCAACAGATTCCCTTTTGAGTACACTCATATTGCCGCCATCAGCGTGATTTGGTAGCATAACTGGAAATTCATAGCGATAAATCTTTGCGCACAAACAAATTTTGAACCGGTTGTTGTGACCTTAGTTGATAAAGCGCACTTTTAATGTCCATTTAGACTGGATTCTATAAACATTTGCAAAAAGTTTCTGCATTTTCAGATGCAGAGAAGTCAAAACAATACAAATATTGGGAAATTTAATCAAAATATGTTGTATTTTCGACTAAAGGCACTTTTAAAAAAGTTTTACATTTTGTAAGGATAATCGTATTTTCGCTGACCACAAATTGAATTAAAATGTAAA
Source organism: Amphiura filiformis (assembly GCF_039555335.1). NCBI lineage: Eukaryota > Metazoa > Echinodermata > Ophiuroidea > Amphilepidida > Amphiuridae > Amphiura > Amphiura filiformis. The sequence goes on along the minus strand of NC_092640.1, from coordinate 43,387,344 downwards.
GGTATAAAACAAGTTGTTCCGGTTGTTTCCGAAAAATGGGAACAGATTCTATCATAAGATAAACGGAAAATCAATTCTATCAAATTGCCTTCATATGAGCCCCAGACCTCCCACATAGGTCAATTTGCCCCTAAATGTTTCAAATATATGACTTTCTACTTCCGATCCTTCCCACAAGGCATTATTTTTGGCTATGTTATCCCATCTGTCCCATAATGCATTCATATTTCCCCCCCCCCTTTCCTGCTCACAAGGCTGCATTTAGTCCATACATAATGGTCGCTTGACTGCAGCCTTAGAATTGAAAATGTCATGTCATAGAAATGTTACGTCACCGATGACCATCGTGTTGGGATATAACCCCGAGGATTATGATATAACAATAGCGGTTGAAGTGTGAATTTTGATGATGGTTAGTTGTGGTTGCTTCTCATCTACTATTTCCATGATCTATGGTTGCAATAATATAAAACTTCTATAAATTGACCTTTTCGGTAAATCCCATATGCCTTTGCAGGTATACCGCAGAGATGTCATCCTTTGACATCACGCCGATGTGCACCTTGTATAGCGAACATTGTTACTGCGCATTTCAAAGCCGTGAAGTGCACATTAATGACATCTCAGGTCTACCCACAAAGGCTTATGGGATTTCCCGAAAAAGGTGAATTGATGAAAGGCAGCCATCTTGAATTTCAAGATGGCGGCCTCCAATTATAGACTATTTCAGTATTGCAAAGAAGTTCAGTTCCAGTTTCTTTGCAAATGGTAAAATGGTTTAATACTCTGCATGCTAGCCATAGGCTTCAACATAAAAAGTCCCAAGTTTTGAGATATATATTTTCTCAAAATAACTTAAGAACCACTGAACTATACTAGGCTCATTTTAATGCATTTATCATGCTGATTCCAAATATCATGAACATTTTTGAAAATAAATGAAAACTGCCATCTGCAGTCGACACCCGCATGAAGAGAGTTCCTGACTTCACTCACATAAAAATTAATCTACCATATTTCCTCGAATAGCCGCCCCATTCAATTAAACACCCCCAGTACTTTTTTAACCAAGTTGTTTAAAAAATGCTGATATTTCCATGCTATCTTGTGTAGTAATGCTTACAAAGGTGTACACATTGTCGCAAATGATGTTGGTAATTGGCGGAAATCTGGTCGTAAACTTGAAAGTGAACCTGAAGTCATCGTTACTTCAAAAGTCAGCTCAAAATCGCTTTTAAATGATTAGGCGCATTTTAGTCTTTATTTATGAACTTGCCTTGCTTTTTCAATCTTAATTATTTATCTTTGTTCCTGCAGTTTGGTTCCCTGCATTTTGATATGATTGCTTTTTTCATGTGTAATTTTGTTGTAATTTTAAATGATATTACTTTAGCTCTACCTTGCACATATTATTTGTTTTTGCTTGATTCGGTTGTTTAACAGATTAATTTTGCTCTCGTTACAATGTGCAATGTTGGCTTATTTTTAAGCAGTATTTGTGGATAGGTTTTAATCTTGTTCTTAATTAGGTTTTATATGTGCATAGGTTTAACCATTGTATAATATATACTTTTGTTTTCTCTGTATAAATATGTCTGTTGTTTAATTATTGTAAAGCACTTTGAGATATCATATTGTAATGCGCTATATACGAAATAAATTATTATTATTACACTGTAGTTCCTCCAGTTTCTCATTTCGGCGTGAAGTTCTAAGCTTACCTAATGATTTTAACAGGAATTATCAGTCTAAAAATGACCTCTAATAAACGCCCCCTTTTTGGAAAATGCAATACCTCAAGGGGCGATTATTCGAGGAAATACTGTATATAAATATAATTGACTAACTTCTGTTTTACCTTATAATTCACAGTTCACGCCAAAAACAAACATGAAGTAAAGAAGCAAAGGAAGGAATCAGGAAGGAAAGAGAAATAAAGGTGCTTCTAGGATAAGGTGCAATACCATAGCCTCTCAAAAATTAAAAAATGGATGAGAGAAAAATATTAAAGAGATAAATAAATAAATAAATAAATAAATAAATAAATAAATAAATAAGGAAAGAAAGAAATAAAGAAAGAAAGAAAGACAGAAAGAAATAAAGAAAGAAATAAAGAAACACAAGAGAAAATTAGAGAGAAAGGAAAAAAGAAAGAAGGAAAAGAAAGAAAAGAATGAAAGAAGACAAAAAGAAAGAGAAAGAAAGAGAAAATGAAAGTCAGAAGAAAAAAGAAGAAAGAAAGAGGAGAAAGAAATAAATAAAGAAAAAAAATGAAAGAAAAGAAAAGTAAAGAAAAAAGAAAGAGAATAAGAATGAGAAAAATAAAATAAAAAGAGAAAGAAATAACATCCACAACAAAGGAAAAAAGTCAAAAGTCTAAATGTTTCCATTTTCAACAAAATAAATAAAAGGGATGTGATAAATGAAAAAATAATCCCCACAAAAGTGCAATACAATATGCAAGTAATCATGCCACATATTTCTTTGAGACATTTCATGCTAATTATAATGAATTACTTATAGATGCACATTTCCCATATGTAACTACCATTGAAAGGTCACTGTCCTAACATGCAGGACTCTTAAAAACTTGAAAATAAATAAACAAATTTTGTCAAAAATTTATTTTGATTAGATGCAGTAAATATAAAATATAAAATATAAAAAAAATTAAATATCTTGACATCTTTATCTGGACCACTCAATAATAATTGACTGATGCATCAAAGGATTAATATAAAGATTAATAATTATCTGTGAGTGTATATTTTTGACAGTAACCATTCATGAGTTGGCCAAAGAATGTTAATGGACATGCGGTATCAAATTACGCCTCAACCCTATCTGGGCTTCACCACATCCAATATAAAACCTTTTTTGTTTCAATATCTATCCCGTACTCGACCTACATGAACACTAGAGGGAGTCTTGTTCCGTAAGCAACAAATTATCAAAACATACGATGTGTAAATATGATACGACCAGTGTGCTACAATACCAGAAGTCAGTTTCAACTCAGCATGATATTTTATCACTTCAAAAAGTAGGCAAAAATATATCTCTATGTTAATCCTTATGTACAACTTATACCAGATGAATATGTATGCAAGTGTATTCATTGTTTGGATAAAACAATAGCACACAAATTGTCAAAATAATAATTATGTGGTTAAAATAAGCCCTGGAACCACATAGGTACGATAGTGTACCCTGGATCACAAATTATCACTAATTAAAATGTATAATGCACATACAGTACAATCAAATATAATTAGCTTACTTCTAATTAATGTCTTAACAAGAATCATAATTCTAAAAAGTACAAAAATCACAATCAGGTTGGAAGATTATCCATTATACCGTCCGCTTACATGTCCTCCATTTTTAATTTTAATAAATAAAGGTAATAAGGAACCATTATGGCTAACATACAAACTCCCACTTATAGCAACGTCCCCACTTCTAACCATCAAAACTAAGTCAAAATAACATCATATTATATCTAAAATAAACACAATTTTTTAGCAAAATTATAGAATGAGTAAATAGACTTACCAGGGCTAGTTGTTTAGCTCCCAAGTCAGTGAGTTACACCGCTATGCATATATAGACTACAGATCCTGTGATGATGGAATGACAAAAATTCTCCACTCTTATGGATGGTGGCTACACTATGCTAGTCCCCAACGCAAAAAAGTTCCATCTGCTAAAGCAATGCATTCTGGGTATTGACAACTACAAGACAAAACACATGCTGAGTAGATGTTACTTCAAAGTGCATTCCTCTCAACTGTAAAGTCAAAGTTCAGTTCAATTAGTAGATAAGAGTTGTTATAATGAACTTTGGTTATAGTAGTATGAGGCTATTTAAAGCTTAGATTCTTGAGGCATAGTTCATTTACATATTTAAATCATCTGAATTGATGTGGAACTTTGCATGCTGAGAATGGGATGTTGATTAGGATTTTTTAGGTACATCCCTAGGTGTGTCCCTCTCCGGGAGCGCTGGAGATGGAGTTCTCATTTGACATATATTGCTCAAGAAAACATCAGCACTATAGCTACAGAGGAGCACCAAGATATTTTATCCCAGTTGATGCTAGAAAAATGCACTTTTGCATGGATGGTCTGAGTCCCTCCATGCTTCATCTTGCGCATCATTTTGCTCATTTTGTTTATCAATTTCTACACTATTATTACCCCAGATGCAGCTGCATTAGAAAAAGCAGTAAAAGTACTGGTGTCAAAATTAATATGACTTGAAAATATGGTCTTATCATTTTGTCTGGTGGTAATTTTCACTGCTGTTTAAATTTGTCAGTTCTAAATGTTACATGTACACAAAGTTAAGAGGATGTAGCCATGCACACAGTCAGGCTGGGCCTCCCTATATCGGGTTGATACTGGAATGACTGGCATTCATGCCCGTATATGGCTGAAGAGTTCAACCCAATCTACCAATCGCAGTACACCAACACACTCCCTACAAGATGGACTGACCAACTTCTTCACGAGGGGTGCTACAACTTAGCACTGAAACGGGTCATAGTATGGGTGCTTTATAGGAGTTTATAGGTGATGATTTAAAATAAGGGGAGGTGTGTTTAAACATGGTTCAATTGAATGGACGATGTGTAAAGTGAAGATGAAAATTTGTGGGTTGCTGTAAGTGACGAGGCTAACCCCTAAGGGATTTTCCCAATCCTTGTTGATGACATGGAGGTCTTGATTAGATAAGACAAGATGGAGAGAATTTATTTCCAAAATACTTACTTCCGGTATTTGTGAAGATGATGATGATGATGATGATGATGATGATGATTGTTATCTTAAAGATATCACTGACATACGCCTCTAGTTTGATCAATTGTAATGCGTGGTGAGGGCAGGATGATGATCTGAAAATAAAAATACTGTTTACCGGAAATAAGTTTTGGAACTAGTGCAGATGGATTGGTAGTACAGATGTACTAAGTACTAGTGATTTGTTTTTATCATGGCAGACTGGAACTATTAACATGGTGATGATTGTTTCAGCATCTTTGGTTTTTGTGGATTACTTTTTATTTGTTTGTTTATTTGTTTGTTTGTTTTGTTGTCATAAATATCAAATGAAAGTGTATCCAACAAAAGATGATCATATAGGGAACCCATCTGATCAATTGCGATACAAACACTCAGGAGACAAAATCAATTAGAAATTAATCAATTATTAAAGCCATAATTTGTAAGCATCCCTTAAAGCCCTAATGTATTATCCTATGATATAATTTTTTTTTCAAACCAGATTTTTTGGCATATTTGTAATGTTTACACATGTCCCAACTTACACCTAAATGGAATAGGCCAAATTTGTTGTGCTTGTCAGATCAACATCTTATCATAATATAACAACTAAAATAGCTAGTGAGGTTTCGTTCACGTAAGGGTATACGAGGTATTGTTGGTCGAAGCAGCCAAAAAAAAATAAATTTTCATTATCTAATCAATATATTATTGAAAAATATCACTTTGATGTTTTGCAAAAATTCATTCTACAAACCATATACTTTGAAAATTTGCTTAATTTATTGTTGTTAATGAGTTATGTACGCTTTTACAAAAGTGTTGTTGTTTCAGCCCTCTTTACAACATAACTCAAGAACCACAGGACCTACAAAAGTATATCTGTGATATTTGAATTCTTCTACATGCTCGCTATAAATTGAGCAATGCAATTTTTGCTAAAGCTCACTACCATTCGCAAGATGCTACAAACTACTTTTTTTTACTGCTTCGACCAACAATACATCATATACCCTTAACCTTGTTATATCGATTTATAATTTGATGAAAATTGTACATTATGGTTTTAATTATCATCGTTTTAAATAAATAAATAAATAAATAAACAAAAAACAATAGATAAGTTAATAAAATGAATAAATAATTAAACAAATAAATAAACAAAAATAAATAAATTAATTAATATAATATATAGTTAATCAAAACAGCTGAAGATAGTGCTCGATACTATTAGATAGTAGAGCGTGTAATAAAATACATAAAACATGCTGTTATAACATAATTACGTTGTTTTATGTATTTTAAATAAATAAATAAATGAATGAATAAATGAATAAATAAATAAATAAATAAATAAATAAATAAATAAATAAATAAATAAATAAATAAATAAATAAATAAATAAATAAATAAATAAATAAATAAATAAATAAATAAATAAATAAATAAATAAATAAATAAATAAATAAATAAATAAATAAATAAATAAATAAAAAAAAAAAAAAAAAACCACAACAACATATATTCATAGTTAGACTACCTGTTGAATAGAGTGCTCAATCCCAAGTTGGGAGAGCATATAAAAATTCAAAGTTTAGACCTTACAGAATAGAAGTTGTTACTCTGAGTTTCACACCTAATAGGCATGAAACTCAGAGTAAACAACTAATATTCTGGAAGGTCTAAACTTTGAATAAATAAATAAATAAATAAATAAATAAATAAATAAATAAATAAATAAATAAATAAATAAATAAATAAATAAATAACACATATTTTTAAATACTGTGCACCTAATTTGAATCAGCCAAATTATTTTGTAGCGCTCCACAATAAATAAAAGTGACAGAGATTTCTTTCATTTCACCTCATTATTTCTGCATAAAATGGACAGAAAACCTCCCTTATATTATTCATCCTTTTTGGTAAAGAATAATCAAATTAAAATTGGATGTAAATTACACATTATGGCTTTGAAATTACATTAACAGATTTTATGATGGTGCTCCACTATTGTCACAATTTTGTTTGAATGTCCTTATTTTGTCTTGGCCAGGGATCAGGCCCACTGAGAGGGGGTGTGTGCCCAGGGTGTGGGGTGTTACCATACTGGGCCTGTGTTTGAAGGGGTCAAAAATAAGTTAAAAGAAAATGGGCCCATGAAAACAAACAAAAATGCAGATATCTCTTATTGTTGTTGCACTAGCAATGTGTCAACTCAAAGAAAGAGTGTTGAAAAAATAATTTGTCAACAGCCCCCACACATTGACCATAAAATTTTGGCAAAAAATGCTGTTTTGGAGAAAATCCCCCCCAAATAATATTTTGACCGAACTTTTTTTGGAAAACATAACTTTATAAATTCTTTAGTATTTTTGTGTTCTTTTTATGAATTTTCAAAAACTAAATATATATATTTACAAAACATTTGAAAATTGTCAAAAGATAAAAAAAACATTTGAAATTTTTTTTTTGCACCTTTGCAATCAAATTTTATTTTAGATCAGGCATGGTTTAAGGTTCTTCTTTTGAATGGTTTAATTAAAATTAGCATGTTACATATCTTATTGTTTATTTATTTGCAGTGATTTAAATAAGGCCACATTTTCAAGGGGCATTCAGGTCCTTAGATCTAAGAATCTAAATATGAATACTTTTATACATAGTACTTCACACCAACAATTGAGCAGTTATGACCAAGTGACCAAGATAGTATAAGTGGGTTTGTCATTATTTGGGCTTAAAACATTTTGTAAAATGACTATAAAACCTTCCTGACAGTTGTTACTAATATTATTTCATAATATTTGGCAAAGCATAAGAAATTGACCAAAATTGTATATTATGGCTAGATTTTTTCTTATTGTGTTTTTGGCCTCAAATTCCCAAGTTATAGTTCAATCTCACTAGTGGCCCAAGCAAAATGATGTTTCACAATAGCCAACTTTTTTTGTTCATAACACCTAAAAGGACAATTTCTTTAAATTCTATTTTTTTAAAATAAAATGCTAGAGTGAACAATAGTCCATGAGGAGTGACACAGGTCAAGAACATATACCATATCCTCGAATTTAAAATGCAGTTTGCCAATCTTGAGAGGTTGAACATTAATTAAATCCAACTCAAAATAGATTCCCACATACCTATGACCATTCTAAAATAAGTACTGCAGCACATTTGGAATAGTTTCCAACTCTGGTCTTTCTTTAATAGATGTAAGTACACCCACACCCTTAAAAGATATAATATTTCCTCTGTAATGCACAAAGACATTGGCCACTAATTATGTGTAGTTAAGGGGTCTCATAGCAACCTTTTACAGGTTAGCCCCTGTTGAAAAGTAAACATGACCTACATCAACTACCATAATGAACTTATATGGTAATTTTGTGGTAAATTAGTGAAAAATCAGTATTTTGCACATTACCATTAGTTTTGTTACAATTTCTGGAATTTTTGGGATGTGGGACTATACTTGGACGAATCCGGTAATATCAAAACATTTGCTGTTGGACATTTGTTATTACATAGACAATAATTTTCTGTATGGTTTTGTACTCGTGATAAGCGTTAAAGGACTTTACCGGTCAATCTCATGATAGATATCCATGAGCTAACGATGGTTAACTATACAAAACAAGGACATCAAGAAAATTTACAAAAAAGTTAAGCAAAATGAGCTCTTTCGGTATCCCTAGTAATGGAATATTAGGTTTTGTCTGTGATCCATAGTAAGGCCGTTCATTAGGTACCTGTCTGTAGGCTACCAAATGGGTACAGCTCTGCAAAGTTTATGTTAGATTGGGGAGTCCATCCATCCGGTGAGCCCCCCTCAACAAAAGTCATGTGATCAAAACTACCATATGGGCATGATGAACTAGGTAGACTGGGAACAAACATTATATCGCCGTTAAGTCATCCATGACCCGGGGGCCCCCCCTACAAAAACTACAAAGTCATATGGGCATTATTAAAGCAACTCAAAATGTAGTTCTGTCCTGGCAAGAAGATGTTTATGTTCGTTAAGTCGTTCAAGTTCTACCCAAGGGGCTTAGATCCCTCCAGGGGTCATTTGAGTTCAAATGATTCAAAACAGTGTGTCAACACTTGTTGTGTGGTGGGTGTAGTTTCTGTTGCCAAAAGATGTATGTTGGTTAAGTCATCCAAAAGGTTCCCAAGGTCAAATTACTAAAAATTATGTATGGGCATGAATATTTCAGGTACAGTCAACATTTGTGCAGCATTTTGAAGGTATTTTAATCCAGGTCACCCAGGTCATCTGAGTCAAATTAAAAGCTCATATATGGGCAGCAGTACAGTCAACATTTGAGTTATAAGTTTAGGTCATTTTGAAATCAAACCCTGGGGTCATCTGAATAAATTAGTAAAAAAACATATGGGCATGTCACCATCAGCCTGGTAATGGACGAACCGCCAAATATGGGTAACCGCCTAGTCTATTTTAAACTGATGCAATCAATGACTATGTCACATCATGTTGAGCATCTGACGTATTTAAAATGGCGGACTACTCAAATACATTCAACAAAAGCATGATTCTCAATCTACCGTGACAGTTAAGTCTGTGAATCCTACTGATTGATGACTATGGACTACCTCCGCCATAACTACGGTGAAGGACACGGTTCCCATTGAAAACCTTTGTTTGGAGCCAACCCAATAAATTTCACCAGGGCCTCTATTGTATCACCTCACATGAGTTATAGAAATACTACAATTAGATTTTCACTATCTATATTTTTTACTTCTAGTAGAGCTCCAATCTAAGGGTTAAAGTTATGTTTTAGGTTAGGTTAGGATTTTTTAAAAGTACCCAGTACAGTGAACCTTACAATTTTGAAAATTTTAGCATAGGCCTATTGAAACGAAACTGGTGTAATATGGGACAAAAGTGGAATAAATTCGCGCAAAGCGCTAAAAAGGGCATTCTGTAGCTATAAAATGGCCAAATATGAGTTAATTACCACTTATTGGGGGTGATCAATATTGACCATTCCTGGCAAAATTTACTATGTAATTTGAGCCCTGTGACTCCATACAGGGTCTCCCTCTCTCCTTCCCTCCTTCCTTTTTTTTTCTTCCTCCCCTTGGAAACTCTAAAAACAAAAAAGACCAATTCAAGGAATTAATCTATTTCCTCTTCTTTCTATATCTAACCTCCTTGGGCCTACATATTAGTACTGATATATGGTGCAATTAATCGGATTAATTAACATATGAGCAATTGTGAAACAATTTTGACAAAGGAGTTGTCCTTGTCAATTTTAGTTACTTTTGATTATTTACATAGCTTCTTCTCCAATCACTTGTAAAACATCCAGTTCCATAAAAATCTGATTGCTATTATTATATGGATGAATGGACATTTCACAAATTTGGATTGTTTAGTCTCACATTAAGCATTTTTTTAACTGACGGTCGGAGGTCACCGAGTAATGCCAAATCAAATTTTATGTATTGTGTATGTATCATAGGATAGCTTCGTATAATTTCTCTATGGCTGAGAATTCAACAATATAAATAATGGTAGCTCTATTATAATACACATTAATTTTTAAGCAGATAAAATTCCAAAATATAACACGTTTTTTGCCTGGGTTTGCTTGCACAAGTGCATTGGTAGGCCTATGTTGAACAGTTTGCTGAATAACAAGAAGACAAGATGGCCTAGTGGTCTAAAGGCGCTAGGCTAATTACTAAGCTGCCTGAGTTGTTCTGCCAAACTGCATTAAAAGAAGTAAATTAAAATTTGACTTTTTTTAATTTCATATTTAGGAAATGTGATTGGGAGAATTTAATGGTGCAGTGGTGTGATAGGGCATATACTTTAACTGGCGGGAAGTGGTCCGGTGACTAAGTCTTTATTAGGATATTTATCAAGTGAAGTAATGGGTTTTTAGTACTAGTGAGTTTCATGATTTGCTATTACACTTTGATTTGGTTCCCCATTTTACTGGTTTCTATCGCTTTTACATGTGTACATGAGAATCATTTTATGTTTCATGGTCGGCAGTTCTACCCAAGAATATGCAGATTAGAATTTAGATCCACATTTCGTTCAAGTCACGTCTTCCGGTGTATTCAAGTTTAGTTCATCCCATTCAGTAAAGACAGTGTGTAACAAATCAAAATGTCATTTTTAGAAAGCTGAAATTTATCACTTGTTGGGTGACACATCGGTTTATAGGCTCTAACCAGCTGTGTTGTCGAAAGCATTCAAAATGTTTGGGTTTTTTTTGGAGGGGGCAAGCATATGTTATGCTGGCTTTATTGGGATATTTACATGTGAAGCATGTACAGTTGTGCAATTTTACCCTATTTTGGCCCAAAACACAGTGTTTTAATTAAATAATGACCATTATTCAAAAAGAAGCTATTGTATTACAAATATGTAAAATGCGTTGGAAGCAGAATTTATTTCTGCACATTTTGACACCTCATTTGTAGCAATTGACTAAATATTGACGTCACAGCGTACATTTAAATCAATGTAACCCAAGATTTGAAAGTTGCAGTAAATTGTATTGATTTTGTATTCGTATAATGGAAGGAAATCTGTGTTATGATATATGCGTGTTTTTGTATTGTATGTAAGTGCAACTTTCAAATCTGGACCTCACTACATTAAATTGACCGGTGTTTTATTGTTTTCTAGGCTATTGTATCAAATGAGGCGTCAAAATGCGCAGAAATAAATTCTGCTTCCAACGCATGCTACAGATTTGTAATACAATAGCTCCTTTTTGAATTATGGTCATTATTTAAGGGGGGTTAGTTACTTTTTTTTGAGATGTTTATTTTACCTTTTAGTAGGGATGGATCATGTTCCCCATTGAAAAATTTAGGGGGGGACATGTCCCCCATCCCCTTGTTTCCACCACCTATATACTTGCTAGTGTACTGACCCACAGAGTTATGGTAGTTGACATTCTCACACATGATAATTGTTATAGGTCATGTTTACTTTTCAATTGGGGCTAACCTGAAAAAGGTCACCATGAGACCCCTTAAAAGATATAATATTTCCTCAGCAGTGTCCAAAGACTTTGGCCACTAATTATGGTCACACATGTATGGCTTGCTAAAGACTTCATGAAATAATACCCTCTCTCTCTACCTTGGTGGTCTAAACTAAACCAGTTTCAAATTGCTGTAAATTAGGAGAGGTACAAGGGGCGGTCAAAAAGTTTGTTGAACAAGGTATGCTACCTTGTCGCACAGTATTAAATTGGTCTCAATTAAAAGCTTATTCCTTCACAACATTATTATTATCACTGTATATGGGCAGGACACCCTGCATAGGAAGCCTATACCAAAAGTGAATACAGGGTCATCAAGGAATTTTCTTCGGACAGAGATGAAAACTCAAAAACAAAATGGTCCTTCAAATTCAAGGATGGAAAGAGCGTCCTTGAAGATCATCCAAGACCCAAAAGACTTGCTGATGTCGCCACTAATGATATAAGTGCTGCTACAGCTGCATTGATAATGAATAAAGAAAAGAAAGATGTGATAGCCACAAAATATGACAATTCTGATGAAATTATTTTCAACATAAATTCATTAAAATTTTAGTATTCCAGTGCGTCTTCTAGATGGGGATCCTAGAATCTTCATGCACAAATTGATACCAGTTGACATAATAAGGCCCACACCTTCTATACACTTAGAATGAGGACTGAGACAGGTTTCATCAATATTTGGCTAAAAGTTGCACCCTAATTTCAATTTGTCATTCACGACAGAGGGGTCAGTTAATTTCAGCTACTATATTGTGGTCTAGGCAAGGCCTCCACTTAGTGAAACTTATTTTATAATTTTAAGTCCTACTTTTATAATATCAAGTGTGCTGGTGATCAGTGCTAATGAGCCTTCACTGAAGAGTGGCTCATGGAGCAATCGGAAGACTCCCCATTTTATTGACATACTGGGTTTGAAAAAATTAAGCAACAAGTGCATTAAGGTATGCTGCGACCATGTTCACGAGTGAGATAGAAAGAATTTAGCTAATGCTCTTCTAAGTACCTTTGTTCTACAAACTTATTGACCTGCTCCTTGTACCTTAGCTTATTAACTCTATGCTGGTTTCATCTGCAGACGACAAGTTTCAATTTTTTTTTTTCAAAAATTTTAGAATTATAAATTTTCATGACCATATTTGGAATCAGCATGAAAAATGCATTAAAATGAGTACAAACAAGCCAAGTTCAGTGGTTCTTAAGACAGCTCTTGATATTTTGAGAAAACATCTCAAAACTTGGGACTTTTTTATGTTGAAGCCTATGGCTAGCATGCAGAGCATTAAAGGAGAATGATCCGATTTCAGCACATATTTCCACATTGATTGAATGACCTCGATACCAGGAATCTGCTTCACACACCAAAAATGCAACTCACTTTAAAGCCATAATATACGATTTCTAGCAAATTTTAATTTTGTTCCTCTTTACCCAAACTGCTGAAATAATATTAGTAATAACTGCTGGGAAGGGTTTCTGTCCATTTTAAACTGAAATAACAAGGTAAATTGAAAGAAACCCCACTGGCTAGTTTGGTCATTTAACATGGAGTTCTATGGCGGACTTAAGTCATATCAAAATTGCCCTGATGACCTACAAACAAAACAAATTTGGCGATTTCATTTAGGTGTAAGATGGTACATGTGTAAACATTAATGTAAATATGCCAACAAATCAGGTTTGAAAAAGATTAACCAATTTCATATTACAAGATCGTACATTCTGGTTTTAAGGCATCAAAATAGCTACAAATGTCAGCATTTTAAGAAGATAGTGTGATGTGCCCTGAGTAATTTGATTTAATTTAATTATTTAACTTTGTTTACAAGCTGAAAGTATTTCATGAGATGAGGAAACCCCTTATGTAATGCAAGACAATGGTGTGACCTTTCAAAGTAATTTTGGTATTCCCCAAATTATTGTAAACAAAGTCAGATTATGTTTGGAACTTGGAAATCCCCAGTTCAGTATATTGCACCATAGTCAGAAAACCCCCCAGGAAGTGATGTAATGTGAAAGGTGAATGTGTATAATTCATATTGGGAAATCCCAAGATTGCAGCAATGTTGTGAAAATGTGATTGAGGTAATGGTTTATTAATAGATGATGGGTTTTTTGCATGAGTACTGATATAAAAAGCTGGAGGCTTTTGTTGGGGCTTTACAGAATGCCGTGGGAGATTGAGAAACTCCACATGTGTGTGATGGTCTTCGTGCTTCAAAAGAGAAGTACATTTTAACCAGTTTATATAGCCAATAATTGAGCTAATTTTAATACAGCAACAAAAAGAAAGCGAGCACACAAAAGTGCTCTTCCTCATCAAAGGATTAAAAGTTATACTGACAAATTGCTGGAGTTTGCTGGGTTTGTGAAGGCCACGCATCTGTCAAAAAACAGCGGAGCTGTGTTAAAGAAACCTGTTCCCTGGGAAAAGAGTGATTGGTGAAAGAAACACCATTTTTGGAGAAAGCAGCGCAAGGAGATATATTTGTGGAGAAAGCAGCGCAGGGAGATATATTTGGTTAATGGAGATAGCAGCCAAAGGAGATTCAGGAAGCATCATCATTTTCAGTATGAAAATTTTATACGCATGAATATTAATGATTTATAAATGCAAGTGTACTATGGACTTTTGCTGATTTTACATAGGACAAGTGAATAAGGATATATTACATCAGTTGTCCAAACATTGCAAGAACTCTAGAATCACCAACAAGAAGATGCTAACTGGTTAAGTACCGATAGAGTAAAACTGATTGTGTGATTTTGGTGATTTTAGAGTTATATGTACCAAGCATACTTTGTTTTCAATTCAAGACTTAGATTATGTTAGCTTAATCAAACAGTGTATTTGTGTTGTGCATTGCGTGTGAGTTTGGGTAAAAGGTGATTTTGGCCTTGAGTCAAGTAACTTCAGTAATATTAATAGAAACTTCAAATTGTATTTGAAATCTTTCTATGTAGCTTGTATAAGCACCACTGACATCATTGGATATTAAAGCCATATTATAACATTTCTTTAAAAATAGATTTGTATTTATTTTCCATAAAATGTTAGCTTTCACTGTCAGATATATCCCCTTTTAATTTTGAGCCGAACAAGTGAGGTAAAGCAAAGAAAATTGGAATTTACTATTAGCGCTATTATAGGTTAAATACCACTAAATAGGCCTGGGCTATACATTGAAATCGATGAGGAACTATTTGTTTTCATGGCATTCAAAAGACTGCATTAAAATCGCTGAAAGTGATCAAGTTATATAGCCAAAAAAGTACTTTTTAGAGTTTGATGCTTCAAAATGGTACATTTTCTCTCATTATATGACAGTTTTGATGTAATAGTACCAAAATTCATATCACGGCTTCGTTTTTAGTAAATAGTCGCCTTAGCATATTGTAACTTTCATCTTCGAGGGCACTGTCATTTTAAGGTGTTTACGGTTCAGTGCGTTAAAACAAAGAAAAAGTCTCAGGTCAACCTATGTTGAATTTTTGATCATTTGGCATCTAAATCATATAGTTTCACCTGATATTGGTGGCATTGAACTGTGAGAGTTCTGAATATGAGAAAATTCCACCAAATTGAGGCATTTTCCCATTGAAACACGTGTAATACATAATTAGTGGTATTTAACCTATAGAAACACTGCATTCTATGGATATGATATTCGTCATGGAGACTTTTCTAGCTATTTTTTGCTTACATTTCTCAATATTTAACTGTATTTGCCCTGGCAAGAAAACGTGCATCTTCTTCGACTACTAAGGTATGATTTTAGAACCCGTTGAGGTAGTACGGTTGAAGGGGGGGCTTGTGGCATTAGTATTGGGTTCACGGCTGGTTTCTGTGATTTCAGGGCTTCTAAATTCAACAACCTTCGCTTGCCTGCGGATACATATAGAAAGCTTAATGATGATGAAAAATAAATGTTGATGATCATATAGACATGCCACTTTGTGAATTAGACCCACATGCACATTTTGTTGGTGATTTCCTTGCGCTAAATAGCATTACAAATGCCTATACTTTTAAATACATTATAGGTCTAGGCTAGGCATTTTGCTTTTAAAAAAGCTTTTTAAAGGCATTAAGGCCTATAGTCATGTGTAAAATAAAACCTAGTCTTTGTGTACCGTTGTTGGGCCTCTACAGCATCCTGTGTGGCCTCACTCTATCCTAACACAAGCCGGAACCCTAACTTGATCTGTAACTCTATTTTAAACCCATATCTAACCCTCGGACCTAGCAGTATCTCTATCCCTATCCATGAGCCTAGCCCTATAAAAACCCTATTCCTAATGCGAACCTGACCCTAATCAACAACTCTAACACTAAACAGCAAGCCTATATCGGAACACTAACCCTAAATCAATCTTAATCTGATCTGATCGCGTGCCAGGACATCAGATTGAATCTCTAGATATAGTCCTAGGTTGAAGCAAAAAAATGAAACAGTCATCATACAGGGTGTCCGAAAATCATTGATATTTTATTCGTCATGCTGTTTTCCAGACCTTTTCTTGTTAAAACATGTATTGCACATGTCCATGTTTACATTCATGGCATTTTAAGATTGGAGCACATTTGTGCTTATATAGGTTAAATAACACTAAATAGGCCTGGGCGATACATTGAAATACGATGAGGAACTATTTGTTTTCATGGCATTGAAAAGACTGCATTAAAATCGCTGAAAGTGATCAAGTTATAGCCAAAAAGTACTTTTTAGAGTTTGATGCTTCAAAATGGTACATTTTCTCTCATTATATGACAGTTTTGATGTAATAGTACCAAAATTCATACATGCACGGCTTCGGTTTTTAGTAAATAGTCGCCTTAGCATATTGTAACTTTCATCTTGAGGGCGCACTGTCATTTTAAGGTGTTTACGGTTCAGTGCGTTAAAACAAGAAAAGTCTCAGGTCAACCTATGTTGAATTTTTTGATCATTTGGCATCTAAATCATATAGTTTCACCTGATATTGGTGGCATTGAACTGTGAGAGTTCTGAATATGAGAAAATTCCACCCGAAATTAGGCATTTTCCCATTGAAACACGTGTAATACATAATTAGTGGTATTTAACCTATATGTTACTCCGGCGGTTGTAATATGGTACAAACTTCTGGCGATGTGTGGGGGTGTATGTGTACTTTGTCGTAATATGTGTTATGATCATCGCATAATAAAACGATGGTTCCAACGGTTTATTCAAAATCAAGGATTTAGACAAAACTACAGCACCTAAAGTTTTGATTTTTGCAGAGAATCTTTGTCTACTAAAGTACATTACAATCGTGCAAAAACCTGAATTAAAAATTTTAGCAAATGTTATAAATATGGCTTTTTTTAAAAGCTGAAATAGTTAAATATGAGATTAATTTCGTCAAAATCTCATGCACACAGGCATTTCTCTTCTCTTTTTCTGAAACCTGGGCTGTATAGCAATTTGTCTTCTTTTTTTTTTTAATAAAAAGAAAGGGAAATAGTGAAATAAAATTTTTATATTTGAATGTTTTCACCATCAGAAATCCAATGTGCCCGTAGGACATGAGACAAACCTTTTTTTTTTGCTTCACTTTCTCTATAAATATGGGGAGAACTTCCGAAGATCCAAATTTAAAATACAAAGAAAAAAGGCCCCGGATTTATAAGTACTTACACAAAACTTTTGCTTACCCTTTTCTCTGTACGTTCATCTACCCTTTTCTCCATGGCCTTTTCTTGACTTGCATGCTAAACAAGATCCAAAGTTAGGTTCCCAGCCCCTCTACTCAAACTATAGAGGGTAAAAAAGGAAAGTTTGAAATAGCACTCACAAAAAAGCAGTCATGGCACCATTGGGGTGGGGTATTTTCCTGGGCATTTTCCCCCATCTTGGTTGCCCCCTACTTTCCCCTACTCAAAATAAGTTTTAGGCAATTTTTCTGATTTCCCCCAAATTACTTTGCCCCATCATTGCCTTCCTAGGAAGAAATTTAATTTTTTCCATTGGGAAAAGGGTACATCTCGGCCAAGACTGCAAAAATCATTGAAAAAGGGGTGTTTGAATAATGTCAAAAATGGGTAGAATTCAGACTGCAAGAAGCTCTCCTGCTGTTCTTCCATAATTATGTATTTTGTTTTGAAATCTTAAAAGCACTCAGTGATGAATGAAGTAAAATAACTTGCTGAAATAATAATTTAGGTCACAATTAAGTTTCATTGAAAAAGGGGGGGTGGGGTGGGGTTCAGAACAAAAGCAGTAGTTTTTCTAGCGTTGACTCTTTTTACAGAAAACAATCCTTTTCAACAGCTTTTAAAGATAAAAATACAATTTCTTCTAAAAATTACTACTTCCCAGCAAACACAAAACGTTTTGACATCATTACATGCAAAAGGTTATAAAAGGTTGTCAGAAAAGCGTTTAAATGTCGGGTTATATAAAGGGTACATTAATGGTATAAAACGGTTTTATAACATTAAATAACATTTTTTGGTAATTGACTGCACAGCAAACACAAATGTTTTACAGAAAACATTTAAATGTTGGGTTATATAAAGGGTATAAAAACGTTTTAATAACATTCCAAAAACGTTTTTGAAAACTTGGTAAAAATCATTCTAAACAGAATGTTGGTTTGGGGTTGAAAAAATAGTTTGCAAAAAATGTTTTCCCAAAATATTTACAATAACATTTTAAAAATGTTTTCACGACCTTTATATAACCCGACATTTAAATGTTATTAAAAGCGTTTGAAAAAAAAAACATTTTGCAAATATTTTAACATAATGTTATTTAAGTGTTGACAAAATATTTGGCCAAAAATGTTTGCAAAAATAGTTTACAATGACATTTTTAAAACATTTTAAAACTATTGTTGTAGTGTCTTTTTATACAAAGCTCCTTTTAAAACGATTTCATGACCTTTATATAACCCGACATTTTAATGTTATTAAAACGTTTTACCTAAACCAAAACCCAAAATATAACTTATTTAAAACGTTTTAAAAACGTTTTTGTGTTTACTGGGTTAGTTTGATGGTTTTGCTTTTCATGGATGAAAAGTATCATCAGAATATTGATTGATGATCATTAAAATAAAATTCGTTTTTTATAATTTATCTTTAAACCTGATGAATCTATTCAGTAGCTTTTAAGATGTAAAAAAGTGTAAAAGAATAATTCAATAAAAAAGGTACATGAAAGTGACCTGGGGTATATCAATAATTTTTTTTGTTATTTCACCCTAAATTTCACACAAAGACCAAACAAATCTTTTATCCAAAACAGTGGTCAATGAAACGGTCTCCTTTTCAAGAAGATTTCGAGTTAAGGTGGTCTAAACCCTGGAATTATTGACACTTTTGCGCCTCATAACTGCTAAATTATTAGTCTAAAGAATATCAAAAGTATACATTTTAGACTGGAAATGACTTGCTGAAATTCATCTGTGAGGTCCAATTTGGGCCAAAATGCTCATTTTGGAGAAAATCCCCAAAACACAAATTTTTTAGTGCAACGTAACAAAAAAATTATTTGGCCAAAAAAAATTTTTTATTAATTTTTAAAAACTAGATAAAAATATCTAGGGACCATTTTTTTATTTTTTTTAATTTTGACCAACTTTGAGAAATTTGCACCAAAAATGGTCAAAAAAAAATGAAAAATTTTCAAAAAAATCATAAAAAAGCCTGATTTTTGCCCAAATTTCAAATATTTTGGGTGAAGTTGGTCAAAATTCAAAAAATGAAAAACGGTCCCTAGATATTTTTATCTAGTTTTTAAAAATTAATAAAAAATTTTTGGCCAAACAAGTGTTTTTGTTATGTTACAAAAAATTGGGCAAAAAAAGTTTTTGGGATTTTTCTCAAAAAAATTTTGGCCCAAATTGACACCTGATGAATTCATCAAGTCATTTCCATTCTAAAATGTATATTTATTTATATTCTTTAACTAATAATTTAGCAGTTATGAGGCCTGAAAGTTTTCATAATTCCAGGTTGACCAATTAAGTCGATATTAGGGTTGGTATTTACATGAAGCAGGTCAACATTTTAGGTTGGAAATGTGAGGGCCTGCTTCAGGATTGCAAACATGATAGTGTAGGGGTACCCCTACTTTTGAGAAAAGCCAAATAAAAAAAGTGTCATAACATTTTT
Source organism: Amphiura filiformis (assembly GCF_039555335.1). NCBI lineage: Eukaryota > Metazoa > Echinodermata > Ophiuroidea > Amphilepidida > Amphiuridae > Amphiura > Amphiura filiformis. The sequence goes on along the minus strand of NC_092640.1, from coordinate 43,367,376 downwards.
TATGAGACCCTCAACACAAGGTCTACTTAGATGAAAACACAACATGTGGATATAAAATATGTTACTTTTCTATAAAATTTGCGTGACCGTATGCTATACAGTCAATTTCTTTTATTAAATTTTGAGGATATGCTCCCTCCAAAATACCAGACCAACCAAATCTCTAAAAATCACTCCACCCCCCTAAAAAATGATGTAAAAAGGTGTTTCGACTGAATTTAGTGTGATTACGCAAAAATAATCAAGAAAGAAAAAATACTCAATCAAATAATTGCATCTGGTTTAAAAGTAAAATAATGTAAAAAGGTCTACTATGTTCCAGCTCATCTACAACAACTCATGAATGATAAATCAAAGTTAAAATAATTGAATTGGAAAGAGATGGAATCAGAGCTATGTGCCCTCACCATAACCTTATAGAAATTACCTAACTAAATGTCAGGTCATGGCATCATCTTACCATGCTTACATTATAATCTATTCAAACTAAAGAGTAGTTAGAGAAACCAAAAGTGAGGATGCTTTGGTTGATGGGGGTGTCGGACATGCTTTAGGACTGGCAACACTTTTTTTTTTTTTTTTTAAGCAAATAAATGAATAAATAAAAAATAAATAAAATAAAAATGAAATAAATAAAAATAAATATATGTAAAAAAAATAATTAATCAATCAATTCAAATAAGTATAAATAAATAAATAATAAATAAATATAAATAAATAAATAAATAAATAAATAAATAAATAAATAAATAAATAAATAAATAAATAAATAAATAAATAAATAAATAAATAAATAAATAAGATTGAACAATTGCTAAAAATGGAAGAAATGCATTTCTGAACCATAAATGAATCCGATGGGTTTGTTTTTTATGTGTATTTTTAGCCTTAAGGGAATTTTGTGATCCACAGTCTCATCCCCAAATTTTTCTAAGAAAAGGTTATACCAGAAAACCTCTGGCTAAATGTTTGTGTGCAAAAAATTTCTTGCAGATTCATTCGCTTGCCTGGCAAAAATATCGTCAATTTGTATTCATGTTCTGTTACCAGAACAAAATTACAACATGTGCCCTATTTAGCCTATGTAATAATACACATACTCATCCATAATCATGCATAACTTGCTAACGTAAAAATCATAATAAACTGAGATATTGGGGATAAGCTTGCCCATTGGATATCTACTGAAATATACCATGAAAAAGAGGATGTTAAAAATCACAACATACTCCTTTAAGAGGTAAAGAATTTGAACTTTAGCCCCATGTTGGGTCATGCCAAGCCATGTTCATTGGGTCATATATAACGGGCCACGTGCCATCCACGCTTCATCATGTCAACTCCAAATCAAAATTACCATGCAGTCATCGCCCGAGGTGTGACGGCTACTAACAAACAAATAAGCTCAAATAGTTTACTATGCAGACAGACACTGGTGTGTATATCAATGGTTCAATCATAGACCTTAGAGGACTAGAAATAGCCAAACACTATGTGACACTCGTGGGCATGTGGCCCAACATGAATATTACTTAAGTTATATCATCAACATTGCTAAGGAACAAACCAAAAGTGCGATGACATTATATAAATGAAGTGCTTCCATTAAGAGGCTACCCCCCTCCCTTCCTTGTTGTAATGTAAGTGTGACATATTGAAAATTCCAACCCCAAAAGAACATATTTACCCAGCATTTTTGACTGATATTGTAACTATTTTTTAACCAACGTAATCAGACTTTTGACACCCTCCTCCATGGCTCCTCCCTAATGAAAAGCGTTCATTTTATAGGCTACCTTAATTAAAACCCGAGTCTCAAAGCATGTGAGAAAATGAAAACCTAATGCAGAATGTTTTTTTTTTTTTTTTTTTCTTTGTTTTTTTTCATGTGTCAGTACAGGCATAGACTGTAGAGCAGGTTGCATTTTGTGCAAAAAGTATCCAATGTCTGTTGCAAATGTTGGAATAGTAGACAAATAAAGTCACTGCTACAAAACAATTCTTGTCAGTGTTGGAAACTTGTTGAAAACTTGAAATCAAATAGGAATTTTCAGTTTTATTTTCACCTTTTTGTTATAAAAAAACTTTTAAAAAAAAAAAAAAAAAAGAATTTCTTGATATTCAGAGTATAACACAAACTATTTTTACTAATGCTTGTGATAGCTTTGAGATTTCATTAAGGTGGCCTTATACGACATCATCAAACCTTTGGTTTGTTCCCTAAAAGCTATGGATTAGGCCATATAAAATTAAATTTGTTGGTTCTTATCACTATCTGCATCATTTTCTGGAGTTGGTCAAATTTTCAAGTATAACTTTTGATTTTAACATTTTTAAGCTAAACCACACCCTTGAACAAGAAATATTAAATAACAGCTATTGAAAGCAAAGGTAAGCATGGTAAGTAGCAATAGGAAGACAGCACATGGAGTATGTTTTGCACCCTTAGGCTTTAACAACATTCCTGCTGTCTTAAGTTTATTTTGGACAACTGGGATGCACAATATTATGGGACTCATCAACTTAAGATCATGATCTGACGGATGACATCAACATCAAATCTACAATTCTACATTTGCACCACTGCACCAGGAAATGGGGACGACCATTAGATATTATCGGGGAAGGGAGGGGGTCAGGCAGAAATTTTTTTTGTCACATTATGCTAAATTTTTTTTTCGGGCTGACTTTGGAGGCCTAAAAATTGTAAAAAAGTCAGGATCAGCGGGTTTACTTTTTTTTGGGGGGCACATACATTATCAGGAAATGCAAGTTCACCACAAAGTACATGCACCATGGTAAACAATGATTTAGGGGCCTAGAGGGTTTCATTGAGGCTCAGTGCAAAACTTTTTTTAAGTTGTACAGCACAAATTACAAACAGGCAAAACATTTTCACATTTTTGTGTATTTTATACCAAATATGAAAAAACAAAACAAAAAAATGTGACCATATGTTTTTCAGATTTTAGGGTCGTTCCAAAAGGGTAATACAAATGTTGGTTTTATTAGGCCTCATCTCCATACCATACATGAATATCTGTAGTAGAAAAAAAAAAAGCTTTTTTGTCGTTAGTAAATATAATACTCGAGAAAACAAGCTTGAGATGTTAAGAACTTTCTATATTCTTATACACATAATGAAATATTTTTACTAATTTAAAGTGCTAATCACATAATTCTACAAACAAATGCTTTTAACTCATTTTGTTACAGATATTTTTGTTTTAAAAATATTTTGACCTATTTCTCTTGAGGCAAATGTGCACCACAAAGCTAATGTGAGTGCCAGCCTTTGAGACATCACTAGAAAAGTTAATTGCTTATTAAAAATATTTAAAAAACAAATTTTTATTCTAATGTCAAATAAAATGCTAAAATAAATTTAAATGTAAATAAAGGTATAAAACTAATCATATCTTTATAAACCCTTATCACATCCTACACTGACCATAGGAGTGACATTTTGCCCATATATGGGCAAATGGTTTCTTGGGTCATGGCATGTGTATACCAGCAGCTCTGCTTGGGGGTATTATCTTGTGCTTGTGTGCCCAGCAGCATCATTATCTCACAAGGGTCATCGACTAATGGTCATGGAAGATGTACCAAAGTGCACAAAATTCTGTGGGCCATATCTTAAATACAAGCTGTGCATCGGAAACTTCTGAAAGATGAAGGTTTAACAGTTTTTGTGTGCATTTCAGTATGAATTAGGGCCACATAAAATTATTTTATTAGTTCTCGTCACAGTGGATTTGTCATACTGTGAATTAACTTTCAAAAAGAGAGATCAAAGTTGCCATTTTTGCATACATGTCAAAAAACGATTTCTAGTATGTTTCATTTCAGTCTTTTTAATATAAGTGAAACATTTCCTAAATCACTATCAACTCCTACCAAATTAAACACTAGCCTAGTTTAAGAGTTAAGACCTGTTTTTGGAATTTTTTAGGTCATTCAAACTCTAAATGACCTAGTACCAGAAATACCAGTGTTTGTTATCATGTATTTTTTTTTTTCCTTGGACAATGAGTGAAACACTTCCCTATTCCAATTTACTTCAATTAACTGCAGTTTTTTTTCAACATCACAAATATTTGAGATTCATGTGGATAAAACATAAATAAAACATTGAAAAAAGTATTAGTACTAATTAACATAAGAATGGCATAAATATATAATTAGATGTAATTAGCTAAGTGATCCTTGTATTTTTGTTACCAAATGAACTTGAGTACTTATCTGTATATCAACGGTTCTCTTTGGCCTGAATTAATTAGCTGGACTTAGTCATTTTTTTTTATTTGTCTGCAGAAAACTAAAATTGTATATTTGGTGGATTTATTACAATCGAGGAGAGATTTTTAATTGAGGCAGGATCTGGGACTTAAATCAAGCTAAAAAGTGTAATTTTATACAAATCCTTTATGATTTATAGCAAGTTTTCAAATATGTTTGAACACACTTTGCATTAGATATTTTGGGATCTACCTATTAGTATCTTTTTCCAAAATTTGATTGGACATGGCTGTTTCTTTCACTATACAATCTTCAGATATTTTGGAACCTAATAAAATTTGATTGGGCATGGCTGTTTCTTTCCCAATACAATCTTCTATTACTTCCTGCAATTCAATCCTGTAAATGACAGGCTTCTGAAACTGTTTTTCCTTACAAGCAAGCTATATAATTATTTCCATATTCTGTATTCTCATAGATGACATCAAAACAAATTGGGTTGAACAAACTGTCAAAATTCCTATCTCAAACTTTGTCTCATCATAACTATATTGCTCTCAAGTGAAGCAAACATTTACAATATATTTTTGATACACACATTTTAATGTTTTGGTTTGTTTTAGGTATTCAGTTGACCAGAGTGTATTACCAAGTACCTTAATTGGTATATTCAGGCATGAGACTGCACTTTCCTAAAAAAAACTGAAAAAACGGAAAATGCGAGTGAAATTGGGCAAAAAGTACCAAAACAGGCTAAAATTAAATAGAAATACGGAAATTATGACTATAAAAAAAACTGAATTCAGTTTAAAAACTGAAACTTCTCAGGCGTGTGTATTGTTGTTATTAGAGAGTTGACCTGTTTTTCTCTATACCCATAGCAATGATTTTATATTTTCATTGATTCATTTTTACTGGCTTGTTAAAGTCCAATATCTACAACAGATAAAATAAGAAATAATATTGAAGCCAGATGATATTATATGGTGGATTGGATCCCAGTATACAGTAAGTCACAAAATTAAGGTACCAGTTATGTTCACCTCCTGTATATCCTAAACAAAGACAGATATGTCATAATTGGAACCAGCAGCCAATATAGCTGCATCTTTTAGCTCAAATTTAAGACCTCATTTGTTAAAATTGTTCAAGAAATAAAGACACGGCAATCCCAAAACCCAAGGAAGATACCAATTTAAAAGTTGCAGTTTGCTGCATTGCATACCCTATTGATTTGTACATGAAGCGTTTGTGAACAAGAGACCTAGTGCTGCGCTTCCATTGATTAGCACGTTAAAACTAGCGTCGGGCTTTCATTGATTAGAACTCAAAAGTGCAACTTTTGATTTTGTTTCTTCATTAGGTTTTAGATCACCGTTTCTTTAATTCTCAACCAATTTCAACAAATAAGGTCTTAAATCAGAGCTAAAGAGTACGGGTATTGACTGCTTGTTTTAATTTGGAAATATTTGTATTTAGGATATACAGGGGTGAACATAACTGGTACCTTAATTATTTGGCTTACTGTAGTTATATTCATGAATAATTAATATCAAGCTGAACTTCAGAAATATGAGGGAGAGATAAAGTTTTGAATTACGTACCTTTGTTCAGCTGGTTTGTGTGCATCTCCGCTGCATTTGTAGTCAAAAACAAACCCCAGGGTGTTCACCCATTATTATAACCAATGCAAAAATCTATTTTTTGATGATTTTTTGATAGTGCCTGTAAAGCAATATTGTATGATCTTATTATATGAAATTGGTTAACTTTTTTCAAACCTGATTTTTTTACTTATTTGTAATGTATAATATTTATAAGCTACACATTTCCCAACTTACACCTAAATGGAATTGGCCAAATTTGTTGTTTTTGTAGGTTTTGTAGCAATTTTGACAAAAAGTTGTTCAGTCCCCCATAGAAATCAATCTTATAAGGCCAAAATAGTCAAGTTTTCTTTCACTTTACCTCGTTATTAAACCTTTCTTGCTGATTCTTACTAATATTATGTCAGCATTTTGGATCAAGAATAACAAAATTAAAATTTGACAGAAATCAACATTATGGCCTTAAGTATAACTTTTTATACTTATTAATAGCTTGGGTTTAAAATTTTGATTGTGTTTGTTTATTGAATTTCATTTTGTTGTTCAATGTTTGTAAAAATTTTTATTTATGCTTGTCTTTTTTTTTGTTTTTTTATGTATGTGTGGTTACATTTTAGTTTAATTTATTTCTGGTTTTTGTGTGTGTTTGATTTGGCATTGTTTCTTTGTTTTAAACGTAAAGGCCCATTCAGTGATTTGCTTATCCGGACGATCGTAAAAATCATCAAAATTCAGATTTTGGTACCTTTGTCATTGTCATAAATATGTAAACATAGCCTGCTAGTGGTTCAGCCAAAAGCTGTATATAAAAGAAAAAAATAAGGAATTTACATGAATCTGTAATTTAGATACTGACAGTATCTAAATTAGCTACATGTATTTGAATGGGGCTTAACTTTGTTAATACTGCTGTTTTCTTCGTTGTTTTTTACCAAATTTTTCATTTAAAAAATACCAAATGACAATTTTAATGACTTATCCTCCTCCTACATTTTAAGTAAAAAATTTATAAACAATTTTATTTTTTACACATTTGCTGGGATCACTGAATGGGTCTTTAATTAAAGTTCTTTTAAGGGATAAATCTTTAATAGATGAAGGTATTGTACAGTGCCACTCTATAAAATTTAAAGATTAAAAATTAATTTTAAACAATTGTGATTTGTGACCGATCATTTTAATTTTAATCCAAAGATTTAAGGGATTGGATAGCAAACGCTTGCACAGTATTTTTTGTGGCATATGAGCCACATCAGACACATCAAATTGCATTCTGAAAAAAATATAAGGAATGTCCTGATTAAAACAGGCCTCAAAGTAAAGACTTGGTGGTTTATTAAAGCATTTAAAAATTATTTGATATCATGGACATTCCTCATGTTCAGAATGAAATTTGATGTGTATGATGTGATCTCAGGTCCCACAAAAATACTGTGCAAAAGTTGCTATCCTATCCTATCCCATAAAGTTCAAATCCTATCAATCAAAATTTAAATTCAAATGGTAAAGACTCAAAATTAAAATCTAAGAGATTGAAAAAAAAAACCCTTTTAAATTAAAATTGAATTCTACAAACTGATTGGTCCTTTAAAGGTGCCAAAAAACATGGGTAGATGGTCTTGAAAAGTAGGGTAAAAAAAAAAAATTCAATTTAACCTGCACGTCCATCCAAGTCATGCTCTTTAGTCAAGGTTGGCAATGTTGCCTTTACAAGAGGATATTCTGCTGATGACGACAGATACAGAACCCTAAAATCACTGAAAGCTTGAAAAATCTGATTTTTGTGTTATACTTTGAAAATAATTTTTTAAAAAGTCACAAATTTCAGTCAAAGTCAATTTACTTTGGCCAGAAAATTTGTTTATAATTCTAGCTAAAAAAAAAAAAAAAAAAGAGTCCAAAAAATGCAAAAAGTTGGTCAGGCCTGTAGAAAAGTGTTTTCTTTTCATCTGTTAAGCATATATTCGCCATCATAGTGTGACGTCAAAATCGAACGATACTAGGTCAACTGGTTCATGCTATCCGTGTTTGGAACCACGATCAAAATAATCACAACACAAAGTCAATAGGTTGCTAACAGTTGTGCAATCCAAGCGTAAACCAGTAACTAATTGCATGACATTATAGAGTGTATGCAATAAACCAACCGGAACGGTATAACAATTGAGATGGCAGCCATGTTGGAGGACAGTTCTAAAATAGCTTAAGATGACAGAGGACAGGTCTCTGATCGATTCCACATCCATTCATACCTATCACCTGTTTTAATGTATTATCATGCGATTTGCCCCGTGGCACCTTATGGAGGACAGAATTTTATTTAAATGAGGATGACTCTGTCATGAGTGACGTCGTATTGCATACCCTCTATTCATTATGATGGCGAAAATCATAATTTATTCTAATCTTTGTAAAATGGTACCAAAAAACTGAGATGGAATAAATCACACAAACACAAATATATACTGCAAATCAGTACAAGGCCTTTTAATGGGTCAATAATAGAAACTTTGATCCCACTCCAAAAAATAACATGAAAACTCTTGTTTTTTGATTTGTATTTATAATAAGAGATAGTCACAATATAGATAGATGTATAACCTGTTCAAATATCACACTTGTGGTTTGATTTCAAAACATTTTGATGTTTATTTATACATCAAAAATGATGAAAACCAAAAAAACATCCCAGCCAGATTTTAATTAACAGGGGCAATTTAATACCGATCCTTGTAATACCCTGCGTTATGTATTATACATCATCATCTGCCATTAATACACACCTTTTATGTGTAGTAGTCAAAAAAAAATTGTCAAACATCTTAAGTTCATAAATAATCATAACTAGATTAAATATTATTATTATTATTATTATTAAATAAGTTAGGTTTTGATATTGCTATAGACAAAACAACACATTCATTATAAAGATTGCATATGATATTTTTTATGATTGATATCAAAGACGACTGGGCTGTGATGCTACTTGCGTAAACGCTGATGCGAAATGATAAAGTGCGTTGCTGGTGTACTTTATCATAAAGCACCACACACAAGTAGCGACACGCCAGCATGTCTATGATCTCATCGTGTTATTGCAAAAAAAATAATAATAATAAATAAAAAATACAGATTCTCTATCTAAAAAAGTGCATACAGTTTTCCAAGGCAAGTCAAAAAGGCACAAAATGAAAATGAAATACGTCTCACCACTCACTGGTTGTTTCACTCTTTTTAACATGAACAAAAATCAATTTTAAAAAGAAAAAACGCTTAATATTACTTTCATCATGCGAATCCAGCAAAATTCGTCATAATTATTATGCTCAGTTTCATGTACACATTTGTACACTGTGTTACCTAACTCTGTACACTTATTTTGTACAATCCTAATGTCACTACTAAAGTGCCCTTTTATCTATCTTCATCCACCTATCCATCTTAAAGGCACTACACATGTTTTTGGACAAAAATGAAAAATAAAAACAAAATTAGCTGAAACTGAAACACATTCACGGTATATTAAAAAAAAAAGATGAACAACTTTTTTTTTTTTTTTTTTTGATTTATTGATTTTAAGTTGCAAACAAAGTTCTACGGTTTATACAACTACAGTGTAGAAACGTGTCGTTAAGTTGTCCATATATGGTATGAAAAAAAAGGAATACTATAGGTGGGTTATCTACAAATCTAAACTCACAGCACACATAGATCATAGTTTCAGCTTCAGTATGAGAAAGAAAACTTAAAAACTGAAGCTTAAGATTAAGCTGGTTAAGAAGCATAATATATGTCATTATACATACAAAAATCTACTCCCCGTCATACTCGACAATAAACCGTGAGATTATTGTCAAAACTTGGACAAATCAAATAAAGTTTGTTCCTTTGAAAAAATAATAACAAACGAGCACTCAAAATTATGTCTGAAAGAAGAACAAACTTTATTTAAATCCTTGCCATCTTTTGCTACAAGTGTTCAAGAAGAAATAAAATGATTTATGATATCAATTTTACTTTATAAACTCTTATATTGAATCTTGTACTTTGTTCTGCCCCTATCATATCTCTAAGAATTGCATCAATGTCTCCCAGTAGCATATTTACATGCTTTACTACAGTGTGATAGTTACTTCACCTAACCACTTTGATATTTTTCAAAATATTAATTTTTAACTTTTTTTTTCTCTCTTTCTTTGATTATTAATTTATAAAAGGCCTAAATTGGAAAATGTCAACAGATACATGACACAGGAGACTCACACAGGGACATTGACAACAATGTGTACCCAAAGCTTATGGCACCTGTACAATAGGAGAAACCCAACAGACGTCATTTCATTCCAACAGTGGGAATTGCATAAACTGTCTTAAATATCAGAGCCAAGTGATTATGAAAGCGTATCGGTGCACGGTGGTGAGTTTCAAACACCCAAATCATGCAAAAGTTAAAGACAAAAGTCAAGCTGTTGCACTGATATCCTCATCAACTTTTAAGAAGTTTTTGGGATATTATATGGTGGATGTTCCGGGTAAGTTTTTCAACTTGAAATATAGTTTTACATCTACATTATTACCAGGAACAATCAGCTCTTATATCAGATTAGGTTCTCACAACAAAGATGTTTAAAGCTGGTAAAACATGACAACAAAATTTATTGGATCATCACAGCTTAAACGCAGGACAGCAAACTTAAATACACATTGTGGTACGTTGGGACTTATTGACTGCATTACACAACAATTGGGAAAATAATTGAAACTTTGTTTTTTTACAATTCTGTAGGCTTCTGTTTAGGTCTTGAATGATGCAATATATTTTTACATATCTTACAAATCTTTTGAGCGCAAGCAAGCAAGAATTGTAAAAAAATGCCAGCCAAGAGTTATTCTTATTATGTTTTGTTGACTAAAGTGAAAGTCCTATAGTCCCGAAAGCAGTCTTCTGTTGGCACAGTGTCCAATGGATTGACTTCAAATTGAAGCAATGAAGAATGTTGCTGGAAAAGTTGTGTTGTCACTAAAAACAGAGCTTAGATAAAGTCTACAACAGTTCTCATTGCAGGGCCTGTGAAGGACTTCAACCAAGTCTACAACAGTTCTCATTGCAGGGCCTGTGAAGGACTTCAACCTAAATCAAAAATTGAAGTCATAAATGAAGTAGCCGGTTGTATAAAGTCAGACTTGACACAAAGTTGGGTATGACGATGCAGTCTTATGAAGAATTCGGACAATGAATATGAAGAGACACATAAATGGAGATAGAGTCTCATTGTTTGTGCTCCTTCATTTGAATGAGCTCCTTTACATGCTCGGGCATTTCTTCTACAAATACTTTGGCTTCGCTTATTGTTTGGCCTGCAGCGTTCTTTGCTACACATTGAAATGCGCAATCTGTGTCGTCCACGTCTACTTCTGAGATAAGAAGTTTGTATACGCCGTCGTCTTCTTCCTCTGTTGTGTACCTTTTCTCCTCTTCAAAATCGATGTTTTCACCTTCACATTGCCATACGACTTCTTCGGCTCCTTCGATCTTGACCTCAAACATGACACCACTGCCCTCACATGTCTCGCAGTTGCACATCTCCTTAGTGAAAATTGGTGCTGTAAAGGAGAAAACAAAAAACAAGAAGACAGAAAATAAGAAAATTGCTGATACATAACACACTGAACCATCTCCAGGACAAGTTTGTGGCAACTTGTTAACTGCTTAAAAAGAACCGGATCACCAAAGTGGCTCATTTAGCGAATGATCGGGTACGGACATTTCATGACACGATTCAATCGGCCAATCAAAACCCCACATCCATGTGTAGGCAGCATACAAGCTACAATAGCAAAAACATTGACATGGATGAAGTTCTCTGGTAAACAATGTAGTTTTATCTTATCAAGGTAACTAGATATGGTGGTCATATTAGTTCCCTTCGGGGGGGGGGGGGGAGGAGGCAACCTATCCTTATACACAATTATTCGCTGACGTAGTGCACATTAGAATATGACTGTTGCTAGGTCAATTAGACCACGCTTTCTTTGTTACGAACCACTGATCGAAATGATCACAACACAAAGCCTATGACATATCAAAATCTGGGCCCAGGCTAAGAGCGAATTGAAGCAATTTAATTTCAGAAATTTAAGGGGACTCCATTCAAAAGAGTACTTTCACACAAATATATTTATTATAGAGTTTTAATGGTAGACTTGCAAAATTTGTGAAAATTGCACTTTTTTTTATAATTGGGTGAAAAATCCATCAACATTCGTAAGTATATTATTTAGCTTCCAATTTTTAATTATTTTCTATGGAAGACATGACCATAATCTACCACGCAGTTGAGTGTGATTTTCAAATGTGGTTACCCGAATGGGTGACTCCATTTGAAATTTACACCCCCTGTGTGGGAGATTATGGTTGTGTCTTCCATAGGGGGTGTATGGATTTCAAATGGAATTACCCATTGTGATTTTATGTACAGATATCCTTTTGTAATGGGTTATTGGAAAGAGCACTAAATACAGTGCCCCAACCACTAGACCCCCCCTGCCGCAGTCACAGGGAGGGTTGCAATAGAAATAGGAGGTGATTCTATGGACCCCTTTACCAATTGACCTTTTCGGTAAATCCCATAAGCCTTTGTGAGTAGACCTGAGATGTCGTCATTTGATGTCACGCCGATGCACATATCGTTTAGTGAACATCGCTACTGCACGTTTCAAAGCTGTGAAGTGCGCAGTAATGATGTTCGCAATGGCAAATGACGACATCTCAGGTCTACTCGCAAAGGCTTATGGGATTTACCGAAAAGGTCAATTCTCGGCGGGGACTAATAAAAACAACATATGGAAGCACATACTGTAAAAGTGGACATTTTTGTGCTACATTTGTTTTCCTCGCTTTTCCGCGTTCCAAGCTGCTCTCATGAAAATAAATTTATATTTATATATAATATATTCCTTTTTTGTGTATAGGTTAATGTAAGGAAGCTTAGAATCACAAATTTAAAAACAGTTCAAAATTGGCGAAGCACGAACAATTATTGGGGGGGGGGGCTAAAATTTTCTTCAGAAGGTGGGTCATGAATATGTCAGTTTTTTATGACCCCTTATCCGGGGTTAAAATTTTCTACCACTCCACATCAGAATACAGACCCAAACAAATTATTCCCAAAAAGGTCAAGAAATGTGTTATATAGGCCTATTATATATATTTGTTCCCCTAGTATATTTGGAAAGAATATGAGCATAACCACGCAAAAGCAAAAAATTTGATTGCAACCAGTGGTGTACCCTGGGGGAGTGCCACATATTTTTTTCATGGATAAAATGTGGATGGCAAAGAGTAAAGTGTCCTTAAAATGACTAAAAATGGGACAAAAAATTGACAAATGGGGATGAAAATTTGGCTTTTCCCCCACAAAAAACTGACAAATGGGGACGAAAATTTTGTTTTGTCCCCTCATACTAAAAAGCTGGCTACACCACTGATTGCAACTCCAATATTGGCCCGAAATGACACTTTATAACCGCAAGCCCTTGATAATTTTATGACCTCCCTAATTTTGGTGTAAAAATACTAATATATTCATCTCTGCCTTCTGAAGAAAATGACAGTTCTCTTAATTAGTCACATTCAGAATTGGAATTTTGCTTCAAGATCTTCATTGAAAATGAAAATGTTTATGTCTTTTTAAAAAATTTGTAAAAACAATTTTAATGATGTGTTTTCTTGCTTTAAAAGGCAACAAAAAGTGAAAATACATCCTTACAACTCCGGGCAACTTCTCATTATGAGAATGAAATAAACCATATAGAACAGCAATTTGATTGTAGACATGCAGCATGCACAAGGAAAAAGGGTGTGGTCATTTCCAATCAGCACATGCATAACTTCACGTACACCATCCATGCCATCCTCACTGTCTGATGAGTAAGCTAGTACAGGCCACGGCAGATGGTGGACCGATATGGAAACAACCAGAGAAATCAAGAGCATGCTGCCAGCCTCACTACTAGCATTCTCACCATCATCCACACACAACATTTAACCCTCACTATGCTATAACACTCCCATGAACTAAATCTGCCCTATGATATTTCAGTCTTTAACTAGATTAACTTCTCGCTGGCTCGACTAGAGAGGATCAAGTATTCAAGTTGGACCATTGAGTCAGGGATGCGTAAAGATGATGACCCCAAGGGATAAAAAGAGAGCATTTTGGCATCCAGCATTTTTCAAGATGGCTATTTATATCTACTGGGGGATAAAAAATGATTTTATAAATAGTAAGATATTTGGTGATGCTATATTTAGAATACATATCAAAATAAGTTATGAAAGTAGTAATGTTAAACAATTAAAGAACTTTGTGTTATTTGAACTGTTATTTTTCACAAAGCACAATAAATGAAGAAAATTAAAAAAGGTAGCTAAATATTCATGACAACATCATTTGGAATTTACTAAAGTGCTGATGATCAATAAAGCCCCAAAGTACCTAACAATTATTCAATTCATTAAATGATTTAATAAATAGGAATAAAGTGACAATGCTTATAACTTATTACCCAAGAATTTGACCCAATCTTGAGGTGCACTATTTTCAACACACACACAACAATGTTCATTGTTTCATCCTTGCTTGAAACTAAATACCAAATATGGTCATTTGCTGCATCCTCAACTTGGACTTCAATGAAAAGTTGACCTTGATCAATATCTTTTGAAAACAACCAAACATTATCTTAACTTTAATAATAAAAATGCTAGGTTTTATCTTTTGAAAAATAAAATAAGATTATATAGAACTAAAATAATTTAAAAGTTAATTAGTTATTAAAATTTAAAAGTTCATTGTATGGTATTAATTTCAGCAAGTAATTAAGAGTAACAGTTTAAGCTGCCAAGTGCCATATGTTCCTTCTAGACAAGATGAAGTTCAAAGTCAGGGCACCTAGTAAATTTGCATTATATAATATATGAAAGGCCAAAGGTCATGACCTGCGAAGTAGCAGTTAAAGGAGATTACTGGATCCACTAAAATGTCATCTGCACCCTGGTTTAGTTAATTTTGGTATGCATTATTATTCTAAATATTCCACAAAATTACTAAATGCAACAATCAGTCTTTAATTAGCATTTACTATAATGTACAAAAGATATTTTCTACTCCAACCAAGATTTACTTTTTAAGAATTCAGAAAAATAAAGTGAAAATCGTCACTACAATAACTCAATTGTGAACAAAATAACATCAATTTTTATCAAACTAATAATTATCTTAAGCTTAAAACTCAAATCCTTTCAAATATGGACCTACTAATATATTTTTCACTTCAATTTATATTTTACCATCAGCTTCGTTAATGTTTTATATTAATTAGTCCAGCCTGTAATTAACAGAATGTTTTAAGACTGACCGTTAGCATTACCACCCGCTGCTAGTATAGACGCCCCAAGTTTGCCTGTAAATACAAAATAGCCACCCTGGTTGGCCTAAACAGTCAGGTTCGCATTCCAAAAAGTCCCTATTTATCCTTACTATAAATACGCTCCACTTGCATACTACCCTTTACGGTATCGGTGCTCATAATACCCAGTATCATTACCACTTAACACATTCCTATATACTTATTCAAAACGGTACTTAGAAAATATACTTCCAAGCTACTACGAGACAATTTTTCTTTTAAAATAAGCTGATCACATATTTGTGTTACTACTGTCTCTTTGTCTTTAATGGTTGCCATGGTAACATTAAAAGACATTAATACCAAATAATATAAGCTTAATACTTTTGATGATAAATAAGTTACTAAAAAATAACACAAATTTGTACCAACTACCATCAGGTATGAAATAAATTACTTTCATACCCACAACTATTAAAAGGTGAATTCATCTGTGCTAATTATTAATTAACATATTAAATAAATAGGGGAAAATGAACAAATAAAACACCATGCAATCACTTAACATGCCATACATACATTTTAACCTAAAAAATCTAAAAAAATGACATAAAAATGAGCAAAAATGAGAGAAATTATATAGTGCTTACCCGTAGCCATTATGCTAGCTGTGCAGTGGATTTGCAAGCAGAAAATAAAATAAAAAACACAACTATTGAAGAGCTGCTGCCGCAAGTCAGCTGGTAGGCTTCAAGGAGTCGGAATGGCACAATCAAGAAAGAACAGAGTTGTGTATGGCGCTCGCTACGAGGACGACAAGTTAAAAGGAAGCTTCTAGTGCAAGCTACAATGAGATTCCAGTATGACCCCTGGCAAGCAATGTAGGGAATGCTGGCTATGATGCAGGAGCATGAAAAAAAAATCTTGTCTCGTCCAACCGACCAATAGGGAAGCTTAATTGCCTGCCCTGCCCTAGGGATGACGCTTATGATTGGTGGGCTACTTAGGGATGTGGTGGAATTATAATATGCATTGAGTTAGACCAGATCTATGGAGTAGACAGACCGTGCTACAAGTAATACTCGACTCAAAAACTTTCACACTTGTGTAAAAAATGTTCACGCTTATTAGTTCACATTTTCATGGCAATTAAATTCATCTCGGATTCCAGGCAATGACTTGCATACTAAAAAAAATATTTACACTTTGCAAATTTTGTGTATGATAGTAAATAGGATTAAAAAGTGAAAATTGATTGATTACAAAATTATATGTGCACTTTTCCCCCCATCCCCATCTCCATGGTTGCAACATCTTCTGGGTGTAAGGGGCTGGCTTTTCCAATTAAAATCCACATACCCCTTATGGAAGACATAACCTTAATCTTCCACACAGGGAGGGTGAATTTCAAGTAGGGTTACCTAAATTGGTGATTCCATTTGAAATCTATACCCCATGTGTGGGAGATTAAGGTCATGTTTTCCACATGAGGTGTATGGATTGTGACTGGAATAGCCCACGGCATATCATAGTAAGGTATGGAGTACTCCTCCCTTAATACAATATCACACAGTTACATCTCTGTGGGCTAGGGGATATGTTTTCTTGTTTCATCTCGATGGGAAGAGATGGGAACAAGATTTCAAAATGATGGACAGAATCATCTGGTCAATGTGATTTTAAAGAAATGGTCAGTTAGTATAGCTAGATTCTATTTTTTGATAAAGCTGAATTAAGTTACCTGATGGACAGAATCATCTGGTCAATGTGATTTTAAAGTAAATGGTCAGTTGGTATAGCTAGATTCTATTTTTTGATAAAGCTGAATTTAGTTACCTGATGGACGGAATCATCTGGTCAATGTGATTTTAAAGCAAATGGTTGGTTGATATAGCTAGATTCTATTTGTTGATAAAGCTGAATTAACAATTCAATTGAGTTAACAATTTGGATGGAAAAAAGTTTGCCATGATTGACCTCCTGTCAGGAAGAGATTAATAAACTTCTTGGAGAACTTTGTTAGGTTTAAAAACATTTTCTTTTATGCTTTCAATTATGTTCATAAATGTGTCACTCTCTGCTTCATGGGGGCCAAAGGCAACAAATTTGAAATTGAGATGAAGGAAAAAATGTGGAGTTAAAAAACAGTAAAATACATAAGAAAATACACATCACAAAACCTCATAACTTTAGGACCAAGTATGCTGAACCTTTTGCCTAATATTTCTATAAGGCAATACTTATGGTAACTCAATTGTCAAAAATGCATCTTTTGGCCCCCATGGAGCAGATTGTGTCAGAAAGAAAAATCAAAATCAAAATCATTACAGATTTTGTGAACCTATGTATCAGTAAAACTGACAGTTTGATTAAATTCCAAGATCCTACAGGATTTAGTTGAAAATCTCAGCTTTTGTCATAAATACAGCACCCTAGGCTTTGTTTTTCATAGGATATTTTGTAAAAGTGGGAATTTTTAGAGAAATTGAGAACCTCTTCTTTAAGGGGGTACTACACCCCTGCCTAATTTTGTGCCTATTTTTGCATTTTTCTCAAAAATTATAGTGCATTAGTGACAAGTAAGATATGTATATTATAGGGGCAAGGACTACAACTTCTGCACTGGAAATTTTATTTCAACACAGACAACAGTTGCGGAGTTACAGTCAAAAATGAGAGAAACCCAATATTTGATCAATAAATCAATAACTACTTGCCTTGAGTTGCTGAATTTTCAGTGCAGCCGTTGTAGTCCTTGCCCCTATAATATACATATCTTACTTGTATCAAATGCGCTATAATTTTTGAGAAAAATGCAAAAATAGGCACCAAATTGAGCAGGGGTGTAGTATCCTAAAACTTACCAAACACTAATCTCTTAAGCCTAACCCTAACTTTTACCTTAAGCCTAACCCTAATCTAATCATAACCCTAATCTCTTAAGCCTAACCCTAACCCTAACCCGAATCCAATCCCAACCCTAAAGCCTAACCCTAATCTCCTAAGCCTAACCCTAACCCTTGCCTTAAGCCTAACCCTAATCAATCTTTACCCTAAAATTTATCAAACCCTAATCTCTTAAGCCTAACTTTAAACTCTTGCTTTAAGCCTAAGCCTAATCCAATCCAAACCCTAAAGTCTAACCCTAATCTCTTAAGCCTAACCCTAACACTTGCCTTAAGCCAAACCTAATCTGATCATAACCCTAAAATTTACCAAACCCTAATCACTTAAGCTTAGCCCTAACTCTTACCTTAAGCCTAACCCTAATCTAATCCTAACACTAATCGCTTAAGCCTAACCTTAACCCTTGCCCTAATCACTTAAGCCTAACCCTAACTCTTACCTTAAGCCTAACCCTAATCTAATCCTAACACTAATCGCTTAAGCCTAACCTTAACCCTTGCCTTAAGCCTAAGCCTAATCCAATCCAAACCCTAAAGCCTAACCCTAATCTCTTAAGCCTAACCTTAACCCTTGCCTTAAGCCTAACCTAATCTGATCATAACCCTAAAATTTACCAAACCCTAATCACTTAAGCTTAGCCCTAACTCTTACCTTAAGCCTAACCCTAATCTAATCCTAACACTAATCTCTTAAGCCTAAGCCTAACCCTTGCCTTAAGCCTAACCCTAATCCAATCCCAACACTAAAGCCTAACCCCAATCTCTTAAGCCCAATCCCAACCCTTGCCTTAAGCTTAACTCTAATCCAATCCCAACCCTAACCCTAATCTCTTAAGCCTAACCTTAACCCTTGCCTTAAGCCTAACCTAATCTGATCATAACCCTAAAATTTACCAAACCCTAATCACTTAAGCCTAGCCCCAACTCTTGCCTTAAGCCTAACCCTCTTCTAATCCTAACACTAATCGCTTAAGCCTAACCTTAACCCTTGCCTTAAGCCTAACCCTAATCCAATCCCAACTCTAAAGCCTAACCCCAATCTCTTAAGCCCAATCCCAACCCTTGCCTTAGGCTTAACTCTAATCCAATCCCAACCTTAACCCTAATCTCTTAAGCCTAACACCTAACCTAATCTGATCATAACCCTAAAATTTACCAAACCCTAATCACTTAAGCCTAACCCGAACTCTTACATTAAGCCAAACCCTAATCTAATCCTAACCCTAATCTCTTAAGCCTAACCTTAACCCTTGCCTTAAGCCTAACCTAATCTGATCATAACCCTAAAATTTACCAAACCCTAATCACTTAAGCCTAGCCCTAACTCTTACCTTAAGCCTAACCCTAATCTAATCCTAACACTAATCTCGTAAGCCTAAGCCTAACCCTTGCCTTAAGCCTAACCCTAATCCAATCCTTACCCTAAAACAATAATCCAATTCCAACCCTAAAGCCTAACCCTAATATCTTAAGCCTAACCCTAACCCTTGCCTTAAGCCTAACCCTAATCCAATCCTTACCCTAAAATTTACCAAACCCTAATCTCTTAAGGAGGGGGGCGTGGCCTAGCGGTTAAGGCGTCAGACTGTGAATCCAAGGGTCAAGGGTTCGAATGCCGGGTCCACCTAAGCTCATTGTGGCCTTGAGCAAGGCACTTCACTCTACTTGCTTAGTGCTTCGGAGGGCACTTTAAGCTGTTGGTCCCGTGTATATGCATATTTTCTCACATTAATGTAGTGTGCACGTTAAAGAACGTCACAGGCTATTCGAAAAGAGCAGGGGATCATCCCGGTACTGTTGACTGTACTTCAAATATACACTCATCTACTCTAGGTTCCAGAGTAAAAATAAGTACAGCTTGTCTGTATGCAGTGCGATAATACTCATAAGGAAGAAGAAGAAGAAGCCTAACCCTAAATATTGCCTTTTTTCTACAGGTAAATTAGATTCAATTCTCTTGTTTTTGTTTGATAAATCTCACTTTGTACACTGCAAAAACGTTGTGTTGAGATTCAATAGTCAAGTTAGCTCAATCGATAAGGCTTTCAAGTATGGTGTGAGAGGTTGTGGGTTCAAATCCTGGAGGTGGTTAATATGCTCTCATGTAAAAATTGAGCTTAAATTCCCCTGGACAAGGAACTTACTGCTAATTGTCTGATCCTGGCTAATTCTGGAATGTCTAGGATTAGCGCTTCTTGTTTAATGGTATGTGGAGAGATATGGGGCCATAGTGGTCAGCGAAAACCTGTAAAGTGTGCTGAGGCTTGTGGATCAAAGTCTAGGCATTGTGCCTGTGTGTAGCGCACTATAAATTACTGCCTTTTTAAACATCTTTCTTGTAACAGTTTCTAAACATGTTTAAAACCTAAACAACAATCTGTACACCACTTAAACACTGATGTCCAATACCTGACATCACATGGTGAATTCCTAAACACAAACCATCAAAACTCTAAACATGTCTAGTTTTAAACATGTTACAAATTGATTACAAGAAAACTGTTTTATACATGTTTTTGAGAGTGTAGGACTCGCCACCGCCAAGCTACCAAATATGCGGTTACAAAAACTTTTATTTAGGACTGACACATAAATTGGAAGGCTATCAAATGAAGCTATTTTAAGCCTGTGATAATAGCATGCAAAGCATATAATCCAAGCAAGGAAAAGGCACATCTCTCCGATTGTATACATTATCAGCATGAAACCTTGCACTATCAGAAGCATCACTCTATGGTAACACAAATAAAAATTCCTTTAACAAGGAATGGGGGCACCCAATGGGAGCTTTGATGTGATGTGCTGAAATGTAACCGTTTGGATAAAATTTTCTTCTTTAAAACAATTATAAGCTTAAAAAGTTACCTTTTCAGAGTCTGAATGGAGCAAAGACGTAGCTAATTGTAACATTAGCATAGTAATCAAAGAAAGATTAGGAAATGTAAAGCATATCTATTGCAGTGGGAGAGGTGTAAAATCGTACTGCATGGGATGTAAGAGGATTGGCTTCAATTTAAAAAGGAATAAAGCTCAGGTTACCATTTTGGTTACTGTACCATGTTTTGTTTTGTTTTGTTTTGTTTTTGCTTTTTTGGGGGGGGGGAGGTTGTTGAAGTTAATGAGCTTAAAATGACTGGAGAAGCTCATTAACATAACATTTTTGCCAATATTTTGCTAAAAATCCATGCATAAATGTTCAGGGTACTTTTATTTTGCATACTTTTGCCTTGAAACTTAGTCAAAGTGTTTCTAATATGTTCTAATGTATTGTGAAGCCACCCCCAAATTTGCATATTTGCATAATTAATTAGCATTTATGCAAATTAGCTCCTTTATTAGTAAATAAACGCCCCTCTTTCTAAAAATTGCACACCTGCGTGTTTATTACAGACAATACAATAAGTCGTATGAGATGTTTTAACAATTAAATAACAGTGACAAGCAGCCATTTTTAATAACACTGAATAATCCAATTATTAATTAGAATGAAAGAAATATTTGCCCTGGAAAATGTAGAAGAAACGATACGGGAAAAGTGAGGTATGATTTTGAAGCCAATAAGAACATCGCTCTTTCATTAGCATGATTAATAGTATTGGCATGAACCATGTGGTGCACGTACAATGGGACACTTACAGCTGTTGTTATTGTTTTTGTTGTTATGCATCTGTTCATTAATGTTGCATCATAATACAGTCTGTCTCATTTCAAGCAACGGCAGGTTTGAATCACATGACCTAACCTAATCCTGTTCTGCGTATAGGACACACATGCGTAGAAAGGCGGTTTGTCCGCATGCTGGTGACGCAACAGCTAAAACGCACCGACGGCGCTCTCAACTTGAGAAACAGTCTAGTTGTAGTTCATGTGTAACTTTTATGGTGCCAACTAGCATACTACAAAAACGTGTGAGTCGTGCAAGCTTAATATAATACAGAATAAGTTGGCTAAGAATCAAGCAATGAGGAGGATGCCAGGTTAAGGTGAGGAGACAAGCAGGCAGGAGGGATGCAAAGAACGAGATGGAGAGAGGCTCATTTATGAGCTGGCAATTCTTTGCTAGTATAGCCAACACTTTCCAACCACACGTAGCACGACAAAACTGTTGAAGGAATCCCTGCGTCTCGCTACACTACATGGTTGTTTACGCTGTATACATTCATGTTCCAGAACATGCTAAACTGAGAAATAGATTCTGTAATGTCATGATTTTTGGGCTATTCCAGTTGAAATCCACACACCCCATACTGAAGACATGACCTTAATTTCCAACACAGGGGTTGTAGTTTTCAAATGGATTTACCCATTCTAGTAACCCCATTTGAAATTCATACTCCCTGTGTGGAAGATTAAGGTCATGTCTTCCATAGGGGGTGTATGGATTACAACCGGAATAGCCCATTTTGTCAGACTGTTAAAGTGTAAGATAAATTAACAGATTTTCTGGCATAATCTTAGCAGGATGGGACTATATATTCCAGAAGATGTTTAATGTTTATCCCTCCCATTTCAGAAAAGCTGGTCACACACTGGTCTCTGGTTCAAATCCTACTGGCCTAGCTATCTATCTTCAAGGTTCGAGGATGCAGATCAGAGTAGAAAAATTAAGTGGTCCACCTGTCAAACACAATTTTCCTGTTTTAGCTGGCATTGATAAGTTCTGTTTTTAAATGACTTTGCTTCTTAACGCACTCAAATTAAAAAAAAATAATTTCATTGGTCCTCTGTCAACATTGGGCAATTTGAAGTTCATACAAAGGGCAAATTTTGAAATTGCTCAAATATTGTGACAGACCTCACACACACATCCCATTGGTCATTTGGATTCAGAAAAAAATGCAATAATTTATCGTGCGCTGCACACAGGTACAACGCTAGATGTTGATCCACAGCCTCAGCACACTCTACAGGTTTTCGCTGACCTCTACAGCCCCGTTATTATTCCATAAACCATTTCTCAGAGACTTTGCAGCTAAGAGCGCACACCCTAGACATTCTACAATTAATGACCTTTGCAGCCATAATAACTGTCTTCAGTAGATAGTAATAATAAATTACGTAACTGCTGTCTTCAATAGATAGTAATAATAAAAATTATAATTTCTGTCTTCAGTAGATAACAATAATAAATAACATAATTACTGTCTGCAGCTGATAAAACTTGTCAGTCAGTAGATATACTTAATTACATAACTATTGTCTTCAGTAGATAGAGATAATTGATTACATAATTATTGTCTTCAAGTAGATAGCAATAATATAATTGCATAATTACTCTCCTCAGTAGACAGCATTAATAAATTCCATAATTGCCCTCTCCAGTAGATAGCAATAATAAATTACACAGATAGGTCTATTGTCTTCAATAGATAATAATAATATATTACATAAATACTGTCTTCAGTAGATAGTAAAAATTAATTTCATAATTGCTGTCTCCAGTACATGCATAGTTTTTGCCGACCTCTACAGCCCCATTATTATTCCATAAACCATTTCGCAGAGACTTTGCAGCTTAAGAGTACACACCCTAGACATTCTACAATTAATGACCTTTGCAGCCAGGATCAGCTCCCCGACAAAGCGAACCTTCAACATTGGGAACCACATTTCATAGTCGACATAGCGAACATTTGACATAAGCAACCTTTAACATAGGGGGCTAACGGTAACCTTTATTATATTACAGGCATGAGAATGATCATCCATGAAAAAACATCAAGTGTTTGAAAAAAGCCTGAAAAATTGCATGACATTGGGCTAAAAGGCCAAAAACAGGCTGCAATTAAAAGAAAGTGCAGAAATTTGGACCAAAAAACCACCTGAATTCAGGTTTAAACCAGAAAATTCTCATGGCTGATAATATTACCTTTTTTCATTTCTTAGCAGACCCAGATGGCTTGTGGTTGCCTCATGGATGTTACTGTTGATAGTATGGACATGTTGTCATCGGGTACACATAGTAACCTACAAAAAAAAAAAGAACATGAGTATACATGACTACTATGAACATCTGTTAGATACATGGTAGGTATGTACATTAGAGATGAAATCCAAACTCGACTGTCGGTTGACCAGTGGTTGAACCGCTTTCCATTCTTTAGAACAGAAACCGGCTCCAACCGGACGGACTCGCCCAGAACCAACCAGCTGTCAACCGACAGTTAAGTTTAGATTTCATCCCTTAAAGTTTTATTCTCTGGGGCCTGTAGGTAGTTCAATAATGAACATGTAAGAAACATTTAACAAAAGTTTATTTTCAAATACATTTGTATTACTTTAATTTAACCATAAGGCATCAAGTAATATTTTAGGGTATAAACAATAAGACTTTCTTTTATTTTTATTATTCTCAATCGTGTGATAGAGGAACATGGAAGCCAGTGCACACTAAAATTATTTTATTTTAATGACAATATCCCAGCAAACACAAAAACGTTTTAAAAACGTTTTAAATAAGTTATATTTTGGCTTTTGGTTTATGTAAAAACGTTTTAATAACATTAAAATGTCGGGTTATATAAAGGTCATGATAACGTTTTAAAACGTTTTGTATGAAACTACACTACAACAATATTTTTAAATGTTTTCAAAAATGTTATTGTAAACTATTTTTGCAAACATTTTTGCCAAATATTGTGTCAATACTTAAATAACATTATGTTAAAATATTTGAACCAAGCAAACACAGAAATGTTCTTAAAATGTTTTTTTCAAAACCTTTTAATAACATTTAAATGTCGGGTTATACAAAGGTCATGAAAACGTTTTTAAAACGTTATTGAAAATATTTTAGGCAAACATTTTTCGCAAAAATATTTTTTCAACCCCAAAATAACATTCTTTTTAGAATGTTTTGTATCAAGTTTTCAAGAATGTTTTTGGAATGTTATTAAAACATTTTTATACCCTTTATATAACGTGACATTTAAACGGTTTCTGTAAAACAGTTTTGTTTGCTGAGCAGTAGATTATCAAAGCGTGTTTTTAAGGTTATGAAAACGTTTTATACGCTTAATATACCGTTTATATAACCCGACATTTAAACGTTTTCTGACAACCTTTTATAACCTTTTGCGAATGATGTCGAAAACGTTTTGTGTTTGCTGGGATGACACAATCTGGTCAATTGAGGCTACACTCTGAGAAATAAAAGGTTCTAATAAAGCATTTTTGGGCCATTTTAGACGGACAACTTGAGAACCTTTTTTAGAACCTTTATTTCTTAGAGCGTAAAGGAGGCATTTTTGAAAATTGAGTTACTATAATTATTACTTTTCACAAAAATTAGGCTATCATATACTGAAACCCCCCCAAAGCCTAGCTATGAGCGGCATAGAACTGTAATAGAATATTCCTCAAATTGCAAATCACTTTCTCATACACTAAAATTATCATCAATAACATTACTTCATGCCCAGCTCGACTTCACATGCCACATAAATAGCAACCTTATTAATGCTGCTATATATAAAACATTTTTGTAAAGTTGTATACTAAAATATCTTGACAGCAAACATTAAGTGAAGCTCTACTTCAAGTTCACATACCATATGTTATAATATAGGCCTATAGAATATCATCTAGATCTTCACCTTCAACCAAAATTATTAATACTCTTACAGTTAAATTGTGTACCAATATATTCATGCAACATTCATGTCGCTACCTAATGAAAATCATATGTATTATATGGCCATGCCCAATGAGACACATGCCAGCAAAAATGAACTTGAGATATGGACGAAAGTTTATGTGTGCGGTTTGTTTTATATGCTCATTACCAGTACATTCAGCAGCATATAAAGTTCAATTCTCAGATTTAAAAATTTCAAATTTAGTTGAGTTTTCAGTATATTCAGTACCTAAGGAACATTAAATTTTGTACTACAAGTTACAGGGTGGGTTCTTAGTTGAAATGAGGGCATAGGGATATGCAGAAGATTCAGGGTGCATTTACAGTCATTTAGTTTAGTTTAGTTTGGTTTCTTGATGGCCCTCAATTTCATAAAAATTCTGTTTAAGAAAGGGTTTTTTTTCAACATTTTCTCGAAAAAGTGCAAATTTTTCATTGTTTTTTAGCAAAATTTGCAACATTTTCCCAAAAATTTATAAAATTTCCGGTCCATTTTTCGTCAAATTTGGTTTAAAGTTGGGTATTTTTTTGTAGTCCCAATCGCACATCCCCCACCCAAACCAAAGTTGAGCGGGCAAGTTTATTCATTTTACAGAATCAAACATGAAGCGACATGAATCAAAATGGTCCCAAATGCACGATTCACTAACCCCAACTGATCAACATAGCTCAAAGTATGACCTCAAGTTGTGGTGTATGAGTTTTTGTACCCAATACATTCAAAGGTCATTCTATAAATGTACAAACATATTGGGGTTATGGAACTGTGTCCTGACAGATGAGCATGTTTGCGATCCTGGTAGAGGTATAGAGTAGATAAACAACTCAAAGGTAGAAAGGAATTGGGCTAATTACTAGTAACATTCTTAGAGGAGTAGGCCTACCGATGCTACAATCATATTTATAGTAATTATAGTAAAGATAATCTCATTTCTTGCGGCACAGTTCCGGTGTCTCTATTCAACAATCGTAGCTTAACAGTTGACCTGCAAGATATGGGGTATGATTTTTGTGCCCGATGTATACTAGTCAAAAGTCATTCTTTGCATGAGCAAGCATATTGGGTTCATGATGTGGAGATGGATGAGATCACTGTGTAAAGTACTATTAAATGGAAAAATTTCAAGCTAGGCACAATTATAGTTTAAACGTTCATGTAGACTTAGCTGCTTTGGTTGAGTCATGATGAAGAAAGTTAAACAATTACTCAAAGATTATTTTTGCTCACCTGAGAGCTCTCAGGTGAACAAAAATAAGCTTTGAGTAATTGTTTAACTTTCTTCATCACAATTATAGTTTATTGCAAATGTAATTTGTCCATCTGCAGTTTAATATGTAGGCTATATTTATTCTCCCCTTAATATTTATATGTGTTTAGTGTTTAATATTTATAATGTATACACTCGCAAACGATGCTGAAAAAACAAAGATTAAATCCTGATTTGGACTAAATTGTTGTCAATTACACTATTTTTAGTTTTTCACCGATTTAGTAGGAAAGTACTGCAATGAGTATGGCAAAAAATAAATTGGTGAAAAACTTTCCCATTATCTCCCACATAACATGGGGCTTGTGAGGAACAGACAGGAAAGATGAGGGAAAGGCAGACAAAAAGAGAAGAATCGGTGACAGTGAGGTCAGATCCCGGGGGTGACTCACTACTTGACTTGCTACGCACCCGTGTCCAAGAAAAACGCCTAAAAGGGTATGTTTTTCACCACACAGCGTCATCGACGTCTTTTTGATAAAGGGGTACTTTTTGAGAAGGCATCGCCATTTAGGGGTCACTTTTCAGCCAAATCCTTAGACGTTTAGGGTTAGTAATATTATTGTTTGAATGAGTTTAAATGAATGAGATAAAAATCACCACTTTTTAATTGATTCTTGTTACCTTTGTGCATGTTTTCTTTAGTATCTATAGGTCTGCAACATCAAAAAGACACCTTGGGTATCAAATTAGTTCATTTTCCTGTTTACGCCACATAGGGTATAAATTAGATATTTCTCAGTTGACGCCATGATTTAGGGTATGGTTTTTGCATGTGCTACGCCATTTAGGGTATGATTTTGCATGTGTTTCGCCATTAAGGGGTGCAATTTGGTTATGTGAAAATTCCCCATTAAGGGTGCATTTCAGAGGTGGTCGGACGCGGGTGGGTAGCACTTTTGTGTGAGAGTGTTCCCCGGGGGTCAGATCCCAGAGTCCACAAGAAGTACTATCTTTCATTTTTCCCTGTATCCATATTTAGCATTTCACAGTGCAAATTGATGGTAAAATATTGTTTTAGAATTCTACTACTCCTATAAAGTCATACATGAGATAGTACAGACTCTCTCTAGAACAGTCTCCCTGTTCCACCACCCATACTATATCGCA
This sequence comes from Amphiura filiformis, assembly GCF_039555335.1. Lineage (NCBI taxonomy): Eukaryota > Metazoa > Echinodermata > Ophiuroidea > Amphilepidida > Amphiuridae > Amphiura > Amphiura filiformis. Next base: position 43,339,196 of record NC_092640.1, on the reverse strand, counting down.
CTTACATAAATAGACAATTAGTAACATCTCAGCTAGCAAGACAAGCAAGATATATTTGCTTATCAGTTAATGAATTATTACTTTAAATTCTTCACACATACTTTCCATGTTATTGAAAGGTTGTTCAAATATTACTACACTAGTACTGTATGGCATCTGGACTTGAAATATTTAGATATGCAGTACAGATATACTGGGTTTGGTTAATATGCACCGGTAACCTAAAAAATTGGGATGAGGAGATGACATCATGTTTGGTTCTTGTCCCCTAATGCCTCAATTTCTGATTTATAAAAAAAGACTCATAATGTTTTAGGAAATAAGTTTATTAGAGAAAAGGGCTCACTTTCAAGTCTTTTGTGGTATTCTAGGGGTTTATCCCTCAGAATCTCACAATTGAAAAAAAAAGAAAAAATCTTGAGAACTATAGTAAAGACTGAAAACTCCTAACAATATTACAGTAATTAACCGAACTTTAAACACATTGGGCAATCTCTCAACATTGGGAACTGCAATTTTCAATAGCTTCCTGTCTAATATACAATGGATAAGAGAAAAACAATTGGGGAACTTTTTGGCGCTTTGACCCACTACCAGACAATAGTAACAGTTATTACTAATATTATTTCAGCATTTTGGGTAAAGAATAAAAAAATTAAAATTTGATGGAAATCATACATTATGGCTTTAACTGGGATAATCCTCATACAAGATGGGAGAAACAACTTCAAGTGTCTTACCCATAATGCATCATCATATTTATTTTCTCAATTTTCCTACATGCAATAATTTCTTCATACTCATGGTCAAACTTGTCATTTCAAAATGGAACATACGTCCTGGTAAGAGAACTTTTCACTACAGATCATTAGAATGGACTCCCTCGAGATATTTGTGGAAACTTTCCTTCAATGACTCTTCATACTTTTAAAACTGTATTTCAGTATTGCGATTACCAATTTCCACAAATTTATTGCTTCATCTTTGTGCCTTTTATCTTTCAATTTGATAGTCCAACTTGCACAATATTAATATTACTGTATAATGTAATTATTACTTGACCTGATGTACAATGTAAATACTGTAACTTTTGTCTTCATGCATTGCTTTAAATTTATGAAAACTTCAGTTATCTTAAATTGTATGCTCGTAATTGTTACTCAGCGCCCCCTTGGAAATCAGTACCAGATACTGAAGGGGTTACCCTGGTTAAAGAAAGATTAAATAAATAAAATATTTGCATGGATGAAAACTGTTGTCAACCCTCCAGATTTTATCCAGATGATAGAACTTTCTTATCAACAAGAATATTTGTCATCCAGTCTTGAAACTTAACCCACGGATATAAATGATTACCTACAAATTGATGTGATATGAGCAAACAACAACCCCTAATATCAAAATGAAACGGCATAACGGGCTATTCCAGCTGAAAGCCATCACCCCTTATGGAAGACATAACCTTAATCTCCCCACACAGGGGGTGTGAATTTCAAATGGAGTCACACATTCAGGTTAACCCCATTTGAAATTCACACTCCCTGTATGGGAGATTAAGGTCATGTCTTCCATAAGGGGTGTATGGATTGCAACTGGAATAGCCCAATGGATATTTGATGCCATCAAAATTAAGGCAAGTCTTTTGTGAAAGAAAAAATATGGCTGTGCATCTTATTAGCTGGTCAAACTTTGTGGTACCAGTACCACCAAATGGATCATTCATACTATGCCTCCCACTAAAAACTAACGAACATCACTTTTTGTATACGTATAACATTTAGAGGTTCATTAAAGCTATAAGTGTGATATGCTCCACAACGACGCAACACCCTCAATTTTTCTTGAATTTCTAGACGCTCTCAATTTTTCTTGAATTTTTACTTTTTATTCAACTGTAATGCCCAAATGTGTACTAAAATACCATGTGAAAGACTATAGCCTATTAGTGCTTTAATTACAATAAAAAGTTTTTATAATAAACCTGGGATATTCACCATGTTTACCAATCAACATATTAGTGATATCTCATGCATTTGTGAATCGTTGAAGTATAAAATGTGTGTTTATTGTTATTTGTCTTTAGTTATTCGTCATTGCATGAAGCTCCGCTCAATAATAATAGGCAAGCTAATACACGAATTGACAATAATTATAGGTGCTGGAATGAAATGGTTATTTTGTTTGAAATTAAAAGGAGACATTATGTGATAGTAAAACATTTTGTGGAAATCAAATAAGAATCTATTCTTTATGGAAATCGCACATTCAATTATTACATTTGTCAAAATAACAGAAAAAAAAATTCAATGATATATTTCATCAAAATATTAATTGTGATTAATATGTGATTTTCCTATATTATTTCTATCTTGCGATCATCATGCTAAGCAACCAAGCATTAACATTGTTTACGATTGGCTTTTGATAAATTACATGCTCCGTTAGGTAACGCGTATGTATGAATTTTAAATTACCACATAATCAAAGAGATTATAACAGGGCAAAAAGTCAAAGCCTGTTGAATTGTGATGTTACCCAGGTAACAAAACACCAGAGATATGGCAAACTATTCTTTGTTTAAAATGTTGTTCCAAGCGAAACACTTTGAGATCACTTTGGTCAATATCTACTGATTTTAAACATTTCTCATGAAGTAAGAAACTATGTTTGTCCTCGAGAATAGCAGTGTTGTAAAGAAACGTTGAATGGGTTTGATTATGTTATGATTACATGATACAGAGCAGTAGCCATTGTTTTCAAAACCAGTGAACCAAACCTGATGACAATTATTTCAACAAAACAATTGAACATTTTAAAGGCAAATGTGCTTTCAGATTCTGTAAAAAAATCATAAATAAATAAGCTTTTGATTTTTTAATTTTAAAACTTTTGCTTCAACCTTCAGATGGATATTTTTATTGGGACATGCTATACTACTTCAAGACAATGCCAAGAGTCATTTTTGGCCAAGTCCAATTTCCCCCTGAAGCCAAGTTCAATCCCTGGTTAAAGTTGACTCACCCATTAACCAATCAAATTTTAAACCATTGGTAGTCTACCAAGAAATCATAACCCATCTCATCATTGCCCATCCACCTAGCACGCCTAGCTCATGCCAGGAAAAAAAAGTTTCCTCGCCTAGCTCTTAATTGCTAAAAAACTATAACCCTTGCCCTAAATAACCTAAGGGGGAATATGATGAGCATCAAAGATGAGGCAGATCATGTACATGGTTGCTATGCTAACATGCATGTACACACACCCCTACACACTCTCTTATTATCTGTCAGTCACATGGCTGGCTACCAGAGGACCATCCAAGATTAACCCGCTACACTATCACTGATTTTGATCAGGACGATACCAGCTCTGGCCAAATCACGACCATATAAGTGCAATGGTATGTGGCTCTACAAAGAGGCTGCTAAAGGGTTGACGAATAGCATATCCATATATAGTGATGGGTGTGATGCTTCACGGCAGCTGTCTGCTGTACAGATGGGAGTTTCTAGAAACACCCAGGATGATTTTCCAGTTTACTACCCTCTACCAGCGTCAACTGCGCTGGCAGAGGGTAGTAGTGGCGGTCCTACAGCGCCAACAAACTTGGGCAATGATGTCAAGACATGTCAGCGGGGTTTTTGACGGCTGATGTGATAAACTGAAGGTTTGATTACATGCTGTTATATATATATATTAGGCTGTGTGGTGTTCTGATTGCTCTGTTGATACAGATTAGTAAAACATCATCAGGTCCAGGACTACTCCAGAGCCTTGTTCTGTTCAATTCACTTCTTGCTTCTAGCTACTGAAATATACCAACATCAATAACATTGAAAAACAGTGGCATGATCGTCACTTCTTGATTCTAGCTACTGAAATATACCAACATCAATAACATTGAAAACCAGTGGCATGATCGACGGGAATTATATAAATAAACATATTTTTTCATCAGAATAAAATATGATTATCAATAACATTGCATGTTTGAAATGAATTTCAATAAATCACAATATTATGCAAAATTTAAACAAATCAAACAAATAAATAATGGCATTTATTTTATGTGAATCATGCAAATGTTCCTCATTTCAGACAAAATATCTTCAAGACAGACTAACTTGTCATTTGTAGAATTTTAGCAGTAACAATTCCATTAAAATAGTTCAATAGGAATTTAAAAATATTTCTAAATGATAGCCAAAACTGTGATTAATCTCAATATCAAATGACCCCTTGTCACTTCAGTTTCCTCAGAAATCTCTTCCTCTAGGTGCTTCTAAAAATAAATAAAAATTCCCTTTAAAAGGGAAAGCCAGCCTCAATGTAGAAGCGGTCTTGTAATTAGTTTTGGTCAATGTGAAAAGCATTTTAGGATCACGGCTTACATCCATGTTACATGACAGTCCACCAAACCATCAAAAAGTAGACAATGGCTATACCAATTTTCAAAACAAAATTGACCCATAGGTATAGCTCAACATTCTGTCAAATTCAATTGGCAATTTTATTTTACCAGCTTTCCATTTTTGGCAAATATAAAAAACAACCAATCCAATGACTGAAATTGCAACCCTGTTTGTGGCCTAGAACCTAACAAATGATTAACATGTAACAATATGGGATATTCCCCAATCTTTAGGTTTCATTTAAGGGATGGGGTATGAACATTTGGACAGTATTTATTGTGGGACCTTAGAGCACATCAGATATATCAAATTGCATTCTGAATACGAAGAATGTCCTTCTGATATCAAATAATTGTGATTTTTTGAAATTTGCAATGTAATACACATTTTATGGCAAATGATTAAAAATTGATATATTTGATATTTAACAGTACTCGAAGTAAATTTTATAAATCTGATGATTTATATCTAAAGTGTATGTAGGTGGGATGAAAAGCCGACGATCAATTGAAAATTTTGACCTTTCGTATTGAAGATATGGATTTTTTTCCCCAAAACAAAAAAATTAGGTCTTTTGGGAAAAAATCCATATCTTCAATACGAAAGGTCAAAATTTTCAATTGATTGTCGGCTTTTCCTCCCAGCTACATACACTTTAAGAATATATCATTAGATTTATAAAATTTACTTGAGGACTGTTATATATCAAAAATGTGAAAAATATCAAATTTTAATAATTTGTCATAAAATTTGTATTATATCGTGAATTTCAAAAAATGAAAATTATTTGATATCAGAAAGACATTCTTCGTATTCAGAATGCAATTCGATATGTCTGATGTGCTCTCATGTCCCACAAAAAATACTGTCGAAACGCTTCAAAACGCTCATTCCAGATCCCTTAATGTTAGACTATAAAATAAAGCTTTACCACATGTGCATGAAAAGTTAATGTAAGTCATATAATATTTTTGTGACATTAAAATTTTGCATTGTGGAGAGAACCTACGTTTCTGCAACATGATTTTTTCACAAATTTTAACATTTCCTTTTAAAATTAAAGGCCTATTGAAGAAAAAATATTTGTGTGCATTAAAACTTCGTGAAATTTTCATGCACACAAAACATTTCATGCTTTACAGTATTCCAAATTTTAAAAAAATGAGAATATTTTTGTAACACCCTGTATATTGCTGTGTGCTTTCAACATCTAATTGTTACCAGCATTATTACATTATTACATACATAGGCCTATTCATGATCTCAAACCCTCTTCTGCTGTCAATTTAAATCTCCCCGCATCATGAATGAACTCTTGGACAGTACTCATTGGCATAATCGGTCAGATCTAAATTTATGCTCGGTCATTTCTATACTTAGCATGGCTTAGTGTGTGGTATGTTAGTTTGGTATGATGCTATATATTAGATCCATGCTTGATAAATCAAATTTGTTTATCACATGGTATAAAGATGTAAAGTGCATTATGTTTATCACCATAGGATGCAAAATTGAGATTCCTTCAACATGTTATGCTCTGAGAACCTCTACGGAATCAATGTCATGAATACACCACATAAGAAGTTAGCAAACAAGCTAAGCTCCAGGAGCACTACATGTTGATGATATCTCAAATATTCACCATATAATTTGGATGTCATCCCAAGCATGGTTTACTTTAATAAATTCCAATTTATGTGAAATAACTTGATGATAGGATCATTTCAGCTGAAGGCATGCCCTAAAATTTATATTGCATCATCAATTCTGAATGATATAATTTCTAAATATTTTTGTTGTTGAAAATTGTTGTGATTCAATTTTGCAAGAGTTGAGTTCTATGTTACCCTACACTATGAGACGAATGATATCACCTCCGATGATAAAGTTCAACAACTTTCATTCAACAAGCATAGCTCAAAGGTTGACCTCAAGTTGTGGGAGTATGAGTTTTTGTACCCAATACATACTCAAAGGCCGGCCATTCATTCTTTTGTAGGATATTGGGGTTAAAGAACTGTGTACTGACAGATGACTATGTTTGAGATCCTAGTGCTACCAGATGAAAGGATGTCAATGCATAGTTCAATAACCTCAATAAGGTCATAATTTGACCTTATGTTGTGAAGACTAAAGTTAATTTTTTAAAACTTCCGTGGTCCGAGCTGTGGGCCAAGCGTCTACGAGCGTACACACAGAAAAAATAAGCAATCACGCTGATTGGCTGATCAATGAACTTGACAACAAGTCGGTTGACCCATTGGTTGTCTGTTCGGCGCGTAGTATGCGACCTTGTCACTTTTACGCGATCGCAATTCACCAGCGCGTACCCCGACCACGGAAGTTTAAAGAAACCAACTTTAAGTTTTCCACCCAACAACATTTGATGAGTTAAAGAACTATTTCCTAAAGATTAGACCTAAAGATAGCAGACTCTACCATGCGTGTGTGTGTGCATTTGTAAATGCCTCCAAACGAGGACCTACATATGGATACACACCATACAACGAGGACACACCTCCAAACGAGGACATCCTTGGTTTGTTAATATGACCAGGATGATGTAAATGATGCAAATATGCATAAGATACCATAGGGGGTATAGGACGGGTCACAGTTGGATAGTAAGTTGTCTGGTGTGTCTGTGTGACGTGAGGTCCACGGTGTGTCGATTAAAAACGGGTGTGTGAGTCCTCGGTTAGATCCTCGTTAAGTCGAGGTCCTCGTTTGGAGGTATTTACAAACAGGTGTGTGTGTGTGTGTCGCTCATGGAGGGCAAAATAGTGTATGTCTAGATTATTTCACTATGCGCTGGCTTACAAATATTAACTGTCTATGTATGCAATGATCAAAATATTGATCATATTTTGTCCATTGCACAAATTTCAGACAGTTAATATTTGTTTTATATCACTCATACATAATTTCCAACTGAAAATTAGTATTGAACTCAATTATTTTCATCAATACAACTTCTGATTTTGCAGTGATAACTTAATATATATACTTGGGTCCACTCTAAAATCGGCAAATTTAAATTGCATAGTAATTATCATTTGATTTCCGGTATTTGCTGATGAATGGCAGAGGTATACTATTTTGGTCTCTGTCCGGAACAAACTAATCTGGCGGATTTACATAAAGCGGTATGCACGGGGCAATTTCATGTTGGTTCTCTTTGGGTCAAATATCCTTGGTCCTGACAGACGGGTGGCAGACAAGCCTGTTAGAGATCCTAATGTTGATATTAATTTAGGAAGTAACCGCTTTGTGAGTGACCCTTCCCTAATGTAATGAAAGTTTACAGGGCATAGTTTTTAATACCTTTCACATTATCTGCTTTATTCCATTCTCTAACTCACATCTAATAAATGCACACCATTCATAATTTTGTCCATGACTTTGACTTCATATCATGTGAGTAAGCTTAATACTGGCATTTGCCATGTTTGCTGGACAAGCTTCAACTTCCATTTCTTTGCCAAATTACAGAATAATTTTCTTCATTTGAGGAACTACTTGCATCCTGCTCTCACAAAATGAGCAAAAGTTGACGACAAACTTTCTGAGATATTCCAGATTTAAAGTCCTGATTTGATAAGCTTTAAAATCATAACAAACATGTTAGGGTTGATCCCTACTTTTGTATTCAAATTTGAATATTTCCTCCAGATATTCCTTTGTTTTCTATTAATTTTGTAATGAGATATTCGACAAATGGGATCTTTGTGCATGTTGGTATTTTCGCAAATTTGTACCTTGACAATGTTATTATAATGACAAAATTTCACATTTGAAAATTCATCACCTAACCTCTATTATATGCCAATAAAAATCCTTGTGAAAATGACTTATTCAGTACTTGGCAACTTGGTCCAGATTAATGTGACACTTTTTAGTAGTCATCCAACCAATAACAGCACTTCACAAACACGATGTAAACTGCACAATCCTGCTAAATGCTGTGAACAAAACAATCTAGGAGCAGCAGGAATTTGCATGAAACACCTTGCTTAAAAATAAATGCATAATTTGAAGACACAAATAGTGTGCCTCATCAGTCTTTTATAGGATAGGTCTGAAAAGGATGTGCCTTGGCAACTTTGTGAGCATAAACCTTACAAGACTAGTGGCACTGTGAAAAATTGTGTGAATCCACAATGTAGAGATTTATCTTTATCACATAGTGATGCAGATGTAAACCTTTGGCAATTTATTACCCCTGTGAGAAGCATGATTTTACAATATTTTAATATTTGGAAATAACTTTCAAATGTGTACTTTTAACAGACACATGAATGGCCAAACATTAATGACAGGTTCATAATATGTGATGCAATCAAGCAAAATCAGTCGGAACTCGGACATATTAAATTTTCAGTTTCTTATATGATAGTAAAAAGCATTGAAATTAAACAACCAGTTCAAAAGATATGAGCAATTAAAGAGTTTCCAAAACAAGAGGAAACAAAAGGAAATATTTCCTTTGTGTGGCCATATCTCAAAATCAATATTTCCGAGTTCCGACTGATTTTGCTTGATCGCGTCACATATATGCCCAATACTTCTTTCCTAACATTTGTTTCTTGATGAATTTACTATCCACATACGCCACTCTGTGAAAACTCCCGACATAAATAATAGTTGTTAAGAAATTCTTAGCCAAATCACTGAATTCTCCACATTTTACATGATTCTTACCAATTTGCCTGGCTATGACATGATGCCTCCCAGAGCCGTTCCTTCTCTATTTTCCTGAAATTATTGGCTGAACCAACTTCTACCATCTTCACTTCTTCTGCAGCACACAGTTTATGGACCTTTGTCGTGGAATGATTATCTATACTTGTAGCACACCGAGTTTGATCTGGGAGAAGCTTTCTCTCCAAGAGTTTGGAATCATCTGTCCTGTTGCAGTCCAAAAGCTGCTCCAATACCATGGAATTGGAATATATCTTATTGATTGCACTGGTTTGGTAATGTGTCGAAGGCTTGAGGGACAGGGATTGCGGGTTACTTTGGCATACAGTTGGCTTGAAGCACCGTGGGGGTGAAATTATCTCAGTTCTATTGCACAGTGTATTCTTATTGGTTCCTTGATTGTGAGGTTTAGCTCTAGCATGATTAGATGGATTGCAGCATGTGTCCAAATTTAATATAGTACTTTTCAGTAGTTGAGGCAAGGTGTTTGAGTTGTATGGCATAGTTGAGTTGCACGAGGTTCGACTCCTTCATAAGGCATACTTGAGTTGCACATGGGTTCAAATCCTTCATAAGGCATACTTGAGTTGTACTGTAAGTTTCACTCCTTCAGTAAGGCATAGTTAAGTTGCACGAGGTTCAAATCCATCATAAGGCATAGTTAAGTTATACATGGGTTCGACTCCTTCATAAGGCATACTTGAGTTGCACATGGGTTCAACTCCTTCATAAGGCATACTTAAGTTGTACGTAGGTTTGACTCCTGCATAAGGCATAGTTGAATCACACACAGGTTCTGGTCCTTCGTAAGGCATATCAGAGCTCTTCACAGTCAGTGGTTGGACTCCTTCGTCTCCAGTATTATTAGCACTGCTTGGATCTGGTGAAGGATTTTTATGCAAAAAGGTGAGTGTCTGAGTAACCTTAGGTTTGGATTTGTCCGAGACATTCGTTGAGCTCACATCCATGGAGGTTGGTCTTGGTGATAATGGATCTATAAAGGAGAAGAGGGAAAAAAGACATTTAGCATTTAACAGTAATATCTTGGTGTAGATTAGTCATCCAGTTAAATATAGGTAAAGTTAAATCAAATCAGATGCCTGATGAAGTTTGGAGTCACCGGATGCAACTCTTGCATGTAAGTTGCAAGTTTTATTTCCAGAATTCGATTTAACTTAACCTAGTATATATTAAAGCCATAATGTACGATTTCCGCCAAATTTTAATTTTGTTTTTCTCTACCCAAAATGCTGAAATAATATTAGTTATAACTGCCGGGAAGGGTTTCTGTTAAGCTTGAAATAACACGGTAAAGTGAAAGAAACACCACTTGTTATTCAGCTGTTTAACATGGAGTTCTATGTCAAAATTGCTCTGTTGAACTAAAAACACAACAAATTTGATTGATTCCATTTAGGTGCAAGTTGGGACATAATGTGAACATGACAAATATGCCAAAAAAATCAGGTTTGAAAAAAATTAACAAATTTCATATTATAAGATCGTACATTATGGCTTTAACAGCAAATAATTTATTGATTTAAGGGTGTATCACACCAGGCAACCACAAACAGCATAGCATTTTTTGTTATGTAACTTCCGTTGCTGATCAGAAAAGCGATTGCCGATATCCGATTGATAAGTTGTTAGCATGGCATAGCGCCAAATCGCCAGCAGTTGACTTGAAGGCAACTTAGTCGCTATGTCACTAGCCACAACTGAACACTGGTGGAAGTGTTTGACCATCCGCCATTTTTAAATTGCACACAGCAAATACTAGTATGATATGGCCTTTACGAGTTACTACTGGTCCTGAAATGCTTACCAGGACATGTTTCAATACTATGGTATAGTATGCTGTGATTTTTTGCTCTGGTCTCTAGCAGGAAAGTATAATTTAAGACCATAATTTTCAACCCCAAAATAGTGTTGACTCAGTTAGTATGGATCATGAGTTAAACTGTGCTCTCTATTGTCTGTCTGTACTATGGATGAAGTTTTGAAAAAACAAAAACACAATAACATTTTTGTTTTTGCTCCAGTGGTGTGCCAAAATGACATTGGGGCATCATTCCCCAGAGGGTTTTCTGCAAAATCGGTCTCTTTTTGGGCACATTTCAGCCACTCAACTCCCCTGAAAAGTTACCTTTTTACACTATAGTAAAAATTTCATTTGAATGAACAGAGCTGCCAATAGCTGTACCTGATCTGAATGTGATCTTATATTAAAATTCAACGCAAACGTCATTCCGACGCGGGTCACAATTTGTGTACATGACAAGTATCCAAGACATGATATATTATAGGACACCCTCATCAATTTTCTGCAAGCTGTGAATTTGGTGAATAGATGTGATGAATGGCATTTTATTTTGGTCACCAACCATCGGACAATACCGTAAATTATGACAGACTCTGGCTGCAATGATTGCTTATTACAATTTGGACATTTCTCTTTGGCATATATAGAGAGGAAGCCGCTACAAAATCATAGCATCAAAATATATGACTATGGCATCATTCTAGAAAGTGTATTATCAAAAACATTTTGAGTTCAGATCCAAAATAAACCCTAGGAGACAACTTGAAAGAATATGATTACTTGGTTTAATAAATAGATGATAAAAAAATGTAAAAGGCCTACTTCTAATCTTTAACTTCAAAACTATGTACGACTCCCAAATTTTGTATTATATATTCCCAGTTAGGTCCCAATAAAGGAATACTAAACATATAAAAAAAAAAGAGTAACTAACCCCCCTTAAATAATCGCCATTTTTCAAAAAGGGGCTATTGTATTGCAAATCTGTAAAATGCGTTGGAAGCAGAATTTATTTCTGCGCATTTTGACACCTCATTTGATATTATAGCCCAGAAAACAATAACACATCGGTCAATTTAATGTAGTGAGATCCAGATTTGAAAGTTGCACTTACATACAAATTTTTACAATACAAAAACACTCAGATATCATTACACAGATTTCCTTCCATTACACTGAATGCAAAATCAATAGAATTTACTGCAACTTTTAAATCTTGGGCTACATTGATTTAAATGTACGCCAGACGTCAATATTTAGTCAATTGCTACAAATGAGGTGTCAAAATGTGCAGAAATAAATTCTGCTTCCAACGATTTTACAGATTTGTAATACAATCGTCCATTTTTGAATAATGGTCATTATTTAAGGGGGGTTAGTTATTTTTTTTGAGATGTTTAGTATGCAACATGACAAATTTCTTGAAGTCTTTACAAACTTTTTACTTGAAAAACTTAAGTTTCGTATTTACTGGAATCATGAGTAAACAATTGTCATCAGAGTAAGGAGCCATGTGTCTTCAAACTCTTAGATGCTGTTTTTTCATTTCAAGATTATTCACTATTTGTGACGTCTTATAATAGACAGTGTTTGAATAAGCCAAGATCTTCAAGGGCCATTCGGGCCTCTTGTGTTTAAAATCATGAACCTTCATCAATTTTCAAATTCTCAAATTTTAACATTTTAATGTTACACTGGTTCAAATTTTAAATAATGAAGAAGGAGGCGGTCTATATGCTTCACCCTAGCAGGGTGCAAGACAATGAGAAACATAATTAATATATGCAAGGATCGGAAAATAAACTGAACGAGGCAAGCCTGAGAAATTATGATTCAAATCTCAAACTAAAGTCCCCATGAGTTGTCATGGGGACTTTTAAGTTGGTACTTGGGCAATCTCAACTTAAAAATCGAGATTGTACAAGTACCAACTGTGCCCGAATACCAACTGTGCCCGAATACCAACTGTGAACTCAGGTAGTGCAGTGGTTAGACTCGGGATCGATAATACAAGGACCGGGGTTCAATCCCCGTCGAGTCCTGATTTTTTCTCTCTCAAAATTTTCATACGAGGGGGTATCCAAAAGTTTTTGACATCACACAGAAGTGAAAGTGCTATACCGATGAAATTTTGTCAGTGTAATCACTGGTCCTTATGTACATTATGGTCCAAAAAATGGTCTCATAAGTATGTTACTTTCTTCACAGGTGGCGCTAGATGGGAAGTAGGCGCATAACCTTTTCGTGATAAGATCCTCCACTTTCTTGAGTTTTTTCACTGTGGCCGATCATCCGTAAGTGATGGACGCCCACTTCTTGGCTCATCTGTGAGGGACATGTGGCCAGTTTGGAAATTCCTTTTTCAAAAAGCAATAGTGCCATATGATGGGCAATCATCACCGTAGATTGCTTTAATTTCATCATAGATTTTCTGAGCATTGCAGGCCTAACCCGTCAAATGCAGGAACTTAATTATGATGCGTGCCTCAATTTTCACCATATTGCAGGTTATGCGCCTACTGCCCATCTAGTGGCCCATGTAAAGAAAGTAAACATACTTATGAGACCATTTTTGGACCATAATGTACATAAGGACCAGTGATTACACTGACAAAATTTCATCAATATAGCTCTTTTCCTTCTGGGTGATGTCAAAAACTTTTGGATACCCCCTCGTATGTCAGTTTGCCGAGCTCCAAACACGTCACTGGTCCAAATATGTTACACATAGAGAAGTCAACTTCAATTGCGACATCAAATCCAAATTGCCACACAGGATTATCGTAAATTATTTTTGATGTGATGTTTACACTAAGCAAAGAATGGTATGGTACTCAACTTCAAAATAAAAGTGAAATCGTCTTTTACGCCCTCACTTGATTATGCTTCAATAGCCATTATGAACTTAATTGTGTGTTTGTTTACACTGTAAAATCGCAATTTGAAGTCGAGCTTGAGTTTGAAATAACGTGACTAGGGTCGTCATTAGAGGTCAAGTTCTGTAGTCAAGCCGCAACCATGTTTACACACAATTGAAGTCGAGTTCAAATTCAACAGAAGTTGACTACAGGCTCCGTGTAAACAGGGACATAGACAACTTCTCATGTTTCTATTGTGAAGATCAAATAATTCTCAGTCAAGGTCTACCACAGCAAATCCATTGCGCTTGTGAATCCGATTATACAACGGGCCTGTAACTTACCAATGACTTTCAATTTAGCTGAGCATGAGACACAGCCAAGCCGATTAGACAGAGTACATGTGTATACCCTCTCATCTTTCTTGTTAGCATGATAGATGAACAGAGTTGAGCAGATCTGAGTGTACAACATGACTATAACTTACCAATGACTTTCAATTTAGCTGAGCATGAGACACAGCCAAGCCGATTAAACAGAGTACATGTGTATTCTCTCTCATCTTTCTTTTTAGCATGATAGATGAACAGAGTTGAACAGATCTGAGTGTACAACATGACTGACTTACCTATGACTTTCAATTTAGCTGAGCATGAGACACAGACAAGTCAATTAGACAGAGTACATGTGTATTCCCTCTCATCTTTCTTTTTAGCTTGGTAGATGAACAGAGTTGAGCAGATCTGAGTGTACAACATGACTATAACTTACCTATGACTTTCAATTTAGCTGAGCATGAGACACAGCCAAGTCGATTAGACAGAGTACATGTGTATTCTCTCTCATCTTTCTTTTTAGCCTGGTAGATGAACAGAGTTGAACATCCTCTAGTCGTAATCACTTCAAGTCTTGAATCCAGAACCTGTAACAATAATTCACACAACAAAGGATGAACTACCACCAAATCATTTTATCATTTTATACATTATAGGCTCAATACCACACACAATTTCAAAGAAGGAAATCCCACTGATCTGCTCCCTGAATTAATTTACTGGGACAAATTAGTCCAAAGTACACACAAATTTGGAATTTTGTTGCTAAAATTACCCATAATTAGCCTCATTTTGTTCTGAAACAGGTCTAGAGGAAGATGTGCATTGCATATTATTCAATTGTGTCCTAGTATTTTTAGTCCAGAGAAATTTTCCCCCTTTCTCTATTTATTTATTTATTTATTTATTTAAAACAAGAATAGCCTTTAAAAAGACAATCATCGCTCTGGCAGTTGTAATATGAAGTGGAATGGGAAGTCATGAAGGTCGCCACAAGTGAGACAAGAATGAATGTAGATGACTGGTGTTATGAAATCATGTGGAACAATAAAGACACAAAAACTAGTATAATATGATTTCATAACACTAGTCATCTACATTCATTCTTGTCACATTTGCTATGAAGATCGATTAAGTCCTATCATAAATGTCAATTTATCAGCAACACATAATTATGTGATAAGTTTTAATTACCCTATTTTCTGGAATATTCCACTCAGCTTCAGGATCTGGATTGCCAGTAAAATGACAAATGAACGTTGCTGTTTCTCCCGATGTCACAGTCCTGGATTTGGCTCTCACTATAATGTCTGGCGCATGTTCTTCTTCATCTAAAATTAAAATCATTACAATAAAATGATTTAGTACAAAAAACAACAAATTGCATTATCAAGAATACCTAATGCACCCTGTACTGAACCTTAATCCTAAGCTTAATCCTAATTCTAACCCTAATCCTTGCCTATCCTCAACTTCATTATCCTATCCAAAACTGAACTCTAAACCATAAAACACACACTGTTATACTATTTTTCATCCGGATGTGGCAGTGACATCAACACGCTGAGGTAGGGTTTCATGCGCCGCATTATGCCGCATCTATGCTGCATCTTTAACCGCATATGTGTGTGTACGCTAATGCCCTGAGTGAATGCTAGCATTATGAAGCTGCACCCAATCAAATGCACACCAATGTCACTGCCACATCAGAGTTCCATAATGCAATCTTTGTTTTAATGCAATCAGTACTTTATTGACACACGCAGTAACAAAATTTACTTTTATCCACTTAGGTGTTGACCAACCCAGATTTTGCATTATGGGGATTTTGTTTTTGAGCTGCATGAAATTAAAAGCAGCCGGTTTTGGGCTGAAATGGCCAATTTTGACCGAAATTACAAAAATTCTGGTGATTTTTTTTATAGTAATTAAGCCTCGCCCTGAAAACCCCACAAATTACGACCGACATACCCTACTTGCCAAATCTGCCTGGCCATAGCACGCTTTTTTTTTGTCACATACCTTATAGGTTGAGGAAAGTATATGAAAAACTTAATGCGAGTAATTTTTAATCAATGTCCAGATTCCCGGTTCCAACACATGCAAAGAATGTTATTCACACCGCAGGAAAGGCAATCACTAAATGAGCGCTCATAATATATAGTGTAGCAAATAGCATGATGGTGACATTTACACCATGTCACCACCATTAGGGTATGTAGTCAGTATTCACATACAAAACAATGTTGAACAGCATGTGTGTTAATTATGTTAAGATGCAGGTGGTGTACTGCACACAGCAGTCAGAAACATTACCACATTATTTCAATACCTGTCCTGGTGTAGTATAACATACAGGTATTTGTGACATCTAGCATGTATATTATACATCATTATGTCCAGATTTGGGAAAACTTAGAGATGTGGTCAGTATCAAGGCTCCTGTTAAGGCGCTTCCGTGCGTCCAGGACACAATTTTCAATTGTTGGACGCACTGTTCAGCAAGCTGCATCGATGTCTAATTTCAAATTAAAATCAAACTAGTTCAAACTTACTCAATATACTTCCCATGAAATAAATATTTCTATTATTTCCTAAACCTCCATCATGCATAAATTAATATTTTAGCAACATAGACCAATCAGTAAACAAGTCAGCATTATTGACCTTTAACCACACCTATTTTGTGACAACTTCCGGGTTAAGACAGTCAATGAAAATTCTTACGGCAGCATGATCGACATGTGAATCAATAAGCTTTCGCTCAAAATACGAGGGAGCAAAAATACAAATTTCTAAACAGTGTCAGCAAGTTTGCATTCAGATAATTTGTTATTGACAATAATATTTACATAATTCTTTAAAATCTCAACAAAAAAAATGGAAGGAAACAGTCAAATATTTGCATCAGCCCTGTAAAATTGTATTGTCTGTTGCCTAACACATTAACCATGTACGGGTGCACACAAATTTTGTGGGACATGTATTTCTTGACCAGGATTTACAGTTGTGCGTCCGATTAGACGCAGAGCTTTTGAAGGCTAGCGGGAGCCCTGCTCAGTAGGCGTTATTGATTACACTAGCTTCCAAAGAAGAACAGTCCTCTCTTGCAATGTGATGCACGTACACATCGTAAACACTGAGGTGGGCTTCTGATTGGCTGATTCAACTGTAACAACAGATTGGTAATCTGATTGGCTGATTACACGTCCAAGCAGGTCAAACCTTCATTCAAGGCAGAGTGGCACTCATGAAGGGAGCACAAAGCCTGGCCTATGTCACTCATCAACAGGTTACACACATCGATCAAGAATGTGCTTTCCTTCTCTGGAAACTATTGTAATGGACAGCGTTGGATTTATCTGGTGTAGCAGAACAAAATGCTCCCCATCTTGGACAACATGCTACACAAATTTCAGCTTGTACAGCAATTTTTACAATGTAAACATTGAAATATCATAGAACATCACCTGAACAATGTATTCGCCAAAAAAAACCCAGAAAAAATTAAATTTAAAATAATAATATAAAAAAAAGCCCTAAGGCCTTTATCAAATGCTATTTATAGCTTTAAAAGTAAAAAAAAATCCCTACCTACCTACCCGAATTTGTTTTTTATGTTACGCCAATCAAACAACTTTTCTAGGCCTTACCTTGTTGCATAGGAACCATCTCCTCAATCTTCTTCAAATACTCCCTAGCAATATATCCATCCTTTGTGTAAGGGAAAGACTCTGTTGGAATGGTTTGTATATGGAATGTACTGTCATCCCTAGGCCTTACCTTGTTGCATAGGAACCGCCCTCAATCTTCTTCAAATATTCCCTAGCAATGTATCCATCTTTTGTGTAAGGGAAAGACTCTGTTGGAATGGTTTGTATATGGAATGTACTGTCATCCCTAGGCCTTACCTTGTTGCATAGGAACCGTCTCCTCAATCTTCTTCAAATATTCCCTAGCAATATATCCATCCTTTGTGTAAGGGAAAGACTCTGTTGGAATGGTTTGTATATGGAATGTACTGTCATCCCTAGGCCTTACCTTGTTGCATAGGAACCGTCTCCTCAATCTTCTTCAAATATTCCCTAGCAATGTATCCATCTTTTGTGTAAGGGAAAGACTCTGTTGGAATGGTTTGTATATGAAATGTACTGTCATCCCTAGGCCTCACCTTGTTGCATAGGAACCATCTCCTCAATCTTCTTCAAATACTCCCTAGCAATATATCCATCCTTTGTATAAGGGAAAGACTCTGTTGAAATGGTTTGTATATGGAATGTACTGTCATCCCTAGGCCTCACCTTGTTGCATAGGAACCGCTCCTCAATCGCCTTCAAATACTCCCTAGCAATATATCCATCCTTTGTGTAAGGGAAAGACTCTGTTGGAATGGTTTGTATATGGAATGTACTGTCATCCCTAGGCCTCACCTTGTTGCATAGGAACCATCTCCTCAATCTTCTTCAAATACTCCCTAGCAATATATCCATCCTTTGTGTAAGGGAAAGACTCTGTTGGAATGGTTTGTATATGGAATGTACTGTCATCCCTAGGCCTTACCTTGTTGCATAGGAACCGTCTCCTCAATCTTCTTCAAATACTCCCTAGCAATATATCCATCCTTTGTGTAAGGGAAAGACTCTGTTGAAATGGTTTGTATATGGAATGTACTGTCATCCCTAGGCCTTACCTTGTTGCATAGGAACCGTCTCCTCAATCTTCTTCAAATACTCCCTAGCAATATATCCATCCTTTGTGTAAGGGAAAGACTCTGTTGGAATGGTTTGTATATGGAATGTACTGTCATCCCTAGGCCTTACCTTGTTGCATAGGAACCGTCTCCTCAATCTTCTTCAAATACTCCCTAGCAATATATCCATCCTTTGTGTAAGGGAAAGACTCTGTTGGAATGGTTTGTATATGGAATGTACTGTCATCCCTAGGCCTTACCTTGTTGCATAGGAACCGTCTCCTCAATCTTCTTCAAATACTCCCTAGCAATATATCCATCCTTTGTGTAAGGGAAAGACTCTGTTGGAATGGTTTGTATATGGAATATACTGTCATCCCTAGGCCTTACCTTGTTGCATAGGAACCGTCTCCTCAATCTTCTTCAAATACTCCCTAGCAATATATCCATCCTTTGTGTAAGGGAAAGACTCTGTTGGAATGGTTTGTATATGGAATGTACTGTCATCCTCGCACACTTTGATCACTTTCACTATATCTCCTTTGCTGAATTCCAGGCCTTCTACGCCTTGTGCTACCACATTGTGTGTAATTTCAAACAGGTTGCCAGCTTCATTAGAGTGCTATGTATATATAAAGAAAATAAGACATCAAAACATAAGTGTACATATTGTATGCTCATCATAACACTTGTATCATTTTGACTACATCTCCTTTGCTGAATTCCAGGCCTTCTACGCCTTGTGCTACCACATTGTGTGTGATTTCAAACAGGTTACCAGCTTCGTTAGAGTGCTATGTATAAAGAAAATAAGACATCAAAACATAAGTGTACATATAGTGTGGTCATCATAACACACTAGGATCATTTTGACTACATCTCCTTTGCTGAATTCCAGGCCTTCAACACCTTGTGTTACCACATTGTGTGTGATTTCAAACAGGTTGCAAGCTTCATTAGAGTGCTATGTAAATAAAGACAACAATATAATCAAAATATTAGAGTCAAGATTGTATGGTCATCAGAACATACTTGGATCCTTTTGACTACATCTAGTTTGCTAAATTCAAGGCCAAATACCTACAACCATCGCAGCCAGGATCAGCTCCCCAAGTTATATTGTATGGGTAATCGAGACAATCAAGCAGTTAATTCCTTGCTAGGGGAATGACAAGTTACCTCAATTATTCACAAGATCATACAGAGACTGCACCAGGGTTCAAACTCACACTGTCAAACTCACACTGTCAAACACCAATCCACCGCAGTCTAAAGCATTTTCCACCCTGATGTGGCAGTGACGTCAGTGCACACATCATTGAGCGCAGCTACAAATTACTAGTGTTCGCTCAAAGCGCTGGTGTACACACACTTTAAGACGCCTCATAGATGCGCACACAAAACAGATGCCTCAACGCTTTGACG
This sequence comes from Amphiura filiformis, assembly GCF_039555335.1. Lineage (NCBI taxonomy): Eukaryota > Metazoa > Echinodermata > Ophiuroidea > Amphilepidida > Amphiuridae > Amphiura > Amphiura filiformis. The sequence continues at coordinate 43,318,953 of NC_092640.1, read as the reverse complement.
TCACCACCACATCAGGGTAGAAAATGCTTTAACGCCTTACCACTTGAGCTAATTTAACTGCTTAGGTGTGCACAGAATTGGCTTTTCCATACACTCTCTATGGAAGACATGAACTTACTTTCCAGTGGATTTCAAATAGAGTCACCTATTCAGGTAACCATTCGAAATCTACACCCCTGCTGTGGAAGATAAAAATCATGTCTGCCATATGGGGTGTATAGATTTCAAATGAAATAGCCCATTGTGAGAGAAACAAATGAAGAGACAATCATCTTACCTTGGTAACGTCCTGATCTGCATTACTAACATAGCTGATAAAACTGGACCTATTGCTAGCGGTATCTGGAGTGAAGACGGACAGGTCACTAGATCTGTTGCTGCTTGCTATACTTGGTGCACCAATGGACCCTATGAAAACATGGGAAGCAATAGGAATGGTTTACATTATACCCTTGGCTTTGTGCCTACATGTAAATGTTTATCAGACATAAATTTGGCACTAGTTCTTAATACCAAACCATGATGTGTGATTAAAGGAGGGCCCACTTACCTGGAGTTTGTTTAATGCACTCTGTGCTAGCCATAGGCTTCAACATAAAAAGTTTTTAAGATATATTCTCAAAATATCAAGAGCTATCTCAAGAACCACTGAATCAATATTAGGCTTGTTTGTACTCATTTTAATGCATTTTTGATGCTGATCCAGAGCTGATCCCAAACATGATCAGGAAAATGTACAATTCTGAAATTTTTGATTTAAAATCTTTTTTTTTTTAAATTGCTGTCTGCAGTCGACACCAGTGTGGAGAGAATTAAGAAAGCCCCTTTTGTTGAGTAAGGGGCCAAACATTTCAGCCACTGATGCTTTATGTTTAGTTTAAGTTTGTGAGCATAAGAAAGACGCAGCCAGTTATGATTAAATATTTCTAATCTGCAAGTGATTTAAGAGACCCCCCGCACTAAATTGTCACTGACCAGAGACTCTGTAATGGGCTATTCCATTTAAAGTCCACACTACCCCTGTGGAAGATTTTGGAAATATCTTCCACAGGGGGAGTATGTTTTTCAAATGTAATTGGCCAGAGTTATTCATTTTGAAACCCATACTCCCCCTGTATTACGGCTTTACCTATATCTTCCACAACTGGAGTGAGTATTATAAATGGAAGTTCCCGGATTGTCTATTCTATTCAAAATCGATGCTCCCTCTGTGGCAGACTTTAGCTAAATCTTCTTCAGGGGTAGTGTGGATTTTAAATGGAATAACCCACTAACATGTGACCAAAATAAGTAACATAAGGCAGCTTTGGATTAATTTTACCATGATGATTTCTTTTCCAATAGCTGCCCCCAAATATATGTATGGTTTAAAAACATAATCATCAGAGATACTCTTATTCAAAAGGTATAGTCAGTAATTTAGATATTGTATTTTATTATATCTCTAAATGTAATGTTGAGAAGTATACAAAAGTATACATTTCCAGAAAGGAAATGATGCAAGGAATCCAAATATCATAACAGATTCCTGCAAGCATTCTCAAAATTTGATATTACTTTACTGAATCAAGGACGTTATATGGACTATGGTCCAACTATGAATAAATGTTGTAATCATCAGAGAAACCAATAAATAGACTGACATGGTGAGAAAGTGTGAGGCAGGGGATGAGAGGCAGTGAGAAAAATGAGAAGACAGAAGGAAAAGTGAGACACAGAGAGAAAAAAGGTGCCAGAAAGAGAGATGGATGGAATGAGTGTAAGACGGAGAGCAAATTATTAGGAGAGATAGCGAGAGGTGAAGGGAAAATGAAAGCAATAGAAAAGGAGAATGAGAGATAGAGGAGGGAAGGGAGGGGAAGAATGAGTGACAATGAGTACGGGAGAAAGAGAGGGAGAAAGAGAGAGGGAGAAAGCGAGAGAGACAGAGAGATAGAGGATAGGCATTATAAAATCAAAATGTTTAAAACCCATCTAATAAGTTATCTCTCTATTTTAGCTACAACATTGATGCAAACTTGCTATCCAAAGTTTATGATCAAGGGGTAAATGCTGATATTATGCATATGGTTATGCTCCAATTAAGATGATAATAGACATAAAATGATGATGTTAGAGTAGTCAAGTAATGAAGTGTGAATAAACAAGGTAGTGAGTTAGTAATTTTACAATGAACTTAAGTATTAAAGAATGTGCATTGTCTTAAGGGGGTACTACACCCCTGGCCAATTTTGTGCCCATTTTAGCATTTTTCTCAAAAATTATAGCGCATTGGTGGCAAGTAAAATATGTATATTATAGGGGCAAGGACTACAACTACTTCACTGAAAATTCAGCAACTCAAGGCAAGTAGTTATTGATTTATTGATCAAATATTGGTTTTCCCTCATTTTTGACTGTAATTCCACAACTGTTGTCTGTGCTGAAATAAAATTTCCAGTGCAGTAGTTATAGTCCTTGCCCCTATAATATACATATCTTATTTGTCACCAATACGCTATGATTTTTGAGAAAAATGCAAAAATAGGCACAAAAAGTAATGAAGTGTGAATAAACAAGGTAGTGAGTTAGTAATTTTACAATGAACTTTGGTATTAAAGAATGTGCATTGTTCTAACTTGTGACAGGTGGTCGATTATGTTTGGTCTAGCTGCTTCAGTTGTTTGTTAATTTGCAACATTTATTGTGCTGCTTCTAGGATATATCACACCGTGTAGCTGCCAACAACAATAGGCTATTCCATTTAAAATCCACACTACCCCTGTGGAAGATTTTGGAAATATCTTCCACAGAGGGAGTATGAATTTTAAATGGAATTAACACATTAGCTCCATTTGAATTTCATACACCCTCTGAGAAAGATTTAACTTGAATATTTCACAGAGGGATGGTGAGTTTCAAATGGAGCTGCCTATATAATGTGTCATTCTGTTTGAAATTCATACTCCCTCTGTGGAAGATATTTCCAAAATCTTCCATAGGGGTAGTGTGGTTTTCAAATGGAATAGCCCAATGTTACGGCGCAGGTATAACAATCCCTAACAACAGCCTCCCACTGAATACCTGGGTAATGTGAAGCAAGCAGGATTAAGTGCCTTGCCTGAGGACACAACAAGTTGGCCACAATGTGACTCGAACCCACAACCCTGCAATAACGAGTCGCTGAGATCATAACCACATAAGTCCATTTGGCTTTCATGAGACAGTATCGTCCACTTGTAAAAGTGCAGGATGCTGATGGCGATCAGACTTTTTTTCAGGATATTCTTGTTCCCAAAACAATCTCTTACAATCCATTGATATCTAGTTTGATCAATGGATTGTAAGAGATTATTTTGTGAACAAGAATATCCTGAAAAAATGTCTGACCCCCATCAGCATCCTGCACTGTTACACACTTGTGACACACACATGATCAGAGTCAGTGCATCTGTAGCATGTTGTATGGTACAAAGTGACTGCATTCTAAAGAATAAGATAGGACACAGCCTTTGATCACACAGCGCCAAATGGACTATAGGCCACCATGCTCCTGTGTTGGTGAGCTTTGGTGGGTGTTCATGTTAGGGTTAAATTAATGAAACAAGCATGAGGTTTATAAACAAATTGACATGTAGTATGACTGATCAATTCTTGTAAAGCAGTTAGGCCAACAATTTAGTATAGAACACCACAGCAAGTTGTTTTAAAGCAAGAACAACCAGTATTCTACCTGTTTCAGATGAATTGAATGATGACAAGGATTTGGAACGTTGTGAGGAGCCAATGGAATGTACAGAACCACGATTGGAGCTTCGTCTTATCAACGAATGAGCTGTATGTGAGATAGACAGGTGATATGGCTCTTTCAGTTGAATTCCATACACCCTCTACAGAAGACATGACCTTAATATTCCACACAGGGAGTGTGATTTTCAAATGAGGTTACCTGAATGGGTGGCTCCATTTGAAGTCTATACCCCCTGTGTGGGAGATTAAGGTCATATCTTCCATAGGGGGTGTGTGGATTTCAACTGGAATAGCCCAATGATGAGAGATGGTTGGTTAGCACAGCAGCAAATAGTGTCTTCCCATAATGCCCTTCTGTAAAAGTGGAAATTTTCGTGGTACATTAATTTTGGTGCTTTTCACGCGCAACACAGCTACCGCAAAAATAAAAACATGCGAATATGTTCTTTTAATAATATAGGTCTATGAAAGAAAACTCAAAATCGTGAAATCAAAAACTAGCAATGTACTTCAAACTCAGCAAAGCGCGAAAAATTACATGCGCAAAAATATATTTTAATCAGCGCATCATTCAGAATTTGATTAAATTAAGACAGTAGTAGACCATGACATAATGGTCGCAAAATGAATAATTCATCTTTTGGTAAATCCCATATAAGCCATGGAACACTGATATCGTCATTTAACATCACGCCGAAGCTGTGAAGTCCACAGTAACAATGTGCGCATCGGTGTGACGACAACATGGGTCAAAAGGCAAAGGCTTATTGGATTTAACAAAACGGTGAATTGACTTTCGTTGATGTTCCATCATGGCCATATGATCATCCTATCAAATGTATTGTAAAGTTCCTTGTGTGTTGTGGCGAAAATTACTACGGGAAGACATGATTTACTGCTGTAGTTGGTTAGTAGGTTTATGGAATTCTAAAAGTGCTTCGACAACTTGCACAGTAAAAGACCTTCCTTGAGCCAAACTTCTTGCAAGCTAGTAGGTCCACTATTTCTTTCTCCAAAGCTCTACATTGTATATTAGGTTGTTATTTGTACCGCCAGTACCAGTGCAGTTTCTAATGAGAAATTCCCAGGAGAAATTATCTTCCTTCCTCTCAATTGAGAGCTATTAAGCAACATTTGTAAGTCCTAGAATCTCTTTGTCCCAAGCTCTTATCATACAGTAAAAACTCGATAGTTAGCATATGTGCTTACTATCGAGCGCCTTTAAAACATGCAAACATGAAGAGCCCCATCAACAAAAGTGTAAAGAGTTTTTAGCAAATCTTCGATACACATAGTTATATACGAACAAGTAAACCTGCAAATGTGTGTCTCAGTCCCATTAGCTCAGTTGGTAAAGCGCCGGACTTTGGTTCAATTTCATGTTTTCAAAAGCGTTTGATAGTAAGCACATATGCTAACTATCGAATTTTAACGGTATATGATATAGGTGTATGGTGGTGTACAGGTGTATTTATGATAGGTATTTATGATAACTTACTTCTATTTTTAACAAGAAATGGTTTTCTTCCCTCCAATTGAGCAGTCTCTGCCAGGTCTGAGATTTCTTTCTCCCAAGCTCTTATCACATAGCTATTGGCGCCCTGTGAAACAAGATGTTTATAATATTTAATACGAATAAATGGAAGGCTTTTATGATAACAAATTTACCTGTGACAAGTGAATTTGAATCCTTACACAATGACATATTTCGCTTTGGCCCATTAACCTGCAAGGGAGCTTGCATCATCAATAATTGTAATCGTGTACATTTCCGGATGTGTAGTACCTCTCATGGGAAGAGTATATACTTACTTCCGATCTCCATGGAATTATAAGCTTGTCCACATACATATAGGTGCAATCAACAACCAGGGTTGCCAAAAGATTTCAGCTCAAATTGCGGGTCAAATAATCGAAAAGTCACCCAACTTTTCTCTTTACCATTGGTTTCTATGGGGCATGAAACTATCGGAAGTCACGGTAGCCAATGTTGAAAAGTCGCCCAATTTTTTTCTTAACCATTGGTTTCTATGGGACAGGAAATTGTCAAAAGTCGTGGGAAAATCGTCAAAAGTTGCCCAATTGGGCTACCAAATGGCGGGTTTGGCAACCCTATCAACAACAATCAATCTTGGGTAGTGAGCCAACTATTAAAAGCTTGTCCAACATATGAAGATCATTGTGACAACCTTATAATTTATATAGATGGACAAACCTGTATTTATAAACTGTCCCCAGATGCACTGATTTTTTCAATGTTTTCGTGGGCTGGCTGCTCCAGGTAAATATGTGACATGATCAAGGGAAATGAGTCGGATGTCGCTAATATTGATTTTGAAATATTGGCAAAGAAAGTCTTTAAATTCTTTTGTTTTATATTGTTTTCAGCGATTGATAAATTTAGGTTCTGAAAGCTCTAAATGTTCTCTTTATAAACATATTTAAAACTAATTTTCGACCAGGGTCGACATGTGACTCATTCCCCTTGATCATGTCACATATTAGAATTTGTTCATCCTATCAACCCAGAGAACTAAGTATAATAATTTTCTTGTCCCTATACATCTAATCAAACTTTGAGAATTTTGTCATCAGTGTGTCATAATTTCCTGATTAGGCAACTAAAAAGCCCCCTGTTTTACAGGCGGATAGACTTTTAATTTTTTCTGGAAGCTAAAATGACCCTTAAATATCACCAGAAACTTGACAAATCTGGCAAAAAAATTTGATGATTTTTTTTGCAAACATAATTATATTGAAAAATGTTCTGAATTTTTTCAAAAAATTTTAATTAATTTTGGCTGAAAAAAGGGTATGTGATTTTAGCAAATTAAAAAAAAAATCTCTCAAAATGCCACATCTGGGTCGGTCGGGCTTGTAAAAGAGGGTTTTTTTTGTCATTTTCCTACACAATCAGCCCACACTGAAATGTCATCATTCATAATACTGACCTTGTGTTTGGTTCATTGAATAAACCAGACACAATGAAGAAATGTAGACACAAAGCAATTTTTGTAGGCAATTACCACATGCTGTAAATTGGCTTAATCATGGACATTTTCATCATTTGTGACTGATGACACAATTGCGGTATGTTGATGACATTGATGTAGACATGCAATATTCATTTTGTACTACGATTGCAACATGATCGTAATTGGCAGGGGATAAACACGGAGCAGATCTGCAGTAGCGGTGCCAGGAATTTTTTTTTGGGGGGGGGGCAAGGGGGGCAAAGTGAATTTCAGGGGGGAAAATTCAACAAACTTTTTGTAGCAAAATTGCTACAAAAAGTGGATATTTTCATAATATTGAGTTTTTACTGGGGAAACAGGGGCAAGAGATCTGACTGGGGCATTCCCCATGCCCCCCGCCACTGCAGATCTGGCTAATGGATTGCTTTATGAACTGATTAATCAAGCAATCAATTGATTTTATCTGATCAAGCGCTTATGTACTCAAGTACAAAAGTTGAAGTACTCACTTGCAATGTTCTGTGCATAAAGTTTGGTTTTTCATTCAGGACTTCAAATTTTCTGTCATCACCATTCAGTTCTTGTGGTCTAGCTACCTCTATTCCTGGGATCTGTAAACAAAAAAAAAGTAATAAACAAAAGGGGTATATGTTATCAAAATGATAAAAATCAAATCATGATCTCAATGACAATGAAAAGATGAAAAAGAATACGCAAATAGATTCATCAGGATTGTCCATTAAAATGATATGAAAATGTCCTTAAGGGTGTACTACACCCCTGTGGTAAATTCATGACTATTTTTGCATTTTTCTCAAAAATAATAAAACACTGGTAACAAAAAGTTATGTATATTATTGGGGCAAGGAATCTAATTACTACACTGAAATTTCAGCGACTCAAGACAAGCGGTTCAGTATTATATGATAGGAAATGAGGTACATTCTAGCGGTACCTCTTTTCTTATCATAAATAACTAACCGCTTGTCTTGGGTCACTGAAATTCCAGTGTAGTAATTGGATTCCTTGCCCCTATAATATACGTGAACTTTTGTTATCACTGTGTTATTAGTTTTTGGGAAAATGAAAAATAGACACAAATTTATCGAGGGGTGTAGTACCCCTTAAATAAAGCCAAATAAAGGTGATGTTAACATACCTCAATGACGTTTTGTGCTGTATCACAGGAACTTTCTCAAATTGAATGACCAGCTTTTGGCTGGGACAAAGCCAAAATAAGAGACATTGAAACAGGGTTGTTTGATTTAAATCACATTGATTTAAATCAGTGATTTAAATCGCGATTTAAATCACTTGATTTTTTTTTTAAATCACTGATTTAAATCAACTTTTTTCATTTTTTACCATTTTTGATAAATATAACTTAATTTCTTTCTTAATTTGACTGTTTTACATCATTCCTGATGTTTCTACAACCTTGGATACAATCAAAATACCTTTATGATGTCACTTTATCTTTTGTTAAAAATTCATCTCCAAGGTGCCGAATTCAACAGGTTTTTCCTCATGATTTTTGCCAAAACAGCGCCATCTACGTCAGCTACCAATAGGTATAGAATACTAATTTAGTTAAAGTTAACAAGGCGTGGTCATAGCATCGTACTTGTAACTGGTGCGGTCATGGGGAATTGAACCCCAGTGTGAAGCCCCTCAGCAATTCATGATTCAGAAGAGAATGTTGATGGCAAATTTGTCTTAGGGAACAAACCAAGTTTCATGACATCCAAAAAACAAAAGCTGACCCACTCCTTCTCTCCCTGAAACGTTTGTGCGAAATTTCGAAAAGCCGACTATGACCGACATTTTAACTAGTTTTTACAAACGTAATCAGACTTTTTGACCCCTCCCTCCTAACAAAAAGGACTTTCGTTGATTGAATTTCATGACTTTCTGGTTAAAAATCACCTTGAAAAAACAACAGAAATGAGAGGAATGGGCAATTTGGGGGGTCTTCTTTTACTACAGATGAAATGATCAAAATTAAGGGCCTTTTAGCACTCTATGCTGGTTTATAACTTCATGTAGTGCCGTACTATTATGCTGCCTTTCGTATTCGCCGAGGAGGACAATTTCGACCTCCTCATTTGTTTACAAACAGAGAGGTAGACAAAGGTCCTGTCAAAACTGTTCCGCTTGTCCAAATACTCAAGTATCAAAAGGATGGTCCATAATAGAGTGATTTACGCAACATGAATAGGGGATTAAAAAACTGTGAAGTAGGACCATCTGCTTCTTTTGTCCAATTTGGCATCAAGATTTCGAATGGAAACAGTTCAGACCCAGAACACGATCATGTCAGAAATTAATATTTTGTTCTGGGTCTGATTATTCGGACTAAACTTCATGGGTCTTTCAGAGCTGCACAGTCCACAACACGGTTGTTTGATATATATAGAATTGGCTTCATTATTAAGAAAATGCAAACTATAGATGGTGCTATTTAACATATTTTTATTAAAAGCCTGAAAGAGTAATTTCCAGTATCTAAATAGCGCCACCAATCTTGTCATAAATAGATACATTTTATATCCGAAAAAGCTTTAAAAAATGCTATGAAAGTGAATAATGTTGTAAATAAGGGGAAATTAAAGTTGAAAATGACTCAAAAGCATCTGTATACATTAGTATGATACCGCTTTAAGCTGTTTAAGCCTAAAATTGGGTTGTACATGATGTTTTGTTTGAAAAACTAATAAATGGTCACATCAAACAACCGTGGTACAAAGAGGGGCATTTCCAGGGGAACATATCTGTCATTTTGCTACCATTATTCCAACTCCTTTTTATTTCATTAAAAGTGTCCATAACAGTATCTGCCAACAGGTGGTATTGAGAAGCAACATCCAGTAGATATACATACACTGTAGATACGATGTCAAAACAAGGCATGGCCGATCCTGATGGTTGCTGAACATTGTTATATGTTTCATTATAACATGGTTCATGAATAAATCAATAAAAGCCATATTGTAACATTTGCTGCGGAGGACATCTTCAACCTCGACCCTCAATGTTTTTCAAAATTCTATTTTTTTACACGATTGTAAGTACTTTATTAAACTAACATACCCTGTAAATATCAAAACTATAGGGGACATATCTGACAGTACAAGCTAACATAATGGAAAAGAAATACAAATCTATTTTTTATGGAAATGTTACAATATGGCTTTAATTACTTACTACCCATTTATATATCAGCATGGTAAAAATCATTTCACAATGAGTGCATCACTTGAATGCATTAATAGGCCTATGTTATATGTGCATGTTATACCAATGTTCAAATTTCCAATTGAAATTGTGACAAGATTGAAAATTTCTGTTGAAATACTATTTCTAGATTTCCCTTCTTACCATGCTAACTGGGACATTTGGCTAAAGACAAAAACCATACAAAATAATACAGGAACAAGACTCCAGTAAGTGTTCATTTCATTTCATGATACTATAGGCAAACCATTTAAAGCCAAATATTTGCTGAGGAGGGCACCCTCAAATTTTTTCAAAATTCTGTTTTTTTACACGATTGTTGCTTACTTGCTTACTTGCTTATGTCGACTCTTGTAGTCGGACTCCCATAATGGCTCTCCAAACTGCTCTGTCAAGCATACAATTCTTGATGTCTGGGCCTGTTAATCCTGTATCATCTGCCAGCATCTTAATATAATCCTTCTTGGGTGCACCTCTTGTTCGTTTTCCATGTTTGGGCTGCCACATAAGAACATTCTTGCACAGTGCCCTGCAAACTTTAACCTTCTAATCCTGAGCCTCTCGGAGATTGGTAACAGATTCCCATATAGTTCTTTGTTGGTGGTGTGAGTTTGCCATGAGATATCTAGTGCCTTCCGCAAGAGACGGGTATAGCAGCCATCCATAGCTTTTCTCATTTTGGTTGTTATTGTCCATGTTTCAGCGCCATATGTTAGTACCGATTCTACAGTGGTGGTAAACAACTTGATCTTTAGATCTCTTGGTAGATTACTTTTCCAGATCTTGTCCATGCTGTTGCATGCTTTCCAAGCAAGTGCCTTTCTGATGTTGAAGTCCTTCTCATTACTGGCAGTCCATGCACCTAGATATTTGAAGTCTTGTACTATCTCCAATTCGCTTCCGTCCAGTGTTTTTATTGAAGACAGATTTTCCTTGTACAGCATTGCCTTGGTCTTCTTGGCATTCATTCCTAGTCCCACTTTCTGTGCAGCAGCTTCAACAAGATGTAACAGTTCTTGCACGTCTTTGAGGTTGTCAGCTAGAAAAGCAATATCGCCTGCAAAATCCAGGTCTGTGATTGTGCGTGGGCCTATTCGCCTACTTTTCCTGGGCTCCAGAGTAAAGCCAAGTCGCTCTTCATTGCCTTCCATAGCCTTCCTTAGAACATAATCAAGGACTACGATAAAGAGGAATGGTGCCAGAGTGTCTCCCTGCAGAACTCCTGCTTGGATCTCAAAATCCTTAGTGACACCATCAGGTGGTGTGACATGAGCTATAGTATGATGGTACATGCATCCTATGGCAGCCACTAGCCTCTCTGGGACTCCATATGCTCTCATTATGTCAAGCATTTTCCCACGGTGGATGGTATCAAATGCCTTCTTGAAATCGATGAATATTACTGCTGCATTGAGATTGTTGTTCTTGACTTCCTCAATTATCCTCCTTAGAGCAAGTATTTGTGACACCGTAGATCTCCCAGGTAGAAAACCATTTTGGTTGAATCTCAGGACCGGGTCAAGGTAAGGGCTTAATCCTATTGAGTAGCAGCCTGTTGAATGTTTTTGCTACGATGGATGACAAACATATTCCCCTGTAGTTCTTCCCTTCTCTTAAATCTCCACTTTTGGGGATTGGTATGAGGTTGAGAATTGACCACTGGTCAGGTTTCTTTCCATTCATCAATGCCTCGTTGCAGAAGTTGAGGACTATGTCATCAAGGTTGCAGCGTTTTAGGACTTCAGGTGGAATCCCATCCTCACCGGTGCTTTTCCCTTCTGAAATGTCTTTTTTGGCAGTGTCATATTCAACCTGATCAAAAGCATCAGTTCGCATGTTGAACTCTTCGTATACTTGATCTATGGCTTCATGCTCATCGGTTACATCTGGTGGGTCTCCAAGTAGTTGCTGGAAGTGTTGGAACCAAGCATTCAGTCTTTCGCCTTGCGTGTCCCCTTTTATTTGGCCTTTTTTAGCAGATTTACGCCCACTAACTTCATTGATGAGGTCCCAGGCTGCCTTATGCTGGCAGTTGATGTTACAATTCTCCACCTCCTTGATCTTTCTTTTAAGGATTTGCTTGTTTGCCTCTTCATAAACCTTTCTCAGATGATTCTTCTTAGACTGCAGTTCAGATCTTGACATGCTTGAAACTTCTTGGCTGTCCACAAGTTGCGCTTGCTGTAGTTCTCTCCTCGCTTCTTCAATCCTGGGATCATGCCAGATTGCTTCCTTAGGGCGCTTCCTAATGTCACCAATAGATTCACTTTCGATTAATGTACTTTGTTTAAAGCGCAGGAACCATTGGATAATTATTACGATGGAAATGTTATTTAGTTGAACGCGTATGCGATGTTCATAACACACTACGCACATGGCATGCGGGACAGTCGTACACCGTCAAAGGACCATGCTGACGGAGTGACAGGCATTGGCTACATCCGCGCACTGGTAGTAAATTTCAATTTTCTTTGCTTTACCTCAGTTGCTTGGCTCAAAATTAGGGGCTGTGCAATAATTATGAGCCCCCCCGGGGGGGTAAAATTTCCAAACGGCTCGCCAAAAATCGCTTGCCCCCCCCCTCTCGGCCCGCCAAAAATCGCTTGATGGTTCATCTCATATCGTATACACACCTGCCGAATTATGCAGCATTGGTGCCAACTACAATAAGACCAGTGTACAACTGAATCTGGACAATATACCCAAAGAAATAAGACGTCGGAAACGTGGTAGAGCTGGTGGGGTAAGGAAACGTTTACATTCCCGTAAAGACAAGCCATATCTGCCTTCCCTCATAATTGGAAACGTACAGTCTCTAAACAACAAAATCGATGAACTAACGGCTAATGTGAGCTATTTCCAAGACTATAAAAACATCTCCATTATGTCCTTTACTGAGACGTGGTTGACTGAACTTGATCAAGATGAGCATGTTACAATTGATGGTTTTAAACTGATCCGTGGTGATAGGATTCTAGAAAACACTAATAAGACCAAAGGTGGGGGTGTTTGCGTTTATGTTAACGAACACTGGTGTCACCCAAATAATGCTGTTCTGAAACGCCATGCCTGTTCTCCTAACCTTGAGATTTTGACAGTGAGTTTACGTCCCTACTATCTACCGCGGGAGTTTTCTCATGTTATTCACACTACCATCTATATCCCTGATAAATCGGTAACAAAACCTGCTGAGAAAGAACTGTTTTCTGCAATTCAGGACTTGGAGCGAAATTCACCTGACGCTCTTTTCATTATTGATGGGGATTTTAATCATGGTTCTTTGAAAAACAACACATCTCAGTACTACCAGCATGTTACTTGTACTACCCGCGGAAATGCTACCCTTGACTATTGTTATTCGAATGTGAAAACGCATATGTTTGCAAACAAGAACCAAAGCTGGGTAAATCTGACCACAACCTGGTATTGTTGTCACCAAAGTATCGACCAGTTGTTCAGCGTCAACGACCACAGACAATGACAATAAAGCAGTGGAGTGAAGAATCTGTTCAGTTATTACAAGCATCATTCGAATGTACTGACTGGATTATGTTTATGTATGCTAATCCCGGACTAAACGAATTCACTGAAACTGTCAGTTGTTATATAAACTTTTGTGTCGATTCGATAATACTCATTAAAACTGTCAAAGTGTTTCCCAATAACAAACCTTGGATAACAAAAAGTGTCAAGGACGTTATTAAGGTAGTATGAACGGCTATGGTGTCATGCTCAGATTTGCTTGAAAATGATACAGAATGTGGAGATTGGTGAGAAAAATTTTTTCCAAAAGAGCGTTTTTGACTTATGTAATTTTTTGTGATTGGAAAACTCCATAGACTTTGCACACGGCATGTTTTTGGCATGTTGCCAAGTTCTTCAAATCAGCTTAATTTTTGAAAACAAGTAATTTGTTTAAATGTGATTTTCTCTCCTTTATACCCAATGCATAAATCTGTTTTTTAATTTATTTTATTGCAAAAATGCTACTTAATAAAGGACAGCAATTTTGTCCAAGATATTGGCCTTAACAAAGGAGATATAAAATGGTAATGTTAGTACTTTTTTCAATTTTCTTGACTTTTTCTAGAAACACTAAATTACCTAAATTCTAGAATTTTTTTAGAGCTAACTACAGGTCCAATTTCAACAAACAAGGTGTCATATGAAAGGTAATCAAATTTAGAAAATTCTCTCGCCAGCTTTTTTTTAATTAAGTGTTTCTATTTTAAGTTATAGGTGTTTCTAAAATTCCCTAAAATCAAAAATTTAAAAATTAATTTTCTAAAAAATTAAACACTTTATCCAAAAAAGCTGGCGAGAGAATTTAGATATTAAGCTTATACACCATCCCTGAAAGTTTGGAAACCATAGCATACTCCATGTAGGCAAAAAAAATCATTATGTGGAAAAATTTAGGTAATTTTCAAAAAATAAAGAAATACATAAGAAATGGTAGAATTTTTATGAAACTCAAAAAATAGGTGGAGTGAAGACTTATCTTTAGTTTGTTCTAAGTTTTAAATTAATACACAATTCCAATTTGCTATTGTGGCTATTTTGCTGCAAGCTTGATTAGCCGTTCATACTACCTTAACAGGAAGAAACAAGCGTTTGGTCAGGGTAACAAGACAGAGCTGAAAGAGGTTCAAACGGAATTAAAAAGAACTATTAGGGTTGAAAAGGAGGCTTACAGGTCAAAACTTGAACAAAGGCTTACGCACAATAACATGAACCAGGTCCGGGATGGTTTGAAACTTATTAGTGGTTATGCAAATACTTCCAGTTCAAGAAATTTCTTGCCTGAAACGACTGTTGAATATGCTAATGATCTCAATGATTTTTACAACCGTTTTGACCAACATGATTTCAGTATTGAGATTAGTAGCCTGCACACCACTCTCGAGAGCAATATGGTGTTTCACGATGGTCGTGTTTTTGAAGTGTCTAGTGATGACGTATGTCATGAATTCCAAAAATTAAACATCACTAAATCAGCTGGTCCAGACAATATAACACCCAAATTGCTCAAATTGTGCGCTGAACAGTTAGCGGACATTTTTGCAATCATGTTCAATTGGTCTTTCAGATTGCAGTTAGTTCCTGATATCTGGAAGCGTTCTTGCATAATCCCCATTCCAAAGAAATCTGTCATCTCTTGTATGAATGATCTTAGGCCTGTCGCGTTAACATCAATTCCGATGAAAGTGTGTGAAAGATTATTCAAGAAAGCATTGTTCGACTATGTTCAAGACCACATTGATCCTCTGCAGTTTGCCTACAGAAGTAATCGTAGTTGTTCTGATGCTATTTTGTTCTTGTTGGAGAAAATGTATCATCATTGCGAAGGTACTGCTAGGTTTGGCAACACAGTCAGGACAATGTTTTTTGATTTTTCGTCCGCTTTCAATACCATTCAACCGCACTTGCTGATTCAAAAATTAATGGACAGTAGTAGCGTGCCTAGTTCTTTCATGGCCTGGATTTTAAATTACTTAACCAATCGTTCTCAATATGTCAGACTTACGTCCAACGGTACATTGTCTCATATGCTTACATCTAATACTGGTGCCCCAGGGTACAGTTTTAGCACCATTCTTATTCACTATTTACACGTCCGATTTTAGATCGAATGACCCTGCATGTCCTGTTATTAAATTCGCGGACGATAGTGCCATGATTGGGCTAATTGCTTATGATGATGATACTGTTTACCAACAACAGCTTGTTCGGTTTGTCAACTACTGTGATGCCAACTACTTAGAGCTAAATGTCTCCAAAACAAAGGAAATGGTTGTTGACTTTAGAACCTCTAAAAGTCGCTCTCCAGGTCCCGTTGTCTTAAAAGGAGGTAACGAGAGCGTGTGTCATCATACAAGTACCTTGGCATCATGATAGATGACAAGCTGAACTGGCATATACATGTTGATCACATGGTTAAAAAAACTGAACTCTCGCATGTATTGTTTCAGGAAACTGAATTTCTTTCATGTCAATTCTCGTATTCTCGCTTTGTTTTATGATTCAGTTGTAGCAAGTGTTTGGCGATATTGTTTACTTTGTTGGGGAGGAACATTACCATAGGGGACAGACAGAGGGTGGAAAGGGTAATTAAAGAAGCTAGTAGAATCATAGGCTCACCACGACAGGCTTTCGAGACAGTGTATACTGATCTTTTGTTGAAAAAGCTCACCGATGTGATGGAGGATCCCCAACATCCACTCCACCATCGCTTGTCATATCACCATACTCAAAATCTGGTCGTATGCAACTGCCGCGTGCAAATACAGACAGGTACCTGAACTCATTTGTTCCTCAAGCTATTTTTTATCATAACTTGAAGTACCGTCGTTAATTTATGTTTTCATTCCATTTCTAGGGAGTACCTTGAATTTCATTTTGCTTATAATAACTGTTTTTGTATAATGCTTGTTCTCTAATATATAATGTAGTTTTATGATCTCATATGTGCATGTAATTTCCAGAAATGGATTAATAAAGTTTAACTTGACTTGACTTGACTTGAGCACCCGTAGGAGCTCCAGAAACCAGACACATCGACTGCTCAGTGCCAGAAGTGGGCAAGTGCAATAGTTGCCATGTGTAGACGAGTACAATACATGTATACTGTGTAAATTGCCAAATGTTCACAGGGCAACTATTGCACTTACCAAATTCTGGCACTGAGCAGTCGACAGGGCGTAATTCATTCTTACTGTTGTGGGTGTGTATGTGTGGGCATTTGTTTTCACCAACAAACGTGGACCCACCTATCAGTGGCGATCTAGAAATTTGGGAAAGGGGGCACACTCAAAATTTTTGCTGCCACCTTTTTGAATGGCCGTAAAGCGATGCAGGGGGTGTCTGAGGGGGATATGCCCCCTTAAACTTGGTCAAAATAAAGGCATCTTTTTGAGGGACCATTTTTGTTTTGATCATTGCTTAAAACAAAAAGTGTATGGACAGGAGTGGATTTAGGGGGGGGGGGTGCACCCAGCGCACCCCCCCCCTAATTTTTGCAGAGCGGTGCCTGACTTTGTGTATTTTTGCAGTATTTTTGCAGAGCGGCACAAAATGGCTACTTCATTATCTATAGGCAGGGGGTGTTGGGGGGAGGGGCACACCCTCAGTATTTGGAAATATTTTCAATATAAAGGCCTAATTGAAACCATTTTGTGGACCATTTTCCAACTATTATTACGTGATCTGATTATATTTGAAAACAAAATCAAAAACCATTTCATGAACCATTTTGACACTATTGTTGTTATCATTACTTAAAACAATAAGTGTATAGGAGTCCAAAACATAAGCCAACTGGTCATTTTATTATTTTTTATCCATATGCAGGGGGTATCCCTTCTGAATTGTAAACTTGGTCAAAATAAAGGCCTAATTGAAGCCATTTTGAGGACCATTTTTGTTTTGATCATGCTTAAAACAAAAAGTGTACGAATGTAAGCCAAAATGAACACTTCTTTCTCCATATGCAGGGGTGTGTGTGCCCCCTTCAGTATTTGGACACATTTTCAAAATAAAGGCCCAATTGAAACCATTTCATGGACAATTTTCACACTATTATCATTTGATTCTAATGTCTTTGGGAAAAGTTCGAAATTAAAATTAGACGGAAATTGTACATTAAGGCTTGTCAAAACATAAATTGCACTTTGATAGCAAAAACAAATTCATTACAAATCTATATCATAAATCAAATTTATATTCTTTTATTTTGTCTCATACATACATTCACCCAATTGAACAATTTAATGCAACTATCAATGTATAATTTATCAAAACCTTTGACATGATAAAAAAAAATTGATTCTCTCCTGGGGGAGCAAAAACAAATGTTCTCTTTTTCATTTGAAGTCAACTTTATAGATTATGCAGAATACAAATTAATAATTTTCAAATTGCCAAATGACAAAAACATACAATGGAATCAAGCACTATTTTTCATCATAATACCTCGAAAATATTTCACCAACATACCTCTCACTCAGAGAAGATATTGTACACTTCCCACAATGCATTTCTTCCATTTCAATTTTCTGTACTGATTTGCTATATAGCGCAACATGGGTCGATAGTGACGAAAAGTACCTCAATGAACAGAGCACATCCACATCTTACAAAAAAATGTTTATTTTCTTGACAATCGACCCATGTTTAGCCAGTCTTTTCTCAATTTTTCTCACTCATTTTTTGCTCACAGCAATTTGCTCAATAAATAAATGTTTATATCCGTAGTTATCCATGCAGAAATCAATATCCTTTTAGGTAAAAAAAAAAAAAAAGGTTTGTCTCAAATTTCACGTAAAATCATAAAATTTAAAAAAAAGAAATGCAGAAATTTTTTTATTTCAAAATTTTTAAAAAGTTTTTTCCAGAAAAAATCGATTTGAAAATCAGACTTTTTCTCAAAATACCAGGAAAAAAGTCGGGAATAAAAAAAAAAAAAAAAAAAAAAAAATCGCATTTCGCATTTGTTTTTAAATTTCTCGTGAGCTTTGAGACAAACCATTTTTTTTTTTGCCTTATCCATGCAGAAATGCGGAATGCAGAAACTTTTTATGATCAACCAAAAATAAAATCTGTACTAATACTTTTAAAGCTGTAAACAATCATTTCTGGCAAATCACCAATCCATTTCATGGATATTTTACAAATTTAGAACTTTCTGTATAAAAAAATTTATTTATGAAAATACCACAGCAGCTGAAGGGAGTATCCCATCATGCTTTGCGGAGCCATAATAGTACTGCTAATGCCATAGAAAATGTATACAAAATCCCTCACTTCAACTTTCAATTACTCGCTTCAAAATTAGGGGTGCTTAGACTTTTGTTTGAAAAAATATGACTTCTCTAAAGTATTGTGAAACTATCCAAAGCTCTCAATACCTAAAGCGGCTCTTACTAATTTTTTGTATACATTTGCTATGGATCAAGCAGATATGTTGCAATGCATGATGGGATACTCCCTTCAGCTGCTTTGTGAAAATACACAAAACACAACATACCAATTCGAGTAAAAAATGCACTTGAGTAATCATGGAAGACTTTTACCAATGACATAAAAAAAAGTTATCAGTTCATCCATTTACATCCAGAAGCGTAACCAGCTTTCTAGATAAGGCAAAGTTTTTTGGGCAAAGACCAAATGGCCTATATGGGTCCATTTCACTCAACTTTATGACGCTTCGCAAGTCTCAATATCATCCGTAACTTACGACGAGTAGTAAGTTTGAGTCACTAGACAAGTTTAGGAATTTACTATAACCCTTTGTAAGGTTACGTTTAGTATTGGAAAGTTGACATTTCTAGTTACTTGAGTTACGAAGGGTTGAAAGTTTAGTGAAATTGACCCCAGGATGTATGTGACCTGATCTGGTCCAATCAGACTAAAGTCGGCAATAATGAAACTGACATACAGTCAAAAAGAGGCGAAAAAAGAAACAAAGAAAAACTTAAGAAAATGGACATAAAAAAACTTCATAACTTTCCAGCTATGTATGCTGAGGACTATAGGGATTGAAATATAAATTTCTTGGCCAACAGAAAGGGGGGAAGCAATTTTTGGCAAGCCGAGGGGGGGGGGGGGAGCAATTTTTGGTACACATTTTATGGGGCACCATTTAATTAAAACCCTCTAAAAAGGCTTAAGAAAACCGAATGGAAATGCTTTAATATCCAAATGAGACTCCTGCCTACACTTAATGTATCATCTAGACCATTTAAGATTGACAAATTAGGATCCTAAAATTTGGCATGTGCAAGGGGGGGGTAAAGATTTAGGATGACAAGCGGTTTTGGGCAGGTTGGGGGGGGGGCCAAGCATTTTTTGGTACACTGTTTGCAACTTAAGAAAATGGACAAATAAAAACTTCATAACTTTCCAGCTATGTATGCTGAGGATTAAGGGATTGAAATATGAAATATAAATTTTTTGGCCAACAGAAAGAGGGGAAGCAATTTTTGGCAAGCCGAGGGGGGGAGGCAATTTAATTTTAATTTTATGAGGAACCATTTAATTAAAACCCTCTAAAAAGGCTTATGAAAACCGAACGGAAATGCTTTAATATCCAAATGAGACTCCTGCCTACACTTAATGTATCATCTAGACCATTTAAGATTTACAAATTAGGATCCTAAAATTTGGCATGTGCAAGGGAGGGGGGTAAAGATTTAGGGATGACAAGCGGTTTTGGGCAGGTTGAGGGGGAGGGGCAAGCATTTTTTGGTACACTGTTTGCAAATTTTCCCCCCCCCCCCCCCCGAAATCATTGTATAGCCCCTAAGCAAGGTAGTAATGGTAAAACTCAATTTTAAACATTTCCGACTCTGGTCAGAGTGGATCAGATGACCTGGTTCAAATCGTGGCCCCCAACTTAACACAAAAGTTGACAACCATGAGAGTTACCAAATCTTTCAAAAGCCCCCTTTTGCAATGATTTTTCATCAATTTACCCCCTTTTTCATGCAAAATCGAGGACAAAATTTGGCCAAAAACAACCCCTTTTTGTGGTTTTCAATGACTAGAATTTCAAACACCCTTATCAATGATACAAAATATTGACATAAAATTTCTAGATTTTCCCAAGTACCCCTTTTATCCAAATTTCGCGGACAGTGCAAATTAAATACCCCTATTTTGCTGATTTCACTGTCAAATTTCATGGACAGTGCAAATTAAATACCCCTATTTTGCCAATTTCGAGGTCCTTGCTACTGGTAAAAATATAACCCCTTTTCCGCGCAATTTGGTAACTCTCATGGTTGTCAAATTTTGTGTTGAGTTGGGGGCCAGGGTTCAAATTAAGCTAAATTAGCTGTACAACCTGGTCATCTCAAGCTCAACAAAGTGGCTGCTAATACTGGCTGGCAAGATTAATGATATTCAAACTACCCATAACTGGTTCAAAGCAGCTGTTAAACCTGGTTATATCAAGCCCAAGCTGGTTCAAAACGACTGTTAAACCTAGCCAGATTATTATTAATTCTATCTGTAACCAAGATATCAGCAGCTCTCTCTGGAAAGCAACAATCATAACATTTATTTGCCATCTTAAAACAGGAGCCCATAAACCCACTCCCAAATACAGGCAACCATTTGACGTAAACCGCTAACTTGATAACGGACGATCCAAGCCCTAAATTAAAAAATATATTGATTAACATGATCGACAATCGACACATCGGTGAAAATTAATATAAACATCAGTGTTATAAAAGGAAACCACATGGTGTAAAACATGACTGTTACTCCGAGAAAAATTTTGCCGCTTCTTTTATCAAAGTCGCAGGTGCAAGTTCTACATTGGTGTGATTTATCTGATGGTAATTCATCATTAACAGATTTCTTTATAGTGAAGAAGCTGCAGGTTGCTGTTATCGTTAGGTTACCAATCATAAGGAGTAAAAGGACGGAGAAACTCAGTGAAGAATAATCTTGCCAATGTGTCACACAGCTTTTCGGCGGGTGGTCGTCAACTTCAAAACCAAGTAGCGAAGGCAGAAAACAAATAGCGCATGTTATGTACGACATCACTACAAATACGAAGACCTTACGACGAGTCATAATGCTACGATAATTTCTTGGGTAAGTCTGTGCGTAGAACCGATCCCAGCTGATGCATGTGAGGGTTATAATACTGATGCCGAGGGCGATGTTGAGTCCGTAAGATAATGTATTGCACATTCTGATGTCTATATGCTGCTTACCGATCAGTCTGAAAGAATCCACTAAACAACACAGTCCAAACATAAGATCTGACATTGTATGCGCTTTCAGAAGAGTCCCAAATGTGGATTGGAACTCGGAAAGACGGTAGATGGTTATGTATGCTAACATGTTCATCCAAACAACACACAGACAGAGAATCATTCTGGCAGGGTCAAAACTGTGATCAGACCACATGGCATACTATACCAGAGAGCAAAATTGCTAGCATATCTCAATCTGTCTATTCGCTACATGTAATTCACCGCTGTAATTGTTACAACTCGGCCGCCAACCATGCCAACCAGTTGCACATATCTTTGTTGATGATATGAAACAAAGTTATTTACTTGTCAAAGTTAAGTTGATCACCCAGCTGTAAAGTCTATGATTACTACTTGAACACAATAATCAGTAATCACTTCGCTATCCTGAAGCTTCCTGAGACTTTGCATGCATACTTCATTCATAAATACTATAATGGAACCACAACCTTAGATATAACCTTCATCAGCGTGACCTGGCTGGATAAAAAAGTTGCTAGAATACCTCAATTTGTTTATGCGCTACATGTAATTCACCGCTGTAATTATTACACAGGTCGATCGCCAACCATGCCAACCAGTTGCACATATCTTTGCTGATGATATGAACAAAGTTATTTACTTGTCAAAGTTAAGTTGATCGCTCAGCTGTAAAGTCTATGGTTAATATACTACTTGAACACAATCAGTAATCACTCCGCTATCCAAAGACTTTGCATACTTCATTCATAAATACTATAATGGAACCATAACCTTAGCTAACCTTCATCAGCGTGACCTGGCTGGATAAAACGTTCCCCTGCAGTCACAACTTCAACGTTTTAGGTAAATCAATAAATGTACTGTGAATTTATTCTTCCAAAGAGATGAAATCAATTTGGTGCAGCAATACAAGTTATATTTAGAATGCATGCAGATGAATATTTAATTCATTTTGTAGATCTCTGGTTGTTTGTCAATAGCTATACAAAATGTAGCTGTATAGGCATAAACAATGCAACTGGTCACACAGAACTCCCAAAGCATGGTGAAAACAAGCTTTTATTTGTGGCACTACATTGTACAGTTGCAGCTAAAAGATCCAAACATCAGAAACATGCCACACCATACAATTATAGTTGATGACACACAGCTGTAGCAAATAGCTTGTAGAAACCATACAACACACAACAGTGACACTATAATACACACACATGTGCGTTCCGAAGCCAACCTTAACAGCTCTTTACTATACAATGTACCATACACACACTGTTCATTAGGCAAGGACCAATTGAGCTCAATAGGTCATTGGTTCCAATATGTACAATACCCCAGGTTCAGCATAAATGCTTCATTAGTCATATACAACTACAAAATACAAAAGTGTCCTTTTGTTTGTCCATGCAGCATGCAGGGAAATAACAACAATTGTATTGACCTACAACTACAATTCCATGGTCACAACTCTTTTGTGATAAAAAGTCATAGCATAAAACAGATCCCTAGTAAAGTTCACCTTTATACATGTTGTATTTTCATCAATTATTTGTTTAAGCCCATATTCAAGTCCAAAGATTAAGTTTTGCAAAGAGTGATATGATAAAAGATCATAATGTTGACATTTAACATTTAAAGGTGGGTGACCCGATGTACAGCCTCTCCCAAACTTGACTCCATCAAAATGCAGATTCTGGTATCAGGTGAAATATTTTTCTCATCTGTTAAATTTTAGACCTAAAATATCATGTTGTTTATGAAAAAATAAACATATTTATGCTAGCACTAGGGCAAAGGTTAATCAAAGGTCAAATGGGTCATTTTCTAAAGAATGTTAACACTTCACAAAGATGTGTGTCAAGTTAATCCCTTTTTACCCTATAATGCTAATAAACTGGTTTTAAATTTTAACTCTGAATTGTTTTCAAATTATGGGCTTTTATTTTAATCTGCACATATCCCAAATGAGTCAATGGATTGTAAAATCATTGAATCATTTTAAAACTCAATATTAAAAGACCAAATTAAAGTAATGTCAAATTAATTCTAGAGGTACTCTCTTCTATAAAGGGGCTCCATAGAACAAAATTTGCACAAATAGTGAAAATCTTGGAATGTCCCTTTAAAATACAATGTACTTTGGGGTTATACCGTAATATTTTCTCTTCTGATCTGTGCCTGGATCAGAGTTGCTGATGCAGGGATAGTAGATCTTTTCACATGGGAATCATCTTCTATGTTGGGTCATTTTACCTCTGCCTTGAATGTTGTCAGTGGTCAGTGCCACATAATGCTGTGCACCCCCACCCCCTTAGCCCGCAAAAAAAAAGTAATTTGTAATTCATTTTTCTGTAAACTACAAAAATCACCCTAAAATATCACCCAAAGTTTGACAATTTGGTAAAAAATTTATTATTTTTTTTGCAAAATTATTTTGAAAATGTCCTGAATTTTTTTCAACAATTTTCAGTCAAAATCAATATACTCTGGCCCCAAAAACGGCTGATTTTAACTGATTTTAGCAATTTTATCCCTGTTGTCAGGAATTACACATAAAAATCAAAATAATGATGATACAAATTGATTTTCTGGTTAGATTAGATGATTGTTACACAACATCACCCTGCATGCGTTAAGACAACTGTTTGAGTCTTATAATAATACTGGATAAGTTGTGAAGTTGGAAATGGTAAAAACCAGGGGAAAACATCATAAGTTGCATACTATGTAATGCATAGTGTTAATACACATCACCAGAATAGATTTTTGTTCCTTGTTTGATATCAGCTTTTGGTAATACGTAGGTAACAAAGATGACTGTCCAAAAAGTGGGTTTTCTTTTTTTAAACCACCCTGTACTTTCAAAAACTTTTATCTTCCATACTTAACCATTTCCCATCAAAACACAACAGCGCTCTGGTTGGCCTGTTTGTGCCCACTAACTGTTTTAATATAGTTTCTCTTATGATTCATCCAATTCTCTTAATGATACAAGCTTATCAAAATGGTTGGTACCCATCACTTTTGATGGTTATTGTCAACTCCTGCTTCTTCCAAATGCAACATTGGATCAACTTGATCAAAATGACCAGAATTTAGAATGTTTTCATCTCTTATAACATTAACCGGTACAATTACCAAATAGGGTGCAACTTGCTGGACTTGAGTCCATTCCTCGTTTATGGAGGTTAGGGTTAGGGTTTAGGGTTGGGCAGTCTTGTAATAAAAGTAGTACAGTTGCACCCTATGTGGCAATCGCTCCCATTAATCAACAAATTAGGTGGATTTTATGTTGCATTTTGATGTGGCAGCCTTGTCCATAATCATGTGAAAACTGATGGGTACCAATCATTTTGATACAGCTGTATTATTTCAGTTAAATGACAAAGGTCTTTGATATACAGAAACTGCTTTATTATTATATTTACATAGCAAATACCATCATATCAATACAGCTTAAAGGGGAATATGATGGTTTTTTTTTCAGTTTTAGCCATTAAACTAAAACTGCAATGTACTTCTTAACATTAACCCTAACACTGCGTCATCGCAGACCCTGGGATTCATGCATGCGCAGATTTTTTCATCGTAAGATTTTGTAAGATTTTTGGGTGTTAGGGTTAGGGTAGGCTCTAATCTGGAAAAATACATCTTAGTTAACCCTAACACTGGACCCTGCTTTTGGGATCGGAAGTCAAAGAAGATCCGAAAAAGTCAAGGAGAAGAAGAATTTTGACTTGGCACCCCGAGATTCGAACCTTTGACCCCTCGCATGCCAAGCACACGATCACGGACCGGTAGCTACACGGGTTATTGCTGCCCGGCCAGCAATTCTGTGCGCATATAACACTTAGGGTGATTGCGTCATCGCAACCCTGGGATTCATGCATGCGCAGATTTTTTCATCGTAAGATTTTGTAAGATTTTTGGGTGTTAGGGTTAATGCATTGATTTTATATGAAATGAGCCATGGATAGACACATTTATATTTCCAAAGGTCTTGCAGGTCCTGAGTTAAGGTCAAAACATATAAAAACAAAATTTTTAGGTGTTTACCCCCTCCTGAGAAAAATCATGCACATGAGGTGGATATGACACCCATTCTATCAAACCTTGGGATCTCCTTTATGTAACACATATATCATTCCTCTTTTGTGTCAGCTTTATTTGTCTCAATATTTTAGTGCAAGCACTGCGCCGCTAGGTTATGCTTACCTCCACCCTCCGACCTGCCTGAATATGTTTATGCTTTATAGAGCATTTACAAAATGCCTCATGGTAAATTGAACATTAGGTGATTAAGCCAAATCAGACAGATGTTGATCATTATAATAAATTTATTTTACATTGATGGTCGCTGGGGATTGTTCAGAATGTTCTATTGAATCCAATAGCTATAGGGCCCCAACTTACGCTAGATAGAGTGAACATGCTAAGGCCAAAAAGAATTTGTTTGCTTGCCCTCCAACGACTGACCCAAAATTGGCCAAAATCAGGGTCGGCAATGAACAAAAATATTTTAGTTTATAATTTTAATGGGTTTTTTTTTATTACTTTTTCTGTGTGTAAATTTCATTTCAAAGCTAAATTTGGCCAACAACATTTTGTTAAGAAGAAAATCATTACTGTAAATTAATAAACATTTCATAACTGTCCATTGCTGCATCCATGTTTCCAAAAACTTTGCGTCTTATGCCTGTAAGTATTCAGTTACCCTATTAAATTGAATCTATTTCTATGGTGTGTCATGTGTATTGACAGTCTGAAGAATTGATTTATCTTACCACATGACCAATAAAAAAATGCTCATTGCCTAGGCCTATACAATAGTGTCACTAAAAAAATTCTGACTACCGACCCACCCCAAAACCCCACTGAAGGGCAAGCAAACAATTCTTTTTTGGGCCTAATGCAATTGATTTTCTTACACATTAAGGGGTACTACACCCCTCGATGAATTGTGTCTATTTTTGCATTTTCTCAAAACTAATAACACAGTGGTAACAAAAGTTATGTATATTATAGGGGCAAGGAATCAATTACTACACTGGAATTTCAGTGACCCAAGACAAGTGGTTCATTATTTATGATAAGAAAAGAGGTACCGCTAGAATGTACCTCATTTCCTATCATATACTAGTATACTGCACCGCTTGTCTTGAGTCACTGAAATTTCAGTGTAGTAATTGGATTCCATGCCCCAATAATATACATACATTTTGTTACCAATGTGTTATTATTTGTTGAGAAAATGCAAAAATAGTCACAAATTTACCACAAGGGTGTAGTACCCCCTTAAAATATGGCCAATTCAGAAAGAAAATCTTGTTTATCGTATAGAGCCTATTATACACAATTACATTTCTTTGGACGCTGACATAGGCCTATACCAGGAGGGGGCCCTCATATGCAAAGGTGGTATGGATATGTGCAGCACAGCAGTCAAGGGTCCCCTTTTTGACAGTTCCTTAAGACCCACATTTGGGTCATGTTCCAGTTCTTTGAGCCTCAAACACTGACAATTGTAGCTCTTTAGCTCAAATTTGGAAAAATTTTGGAATTTGTAAGCTCCACACAGCCTATAATTTGGCTCAATTTTCATTAGACCCCCCCCCCCAAAAGTGTTGAAATTTCAGTTCATCAAGCCCCTATTTTGCCCCAAAATCAGTTCTTAATTCCCAAAACACGGCGCTCCAAGCCGCACACCCCTACCAAAATTTAAGTTGAGTGCCCCCAGAGGCCTATGGCATTTTTAAATCTTCCACTTCAATTTAGGCTTTCTCTCTGTCTTAGGACCAAGAAGCCTTTAATAAAGCAGAGATGCCAGTGGTTGATGACAAAATGTCCTGAAATGGTTTAAAATTTCCTGAGAATTTACTTTTGTGTATACTTTTGCGCATAAACATCTGAGCAAAATTTCCTGAAATTAGGAAATTTCCTGAAGTCTAGCATCTCTGATAAAGGGTGCGTTCAAATATTATATTCCTGCGGCTACTTCCAGACGAGCCATTATGTGTTTTGGGAAACTGTTTTGCCCTTCGGTCTTCTCCCTCTCAAAAATTGCTTAACCTAAAACTACTGAGCCATATTTTGTAACACAGACTACCAAGGGGGAGGGGGGTTGCAACCCCCCTGATTTTCAATTAATGTTATATACTGTTTAACTGTTATATTTGGTACAAATGTATAACTATGGGTCTTCTCTATCCAATATTACCCAAATAAGTACAAACTTTTCCCCACATAATGTCACTATGATGTCATATGTGAGGGCGCCCATGCAAATTTGTGAAATCATGCTATGTACAAATGTATAGGCAAAATAGATTTCCGGCTAAAAATTCTATCCGCCAATTTTATTAATTTTATTCTTTTTTATCATCACACCCCCTTGAAAAATTCCTGCATACGCCACTGGTTGAGAATACCTGCACTAGAATATCATTGCGCCATATTGAATCAAGTTTCACACTATTTTGAAGCTCCAAAAGCTAATCCCAACAAAGTGATTGTCAATTAAAATTGATTTTTGTAATTTAAATAAAATGTTATAAATTCATTTGTTTATTCTTATTTACCAAAGGCTCCCTGGGAGTTCATTCCCATCCAATGCTCAGAATAATATCCCCCATAGGATGATATTTACACACATATCAAAATGGCTGGTGTTACAATGAACATTTATTTAATATTAATTATATGCTTCACATTTTACAACATATAAATAAGAGATGTTTGATGTGCAATTTTTAGAAATCAGAGATGCCAGTTGGGTCTGCCAAAATTTCCAAAACATTTTTGTGAACTGTAGAAATTGTGAACAAAATAAAGCTAGCACAATACTGTCAGGGCTTCAAATTCGCAATCAATTGCGGGAACCTGTTTAGGTTCTCGCAAAGGGCTATTGCGAGAACCTTTTGTTCTCATCAAAAGCAGGCTTTTGATTCCCGCAAAATATTGAGAAAAACAGGTAAAATCATAAGGCTGTCACCACCTTCCCCTTGTACCGGCCCTTAATTTCATGACAATGCTCAAACTTAAAACTAGTTCTAAGTTCATCTGGCCAATCAGCCACTGTTGCCTTTGTCACTGATTTAAATGTTGCCTTTTCAACATTTTAGAAAATATTTATGGATTTATAAGATTATTAAATCATATTTCTGTTGCAGTAAAGGAAGGTAAAATCTAACATAACATGCGATCTGAGACTTCTTGGAAGCTTACGAGAACCAATTTTAGTTCTCCTAGTTGTAATCCAGCAAGAACCTTTAGGAGAACCGGTTCTCGGGTTCTCATCGGATTTGAAACCCTGACTGTTTTGTTGGTTTTTTTTTTGCTGTTTTTTTTTTTCTTTACATTTCCTGAATGATTTTCTTGTATGGCTCATTTTCAGAATTCTGTAAATTTCTGGGCCAAACCGTTTCCCTAGTTATTTGCTTACTGTTGGTCAAGCCCGGCTAGGGAGTCCAAAAAAAAGGGTCAGGTTACATGGGGTTGGTTAGGTGGGGTTTTTCTGAAGAATTCAGTCCAGATATATAGTATAAGCCTAAATATAAAATACATTACAAATCTGTGAATTAAACTGGTAAATTACTGGTTCATTACAAAATTAAATTGGCGACAAGTACTGGAAAGTTTGAGAACTGGGAGTTGCATAATAGCAATGCATAGTTACATATGCATGCATATACTGCAACTCAGCTAAAGTGTACCAAATCCTCATGTTGTTTTAGTCTTGATGCTGATTTAATTGATCTGGGAAGTGTGGGGGTTTTGGGGTTGAAAATGGGCGGTCAGAGCAAAGCAGGTCATTTTACAACCGGGGCAATAAAAAATAATATGATGATCATGATGATCTGGTGTCAGGCTATTAGCAATTGTGTTTGTTTGAGTATGTTCTGCTCTGTCTTTAGTTCAAGCCCATACAGAGTTTTCTATACAGTAAAAATAAGAGTGCTCCGGCAAGCTACCCATACCACCTTTTCATGTCATTGCCCCCTACCATACCAACTTTTCATGACAGTGTCCCTACATTTGAACCCGTACAACCTATTCATATTTTGCATATATGATGTGAAATTCGTCGCTGTTTTGGCATACTGTCGTATGACGATTTTTGGGCAAAATGAGTTATATAAACTTTCAAATCTATGAATGGAACTCTATATATTCACAAAATTTTGAGACCTAAATGTAATTAGTTAATGAGATATGGCACTAATTAGTATGATACGATATGGTTTTTATGTAACACCCCCCCCCTAAATCTTTGTTCTGTGTTTTGGCATACAGTCGTATCATGATACGTCGCCATAAGCCACCGTGATAACTGCAGTTGCCTATTGTTTTGACATACTATCACATGGCATATCATATATTAATACATGGGTTGTCAAATTGTGCACATTTTGGCATACTGTCGTATGAGTTGGCAGATTAATTACCTCTAATTAGTGAAAGAATAAAAAGTTTGCATTATGTTGAGAACAAAGACAGAAATATTATTGAATATATTCTTTGATAATAATAAACATATTTTACTTTGGTGCTCTCCAGTGGGTCTTCAAAAATTGGAAAAACTTAAAATGTAATTTTCTCAAATTGCATTTTAATGGTTTTAATTCCCTGATTAACTGTTTCTAACCATTCAAATTCTGCAATATTATGAATATGCCTAGTTTTTGGTCCATTTCATATAAAATTGTGGAAAAATTAGGATTGATCATATGATAGAGTATCCATTTTGAAACTGTTGTTGATGGTGGTGCTCTTGCGGTAAAAAAAAAGTATCAGAGGCATGAAACAGGAAATAATTTTCATCCAAATTATTTTCTGATTGATCAACTTTATAAGCTTCTTATCTCATTGGAGTCTGAAACTAAATTTTTGATAAAATAACTACAAGATCAGTTGAAACCAAAACCAGATTATAATTTATACAATTTTCTGAAGCCTGAAACTGTTCTTAATTGGGATGCTCTTGTAGCAACAAAAAAAAGTAGAACTAGAGGCGATGCAGGTATGCAAGTGATGACATTGTGTTATGTAATTTGTGGAAGAAGAAGCATTTTGAGTGAAAATCACATTTTGGCCATAACGACCTTTGGATGACCTTTGACCCTGAGTTGGTCATGTAACATTTCTGCCCCACCCAATGGTCCTTGTGACCAAATATGGTCACATTGGCCTAAAGCATATGGCTACGATGGCTCGTTATAAGTTTGACAGAAGAAAGAAAGAAAGAAAGAAAGAAGAAGAACTGACCAAAAACAGAACACTCGCAAATTGGAAATTTGCAATTGTAAATAGTGGGAGAAGTAGAAGGGAAAAAAGTATCAGATGGTGATTGAAGCATGAAAAAGGCAACCATTTCTGTCCAATATATTGTGCCGATCATCACACTCAGACCTATGCTAACCCCATCACAATTTAACAGTTTTGTCTCAAAGCTCAGCCCCCTGTGCAATAGTAAACTTACTGCGCTATTTGCGCATTTTTCCTACTGGATTGAGTAAATTTCATTTTTTTACACTTTTATTTTTTTCCAAAAATCCAACACATAAATTCTCACATCTGAAATTCTCAGACATAAAAATAGCCTGCAATGTAAGTTGAGGGCTGT
The DNA here is from genome assembly GCF_039555335.1 of Amphiura filiformis. Lineage (NCBI taxonomy): Eukaryota > Metazoa > Echinodermata > Ophiuroidea > Amphilepidida > Amphiuridae > Amphiura > Amphiura filiformis. The sequence continues at coordinate 43,287,646 of NC_092640.1, read as the reverse complement.
GCAATAATTATGAGCCCGGGAGGGTAATATTGGGGGCAGCCGAAGGGGGGAGGCAGGGCAAACAATTTTTGGCAAGCCGAGAGGGGGGGAGGGGCAAGTGATTTTTGGTTTGGCACACATTCATGGGGTGCCTTTTAAATAAACCACTCTAAAAAGGCTTAGGAAAACAGTACGGAAAAGCTTAAATATGCAACTTTTCCTGCTTACTGCGCTCGCAAGAGGTATCTACACCATTTAACGTTTGCAAATTGGGATCCCAAAAATTTGGCATGTGCAGGGGGGGGGGCAAAGATTTTTTGGCAGGCCAAAAGGGGGGCAAGCGATTTTTGGCAAGCCGTTTGGAATTTTTACCTCCCAGGGGGCTCTTAATTATTGCACACTGCCCCTAAATCTCAATCAAATTCTTCATCTTCAACACAGTGAAACTAGGGGTGCAAATTCCCAGGTGTATTCCCTACATATTCTAGTCTAAAAGCTGATTCCACAATTTGATAAAAAAATAAAAGAAAAAATGCATTCCCCATTAGGTTTTAAACTTGGGAAAGGCTTTAGGACAAACTATTGAATTAAAGATGACCTAACTAGAATATAAAATTATATTTTTTAAATAAAATTGCTTGCAGATCGACTGCCCCAACTACTCGATTGGTTGAAACCAGTCTCATCAAGATACCAGAGAGGGAGACAAGGATGAAGTTATTACAGAACTTGGCAAAGTGACATCTGCATCATCATCACTCATTGACGGCGTGATCATTAGATATCGGATGATTTCAGACAAGATCAGATTACTTAGCAGATAGAGGGCAGCAAACAGGCTTGAGGCTCAATCTAGTGCATAGTGCAGGAAGAAGTTATGACAGGACTTCGCATGATTTTATATTAAAAAAATTGCCATGCCACTGGCAAAGATATGTGCAATTGAATAAGATTCATTGAAATTAAATTGTGACATGTTCTGGGGGAGGAGGCAAGATTGGTTTAGCACGTAAACACAAAACTTTGACAAATAATTCCAAAAGTCTATTTATGTTATCAAGCAATAAATCACTTTATATAACTCATACAAAGATTCTTATCATTTGATTGTTCAATTACTATTGAATATTTTTGCTATTTATAGAAAAAGACTATTGCACTCTGCGCCAGTGCAATAGTCCATTTTCCATTGTACTGGCACGCAGCTACATGTACATGTACCATGGCAACGCTGACAGACACAGGTATATATCCGGAATGGTGACCACCTCATGTCTTATTCTGCATTTATGCTGAAAACTTTTACTTTTTGAGTTCAACGTCTGGGCAGTGTTGCCGTCACATGTCTGTTTTGCTTTCGTAGCAAAATGGCGTAGACCACCATCGTCTGGGTAACTCTAGTTTGTTTTGGGTAGGGAGGTGCTGGAAATCTGAGTGGACCCAGCACAATGCCAACTTTGCAAGAAATTTGGATCCATCTGTATATATATCAAAATGCAAATTAATTTTCGGCCAAATTTAACACAAGTTGTCACCAACTTTTGGCTACAGCGAGACAAAATTAGGTTGTTTTCCGAAAAAATTGAAAATAATTTGAACGTGAACCATCCATGTAACAAAATTGGCCTAGAAAAAGGGTCATTGATGTACCAAATGACCAAAAATATGACTCATGTTTGCAGCACATCCCTGTATGGTTATTTGCCCTGGGGAAAGATGTTCTGTTAGGGGGTTCTCAGTCACCTAGTCAAAAGTTGTCTGCACATTTACGAGCATGCACCATGTGTGCGAGTGTTTACATTTGTGGTCAAACAATAAATGACAAACAAGATCTCGGTACATATGATTGGATGGCTAAAGTCATGAATATTCAGCAGCATCTCATTATTTTCTATATTTGGTAGTCTACATAAAATCCAGAACCTCAGAGTAAAAGTAAAGAAAAACATTAAACAAGGAATACAGATTGATCAAAACAGTATTTTGAGCACGCCCATAGCTACATAGAATCGATCACCATTGTTGGCTGTTTACACGCGTAACATACAGCATGTGGCCCCGGGTGGATAGTGGATACGGGCTTGAATCAAGACTAGAGCTAGGTCAAACTATACTTTTTCTGAATAGTTATTACCAGAGGAATACTTTGACATGGTTTTTGACAAAATCTGAACAATTCTGAAATTTGAACCTTATAGTATGAAATTTGATCCCTGTTGACCCCTTGAGGCATTTTTTAATTTTTTAACATAGCTTATCATTTTCTATGCAATTTTTCTCACCTAGAGACGTCATTTAGAAGTTGATTTCCGAGGATGCACGATACACCCTTCTTCCAACTCAACTAATTGAACTTTTACTTAATAACATGTCTTATTCTGCATCTATGCTGAAAACTTTTACATTCTTCTTATCAGCCACCATTAGTTCATTGTCATGAGTAACAGTCATTGCATATGGGCTGTGTAGACCACTTCCAACGTGCGATATCAGACGTCCAGTTGTGCTGCAGTACTGATTTATTATACACTGTCCCTGCTTCTTTGAACCTCCTGCCACCAATAAGGTGTTTGAGTTTGGTTCATAACAAATACCAAGAGGCCATAACATGTCCACTCTCCATATCACTTGACCTGTTACAAAGTCTATCACATGAATTGAATTGCCCTTGTTGCTTGTTGTAAATGCAATCTGCTTCCCAATGCTATCTATGTTTTCCACAAAACTGTCTACTTGATGTGTCCTAATCAACTCCCCATCAGACTTATGCACAGTGATGACTCTTTTTACAGTGCTGCCAATCACTATCATGTCATCAGGGGTAATGGCGATTATACTACCAACACCAGACACTTTATTCTCATATCTACCTGATGGTGAGAATATCTTCATCGTCCCTATACTATTAGTAACAAAGAATTTACCTTCAGATGTTACAGCTACTTTCAATGATTTCACAGATTGAGTTTTATTGCCATCTGGACTATCAGCTGAGGAGTCAAGACTGAATTGACGCTTGTATTCACCATTTACCTCACGATAAATGCCAACTTCCTTGGCATGAGAATCAACTACTGCAAGTAAACCTGTTTGGGTTATAGCAACTCCTTGGGCTTTCAGATAGGCTCCAAATTCATGAACAAGTTTCAATTTACACTTTCTATAGCCATCTGCAACCACCCTCCCAAACCAAGATGAATTCACTGTACCAGATCCCGGGTCAAACCGAAGAGCAGCCAAGTCCGGCAAGGGAACTTTATGTTGGCTTATACACAGTTTGTTCATTTTATCAACAAGCGAGTTGTGTTGTTTCATAAAGATGTGATCAGCTGCTGTATCAACTACATTTTGTGTGGCTGTGTGAACATTGTGTAATCGAGTGACCATATCATTGGTTTGAATCCGTTTTTCTTTTAAGGTTTCCATGCGTAGCTGATGGGTAGCCTTAATGGCAGCTTTCATTTCTTTCCCTTTGGCCTCTACCTCAGCAGTAGCTTCTTGTACACGTTTCTCAACATCTTTCTCTGCTTGGTCTCGGGCTGCTTGTAACTTTCTTTCCATCTCATTCAACTTCTTTTCATCATCTTCTGTTTTCTTAATTTTTTGCTTTACGCAATCCATTTTGGCTTTCACTTCTGTTTTCTGCGTTTTAGTAATGACTTTCAGCTCTTTTATCCCATGTTCTGGCATCTGGTGTTCCAGCACAAGACAATTGTGGCAAACTGTTACACCACAAGTGATGCAGAATAAATGCTGCTTCTCTCCCTCATGATTGGGGCATATCGGCACACCTTTTTGCTTTTCAACAGGCGCAGCATACTTTTCAGCCATAGTTTTCAAACGAAGGTTAGTCTTCAGGTTGACCAACCCTCCTAGTGGTACAATAGTGATATGCCGACATTCTGGACACTCAACTGTTCTTCCTTTTTTTACCCATTCTTGTAGACATTGCAGACAGAACACATGAGGGCAGTCTAAATCCTTGGGCTCTCTCAGTAGATTATAACAGATGTTACAAGACAAATCTTCTTCCATCACCTTGATGGAAACATCAGGGTTGTGTGATGCAGTTGCCATAGTAACTATTTACAGCTTGAATCAAATTCAAACCTTTTTCATACATAAGAACTGCTTTAGACTGGAGAGCAAATTTCTCAGAGCTACGTAAGTCACTGTTAGTCAATGTTCTTGGTAATTAATGATCCGATTGTAGTAGGCTCAAATTGAATTGTCTAAATTAGTCTCATGATTTGAACTGCAATACAAGTAGGTATATCCGATATTATTACGAGTGTGACACACTGTGTATACATGTAAATACACATACATATACTTCCTGGTGAGTAGAGTTGATTTCCAAAGTCAAAATGCACATAATTGCAGTTCATAATTAAGTCTCATACAGGACAAATTCAAACTGATATACATCAGATTGGTCTATAAAAATTGACAATAATCTAAATGTTCCTGTTAAAAAACAGTTATCGTAACATTTGGAAAGTGCAACTCCCATTATGTTTGTTCGCTGTATACACTTCCTGGTGCAACGTATGGAAAGTACCACACTTGTTACATGTTGCAACACTTGCACATCCGGCTGTACTACTATCCTCTGACCTTAGCTAGATTATTCTTTCAGATACTAAGTCAAAGTCAGATACTTGTTATTATACAAGCCATGTTCTGTGGTGCATGAAAGTTAAAAGTTCAACTTTATGATATTATTCATATCATGTGATATTATTCATATCATGTGATCCAATAAAGAAAAATGGATTTTCATTAGGCTAATGAAATGAAATGAATAGTTTCCCGTCACATTTTTTTCAGTGAAATATGAGGTCATGATTTTATTATTCATTATTTTGGAAAATTTCATTATTGACAAAACTTTCATTTACATGGCTATTACCTATATTGTTGATGAAAGACCATCTTAAAACAGGCATTAACGCTTAGATCATCATTACAGACATTTTGCAATTGAGAAAAGATTTGAATTTGTTTTTATCAAAATGAAAAGAAATTTTCAATTTTTGTTATCACTAGAAACATGGTTAGGTAATCCTTAAATTTTCATTATTTACCACACCCTCTACCCCTACAATTAAGAAAAATGGCTGATTATGTAACTTCATATCTGCAGGTCTAACTATTAGGTTCTTATAGGTCTAGCCAATTGCTTCCACAGTTATAATTAATGGAAGCAGGGAAAACCTGGTTTTTACATTCATAAATATTTTCTTAAAAGAAAAGCCTGGTTTTAGTCAGTTCCTAGAAACCAGTTTATTTGACATAAAGACCCTTGTCTGCACTAAATTAAAACAGTGAAACCCACTGTTTGCAGTGGTGGCGGTACCAAAGGGGATTCCGCCAGTCAGAACTCTTGCCCCCCTGTAAAAACCCAATATTACTCAAATTTCCACAAATTTGTGCACAATTTGTTGATTCTGCTCCCCCGCTCGTAATATCATTATGCATTTAAAGTGTATTTTGGTCAATCATACATAGTAATGCTATTCTAATTTAATTATATTGATTTAATTGTTACTGCCTAAATGTATTGATATTTATTTATACCAATGACTCTTGTTTACATTTAATTTTATTACTTTGTTGAGCTATTAGTATCACTTGTATATTGATGTTGATGATTGATGAAAATAAAATATGAATGAATGAATGAATGAATGAATGTATGACAACGATCGAGAAGAAGATTTGTACCGGACAATTCTTTCTGCGAGTGCGAATTTCAGTGAAAACACCAGGCTGATTCGTTTTGGTGGAGGGGGAAAGTGTGGGGATGCAGCAATATTTTGTTGGAAAAAGTTTTGTGAGTATGGTGGACAAGTTCATTGATTGAGATTTGACCACAACCCCTGTGGAAGATTTTGGAAATATCTTCCACAGGGGAGCTGCTAATGTATTCATTCCATTTGAAATTCATACTCCCACTGTGGGAGATATTTTCAAAATCACCCACAGGGCTAGTGTGGATTTTAAATGGAATAGCCCATTGCAGTATTTTACAAGTGGATCTGGTCATTACTAAATTATAATAATTAATTTACAGCTAAATATATAAACATAACCAAGTCAGTGGCGTAGATTTCTTTTTGACATTGGGGGGGATGAAGTTGGAAAAAAAATCTTGAAGTATAGTCAATGCAGCACCCTTTGGCGACAGAATTAGTTTATGATATAAATGCGCGTGAAAATTTTTGCTATTTTGAAGCTAAACTGATGAAATATGGTGTAAAAATAGATTAAATGCGCGCGAAGCGTGCAAAAATTTGCACTTTTGGGGCTGAAATGGGCAAATATGAGGTTAATTTGGTCAGAAACCCATTATCAGGCGTCAACATTGGGGGATGATTGTATGGACCATCCCCCCCTGGCAAAATATTGGGGGGGGATAAATCCCCCATCCCCGGGATCTCGCCTATGAACCAAGTCAGCTATAAAGAAGAAGAAAAAATCAAGTCAAATATCCATTCATGCCTGTTACTTCATGCCTGTCATGTCTTCTTCCACCATGCCTGTCAAACGCTGATGTACAGCAACCTTTGCTCAGCAGATACACGCTATAGTTGCTGTGTGGTGTGACAACATCGATTACTAGAAAATCTGGTGGATTTTATACATTGTTTCTGTGTATCTTCAAATTCAACTTTTGCTCATAACATAGCTTATTCTAGATCTATGCTGAAAACTTTTACAGTCTTCCCATCAGCGACTACTAGTTTACTGTCATGAGTAACAGTCATTGCATATGGGCCATACAGACCACTTGCAAGACACGATATCAGACATCCAGTTGTGCTGCAGTACTGATTTATTACACACTGTCCCAGTGTCTGCGAACCTCCTGCCACCAATAAGGTGTTGGTCTTTGGTTCGTAGCAAATACCAACCGGATTTAACATGTCTACCCTCCATATCGCTTGACCTGTTACAAAGTCTATCACATGAATTGAATTGCCATTCATGCCTGATGTGATTCCGATCTGCTTCCCATTGCTATCTATGTCTTCAACGTAACAGTCTACTTGATGCGTCCTGATCACCTCCCCATTGGACTTATGCACAGTGATAACTCCTTTCCCAGTGCTAACAATCACTATCATGTCATCAGGAGTGGTGGTGATTCTACTACCAACACCAGTAAATTTCTTCTCACATCTACCTGATGGTGAGAATATCTTCAAAATCCCTCCAGTATTGGTGACAAAGAATTTACCTTCAGATGTTACAGCTACTTTCAATGACTGAGTTTTATTGCCATCTGGACTACATGTATCAGCTGAGGAGTCGAGACTGAATTGACGCTTGTATTTACCATTTACCTCACCATAAATGCCAACTTCCTTGGCGTCAGTATCAACTACAGCAAGTAAACCTGTTTGGGTTGCCGCGACTCCTTGGGCTTTCTGATAATCACCAAATTCATGAAGAAATTTCAATTCACACTTTCTATTCCCACCTGCAACCACGCCCCCAAACCATGATGGATTCACTGGACCAGATCCCGGGCTAAACTGAAGATTGGCAAAGTCTGGAGAGGGCATTTCTTGTTGACTTAGTTTGCTCATTTTATCAACAAGCAATTTGTGTTGTTTCATGAAAACGTGATCAGCTGCTGTATCAACTACATTTTGCGTAACTCTTTGAACATTGTGTAAACGAGTGACCATATCATGGGTATGATTCTGTTTTTCTTTCAGTGTATCCATGCGTAGCTGATAGGTAGCTCCAATGGCAGCTTTCATTTCTTTCCCTTTGTTTTCTACCTCAGCAGTAGCTTCTTGTACACGTTTCTCGACATCTTTCTCTGCTTGTTCTCTGGCTGCTTGCAATTTTCTTTCCATCTCATTCAATTTCTTCTCATCATCTTCTGCTTGGTTCATTTTTTGCTGCAAGTTATACATTTTGGCTTTCACTTCTGTTTTCTGCATTTTAGTAATGACTTTCAACTCTTTTATCTCATGTTCTGGCATCCGGTGTTCCAGCACAAGACAATTGTGGCATACCGTTACACCACAGGTGACACAAAAGAAATGCTGCTTCTCCCCCTCATGATTAGGGCATATCGGCACACCTTTTTGCTTTTCAACACCCTCAGCATATTTTTCAACCATGGATTTTACACGAAGATTATTCTTCAGGTTGACCAACCCACCTTGTGGCACTATAGTGATATGGCGACATTCTGGACATTCAACTGTTTGTCCTGTTTTCACCCATTTCTGCAGACATTGAAGACAGAACACATGAGGACAGTCTAAATCCTTGGGCTCTCTCAGAAGATTATAGCAAATGTTACAAGATAAATCTTCTTCCATCACCTTGATGGAAACATCAAGATCATCCGATGCTGTGTCCATGGTTAGAAGAGCTAGTCAACCTTACAGTCAAAATGATGGTTTACTTTGAACAATGATTTGGGAACAGTTGAAAACACAAGTCTGCTACCTGCATAGCAGTACATGTAAACACATTGATGACATCAAAACATGCACTTCGCAACAATACATGTTTCAAGAGAAATTGGTATTAGGTGATGTAGAATGCTTATACACCATTTATAAACAGAAACAAACAATGGATTGTGAATAAACAGTACAAGTTCAAAGTTTCAAATAACTAGGGTGATGCAAAACAAATCAAACCTTTTTGGTATACAGGTATAAAGTCAGTAATACATCACCACCCTATAATTATGTTAATAATTCAACATTTTATCCGATCATATCTTGGGTAAATCAGGTATATGTTTGTATACAGGGTACATACATATGATAAATTAAAGACCCTGTTTACACAGAGCCTGATGTCGACTTAAGTCGAATTTGAACTTGACTTCATTTGTGTGTAAACAGGGTCACTGCATTTTGAACTCAACTTCAGAAGTCAACTTCTAATGATGACCCAGAGCAACTTTTTTCAAATTCAAACCCGACTGCTGCAGTATTAACGAACACACAATTAGAATTCAACTTCATAAGGCACCAGAAACAAATTTGTTCGATCTTTGGAACAACCTCCGATGCTGCTTTGAAAAGTTTGATGCTTGTTATTAATGAACTAATGACTAATTAAACAGAATTAATAGTATATTTATACTTTTCAATATCAATACAGGCAAATATTTATATGTTATCAGATTTAATAATGGTCAATTGATTAATTTCATAAATAATGAGGATCGATCGAAAGATTGAACTAATTTGTTTCTATTGCCTAATGGTTATTTGAAGCATGAGCAAAATTTACAATTTGTTTTGAAGTCTCCCTACATGTACAGGTCATCGCATCCACTGTCATTACACTGTAGTGTACACAATGTTGTTTTGTTTGTCCTTGCGGTGGACCAGCTTGCTACAAGGTGTTCTTTGGTTTGAATGACACTGGAATTCCTTGATCATTAAAAAAAAAAGGTTTGTCTCAAAGCTCCTGGCATGCATCAGTTTATTCACCCGCATTAGTTTATTCAACCACATTAGTAAAAAAATTTTCCTTTTATTTTTTTTCCAGAAAAAATGTAAAAAATACCATTGAAATGCCGTTTTTTTTTTTAAAAAAACCTTTTTACTACGCAACTGAATACTTCCTTCTCCTCTATTATTCCCTGTACTTGGGTCTGGTGGGGGAGGGAGAAAAGTACATCGAGATGAACCACCAGACCCCTGCTCTTAGATTACTTAACTTCAATACAATAGCAGCATCACTTTATTGTTCAATACAACACTTCATACAGTAGAATAGGACTTTGAGGTTTTTCACATTTGAAAAAAAATCTTTGGAAAAAAAATGCATTAGTTTTTCAGAGTTGGAGAGCTTTGAGACAAACCTTTTTTTTAAATTTTCTCCTACATAATTTATTCCATCTTCTTTAGGCCCAATTGGGCTGTTCCAGTTAAAATCCATACACCCCCTATATAAGTCATGACCTTATTTTCCCACACAGACTGGATGGAGGGTATAGATTTCAAATGGAGTCACCCATTCAAGTAACCCTGTTTGAAATTCACACTCTCTGTGTGGAAGATATGGTCATGTCTTCCATAGGGGTGTATGTATTTCAATAGCCCATCACAGGGTATTTTTAAACTAGTGTCAAATTGAAATTCTTTGCATGCTATATGCGCACATTTCTCCAAAAGTCATTTTCGAGGTGGGTAAATGGCATGACAGTCAAGTCATTGCGGAATAGGGTAGCTTGGGTAAGCTGGACGACTTTAACATTTTTCATTCTCCCAATACAGGAAATTTTGTATGGTAAAGGCGCTGTGGGACAAAGTTTAGCAGGGTTAATGCGCCCCATTTGGTCAATGCAGTTTATGTTTATGTACTTTCAGTTATATAATTACCAGATTCATCTTGTTGTAGTTTTATTTCACAAATTAGCATTTTCTTATCTGTGTTATGAACATTATTTGCTAATTAAATTTTGTAAATACGCAATTTGTAAGTTAAAAGTTTGAAAGAATTTACAGACATATCAAGAACAACAAACTTGAATTTGAAATGCATGTTAAGCAATTTGGTCTGCTTATGTCTTCTGTGTAGATATAATGTACAATTTTTTCCGTTTCCACAACACCAAATTCTGATTTCATTTTTACTTCGCTTAATTACAACAAATGGAAAATAATATTTAAGTCAAATTTTTTCATAAGCTAGATACATTTGTAAGACCCTAGGTTACAATCACGGAGCATATGAAAAGGCTACTAAGTACTATATGCAAAGGTTGAGAGATGAGGGTGGGAGTAGAACATTTTGAATGACCCTTGTATGCTCTTTACAATTTCAATCATAAATGGACAGTGTATTAATACTGAGTTGCATTTAAAACAGTACAAACTACCTTACAAAATGACAAAACATTTCAACTAATTGGGCTTAAACATGCTGAAGAGAATCCTCTGTAAGGGAGCACAGTGTAGAGGGGGAGCATGAAAAAATTCTATCCGTGGTCATCCAAGGTCAAAAGTCATATGGAGTCAAACATTAAAGCTAGTCCGATTGGGCTTAAACTTGGTAAAAAGAATCCTCATCAGAGGTCAAACAGTATCATTATCAGTGAATTTGATTTCATTATGAACAATTCCAACTAAAAACGATGGTGATTTACCCACATTATAGTGATGTTTCACCACTACACTAGTGGTTTCATCAGACTGGCAACTCATCACATATGACTGTTTCCTTTTATAGGTGACAGGATGTCCCGTAGAGGGCGTGGGGGCCTACGCACTCAACAACATCTTTGACCAACTCATCAAACCCTTTACTGGACATCCTGTCACATATAAAAGGAAACAGTCAGATGTGATGAGTTGCCAGTCTGATGAAACCACTAGTTTTGAAACATCACTAAAACGTGAGTAAATCACCGTTGTTAGTTGGAATTGTTCATAACGAATAAAATTCAGTTTAAATCAGCATTCCTAATAAACTTGTTCAAAGAAAAGTATCACTATCATTTTGCTTGTGCTCTCACAGCTACAGGCACCCTAGTCTATGCTGAAAACCTTTACAGTTTTATGCTGAAAACCTTTACAGTTTTATGCTGAAAACCTTTACAGTTTTATGCTGAAAACCTTTACAGTTTTATGCTGAAAGCCTTTACAGTTTTATGCTGAAAACCTTTACAGTTTTATGCTGAAAACCTTTACAGTTTTATGCTGAAAACCTTTACAGTTTTATGCTGAAAACCTTTACAGTTTTATGCTGAAAACCTTTACAGTTTTATGCTGAAAACCTTTACAGTTTTATGCTGAAAACCTTTACAGTTTTATGCTGAAAACCTTTACAGTTTTATGCTGAAAACCTTTACAGTTTTATGCTGAAAACCTTTACAGTTTTCATATTAGCCATGATTAATTTATTGTCATGAGTAACAGTCATTGCCAATGGGTTGTACAGACCACTTGCAAGTTGCATTAACAGATGTCCAGTGGTGATGCAGTACTGATTTAGTACACATTGTCCCAGAGTCTGTGAACCTCCTGTCACCAATAAGGTGTGGGTGTTTGGTTCATAACAAATACCAAGCGGTCTTATCATGTCCTCTGTCCATATTGCCTGACCTGTTACAAAGTCTATCACATGAATTGAATTGCCCTTGCTGCCTGTCGTGAATGCAATCTGCTTCCCATCACTGACTATGTTTACCATGGTTTTACAGTTCACATGATGTGTCCTAATCAACTCACCATCAGACTCATGCACAGTGATGACACCTGTTGCGTTGCTACCAATCACTATCATGTCATCAGGAGTGCTGGCGATTTTATCACCAACATCAATCCATGTCTTCTCATATTTACCTGATGATAAGAATACTTTCACAATATACCGATTGTGGGCAACAAAGATTCTACCTTCTGATGTTACAGCAAGACCGAATGGCGAAGTTATTCTGCCATCAAAACTTTTAGCTGAAAAGCCAAGACGGAAGAACTGACGCTTGTATGTACCATTGACTTCTTGATAAATGATAACTTCCTTGGCAAGAGCATCAAGTACTGCAAGTAAACCCATCTGGGTTACAGCTACTCCTTGGGCTTTCAGAAAGGCACCAAATTCATGTACAAGTTTCAATTCACACTTTCTGTTACTATCTACATACACCTTCCCAAACTGCACCAGATCCTGGGTAATTAAACCGAAGAGAAAGCATTTCATGTTGGCTTATATGCAATTTGTTCATATTATCAGCAAGCGAGGTGTGTTTTTCCGGTGCTCTTGAAGCACATCCATACGTTGCTGATATGTAGATTCAATGACAGCAATTGAATACCTGAGTGGAAGAAGGGCCCAACTCCAATTTTTTACAAAAATGAGTTAGACCCACCATTTTATTGCCAGCAGACTGTTCTTCCTTGTGTGCGAAAGATGAGCCAAAATCCACTCTCTAAATAGTCTTCCACGTACACTTAATCATGGCTTTCATGGAAGAAAGGCCCAACTCCATGGAGTTGGGCCCTTCTTCCACAAATATTGGATTAAAGAGTAATTTTGTTCATCCATGAAATCTACTTTTCACAACAATAAACTTTCTTGCTAACATATTACATGCTTCTACTTGTGCAATTAATGGACAATTTTCAAATTTCTGTAGCTATTTATAACAAATCTGCTTTACGAAACTGGCACTTGCAGTAAATAAGTGGAAGAAGGGCCCAACTCCAGCTCGTATTAAGACCTGTACCGTCGCCATGGAAACATCATATATGATTTCGAATGTATGTAATACTGTATGTCCATGTATTAAAGGTCCCCTGAAGATGAAAACATTCTGTCTATAAAACTTTTCCAAATATTAAGTTTTTTGTTAATATCTCAAAAACAGTTTTGATGGAGTTGGGCCCTTCTTCCACTCAGGTATTCAATTGTTTCCTTTCCTTTAGCTTCTACGTCAGGAGAAATTATGTTACATTTAGTCTTGCACCTGCATGGTTTTCAGTAGTCAAACAATGGCTTGTGGGCAAACACCGCAAGTTCAAAGTTAAATATAACTAGGGTGATGCAAAGTAAAACAAAACTATCTGGTATAGTGGTATATAGTCAGCAATACATAACCACCCTATATAATGTTAATAATTCATAAATTTATCTAATCACATCTTGTGTAAATCTGCCATTCCATTTGAAAATCACACTGCCTTGATTTTCCAGCTATATTCACTATGGACCACAAGAGCCTCATCCCAATGGCATAGTCCAATAACCTCAATTACATAATCTAGTGCAAAATTTTACCTCAAGTTGCAGAGTATTAGTTTTTGTATCCAAATCTTCAAAGGTCATTCAATGAATGAACAAATGTATTGGGGTTTAAGAATGTTCCCCTGATAGATGAGCATGTTGTGGATCCTAGTGATTGAACACACATGGCAGTACAGTCTAACACAGGGGTGTGTAGATTTTAAATACAACAGGCCAATCTGGTATAAGTTTCAATTTGTGTACATACAGGGTAAATTATTTATAAACATGTTCATCATGCTATATGGGTGATGATGACTAAATCTTTGTAAAAATATATATATAGTCATCGCATTATCTCTCTCGTTCTTAAGGTCGGATCATCGGCTATCGTGTCATGCACCGAATCCCCTCAAAATTTCCTTAATTGTGCCCTATCCTGTAATAAATATCTTCCCCAAATTTCAGATCGGGGCATCATTTAAATCGTTCAGAATCCGCAAAAAACGAAATGTCAATTTTTACTACCTTAGCCGTCTCATTGATATTGCGCAATCACAATAGTATCGTGCATGTACATGTATGAATAAAATAATAACATTGCGTAGCATAGTTTCATTGAACATTTTTGTCTGATTTTTCTGCGAAATTTTTAGAATGCTATGAGTTGTACAGTAAGAATAAATGAAATTCTCAGTGCTTTATAACATTTAGCGAGCGTCAAAATTAAACACACTCGTGCACAGCGGCTCCCCGGGCTGGGCTTGAAATTTTCACCGGGAATTCAGCTGTGAGCATTCGCTACACTCATACACACACCGCTTTATATACGGAGCTATTTGGCTCCCAAGTTTCGTGCACAATTAACTTACCAGTCAATTTGGTAAATATCCAATACCTCAAAGTCATAAATAAAGTGTAGATATGCATATTTCCAAAACTGAACCATTATTATTGGGTTTTACATGTCGGGTAAATTTCATGATTTCGCCATGGACCTGTTCCATTAAACGCTGTACAAACTACAACCAAAGGAGCCCATGCAGCGCCGGGCATCACCTAACATTTTTTTCCAATTGCGATAACACGCATCTCGCGAGCAATCAAAAAAAAAGACGGCAGCGAGCAAAATTACGACAATATTTAATAAGACTCCCTGTTTGTGGAAAAAAGTTTTGTTTACCTTTTGAAGGATTTATCTGAATAGTGTTTTCCCACCCAGTGAAAGTATTAGTGTTTGGTCAGAGACTTTTGAAGTAGCAAAGATTAATTGTTGTAAATAGATCTTTCTTTATGAATGAAATTTGCCATCTGCTACGTAATATTTGGACACTTACACACGCAGAAGTGTTTTCTGTAAAAAATGCCTAAAATAGGGGATTTTCAGAATTATTGTCACAAAAATTGACTTAATGTAGAAATTTTTTTTAAATTGAAAGTTAAACACAACAAGATTACCTAAATTCTCTCGCCAGCTTTTGTTACTTTTCAGCTTCTTTAAGCAGAAATAAATTTTTAATGACATCAATATTTTCACAGACTAGAAACATGTGCTATTACGTAATTAATGGACTTAGGCGAAAAAGCTGGCGAGAGATTTTAGATAATATTTATTTACAATTTTTCCGATAGTAAAAGTTGGAATCAGAGTTGAAGTTTTTGCTAGCAATAATCATTAGTCGTAAAATTAAGGTTGAACTAATTAATTGATATTCATTAATTAATGCAAATTAGCAACTCAAATATTTTGTGGTTTCAAGCATTGGGGTGTGTAGATTACACATAAAAATCAAGAGGTGTACACTAAGAGGCGGAATATTTTTTATAATTTTTTCCTTGCCGACGTGTGGGAACCGAGTTTCCTACCTTAAGAATAGACTGTAAACTAAAATCATTATATTGTGTTCTCTTGACTTTGTTTTATCTGTCAGTATCTACTCCGTTAGCTTTATAAATCCATTCTAGGGTTGAGAACCAGTGATACAGCATCTAGAGGTATGGAGTTTCTTGGACAAAAATTAGTACATGTATGCTTCGCAGTGGAGGCATAAAAAGACAACTATTAAAGCCTCAGACTTACCGCAATATGTGATTTGTAGACATATCCAGCAATAGGATCCTTGTTATGATCTCTCTTAGTTGTCTCATTTATCCTCTTCACTTTGGTAAACATGAGCATCTCATCAAATAAAAACACCATCCTGGGTTTAGACCGGCCCTTGGGTTTACCATGCCATACTATGAACTCATCCCGACGATGCAGTTTACCAAGTTTTTTGACATCACCCTGTATAAAATAAGAGGCACAATTATGAGCTATTCTATGAATTGAACATGAGACTATTTACTACATTGTACATTGGACTGTTCCAGTTGAAATCCACACTACCCCAGTGGAAGATTATGGAAATATCTTCCGAGGGAGTATGTTTTTCAAATGAAATTGTCAAGAGTTATTCATTTTGAAACTCATACTCCCAATGTATTATGACATTACCTATATCTTATACAAGTGGAGTGAGTATTTCAAATGGAAGTTACCCAATTGTCTATTCTATTCGAAACTCATACTCCCACTGTGGAAGACTTTAGCTAAATCTTCCACTGGGGTAGTTTGGATTTTAAATGGAATAGCCCGTACCTCCAGACCATACAACTGATAAGAGAGTGGCATGGTCCAGTAGTTAAAGTGTTTGACTCTGAGAGGTCCCCGGTTCAATCCCTGATGGAGGCAACATTTATAATCAATGTATGCTCTCTCCATTACATGCATTTGAATTAGGGGACATATGCAGGTTATAACAAAGATCTCGCAGACAGTTCCAATCAGGGTAATGCATGGCTGTTTGTACACCCTACCATGGCCACTGGGCATCATGGGAGAGCAGTGTGTTTCAATACCAAATGATTTTCCCAAGTTAAATAAGATGGGGGGGGGGGGGGAGGAAATGATCACTTTTTATTTTTGATGTGTGTTTGCACAATTATTTTACTAATAAATGCAGGAGACCTCATTGCAATATGGACAAATCCTTGTGGTAATTACTACTACAGTTTGATCAGCTCGCAATCGACAGGAATTGTTCGGCTTACACCCCTATAAACCGAAAAGTAGACTGACTTTAAGAGTGATACAGTTGACATGCATGGTCTATATTTTGCTTGTTAAAGAAAGTAGACACAGTATAGGACTTCAATTAATAATTTGTAATGCTTCTGGCGAGATGTCACAAGACAATTCTCAAAATAAAATATATTGATATCAATCTGTGATGTTTCAAGGCCTGCCGATTACGAGTAGATCAAACTATATCCTACAATATACTAGGCATGTTCATCGCCACTTTTTCAATATCACAATATCGCCAGCAAAACATGTGTATATCCATGTCAAAACGATGCACATGTCGGCCGCTACATGTGTCTCATTTTAAATAATATCTAGGAATAAATACCAGACTCAACTCAAGTTGAGGTCACTTCAAATCCCTCCAAGTCACATGGTTTACGAATACAGAGAACATTCCTTAACCATGTGACCTGGGGATGATTTGAAGTGACCTCCACTTGGGATGAGTCTGGTACTTATTCCTAGCTATTATTTGAAATGAGACACATGTAGCAGCCGACAAGTGCATCGTTTTGATATGGATGTACACATATCGCGATAATCGATAATGGCGACAATGAGGAAAGTTTAAAAACATTTTATTTGACCAAGTTTCCGTTTCGAAAAAACATGAAAATATTGTTAGTCTGTATCTGGTGGCTCTAGTGGTATTGTCATTAGCACCATTGTCGGGAGGCCCTATTGCTAGTGGTATTGTCATTGGCACCATTGTTGGGTTGGTCACTCTCGGTATATTCTGTGTCATCTGCATGCTTTTCAGTTTTAAATTGAAGACACATTTTTACCATCAAAATATCGTGGCCTGTCAAATTATCATGACAACATGCCTACAATATACTACTGCTAGTCTTGTGCTGTTGGTTAAAGAAATATTGTAACATTTCCATAAAAAAATTGATTCTTATTTTTTGTCCCCAAAATGTTACGTTTTTAATATCATTATGTGCCCTTTTGATTTTGAGCCAAACAAACGAGGTAAAATAACAGAAAATAACAATTTCATTCCAGCATTATATTGTCAATGCATGTCTATCAGTCGATCGTTATAATGTGGTTGATTGGCTCAATGTATTATAAACATCCCAGAACACAACATTTCAGCCATATGTATTTTCTACTACTATTTTGACCATACAAAATGTTCCGTGATTTTATTAAAAATCTCAAATTTTGTTACAAATACAGCACCTAATTTTGCAGGGTAGGCTTGTTCATTAAAGTACATTATAATTATGTAAAAAAAGTTTAAAGACAAACTCAGCCTACAGTGCCACTGGCTAATAAAAATATTGATAAACAATATCCTTATCAACTATTTTAATGAAATTCATATTGCGAGCATTTAAAAAAAAGTTTCACTCAATAAATATATTTTAAAAAACATGGTCAGATCCTAGAAACTAATAAATAAACCAACAACAGGTAATTGTAAGGGAGTGGACTATTCCAGTTGAAATCCATACACCCCCTATGGAAGACATGATCTTAATCTCATACACAGGGAGTATAAATTTCAAATTGATTTACCTGAATGAGTGGCTCCATTTGAAATCCACACCCCTGCGTGGGAGATTAATTCATGTCTTCCATAGGGGTGTATGGATTTAAACTGGAATAGCCCCTTGTATTGTAAGGGGATATAGATCATTGGAATAGCCTACCAGATGGAGTAGTCAGAGACATATCTGACAATGGTGCACCATCCTTCAAGAGCAGAGTGCATATCTTATTTCTTGTGAAATTGTATTGTGTGATTGTATATAGGTCTTGCATCAACAGTATCAGTTTGTACCATGCACCTCAACAAGCTGGTATCTTCATGTAATTCAACCTGTCAGTATACACATTGATTTAGCGCTACTTCTACAGTAATAAAAAATTCAATATGGCTGCTTCATTGCCACCAGCCCACAGAATGGAGGATTTCAAAGAAGATTTTTTAACTTGCTCCATTTGTGCCAACCTGTACGACAATGATGAACGTTGCGCAAAATGTCTGCCTTGTCTACATACCTATTGTAAGGTATGTCTACAAAGTATTGCTGGTAAGCTTTCAAAGTTTGAGTGTCCAAAATGTCGCAAATTGATCAAATTACCAGAGGGAACTGTGAATAGTTTACCAAACAAGTTCAGCATTGAAAATCTGGAGGAGTGCCAGGATTTGTTCATCATCTCTTGTGGTAGTTGTGACAGTCATCAAACAACCAGTTTTTGTCATGATTGTGATGTTTTTTTGTGTCAAAAATGTGAAGATGCGCATTCACAATTAGGCAATTTAAAGCACCATGTGGTTTCGACAATGGTGGATGTTGAAAAGATAATTGATGATATGCACCAATCTGTAGCCAAACTTGATGAGAGAAAGCAGGAATTAGGTCGCAAGAGATTAGCTTTGGAAGGTCAGCAGAAAACACTGACCACCAACTATGAAATGAAACAGGGAGAAATGTTTGATGTGGTTCGGAAATTGCATCAACAAATTGACCTTAACCGCAACAAATCTAAAGCTGAAAGACACTTGACAGAATTGTATGAAACAGAGACAAACAATTTGGCTGTAAGCATTGAATCTATAGACTCTCTCACAGCTCAAATCACCAGTGCTTCTGAATTGGTAACCCAATCATGTGATATGAAGCATCCAACACAGCTCCTAATCTCACACCACCAAATCATGGAGAGACTGAACGAACTACAAACAGTAGCGTTACCAGAGACTGGATCAGATAATAGGGGCCCTACTGACTTTGAATTTACCGAGAAGCATCATTCGGCTATGGCACAGATTCAAGAATCACTGAAGGATTTGAGTGATATTCAATGGAAGCAGGAGCCTCAGCAGGAAAGAAGTAAGAAGATTAAGTCTACAAATCAGAGCAGCTCTACTCCAGGTAAAGCAGAATCTACATTGACATCACATGAACAGGAGCAACAGGTGGACCCACAGCAATGTACCTTTTTACTAGGACTGCCAGTAGGGACATACGATGTTCAAAAGCATGTATGGTTCAAACAGTAAGTGTGATTGGACATAAGATGAATGTTGGCGGTGTCAAGGTAGAAGTTACACGAGGAGAAGACTCATTAAATGTACAAGACAACAATGATGGCACTTATACAATTGAATACAGGACATATCGGAACATGCCACCATTTCATGTCAAGATAAATGGTACCGAAATAAGAGGACAACCATTCAAGGAAGACTTTGTTTAAGTACTCTAAAAATGGGCATCATTTTGTTATTATTTCTGCACATAAACAATCCATGCTTGGAGCTATATATTTCAATTCAGTCCAACCTCCCTTATCCAGACCACTTTTATACAGATCTCTCGGTTATCCGGATATGTGAATTTCACAGGAAAACCTCTCTGCATTCTGAATGACATCTATGTTGCATATAATTATGTCAATCAAATATCATATTTCAGTGAATTACCCCATGTCGAGTAATCTTTTATTGTTCCAATTTTGGCACTTGTCATTCAATGGAGAATAACACATAATTCACATATCCGGATTTTTCACTTATCCCTCCAATGCTTGGTCCGGATAAAAGAGGTTGGATTGTACATTTAAATGATTTTCAGTTAGAGATTATAATAATGGCATGTTTAAAACAAATATTAATGATTTTGCTCTTGGAGAGCAAGGAATTTCCTTGGCAGCATTCAATAATATTTATATTTTTTGCATTACAAGAAGCCTACCTGAACTGAATCCTAATAAGTCCAGCTTGAGCGTTTCAATTATACAATGTGTTGATTTTTGGTCTCTGTATTCAGTTGCACTCAATGAGGTAGACTCAAAGAGTACCGATTCAGCCATGTTTGTGTGTCGCTCACAGAGGGCAAATATTGTACCTCTAGATAATTTCACTATGCACCCGTTAAACTTTGTTGGGCATTGTGTTTGCATTCTGCATGTAACGCCAAACTATGATCATTGTTGTTTTCCATATACAATCTTTATTTAAGTGTTGAACAACTCATAAGTTGGAATTTTGTATTAAAATTGATCTCATACGAATATACTGCATTGTAAACAATAATTTCATTTTTATATATTCTTAATTGCAATTAACTATTATTATAATATATATTGTATCATGTATATTGTATAATGTAATCTTTGTATGATGCTTGATGAATAAAATATGAATGAATTAATGAATGAATGAATGAACAATTGATTGTTGGGGGGGGGGTTTCCCTTGTCACATGAAATAATTTTCAATGTCAGAACAAATTGGATGATCAACTTAAATTACTTGGAGTACATCACACAATTAAAAAAATGTCTTTTGGTAACATGACTTTTGAGGCTTTTTGTATCTCTTTGATAATGCTTATTCATGAGACAGGGGTGAAACTGTCAAAAATAATTGCTACTTAGAGACTGTGGGGAATATTGGCTAGCTATTGCTCCCCTCTCAAACTAAACATCTCAAAAAAGTAACTAACCCCCCTTAAATAATGGCCAATATTAAAAAAGGGGCTATTACAAATCTGTAAAATGCGTTGGAAGCAGAATTTATTTCTGCGCATTTTGACATCTCATTTAATATGATAGCCCAGACAACAATAAAACACCGGTCAATTTAATGTAGTGAGGTCCAGATTTACATACAAATTTTACAACACAAAAACACTCAGATATCATTACACAGATTTCCTTCCATTACACTGAATGCAAAATCAATAGAATTTACTGCAACTTTCAAATCTTGGGGTACATTGATTTAAATGTACGATGTGATGTCAATGTTTAATCAATTGCTACAAATGAGGTGTCAAAATGTGCAGAAATAAATTCTGTTTCCAACACATTTTACAGATTTGTAATACAATCACACGCTTTTGAATAATGGTCATTATTTAAGGGGATCAGTTACTTTTTTTGAGATGTTTATAATATCACAAGGTGTTGCCCCCCCCCCTCCCCCTCCCAAAAAACTCTTATGAAGCAATATGATACTCTAGAAATCTATAGGCAAGCTAACAATTTATCCATCAATATTGCATGGGGCATCCCTATTTCCAAAAGTTACTTTTGAAAATACACGTGTTAGTTAGATCATCACTTGCTGGTTCTCACACGTGTCAAGCCCATAGGTCTTGGGTTCAAATTCCAGCTCTGCCTCATGATACAAAATAAATTTGTATTTTTCTTGATCTAATGATTAATAAATAAAAATAAATGAATACAATCTGAGTTCATTCTTTTTTTTAATGCTGTTCATGTTACAAACAACAACCCTTGGAATCTAGCATGACCTACACAAATTAAATGCACCTTAAATTTCTATTCACAAACCATTCCCAAATTATACAATCGTTTTAGAGCTAAGCAAATGGCAATGGGATTTATCCTTTGTCCACTAATATACAAAAATACATGCTCATAACAAATTGCTATCTTGTCAGTTGTAAAAGATACTCCAATCTCTGGAATTTGTATTGGCAGTTGTTATTTTCCTTGTTTTACTGATCTATTAAACCCTGGGTATCAAACAACAAATTGTTGATCACTGCATTATTTTAATTTGGCAGAGGGCAGTATTGCAGCAAATACTCAAACCAGCATTCAAATGTCTTCATATCACAAATGAGATGAATATTAATCCAATTTAGAACTGCAACACCTACATTACACTCCTAAAAACTTTTGAATTTAATTTGCCGGTTTGTTTAAAATTATGTCTCAGGATAACCATCAATCAATTTGTAACCCGCTCTGACAAAACCAGGAACAAGTCACATTTTTGACAATTACATGATTTGAATAAAAATGTAAGCACTAGACAATAAGTTTTAAAATGATACCAAAATTATATAAATAGCACCAATACTTTTCAAGATATGGATAATTTTGTAAATGATACCTTGATATTTTTGCCAAATTACTCTTCTGAGTAATGGTCTAATTAGTTTCCTGCCTTACACAGGATTGAATAGAGATTATCATAGTTCAAGTGTTATTTATTGACTAAATAAACCTCTTTTTAATAAGTACTTTCAAGGATTTGAAAATCCACTTAGTCCCATAGTCAAATATCATGAAATTAAGAATTCCAAAATTTGATTTTTTTTTTTATAGGAATGTCATCTTTAATGGCCTATAACTCAGAAACATGTCTGGCGACTTGTTCCGGGTTTTGTTGGAGCTGGTCACATTTGACAAGGTGCTTATTACATATTTTAGTACTGAATTTGTATTCAAATGAATTACAACTAGGCTGACTGAGACCGGATAAGAATTGCCTTTCTCTTGAATTGTTCACTTGAGTTGTTGGGAGTGGCCTTCCTTTCCCCATCTTCAAATCTGTTTCTCTCTGTTCTTTCCATTTAGGCCAGCATGCGTATATAGGTTTTTTTAGCCTGGCTATAGAATTTTGTTTTAACTTGGTCCCATCAGGACCCAAGGATGTCTCCACACCATTAATAAACAAACACACTGCGTCAGTTGTGGGCTATTAGGGCAATTTCAAAACCAAATTCAACATTCTTGTCCAACATGCTGGCATGTCACTGAAGGCCAACAAAACACCCAAATTGTGTCATTTTGGATGCATTTTCCAACAATTTTTTCAAAATACACCACAGAGGTCGGTATACACAAGAGTCGCATTAGTGTACATGTTTACGTAACCGCCTCAACTCATTTGCATAATTTTGGAAGTGGGCTGATCGTATTCTGATTCGTCGAACACCTAATTTGAATAGTTTTGGAGGTTTCCATATTTGGGTTTACCTAATTAATTATTAATGACCCGGACATTGTTTACATCATGACGTCATATAGTTTGTTATTCGTCCGATTCGAAAGACAAAAAGCATTTGCACTTTTCTTTCCATTAATGTTATATCATGAAATACCATATAGCGGAGGTGTTAGTTTTTTATATAAGGAAAATATTCCTGGCGATGACCCCATGTTGACAATGGCTAAATATGCTGTATTAGTTCTGGAAAGGGTTAGGCGACGGTTCGCCATTTTTTTTCTTCAGATTTTGAGATCATTTAGTAGACTTGCTTACCAGTCGTTTTTATTATCCTAACTACAGTTTGCACATTGAAAAGTGAACTTTGACGTACGTGGTGTGAAAAAGTCTTGCAGTACATTTTTTTATTCATTTACATGCATGTTTCAGCCAAGACGGTTACGTTTGCGGCCATGCAGCGGTATACAGATAAGCTCATCTAGGTTTTACTAAAGTAAAACATCTTTGAAATACACCCAACAATTTTTTCAAAATACACCCAAGTGGAATATTTGGGTGCTTTTCTCAACTTTAATATTTTCCCTCTCCCGAAAATTAGGGTAATTTTATAAAAAAATACTTGTGGTGCAGAAGTATAGTGGTAGCTAAAGTGCAAAATCTGGGTATTGTGATTTACACACATAACAAGGCAAAATCATCGGACATCTTTGACAGGTCTATTCAGGGTTCCTGTACCTTGAAGCCTTTAAAATTCAAGGACTTTCAAGGTCCAAAAGCATGATTTTGAAGGACTTACCACAACACAAAAATCATGATGCGGCTCTCTGTGCGGCATGTATTAACTCCTCTTCACTCCCCAAATTTTGTCAAAATTATACTGTAGGTAAAATTCCAATTTTCAAAGACCTAGTACAAATTTCCAGGATGCGGGAACCGTCTATTACGAGCTTTCTACTGTTATCAAATCTCAGTTTTGATGAGGTAAATTGGGGGAGGCTGTCGCTTGATCACCCACATTTAAGAATATTTATTAATATGTCAGCTCAGCCACAAGAATGGATTTTTACCTTATTAATAATGCATTCTGGGTAAAATGCTATAAGAGGGAGTTTGACAGTAATATTTCTTTAATATGTTTGTAACCGATAGTGCTATAACACTTACTATGAAGCCTTCATCAGACATACATGTATATACTGAGCAGATTCTCAGTTTATTGGGGATTTCTGTCATCATATTACACACAACCCCTACCACTATCCCATCCACCACTTTAATATTCTACAGGATTTAATACACACTTTAAAGCCTTCAATAAAACTGAAGGTTGTCAGCACTCTTGGGAAATTCATTCATTACATTCATCCAGGTCTATAGATCCACCTTCTTCCCTCCTCCCTTACTCTACTCACTATTCTATAGGACTAAACACTTACTCTGAAGCCTTCAATAAGACTGATATTGAGGAGGGTGTCAGCGCTCTCAGGGACTTTAGTCATTACATTACATGCAGTGTGAGACTACCCCTACCCCACCCACCCCCTTTTGACTATTCTATTGGACAAAACACTTACTCTGAAGCCTTCAATAAGACTGATATTGAGGAGGGTGTCAGCGCTCTCAGGGACTTTAGTCATCACATTACATGCAGTGTGAGACTGCCCCTACCCCTCCCACCCCCTTTGACTATTCTACTGGACTAAACACTTACTCTGAAGCCTTCAATAAGACTGATAGTGAGGAGATTGTCAGCTTTCTTGGGGACTTCAGTCATCACATTACATGCAGTCTGAAAACAAGGGTACAACAAAGACAAACATGTAAACATTCCTCAACTTCAACTACAAGGTGACAGGTGGTATATGGTATCTAAGATGTGCTTTACAACATACTCAACACATGACACATGGGTAGAATCGAAGTCTATTACTGGTTGAGCTGCATTTTTTCAAAGACACAATGAGAGAACACCCTAAGATTTTATTTTGTTGGTTGCTATCTTTTTGTTCAGTGGTGGATCTAAAGATTCTTTAACAATTATATGGCTCCTATATTTTCTACAGCATTATATCAGAGAAGATGTAATCTTCTCTGGTTACAAAATCAGGCGATCTGGCCCTTGACCACATGGCAAGAGCTTGCGCATGGCATTAAACATTTATTGGAGCCTGTCCACGAAATAGGCTACAGCATTTCACCCCCCTCTTTTTTTGCAGAGATCATGATCCAATTCCAGAAATGTAAAAAAAAATACAAAAAAATATTACGGCCCTATTTCCAGAATTCCAGATAAGTTACATCCCTGCAAAGCCTTCTGTATCTACATGAGAACCCCACCAACCAACACAATCTCTTGCTATTTTGTACCAGACCTCTTACCTGCAGATGTTTGCAATCTTGGTTGGCTCTCACAGTGTACTTAATCAAGTCTTTGATAATTAGTGTATATCTGCTGATACGTTGCACAGGTTTGATAAGGTATGAATGAATGTCCATCTCTCCTGGACCTTTACGCCCACCATATCGCTGTAGAATAAATCAGATGAAAAAATTACGGTCAATTCAGTAAATTACTCAGAAAGACATCCAATTAAAAAGGTTCCTGACAGATTCAACAAAATACTGGCAAAGATAAATTTGTTGTTTAAAACAACAAACTACAAGAGGCATAACGTACATGCAGGATATAGGCACATGAAATAATGAATTAATGAAAGTTCTGCAAACTGTTATAATAAATGAGAAGGGGAAACCAGAATGATACTTTAACTTATATTGGGTGTGCTGCAATCATTTCATGTTCTCTTTTCTATCTTACATTGAGGCCTACCATTAAAGCCAAATTTTCAATTATATTGCCCCAGCACTTTTGATATGAGAAGCAAAATTGTGTATAGCCATGTCCCATAGGATAGTACATACACTTCTTGTGTGGCTACCACAATTCACCAGGGTTTTGTCTAAACGTAACATATGTCTGGTATTGCATTTTACTGGGTTATTGAAAAAAGTATGAGCTTTCTTCTGATACCAAAATCTCACTTTTGATGAAGAAAAATGGGGGATAAGGTCAAACCCATTTAAGGTAAGCACACAAGATTTAATAATTAACCAGTTTGAAGTTACTTGAAGTAATAGAAAAGCTTTGCTTGATATTATTACCCTAACTAGTATCCCATCAGAACTTTTAAGTTCTAAACGTGTGGAAACGTGCTTCCACATGGCCTGAATGATTTTATTTACTTACAGCAAAGAAATCCTTGACAGCAGCTGTCATTTCATTCTTTACAGTTGCATTCATATTCTGACAGTATTTCACATACAGGTTGTCAAAGTTAGGTGCCTGCAATACAATGGAAAGTACAACCGTTCATTATATCGTTGAATTTTTTATGAAGC
This sequence comes from Amphiura filiformis, assembly GCF_039555335.1. NCBI lineage: Eukaryota > Metazoa > Echinodermata > Ophiuroidea > Amphilepidida > Amphiuridae > Amphiura > Amphiura filiformis. Next base: position 43,260,692 of record NC_092640.1, on the reverse strand, counting down.
CAAGATTAACAGTTTCTTATTATAAACTGTCCCTATATGCTGGCGAAGTGACGTCATAATCGGATTAACTACCATAGCAATAGATGAATACAATTTTTGAATATATCGCTTTGCACTACAGCAGGTTGCACTCATCACCTGTCTTCAATCATATAATAGATTAAATACAATACCGCTCTTTTCAAAGAGACTAATCTTACAGGTGCAAGTGATTAGCATTTCTTTGACATCTATGGCTCACTGCATCAGTACCGCATGAATGTTGTAGTGCGGGGCGATATAGTCAAAATTGTATTCATCTATTGCCAAGGTAGTTAATCCGATTAACTATGTCACTTAGCCAGTGTATATAACCTGAGAAATGCCTAAGTATGCAATTCATAGAATGCGAGTAGCATCCAAGGCAAAAAATGCCTTTGCACCAGAAAAAAATTGGTGATATCCCCCAAAACGTTAGCTGACCCTTGCTTACACAAGGCTGTAAGCTGAATGTGATACAACCTCAACTGAACCATTGATATTATGTTCTTGATGTAAAACATAAGTGGTTTGAAAGAGGGGTCAAGGAGGTCATACATGTCCGGCGAAAGAAACCTTCGCTCAACAGAGGAGGGGGACTTTGCTACAACATTTCAAGGACCTACGAAGCAGCAATCAATATACTACCTCGACGACTCTCCTGTGATGTCATACCATCAAGTGCGTCACAGGTCAATAGTTCAGTGTCTGATCAGTCAGCCTGATAATGCTTCTTGGATGAGACATGACACTCTCACTATCAAAATAGTAAGTCCAGATAAACAGAAATAATATTCATTTTATTACATTGATATTATTAGTTATCCTCTGTTTGTTCATGCTATACAAAAAATATCCTTGGTTTGAGTCGTATGACAATGATCAATGACAGACTTCATAGATTTACAAGCATGTAGCTTTTAGCAAAATGAATACTTGATTTACTTACCCACTTTATGAATGCTTTTCCGATACTATCAGCATCATTTTCACACATCTCAAGTTCATTCAGGAAAGTACTTCATTAACAGATAAAAAGGGAAAAGAAACTTACATTAATAACAAGAATACTATTAATACTATTTGATTATGCAAAATGAATGGGCTGAGAACAAAAATCATTTTTAAATGTAAAGCCCAATAACTCATCAGTTCCTGAGATATCATCATTTCAATGTTACTAACAACAAACAAAACTCAAAGCAAACATACCATTTCAAAGTATCAACCCCAAAATCATATCATTTTTTTCTTCCGATAATACTTGGTTAAGTTTCAATGATTTTAGAGCAGCTTTCCAATTATATCCTTCAAAGATATAGTCCCCTGTATTGCTCAGGTCTAATAATGGCACTTGACCAGATGAATAAAGAACCAGATGAACACCATATGATGGATAAAATCACCACTTGTGGCCAATTCTTCCATGAAATGCACAAGTCCAATTGCCAAGCCCACACTGCATCCACCACAGCATATATATTTTAAAGCCCAATCCTGATATCTTATGATACATTATTTGTTGGTCATGAGTATGTTTAACAACTGAGTCAGGCCCCTATGAAAATGCATGAATATATATAGGTCCTTGCAGACCAGTTGTAACTTTGCTGTTCATCTGCTCCTCTATTCACATGGTATTTTATAAATTACACATATTGTGATACATACCCTTTGTGGAACTCATATATGTCCTTTATGTTACAGAAGATAGTCTCCTTCTTCCCTTTCAGAAAAGCAGGTACATTGGGGTGCTCAACAGGTGGAATGAAGTGGTTGATGCAATAAGCCAAATTTTTGACAAATTCTCGCTCCCCATGAAGAAGGTCTTGTATGCAATGCCTGTATGAAAGACACAAATAAAACACAAAAGTTAAATTGACATATTAAGGTGGTGCTGACATAATAATTGGTTCTGTATTGTTTTGTAGAACACAGATATACACAACCAGATTCCTACTTCTGCCACCCCAGAGGTACACTGCTGATTAGCTACTTCATTGGAACTCTAGAGCAAAGACAAACATCTAGCACCCATCCCTTACCATGGTGTTAGGTAAAGCCACAAATCCATGGTGATTTTGACCAGATGACAGGAGTTATAAGTCGAGATATAGACATCTCTCAACAGGTGCATGTCTATAAAGAAAGACGGCACATTTGTGCCTTCGCCAAAATTGTTGCTATACAGTGCCGACTTCACTACATGCACCAAAGTTGGTGGTCTTGATACTTGGTAGTCTGGGCTCTAGAGAACCAGTTCCCGAGTACACATATCGGAATCACATGAATAGTACACTCATTGGTACTGGATTGGTACTGCACTGGTACTCTATATTAGCCACATATGGTAGCAGTGTACTTCAAGGGTTAGCAGCAGGTATCTGCTATATGAAACCAATTTATGCAAAAGATAGAATTCTTTATCATTCCAATCCATTACTGTCCTTTTGATGTCATGAGTTACAATAACTCAAAATAATGAAGCTGAACAGTAAAACAACAATAAACTAACATAATATTGTTAAAAGAAATTCTTTTTCAAAACACAAGAAACAAAGCAAGGTTGGTCTGGTCATGGCAGACAAACAATTGACCTTATTGGTAAATCCCATAAATTTTTGCAGGTAGATCCGAGATGTCTTCGAGCCGATGCACACATTATTATTGCACACTCATCAACTTAAAAATGCGCAGAAACAATGTTCACTTAACGAAATTAGCACATCGGCGTGACATCAAATGACGAGATTTTGAATGTAATTGTAATCATGAGAAATGTTAGAAGTGCCTAATATTCAGACATTATCATGGTAACAATATTAAAACACACACAAAACGTTTAGCACTCCACAGTCACTTTCTGATGAAGTCCCACAGATGTGGTGACAAAATATCAGTAAGTCACTATTTCTATTGAGCAAACAGTTTGAAAATATATTATACCATACACAAAAAGTGTTTGGGTAACAACTAATGGATATGCAGACATGTTAGGAACAAACTGACACAATTATCATACCTGCAACTATATCGTAACTCTAAAACAACTTAAAATTTAATTACTCAAAGGAAAGCATGCAATACAAAATTAAAAGTCAATTAAAAATACTAATAATAACCAGAATAGTTCTCATAAAGGGAACAAGCAACAAAGTTTCAATGAGTATGCATTTGGACTTGTCAATCTGGGCTATTCCAGTTGCAATCCATATACCCAAGACATAATCTTAATCTCCCATACATGGGGTGCAGATTTCAAATGGAATCACCCATTCTGGTAACCTGCATTTGAAATTCACACCCCCTGTATGTAAGGTTAAGGTCATGTCTTCCATAGGGAGTATGGATTTCAACTGGAATACCCAACTGTCAAGATTGATCAGGAATGGCTCCAACTTCATCACATAAAAGGCTAACTGCCAAACCCAATCACACACTTCTTGTACATTTAGTGCAAGCATACTCATTGCAAACTTTTTGAATGAAAAGTACTATTTCAACTATTGCGCACAATATCCGAGTTCCAGTCTTACCCTATGAAAAAGATATCAACTTCATTCCTGGATGCCCTAGAATAAATGCATAATATTTGTGCCATAAAACTTAAGTGATTTTATTATACACATGCATGTATGCATGATAAATGTATGCACACAGATATGCAAACATGTGTGCACCCACCCCCACATCCCTACATGTTTTAACCAACAAACATGGGCCCTACGAGCCTCCTATGTAGTTAACACCGTAACAGTGGACCTATACACACTGACATTTTACTATTAAAAGCGTGGACTTTTGTGGCAAGTTATGATATTTAGCATCAAACCCTGGACCTGGTATTACATCTACGATGATGAACCATGCATTATTATGGCGTGTAGAGTCCTCTTTTGCTCTCTTACGAACGTGGAATTCCAGGGTTCCTGTGGGTCCACAGTTAAATGTCGTGGGTGGGTCCACTTTTGTTGGTGAAAACAAACACACACATACTTGGCTATATCACCACACCAATTTTTGAATGCCAAAAGCACATTCTGCTTTATAATCTATTTGTTTCACACATGCATGCAAGCACTTGCACACAGACCACTATGTGCATGTATATGCCCCAAACAATACCAAGTACAAGATCAGAGGTGACTTCACAAAGTGCTTGTGCCATAATAATATTCTGTAGTGATTTCTAAAAATTAACCAAATATGTGACCTGCTACCATGAAATGAGTGTAAAGTCGCAAGCTGGTAGTTTCGAGACACCCTGGCTGACTGAGTTGATGTTCTTTGTTTCCCACGCACCTGTACGTGCCAGTAGTATGTCCTTTGTGCCCCCATTTACAAAGGACATACAGACACACTACTGCCTTGAACATGTTCGTGTGAAACAAAGAAAACCAACACAGTCCCCAGAGCACCTCGAAACTACCAACTTGCAACTTAATGCTCATTTTGTGATAGCAGGTTACATATATAAATGGATCCCATACGTTTATAACTCACTTTCTCTTCACTACAGCTTCTGCCCCTTTCCTGCTCAAGCTCTCATCATCCACTTGATCTAACTCGGATATGTCAATTATGCGAGATGCCTGCCTTCCATGCTTCCCTATCAATGACATGGTATTACTACGATGCATCATGGAGGTCAGATGACTGGCCGGTACCCAGCCTTGTTTGATCTCTTTAGTATTCTTGTCCCTGGTTCGAACCAACCACTGGGATGTGCTCTTGGAGTCGAGGACCTCAACTTCTTGGCCTTCTACCAGCGGAATGTTCTCCTTGTTGGATGAGCTTGGGGTATAGTCAGCAGAGGCGACAAAAGTTTCCATTAATTGTTGAGAATCTCCCGGTGCTGCAAATACATCATCGGAAATCTACCAAAAAAAAAAGTAAAACGGCAGACATAGGAGCTGATAATATTATGGTTGGAATATATTGTCAGAAGCGACATAGCTTTTTATCGTGTGTCTCGTCTCAAGTTAAGAGTTATGCCATGTGGGATTTTGCAGTGGTAGATTTGAATCACACACGCTAATCTTATCCCACAGGGCATATACATGCACAGAAGGGCAGTTTGTCAGTGCACTGGCGATGCAACCGCATAAATGCATTGATTCAAATCTGCCACTGGGAAATAGATTATGCTGTTGTTATCACTACTGAGATGAGACACATTACAATAATGGTTGAGAATCTACATCTCATATGTCATATAGTTATGGCTGGAAAATATCAACAGAAGCAATGTAAGTTTTAGAACTAAAATTGATGCAGCTTAAATCAACAACTACTAACTGTGATTACGGTGAATCGTAATTTGCACAATTCACATTCAATGATTTACATCAATTTATGATTTTCATACAAAAATATATACTTACACTGTCCTGTGGTGTATCTTCAGGAACAATACCAAGCAACATCTGTTCAGGAGACAGTACCTTAACACGAGCAGGAATGTGATTTGGTGGCATCGATGATACTCTTGCACCCATATCTGCAGAAAAGAGTACCAGATAACAATGACAATTGCAATCTTTGCAATTACGTATCTTTTCACAAGCAATTAAAAGGGCATTTCGTGATCCACAGCCTCATCCCCCCACTTTTTTCAAAAAAAGTTGAGATTTTTATATCACTGGAAACCTCTGGCTACATAATGTTTATGTACACAAAATTTCTTGCAGATTAATTCGTTTAGCAAAGATATCTTGAAATTTGAATTTCGTTCTGGTACCAGAACGAAATTACAACACATTGTCTATGGAGCAGTGTAATACACATAATCATGCATAACTCGCAAACGCAAAATCAGAATCAACTGAAATTTTGGGAATAAGATTTTTTCATGGATATCTACTGAAAAATGTCATAAAAGGAGGATGCAGGGATCACGAAATACTCCTTTAAGACTAACTCATAATCACAAGGTAGCTCAAGGTTGTGGGTTCAATCCCTGCCACGTCAATGTGTTGTGCATGAAGGAAAAGCTCTTCACCCCTAATGCCTCTCCCCACCCAGGAGTACAAATGGGTATCACCTTTATTCAATGCTGGGAAGGTAACAGAATCGCTGTGGAGGAGGTGTAGCGATCCCCTACAGCAACATTTTATGGAGGAGTCTGGCCCAAGTTGCTTCGAAAGAGAGATGGGCACTTTGGCATATGAACACAGGTTCATCCCCTTTACCTTTTCTTTTTTATTTCTCACCTGACCTGAATAGAAAAACAATTGTTTAGATGCATTTAGATATATCAATTGGAGAAGGTTTATCATTGTTTTAATACGTTGTCCATCAAATAAATGTATCCATTGTTGGACTGTCTACACAATGGTCATTATTATTATATTTTACTGCCATTCGTGCCCTTACCTTCTTGTATGGCCCTATCTTCTTCTGACATTTGGTTCATAAACATTTCTCCATCTGTACTTGTGGTAGTCAATGTCAGACTTGTTGGTCTGTCTATGCCATGGTCATTCTGTAAGAAGAAGACAAATATGGACTTAATTGAAAATGCTTTGCAAAATGCTATCTTCCACTACCCAAAATATTGGAACTTGCCTAACCTCTATGATACAACAGAGAAGAGTAAAAACAAACATTCTAATGCTGGTTTTATACTTTCCTGCTGATCGCCACTCTGAGGACCATTTTGCTTCACTGTGCAGATGCACCAGAAACGGTAGCTGTGACCAGCGCTAAGCTGATGTACCTATTACCAATCACTCCATTGCTTTGCCCAAAGCGGCAGATGACTCCCGAGTTGACTTGAATTCAACTCGTAGTGATCTCAGATCGCTTGGAGTTGAATTCAAGTCAACTTAGGAGTGGCGTCACTCTGACGTATGAGAACAGGAAAAATATTTTGATGGTAATGAGAGGCAACATTGGCTTTCATGGCCATGCCACTACCGCTCAACGGCATACAGCTCAGCTTGCAGACAAGTACAAGCGGTATGAAGAAGCGTCATGCCACTCAGCAGCAAGCTGCAGAAAGTATGAAGCATTATTGTTTATTCTTTAAGCAAGCAGCTTTACTAAAACTAAGTTCTCTATTTCAAATTCTGTGGTGGTAACATAAAAAGCAGCGTTTTTACCTGATCTTCACTGATGAATTCATTGTCTACTATTGTCTCCTTTTGTTCTTCATCTTCTTCCCCTTGTGGCTGGTGTTCTTCATAATCAAAGACATCTTCTATCTCATCTTCAACTGGAGACACTCCATGAAGAGACTTCAACAAAATCGATCAGATGAAAAAACATTGTTATAATTTAAGTCACATAAAAATGAATTTAGGTAGATGCTGTTCTCATTTTGCGGATCTTATAGACATATTCTGAATTTGGAAGTATCAATAAGTTTACTGTAATAATGTGACAAAATGCAAAATATAAAAAGGATGCAGATGTTTTAAGCACATACTCGGACACGATGCATTCATTCATGGAATGGAAAAAATCCTGCAGAAAAACCTCCTGCCTGCTTATTAAACAAGCATTGGATTAAGTGTTGGATTCAGTGTATATATTAATTTTGTTTACAGTTTGTTATTTTGTCAATAATATGCCAAGTGGAACATACACAGATATTTGAAATGTTTTCCAGGGTACTAAGATAGTATATTTTGATCATTATATGTGACAATCAAATATGTTTAAAAACACTCCCCATCAGTATCTTAGCAAAGTTGTCCATCCAAATTTGACCTAAACATTTATAACAGGTTTGCCGCTTACTATATAGCAGATCACCGAGTTAAAATATGTTTTGAAATATAATCTTTCTTTTAATATTTCGAGCTCCTTGAATAAAACTCTCTGTCACCTAGCATATTAATACATTTTAGCATCTGTAAAAAGCATATTTCATCAATCCCAGTCCGAAACAATGGGTGAATGGATGGCTAGCTAAGACACTGCTTCACAAAGCATCATGCATCCGACTATTATTCGCCTTTTGCACAGCTCCGCCATGCTGCTGCCAAATCCGAGGTTCTCCCTGCAAACGCATGCGCAAAATGTGCATTTTTGCAAAGCGCACGGGTTAATTAAACAATGCGTTTGACAGTTGTACGCACACACAGCACGCACTTTGCAGGAAGAACCTTGTTTTGAGATGACCTTGTGATCAGCGAATTTCAAGTTTTCAAACTTATTCACCTTTTGCAAGGATCTGCCATATTGCTACCAAAACGAGGTTCTCCCTGCAAACGCATGCGCAAAATGTGCACTTTTGCAATGGCGTACAGGTTAATTAAACAATGCGTTTGACAGTTGTACCCACACACAGCGTTTTGCAGGAAGAACCTTGTTTTGAGATGACCGTGCGATCAATGAATTTCCAGTTTAATTTCAAATTTTCAATTCAAATTCAAACCTCTATTCCTCCCTACCTGATCAGGATCACTAGATATTCCAAGATGTTCATCATCATCATCATCTTCATCTTCTATCCCCACATGATCTCTATCAATAGACGATTCTCGCCATCTCAATCCACCTTTCTCGGAATGTTCCTCCACATCTGACAACATGTTGTGCTCATTTTCAGTCAATGCTGCAATAAGTACAATAATGTGATTTCTTTGTTATAGTCATCAATCAGTCATGGCTTTAATTTGGGTAATTCAGAGTTGCAAATGGGCTATTCCAGTTGAAATCCATAAAGCCTATGGAAGACATGACCACAGAAAGTAGGAACTTCAAATGGGGGTACCTATATGAGGGGCTCCATTTGAAATTCACACTCCCTGTGTGGGAGAAAGGTCATGTTTTCCATGTGGGTGTATGGATTTCATACAGATCATGTTTTGCATAGGGGTGAATTTTTATTAGTAGCCTAATAAGTTAGGGCACTTGCCTTTGGGTTCAATTCCTGAGGGTGGCGATTACTGACGTATTGCACTTTGAGTAATAAGTCTGAAATTAATTGGCAACATCTGTAAATCAAATTCAGACTCCCGTTGTCTCCACAGAGCATTTAGAATTGAGCTAATAAACCATGAAATAACTTGATCCTTTGGTGGGGACATTAAGCCATCAGTCCAGTGTACAGGGAGCCATACTTGTACATGTAGCTTGCAGTCAGTTTCAAAAAGAGTAGGGTGTTAACCTATGACTGTCCCATATCTGTCATGGTGCTGCTTGTAGCAATCATGGAGAACTAGATTGGAATGGATTCCGATGTTCAGTAGCAAGGCTCCCGCTGGACGCAAATTAATATTCTTGCATCCAGACGCAAAATTGTATTGCTAGACGTACTTTTCAACAAGCTGCATCAATGCCTTGCGTCTGAGTGGACGCAAATGAATTTCAAACCAAAATCAAGTCTAAGCTTACTCAATCTACTTTCCATGAAATAAAATAGTACTTTTATTACTTTCTAAACCGGCATCGTGCATAAATGAATCTTTTAGCAACATATAGACCAATCAGTAAACGAGTTATTGACCTTTCATATTTAGCCACTCCCACTTTTCGAACAACTTCCGGGGTCAACCAGTCAATGAAAATTCTTATGGCAGCGGGACATGTGGACAACTGCAAGCTTTCACTCAAACACGAGAACAAAAATACAACTTTCTAAACTATCATACAGTGTCAGCAAGTTTGCATTCACATAATTTGTTATTGACAATAATATTTACATAAATCTTGCCTGTCCTGTAAAAATTCCCCTACCAGCTATCTATGGAGACCACCTACCTTCACCAGGTCACTTACACCTGTCCTAAGTTCTGTCAGTGTTATTTCCTAGATTTCAGCTGTTAATGCCTGATATGCTTGACATAAAAAACAAGAAAAGACAAAAGCAAAAATTGCACTTACGTTCAACATAGATAATAGCAGACGACGTATCCTGGCCAAACTCATTCTGCACCTTACACAGATACTTCCCATCATCCTCTACTACAACGCCCTCTATGATCAGCATCCAAGTATCGTCTTCTTGCTCCACTCTCGTTCTCCCATCATTCCCGAGTTCTATACCGTCCTTAAACCAGCGCACTTGTGGTTCCGGGTTGCCTCTCACCCTGATCACCAGCTCCGCATCTTGACCTTCCAGAACGTCCAATGTCTTCAATCTTTGAACAATAACCGGCGCTCCCTCGTTGTCCGACATATCCGAGGCTGATCCCGGTGTAGAGTAGGGATCTACTGATGTTATGCTGATATTACGATTTATCCTTGGTTTCAAGAACTGAATATCTTTAAGCAGTGTGTCTTCCATGAGTTCATCTTCGTTTGACTCTTCATGGGGACTATCTAAGAGCTTGGACACAGTGATGTTTGCATTAGCATCAAGTGAGTTGTTGCCTTCAATGTCATCTGGTCTTTGCACTTGTTCCTCAGGTTGAATTTCTTTACAGATAATATCCTGTTCCACAGGCTCTTTATGATCCTCAAATGATGACCTTGAAGATCCTCTTTGTATGTTTCCGATCATCTCAGATGGTGTGTTTTGTGCACCAGGAATGCTCTTGCTTATAGCGGTCACTTCTATCATGTCTTCCTTCTCAGAAGTACCCTGTGGGATTGGAGAATCAGGTTGATCTTTGATATTACGGACATCTGGGGTTATTTCCTTTCCCGATGCTGATGTAGAGCCTGGTGTAGAGCCTTCAGAATCTTCACCAGTGCTGGTACCACTTTGAAAGAAACCTGCAAAGTTGTTGGAAAGAAGAAGTTGGATATGGTATTACTTCATCTGCAAAGTTAAGTCTAACCCCCTGAGCACTACCTGCCGACCTAACATTGCCTCTGATTGGTCAATTACATGATATTTTCACTTTAATCACCAATCAGAATGGAGCTTTGCAAATAATTCACCCCAATTTTTTTTTGCGTGGTGAAATTATTTTAACAATGTTGCTGATTGGGCCAATTGATAATGAAAACTTCTTTTTGGCCAATCGGCAGGTACTTCTCATGGGGTAAAGATTTAGATGTATTATATACATGTACATATTTGTGTTTTGGTTAATGTAGCCAACTGTAACCAAATGTCACAGATTCCACAAAGCACACAACTACCCTACAGACCTTGTCATCCAGGATGTCCCACATTGAGAAAGTACATAACACATCTGAGTATCCTTTAAATGCTAAGCTTCAAACACTAAAAGCTAGTAAACAGGTTCAAAGTCTATTTTTTCCAATGTTTATAGCAAAAGGTGTACTGGGTAGTGCAACTTGCAAGAAGGATATTGGTATCTTGGAATTGGTTTCACTTGATAATGGATGACCTCTATTTTGATAATATAGTGCAATCAATGGAAGAGTTTATAAAGAAGCTCTAGCAATGTGATGCAAGGAAGAGATCAATCATTTGTTCATGTTTCATACACTTTTCGATAGCAAGAACCAATTAGAGCAAATGTTAGAAAAAAGCAAGGAGTGCATTGATTTTTTGTATAATGCACACATGAACACAACATGTACTACGCTTTGTGCTTTCAGACACGTTCATTTTTCTTGCGAGTTGATGCATTTATACTTGCTTGTATTTCCCGAAATTTGTAGTGACAATTTTGTTTATAAAATAGTGCAAAAATTGCAGGATATTTTGCTTGTGTATGAAATAGGTTAATAAATGTCTTTATTGAGTTTATCTTTGGTTTCACATAATTAACAAAGTGTCACACAAAGTGGCCCAAGTTGCCATAAATCCTATAAATCCTTCCCAATGTGTTTCAAAGTTCAACATTTCGACAAGACTTATTAGAATACAGGCCATCAACATAAAAATTCAGAATAATGGTTCAAGAGACATTAAGAGATTTTGATGGGGGTGGGGGTCAGTCAGAACAAAAGTCAAAAACAATTCCTTTTCCCCAAAGAAGAATGTCCCCATACACAGAGTGTCCTTTATCCTAAACCTGATCCCATTTTTAACAGAACCAACCTAAAACAAGTTACTGAATTTAGCACCCAATTGTGAAAATAACTTGCATAAAACATTGTGACCTGCTTTGACCAAACCAGGACAAATTATTTACATTTGCAGTTTCAGTATAGAAGGAAATAAATGATTTTTGTAAATGGTATTTTGGTAATTTTGCTTTGTTACTATTTTAAGAAAACAGAACAATTAGTTAAGTAGAGTGAATGGGGAATGCCAGTTTGACTGTTAATTATTAACAAGAAAAAATCTACTTGTATGGGTTTTTTCCCATTGAAAGGTCACTTAGTGGAAATGTTTTCAAGCTTTTCAACACGAAACCATTTATGGTGACACGATCAAGAATGAGTCTAATGTCACTAATATTGATTATAAGGTATCAAAAACAAAAAGTGATACCATCTTATGTTTTACTTTCTTACTTCATTCATAACCATAGAGCTTTATATAGTAATATACAGCACTATACTTATCAGCTTGTAATAGGCGGAAATGTTAAGCTTTTCCTACTACACCAAAAAGTAGACCCATGTTAAGAGTGCTATCAGTTGACCTGTATGGTCTATATTTTGTGTGTTAAAGGTGGGTAACCTGATTGACAACCTCATCCCCTCACTTTACCCTGTCAAAATGCTGATTTTGGTATCTTGTGAAAGCTCATATTTTTCTCATTAACATGCTGAAATTAGGTGTAAATTGGTATATTTCCGGAGAAATCATCAAGAAACTGTCGAATTTGTCTCAAATGTGGTACATGTATACCATATTTTAGACTAATTCAACAATTTTTTGATTATATCTTTGGAAATACACCGATTTGGAACTCCTAATTTCAATATGTTAATGAGAAAAATAGAATCTCTCATTTGATATCAATTTATTACATGATCATGATGATTATCATTAATAAAAACACGGTAGACTACCAAAATCATGCTGTATAAAATGTCAGTAATTCCATAAGGAATTAGTCACATTTACAAGGAACATTTACATGTTCTTTATGCATGAATGTTTGAAAGGGACGACATTTTATGTTAAAGGTTAAGTTTTAAAGAATTTGATTTTCCAAATATTATCAGGTCACCTTCCTTTAAAGAAAGTAGGCAAAATATAAGACTTGATTGATAATTTGTGACCGTACAGCACGAATGAGCCGTAAATGTCCTCAATTGTATTCTGAGTTACAGTGTAAAATGGGCATGAATGTCGTATTCATAGGTACCTCAATTTGGTGCTACGTGTACCTCATTTAATGAGCTACACGTAGCACCAAATTGAAATACCTATGAATATGACCTTCATGCCCATTTTACACTGTAACTCAGAATACAATTGAGGACATTTACGGCTCATTCGTGCTGTACGGTCACATTTGTAATGCTTCTGGCGAAATGTCACAAGGCAATTTTCAAAATAAATTATTTTGATATTAATCCACGATGTTATAAGGGCCGCCGATTACGAGCTGATCAAAGTATATGTCCATCCATAACCATGGTGGGAAAAACAGGGAACTAACTTAATGCCCTAAAATTACTTGTTTTATACTCAAGGTTGGAAACCAGAGAAATACTGATACTAACGGATCCCTCACTCACTTCTCACAGGGAAATTTTCAATTCAATGAACTGCATTCCCAAGATATTTATACATTTTTTCCAGCTCTGTTCATAACTTAGTAACCCCAGTCAATTTTAATGCTCAATGCTATGCCAATTTGCTCAATTTTTGTGTTAAAATAGTCCGACGAGTAGGACCAGTTACCAGACTATACACATTTCACACTATGATCACTATCTCACATGGCGCAAGAAAGACGAATCGCGAAAGTCCAGTGACCGCGCCACAGACGGTTAGTGGATTTTTGTGGTTAATCTTTCTTGAGCGATCAGAGTTAGAGTATAGTTGGTAACTAAGAAAAAAAACAGGTCCTACTCGTCGGACTATGTTAAAAGCAAACTTTCATTTGATGTGGTTTGGACTATTAGCATTTTCAAAAGTGTGAATAAAATTTTTTTTCCTCATTTAGACTCATTCCTTTTGATCATATCACATGACAATTCTGATGCCCAGATACAGATAAAAACTAGATTTGAGACTCTTTTCATAGCAGCTCAGCTCATGCAATATTCAACTGGCAACTATTAGTATATCATACACATATCTTGGACACAAATCAAGCTTCAGCAACTTGGTGCCAAAATAAAGCACTTAATCATTGTCTCCACATCAAAACTACATAAACTTGAGATGATAACCACTGTAATTATTGACAAAGCTAGGGTCATTATGGCTGTCATAATTGTCACTCATTTAATTATTTGATGTATTTGTATGTGTTTACAAATTCTGTGTACATGGTTGATTTTAATACAAAGTCCGCACATATCACATTGTGATCATGGCATGTTGCTGAATAGAATCCAAACCATCTGTCTCGTTTTGTCACAGTAAAAGCCGGTTTCGTCTTGATTGCTACACCCAGACCCATAGTTATTACTTTTTTTGGGGTGCAGAATTTCCAAAATGTAAAACCCTTTTCTCCATAAGATTTGCTTACATGCAGAAGGGGCTGTTTGAGGCTATTTTGAACAGTTTAACACAAAGTGGTCCCTTTGTTAATTTTGTTCCTAATATTAGGACCTTCTTGGGTACATTAAAAAAAATTACCCTGAAAGTGGTTCTTTTGGTCAATTTGGGAGGTGCATACCTAGTGAGAAACATCCCCCTGTCGTGTTCTTTATCATATGGGTGTCTATCTCACTACGGTGGGAATTTATTGTGTACATTTTCCCCGATAGCAAGTGCCGGCCACACAAATTCAATGACTGCGGGTAAAAAACTTTTCCGCAGTGTCATGTTGGTTCCCAATCTCCTAGCATGTTGTGCGGCTAAACTTACTGGGGACCATCATGATCTTACGCTACGTGTTCCAGGGCTATTTATTGTCCAACTTAGTGGATAGTTGTGTTCCGTTAAAAATGTCAGTATGATAACAGTTGATGTCTGTGCTGACGAAACTAAGTTGGACGTGGACAACTATGCATACCCCTCTGGCTACAGATTGGGCTATTCGTGTTCAGCTAATAGCATAAAGCACAATATGTTAGATAGAGATGATTTATAAATTACGGTTAACATTTATTTTGCATTTTGCAAAGATCATAATGATCAGAATGTGAAAAAGTATTACAAACATAATGACCACACAAAATAAAAAGAAACCTTGCACTAAAATAGCCAAATAAGAACAGGACTTCTTTTTCATTGCCACAGGAATGAGGAGGACAGGGACAATATTGAAAACAATAGCAATAAAATAACCACCATGACAGCCATTGAGATGACTCATCAATTCTGTGAATAATAGAGCTGAAAAGCATTTTCTTTTTTTTTCAAAACGCATAAAAAAGAAGATAATTTACCACAAAAACTAAAAATTGATTTACACTGTAGATTGGATTATTGTCATAATTATTTGCCTGTCAAAAAAAAATTACAATTTACAATGAACTCAAAGGTGGGAAACACATGTGGGGAATACATTTATGGTTATTGTTAAAACAAGGCAGAGATATTACGGAAACAATGTTTTGGATATTACGAAAGCCTCCATGAAATAAGTTCAACATGCACTGTGACGATGTGCACACCAACTGGGCTATTCCAGTTGAAATCCATACACCCCCTATGTAAGACATGGCCTTAATCTCCCACACAGGGGGTGTAGATTTCAAATGGAGTCACCCATTAGGTAACCCATTTGAAATTTGTGTGGAAGATGAGGGTCATGTCTTCCATAGGGGTGTATCGATTTCAACTGGAATAGCCCACTGCAAAGGATTCTGGGAATTACCATATAGGTGAATCATGCCACTCTACTTCAAACACATATACAAGTCATTTTTATAGAAATAAATCAAAGCCCACATTCATGACCCAATACAAACGCAGGAAAAGAAATTAGTGGATAAACCAAAATGAGACCATATGGGATGTACAATTAGTTCAAACAATGTTATTTTTAGTTTTAAATTATCAATTAGTATCAGTCATAGGCTTGCACATAAAACCACCATGGTTAATATGATGATAACATTGCTGGCACCGTAATACTCGAAAGATCAAATTCCATGTGCTTGTCTGTAAACTTTATACCACTTTTGCCATGCAATTCTACTATTAAAGTTCAGTCATGTGCTGTGTCTGTGGTTTAATATTAAAAACAAATTTGCAACACAATTGTCTTTTGGCAGAGATTTATGTTGTCCATACATACAAACAAAACATGACAAAAATGTAGGGCTCAACCGATTATCGGATTGGATATCGTATTAGTAGGCATATCACCTCAAAAATAATCGCAGCAGAAACACGTTATTTAATGTTCCTACATTATTGAGCTTTATTAAAGCATCAAAATCAAAAACAGAATTGAAATCGGTCAATGCATTGTGATGTAGTGTCAATTTAAAGATGCTCGTAGATGGAATGAAATCCTGCCACAAATGGCTGTAATGACAAAATTGGCACATTTCGAGATTTTGAAGGTATATTTGAAAGCTTGCTTGAAAAAGCAGCGTTAATTTAAATATCACATGTTAAATGTCTATCTTTCCTGACTTCGTTACAGAAAACAAAATAAAAAATCTATCATTGAATAATCATAATAAATTAACCAAATATACTATTTTAGCAATTTCGCTAATCTGCAGACAAATTAAATCTCAAAAATGACTAAGTTCAGCTAATTAATATGCAAAATTGATGCCAATAGAAAACCGTACATGATATAAAGGTGCGGGTTTTTTTGCACACATATGTATACAACGTTCTTTCAATTGATAACAAAAAATACACAAAAAGTAATTAATTATGCAAATTAGGTAATTACAGCTAATTATGTA
Organism: Amphiura filiformis; assembly: GCF_039555335.1. Taxonomy (NCBI): domain Eukaryota; kingdom Metazoa; phylum Echinodermata; class Ophiuroidea; order Amphilepidida; family Amphiuridae; genus Amphiura; species Amphiura filiformis. The sequence continues at coordinate 43,243,856 of NC_092640.1, read as the reverse complement.
TTTATGATATTATTATGCAAATTAGGCATCAGTAATGTTAGTTTTTTTCAATATTTAATGAACGTCTGTTCATTCATCATAATTTTTTAAGTATGATCCTGTTATGAGGTTGAATAAATGAACTGCAGTTAATTATTTAAAAACAATACAAAAAAATAAAAAGTTTGACATTTTGACGGTGTCTAGAATATAATTTTCATTTTTACTGTAAACATGGTATGTGTCACCATTACTCAAAGCCAAGTCCGAAAAGTAAAAATTAAAATTCAGTTGCAATGAGACTTTAAATTAACATTTTGTCATCTGGATTAACATGGGAGGGCAATCGGTAAAGTGAACAGCAATTTTACTGTAAAAAAAATACAAAAATAGTATGGCCTTGGACACACACAATGGCTTAGAGCTATTGTGGTTTGGAAAATTACTCCCTAAAAAAAAACATTGATTAATGTTTTGCTTCAACTGGTTTTAGGGAAGTGTTTCATTTGTTGTCGACGGAATAAATTTACATGCTAAGAAAGATTAGTATTTCAGCTAAATGGTGGTAGTTCCTTTACTTCAATAGGCCTATATTTACTGATTTATGAGCGATCTTCAAAAATCCTTAAAAACAGGCAGTAGCTCTTAAACAAAACATTTTTTAATTTTTGAGGACCCGATGTTAGCCTCGGAAAGGCTTCACACATCATATATTAAAAATTTAAAAAATTTGGATAAAAGAAGCATATAAAGAAATTCATTTATCGACATGGATGTTTTCTAAAATTGGCCAAATTTGAAGCGCGCCCTTTTCAATTCACTGTTATGCTTGCATGCACAGTGTAGCAGAATTATTGTGCAGCCACTGTGACATACCTAGTATTAGCCCAATATTTTTGATATTGGTATCAGATCGGATATCGGTAAATTTTTAAGTTTTCATTGACTTTGAAGAACCACTGGACCTATTCTGAAGTGCTAGGATCATTCATTAAGAAAAATAAAAATTGTAAATTTTTTTTTACCGATATCGGATCAGATCGGATATCGGCCGATATTACAACATCAATATCGGATCGGTAGACAAACGCCATATCGGTTGAGCCTTACAAAAATGTATCACAAATTGCTTACCTTTCATCACCTGTAGGTAGCAGGTGGATGAGACAGTGTCACTCTCATTGCTAGCTTTGCACACATACATTCCTTCATCATCCCGTGTCACCTTCCTGATCACCAGAGACCACGCATCATCTCCATCATGTCTCATCTCGCATCGTTCTGCAGATATCTCCTTCTGTCCTTTGTACCACTTCACCGACGGAAGAGGACTTCCAGAAATGCACGCTTCCAACTTGAGAGCATCGCCGTTCAGTATGAGTGTATCTTGTAGCGGCTGAGTGAATTGAAGTGACTTAGATGGCGATATTTCAGGCTGGTTTCGTACTTGAGTTCCCTCTTTATTTGATGGTTCATCATTGACAGAAGATGATGGGATATAAGCTTCCTTATCATCCTTTTTCACTGCATCTTCCTCATGAGGAAGTTTCTCTGACTCAATCATTTGCAGAGCACTTCTTGCTTGGTTCAAGTCTTCATTGAAAGTCCTCACAGGAGGCTCTGATAGTACTGATGATTTGTTATTATCCATAGGACTTCCCTGTAAAGGATCCAAGTCTTCATCTGAGTCAATCTTTGGGATACAAGCTTCCGCAGAATCCTGCAGTAAGGCATCAACAGCATTTCTTGTTCTGGGGAATTTTTTGTTTAGTTTCCTCACAGGGGATCCTGATGGTGTTGATGAATCAATGGTACTTTCTGGTAAAGAATCCAAGGCAAGGAGTTCCTCTAAACTCATCTTTTTTGATAGCGGAGGTGGGGATGGGGTTAGGGACATTGGAGAAGGCACTCCCTGGGCAAGGTTTGCGTTGGCTGGTGCTTCACCTCCAATCAAGTTGCTTATCGGCAAGGTGTCAGGACGCAAGGCGCTCTGTAGAGGGGTGCTTTCTTGTGACTTTATTACTTCAGTTATAGCTGATTCTGCTGCCTCTTCATTTGGCATAGTCTTACTTTGTTCAACAGTAGGTGTCTTCTCTTCATCTACAAGATGCTTTTCACTATCACCATTTTTGCCATCACCATGATCGCTGCCTTCATTTTCTTCCGGTACTGTATCAAGTCTTGGCCGTGTTTCATTGTCAGAATCGCTTCCATCTGATACTATCACAGAACCTGGTTCCACAAGATTGTCATCATCTTTGTCTTCCTTTGGGACTTCACTTGCAGGAATGGATTCCACCTGCTGCTCCACACTACTGGTCAGTTTTTGTTCCATCAATGCTTCTACGTCAGGATCAGTACTAGGGCTGGCAAGGTTTATTTGTTGGAATTGCCTGTTAGTAGGCACGGTTTCATTACCCATAAGATTATTTTCTTGCATAACAGGAGCATTAGCCATTTGCTTCTCTTTGTTTTCATCATCTGAAATAAGAAACCCATTTTCTTTGACAGTCATCTCTTTCATCACATCTTCATCACTGCTAATGTTCTCATTACTGAAAGTGTCATCCGACAGACTGGCAGATATCTCCCGCAGCTTTGCCTTCAGAGTACTCTCCTGTTCAGGATCAAAAGCCGCTGCGTTCAACTCCAAGACCGAATCCACCAGACTTAGGCAGCTGTCAACCTTGGAATTCAATCTAGAGTTCAGTTTGCTAATTTTTTTTAAACTATCATCCAAGTCTTCCAGTTTAGACGGTAGACTGTATCGTGTTCTGTTGGCAGCATTCTTTGGTATGTTTGGCACAAGCTGATCAACTGATCCTCGATGGCCAGATTTTTTATCGTGTTCAATATTCTGGCTGCTCCTCCTTCTCTCCCGGTCTCTTCTCCGTCTCGACATGGCTTCTTTTTGACCCGACGATGTTGTCAATTTACTTGGAGAGGAATGCCTCCTTGAATGATGTCTTCTCTCTCGACTTGAATCCGAGGAGGTCTTCTTCTGATTATTTTCCGCTTCTTTTTTACTCTGCGACCTATGCAAGTTGTGTTTGGGAACCATATCGTCCCCAAGCGACTTTCCTTCATTTTGTAACTCTACCATTTTTGAAGGTACTAGAACATCTTCTTTACATAATTTTCTATCCTCTTCTTCATTAAATTTAGAGCAAGTAGTACTGTTGTGTTCGGAGTTGCTATTCAAGTTTTCTTGACATCCATCCGTTTGTGACACATTGGATGACAAAGCCTGAGAGAAACCCGAATCTATCGTCTCATCACATGGATCCACTACCTCCTTATCATCATGGCTTTCTTCTTCTGCAATACTTGACATAGTTGGTTGCTGATAGAGATATGACTGTGTCTCAGAATCATCACAATCTGTCAAGGAAAATAAAGACGGAAAAGAAAAAACATGATAAATAACAATGTAGTGATAATTCAAAATAGAAACATTTTCAAGGTTAGAAAACATATCCTGCTAAATCTATTACCTAACCATGCCATATCTCACCAACATATTTTCCTGTTCAATGTAAACAGTATTTAAGGACATTTGCTGTGTTTGCACCATGAACGTCTTCTCCCATCAGTCTTCCAAATTACAGACTTGTATAGTTATAGTCAGCACCGTTTCAGTGTCAGAAATGTTAAAGGAACACAGTTTTTATAGTTTACATTGTGTGATTCAGATTATTCAAAATAATTTTAAAGAATAGTACAATTATTTACTTATAATACAGTCAGTTCCTATACAATTTACTGAACAGGGGAGTTGTCATCAAGACCCTTTGAATCACCTTAATAATGCCTACTTTATTCTATATGAATGACATACATGTACCATCTATCTTGTCATGTTAGTAGAACAGGATAACAGCACTGTATCTTTAATGGCTGCCCAATGTTGGATTTCCAATTCACTTTTTATAAACACTTCAAAAAGACCAATGCGGGTAGAGCACACCATACAAATCATTTAATGGATCTATATGTTTGATCTTTCGATTGAATATCAATGCTTAGTCAATATTTAGAAATATCAATTGACTGTTGCAATAACACTATGGACCACTATGGCCTCATCCCTATGGCATAGTCCAATAACCTCAATTAAACAATCATAGTGCCAAATGTGACCTCAAGTTGAAGAGTATGAGTTTTTGTACCAAAATTTCATTTAATGAATGTGCAAATATTGGGGTTAAAGAACTGTGCCCCTGATAGATGAGCATGTTGTGGATCCTAGTGTAGCATCTTTGCATGCATAACAACATTGACCAATACAATTTATCATTAATTCTGATTAATTAGTTGATAATTCATTAAGTATAGAGGCAGCGCCGGTTGAAGGTTGACAAATGTGGCTGCGATCGGCTGCGGTGCTCCAAAGACCATGGAACCTGGCAAAGGGATAAAATACTTCAAGATGAATTGATACAATATTCCAATAGCACACCTGACAAAAGGCAACAAGTGTAGATACAAATTTCTTATTAAAATACATTCATGCTAAGGTTCTTAGAAGTAACCTTTCATAATTTCCATTGTCATGATTAAGGCCTCATCAATCTATATAACCTCTATATTCAAAACATCACCTGCTATTCAATCTCAATACAAACTACCGTGTTTATTTTCCACATACATGTACATATTTTGTTCAACCTAATTGTATGATTTCAATTGCATGGAGCTGTGAAATACACAATCATGGACTCGTAAACAGAAAATCGCAATCAACTGAATCAATCTAAATCTACTGAAAATGTCATAAAAAGAAGATGCTAGGATCACCAAAAAATCCTTTAATGCATGAGACATGACAACTGAAGGCTTAAGCAGCTATTGTGTCCTCAATTTTGTTATGCCATAATATATCAATAATAGCCAAAGCCATCCAAATAATTACAAAATATAAGATTGAACAGCTTTTATTTTTATTTTTAAGTGATGTGATATTACCCCTTTCGCATGAAATAGCAGCTTTATCTTTGCTTATGGCAGGTTCTTGGTCAATATACCATGTTATGATTTAATTTTCAATAAATTTCCATAGCTAAAAATATTTTAACAAAGCAATGTTTGTCATATTGTGCCATATCAATGCTTAGTCAATATTTAGAAATATCAATTGACTGTTGCAATAACACTATGGACCACTATGGCCTCATCCCTATGGCATAGTCCAATAACCTCAATTAAACAATCATAGTGCCAAATGTGACCTCAAGTTGAAGAGTATGAGTTTTTGTACCAAAATTTCATTTAATGAATGTGCAAATATTGGGGTTAAAGAACTGTGCCCCTGATAGATGAGCATGTTGTGGATCCTAGTGTAGCATCTTTGCATGCATAACAACATTGACCAATACAATTTATCATTAATTCTGATTAATTAGTTGATAATTCATTAAGTATAGAGGCAGCGCCGGTTGAAGGTTGACAAATGTGGCTGCGATCGGTCTGCGGTGCTCCAAAGACCATGGAACCTGGCAAAGGGATAAAATACTTCAAGATGAATTGATACAATATTCCAATAGCACACCTGACAAAAGGCAACAAGTGTAGATACAAATTTCTTATTAAAATACATTCATGCTAAGGTTCTTAGAAGTAACCTTTCATAATTTCCATTGTCATGATTAAGGCCTCATCAATCTATATAACCTCTATATTCAAAACATCACCTGCTATTCAATCTCAATACAAACTACCGTGTTTATTTTCCACATACATGTACATATTTTGTTCAACCTAATTGTATGATTTCAATTGCATGGAGCTGTGAAATACACAATCATGGACTCGTAAACAGAAAATCGCAATCAACTGAATCAATCTAAATCTACTGAAAATGTCATAAAAAGAAGATGCTAAAATCAAAAAAAATCCTTTAATGCATGAGACATGACAACTGAAGGCTTAAGCAGCTATTGTGTCCTCAATTTTGTTATGCCATAATATATCAATAATAGCCAAAGCCATCCAAATAATTACAAAATATAAGATTGAACAGCTTTTATTTTTATTTTTAAGTGATGTGATATTACCCCTTTCGCATGAAATAGCAGCTTTATCTTTGCTTATGGCAGGTTCTTGGTCAATATACCATGTTATGATTTAATTTTCAATAAATTTCCATAGCTAAAAATATTTTAACAAAGCAATGTTTGTCATATTGTGCCATATCAATGCTTAGTCAATATTTAGAAATATCAATTGACTGTTGCAATAACACTATGGACCACTATGGCCTCATCCCTATGGCATAGTCCAATAACCTCAATTAAACAATCATAGTGCCAAATGTGACCTCAAGTTGAAGAGTATGAGTTTTTGTACCAAAATTTCATTTAATGAATGTGCAAATATTGGGGTTAAAGAACTGTGCCCCTGATAGATGAGCATGTTGTGGATCCTAGTGTAGCATCTTTGCATGCATAACAACATTGACCAATACAATTTATCATTAATTCTGATTAATTAGTTGATAATTCATTAAGTATAGAGGCAGCGTCGGTTGAAGGTTGACAAATGTGGCTGCGATCGGCTGCGGTGCTCCAAAGACCATGGAACCTGGCAAAGGGATAAAATACTTCAAGATGAATTGATACAATATTCCAATAGCACACCTGACAAAAGGCAACAAGTGTAATATATCAATAATAGCCAAAGCCATCCAAATAATTACAAAATATAAGATTGAACAGCTTTTATTTTTATTTTTAAGTGATGTGATATTACCCCTTTCGCATGAAATAGCAGCTTTATCTTTGCTTATGGCAGGTTCTTGGTCAATATACCATGTTATGATTTAATTTTCAATAAATTTCCATAGCTAAAAATATTTTAACAAAGCAATGTTTGTCATATTGTGAAGTATGCAAGCCTTCAACTCTCTTATTTTCATTTTTTCCTTGCTGAATACATAGGCCTACATGTTTTAGAAATATCATGGGAATTGGACCAGCAAATCCTGAAACATTAGCATATTTACATTTGCAGAATGTGGTAAAACATGAATGAAAGTGAAAGCTTCTTGAGTTCATATCTCAATATTTTTAAAAATAAACCACTCATTTGGCTCAATCACTTCACAAATAAATGTATTTTGTCCCTTTTCACTGAAGTACACGCATGAGGTGGAAACTCAGAGCATCAGAACCTTTGAAGGCTTTTGGCTGCGTGGATACACTCAGAGGTTTGACACTCTGATGGAAACTTGACCCACCTCAAACCCAAGTTTGACCCACCTCAAACCTCGGATATGTAGGGGGTTTTGTTGAACCAACTGTAAGTAGTGTACTCAGAGGACACTTGGAGGTTTGTGCCATGCAAGACTTGAAGATTCACTGTATGATTGTGCAGTGATTGGTCAATGTATGTCAATTGCTGTTTATAGTTGAGCCTACATGTACACACCACAGAGCTAAAGCCGCAGTTAGGGGTGCATCACACTCCCCCAACATGCCAATCTGAAAAAAGTCCACTTTTTTCTGTAAAAACCAAAATCAGCCTGTTTTTGAAGGAAAAATGAAAAAGGTCCACTTTTTTCCTGGTAAAACATTGAAATCAGCTGGTTTTTATGGGTTTTTATACATTGTAGGGAAAATTGTTTAGTCACCCGCACCCCTTCTCCAAAATAAATCATGGCTACAGGCCTACCCCTGCGCATATAGTCATACAAAGGGTAGTTCAGGAGTTTCAGTTGGCAAAAGCACCATGTGACCTACTACCATGAAACAAGTTAGTAGTTTCATCACATACTGGCTGCTGAGTTGGTGAGGATTTTTTGCAGCGCACCTGTACATGCCAGTAGGATGTCCTTCACAAATGGTCCATTGTGCACCATTCAATCATAATTGGCTTGAACTGTTGAACACCAACGCAGCAGCCAGGATGTCTCGAAACTACCAACTAGCGACTTTACACTCATTTCGTGGTAGCAGGTTACATATGGACACAACTCAGAGTGACGTTAGGGTTTCATTACATCATGGAAGAAAGAGATAAGAAGGAACCACAACGAACGCATTCACTTTGTCCACTCCCTTTACCGACATTTAATTGACATTGTTATTCATGAGGATTTACTTTGATCAATACCCGCGTTAAATAGGTGATTGGTATTGTACTCCATGTATTTGCATGTCTTCTGGAGCGTGTCTGAAGGATGATTTGAACTAATGACCTTCCGTGCAAGCACTCTATAGGATTTTCTCTGGTGACGTGATCATCGGTCATTGATGGCCTACATCTTTTTCTTCCATTTCGCCCAATTTTCCCGAACTTTGATGACTTTTTTCTCAGAGTTGGCAGTCTTTGGCACTAAAACGAAGTTAGCTAGTTACGATTATACACATATAAACTATTAAATTAAACAGGTTTCATGTACCGGACTCAACCGGAACATTGTGCATTATTTAAGAACATTTTGCATCAATTTTTCATCGAAAAAGTCACCAAAATCTTACCTTATTTGCTAAAGATGAAACTCAGCAAAAAAACGGCCGATTTTGATGGCCTTTTCGATGTGGACATTTTCTACACAACACGATCAAGAAAACAGTTTGACTGTAGATCCCAAAACAAAGCTACTATACATGTTCAGAGCATCAGTGAAATTCCATAATCTTACTTCTGGGTAGCGTTTGTTTGTTTTTGGATGGGTTTGTTATAGTTTTTTTCCAGTAATGATTTCGCCAAGCATCGATCGCGGTAAATGGATCATACATGAAAGTAAGTACCATTGGTAGCTTTTCTTTTCATCGCCAATAGATAAGCGGATTAAAACTTGGTCGATCGAAGTCGTTGTGGTTCCTTCTCATCTCTTTCTTCCATGATTACATTTAGAGGTTCAAAACCTTGGAGGTTATGCCTGTCTGAACATGGCTAGAAAACGGATCATTGCATTCAAATGGAGCAGAAAATACAACCTGTAATGTTTATACAAATGGGCATGCATTTGTGTTGGTAGAGTAATTACTACTATTAAAACTAAATGGACCATGAGTAAATCATTATTGATACACACAGGTCTGTTGCTATAGAGTCTTCCATGTAACATTCTCAAGCCAATTCATGATATTCGACATGGAGTATTCAATATCAGGGCTTCAATCCATCATTAAAAGTACGAGGGACACAGCTTTGTTCAAAAGTGGACTTACTGTGCCACACAGCAAGGCCAGTTTGCAGGATTTTTTTTGGGTGCAGATTTTGAAAAAGTGGACTTTTTTTCGTAGGGGGCAATTAAAAAAAATTAAAAAGGTCACTTTTTTCCTGGTAAAAACATTGAAATCAGCTGGTAGATCTTTATGTTGTATTTTCTGCTCCATTTGAATGTATAACTATAATGTTGTGCTTGCTGGAAATCTAACAACATTGTGTTTGTGACTTTATGATTAAAGATGCCAAAATGTGGAAGGCTGTCCTACCAAGATTTACAATCATGTTCAATTTAAACAAGTAATGTTATTCCAATTTCCATGATCTGTTTTTATCTTCTAACAAATGTTTGTTGATGAAAAAATTATCAAATATTTGGTGGCGATAATATTCCACAATGAATATTTGATGGTGAATACTTGATTGTCAACAAACATGCCTTAGAAGATAGATTCAATTACAAATACTTGTTGAAAGTATTCGACATGGAGTAACAAATTCTGAACCAGACCAAATTTATACCAGGTTAATTTTAGCCTGGAGCTGAATAATTTGTACCTATCATCTAATCTTTATTTTGTCTCTCTCTATATATAAAGATCTGATCATCTACAGCAAGTGTACAGCAGGGCCGTAGCAAGGTTGAAAAATGTGGGGCGGCCATCATAAATGTGGAGCGGCCAAAATACAAATATATGCCCAAATTGAAATAAAGATATAAAGAAAAACATAACAAATTTCTCAAAAAGTGGGGCGGCCATGGCATCCCCGGCCGCCCCGCTTGCTACGGCCCTGGTGTACAGGATATAACCCCCCTCTCTTCTTCAAATGCCACTGCAGCTCCAAACAAAGAACCCTTTATTTTTTGTAGTCAATTTTGCTCCAGTTCCTAAATTATGTCCCACAACTCCCTCCCCACAAAATCCATACATGCTGCTTCTAGCTAAATGTCATTCCATTTACCCCTTCCTTTTTGGAAGGGGTAATCTTCCCTTGAACTTTGAAGACCCACCTGTTCTCAGCTAACATTTCCTGCATTTTAGGGATTTTAAGCTTTTGCTGAAAACACACTACAAAACTGACTACCATATACCCAACATTTACACATTCACATTGCAAATTTGATAAAAGGCCAAAACACAAATTCTTTAAATTACATCATGTTCAAGTACATACTACCAGTTGTTACCATGGCAACCATATCAACTAAATGTTGTTATCTTTGTTCACATTCCTGCCATTGTAAAAACTAGAGCGGTTAGCACACCATAGCTGAACCATGAGGCTTTGGCAGTATTGTGATATACCACTGTCACAAGTGGGTGGAGGGGCTGTGGGTCATACCTTCTTGAGATTTAGACCCAAAATAAAAATATTGAGCGACAATGATGTTGAAATATGGCTTAAATTATATGTCTTTTTGTATGCCAATGATACAATTATTTTATCCGATAGTGAACAGGATCTTCAAAATGCAATCAATTCTCTTTACAGTTATTGTCAAACATGGAATCTTGCTGTTAACCCAAGCAAAACGAAAGTTGTAATATTTTCTCGTGGGAAGATCAGAAGAAAACCATTACACCACTATGGTAAAGAACCTAATTGTGTGATATGATTCTAGTTTTTGGGGGGTAGTTTTTAATTATAATGGAAAGTTTACAAAAAAGTAAAACAAACAAGTCAACAAGTTAAGGCATGCTATGTTTGCATATTGACCAAGTCAATCAGACTTCACTTACCAATTGACATCACTTGCAAACTTTTTGACTAACTGGTCTTACCAATGTTACTCTACGGAAGCGAAATTTGGGGTGTCGAAAATATTAACTAAATTGAGATATTTTATCTGAATTTTCTCATAAGGCTTCTCAAAGTAAATAAGAAAACTGTAAATTGTATGTTATATGGTGAAACTGGTAAATATAAACTGCAAAGCATAATTGATAAAAAAAAAAGATTAACTTCTGGAGTAAACTTGTATTAAACTGGTAAAAATAGTAAATATTCATTCTTATTATATTGTCTTATCAAAAACTATAGGCCTACATGTAGTAAATCCACAACTGCATTTGGGATCCCCCCAACAAGGATTTGGGACTTGCGAAATGTGTCTTTACACGGCATGCCCTGTACATGTCAAATGAAGATTGACTATTATGTACTTTTCATTAAGACAATGTGAACTTTATTGCCTATGGAATTAAACTCTACAAAATACCATGAATTATGTAGGAGGGAACTTTTAAACGAGGCTAGCTATCCTACAGTGTAATGGGGGTATTGACCCTTTGTGGGGTGTTATAATGTGGTTAATGTTGTGAACCCAAGCATCAATAATGGTGTGATTCAAGAATGTGGTGTGATTCAGGAATGCAAGCAAGCAAAACGTGTCTTGTGTTTAGCAAACCAATTTGTAGATTTTTCATTAGTTTGATCAGTTTAATTCTTGTCTATTGTTTTAAAAACCTGACTCTAGCTTTGGGCTTTATTCCGACACATGTAACTTCTGTGTGTTTCTGTGTGTATGTTGTTAATTTTTACTTAGGCGACGAAAAAAAGAAAACCTGTTCTACGGGCGGACGGACCTTTCAAGTAGGGTCGGTCAGTCTGGCTTTTTTGTTTGTTTTTTGAAATGACCCAAAAATCACCAAAATCTGTAAATATTTGCAATTTTGGAAAATACAAAAAAAAAAAAAAATTTGTTCCTGAAATTGTAGAAATTTGGGTCGGTATTCATTTGTACAGGAAAATTTTTTCCCCAATTTGTTCAAAATCTGGGTCAGTCGGGCCCGTAGAACAGGGTTTTCTTTTTTCGTCGCCTTATGCCCACCTTGGAGATCAGTACCAGGTTCTGAAGGGGCTACCCTAGTTAAAGAAAGATTTAAATAATAATTAAGTAATGCCATTTTTGGCACTTTTAGCCACAGGGGGTGCAGGAGGAGAAGTCTCTACAACCGAGAACATCCCCGGTCATCAGATGTCCCCGTTTGGTGGGTTTTACGCCAGAAAATGTCCCCATTCGTTTGTATTTACAAGCTCACACACACTTTTGCCAGCCAGCGAAATACAGGGGTATTTCTCATCATCTTTCTATGAATTCTATCCAGCTTGGCTTCAGTTGTGAGTATCAGTTGTGGAAATCCAGACTTTATTTTTCTTACTTGTGAAATTTTGCTCACCTATCTGACCCAGACAAATGATTTTACTTTTAGGTTCATTCAGTGATCCCAGCGTTAAGTGTAAAAAAAAATAAAATTGTCATTCAAATTGTCAATATATTTTCAAAATGAAAAATTTGGGGAAAAACAAAGAAAACAGTAGTATTGACAAAGATGAAGCCCCATTCAAATACAATTTCTCTAATCGCTAATTTCTCTACTAGAAATTACAGATTAGTGTAAAATGTTTTCTATTGTTTTTATTACACAGTGTTCAGCTTTTACCACTAACAGGCTACGTTGGCACATCTATTACAAAAGGTGCCAAAATCTGAATTTTTATGATTATGATGAATTGATGATCCTCCCGATGAGCAAATCACTGAATAGGCCTTTATACTTCTTTTTGTTTATTTGTTTGTTTTACTTTGTTTTATCTTACAAATGTGATGTGATCAAGCTTAACGAGTCATTAGTTACTACCATTAATTACTAACTTGCTCAGTATCCAATCTTTCTGATGTTGAAATCTGAAATATGTACAGATGTTCTTATACTTTTTATAGTATTTTTGCTCCAAATTGTTGCATATGTCGCAATTTCATTATTGCCCACTTATGTCTGACTGGATCCGATCAAAATTATTAACACTTCAGAAACAACAAAAGAAATTATCAGCCATACAATAATTGTTGGTAAATGTACCATTATTTTACAAAATACTGTATACCATCAAAATGCTTCGTTCATAAGGCCAAGTAAAAATAAAAACATGTTTCTCGTCCGGGTTTTTAAAAATTAGGAGAATGAGGGCCTTTTTATTTTGTATTTTGTATTGGAAAACGACGCTAAATACCTGTATTTGGCACCATATTTCGGGTATTCGACATACAGATTGATATCTGAGAAAAAGGAGGAGGCCCTTTTTATTTTATTGTTTTGAGAGTTAGACCCCTTTATAGTGATCACAAAACTCTTCTTAAATGATGTATTATGCATTTACAAAGCCGTAAAATAAGTTTCAACTTCTGAAACATCTTTTTCAACAAGTTATAACTGAAAGTTTACAAAATAAAAAGAAATTTGAAAAATCTTCAAAAAATGAGGAGGGCACGGACGAGAAACATGTATTTTTTTTTACTCGGCCTAATTATCCTTACCTTAGCTTTCTTTCAAAACAAATTGATTGATTATTTAGTAAATAAATAATAACAGGTTCATGGTCAATTACGCGACCAAAACCACCTGTATACAATATAATGAGCCAATTCAAGCTATCATACAGTGTATAGAATGTTTTGCAATAATATTACAATTCATGCCATATCCTGTGGGTTCATTCCATGCCAACTCAACGCACAAGTTCTGTCACCAATTTTGATTTATGTTTGCTTGAGGTTTTTTATTTTAATTATGCAAGCAAATACTTTACCAGGAAAGAAAATATTAAAAAAATATTTTTTTTTTTCTGGAGGCTAAAATGATCCTATGATATTACCGACACCAAAAGCTTGACAAATTTGGCAACAATTTGATGATTTTTTTTTGCAAACATATTTTGAAAATGTTTTGAATTCGTTTTCAAAAATCTTCGGTCAAAATCAATACATTTTGGCCCCATAACATTTGATTTTACATGATTTTAGCAAAAAGTAAAAAAAAAAAAATTCTAGGTCAGCCGGGCATTTTTTTTTTCGTTTCTAGCTCCATTCTATTTTTTCCCTTGTTGCCAATATTTGAAATCTGTATGGCAGTGATGAAAGTCAACTTTTTGGGGCCTATTACTTATTAGCATTCTGATTGGCGAACTGAATCACATCATATAGACACCTCATTTGCTGACCAAGCTGCGTGACCCATGCATAACCTAGTTCTTTTTATGTTTATCAAGACGAGTGCATCAGCTAGCGTAAAAGGCCCTTTCTGAGAACTATAAGACTTTAAATTCAATGTGAACCAAAAAATGTGACTAAACATTATTTACTTTTCTTGAAACTTAAATTCCTACCTTGAATGACAAGTTGGAAATTGCATATTTCTGTTTCTTCCCCGTCCTCGTCTCCTAGTATGGCTCTACAACTATACACGCCAGCATCGGTTTGTTGTATATCGGCTATTTCCAACCCAAAGGTTCGATCTCCTTCATATTGTACCACACGATCTGTTGATTTGATAGAAGTACCATCCTTTTCCCAGGTTAGTAGAGGTCTATTTGGACCTGTCATAGCAAAGAGAGAGAGAGAGAGAGAAAATAACATGAGTAGTCAGCACAGTGTAACTTGTCAATAAACAAATAATTTATTTTGTGTTGCTTGACAGCCAATAAGCACACAGTAAATCAGACACACCCCCACCAATTGTAGACCTGAAACTGACCTTTAGTGAAAAAAGCTGAAAATGCTAACCAAAAACTGACAAATTGGGGTAATGTATGTAGCTCAACTGTGAAATTGGGGTAAAACAGCTCACTGAAAATATAAAACAGGTAAAATATAAGCAACATAAAAAAGCTGAAATCCGCTAAAAAGCTGAAGAGTTGCAAGTCTTCAATTGCGTTGCTTCATGCACACTAAAGAAGGTATGTTTGTATGTTTACAAAGTAACACTAACCAGGCATTGAGTTTTGCAATGTGACAGGTGTGCTGTAAATCGCACGCCTGGATAACCCGAGGTGTGCTTTTAGGTGTGCTGCAAATCGCACACCTAAATAAACCAAGGTGTGCTTTTTCAAAACTGGTGTATGACTATGATTTCATTTTCAGCTAAAACTTAGCAATTGTGACAACATACATGTACTTTTTTAAATGGCCATGGTAAAAGCTCTGGGGTAATGAATGGTGTATACTGCATAGATGTCCCTGGACTTTGGACTTATTGCTAGTGTCATTTGTAATTTTTTTTTTTTTTGGATTTAGAATGTCCCTAGAATGTCCCTGGAACTTTAGAATGTCCCTGGAATTTTTTTAATTTAAAAAAAAAAAAAAATTACAAAAAGATTTAAAAATTATAAATTCTTGTTTAAAATAGGCAAATTTGTAAATTATGTTCACATAATAATCTATGAATGATTTTAAAATGCATTTGTTTTGTATGCTTCTTTACTTCATAAATAGGTTGTAATGTGAACATCAATTATAAATTTGCCTATTTTGAACATGAATTTATAATTTTTTAAATCTTTTGTAATTTTTTTTTCAAGTTTAAAAAATTTTTTTTTTTTTTTTTTAGGTGTGCGAAAAATCGCACCCTCGGCGTATTTTCAGGCGTGCGGCGCGTGCGAATTGCACTCGCACGCCTTAAAACTCAATCCCTGACTAACAAGGCATGTAATGTACTGGCAGTCCTATCTTGCTGTATAACCATAATGTCCAAAATTGTAGCAGTCACTCATCAGCCATTTTCCCATTTTAGAGTAAGCCCCTGGAGTAAGCATTGGTAAGGGGCTGCGCACCAGAGAGGGGGGGGGGTAATTACTGAATCAGCTCTTTAGTTACAGTAATGTGTACAAAATTGTGACACATTGTAACATGTAGCCTACTGGTACTACATGTACCAGGAAAATGTAAGCTTCTGATGCTCAATAAATTATATCACAACTTACAGTTCTGCATAATGTGGTACTGACCGAACGTAACTGGGTAATATACTAGGCAGAAGTCACATCAACAAAATTTCATTGTAGGCAAACAAACAAACATACAGTTTTTACCAAACAAACAAACATACAGTTTTTACCTGCTAATCCAACTTGACTATCCATTACTCCTGACTCCACTGTATACAGAAGTCATGTGTATAAGTATGTATACAGTGTATAATTACAAATTATTTGACAAGTGCAACAATTAGGAGACCACTGAAGGGTGATTTCCTAAGCCTAATTTCCCGAAAAAGCATTGTCTGAATCCCTCAGCACCCGCAGAAGTGTTGCCATATGAGGCATCTCAGCTTCAAATTTAATTTCCCACTATTGCCAATGTCACAGCCCAATTCAGGTAACCCCATATGAAATTCACACTCCCTGTGTTGAAGATTAAGGTCCTATTTTCCACAGGGGTGTATGTATTTCCACTGGAATAGCCCTTGAACAATTGTGACAACCTTTAGCCCGTTTTCTATTCAGTGGGGGAGTATGCATGTTATAATGACTCAATTAGACCTCTTCAAATTGTTATTTTACAAAACCACACTGTTAGCTTTGAACTTGAGCACAGACAACTTTGAACACACCTGCTGAATCATACACTAATTATAAGTGCACAACATTCAAATTAACTAATAAGCCTACAAAACAAATAATTAATAATCACATCTGATATCATCACAATACCCTGCAAAATACTCAAACTATAGCTCATACTTACCAAATTCACTGTTTTATAACCTGTGTTATTCCTCTATATACGCATTATAATTTCCGATATTATATTATACACACTATCAGTCCATGTACATACACATTTGGCAATAAATTTATAATGATTGCCACCGGCATACATGTATACAAATAAAATACACCAGTATGGATCTATTAATTACAATAGACACAATATTGATCAGAGACTTACGGCAGCGTGACCTTATTTGAGGTGACGGAGTCCAATAAACACATCAATGTTAGGATGGTAGTCTTTACATGCTACAATAGGGCAATGTCTGTATGCATACCAGCGTTAATTATTAACTTTTAGTTTTGTCTGTGTGGGATGGATGTGTCATTATCAAGTTTAAAATTATTTGATTAAAGATAAAAATTATTGGTTTTGGTCACTTATCTTTTTTTCAGCTACTGTAGAAATTTTTTTAATTTAAATGTAGGCCTATGTTAATATGTGACCGTGACACCAAACCCAAAATAAGACATTTTGACTAAAATTATTATCACAACTATTTTATAGTAATTAGTATTAATATACTTCCTGATGTTGAAAAAATACAGCTCTATTTTTTTTAATTAAATAAATATTAGCCCGTTTCCAAATGAAACATAACTAAATCATAATCCTTCCAGGGAGGGGGGATAGCTGGCAAAAAAAGTCCAATTTTAATAGTTTTCAAGGGAAATGGGCCCAAAACATGCAATTTTGCATGATTTCTGACATAAAATTCACAAAATTCAAAGACCTGGCACAAGTCTAAGCATTCAAAATTTGTAGTATAGGCTATGAGTTTGCTCATAAATTTAATATTTCAATAATTTCGTGTTAATTTTGATTATTGGTTATGAAAGAGATTAGTATGTGTTTTTCTAAAATTAGAATGATAACCTGAAATTAGTCTTGGAACAAGTCTTTGGGCTTGAATGTCACAGCATAAGAAAACACCCTACAAACGCATGTTTGTGACCCTTATTTCCAATTTAAAATTGGACTTTTATTGCCAGTTAGAACTAATAAAATGATTAGGATTTAGCTGTTTACCAAAACAGGATAATATTTTAGTTTTTTCATAATTGCTGACTTTGGTCCAATTGGATCAGATCGTGATATAAAATTGGGATTGAATTAGCCCATATGTAATGGTGGAGCTATGAGTATGAGTTTTAACATATTGGACGAGATGTAAACGTAGTCGAGTCCAATATTTTAAAAACTCATAGAGAGACCATTGGTGTACACTTGTAAAGCATCCAATTTTATCATTATTATGTATTGGATCCAATATTTTCAAACACGTGAATTCAGTACACAATTGGATACTTGATTGGAATTAAGGGCCCAACTCTAATTTTTTACCAAAAATGAGTTAGACCCAGCATTTTATTGCCAGCAGATTGTTCTTCTTTGTGTGTGAAAGATGAGCCAAAATCCACTCTCTAAAAAGTCATTAATCATGGTTTTCATGGAAGAAAGGCATAACTCCATGGAGTTGGGCCCCCTTGGTAGCATTTTAAGGTTTTTCCACTTAATTTGGCCATCTTGGAGTTTCAGCCCTGATGACTCAATGTTTTTTTCTAAACTTTGAAATAGACCTTCACTTGAGAATACGCCTACTCAAAAAACATAAAATATGATCCCTTTTAGGGTTCAAAAATAACACATGGCATATTTACATGTAGCTTGAATGTAATTTAACATGATCATGGATAAAAATGCCAAGAATGTTTCAAAAATGCAAACAACACCTACATCACAATCATTGAAATGTTCAAAGTTAAAATATAACTTTAAACTTCAGGAATTTCCACTGTAGTCATACATATCATGTAAATTGTTCTTTGGCCTGTTATATTAAAGCAAGAAAAAAGTTTCTCATTTTGATAGATGATGAAAAGCCCACACATGATCAAACTTTATGAATCCTCCCAAATTATTGAAAAAATTATAGTAGTATTGGGTAGGGGATCAACTAGAAGTTTGAGGTTCTTAGCTATTGTGTTCATAAAAAGAATGGGGATGGGGACATTTTTTTAAAAACTGTTTGAACGAAATGCAAATTCCCCCCAAAATATATTGAAAAACTAGAAATTTGAATTTTTTTAAAGTGAAGTAATTTGAAGAAAAACTAGAGCGGTTCTCGGCTTTCACGGTTCTCAGCATTCGCGGTTCTCGGTGGGTGTTTTCGACGCAAGGCGTCGAATGGGATGCCTCCACCATGGGGCGATTTAAATGTGTACAAATCTATCAATGCACCTATCTGTTCACAAGATACAGCATCCGAATGGAAGGATGGAAGCACCGACATTGCAAAAACAGTATGCCTCACGGTGGAGGCATAAGGGAAATATTAGATGAATAAAATAAATTTGTTAGTAAATAAAGAAATAAACATGATAAGTAAATAAAATATAATTCAATAAAGTAATAGGATGAATTAATAAACATGTTTGGTAATTGGTAAATACGAGAATTTTTTGTACCCCAAATGACCTTCCAAAAATTTGGCTCTAAATGTTGACTGTAGGCCTACCCACCAAGTTTCAAGCCCATACAACACTTTTTAGTAATTTGACCTCAGTTGGTGACCCTGGATGACCCCAAAATGACCTTCCAAAAATTTGGCTCTAAATGTTGACTGTACCCACCAAGTTTCAAGCCCATACAACAATTTTTAGTAATTTGACCTCAGTTGACCCCTTGGTGACCCCGGATGACCCCAAAATGACCTTCCAAAAATTTGGCTTGAAATGTTGACTGTACGCACCAAGTTTCAAGCCCATACAGCAATTTTTAGTCATTTGACCTCAGATTGACCTTTGACCTCAGTATATGACCTTGAACCCCACCCAAAAAAAGTATCCATGGTTTTTGACCATGACCCTCCTATCCTGTAAATGTGAAGTCAATCCGCCCATCCATCCCCGAGATACAGCATCCGGACGGACGGAAGCACGGAAGGACGGAAGCTCGGAAGGACGGACAGTGCAAAAACAGTATGCCTCGCGGTGGAGGCATAAAAATATACAAATTAGTTCATTATCATAATAATGAATATGCAAATTAAAGACCCCAAAACAAGCAGCCAGAGTTTCTGTCTATCCATTCAAGAGATACAACATTCGGAGATACAGGGACAGGACGGAGGTAAATATGGATGTTGCAAACAAGGTACAATGTAACACCTCGTGGTGGAGGCATACAAATACTAACTTAGTATGTGGCATTGAAAAAGAAATAAAATATGTATACTAGAATAGGGGAGGAGAGCTGATCCTGGATGCGATGGCTATTAAATATAGTCTGATTAGGGTTCTGTAGAGCTGCATCCTAATGGTGTGGTTTGGGGCAAAGCGGTCAGCGACTTTCTGTAAAGCGCAATGATCTTATGTAATTGAACTAGATATAAATGGCTTTTTAATTCACTTTGTGTAATATCAGTACTGGGATCTATACGACTACTTGAAAATCTTTCTGAAATGTACATAACTTCTCTTAGGGCTCTAAAAACACATTTTAAGAGGGCTTAACAATATTTTTGTATACAGATATTTTCACGGTTTCAAGTATCACTGACAATTTCGCGATGTGTTAAATTCACGGTTGTTGGCAACTTATACATTCATGGTTTATTAAAATACACAGTAGCAGCTAAAAGCTGAATTGATGTGAAATTTACAATTATTAAAAACAACGAAAAAGCATGACATACAATAAAATACATTTAGAATTTCTTCGCTTTAACATATTTGCGGGTTCAAGGGCACATATGTTAATCTGTGAAACTCACAAAAATAAATCACCGGGAAAATTTCAGCATGTATATATATAGGCCCCCCCTACAGTATATAAAAAAAGAAAGAAATACACACAATATGCAGATATCAGAACTGGATTTTCAAAATAATACTATATTATAATAAATAAATATATCTTAGTTTGAAAAAAATACAGTCAGGTAGAGGACAAATTATTATTTTTTATCTGAAAATGTAATAAAAAGGTTCGGTTTTTTTAAGGGTTGGTCGACGGTCAGCTTACGACCATCAAAGAATTCTTAAATGCCTAACTTATTTTCTTACCTCTGAATGTTGAGTGGAATTTAGTGCTTGAACCTTCTATGCCAAATATCACCAGATTCTGATGTTGCCCAGACAAATTACTGCCACCATCACTTGCAAAATGTTCACTTAGACCATAGCTGAGGAAAAAATAACATTATTATTTAAAACAAACAAACCAGTTCTTGATTAGAGGTTAATAACTGCGCATCGGTTATTTGGAGGGCATTGTGAAAAATCTAAACATTTTGCCTTTGGAACCGAGGAATATCCTGAGAGGCGTAGCCGAGGGATATTCCGAGGTCCAAAGCAAAATGTTTAGATTTTTCACAATGCCCTTCAAATAACCGATGCGCAGTTATTCATTTAACCGTATTCATAACCGTCACTTTGATTTTTTAATCTTACAAAATAACACAAAATTTTCCTCAAAAGTTTGTAACAATTTTTACATCTTCCCTTTCCCAAAATCGATCAGGCTAAAAACAAGACGACCAATAACAAAAATGCGTATCAGAATCTGTGCAAATATGGTAGCGCGCAATCCAAATACGGCAGCCAACGAGCGCGCTGTTTGTTGGACGCACGTGGAGGTCAATTGTGTGCGACATTGGAACAATTACACATTTTGCGGTCAATTGTGAGATATTAATGACCTCGATTTGCGTTCGTGTTTTCGCAAATAATAAAATATGATTGGATCGCACTCATCGCGTTTATTTTAAGGTTAGGATGAGGTTATGAATACAAGGCAGGCCCTCTGATCCTTAGCATGTGAAAATCACTGTGGGCCCACCAAAATGCTATGCGGGATGGTCAATAAGTTCAAAGAACAAGGTATTTTACTTCCTTGCATGGTAATGAATTTGGTCTCATTTGAAAGGTAAAGGTTGCTAAAAAAATAGCAGGTTTTGGCATCACTCTATATATGGGCAGGTAGTATTATTGAGAACACAGGGTCATCATGATCATCATGAAATTTGTTCCAGATGAAGGTGAAAATTCAAATAAAATTCAACTGTATAGTCTTGAGTCTTGAATTTTATACTTTTGGTTCACTATCCAGGGGGCCACTTTTGTGAGAAAAGTGTCCCCTGGTCAATTACAATTGAGATGGAATCAGGGGCCATTTCAGAGTTTCTGGGGGCCAAACGGATCCCGTCTCCCACTTAATTTCACCCTTGGTTGGGAAATTAATTAATTTTGACCCCTCAATTATTGGAAATTCTTTGAACAAATAAAATGTATTTTGTTCAAAATAAGTCAAATTTTACAATGTACTAAAATCATATTGCACTGTTCAAATTGTCTAAGGATATGGAAAACAGGATATGACAGCGTTCAAGCTTTGATTTACGTTTGGCGGACATGCGTGTGAAAAAAATATTTAGGGGTAAAAACAGTCAAAATTCTTGATTACATTTAAAAATGTTTCTAGGGGTAATGTCACATATTTTCTGATTTTGGCACTTAAAACCCCTTGTTTTTCACTGATTTTGAGAAAAATTAATTTTTTGGTCCAATTTTGGCCGAAAATGGCCGTTTTGGGGTGACAAAATATTTGACTTGCTAATTTCCTGTGAGTGTATGAACATGAAAACTAATGAGTACGGTAGTGCATAATTATTATGCTAATTATGTGACAAGGGTACATTTGTGATATTCAAATCATTAAATGGGATAAATCTTTTTCTTTATTGTTGTAACAGGGTTAGAAAGTTGGGGGTCAGGGTGACAATTGATTTGGAAAAAAATGCAATTTTCGCCTAATTTTGAGCTTGAAAAAGCCATAACTCCTCAATGGTATGAGCTATTGTAATGCTTTTTGTGTCTTATTGTTCAGTATTTCAATAGCTAAATAGTGGTATAAAACTTGATTAAGTTAAATGTACTGAAAAAAAATAAAGTAGTAATATGGTACCCCTACCCCAAACATTTTGGCGGGTGTGAAAAAAATAAAGGCCTTCGCAAAAAAAATAAGTCCGTCAAAACTGTGAGGTTTAAGGCTAAACAAATATAAACTTGCTATAGCCAAGACCTCCCTCTAGAGCAAGTTTATATTTGTTTAGCTCTGAGAGTCCCAGTTTTGAAGGACTTATTTTTTTTGCGGAAATTTTCGCTCAAATTTGGGGACTTCGGGCAGAAATATGCCTGTACAGTGCTATGTGCCAAGTTGATTAATTATAAATGCATTTTTTATGTCAGATTCAGTTTCTACAGACAATTTCACCCTAGAAAATGTTCCTTAAAGTAGGATATAAATTTTCACTTTAAGTTTCCACCATTCTGGCCACCCCGACACACAACATTTTGCGCTATTCACAACATGCGAGACTCAATCGTTAAGGCCGCAGAGCATGATAAAAACATTTTGTCTTGCTATAACAGGATTTACATTGATACTGCAGGACATCTGCATCTGTAGTATACTGTGCAAACTTGAAAGTCCCATCTCACACAGGGCGTAGACGCCGTGCAAAGCAGGAGAGCAAAGTCCTGTTGTTTATTGCGGGACACATATTAAGACAGGTAAGGGAGTGATCGTTATTTATGTCAGGGGGAAATGGGCATTTTGAGGGAGGGAACATCAATTTTTTTTTTTGGTCTTGAGGGAACACGAAATTTTTTGTTGAACCAGGAGGGCGGGGATTGTTAAATTTTAAATGGAGAAATTCGGGAAAACAAGGGGGAAATCCGAAAATTTTGAGGGGACGCGAGGGGGGAACACAAATTATTTTGTTAATATTTTTTCCAAAATGCCCATTCCCCCCCTGCCGGCGTAAATAATGATCGGTCCCTAAATATGTTGTAAAAAGTCAGAGAATGGATTCATGCAAAGATTCTCCTGAAAATAGTTTGCAGGCATCAAAATTGAATTGCTTGGGTTCTACTATACTATTAATTGTAGAATCAATCATCAATCAATTCAATACGTATGTCTATGTATGAAACTATAAACGGTACCGTACAAGTAGTGGTACCGTACCAGTATTTTGATTCACAATCACAAGACCGAGACCAGTCCGAGTTAAACTAAAGCAAGCTTAATGTACAATTTCCGTCAAATTTTAATTTTGTTATTCTTTATTCAAAATGTTGAAATAATATTAGTAATAACTGCCGGGAAGGGTTGCTGTCCATTGTAAGTTGAAATAACAAGGAAAAGTGAAAGAAACCCCAATGGTTATTTTGACCATTTAACATGCAGTTCTGACTATCTATGGGAGGACATTATTATCATAATTTTTAAATTATAATAATTTGTCGAACTTTGCTCTGTTGACCTACAATGAGTACAAAGACAACAAATTTGGCCGATTCCATTTAGGTGCAAGTTGGGACATGTGTAAACATTACAAATATGCAAAAAAATCAGGTTTGAAAAAAATTAACCAATTTCATATTATAAGATCGTACATTTAACATTATGGCTTTAAACGAAATTGCTCACTTACTTCCTGCAAGTGTCTAACCGATATCTACTCACCATGCTCACGTCTGTCAAGACTGTTTTTAGATCATTAAATTCTTCACAAGTTTTTGGAATGGTCTGAATTTAATTTAATCACAAGTTTTTGGAATGGTCTGAATTTAATTTTAAGCTTACTTCAGCAAAATAATGCTTGACGAACAATGTTATTACTTATGTAATATGTTTGGCACTTACCATAGGCAGCATTAACAGTATTTTACTAGTACTTCCACGTATATTATCAGAATTAAATAAAAGGTAGAATTTCCTGCGGGTCTGACTCTTGTTGGTACAAAAGTCAAAACACCAACACACAACAATGCACACGTTTCTCTTTCTTTGACAGATGATACCAACTTCCGGTTGAATTAGCGTTTCCAGTTATATTTCCTCTAATTTTATATACATGTATTATTTTAGATTTATCTTTCCAAATTCAGATTATGAAGAGATTTGTTTTACTTTATTTACAGCATAGTTTCCCGTCTTATAATACTATAAATCATACATACCCAAGGAAACCTAATATAATTTGGACTACTTTAAAAAAAAAAATTAACAACAGGCAATGTTCATAAACACGTGTGGTAGCAGACGATGGTAAATCATAATAACCCAACAGCATTTATCTAAAAACAACAGAGGGTAGCATACTAAAGCCTGCGAAATCCAGGCAGGGACCGGCGGCGGCAACTCGCTATATAATTTCGGAAAGGACTGTTTGTGTGCGGAAACAAACTTAGGTCCTGATGGGACCAGGTCCAAACAAAAGCCAGGCTAAAAATATATTATAAGGATGTGCATTGTTAGGCCGACTTTGGAGAATAAGTTCGCAAGGCGCGGCACATTAGCCTGTAGGCCTAGGGCTAGCTATTTGACCCAGTTTTTTCCTGCAACCATAACGGGACGCAACAATTTTATAACCGATAGGAACACATAGGAAAGGGTTAGGGTTAGGGTAAGTGTTAGGGTTAGGTTAGGGTAAGTGTTCGGGCTAACCCTAAGGTTACGGTTAGGGTTAGGATTTAATCAAAAATTTGCCGGACTGTGGTTT
The DNA here is from genome assembly GCF_039555335.1 of Amphiura filiformis. Taxonomy (NCBI): domain Eukaryota; kingdom Metazoa; phylum Echinodermata; class Ophiuroidea; order Amphilepidida; family Amphiuridae; genus Amphiura; species Amphiura filiformis. The sequence goes on along the minus strand of NC_092640.1, from coordinate 43,218,582 downwards.
TGTCTTCATTGTTTCCTTTATGAAGATTGTCAGTTGGCCTGATGATGCATCCGAGATAGGATGTGAAATATTGCCACTCACAAAAACGTAAGTCCAGTAGATCAGATTATAATAATTTCATAATTGTTTCCTTTCTTTTTTCTTTACGTTTCACCAATTTCAACAATATGAACATGAACAAAGGGGACTGAGTAGGCCCTATTTGGGAAGAAGCTATAATGAGCCATTTGGCATATAGGAATATTTGTGTATGTGTTGGTTTTTTTATTGGGGGTGGTGGTTTTGTTATTTTTTCTCCTTGACAGTTGACAGGGTCCTGATAACATACCGGTACATACCCATTTATGTTGTACAATGTTCCGTGCTCATCTTCGACATATTGATGCTGTGGTATCATATCCTCATCGGGATCTGTTATAATGGGGAAAATATGAGAAGATTTAAGAATCTTGCATTAAATATTAATTGATCTTTGCAGGCCAATTATATGTCCTTGCTGCGCCATCATTATCATAATCGACGCCATCATCATCATCATCATCATCATCATCATCATCATCGTCATCGTCATCGTCATCGTCATCATCATCATCATCATCATCATCATCATCATCATCATCATCATCATCATCATCATCATCATCATCATCATCATCGTCACTGCCACTACCGCCAAACCAACGGCATCTTATTACCACTATAGGCCTAACTCTTAAAAAAAGTTGCATTGCACATAATTATAAATGACATTATAGACCTTTATTTTTGGTTCTACAAAGAAAACCACGGAGAACCAATGAGGTTCTTTGTAGTACCAAAAAGGTTCTTTAGCCAACATGGTTCTTTGTAGAACCTTAATAAAGAATAGAATAATGGTTGTTTAGCCATGTTAGCCAAGAAAATGATTTTTATAGAACCGAAAAGTGTTAACACTCCTTTTCACTTTTCTTAAATTTGCGATGAGTCCCTGAAGTAATGAATTAGAAAGTTTTCTATATACGCCTATTAAGATCTCTAAGGTTCTTTATCATGTATGTATATAGAGCATTTTCAAGTTCTTTATAGACCATGATCATGATAATTATAGCATTGCATAAGGTGCTATATAAGCCTACGGGACGAAATAAAAGGTTCTAAGTTGCACCGTTCCCATAGGAGTGTACATCAAACATTTTTCGTTCAGCGAGGATATCCTAGAACTGGTAAAACTGTATTATTCAAAATATCCAACTTGATGTGTGTATGTGCACGGTCAACCAAAAACAACTTTCATGTATATTCATTCCTTTTGCTTATTGAAAAGCTACAATAACGCATATTCCTTTGAAATGTACTCTCGTTTCCTGAAATATTATGATTATTTTCGTGCGTTAGTAAATAATTCAATAGAGAAGTAATTGAACACTTTGGCCATAATGATCTCGACACTGATTTGAGCAGCAACAAACGACCTATTTTGATTATACCATAATCATCATAATCATTTGACGTGCTGTATGCATGGTTATTTTTATTGATAGTTTTCTCTATTCTATAAATTGGCTACAGATTTTTAGCATTTTAGATATTCACCGTTATTACGAGAGTAAAATAACGAGGGGATCCAGGTACCGGTAAAACTACATCGTTCCCTAAGTAGCAATTATGACAGACGTCATTATCATGATTATCAAGCACATATAGGCGGTGTATAAATGAAAAAAAATAACAGGCCTATATGCCATATTTTGCAACACGTACAACGGGGAAAGGGAGGGTCCCCTTAATTTTCAATTATAAGCATATTTTTATTTGGAACTATAGATAATGGGTCTCCTCTATACAGTGATACCAAAATAAGTACAAATTTAAACATTCGCTAATGTGAGTGCACCTTTGCAAAATTGGCAAATTCTGGCTATGTAGGCCTATACAAAAGTAAAGGTAAAATTTATTTTCGGCTAAAAAGTCTACGAACATGCCATTTTCACCGAATTTTCTCGATCTCCTAAATATAAAAGGAAATACTATAACTAACAAGTAAATAGTTGATATCGCTTGGAATAATTTTACAAAAGCGAAATGAAAATCATGGATTTTACTGTAGAAACCAATGGAGGGCCTCACCAACCCCCATGGTAATTTGATGGTCGGTCCAACCCCGGGTAACGTGATGGGGTAAAAAAAATCACTAAAATGCATGAGCGCAAAGGATGGATCTACGATTAGCTTAAGTCGTTTGGTCGTATAAATGCGCTTTTTTATGACGGATGAAAACCTTTAGAAGGATGTCGGTAGTTCATTGTTTGTTTGCTGATGTTAATTGATTATTTAGGCCTGTTTATTTATTTGTTTGTCTGCTTGTTGTTTACTTGCTTTACTTGTTTGTTTTTTATTTGTTTGCTTGCTCATAGATAATTTGATTGACTTGTTTATTTCTTCGTTCTTACTTAATTCGCCTATTTCAGCTATTTACCTTCTATAGTCAATTCAGCAGAGCAGTAAACCTGACCTTCCTCGTTGGATGCTGTACACACATACTCGCCTTCATCCGAATCATTTGCATAGTTGATTTCCAGTACGGCAACATTACCCAGGAATTCGTCCAAGTCATCGTAAATGCAGAATTTAATTCCGTCATTTTGTAGCTGAGTACCATCTATAAACCACTTCACTTCTGGTATGGGAGAACCTTTATTTGGCAACAAGTAAAATAGTGAACTGATAATTTATGGGCCTTTTCAAATTTTCGGTTTTGCATAACAATGATGTTGGTTTATATATATAGGTTTGGTTTCCTATTGTTATAAGTCCCATCTCATGCTCACGTTTTGGTTTTCGTTAAAGGGTGCACTGTAAAAATTCCTGGGTAACACTTTTTAATCACTTCAACGCGTTTATTTCCGCACTTTAAACGTAGAAGTGTAGGAGGCGTTGAGTTGCTTACGATTAACAACACGGTTAACAATGGTATGTTTCATGTAAGGCAATAGATTTAATGAGACTAGAAAATCGGAAATTTGAAAAGGCCCAATGGCTTGGTTCAAAATTGTCCATATCAATAGTATTTGTAACGTATTTTGTAACTCCTATTAAAACTCCTATTGGTAGGATTAAGGGCTCTGGTATGAGAGTTTGGACAGTATTTTTGTGAGACATGAGAGCACATCAGACATATCGAATTGTATTCGGAATACAAAATACAAAAAATGTCCTGATGATATCAAATAGCCCTAATTTTGATTTTTTTGAAATTGGCGATATACTACACATTTATGGTAAAGGTTTCAAATATTCTTTTGGGGGAAAATACTACTGTTTCTGATTTCTAATTTCCTGCCTGTTCAATCGATAAAGTAAAACAGCCTTGACCAGACAGATTCAAAGTGTTTGAGTGCGTACACACGCGAATCAAATTAAGAATGCCGGTATTTAATGAAATTGACTGCTATATTTTTACATACCCGTGACTCCACAAATAAATTTCGCCATCATTCCCCGTTCAACGACTCTACTCTGAGGTTTGAAAGTAAAACTGGGATTTGCACAGACGTCATTGCTGAGTTCATCTTGGTCTATTGAACGCAGGTCTTCCTCACTTGGACTGTAAGATCTGAAAAGAGGAAGTTGGGGTTTGGTTAAACGGTCTTTCCGTGATGAAACACGCCTGTGTTCCCACACAAATGACAAGGCAAGGCAACAAATCAGGGTCGGCAAAAAACAACAGCAATAACAAAAACAACAACAACAAAAAAAAACCAAAAAAAAAAACCAACACGCAATATGGTCATGCAAAAACAAAGAACAGACAAGACTGAAATGTGAAAAAAATAATACACACAATATGCGCATATCAGAACTGGATTCTCCAAATAATAAATAAAAATATTTTAATTATTCCTCATGTTGAAAAAAAAACACAGTCGGGAAGAGGTCAAATATATAAATGATTTTTCTCAAAATGGAATAAAAATATCCAGCTGGGACCGTGGTATTTTAGAGTCGGCCATGCGCCAGGTTTATATGCCTACGTCAAACATATACTACTTTGTTGAAATTGCAAAATTGAAGAAAAGAAGACACTGCTAACATGGTCACCAATAATTGTGCTTTCGATTCATAATCATAATTATTTGCTTCCAGATATAGCTACATGTTAAATTATACTTCGACGTGATTTTTTGCAGCGACTTTCGGCTCTCGGGCATCGATTTCTGCTCTGCGTTATGTCCAAATCAATTCTAATTTGACCTTGAGAATTACCAAAACCCTCAAGTTTAGTCTTTACTGTTGGAATCTAGAACTGAATCGGAAGCAAAAGTTCAACTTATCTGTCAAATTTACATCTGTACCCCTTTCCCATTGGATTTACAATATAATTCAATCCAAGAATGGACTAGATAAGCAAAATCTATTTTTTAACACATGGGTACCAATGAATTTATCATACCAGTAAGATGAGAGGCTAAGGCAATGAAACGACTTACCCGGATGCAGATGCCGAAATTATTTCTTCATCATCTGATCCTGAGATTGAATCTGAAATTTCAAACGAAGTAATAGTGAATGATATATAACTTACTACTGAAATCTATCTAGATGCAATCAAGCTTATATGTAGAATGTTAATGTAAATTCACAGTCATCATGGTCATATTATAACATTTCCATAAGAAATAGAATTTAATTTTTTGGTATAAAATGTTAGTTTTCACTGTCAGATTCTTGAACAAATTCAGAAATGTGGGTACCCGGATTGGAGTATCAAAAAGGTGAAAGAGCAAATGGCGAAACCTAAGCCAGAGAAAGAGAGAAAAAAGAAAGACAAGTCGACCAAGTCTAAAGTGTTAGTTGTAGTCCCATATGTGGAAGGTGTGTCCGAGCGCATTTCTAGGATTTTCAAAACATATAATATCGCCACTGCAATGAAAACTAATTGCACACTTCGCAATCTCTTAGTTCATCCGAAAGACAAGCGTGAACCATATAACTCCACAGATGTCATTTACTCTATTCCTTGCAAAAACTGTAATTCGGCTTACATCGGGGAAACAGGCAGAAAAGTCGGGAAAAGACTTGATGAACACAAAACTGAGGCTGAAATAATCGGTGATAACATCAAAACAAGAGCCACCAGAAAGGCATCACAGTCTGTTATTCATAAATCTGCTATTACAGACCACGTGGTTGTGAATAATCAGCTGAATAATCATGTTATTGACTGGGATGAGGCGAAGATCGTGGGCAAAGAGAGCAACAGATATACACGATGGATAAAGGAAGCAATCACCATCAGGAAACGGGGCAACACCATGAACAGGGACGAGGGGCAATACAACTTGAGTGACGTTTTTGACGATCTGATAACTGACAGAAAATCAACTGGCAACTTGGTTGCTAAGCAGCAGTCAACATCAGCTGTACACAGATCGGCATTACAACAATAGCATCGAAAAAGGAAACTGACAGTTTCCGAAACGTCTGCAAGTAAGTGGATATTTTATTGGACTAGTCGTATGAAATCACAACTAACAATTCACTGTCAGACTTTTGACAAATTTATTGTGTCTGGCCATAAGGGACCGGACGCATATACAGCCTGTCTCAAAAAAAATTGTGCAAGTGAAAAGTGCCCTCTATAGCAATTAGAGAAAACGTTTGTGACATGATGCTTACATCAACGTCAAGGGCGTAGTCTTAGCTCTCAAATGCCGTTTGTTCTGTTCAATTTGCTTGTTTTAATCTCGAGATATGTTTAGTTAAAGACGAAAGGGTAAAATCACAATTGTGCCACTTTTACTAGGGAAGAGGGCTTTGCATGTAACAGTGATAGCATCAAGTTTATCAAGAGTTCCTTCGTGAAATCAAAAGAATGCATCCATATTACACAATACAAAACTTTTCTGACTGTTTTTACTGTTTTATCATGATGCAGGAATGAAGATTCTCTTTTTCCGCTTAAAAGAAATTAAACGATACATTAATATTTCACATTCTGCTGTAAAAATTAAATACATGTGCATGTCAATGATCTTATCATGGTAAATACTGTTCTCTTAGTCACTTCAGACATGTTAAAAGGCAAACAAATATTGCGCACTTATACAGTCATGTTATAGGTTAATGAATGCGTATTACATGTTGGGAGAGATATTAGACAAAATAAAGCACGCGCGCTGATGTTGATGCGTCTAATGTATGCGCCCGAAAGGGGGCGTGTATTAGACGCATCCACATCAGCTATCATTGATTTACTTGTACAGCTCTCTTCCCTAGTAAAAGTGGCACAGTTGTGATTTTACCTTTTCGTTGTTAAATAAACATATCTCGAAATTGGAAAGAGCAAATTGAACAGAACAAACGGCATCTGAGAGCTAAGACTGCGCCCGTGACGATGATGTAAGCATCATGTCACAACGGTATTTTCTAATTGCCAAAGAGGGGGCTTTTCACTTGCACAACTTTTTTTGAGACAGGCTGTATAGTGTTGGAATTGATGTAAACTCCCCAATGCAACATTTCTAGAACGGTTTTTTTTCTTACCTTCGTAACAATCTAGTTCTCCAGTCGTAGTAGCCTCTCCCGCAGATGATTTAGCTTTACAGGTATACACACCACTATCCTCATCATCCACATCGTAAATAGTCACCATGCAGTACTCTTTCTCTACGGCACACCAAATACGTTGGTCTGGGTTGGAGTCTATATCCATGACGTCATCATTGTGATACCAAGTCACTTTTGGGGTTGGTTTTGTGGAGGCAAGTTTGCATTTGAGTCGAACGGAGGAACCATCTTCAGAAACCTCGAAGAACATTTCTTCTTCAAAGGATGGTGCTTTAAAGAACAAAACAAGAGAGACCACGTCATCATTTTAACTCTTCATTTATTTATTTCCCTAAAATAGAAAAGTAAAGTTGTTTAACTGCGAGAAGATCCGGGTTATGGTAAACCTACACTTTACACCACCGTGAAGTGTAACGCATGCACTTTAGCTATCCCTTAAAAGGAGTAAAACATTTCATTTCTTTAGGAATGGTAAGTCAAGGAAAAGTGTCATTTGGCTAATTTAAATTAAAAATATATGTAAATAGCGCCCTCAATTTACACACAAAATGTACTATGTATAGAATAAAATTACCACAAAAAAGCAGAAACAGATGAACAATGACGACGCTATTTATCTTAAATCTTGTTTGAATAATGGTATTAGCTGAGACTAGTCAGGAAAACGACTAACGAATGTGAAGGAAATTTTCAATAAACTGTTATCATGATAGGTAAGGAACAATCCATATTATTTGGCTAATTTAAATAAAAAATATATGTAAATAGCGCCCTCAATTTACACACAAAATGTACTACGGTATGTATAGAATAAAAAAATTACCACAAAAAAGCAGAAAGAGATGAACAATGATGGCGCTATTTATCTTAAATCTTGTTTGCATCTCTACAAGGGGTAGACACTTGAATAATGGTATTAGCTGAGACTTGTCAGGAAAAAGACAAACAAATGTGAAGGAAATTGTTCAATAAACAGTTTATCATGATAGGTAAGGAACAATTCATATTATTTGGCTAATTTACATAAAAATATATGTAAATAGCGCCCTCAATTTACACACAAAATGTACTACGGTATGTATAGAATAAAAATTACCACAAAAAAAGCAGAAACAGAGGAACAATGATGGCGCTATTTATCTTAAATCTTGTTTACATCTATACAAGGGGTAGACATTTGAATAATGGTATTAGCTGAGACTAGTCAGGAAAAAGACTAACAAATGTGAAGGAAATTTTTCAATAAACTGTTTATCATGATCTGTAAGAAACAATTCATATTATTTGGCTAATTTATATTAAAAATATATGTAAATGGCGCCCTCAATTTACACACAAAATGTACTATTTATAGAATAAAAATTACCACAAAAAAGCAGAAAAAGATGAATAGATATGAAAGTCTGTATTAAAAATAGCTAAAAATATGTGTGAATATTAGTGTGATAGCTGTTGGTATTGTACAGGTCTAGAATTGAACATTTATTGTTATTTGTAAATTCATACAACTAGTCCAATAAAATTCCACTTACATGCAGACGTTTCGTAAACTACCAGTTTACTTTTTCGATGCTATTATTGCAATGACGATCTGTGTACAGCTGATATTTTATGCTGCTTGGCAACGGAGTTGCCAGTTGATTTTCAATTGGAAATCAAATCGTCAAATACGTGACTTAAGTTGTATTGCCCCTCGTCTCTGTTCATGGTGTTGCCCTGCTTCATAATGGTAATTGCCTCCTTGATCCACCTCTTGTACCTGTTACTCTCTTTGCCTACGATCCTAGCCTCCTCCCAGTCGATAACATGATTATTTTCTACCACATGATCTCTAATGGCAGATTTATGGACGACTGATTGGGAAGCATTTCTGGTGGCTGTAAGTGTAATTTTATTGGACTAGTTGTATGACTTTACAAATAACAATCTACTATGAACAGTCCTGATGAATACTTTCAAGAAAAAAAATTGAACATTTATATTATGATGTTTTGTTAGAAAAGATAATAAATTACCACATCAAACAACCGTGAAAAAGGAAGAATTTAACAGTTATTTGCTGCAACTGGATAAGAGTAGATCATATTGATAATTATATCTCTGACGTTACCACTGGGTTTTATCTAATAATGGAGAGGTTCTCAAATCAGCCCTTTTCTTTTGCATGATTTCATATAAATTAGATATTGATCGGGACGACAGCAATAAATCAAGTCATTTCAGTCTCGTGTGTGATCACCCAGTAATATACAGTGTTGCCAACATCGGGATTTGACACCAAATTGGAACATTAATGATTTCCTGCGGAATAATTCTGGTACACCCAGCTCACAAGTATAATCCTTACCCGAATCTTAACTCTAAGCCCAACCCTAACCCAGAACCTTAACCCTAAGGGTGCGCAGGGTAAACCAGAATTGTACCTAAAACACAGGGTGCGCAGGGATTGTACCTTTCCTGCTCTTGATATAAACTGAGCTCAAAAAGAAACTTATAATTTTTACAACTTGTGAATCACAAGGTCATATCTTAAAATACTGTCAATCAAAATGAACCAAAATTACACACAGGATTACCTTAATACTCTACGTAAAACACATGTCAGTAACCAATCAGTTGTCCAACTGACACAACAGCAAAATGCACTGTCATAGGACAGCTTCCTGGACTTCCTTCACTTTCACAGCCCAACATTTGGCACCCAGGACAAAAAATCTGTGAGAATGCACACAAGATCCTTGCACAGATGATAAAACGGTGCTGCTTTCTGCTTTTCATACACTTTTTTCATGAAACAGGGCTGGGCTGTGAATCGTGGTCCATGAAGCTGTCCCATGTCAGTGCATTTTGCTGCTGTGTCAGTTGGATAACTGCTTGGTTACTGACATGTGTTAAGAGTAGAGTATTGAAGTAAATCTGTGTGTAATTTTAGTTCAGTTTGATGGACAGGATTTCAAGATATGACCTTGTGAAAAATTATAAGTTTCTTTTTGAGCTCAGTTTAGATCTATTGACCGACATGTGAAAATAAGTGTTATGGTAATTTTGGGAAACTTTTATCCCGATAATCGTATTAACCTATGTATTTGGGCGCCTTATCGTGTCGCTGAGCCGATGAAAACAATATTTAGCAACACTCCTTATTGCTCATCATAAATTTAATATGACAAACGTAGCTCTTTGAGTTTCCCATTACCATCTTGGAAAAGCCAGTCATTCTTAATTGTGACCTGCTACCACGAAATGAGCGTAAAGTCGCAAGTTGTTAGTTTCAAGACGTCCTGGCTAATGCGTTGGTGTTCTTTGTTTCATACGCACATGTTTAAGCCAAAAGTATGCCTGTATGTCCTTTGTGAATGGGAGCACGATTGACAATGGACCATTCACGAAGGATTATAATACTGGCTTCTAAAGGTGCGCGGCAAACATAGTACATCAACGCAGCAGCCAGGATGTCTCGAAACTACCAACTTGCGACTTTACACTTATTTCGTGGTAGCAGGTGCATAATTGGTTTGAGGTTGTAATGTGCTATGAAACAACAAAATAACCACCCAATATAGGTGGTAATATATTACATGGTAATAAACATGTGATGCCGGCTATTCCGTCCTCTGGGGTACACCATCCTATTTATACAATGTCGTTCATTTCGTAGGAAATACGGGAAAATGTACTCGTGTGTTTTTAGATATTGGACGCCGTAAAATATCATTTTTTCCATTCGCCAATTGCCGGTCAAAATTCCGTAAGATTAGCCATGGATAACTGGAATCGAACAGTCCAATGAAGTCTAATCTTATGGAATTCCAATAAGTACGACACATTTAACAGGGGTTAATACCTAATTTTACCGAAACTGACTGCGATAAACCTATATACTGGGTATTGATCCCCTGTAATAACGGCTTAAAGTCCGCACTGAAGGACGGAACACTCTTCATTTGCTCGATTCTATACGCACGGGGAGTTGTTGCCAACTTACGCAGAACTCGGGACCTCATGTATTAGAAGCGAACAACTGCCCTAGCTATGGTGGTGGTATGTGTGGGAAATCCTTGGTACAGTCCCTGTACAGCTCCGCTATCGCTTCGCTCCACTCTAATATCAAGGTCGCAAGCTCGGCAGGGTTAAGGCCGCCGACATAGTAAAGACTTGTAACTATATAATGGAGTTCCTATATATTAGAGCCCCGCTAATCACTAGTCAGCGACTCGACGTAAGGGATGGCTCCCACATCCCAACTACCGGTCGCCCGCCGGCGCCTTAACGGCGTCAGAGTGCCGATGATAGGGTTTGAAGCCATCCCTAACAGCTTCATGACACCGTATTCAAGTTGTGGAAACAAAGAACAAAGATAGTGCAAAATTTATGTTTCCTAAAATAAGACAAGAAGATTTCAGTGATAAGAACGATGTGTACTTTCTTTGTTATTGAACTATAAGAACGATGTGTACTTTCTTTGTTATTGAACTATAAGAACGATGCGTACTTTCTTTGTTATTGAACTATAAGAACGATGTGTACTTTCTTTGTTATTGAGCTATAAGAACGATGTGTACTTTCTTTGTTATTGAACTATAAGAACGATGTGTACTTTCTTTGTTATTGAACTATAAGAACGATGTGTACTTTCTTTGTTATTGAACTATAAGAACGATGTGTACTTTCTTTGTTATTGAACTATAAGAACGATGTGTACTTTCTTTGTTATTGAACTATAAGAACGATGTGTACTTTCTTTGTTATTGAACTATAAGAACGATGTGTACTTTCTTTGTTATTGAACTATAAGAACGATGTGTACTTTCTTCGTTATTGAACTATAAGAACGATGTGTACTTTCTTTGTTATTGAACTATAAGAACGATGTGTACTTTCTTTGTTATTGAACTATAAGAACGATGTGTACTTTCTTTGTTATTGAACTATAAGAACGATGTGTACTTTCTTTGTTATTGAACTACTTACCAATAGGAGGTGATTTAACGTTTGTCTTCATTCCCATCTTCTTCCTGGCGTTAAACCCTTTGAAGGCAGCTTGCATCTTGGTCGCCGCAGCAGCTAACTCAGGATCATTCAAATCTATATCCTCTACACCGTCATGATCATTGTTGGTGCCATTCCTTCCACCTATAGGAATCACATTGTCGACACCACTCGGTAAAGCCGAGTTCAGAACCGATGCATTTTGCACAACAATCTCAGGTTCTATTGGTGTCTTGCTGTCTTTCTTTAAACCCATCTTCTTACGAGCACTAAAACCTTTGAATACGGCCTGCATCTTCACAGCTGCCATTTCTACTTCCGGGTCATTTAGATCTATGTCAATTTCTTCAGTTGCTTCTTTTGGACTTTGAGGTACACTTTCGGCTTTTGGTTCAGGTTTTGTATCTTTATTCTGTCCAAGTTTCTTTCTTGTGTTAAAACCTTTGAAAGCTGCTTGCATTTTTACTGCAGCTTCTTGGAGCTCAGGATCTTCCAAGTCAAGATCAATAACGTCCTCATCATCTAGGTGGTTTTCATCTTCATTTCTTGGTGAGTTATTCAGATACCCTAAAGGTCCTGGAGTAGGACGTCGATTCCGAACCTGATAACTAGGTTTTAGGATTCTTTTCTGCTCTTTAGCACGTGGTATATTGTCTTCATTGCGCATGCGTCCGTTTGGTTGAGCGTTATCTAATTTTGAAACAAAATTAACAAAGGGCGACACCTCTCCTTCTTGATCTGCTGATATATTACAGTTATCCTCACCGTCGGCAAATTCGACAGATGTACCGAAACTACGATGTCTGTTTGTATAATTAGATCTTTTTAAGGTTACGTAATCATCAGTCCCGGATTCGCTCACGGAAAAATCTTCCGATTCATCTTCTTCGCGTATATCCAACTCGCTTTCTGAACACGAGAGATTTGAACTACTATTACTCGATTGATCGTAGCTTGAACTGTAATCTTCTTGATTCGAATGCTCTGTTGACAGGGGTGCTGAAAATTGACGCTGCTGTTCATCATCAGCATTTCTTTGATCCGTTGTTTGCAATGGACTTGTACTAAGCTCCATATAAATGTGGGACACTGTGGGATTGGAAGAGTTCTTACTTCCAACATCTATAAAAGCCCAAGATATGTGGCGCTCATTTGCATGATTACCTGCATTATTTGTTCTTTGCGTTAACTTGGGATGAAAAGGTGCAACAAAAGGAAATTCCCCATTAGTCCATTTATGTGCAGCAAATTGCGATAGGTCAATCCCTGAGCCGCCACAAAAATGGCATGGTGTAACGGTATCATTAGAATCCGTTCTGTTATTGGTAGGTATGTCATTATTCAATCTTTTTGGTTCATTCTGAGGAGACATATTTTCACGGTTATACCTAGAATATGTATTTGTATTATCCTCTTCAAAATTCTTGTGACTGTACATTGCATTAGCGGTTTGAGTACTTGCATCCGTTAAAGTGACATTAGAAGATACATTAGAAGAACTCCTGAAGCGATGATGTATCTGACTCCGATTTATTTGATCAATTCTCTCATGTAGATACGCTATCTCTTCCTCGATTGAGAAATAGTTAGTACTGTTGTTGCTCCTTATTCCTGTTCTCAGACCCATTATTGTCTCGTAATCGTGTTCCAATTCTTGTAATAAATTTATCGTCCTATCATTACCAGCCATTCTGATATTAATGCATAGTTCAGTTTGTAATTATCCAATTATGTTAATGTCCATTAAGGGTATTGTGACTTTTTGTCGATCCCTTTGATTCGTACTGTCCAATGTAGGAGTCTGGAAAGAAAATGAAAGCAAAATGTGATAACAATCGTTGAGGAAAATTGGAATTGAGACATCAACTGCAATACAAATGTGATATACAAATGTGATAAATGTTAATAAGAAGCATTATTTAAGACTTCTAGGCTACTCAAATTTCACTCACCGGAGCGCTTTCACCGGGTCAACCGGCGTCTTCAGCGGATGTTACTGCTCTGAAGATTTTTTGTTGCTAGTGATGTTATTGGAACACCTCCGATGACGTCAAATATGTAGATGACGGCAAACTGAAAAATGTGGTGGCGCCATCGGAGGTGTTCCATTAACATCACTAGCAACAACAAATCTTCAGAGCAATCCGATGAAGACGCCGGTTGACCCGGTGAAAGCGCCCCGGTGAGTGAAATTTGAGTAGCGTAGACGTCTTAAAATGCTTCCTATTTACGTTTAGTATGAATATACATCATTGTGATAAATGTTATAGAAACAATTTCATCATTTCCACGATCTTAGGATCGATCTTACGTCTCAGTAAATTTGTTATAACATCAAATCGAAACTTCCGAATTACACTTAATAAAACTCATCATATAATTCCAAAGATACTACGCCAAACTGCATTCAGTTTTTATGAAATATAATTTCCGAATGTATCATTTGTTTGAGAACAAGATGGTTTATACCGTAGAATTCCATCTTTAAGCACATGCCTCAAAATGAGGGTTTGACGAAAGAGCCAAAAGGCAGACACCTTCCACAAAAACATTATTTGGAGTTTGAGCATCTACATTCAGTACTGATACAGGAGGCTGTACAAACATGTATTATTGTAAGACCAATCTATTGTAATGTTTTGTGGATGGCGTCTGCCTTTCGTCAAAAACAAACAAAAACAAACACACCAAACAAATAAAAAAATAACAACACTCATTTAGAGGCATATCGACTACTCAATGCCAGAAGTGGGTAAGTGCAATAGCTGCCCTGTGAACATTTGGCAATTTACACACAGTATATTGTACTCATCTTCACATGGCAGCTAATGCACTTGCACACTTCTGGCACTGAGCAGTCCATACATGCCTTAAAATCAACTCTAGATGTACTATTTTAGATATCAATTCTTCCTATAAATTATATATCTCATTTTTGTTTCTTTCATCTGTTTGACTGATTCTATTCCAGTGCGTGTCAAATACACAATTACTACAAAAAAAGATACACAACATGCTCATCTATCAGGGACACAGTCCTGGAACCCCAACACATCTGTTTATTCATTGCATGACCTTTGAAAATTTGGGTACAAACACTGCAACTTCAAGTCAAATTTGTACTTTGGTTGTTTAATTAAGGTATAATTATGCCATTGGGATGAGGCCATTGTGGTCCATAGTGATAGCAGGTCATTTTATAGCTAAAATTATCTTTAGACATGACTAAAAGTGTTTAATTTCTTGTGAATTATTTTAATGATTTTTAACGTACAAATTACCATTATATCTCAAGAACAGTAACTAATTTTGAAGGAATTTTAGTATATTGTACATTGGGAAGAATAATATTTAGGAAAACCAAAACATTGATTTTTTACATAACATTACTCATTTGTTCGATCGAGCACATAATAATTTATATTCCAACCTGCAAATGTAAAGAACCAAACAGTCATCGCTATATGGTTAAAACAGACTCGTATCCATTTGCACTGAAAACAAATTGCTTTTTAGTGAATATATTAAACTACAACATTTGTTGGCGTATCTGTTGCCATGGTAACGATACAGTGGTATCATGATTATGGGTTTGCATAACACTCTGTTAAAGAAGCACGGTACGTGATCGTGTACGTGTAGCACTTGTAGAAAATAGACTTTATATATAATTGGTCGGATTTTATACTCCCTAAATTAAATGGAGCGAAAATTGATATTTATTATTAGCTTTACAAGAATCAACGCAGTTGAGTTGAATTTCATTCTTTTATGGCATGTTTGGGTGTGAATTTGATGCTTTTGCATATATGGATTGGATGTCATACCACATACCAATTTGTAAGCGCTCTTTAGCAAAGAGTTTACAACTGAATTTACAACTGTATGACAAAACAGGCGAAACTAGTAAATTTTCACACAAGATTGGCAATTTAAAGAGAATTGGTCATTGAACATGTTGAAATGAAGCTAGTATATGGACAATATAAGTGTGCTCTTGCATGTAATGACATAAAATCTGAAAACTATTGCATGGATCACTTGAGGTTTTGACTTTTAAAACCTTCATTTTGGTCAAAAAGTGTGCTTGAATAGGTCGTTTTCATGAGGTTTACCACATTCGTTTTGCTATAAACATTGAATTGCATTTATCTGTTGACGTAATGAAAAAAGGAGTTTTTAGGGGAAGTATTAGCTTTCGTTCGATATAAAAATATTCTGATTGGATGAAGGGAACATTTGGGATTTTGACAAAAACCAATCACAGATGCCATATTTTCCACTAGTCACCAGCTAGAAGCTTTACACAGCTCTTATGATGCTATGCACTCAACCGTGGAGTGTAAACAAACAATGCGTAGAGATAATTCACTGCTTGCTTGGAAGCTCTTGGACGAAATTGAGTGCTCAGATGTATCGAGGTGGAAACTGTGCATAGATGCGTTTATAAGAGAATCGTTTTGTAGCTAAACCTTTCCATATGTCTTTGAATGTTGTGACTCCAATGGTAAGAATTCGTGCAAAATTGCACGTTTTGGACCAATTTCTCACAAATTGCAAAACTATTTGACTTCTTTACCAGTTAGAACTATGATTACTATTCAGCTATGTTTCATTTGGCAAAACAGGATTATATTTGTTTTAATTAAAAAAATTAGTTATGTATTTTTCTAGAAGAGGGAGTAATTATTGGTTGATTGTAAGTATGGTACCTACATTCGCGCATAGAGGGTGGAACAATACACACATCGTTGTCCATTAAAAATATTGGCATACAAAGCAAAAATATTTCTGCTTTGTTACAGTGAGGATATAACAATAGGCCTAATGGAAAAACATGCAAGCATAATGTAACATCGCACCTTTGTTCATCGGTTCGATTGTAAATTCACTGTCTGTGTGCTTGATCAAATTGCCTGGCATTTGAAGGCCGTATGCGTTTGATGATAATGTAATAATGGGTTATTCCAATTGAAATCCATACACCCCCTATGGAAAACATGATCTTAAATCTCCCACACAAGGGGTGTGGATTTCAAATGGAGTCATCCATTCAGGGAACACTATTTAAAATTCACTCTCACTTCCAATACAATGGAGGTTTTCCACATATCGGAATACCGTTGTATCCATAGTTGCTATATCATATTCTTCCTCAGCCAACACAAAACGTTTCGTAAAAGTTTCAACAGGGTGCCCAAAGGTTGCCAGTAGAGGAGGCTTACATTCCCACAATGCACTATGATTGGGAAATTTGATCATTATCACCTAATTCTAAAGGCAAAGTCCCCATTACCACACACACAAAATGGTAATTTTAAAATTACAGCCAACGAGCTAATAGTTAAGACTTAACAAATTAAATGTGATTTTAAAACATTCATATTGTCCCACTGCGTTAATTTTATTCAAGTCTCAATGTTTTGAATGTTAAATAAAAGGATGCAAACACCAGCTATTTGCACTGAATCCCAATGCAAGGTATGGTCAACTGTGTCACATGTGTAAAATAGGCAGACATACCAAGGCCAGAAACCCCATTGGGTTATGGGAATGTATTTAAACATCCTCTGGGTTGTCAGAAGATGGTCAAAATCGAGTTAACATTATCAAAATATTTTTAAAGTTACCACAAAATATTGTAACCAAGTGGTGTTTCTCAATCTGTTAATAACTCAACATTATTTTTAAGTTCTTTAAACGCTTTATAGGCTAACGTTCTGAAGAAAAAACGTTTTAAAAGAAATGTTATGCTAACTAGGTCGACTGTAACCAAAACCCGATTAAGATAACTTTACTTATCATGAAGTCTAACACATAAACGCGAGTTCAAAACTCTTCAAATACTTCATACAACGACGAAAGCAAAGTAGCCTTGCCATTACCTGGGATATCTTTATATAGTACTCTGCTTCATGTCATGAAGTAACAAATCATTCTTGCATATTGATACAAAAAAGTGTGTGGGTTTTTCACAAATCCAGAATAGCTTTAGATATTGTTACTAACAAAAGTGATTACATTTGCTTTATAATAAATACATTTTCGCTCCGAAAATAAAATTCCACCACTCTTAAACATCTCCTTGATGTCTTCGATTGACGCATACGTAAGTCCACCAAGGTCAATGTAACGGCTTGACTTTATTAATACTCAGATGCCGAGCGACGAGCGATCGGGCGAGCGACTGATTTTTCACGAATGAGGTAACAGCGCTTTGTGCTGTCTACGAAACTTATTGGTTAATACTCAGTCGCTGTTCGCTCTTGGATCGAGTATAAAGTTTATTGTTCCCACAGCAATGAGCAATGATTTTAAATAAAATAGATTTATAGTCGATGAAGGACACCTTGAAATATACAAAAGAATTATTGTCTTAAGGCCTCAGCAGATGAATATAGTAATTTTTGTAAATATTTGTAGTTGATGAAACGTACCTTACATAAACGCCATGACGTTAGTTTTTGATAAAATTATACACGGCAATGCATTAGGATAAAATTATGTAGTAAATTAACCACTTTTTCAAAATTCTAGTAACGCACTATGTGACAATTTTTACAATTTTAGGCAACGGTCATTATAATACAAAAAAAAACTCCTCTATCTTCAGCTCCTTAAGGGCTGGGGTATGAATGTTTGGACAGTATTTATTTTGGGACATCAGAGCACATCAGACATATCGAATTGCATTCTGAATACGAAGAATGTCATTCTGATATCAATAATTTTGATTTTTGAAATTCGCAATTTAATACACATTTTATGGCAAATCATTAAAATTGATATTTTTGATATTTAACAGTACTTGAAGTAAACTTTATAAATCTGATGATTTATACTTAAAGTGTATGTAGGTGGGATGAAAAGCCCACGATCAATTGAACATTTGACCTTTCGTATTGAAGATATGGATTTTTTTCCCAAAACACCAAAAAAATTAGGTCTTTTTGGGAAAAAATCCATATCTTCAATATGAAAGGTCAAAATTTTCAATTGACCGTCGGCTTTTCCTCCCTGCTACATACACTTTAAGAATATGTCATTAGATTTATATAATTTACTTCGAGGACTGTTATATATCAAAAATTTGAAAAATATTAAATTTTTATAATTTGTCATAAAATTTGTATTATATTGTGATTTTCAAAAATGAAAATTATTTGATATCAGAAAGACATGCTTCGTATTCAGAATGCAATTCGATAGGTCCGAGGTGCTCTAATGTCCCACAAAAAATACTGTCGAAACGCAATAAACGCTCATTTTAGATCCCTTAATGAGGTAAAATGAAATAACAAGAAACCAACACAGAAGCACTTACTATCTCGATCACTAGTTCTTCGTGTCTCTTTTTAGATGCTAATTTCGCTAACTCATATTAGGTGAAAATTAGAAACATCATTGTGTAAATCTTGCAAATATGCTTTGAAAAAAGAAAGTTTGAAAAAAAACCCACTTGAAGACAGGGAGGTAAATAACATGTTAACTGGGTGGGCATTTGCCCACCCAGTAAATTATTTTGCCCACCCAGTAAATTCAACTTGCCCATTGCCCAAAAGTGCCCACCCAGTAAATTATTTTGCCCACAAAAAATGAGACACCATATAATAATTACCATCTAATTTTACTGCTTTTTTCCTACGTAGAAGTAATGGTGAGAGATAATTAGTATAAGATTTCTAAGTACCCAAAGTGAAATGGTAGGCCTGTACAATGTTTCTTGACATGAATATGGTAAAAATTGGCAGAAGATGCATTTAGGGTGAGGGTATAATGTCCACTTTATACATCAAAGCCAGGTCTACATTTCGCCTACAAAACGCCTGGATAACATTAATTATCGATGCCCACCCAGTAAATTATTTTCCATTATTTGAGGGCAAAAATAAATTAAATTGCCTACCCAGTAAATTATCCTTATTCACCTCCCCGCTTGAAGAAATAAAAAGATTAGGCCCTATGGCTTTAAACTGTGAATTCGGCACACGAATTACTTTCTTTCTCTTGATTTAGCACTGTGCTATCTATAGCATATAGCTTAAAAGTATTGGTATTGAAATAGCTTGGTAGTTAAGATAGAGAGCGACTCTGTCAAGATTACGTTCTGTAAGTTATCAATATCATAGTTACCATAGTTACCGGTAGTGATTGATGTGCCTATGTCGCATTGAAGTAGTTGGTTATAGGTAATTCTTATGTAATGGACGCCATATCTTGAAGATGAACGCTGTAACTCTGCATCGCGTCACTGATTATCAAAAAAGAGACATAAACACTGGATCGTAATCTTGATCGTATTTCTAAGGAAATTTCGTATTATGCAGAGTCCATGTACGTTTCACTCGCACCTGTACGATAAGTGTCTTTGAAACGAGCGGCATTGTATTCGCCGTCAAAGTGACGTAATAATCGGATTAACTACCATAGCAATAGATGAATGCAGATTTTGAATAGATCGCCGTTCACTTCACAACGTTCACGCGGTAGATATGAATTGAACCATAGATGTCAAAGAACAGGGATAAAGACCTGGATTGTAATTCTATACGCTGTAGAAGTTACGTAGTTAATCGGATTAACTACCATAGCAATAGATGAATACAATTTTGACTATACCGCCCTGCACTACAACGTTCACGCGGTACCGATGCATTGAACTATAGATGGCTGATTACTCGCACCTGTAAGATAAGTTTCTTTGAAAAGAGCGGTATTGTATTCAATCTATGTTTGCTGACATACACAGGTGATTAGTGCAATCTGCTTGTAGTGCAGGGCGGTCTATTCAAAAATTGTATTCATCTATTGCTATGGTAGTTAATCTGATTATGACGTCACTTCTACGGCGTATAGAATATGCATATTATGCTACTCACTCGCACCTGTTAGAGTGCAAGCTGCTTGTAGTGCAGGGCGTTCTATTCAAAGATTGTAGGCCTATTCATCTATTGCTATGGTAGTTAATCCGATTATTACGTCACTTCGACGGCGAATTCAATTCATGATTGCACACATATACACAGACATGGCAGGTGATGAATGAAGCCTACTTGTACAACGTTGTAGTGCAGGGCAAGGAAGGAGCTTAGATCGGAAGGAGATATAATATATTACGTAACGCATCGTTCCTTTGATGCCGATTTGATTTGCCGACAGGTTATTCATAACAGTGGTACCATTGTTTCGAACAAAGGATTTCCACCATTAATTGGTCACTGACCCAACAGCATATTAACGCTTTTCCTGGCAGGTGACTGTCAATATGTGATGAATAGAAAAAGTTATATGTAAGCGCACCACTTGAGAAAGTAGTACCATTGTTCTCACACATCCCAAGGGGTGCTGACTTGTCCCAATTTGGTCGCAAGTGCACAAACCTTCTACATTTGTACAGGCGGCACCCAAAGTGGTTTGGGCGGCTAATTTGAATAAGATGAATGAACAAGCTTTGAATTGACGATTCGCTTACGGGCAGCTCAGCAGCCATGGGGGAGGCATGCGTTTTGTATAGTAATAATATTGATCTTCATAGGTGAGTGTAATATCGCAATGCGGTAACGCATACACTCATGACGTATCGCGTCTCATGGACTGATTAGCACAAACTTTCACAATGCTCAGAAACCACGTTTATACCAAGTTCATATCAAGTTATGATAATAATTGGGTAGACAAATTAATTATCAATAAATGAAGAAATAAATGGAGAGTGGTCAATTAATGAATACAAAATAAAATTAATAAAATGCTAAATGAATAGAACCTGGTAGAATTAACAGTAAATATGCATCAATCATTCCATCTACATATCACTCAACCAGTCACCAGACAGCAGATCAACCAATAAAGCAAATCAAATTTATAATATTACACAAACCGTTAGTTTGCGTACTACATCCCCTGATCAATTTTGTGATTAATTTTGCATTTTCTCAAAAAATAACTACACACTGGTAAGAAAAGTTATGTATATTATAGGGGCAAGGAATCCAATTATTTCACTGAAATTTCAGTGATTCAAGACAAGTGGTTCATTATATAATGTTAAGAAATGAGGTACATTCTAGCAGTAACTCTTTTCTTATCATAAATAACGTACCACTTGTCTGGACTCTTGAGTCACCGAAATTCCAGTGTAGTTACTGGAAATCTTGCCCATATAATATAAATAACTTTTGTTACCAGTGTGTTATCATTTTTTGAGAAAAATGCAAAAATAGTCACAAATTTATCAAGGGGTGTAGTACCCCCTTAATGCATTCTGCGTATTGCATTATAGGTATGTTAGTTAGGGGCGAGTAGAAAAAACACAAGATGTAAATTAAATTGATTAATATTTTCGTTCATATTAAAGCGTTTTTGATTATATTTAACTGGCTATACTAAAGTGAAAACAAATTCTTCAAGGTGTCGTATATCGTCAGCCTGCTGCGCTAATTGCCCAAGTCATTTTTTCATACTGCGGTTACTGTCCGTTTTCCTATACACAATACACAGTGCTCTTACCATTGACGCGTAACCTCTACAAATAGCGTATGTTAGAAGTATGGGTAATTGCCTAGTTAACGTCGCTGTGTGAAAAATAACCGGCCAATATTAAAAGTACTCTTCTAAAATTCTAGAAAATATAGTTTTGTAACATGTCCTAAATATTTAGCTAATTTAGATGTTTGGAAATATTCGCACTTTGGTGTTTTAGGAAGGATATGTAAACGACAGATAATACCAACAAATATGAAGAAATTATTTCAAAACCCTGTTACGGCCCACAGCCATTATGTTTCTCATTTTCAAGAATGTGGTTAACAATATGCACAGTATTGCCTCATTTCGTGAACAAAGGCCACACAGTAATTGTTACCTTTATAATCGTTCACCCAACTGAAACTATAATACCAGCTCATTGCTCATAACAGACACATGTGTGTGTGGATTTAACCAGAGAAGATCTGATGTAACATAGTTGAGCTGTTTTCAATGAGTGTTATTTTGGTTTAATAGCTTTTAATGGGGTTTATGTCCTGCAAAGGTCGTGGTGAATTCTACTGTAGACATGACTGCATCATGTGTAATTTTGAGTACAAAGAACAAATTGTGGTTCAAGCATGCATCACGTAATCACCCTGATTAATTCGGATTATTCCATTTCATTTGTATCATTATCATTTGTTCTAATGCAAAGATTGGTGAATAAATATGTTTAAATGCATGCTTGAACCTTATTTTGTACTTTGTTCTCAAAACTACCAAAAAGCTTTGAATTTGCCCAGACTGTTGATATTAGAGACACCAACTTTCAGGAAGATAAAAGTTAAAATATTCGTCCGTTGATTCGGAGCTACTACAGTGATTGTTTGTCAAAATCTCCCTGAAAATATTGAAGTTGTTTATTTATTGATTGATTGAAAGATGATTTTAGCTGAGGTCACGCGCGCGCAATATTACATTTTGACAAGATTGATTCAACAGCACACAAAGAAATGCGAAAGGAAATAGCAACATTCAAAAGAGCTATTGACAAAAATTTTCGGTTTGAAAATTTGATGCCCATATTTTAACTTATTGTTTTTCCAATATGGGTAGTTACTGTTTATGGTGTGTTTATACAACATAAATATAGAGCCTGAGAGATCCAGCTTAGTTGCCATAAATAATTACGAATTTACTCAGGATAACGATGACAATAATGAATTGGTTATGATCAATTTTAGTACGTGTTTCCATGTCTTATTAAAAAGGACACACCTTTTGCATATATCAACTACATGACATATCTGGACGACTCCTTCCTTCGTCCCATTAATTCGATCAATACTGATTGAAATTTCCATTAAAAGAAATCACAATATGAGACAATTTTCAGTATATGACAATATGACCATGAGAAAATTTTCAGTATTTATCTTATGTTGGGATAGATCTATTAGACCGCGTGTCTAAATAAACGCTTTGTGTAAATGGGAGTCTATGCATAATCACGACGTGAACGCGGATGTGTACATTGCGGCAACACGGAATTAATGTTTGTATTTTGGCATTTTGGCAATAACAAGGCGACTAATGTTATCTTGTTATAAATGGACTGGCATGATGTTAAGCATAATTGCCTTAATGAGTGTATTTAAATTTAAGTACATACCATTTATAATTCTACTGGGAAGAAATCCATAAGCCATGTGATCGACAGTTTCTAAAAACGTTAGATATACTACTTGTATAATAATGTATTCAGACGTAGCGGTAAACATAAATAGAAAGCAAAATTATACTTCTACGCTACTCAAATTTGTGCAGCGTAGAAGTATAACTTTGCCTTCTATTTACTATCTATTGATTTTGTTTTATAAAGGTCATGATGTAAAATAGATGGTCTTATTTGATTCGTTTAATATATTCCTCTCGTTTGTTTATCTGCCAATGCTAAACGCAAAATTCTTCACTTACTTAGTTGGGAGTGGTCTTTCTTTTCCTTGCTCTTTTTTCTTCAATTGTCTTCCTTTCTGTCCTCTCCATACATAGACCATAATGCTTATATAAGTTTTAGGTCACGTTAGAACAATTTGCTTAAGCCTGGTCCCATCAGGACCCAAGCGTGTGTCTGCCTGGGCAGACTGGTTAAACCATCTTAAAATATGTCGGTACAGATATAACTAAAAACCCTGAAAGACACTCAAACACGTCTGATCATCATAAAATATAAAAAATGCAATTTACATTTTTAAATTATGACTTAAAAGTCGTAGCATTATAAGTTCCGTGTGATTTCCCGTATAGTGAATAGAAAGGAATATATGAACTGGCAGGCAGAAAATCGTCCATTAGGCATACTACCATTATAATACACACACGGGTATTTAATAATGTTAAACGTCGTCCTTGGAGACGGTGTAATTTTATGTACCCACGGAAATGGCACCTTTTCACAATCTATTTTAGATTGGGCTGAAGGGAATCTTACATTAACAATTGAATTATAATGTTGTTATTATTGAGCACAGATACAATGTTTTCAATGTCCACGTATTTTGAATTCCATGTAATAAGTGAAAAATTTACTCTGAAAAGAGTAAAATTCATTCTGAAAAGAGTGATTAAGGACAACATTTCACTCCAAAAGAGACATTTCGCACCAACACATATTTCTAGAGAACTCGGAAACACTATAGAACCCATTCTAAAATCTGCTGTACAATTATGTCCATGTATAGTATTTATAACAGATGATATATTGGTGTTGTCGTTGTGGATGATAGTTTTTTCATTATTGGTTAATAAATTCATATTGTTTGTATTCTTTATTTTTACGTTACTATTATACTGATACATAAACCATTTAGTTTACGTCAGCAAAGTGTCACTATTGTATTGCTTTAATGCATTCTGCTTATTGCATTAGGTATGTTAGATAGGGGCGAGTATTGAACTATACTGAATTGAATATAAATTCTTCTTCAAGGTGTCGTATATTGAAATTTGTCGAGACAGTTATTAGAAAACAACAGCTTTTATGAAGATCAAAACAAACGTGTTCTTCCTTTGATTCGAAGCTACTGCAGTAATTGTTTGTCAAAATCTCACTGAAATAATTGAATGTATTTATTAATTAATTAATTAATTAATTAATTAATTAATTTATTTATTAATTTATTTGTTTATTTATTTATTTATTTATTTATTTATTTATTTATTTATTTATTTATTTATTTATTTATTTATTTATTTAAAGATAAGTTTAGCTGAGGTCTCGCACATATCACATTTTGACAGGATTGATTCAACATATCTTATTAAAAAGGACACACCTTTTTTTTTCGTCCAATCTTTTCGATCGATACTGATCGCAACTACCATTAAAAGAAATCGCAATAAGACCATGAGACAATTTTCAGTATGTCTTATGTCGGAACAGATCTATTAGACCGCGTGTCTAAATAAACGCCTTGTGTAAATGGGAGTCTATCCATAATCACGATGTGAGGTATAGTACAACTACTATAATTGATTTTGTTTTATAATGATAAACATGATGTAAAATAGTTGGTCTTATTTGATTTATTTTATATCTTCCTCTCGTTTGTTCATCTGTCAGTGGCTGAAAGCAAAACTGATCACTTAATTTGTTAGGAGTTGGCGTTTCTTTTCCATGCTGTTTTTTCTTCAATTGTCTTCCTTTCTTTCATCTCCATACAGAGACCATAATGCTTATATAAAAGTAGTTTTTAGGTCGCGCTGGAACAATTTGCTTGAGCCTGATCCCATCAGGACCCAAGCGTGTATCTGCCCGGACCGACTGGTTAAACAATCTCAAAATATGTCGGTACAGATAACTAAAACCCTGAAAGTCACCCAAGCATGACTCATCATCATAAAAATACAATTTAAATTTAAGTCAAAGCATTATATTTACCATTTTAATTCCCGTGTCATGAATAGAAATGAATATATGAACTGGCAGGCAGAAAAGCGTCCATTAGGCATACTGCCATTATAATGCACACACGGGCATTTAATAATGTTAAACGCCGTCCCTTGGAGACCGTGTAATTTTATGTACCCACGGAAATGGCACCCTTTCACAATCTATTTTAGATATATAGGGCTGCAGTGAACGGTTCAATTAATTTAAATTAAACAATTCAATTAAAATGTTATTATTATTGAGCACAGATACAATGTTTTCAATGTCCATGTATTTGGAATTACATGTAATTCGTGAAAAAATTATAAAATTGACTCTGGAAAGAGTAAAATTCATTCTGAAAAGAGAGACATCATTTTACTTCCAAAGAGACATTTCGCTTCATCACATAATTCTAGAAAACTCGGAAACACTAGCATATTCTAAAATCGGGTTTACAATCATGTGCACGCAAAGTGTAATTTATAATAAATGATATATTGGCGTTGTCGTTGTGGCTGTTAATTTTTTCGTCTTTGGTTAATAAATTCATAGTGTTTGTATCCTTTATTTTTACTTTACTATAAGAAATATTATGAAAAATCATTCTTTCTTTATAATACTACATACACAAAGCATTAGTTTGCGTCAGCAAAGTGTCACTATTGTATTGCTTTAATGCATTCTGCTTATTACATTAGGTATGTTAGATAAGGACAAGTAGAAAAATACACAAGATGTAAATTAAATTGATAAGTATTTTTTGCACATATTAAAGCGTTTTTGATTAAATCCAACAATTGACTATACTAAAGTGGAAACAAATTCTTCTTCAAGGTGTCGTATATTGAATTTTGTCGAGAATATTATTAGAAAATAACAACTTTCAGAAATATCAAAGCAAACATGTTCTTCCTTTGACTAGGACCTTCTTTACTGCAGCAATTGTTTGTCAAAATCTCACTCACTGATTTAATTTTAAAATCTGTTTATTTGTTTATTGATTTTAAAGATGAAGTTAGCTGAGATCACGCACGATAGATTCAACATCACACAAGAAAATGCGACAGGAAACATGGAAATGGCAACATTCAAAAGAGCTTTTGACACAAGGTATCGAAATGTGCAGAACATAATTGGCCATTCTTTTCCTTTTCGGTTTTGAAATTTGATGCACAGATTGTGAATCATTGTCTTCCAAAACAGGGGCAGTTACTTTTCCTGATGTGTTTATATAATTATAAATATGTAACAGAAATGTAGTCTCAGAGATTCTGCATAGTTGCCATAAAGAATTAAGAAATCCTAGTAATAAATTGGTTATGATTAATTTCAGTTCGTGTTTCCATGTCTTATTAAAAGGACACACATATCTGTACGACTCCTTACTTCGTCCCATTATTTCGATCGATACTGATTGAAATTTTCATTAAAAGAAATCACAATATGACCATGAGATAATTTTCAGTATATCTTACGTTGGGATAGAATTATTAGATGGCGTGTCTAAATAAACGCTTTGTGTAAATGGGAGTCTATCCATAATCACGACGTGAACGAGGATGTGTACATTTCGGCAACGCGGATGTTTGTGATTGTACAATAACGAGGCGACCAATGTTTTCTTGTTATTAATGGGCATGATGCTAAGCATAATTGCCTTAATTGGTGTACTCATATTTAAGTACATACCATTTATTTATTGTAATGGGAAGACATCCATAAACTGTGTGACAATCTATGTACAATCTATTGATTTGGTTTTATAATGAGGAACATATTAAAGGTCATGATGAGATAGTTGGTAATGTTTTACTAGTTCATTTTATACATTCATCTTACAATTTAAAGTAAAAAGGTCTACACAGAGATAATGGTGGAAATGAGTCTTTGTTGTATGAGCGACTGATGATCAGTAACAAATTGCCAGCTTAATGATGCAGCTTGTAGCGCAGCATTAACTGAAACAACCGACTCTCAAACATTCGCACGCACACCCCTACTTACAGATTGCGATGAAATGGTCTGTATCCAATGTTGAAAGGTCTTACAAATATTTTGCATTATTCAAATCATTCAATGATTGCGAGTGTGTGACTCTCTCAAATTGCCCGATTGAATATTCAATCAAAAATATTGAATTTTCAATCTCGCCGTCCTGAATTAGGGACAAATCGTTTTCGACTGTATATTCAGTCGGGTGATTTGAACTTTTTTTTCAATCAAAAGGAGTAATTCTCAATCTTTTAGTGATTAAAGTTAGAGGCAAATCTTTTTCGATTGAATTTTCAGTAGAAAGGATTGATTTACATTGTTTTCAAAAAAATCTTCACTCTAAAACAGTTTGCAATCTCATTCCAAACATATGCAATACATGTCATTGGCAGTATATTATGAGTAACACTTGATTAGATAGTGAAATTAGTCTGTAAAGAGAGTTAGAGTGAAAACAAAAAAGACATTTCAATCTATTTTTCAATCTATTTAGATTGATTCCTATCATCAATCGTTAAAAGATTGACATAATCAATCGGCCAATTTAAGAGAGTGTGATAGACTGGTATGTTGTCAATAATATTTATTTATTTATTTATTTAAATAAATAAATATTTATTTATTTATCTATTTATTTGGAAAACGCTTTTATAACAGCGGCACCCACCGTCTTGGTGGTGCATCCATATAAACAAAAAGTTAACAAGAATTAAAAGATGATACTGAAAGTATTTACAAAAGTTAACAATACAAACAGAAATACTAAAAAAGAATACTTACAATACTAAAGTTAAAATACTACAAAGAATACAAAGTTGGCTTGCATTCATCGTCCGCCCGTGGGTCAAATGAAGTGAGGAAAAAAGAATGAAGCAAATAAAGCCAGCATCAAAAGCCAATTGGCCCCTGGGTGGAAGCTGAGTGCCAGCCACCTAAAACTACATCAACTGGATATATACATTATACAATAGACAAGATTGTAGTCAGTGTGGTGAAGAATTAATTACTTAAGGAAATCATTACGTGCCTTCCATGTTCTTTTCAGTAAAGATTTACATGTGACATCAAAACAAACATTAGCAGTGTGAACTAAGTCACTAGGAAAAGTTGGTAAAAATTGGGTGCAGTCACTCTCAAGCAAGATAAATAATTTCTCATCAATGTTGCTTGTAATAAATAATTCCCATACATATAATAGACCATTCCTTTCTAAACTTTCCTTCAATCTTTTGAACTCATTAGAACGAATATCATTGTACACTCGGCAAGAAAATATAAAATGCCTAATATCTTCTATATTACTATGACACAAATCACATAAACCAGAAGTTTTACTATTATGCCAAGAGGCAACTCTACCGTTTAGAGGCAGTGTATTTGATCTTGCCTTAAATTTTAAGCTGGCACCATAAAAATCCAATTTATCTTGAAGATAATTCTCCAGGTTGGGCTTATTCTTAAAACGTATGTAATCACACAATGAGGATTTATTACAAGCTGTATTGTACCAACTTCTATTGTAATGATCTTGATTTGCATCTTGAAACAATCTAATCCACGATGGTTGATGAATATACACAGATGTTTAATAAGTTTACAAAATTTAGTTTGCAAAATGATATCTTTTCAAAAAGACACCCACTAATGACACAATAAGGTTGAATTGTCTTTCCACGTGACCTCTGCATGTCTAAGTTCAAAAATCATTCCATGTGATATCTGATATACATCTGCAATGGAATAATCTATTGTCAATAATTCCCTGTCAGGTTTATGCGATTACACACCGGGTGGATTACACATTTCTTAAGCTGCGATTGGT
Organism: Amphiura filiformis; assembly: GCF_039555335.1. Lineage (NCBI taxonomy): Eukaryota > Metazoa > Echinodermata > Ophiuroidea > Amphilepidida > Amphiuridae > Amphiura > Amphiura filiformis. The sequence continues at coordinate 43,188,829 of NC_092640.1, read as the reverse complement.
AATTCAATTTAATATTTGCCATCGTTTTTAATGAGATAATTTGACTAATGAAGTTATGCAATCAATGTTTTCTCACCATGTTATGATATCAATTCTTATAATGAAATTATTACGTAATCCACTTACCGTAAGAATAATATGCATTAAGGTAGATTCGAGTTGTCTAAAATGAATATTTCTATATATACCCAAATAAATATAATCCGTGGCCATGTAAATGTGAGTAGATTTACCATACATATCAGATTCTCATCATTATGTTAATTATATATCGATTTTTGGTAATTCTCTTTTAATGTTATCATATCGATAGTATTGTGATATATCTTATACGGAAATATTTTATATTAACAAATACGATAATACAATGGGCGTACACATTACATTTTTGACGCATTTTAATTCACACATTAATGTGGTAAATTCACATTAATGTGATAAATAAAATTAAAATTATGAAATCTGAGAATTGTTTTCTTACCAACATAGAGTAATCTTACCACTCGCAGGAATGCCTATTAATACACACCGTGGTGTCTAACGGGATTACAATTGGTCTAAATCCGTGAACCATTATCTCCAAAAATAGACCACTATTGTAGACAAACCACAATAGGCTATTGTTTCCAACTCAGCATATTCCCACTAGCACGCGTGTTGTATTTGGAATCAACATACTCCGGTACAACAAGTCAAAGCAAAGTGGTTTTACCATTACCAGCAATACCGTTGACTATAATATACACCACTGGCATTATAAGACATTAATTACACTAAGCACAAGAATACATCAATCATGACTTACCAACATATTCCTGTCACATCTAGACTCATTACTATAGGTCATTGTGTGGATGTTTTATAACCTGTGAATGTAGCTCACTCGTGACCATGAAATTATACGCCTTAGAAATGCAAGCATCGTCAATAATAGTAGTCCAATGTAAAAATATATTTATTTATAAGAGTTTCTGACTTCACATTCACGATAACCATCAGTATACTCGTCAGCTGAGTGATATATGGTTGACAGCATGTCAGAGAGAGGGATAATATTAGTCGCTTAGTCACATTGACTGTATCATCATGTATGGGTTTGCGAACCACGCCTTATTTGTCAGTACAAAGAGTAGAGTAAGAGATGGCGAAATGCTGGGGTAATTGGGTGTGCATCGTTACCATGGTAACGCAAAGAACTAGGGTGGTTTATTTTCATCAGTTAGTTTCATACATACGTGAAATTTGATACATTTGATATTGTTCAGACAAATAATTATGCAACTGCAATATTTACTTGATTAAGAAATACATAAATAAAATTATGGGAAAATTTGCTTTTCTATCTTGGACTAAAATTTGCCTTATCTTCCTGGGAAAGCTTTCCAGTCCTTATTTTATAATATTCAAATTGAATTCATTTCTACTATTCTTACAGCTTTTCATCTGGGATTGTTATTCATTTTGTTTGTTTGTTTGTTTGTTTGTTTGTTTGTTTGTTATACTAATTACATTCTTTTATTGAACATATTCTAACAGTGAATGATAATAAATTGGTTTCTGTATAATTATGTACCTGCTACTTGTACATTTCAGTAAAACATTCCTAATGTATTTTATTTAAAATATGGCATACTTTTTGTCATTACTGTACTTATAGTATAATGACACAAAATGTGTTTTAAGGCTAAAACTGGTCGATTCTTCATGTAATTATTTCGTGTAAGCTAATCCTAACTCTAACCTAATCCTAACCCTAACCCTAACCCTAATCCTAACCCTAATCCTAACCCTAACCCTAACCCTAATCCTAACCCTAATCCTAACCCTAAACTAACCCTAACCTTAACCCTAACCCTAATTTAGTGTAAAATTACATGAAGGAATAACTATTTACTTTCTTATGAATGCGCTCAAACCGATGGTCTACCGTTGAGGGGGTACGTTTATAACAATGCCTGGAAAATCAGTCAGCAGTCTGAGGAAAATAATGCTGTCTCCGATTTTGATGGAACGAACAGGAACGATTTTTTGTTTTTTGAGAGATCATGCAAAAGATCAAATGAAATTTGATTATGATAATTTGGAACTTTGGCCCACTCCAGAGCTAAGCGCGTTTGCATCCGTGAGATTATGACTTATCGATGCTGGAATATAAAGTCTGCACAAAAAGAAACTCAGCTGTTATAAATACACCTATAGCTTCAGAACTAATAATTGTTTTCACAATATTTCAACATAAAAAGGAGGAGGATTTATTTACGCGCAGTTTGATACCCAATTTGTTCAATTTTGTTCAATATTAAGAACACAGCAGCGTTTTGAAAGAAAAATACCCGAATTTAAAAGTTGCAGCTATTTGTATTGATTTGAAGTCAGCGCGAAGATAATGGCGGGTTTTACGTGCCACATGCTTGTGTAATAACCATTGATGGATGTAAACTGCAACTTTTAAATTTGGGTATTTTTCTTTAAACGCTCTGCTGTGTTGTCAATATTGAACGGCATTGGACAAATGGGGGTATCAAAATGCGTGTAAATGAATCATTCTTCTCACTATGTTGAAATATTGTGAAAACAATTCATAGTTCTGAATCTATAGGCGTATTTATAACAGCTGAATTTCTTTTTGTGCAGACTTTACTTCCAGCGTGGTTAGAGTTTCGTCGTAAGGTGCATGGCTGAGTAACATCACAACATCTCAATTATCTACAAGCATAATAGGAAGCCGCAAATTTTAAACACTATGTTTTGCTAGTGGAAAACAGCCACAAGGTTTAAAAAAATAATAAAAATAAACAATTGATTGTGTGTAAGCAATAATTGTGTGTGTAACAAGACATTAGGTAAATGTAGTTATGGTGAAGGACAATGGGTAGGTTCATGTTTTCAGTTTCCGCGTGAGCATATCAATCATGTCAATTGTACGACTAAAGGTTGATTTATGCTTCTATAGATGAGTTGACCTCAATGTTTATCAACAAAGGCAAGGGACTGGTATATCGATATGCACTAGTGAACCCCGTGCAACCACTACACTGTTCAATAGCTTTATTGTGATGTGGCGGGAGTTTTAAAAACACGAGCCCTGAACAAAATATGATGCGCGCAGGGCCGTTCCGACCATTAGGCCAGGTAAGTCGGTCGCCTAGGGCGGCAAATGCAGAGGGGCGCAAAAAAGGCGAAAAAAGAAAAAGACGGGAATGGAGAAAGAAAAGGGAAGAAAAAATGAGGGCGGATAAAAAGGGAAAAAATGGGTAGTACCGGTATACAAATAGGTCAAAACTGATGAGTTTTCAAGGGGGTAACCCCCCTTAACACTTCTTTGGTATGCTTTGGTGGGGCGGCAAGGAGATGCTTTGCCTAGGGCGGCAAAGTCCCTGGGAACGGCCCTAGATGCGCGCGCATACTACCAGGCAAAAAACAATGGAAATTGTGATGATGCGTGCGTATACTGCCAGGCATTGACGTCAGAAGTTAATTCATCTATATTCAGTTACATTACATATAAAGTTGCATTATATCTACACGGTGGTGCAGCGGACGTGGGTTCGAATCCCCCAGAGCAACATTATATGTAGGATAGGAGTCTGGCCCAGTCGCTTCGAAAGAGAATGAGCACTCCGGTCTGAACGCAGGTTCATCCCCTTTGCCTTTACCTTTTACTTTTACCTCTAAACCACTCAGAATAAAAGACTTTGTCTGCAACAAACAAAAACTAATCAGTCCATCTTATCCTCATCTGTTTCTTGCCTTTACACTTTGACTTTTAATGGCACTTGCTACACAAAGTTATACAATAGAAAACAGAAGGTATTGTTACCATACAATACGAACTTCTGAAAAAACACAGTGCAGATAAGTCAAACTGCAATGCACTTTTGTATATAACTCACACCATACTTGTTATTTGTTCGATACCTCTGATCTGTTAAAGATTGCCAGGGTTTTGTTTTTGCTTCAATGGGTCCAACAATTGCATTTGACCGGACACGAACAATAGAATGACGGGTCTCTTACTCAGAGCTATGCCATTCGCCTTTGAGCTTTTGATGATCTCATATTGTATCAAAATACCAAGTTCTAGGTTTAATTCCAAAACCAAGTTATAGGGTTTGTGTAAGATCTGTTAAATCTAATTTTAGAGTATGAGCAACCAAATATTAGTAATCGGTACAGTCCCACTGCAGTGTGGTTTTTGCAGTCGAATGATTTGGAAGTTATAACATCGTGTGTGTATTGATATTTTGAACAACTATCATTACTTTTATAACGTTATGAAAAACAAACAAGTGGACAAACACAGAGGTAAGTAAGAGTTTTTGAATATTTCATAATGTTATACTTGAAGAACATAACTGTTAGCGACAATTTTGATACTGGTTTCATGGCTGAAGCTGCTGATGAATAGGACAACTATTTCCGCTTTCACTTGTAAAATTGTTTTGATCACGAAGACACGTGGAATGGATTGCGTATAATTATATCCGACTTCTTTCCTTGTCGTCCCTATTTAGACTGACCTCATCTTTTCTTTGTATGCCTATAGGCCTACTTGTTGCCTGATTTCTCTCTTAATTTAGTATATTGTACTTGTTTTATCTGCCCTTGTAATCAGTAACGAACATTGAAGGGTTACAAAATAGGATATAATTATATAGATTAGTAAAATTCAATAATTGTAAGTGTAACAAAAAGATGTTCAGCCATTATGTTGTCTACAATTCAGCAAAACATGTTACCACATTTTTCGGATCTTTGGATAATTTCTGCCACACTCTCTATCCCAATCAATGTTGGATTAAGCCATGATGTTGGATGCTGGACCCTCCAACATTGAATGATGGGGAAGGATGAGACACAGGGAGGAGTCTGTGCTTCCCATACATTGGTTGCATGTTTGACTCATCTTTCCAATAGGGCACGTATCTCAATTGTTTAGTATAAGTATGCCACTATTTTGTCCAAGATTGTATACGAGATTTCCCTTTAGCCCTAGGATTACGAAGGGGGAAGGGATCACGGTACCATCCCCCTTTTCATCCGACATAAAAACGCACGCAAATTACGCCCAAACGACTTAAGATAATCGTAGTTCCATCCTTTGCACTCATTTAGAGATACAATTTGTACACCAGCACCTTACTCGGGGACAGGTACCATAAACAAAATTATGACCATGGAGGGGGAGGGGGTTGAGGCCAAACATAGGTTCCTGCAATAAGATCATTAATTTAATCTTGTTCGTATGTAAAATTATTCAGATATCGACTTTTTACCAGGCGGTGATGGAAGCGATATCGCCAATTTTGAGGTCGCCATTGGATTAACACATAATCATGAAATCTTCACAAACAATTCTAAATTTGTTATGTGGTGTCAAAGCAAAATTATCTTACTCTACAACCGTCGGGGTTCGACAAAGTACTCCACTGCAAATATGTTAATTTTCCATTTGTTATTGCTAACCGTGTATTTTGAATGAGGCTGTCAGCCTTGTATCTTCGCCAGCCTCGTACGTCACGTGTTGCGCTTCCTCTGCCGCCTGCTTTTACATGGTGTATTGTTAAAATAGTAATTACCTTTCATGTTTATCATATTATTATCACATGTTCGTAGAATTAATAGCTTATTTTTTGTATATAATTTCCCAAGACCCGTAGCTATACATTGGTACCAAATAAAACTTTACATGATGTTTAATAGAGCAATAGGGTTGCAACGACCCTCTCTTCATAGTTGTATTAGAAAAGGAAAAAGTGGCTCAGTATGATTAATAATGTCTGTACTTGGCGCCTGTGTGTTCATCTCAGCTCCACGTTGAGGCCAAGTGCACCCGTCCTCGACTCTGGTCTGCCTGGTATGGATGTTTAAAACCAATATAGTGAGCAAGCCAATATTAATTGTCAAGTTTTTCTGATATTTTCCATTGTTTGATTTCCCTTGAAATGTTTATCTAATTGGAGCCACTTTACCCTAATTTCAATTCTGTCCCTAAATAAACCCTAATCCTAAAACTTAAACGTTACTTTTAATTCCCAATTGGAATTACAGGAAATTCCGGCATAATTCTGGAATACCTTGTCCACAAATATAGCTCTAACCCTAACCCTAACCCTAACCCTAATTATAACCCTAACCCTAACCCACCCTAATTATAACCCTAATCCTAACCCACATCGTAACCCTAACCCTAATCGGGTTTTTGCGCAGGGTATACCAGAATTATACCGAAATTCCTTATGCCCGGGCCAAGATGAGTAAAAATTTGCGTCACTTGGCACCAAATGTAGTGTCATAGCTTATTCATTTTAGCTTTCTAAAAGTAAAAAGAATGACATGGGGAGAATCGTGAAGTTGGGATTGACAGACCTTAGAATGTCCCTTTAATCAAGGAAATAGTAGCACAGAAATCCGGCTCTAACATACTCTCTATTTACTTACCTCTTACAGAAAACATGAAGGATAACAAAATGGATAACCTTCTTGCGCCATTTTTGGCATTCATTGTGCTAGAATTTGGCTTTGCTATGGCTGTGAATGCACTATACGACGAGGATGGAGGCGAAGATCACAGTATGTACTAATTATCGTTTTTATTTCATTATTTGATCATTATGAGTATTTGCCATCAATTACAATACATTGCAAGAAAGTACTTAAGACGGTGCTACACCCCCTAATAAATTTGTGATTATTTTTGCATTTTTCTTAAAAAATAATAATACACTGATAACAAAAGTTATGTATATTATAGGGGCTATAGGAATCCAGTTACTACACTGGAATTTCAGTGACTCAAGACAAGCGGTACGTTATTTATGATAAGAAAAGAGGTACCGATAGAATGTACCTCACTTCTTAACATATATAATGAACCACTTGTCTTGAATCACTGAAATTTCAGTGAAGTAATTGGATTTCTCGCCCCTATAATATAACTTGCAAAAATGCAAAATTAGTCACAACAGTTATCGGGGTGTAGTATTACCTTAAGCGCACCAGTTACCAGATGGGGAAATGTCATTGTTCTACCATTATTCATATATTATTATTTCTCTATACTATTTCTAATAATCTATACCATTTAATTTCAATGTGCCAGCAATTTCAAGTTTACCTATATCTGCTAGTGTGCCAACTTAATAAGAAAGTTTATGGCTTAGAGAAAATCAGCCGAAGTAGAATATCTTTTGAAAGTAAACAGTACTGTATTTGTGCAACTGACCCCAACGGAAATAAAACAGAATCCAGGGGTACCAAAGAAAGGCATATTATTGTCGTGAAGGTAACATGCAAGGTCAAAATTTCTGGTCTGCTTAATTATAATTGTCTGGAAGAAACGACCTGATAGGATTTTTACAGTTCAATAAATATCATTTCTTTAACCACGTACATGTACACTGAAAATACAAGACAGCTTATATAATGTTACAGGTAATTAAAATTAAAATTTTTTGAAGTGGGATGCCAATATACCTTTTTTTAGCAACATATAGGTGAGCTATAAAACCTGAAGATATGAGCAGTAAATATAAATTAATGATAGGTACTTGTCATCAGAAACACAAACAATACTCAAGTGAGGGAACTCTTGAATATACAGTAGAGACTGGGTTCTCATATTTGGAAATATGTGCTTATTTAAGCATTAAGCGGCAAGTTTGTGTAAAAGCTGGCAACCAAATTATTTTGGTTAATTTGGGTATTAAAACTAAAAATTAAAACATTTTGTCTGCCAATCTATATTGGAACCCCGTGACCCTTAAAAAGACACATAAACCCCCATAGAGGCTCATTATGGGGGACAAAATTTAAAAATGATCTAAAAAGCATATCAAATTATTTATTGTCTGGGTCTAAGAATCACAAAAATGTAACATATTTGCGCGTAGGACATATAGTTACCAAGTTATGAGGCTCAACAGGTCCAAGGTCAATTTGTATGTAATACAGGAAAAAAAATTAAAGTTGCTCCGATTTTCGTAAAAATGGATGCAAACTGTTCCTCAAGTTTAAGGTATTCAGAAAAGAATAGTTTTAACCATCTGCGATGTCAAGTTCCGAAGATAGATATTAAATAAATACATATTCCATTGAATCCTATGGAATCCTAGATATCTTTTGACTCTTTGTTGTGTAACATGCTAACTAGACATCGCAGATAGCGCAAACTATTCTTTTTCTGAAACCTCTTAGCTAGGAGAACAATCAGCGTTTACGAAAATTTGAGCAACTTTGACTTTTGACCCATACACAACAAGCAAATCTACCTGTGACCTTTTGTGCCCCATAACTTGTTAAAACACTAGGTCGTACACGTACAAACATTACATTTCTAGGATCTGTGGGACCAGACGCACAACTGGTTAAATGGTCTATGGTTATTGGAATAATAATAATTTTGTGCCCCTCATGCGATCCTATGTGGGGTCATTTGAGGATCTTTTTCAGGGTCGCGGTCTCAAGATATTGCCTGGCAGAAACAGACTTGAGATTCGAGTTCAACATACCCAAATTAACAAAAATAAGCTGGTTGCCAACTTTTACGCAAACTTGACGCTAGGAACGCGATTTTTCCAAAATAGAACCAATCTAGTACCAAACACCTCCATACAAACGCCGTTCGCAACAAACGCGCAATCAATGTGGTTTACTGGTCATTGCAATATACCAACTAAGAAAAATCTAATATTTATTCAGCTTACAAGAGATTTGACACTTCATATGAGGTTATTCTATATATATGTGATGCGATCAAGCAAAACCAGTCGGAACTCGGAAATATTGATTTTTCAGATATAGTCAAACAAAGGAAATGTTTCTTTAATCGCTCAAATCTTTGGAGCCGGTTGTTCAATTTCAATGAGGTTTTCTGCAAAATGCAGCTTTGTAACGGCTTTTTACTATCATTATAAGAAACCGAAAATTTAATATTTCTGAGTTTCGACTGATTTTGCTTGATCGCATCACATACAAGATCCCAGGGTTCTGTTACAGATAAGACAGATTCGAATAATTTCAACAGACTTAATGTTTAATACCTAATTATTTTTCTTCAGATACTACCCAACAAGTAGCACCAGTGGGGACCATCAATTCGGACATCTCAACATACTACTATGTTTTCGCAATCTGGGGTATCATTTACGCTTTACAAGTCTGTTGGATCGGGTACACTCTATACGGAGTTAGCAAGAAATATAAATTTGGCTCAGCCTATGTTCATCCACCGTTGTTCTGTACATCATAGTTGTATTGATAGTCACCAGGAAGCAATTTGATTTTCTTTAAACAAAGCGGACCCTAAACTTTGCAATAAGCCCAATCGCCATTCTAACTTTGGAGAGCAGTTTTGGGACATTTTGAACTCTGACATATCGGGGAAATTAGCGTTATTATTATTAATTTACTTATTTTTGTCATAATGTAATCATTAAAAATACTAATATAATTAATTTATAAAATAATAATATTTTTTATATTTGTTTGAATTATTGTAAAACATTTTAGATTATATTTTGTACCTAAAAAACCCCAACATATCTGAATTTTCCCAATAGGTCAAAGGACAAAGTGTCCCAAAACTGCAAAAACTGTCCCACAATGCATTGCAAACGTCAAAATGCCGATTTGGCTTATTGACTGCAGTACAGATACACAGTGCAAGAAACAATAATTGCAATCTGGCAAAGAAAATCGTGGTCTTTAATTCAACAATATGAACCAAAGTGCTATAAAACAGAGCAAAAAATAAACAAAGACATTACTTTCCATATCTACAAGGATGCTGGAAATTCAGCTAAGTTTGCTCCGTAACATAAAAGCATATAAGGATTGCAATTGAGATGATATGATGCCACAGCTAAATTGTAAATTTATAAAAGTGCAATAATATAATGTAAATTATTTTTTTATCATCCATATCAAAAGGATGCACTTGTCGGCTGCTACAGCCTACATGTGTCTCGTTTTACACAATAGCTAGGAATAAACACCAGTCTCAACTCAAGTGGAGGTCATTTCAAATCATCCCCAAGTCATATGGTTTAGAATGTTCTTTGTATTCCTAAACCATGTGACTTGGGGATGATTTGCAGTAACCTCCACCTGAGATTAGGCTGGTATTTATTTCTAGCAATTATGTGAAAAGAGACATATGTACAGATGTAGCAGCCGACAAGCGCATCCTTTTGGCATGGATATGTAATTATTATAAGAGTGTTAGTGTTGGGGGGTGTGTGTGTGTGAGAGGGGGGTGGGGTTGTGTGTTGAGAGCGTGCATTTGCGTTCATTAGAGGAGGGTGTGTGTACATGTGCGAGCATTTTTTGTGTAATGATGTGCAAAACGTGAATGATAATCTTTAAAAATCTTGACACTGATTTATATTTATTTATCTTATTTTTACAATAATCATCTACTATCTACTAAGTAGTAATACGGTATACCGATAGTTAAAAGTATCACTCTTTAGTTGTCATTTTGCCGTATTAAAGGCAGATGGTCGGAATGACTCCTGATATTTTATAATTTTTTAAAGTTTAACCCAATAGAGCCTTTCATAAACATTTAACTATAATAGTCCATATATCTACCTCGAGTCACCGGTACTAGCTTTGAAGTTCAGCGTGTTCGGCGTTAGCTTGGCGTTACTTGGTGCGTGTACATACTTTTACGCGCTCGATCAACGTGCCGCAATGTACACGCAAAAAACCACGCTAAGCCAACGCAGTACACGCTGAACTTCAAGGCTAGTGCCTGTGACTCGAGGTATATAGGCTATATAGACTATAAGTAACCATGTGATAATGCATTTCCTTACTGGTAAAAGGAAGTTAATACCGTTATATTTATTGTGATTATTATTTTTATTTATATCACAACAGGTTTAGCTGTTCAAGCATATCCGTTTTACCTCGAATGCCAGTACAATAGAATATTCTGCTTCAGGCTGAAGTGCGATTATGAATACTCACTTTTGCTTTTTCTTATCGTATTTAAGGGGGTACTACACCCATTGCATTTTTTTTTGCATTTTTTTGTATTTTGTGAAGAAATGAGAAAAAGAAATTGGACAAAGTGGTATGCAAAATGAAGGGGCAAATCTTCTCGTTCAATTGGTGGCATCAGTATCATACGCGTACATACTTCTAATGGTATAAGCCAAAAAGTGGTACATCACTGATGTTTTATTTTGGAAAGCTTACTATCAACGGATTTCGTTAAAATTGTGGATATGTGTTGCTAACACATTAGGGAAATAATGTTGATATGTAAAATGGGAATAAGTGGTCCCTGATTTCTTTTATGACTTCATGAACTTGGTGCTCCACAACTATCAAAAAACGAACCGATTAAAATGCTTCTATTGTCAATGTTGAGCTATATTTTGTATTTTGAACTTGCGACACTATTTCACTGAAACTTAATTAAGCCATAGGTAACAGGTTACCACAACCACACTACAGCAATGTTGAAAAAGATTGTATTTTTGTCACCTATACCACCATATTAGGTAGTTTTCCGTTAGCTTCATTTGTGTGATTTTGGTAACTATTTTATATTTATTTGCCCAATCCATCACAACTAGGCAATCTAAATAGAACTCGCCATATACATCCCACGGGATTGTAGTAGAGCCGCCTCACACATTTCCATTATATATCCAGTAACAGACAAAATATCAAAATTGATGCCTCATTATGACATGTATGATATCACAGACTATCACATGTATTCAAAATTGATGCCTGAATTTGACCTGAACCAATTGACCTATAACCTGACTTTTTAATCTCTTTTCCTAACAACACATTATAGAAGATACATACATGGTGTAGTATTAAATTGTGTATGTGGAAGAGATTAGGCGTATTTAATTTATTCAGTGTTATAATCAGTGAGTACATTTATATAGATAGTATAACAAAGGATTTAATGTATTCTATTCATGTATTCTACTTGGACATGTTCAATAGAATAAATTATGATTTGTTATGAAACACACATCTCAGTTACTAGGATACAGTAAACAAAAAATATATAGGGCTAAAATGACTTACTAAAATGGTTTAAAAACACTTTGTATGTAGATATATTTTATAAGTTCATGACATGAGGTGATGAACATATTTATGTACTTTATAAAAAAAAAAAAAAAAAAAAGAAGAGGGGTACTGATGAAAATCAGGGTATTATTCCCCCTTAATACAGACAAATTCCCCAATAATACCAATAGAACATTCCAGGTGAAAATCATACATCCCCTAAGACATGACCTCAATCTTCCACACATGGAGTAAGAGTGAGTGTGAATTTCAAATGGGGTTACCTGAATGGATGCCTCCATTTGAATCTACACCCCCTGTGTGGGAGATTAAGATATCTTTCGGGTTTGTAAGGATTTCAAATGGAACAGCCCAATTAAAACGTTAAATGACGTTATAATAAATTGTCACCGTAATGATAGACTATAGTGCTAAAAATAAATAAATTACCGTTATATGAATGTATATGGTTTGATTAAAACGTACAAAACTGAAATAAGCAAAAGGAGTGTTATTCCATTATTTGATAATAATTTGCTGACTAAAATTATGGTTTTACGTCGTAACCTTGAAATTATGGACAACGTTTTGATCTCACTACTGCTAAATTATTGGTTTAAAATATATAAAAAAAATAAAAGGAGACGTATTATTTAGAATTAAAATATATAACCGGGTGAATCCATCTGTGACGTCATAATATAAAAATGCTGAGTTTTGGAGAAATTCATAAAAAGTATGTTTTAATCCAATTTTTTGACAACATGGGTGGGTCTTTTGCAAATTCTTAACTAGATCAATCACTCAACATCATGAAGGACATGATTTACGATGTGTTGTACAAATGTTTTTGTAATTCTGAATATAAAAGATCCTGAGAGAAAAATACGACATTGATACTGATGCAATCTATAATCTTTTGGCTACCATAGCAGGTGGCCATAGGTAGGACAAGCATATTATGCAAGCATAATTCCAACCCTAATTGTGTGATTCCAAAGAGAACGGACATTGTTACTGTTCGCAAGCTCCTGGTGCCTCAACTGTCATTAGAGACACAAGTATATTTTGAAATTGAACGGGTACCTAATTTAATGATAAATTTGCGAAATAAGAGAGGCTCGGTAAACTCGCATTAAATGTGCACAATGCTCATATTGCAGCACATTAATAGCAAGAAGCAATATTTTGGCAACTCTGACCCTGTATAATAATGACACTTTAAGTTCCCAGCAAACACACTAACGTTTTAAAAGCGTTTTTAATAAGTTATATTTTGGCTTTTGGTTTACATAAATACGTTTTAATAACATTAAAATGTCGGGTTATATAAAGGTCATGAAAACGTTTTAAAACGTTTTGTATGAAAACACACTACAACAATATTTTAAAAACGTTTTCAAAAATGTTATTGCAAACTATTTTTGCAAACATTTTTTGCCAAATATTTTGTCAACATTTGAATAACATTATGTTAAAATATTTGCACCCAGTAAACACAGAAATGTTCTTAAAATGTTTTTTTCAAAACGTTTTAATAACATTTAAATGTCGGGTTATATAAAGGTCATGAAAACGTTTTTTAAAACGTTATTGCAAATATTTTGGGCAAAAATTTTTCGCAAAATATTTTTCAACCCCAAAATAACATTCTGTTTAGAATGTTTTGTATCAAGTTTTCAAAAATGTTTTTGGAATGTTATTAAAACGTTTTTATACCCTTTATATAACCCGACATTTAAACGTTTTCTGTAAAACATTTTTTGTTTGCTGAGCAATAGATTATCAAAAAATGATTTTTAATGTTATGAAAACGTTTTATGCCCTTAATATACCCTTTATATAACCCGACATTTAAACGTTTTCTGACAACCTTTTATAACCTTTTGCGAATGATGTCGAAAACGTTTTGTGTTTGCTGGGTTGGTGCATATTTGCCGCACTGTCATAAGATCAGTCATGAATGGTTGTTTTTACGCATCGATATTTGATTGTGAAAACGCCGCTTCAAAATCGAGATGGGAAGGGGTTTAGGCTATTGGGTGGTTTATTGGGGGAGATTATTGACAAAACGTCGCGGCACCCGAAAATTAGCACTTGGCAGACGACTTGTAACATACCTAACTGAATCGATGAACCTGAACCGTTACCTAACATTACCTAGACCTATTTTTATTAGAGTCATCTGAAAAGAAAGAAAGAAGTGACTTTTGAATTTGCATCCTCTTTGGGATTTTGGATCACAGCGTCTTTATTTCTTGACCAAGTTCACCGAATGAGGTCATAAACCAGATCTAAAAGATGCAGCTATTGGCTGTTGTTCTAATTATGACACATCTGTCTTAGTTTAGGACATACATGGGGTAAAATAACTGGTACCTTAATTATTTTGATGTCTATACATGACAGATTTTGTACAATAATTACCTCTAGAAAATATATGATGGACCTATAAAACTGGATGTATAAAAAGTCGGGACTAGCCTCTGACAACCCGACAAATTTAAGGCTATTATGGAGGATGTTGAGGATCGAAGATTCGTGCATATGTTGAGTAATGGGTGCTAAGCGCTAGCAGTCAACGGACTCCAGCGTCTCATCTATAGTGTCCGGTTTGAGTGCTGACATATTGCTGATCAATTTTCACAAGATTGTACAATCATCTATTGTGTCCGGTTTGAGCATGGACAATAATTGGACACAATTGAAAAATATTGCTACTGTCCATTCAATTAGCTTAGGGAACAAATCAAAAGATCGATGATCTAGTAACTAGTTTCGTTTCTCAGCCGACCCCCTCCTTCCCTGCCAGAAACGTAATAATGAAATGTTGAAAATTTTGACATAATAATAATAACAACATATACTTCAGACCGATGTTTTTGTACAAACGTAATCGAGTATTTTTACCCCCTCCCCCCTTAACGAAACCAGTTTCGTTTATAGGACGTTATCGATATTTTGGTTTGTTCCCTTAGACTGTTGTTTTTTAACGATATTTAACAAAATAAAAAGTTATCAAAGTTTGTCAAAGTTATCAAAGAAAAGTGTTAGTGATTTATACTTTTCAAATTTCAATTTGAAACAACATTTCTTTTCAATTTTGCCTGCTTGGGTGCAAGGACTAAAAAAGCCCGAAGTTTGGTGAAAAATTAATGACGGCGGATTTTCACAATTTATAAATACAAGTTTTACACTAGAAGATTGGTAGCAAATTTTAGCTTCAACAGCAAATACTAGCTTCACACAAGGTTCTGAAAAGACCAAGACAGTACAAAAATCTAAACGAATCAAACAAAACACACCAACTAGGCTCACACAAGGTTCTCCCTCCACCAAACCACATGTACCAAGAACTGCGAATGCCGAGAACCGCGAAAGCCAAGAACCGTTCCAGTTATTAAATTAAATCCAGTTGAAAGCACGTCATTGTTAAGGAATAGCTATATATTTGTCTCATTTCACCATTCCATTAGCTATTAACTTAGAATGGAGTCACCTATTCAGGTAACCCCATTTGAAATTCACACTCCCTGTGTAGAAGATTAAGGTCATGTCTTTCATAGTCAGTTGGTGTGATATGCACATTGTGCACCTTAATTACCGACTTAACCAAAAGAAGAAGAAGAAGAAGAAGAAGAAGAAGAGTGTATGGAACTTAACTGGAATATCCCATTGTTACTTCAATATCTTGCAGACATTGTTGAATGCTTTTACATTATTATGCCTATATTTAGCAGAACGTATTTGGATTTTGATCTATGTTTTGCATTATGATATAATAATATGAAAGCTTCTGAAGCAGTACTGTGGATTAAGAGGTAGTGAGCGCTAAAAGTGACCATTTGTGCCAAAACAATACCAATATTTAATACTGTTGAAATACCAACATCTCGACTTCTTTTTTCAAGAAATTGTTAATGATATCATCATGATCATGGATGCCGTCCAAAGCAACAACAACATTTGTTTTGAGGCAGAGAAAGTCATCAATGTAACTGATCCAGCTTCAGCAATGAAAAGGATTTTCTCTTCTGAAGATGCAGCTTACTTCATGTTTGTAATGCCTATCGTTTCTGCTTTTGGTATATTAGGAAATCTTACCTTTTTGATATCAGTCTTGACAATTCCAGAAATGAAGAGTAGCTTGACTGCTTTTATGAGCAACTTAGCCATCGCAGATATATTGTTTCTAGCAGTTGTGTGTATGTGGGCAAATTTGGATTATTGGACCTCGGATGTTGGCCGTGATTTTCTTCACAGTTCAATTATAGATTGTTATGTTCAAAATACATCTAACCGTCTCCCCTACTTTGTGTCACTGGGTTTTGTCCTGCTGATTGCTGTAGAACGATACCTGGCAATTTGCTCACCGATGAAACATCACCTGATGAAGGGGAGAAAGCGTACATTTACTATGATAATTACAGTATGGTTAATTGGTTCAGCATGTAGTGTAGCACATTCATCTGCATATGAAATTTACCCAACTTGCTTCATTTGGCCTTCAGAAGAAGCATTCTCACACCTACCTGTTCATGTTGCATTTTGCAAATTATATATTAAACTTCCACAAGTAATCTCAATGTGTTTATTTGTAGGTTGTTTTCTGATTAACAGCTCGACTACTGTTAAAATTATTTCAGTGTTGATGAAGAGAAAACTTATAAATGATAGTGAACAGATGCACTTAGTTCGCAATCAAGTTACCCGTACACTGGTACTCAATAACATACTCTTTTTCCTTTGTCAATTGCCACGTCAAATTACAGTATTGGATATCACACTTGAAGATATGACAAACATTGATTTTTTAAATGCAAAACAAAGGGAAACTTCTTTTAAAATAGGGCAAATTTTTCTTCTGTTGAATTCTTGTATCAACCCAATCCTGTATGTCTGTTGCTGTCGAAAATATCGTCATGGAATGCGCGATGCTCTGAAAAAACTTTGCTGTCGTTACTCATCTTCTCACAGTCCTCGTGGGATTGAGAGGGGAATAACCATGATAAGTGGAACTTCCCAAGATACTAGAAATACTGCTCGAATGTGAAATATGCAACCTGCAGAAATAAAAGTGATGTATAAATGACATACCGTAAAATCTCGTCTACAAGCATATATAGTGCTTCTGATGAAAGCTAAATAATTCCAGGCGCCATTATGGAGTTTGAGCAAATAAATTACAGATCCAAGCATATGCAAACAAGTATTATTGTAAGACCATTCTACTGTATTGGTATATTTACGCTTGTTTCGTATTAATTAAGCTTTCATCAAAAACACTCCCGTAAACGTTCGCCTAATGGCGCTATTGGATTCTTAGAAATGTGAGAGCGCCCTCCTTGTAAAATCTCAACAGCATTAAGGATACGTGTATGTGAAATTGAGCAACCTGGACATAATGCCTCAGAAAAAAACCGTGACATGACCCAATACTTTAAGTCACTAGGTTAGTTGCTAGAGCAGCAAATGTTTTGGGGTTTTTCAGGTATTCTTTCTCAAAGTGCCATTGGACTTAATTTGTAAATCGATTCATACGTTATACCTAACTCATTTTGGTAAATCTTTCTATAACATTGTAATTTCTTCGTATTTTTTTTAAATATTCTTCAATTCAAAATTACACCATTCTGCTGTTTGACCCGTTAGCTCAGTCGGCAGAGGGTGCGCCTTGAATAATGAAGGGTACGGGTTCGAATCTTGATTACTGTCCCACTTTTATGTGAAGAAGTATCAAGAAATGTTTTTGGATTTTGTCCCCATTTTATGAACGAATATTGTGATTTCTTTTTTTAATTTAATTTTTATTTTCTTATTTTTTTTAGATAAATACTAAAATAGGCACTATGAACAAACGGCAACAAAAACCGCGGACAAAATTTGCTCCACCTGCTACCTATCAATGCGTGATATATTCCACTACATTTAACAGTTAAATCACCTTTGAAAAATAGAACGGCCTCAATGTTTCAAATTGTGTAACTACATTACTTTACATTTATGCATTATAAATGATCAGCTATTTTTTCTTTTCTTAAAAGGATCGAACCCAAGTAGATCAGACCATTGATCATATAACTATCAGACCACGAAGTAGTTACGTAACTCCGTCTCCGTGGTATCGGAACCAAGCACTGTTTGTATGGCGATCATTACTATCACGCTATTTTGGTATGCCTTTTTTGTGTAGTGATTGTTTCGATCGTGGTTCATTACTTAAGCGCGTGATCCCGTTGACGTAGTAATATTACGTAACTTCGATACTGAATAGTTGTTGAGTGCACATAAGGCCTCGTATCCATAGGATGTTCCCATGTGGCGTGTGCCCTTGTTCCGTGTTTACTTTTTCCCATGTGACCTGCCACACAGACAACGAACCTTTGTTTTGCTTAGTGGCCGTATCCATAGGTTGTCTGTGTGGCAGGTCACATGGGAAAAAGTAAACACGGAACAAGGGCACACGCCACAAGGGAACAGCCTATGGATACGAGGCCTAATATGGAAAGCCATTGGGGTATTGTGTGCCTTCCAAAGCGCCTTATAACATGTTCTCATTGTGTTGTGGAATCCTAGCCAGTATTCAATGATAGTCAGTCATTTATCTATAGAGGCCTTGCATGCGTTTATCGATTGGCTCCAAACAAAGGATTTGAACCGGTTTCTTCCCCGTAATCATGGCGCAGTGCAGTCCATTCAATCAAATGTTGTCATCAACCTATTTGATCGTAGTGCATTTTGTTATGTATGTGAGACGAACTGTCGCGGTAGATGCAAGCATGCTTTTGTTGAATGCATTTGAGTAGTCCGCCATATTTACGGGGTGATACGTCATATGCACAACCTCTATTGGTCGTTGTATGATTTTGTTCGTTCACTCATTCAAATTTTATTTATATCATTTGAAGACTGAGCCTATTATGATACATCCTCCGTGGAACAGTTTCAAACAAATATAGCTAGGGATTATTGGGGCAGAGGTTATCTTTTGAATCCTGTTAGGGGGCTATCATTTTCTTCGGAAGGGGGGTCCCAAAAATAAAAAAATGTCTGCGTCAATAAAATTGCGCAACCCCTATTTTGGCAACAAAAATTTTATGATCCCCAACCCCAAAATTGTATTGAAATCAGTCTTTTTGAATAAAATAAACACACTATCTGTGGTCATCGTGTGACTCCCTACATTTTGGTCATGAAACATTTTATGACCCCTTCCTATTTTTCTTTCCAAGACTTTATGACCCCCGTATATTTGGGACCACTCCCCCTTTCGAATAAAATGATATACCTCTTATGACCACTGAAGCATAGGCAAGGACACTCGCGCGAATTGAAAGACTTGTCGCTCACACACATAACAAATGCATATACGATCAAATAGGTTCATGACAACATTTGATTGAATGGATAGAGTTACTCTATACAACGAAAAAGAAACGATAAAACCCATAGAAAAACAAAGAATCATGAAAAAAGACACATAAAAGATAAAATAATAAAAATATATAAACAATGTTAAAGATAAAATCAAGAAAATAGAGAATAAAATTTCCTCAAATCAGAAAAAACATTGACAGACATCATAATCTGTCAGAAATTACTGCATGAGATTCGAACCATCAATTTTCTCCACAAGTTCTTTTTTTCCTCGCACTATAGTCTAATGCTCTGCTCACTGGGCCACAACGTATCAGGTGAATGATTACCGCATTATCATGAACAAGTTTGTTTGATCTTGTTCATAATTGTATGTGTCGATAGGTTTCACCCTTTAACTACACGTATCCTTAATGATCAGTGATAATAGTCGGCTTTTACAGGGATGGCGCTCTCTCATTTCCATGAACTCCATAGCGCCATTAGGCGAACGTTTACGGTATAATGCTTGTAGACGAGGTTTTACGGTATGTAGCGCTAACTCAAACTAATGTAAACTTCTAAACATAAAAAATGAAATCTTGTGAATTGTTGATTTCGAGTGTGTATGTGTATCTGTGCATCTTAGCAGCGAATAACAGTTTTCGATGCAGACGAATTGACGTTTGAGGAACTAAACGATGACTAGTATTTATTTCTGATAGTTATTTTAATTATTTTTGTAGTTATTTGCATTTTGTTCATTTTTAATCTTCGCAGGGCACTCGTGTAAATTTAACCTCTGTTGTATTTTGTGAACTCTAGTGATATTGTCAATAATTGTTGTGGCATTTTGTGAATTCATTGTATTCATCGAGCCATCGTTGGCTATCGTGAGTGATATATCTGCGGGATCGCGAATCTCTCACGGGGTGTCAGTATTTGTGATTTACTATTATATATTATATACTACTCAATATTTAATAATCAATGTTATATTGTTGTTGCATGGAGCTGGAATTTTGTTTTGGTATTTAAGCCATATTGCTAATCCTCACATTGAAAATCAAGTTAACGTGTGAATTATGACATTATGTCGGATATTGCTCTAGCTCTGTTGACAAACACAACGAATCTGACCGATTTAGGTATAAGTTGGGACATGTTTATAAACATTATTAATAATTTATGTAAAAACGGACATGTGGCAAGAAAAACGACAACAGATGGACAAAAAGAGTCACCGAGTGGCAACCAAGAACAGGAAAGCGTAGAAGAGGAAGGCAAAGACGAAGATGGCGAGACGACTTAACAGCATAATAGCGACACCACATGGGCAAGGGATGCGCAAGACAGACAGAAATGGAAGATTCTTGAAGAGGGCTTCATACTACAGAGGATGAAACAGCCTAGGTGAGGTGAGGCGAGGTGATGGTCAAATTTGGCTCAAAGCAAAACAGTGTTTGCTATAGGGCATATTTATGTTCTGCTATCAACCCAATCCTGTATGTCTGTTGCTGTCAAAAATATCACCATTGAAAGCACGATGCTCTGAAAAACGTTGCTGTCGTTACTTATCTTCTCACAGTCCTCATGTGATTGAGACTGGAATAGGTGGACCAAGCCAAGATTATAGAAATCCTGCTTGAACAAATAGAAACAAATGCAACATTCAGAAAGTGATGTACACATAATAAATGATATACCCGGCACTAAATCTTCAGTATATTCTAAATATCAACAAATGTGAACAGTTAATGTAGCTTGCAACTAAGGATCAATTGAAGCAATTCTTGTAACTGAGAATAATGGTTTGATTCTTCTTTAATATGAATGTTGCATCATTTTATGTACTGCCTAACCATAGTGTACTAGTATATGAAGCACGTGTAAGTAAAGTTAGTCAATGTTTACAGTACAGTAATATAATCGCATATGGTCTTTGCACCAGTGGCGTAACTAGGGTTGGTAGCGCCCGGGGCAAGAAGCAAAATTGGTGCCCCTACCCATCACCCCCCCCCCTCGAGAATATCTTAGACGCTGGCAATTCCGGAAACAATTGCACAATTTTGGACAAATAAGGCCTACCACTAATTCATTTTGGTTCCTAGAAGTTGAAAATCGGTCTTAAAATGTTCTTTCAATTGATTTCGTGCGAAAATGTTGACTTTTATCGCTTGGAGGGGCCCAGAATCGATGCTGAATTGGTCAATTCGGCGCCCACTAAGCTCCCCCCCCCCGTAGTTACGCCACTGCTTTGCACAATATTTACAAAAGCTAAAAATATGGAAAAATGCAAAGCTATGTGGACCTTTGTAATGTTAGCATTTCCTTTTCAGCATATTAAACTTCTATAAATATATTTATTCATGATCTGTGTTATTATTTACGAGATAATGAACCAATGGCAGCGGATCTTTGATAAGTGCGTTTCGCAGATAGTCGTGAGAAATCCCAAAACGTGAAAGTCGAATTCCATTTTTCTGCGGTAATTCAAAAAGACATTCGTATAATATGACCGATACAAAGGTTTTGAATACCAATACCTTGAAAAATACATACGAATTGGCGTAAATCGACCAGGATGTAGAAGGTGAAATGAGGTTAGAGAACAATCAGCCCATGACATTCCACTGTTTGAAGAACTCTAATTTCTTTATTTTAACACGAAATTATGACTCTCTCAAATTATCATACCAAACTAATGACCTTGCATGTCGTAAAAAAGAAGGAAATCAAAGATTATTTAGATGAAAAATAAACGTGTTTTGAACAAAACAATTTCAGTAAAAAGTTGAGAAAAAAAGCACCATTATGTAAACTTTATTTTTTGTTTGTAATTTAAATAACACAATCTTAAAAATCACAAATATGAAAGATGAAACTGTTTTGTACACAAATGCCAAGAAAATGTTGTACAACTTGACGTAAATCAACCGGGAGGTAGACAGTTATCGGCAAAGATGAAATGAGCTTTGAAATATTCAGGGATTTTTTTTTTCATTTTGTTTACTTCTTTATGCCGTGACGAACTGAAACGCATATCACAATGCCCACAGCGATCACTACACAGCCGTTTTCGCCAAACGTTTGACAAACGTTTATAAAAACGTTTAGCAAATGTTTCGCTCCTTATCCGTTTATAAACAGTTTGATTATAAATTTGACAAACGTTTGTGATCGGCAATTGTTTGACAATCGTTTTATTATTATGTATATTAAATGAATTAAATAAATGTTTGGCAAACAATTAAAAAATACATTTTGAAACAAAAAACACATTTTAGATTAAAATCACATTTTTTTTACAAAAAACACATTTTTACCAAAAATAACATATTTTTTACCAAAATTCTCATTTTGTCCAAAAATCACATTTTTCCAAAATCGCTTTTTTTTCCAAAAATCACAAAATGTGATTTTTGGAAAAAATGTGATTTTGGAAAAAATGTGATTTTGAAAAAATGTGATTTTGGAAAAAATGTGATTTTGGAAAAAAAAGGATTTTTGGAAATGTTTATTCGATGAAAATTGACAAACATCAATCTGATGATTTTATGGACAAAACATTAACAAGACGTATTTATTAATTGTTTGCCAAACATTTATTTAATTCATTTAATATACATCGCTACTGAACGTTTGTCAAACAATTGTCGATCACAAACGTTTGTCAAACATTTATAATAGTAATAGACCTTTTCATATCGTGTGAATTGGCATCGGACATGTTCGCAAAATAATCACATGGACGCGAGCGTCTTTACACGCCCGCGTAAATATGCATAAACGCTCCTCAACTGCGTGCATTGACACAACGTACAACTGGCGTAAGTGCGCGCCCAAGAACTGCGCATGAAACTGGGTCATCACTTCGGAAAACTTCGATATGAAAAGGTCTATAACATCAATACCCACCACTTGCATGGCGCGAGCGTCACGCAAAGTTAATACCGCGCGCCGGCGCGGTATTTGCGTTTGGACGCGGACAACCCGAATGTTGATTGATAGGTACCGCAAAAAATGCCACGTGAAAGGTCCGCAATTCGGTAAAATTCGCATTTTTCCATATCATAGAATGCCTCCTTTGCAATTTGGAAGCAATTTTGAAATGTTTCAGAAAACAAATGCCAGTATACACCTTATCTTTCAGGTCAGCCAGTGCTCAGCGTGTTTTTGTCCAAATTATTGTACACGAATTGCGAGCGAGAAACCATGAGATTCTTCGAGATCCTCATTTCACACTTTGACTAGCCGATTGAGCTCATTAGCGACCGTGCTCACGACTGATTGTTGCCTTGATTAATTCAATACGGGCGATACGAATCACTGGCCGCCAATGATGGATCACATGTTACTTTTGATTTGGTGATTTAAAAAAAAATACAACAACAAAATGTCTTTATAACAACGATGGTTCCAAGTGAGGTGAGGAGTGGATAAACATTCTGGGCAAAATTATTGGTAGGATGGTACATCAATTATATTTTTCTGAATATTTTTGATTGGTTTAAAGTTCTTATTTTGTATCAAACAATCTAAAATCTAAACCATCACGTAAAACATTTCACCGTGCAATGTCCATCCTTTTTTTTTTAGGGCAAACTTCAAACCAATTCCTCGCTTAGGCTAGGATGTTTTTATTTGAGTAAAATCCTCGTTTAGGGTTAGCTTGACAAATTTTCGACATCCTAGCTTAGTGTCATTTTTGAAAGTAATTTCACGCGGATGCTTTAAACTTTCATACATTAGTCCCCAGGTCAGGGTTGTACTGCGTATGAATGCTCATGCCTGTCGTCAAAGATATCAAAACAAAAACAAAGTTCTTCATGTTTTTCTTTCACTTAATTGACATTAGTAAATAAATAATATGATAGTGTTAATTAAAAAACCAAAATACTACTTTAAATGCCCCATTGTTTAAAATTACCCATCTTAAGAGCACTGACCAGATGGTTCATGATTCAACTATCCCTGATTCACCTGAATTCAGTCACTATTGCTAAGACACGAAAGTGGCCCAAGCTGTTTGTACTGAACACAATTGCCCATATCTGTGCTTGTAAACCACCTATTTTATTGAAACAACGCTTGTGTAGTAGCTTGAGAAATTACCTTGACGACAAAGTAATACACAATACATTCAATATGTGACATATTTACCTAATACTACTTTCTCAGTTGTACATTTTTTTGTGTGTGACTACCTGTCACCTTGAAAAGGAGATTTGCATAGAAAATTAAGCAAGCAAGCTAGAAAGACGTGAACGATCAAGCAAGAAAGAGGGCAGGGAGGGAGGGGAGGGGAAGAAGAGAAGGGAGGATAAATTGAGAATGAGAGGGGCCTGAAGGGAGAGAGAAAGAGAAAGATACGAAGAGAAATAAATAAAGAGAATCAAGTTAAAAATCATACACACTGCAATGGGGAAACATTTTATTTATATTTTGTCTCACGTGATGTTTTCGTACAAGTATAATAAGTTCAATTCAGTTTTCAACGTTTAAGTAAGTTCTAGAATTTAATTTAATTTCTGTATTTGAAGAGCTTTGTTGCAAAACCCCCTACATCCACTTGAGCAATTTTGAGAAAACATCAAAAAATCATCAAAAAAGTACTGTAACAAACAGTAAGAACTGATATATTGGGGTGTAACAAAAGCAGTTTTTTGCGGGATGCTTGGGTAAGATGAGCATCCAACCAAACACTGCTTTTGTTTTGAAACCCCACTTATATCAGTGATTTTTGATGATTTTTTGATGTGTTCTCAAAATTGCTCAAGTGGATGTAAGGGGTTTTGCAACAAAGCTCTTCATTTTTCATTTACATGAGACCCCAGGAAATTTTGTTCCACCTATATAAAAGTAAGCTTGCGGACAAGACGTCAACTATGTTAACCCACTTTACGCAGATTGAACCAGCTCCACAATTTCCTTACCCCAAAGTTAAATAGTTCCAATCGTAAATGTCAGACATGTCAATCATATTCTGATTTTCACGTACCCATGGTAACGGTGACGTCGCGATCAAGTACAATGATATCTATTTTTCGACGACGGTACACCTTAAGACCAATGAAGCTGTATCCATTAATTAGTATCACTTTACCATTGTTACGAGCTGTTTCGATACATCCATTAATATCACTTTACCATTGTTACGAGCTGTTTTGATACAGATAAATCAGATAAATAGCTTTGATTTTGGCTCTTTCTATACTGAAAATCCTGCATTAATTCTTACACATCACCCTGGGAGTGGAAAACGTAGCTATACCTGCCATTAAGTATTCAAATACCTTAACGTTCGGTTTTTTGAAAATGTTGTTGAAATGCATGATGAGATTACTTTAGGCTATGCCATTAAAGCAATCCATAGCTGCCGTGTGTACGGTCTACTTTTTACAATTTATTTCGTACAAATCCAGAAGATAAGATAAAATCACCAAAATAGTCTAATTTGCTCCCAAAATGCTCTGTGTTAAACTAACTACCAAATATAAACCCTGTATGAAGGAGGGGGAGTGACGTCGTATTCGATAGGGTCTATTGTTTGATACGAAATGGATCGTAAAATAAAATTTAGTTAAAAAATACATACTTGTTTGTTCTTTCGTCATAACATACTGCAGTTACTGTCCGTTTTCCTATACATAATACACAGTGCTCTTACCATTGACGCGTGACCTCTACAAATAGCCTACGTTAAAAGTATAGTTAACGTCGCTGTGTGAAAAATAACCGGCCAATATAAAGTACTCTTCTAAAGTTCTAGAAAATATAGTTTTGTAACATGTCCTAAATTTTTAGCTAATTTAGATGTTTGGAAATAGGCGTACTTTGGTGTTTTAGGAAGGATATGTAAACGACAGATAACACCAACAATATGAAGAAATTATTTCCAAACCGTGTTAAGTCTGCAAACCACCATGCTTCTCATTTTCAAGAACGCTGGTTAACAATAAGCACGTATTGTCTCATTTCGTATACAAAGACCACACAGAATTGTTCTCTAGCGCTCGCTTTATAATCGTTCACCCAACTGAAACTATAATCCCAGCGCATTGCTCCATTGTACATGTAAAGCAGAAACATATGTTGTGTGTATTTAACCAGAGAAGATATGATTTAATCAGTTGAGCTGTTTTCAATGAGTGTTATCTTGGTTTAATAGCTTTTAATGGGGTTTAAGTCCTGCAAAGGTCGAGGTGAATTCTACTGTAGACATGACTGCATCATGACCCCTAAATTGTTTTTGAGTCAAAAACTCGGATGCTCCTATGTTTGTTAGGTAGATTTATGTTTTCCTGGTGCATCAACCGTGATTAAATCTAGACACCCGTTTATTTTGAATTTGAACGCGAACCTAATTTAATAAGACATTCGCGAAAAAAGAGAGGCTCGGCAAACTCGCCTTAATTGCACACAATGCTCATATTGTAGTACAATAATAACAAGAAGCAACATTTTGACAACTCTGACCCTGTAGTATGAATTGCTTAAGTTGATGTCATAGATCAGTCATGAATAATTGGTTTTTATACATTGTTATTTGGTTGTGACAACGCTGCTTTAAAATCGAGTTTGCTCATTACTCAAGAAAATTCGATTTATTGTCAGTTTTTCGTTTTCAATGCACCCACTGGAAGTTCAATCCACTAAGATACGGTTATCATATTCTTTCAACACATACATTTAACTGCAATTCCACCTAAAGGTTTTTAAAATGACCGAAAATAATGTGATGTATTCAACTGTTTGAGAATATAATCATATCAAAAGAATCTACACCATCAGTCTATTTTCATTATAACTAGGAATAAAATCAATATCAGAAGAAGCCCCTACTTCCGGTAATACCGTACACAATTTATACTGGTGTGTTTATAGTGCAAATATCTCGCGACAATATCCTTCGGTTGAAAAGGATATCGATGTACTGTATGTATACATAGACTGCTAGTGTTTATAGTGGATACAAGTATCCGGATAATTTTCTGACCGGATAGAAATTATACCGCAATGTACCGAACATCTGCTCCCACTATAAACACGCTGTGTGTGTATTGAAATCCCTCACGTATGCATGATTATAACGTTTATCGCACTTTCCAGCCACACCCAGCTGATGGTGGTGGTGACGCGCCACAGAAATGTCTTTTAAAAGGGCACAGACCTCAAAATAGCTTTCCATAGACTTTACGTGCAAAATAGGGGTCGCGTTTTAGGCCATAAGTCGAGTTACTTAGAACTTTGAATTATATATTTATATCCAATAATCTTGATTTTTTTTAAAATTCGTGGTACAATTCACATTTTATGGCAAATGATTAAAATTAATATTTTTATATTTTTGAAATTCAATAGTCCTCAAAGTAAATGGTATAAATCTAATAATAATATGTCCTGTAGTTGGGATAAAAAGCCGACGATCAATTGAAAATTTTTACCCTTCATATTGAAGATATAGATTTTTTTTCCAAAAAAGACCTACATTTTTGAGGTTTTGGGAAAAAATCTATATACAAATATAAAGTAATAATATATAATGCTGAGAATAGCAATATTAACAAGATGTGCGAAAGAATGCTTTCTTTAGCATTTCCTTTTCCTGAAATATCAACAAAATGTCACATTTTGTAAAAACGCTAAAAATTTAAAACAAACATTAACCTTCCAAAATGAAAATATATTTGTACGGTGGTTTGGTCATTACCTGACACTGTGATAGTTTGCGATCAAATTAGCTCAATCGATAAGGCGTTCGACTATGGTGCGAGAGGTTGCGGGTTCGAACCCTGGTGAAGGTTTAGTACGCTCTCGTGGAAAAATTGAGTTAGCTTGAAATTCCACTGGACAAGGAACTATTGCTATTTAATTGTCTGGTTGTAACCCGTACAAAACTAGGGGAGCTGATCCTGGTTGTGGAATGTCTAGGGTGTGTGCTCTTGAAACTGCATAGTCCATGTGTTGTTGTTAAATTGTTTATGGAATGATGTAGGGCCATAGTGATCAGCAACAACATGTAAAGTGTGTTGAGGCTTGTGGATCAACGTCTAGGCGTTGTGCCTGTGCGTGGCGCACTATAAATTTCTGTACTTTGTTTTTAATGATAGGTCGTGTGTTCTCCAGTCACCTGTACATCTAAACTGAGCTCAAAAAGAAACTTATAATTTTTCTCAAGGTCATATCTTGAAATCCTGTCAATCAAATTGAACCAAAATTACACACAGGTTTACTTCAATACTCTACTCTTAACACATGTCAGTAACCAAGCAGTTATCCAACTGACACAACAGCAAAATGCACTGGGACAGCTTCCTGGACCACATTCACAGCCTAGCCCTGTTTCATGAAAAAAGTGTATGAAAAGCAGAAAGCAGCACCGTTTTTTCATCTGTGCAAGGATCTTGTGTGCATTCTCACAGATTTTTTGTCCTGGGTGCCAAATGTTGGACTGTGAAAGTGAAGGAAGTCCAGGAAGCTGTCCCATGACAGTGCATTTTGCTGTTGTGTCAGTTGGACAACTGCTTGGTTACTGACATGTTTTTTGAGTAGAGTATTAAGGTAATCCTGTGTGTAATTTTGGTTCATTTTGATTGACAGTATTTTAAGATATGACCTTGTGATTCACAAGTTGTAAAAAATTATAAGTTTATTTTTGAGCTCAGTTTATTTTACCCCTATGTCTCAGCCTATGCGGCCAATACACGTTCAATTTTATTGGGCAATATCAAAGACCGTATATACAAAATCTACCATGCATTGTGCACTGTACGCACGATTATTTTATAGTACACAATGGTAGATGTTGTATCTTCTAGGGTCTTTGATATTGCTCAATAAATGGAACGTGTATAGACCGTATTAGAATGGTGTTTTTGGCCACGCTTTTTTTTAAGAAGCTCGCAGAGTCCAAGGTTACGTTGTTAATTTATGCCCTCAAACTTGAACTCAATTTTCGGACAATGCTTCTTAAACAATTAAAGAAAATTGTTAATTACACAATTTACTCGGACCGTTCAAGGTTTAATAAAGGTTATACCTGTCCTTTTCAAATCAAAGGACATCAAACGTAGATCAATCATGCATACAATTGCACTTGTGAAGGTTTGAAAACGATGGTATTTGTTTAAGATCTGTACTAGAAGTCGCGATTTACGTAAATTTTATAATTTTGTTATACTTCAGTAATATTAGTAATAACTATCGGATCGGTTTTCTTTCCATTTGAAACAAAAATAATCCAGTAGAATGAAGGGAACCCTGGGGAAACCAACTGGCTGCCTACGGCGCTATGGGGATTTTGTTATCTGAATTCACATGATAATTCACAATTGCTATGTATTCCTATACACATCGAATTCTTCTGATTACAATTAGGTGTTGGGAGTTGGGACATGTGCAAACATTTCAAATGCCTAAATCAATAAAAGTTAAAGTAAAATATAAAAACTGACCAACTTCATTTAAACTGTGCAACAATTTTGGGATTTACCTTATTTGTTACAAACGTACATAAAAAAAGCGTAGTGATTTATAGTGCTCTATGCACAGGCAAAACGCCTAGACGTTGATCCACAAGCCTAAGCACACTTTACAGGTTGTCGCTGACCACTACGGCCCACATCATTCCATAAACCATTTAACAACAATTCAGGGACTTTGCTGCTGCAAGAGCGCACACCCTAGAAATTCCACAAATAACCTTCGCTCCCCGAGTCTCGAACGGGTTACACCGAGACAATTAACAGTAACTTCTTTGTTCAGGGGAATTTCAAGTTAACTCAACGAGATCGTACTAGGCACCGCCAGGGTTCGAACCCGGAACTTCTCGCACCACAGTCGAACGCCTTATCGATTGAGCGCACTTGACTGCTTGCTTATAACATACATGAGCTTATAAAGTGCTATCAAAGCGCCAAGAGAAAAGTAGTAAACACAAGAGAATGAACAAAAACAAAAAATCAAAAAGAATAATAATGATCCTTAAGACATTTTCTGAATGTTGCCACTCAAGTTGCTCCCTGATGGAGGCAGTCCACAATGCTGGACCAGCGGAATGAAACCACTGCGATTTTTACCAACGTGTATGTTCAGAAGACTGGTATCCATAGATAATCTTGTGACGGGTCCAGATTGATTCAGTGAGGTATGAAGGAGTAGATTCATATGACATTTGAAGACTTACAGACAGAGTTTGAATTTGATTCGATAAGTTTTATGTTGGAGAGACTGCAAACGATCAAGATATTGTGATTTTACTCCACAGAGGAGATCATTCCTGGCACCAAGGCGTGATATCACGATAACGACGAATACGGCGAATATTACGGAGCTGGTAATTGATCGAAGAAATAATGCTGTTAATGTGAGGAGTCTTTGCAAGAGTCAAACACTGTGCTCAAATTTCGAACATTATTTGATGGTTTAATGATACTGTCTCCCGCACTAAAAAGCAATGGCAGAAGTTTACTAAAACCTTGAGAAGTACCGGCAATGAAGAATTATATTTTATTTAGCAAGAGAATGCACACTGCATCTTTTTGAATACATTTCGACATGTTAACGATACACTGTGAAAAATTCAGGAAAACTGAAACGGCTATATTTAAGAAATTTTATTTTCCCCGGTCATTTTAGAACTAAAAATTGAAAATTCCATACATGTTAACACTACATTTATAGATAAATGCAGTGTTGGCCATCAAATCCAAATGCGCAATCATTTTCCCATTTTGTTTGCATATGATGTCGTCTACGCTCTTATGTTTCAAATGTTCGAAACAGACCATCAAAGTATGCACAGACCAAGCAGGCGCAAGTCCGTTTCTGTACACGGGCTCTATATGCCTTGATATCTCTTCCGAAGGACAGAACAGGAAAATATATTTCCGACACGGGACAATCTCATCGGGTATATTCCCTATTTTAGGATTTCGCAGCTCCGAAAGACCCCTTAAATTTGACCAAATTTGAGGAAACCATTCCAGCAAAATCAATCGATAAAGTCTAGTCTATCCTCCACATTGAATTGTGCACTGCACTTATGTCCAAATATGGCACTTGCCAATCAATAATCACCCACTTGAAATCCCTTGGCTCGCTGCACTGACCAAAGTTATGGACAGATATGGGAGCTGTTTTTGCTGTTATCTGTCATTTACATATCAGGGAGGTACGAACATTTGCAGATGCCCCATATACTCAGTTTTTAGCCTACATGGTTTAGCTTTAATGCCCTTCGGAAGAGAGCGGTCTACAAGTGAGGGATAGTCACTAAAGGTTGCATTCGATTTACACAGAGAATTTTACTGGCCATGCCGTGCCCTATTTGCTAAAACATCAAAGTGCGAATATTTCCAAATATCATAATTAGCTAAAAGTTTAGGACATGTTACAAAACTATATTTCCTAGAATTTCTGAGAGTACAATAAATATTGACCGGTTATTTTTTACACAGTGACGCTAACTAGGAAATGCCCTATACCTCTAACATACACTGTTTGTAGAGGTCACACCTCAATGGTGAGAGCACTGTGTATTGTGTACAGGAAAATGAACAGTAACTGCAGTAGGGCTCCGAAAGACCCTTGATTTTGATAATTCCAGCTCTTAAAGACCCCTAAATTGCTCATTCCTCACATCTCTGTTTTTGTCAGGCGATTTTCAACCAAAAAGGCAAGAAAAACTCTTGATTTTGCCTGTCAGTAGCTCCAAAAGACCACATTTTACCGGTACGACGTGAGCTCCAAAAGACCCAACACCGCAAAATTCCGGGGGAACATGCCCACCAAAATTTCATATGAAAAACTTTCGCGCATCTGCCTAGTTTACTAGTTCACACACAGTACACGGTAATATTCAACTTTTGATTTCCCACTGGCTGTTCTGTCTTTGGTCAGTGTGTGTTTATGGTGTAAAAAACTTGTGCTCAGCGCTCGGAATATGAAAGTTAAAAGCCTATTTGAAAACAGAAACCTTACTTTAAAAATGTTTGTGACTACGAAAAAACCGCGATTTTTCATTAAAAATTCTAAATCTTGGCAAAAACGTCGAGTTTATAATGGTAAATTTGCGCATTATTCAGAGGGTTTCGTGCGTTTAACGTACATTAGCCTGTCGTTCGTTATTTTTTTCACGGACGGAACATGAATATTCATGCTTTCGGGTTTCCGTACATATAAAACTTTTTATGGTTGGTGGAGATGAAACGTCCGCGTTTTTTCATCCAAAATATAAATAATACATATTACCAAAATTCAATTTTGTGATGTGCAGGGCACACCGACATCGCCCGGTTAATAATTACATTATACGGCCAGAGACATTGATATGAATACCCGGGATCGATACACGTAAATGTGATATGCACGATTGATATTCAGACGATAAATCTTTGGATACCGGGGTAGAAAATGATGAATATCTCCCGTAAATGATTTCGTATAAAGAAACCAGATCTGGTTCCTTGCACTTGAACATATATGTTCAACGGATATGATAGTCGTTAGCTTGCGTCTTGAGAAAGAAGCGTGCGTCTTGAACTCATAAACTAACAAAAATATTCTGATTTTCTGATGTGAGCACTCACTCACATGGCGTATATATGTTCACTCACCCCCAGAGGTCACACACAGCGTAGTGTGAGCACCCCCTCACATGGCGTATACAAGCTCACTTACACACTAGAGAAGTCTATTACCGAGGTATTGACAGTAGCCTTAGTCGGGATGTCCCTCGGCTCATTATGCGTCTTAAAGGTCGGAACAAAATGGCCATGCGTGGCTGTGGATTCAACCTACCATGGCGATTTCTGCCATGAAGATATCGGGGCGATGACACTGTGCAGGGTAATTCCAAACAATTCTCGCTATTCGCAATAAGGGCGCCGCCAGCGGTTTGCGATGTAATCGTGATGTATCATGGGAAAAGGTCGACATCAAGTCCGCGCAATACGAATATTACCATGCTATTACATAGGAACACGTGACAATATTTTTTAGTTTGTCAAAATAAAGGTGTTACACGCGAATCGATACTCAATAATACTTAATAATGTGATTTGAAATGTGCACAATTAATTTTTTCTCTATCGATTTGCGTGTAATACCGTTATATTGACAAACTAAAAATATTGTCACGTGTTCCTATGTAATAGCATGGTAATATTCGTATTGCGCGGACTTGATGTCGACCTTTTCCCATGATACATCACGATTTTCCCATGATACATCACGATTACATCGCAAACCGCTGGCGGCGCCCTTATTGCGAATAGCGAGAATTGAAATTGATCAGCCATAACGAGTGAAAAATGGGAGCACAATGGGGTTTCCCATGCTTGCCGAGTAAAAATGTTGCTCTTTATGCTACCACTTTTCTGCTCATATTGCTGCCAATGTTTTTCAGATGATGTACCCCCACCCCTCCCCGAACCTCATGTTCCATTTGCTCAATTTCAAATATAATACAAGGAGATCGGAGCGGAGGCAGGGAAGTGAGACCCGGAGTGAGACTTCCCTGGTTCAATCAGGGCGGGGAAGCTACTCTCACTTCAGTGACCAAGTTGATGACTGCACAATACGGTCAAGAGGAGAAACCTTGGCCATCTTTGTTTTTAATCTTCTGGGTCAATGTCATCCAAGCCACTATGACCATGACGACTTTAGCACAAATACAAGTAGCCTTGGTATTATGTAGATGAATGGCAGAAAAAATGGACAAATATATAAACAAAGAAACAAAAACACACCAAAACATCATCCTACGTTATGAAAATATTTTTGCCCGTTGTATTACCTAACGAGTTGATGACGACATTTACGATTTTTAAACAATAGTAAACAGGTTATCAGTAATATTGGCTATTGTGCCCAAGCACGTTCTGATTTTTTGAACTCCCCGAGGTCATCATCATTAGCACGTAGAGCTAGAGTAGCCTTCAACTTGCAAACTTATTACAGTCAAAAGGATCAGAACTTACTCAACACTCCCGCAAGAAGGTTTAATCAAGTGGATCGAGGGAACACCAATGATGATGTGAGTATGCACCATTATTAACAACTTTCAATATTTACTTCTTTAAGTGGGTGGACAGGATGGACCACATCCAGGGGGCCCCGAGGGTATAGGGGCCCGAGCAAAAGCGAAAATCAAATCAAGGCTGATAAGGAGATGTTAAAAGGGCACCGCACTGCTCCTTGCCCATGGGCCCCGAGGCTTTTGCTACGCCCCTGTTCTTAGTCTGTGCAAGTACAATGTTGACGTGCCACGAAGGAAAGGGCGAGAGCTGGGAAGTGGGTTTCTACCGGGTGTAAGCATATTATGCGGATTTGGTATATATGGCGAGTTTTAGGGATGTTCAAGTTATCGAGAGTTAGTGGATAAGGCTGAAAGGCGAATTAGTGGCAGGTGAGTTACTTGACAAGATGGAGTTAATGTACAAGGGGCAAAAAGGAGGGTTATGCATGTAGTGGAGATGATGTTATAAGTATAATGTGGCACTTCTGTGGAGAGGGGATTTGCGCAATAGTGGCACACTACAAATTTGTCAAATTTTACCGTTTATCCACTTTAAATAATTGCATTATCACGATTATCAACATCCATTATTTGGAATCGGCAGCTTTCGCAGATTTGCAGGCAGCACCTTCTACCCCCCGGAATAGCATGTTGGATTAGAGACATTTTCCAATAGATGGATCAATAATCGATTATCACAAAATATGATAGGAATTACGAGAGATGTATAGTTTTCATCAAATTGATCAAGTATTAACTTTTAACATAACCTTGTTTAATTTTACAGTATCATGGCTTGCAACAGCAGAAATGACTTGAACATGTTGAATATTGCGGCAGTATTTTTCATTCTAGAATGCAGATTTGCAATGGTAATCAATGCAGACATATTGGGTAGGTATTAATACTCTGTGGAAAATTTCATACCCGGGTATAGGGAATTTTCCAATATTTTGATAAGGGTGCCTACAAAGTGACAAATGTGTTCAACTTTTGCACCATATTCCACCATTTTAGCTTCAGGCTTCACGCGCATTTCTACAACAAACTTATTTTGTCGCCAAATTTGTTTTTTAACCCTATCCCCCATGTCAAAAATGACATATACGCTACTGCTAATGATCATTTAAAATGAAGTTTAAGGTTAACCAGTGTGCTTCGACAATACGCACGTGACCCATGGGCGCGATATACCAAGACCACCAAATCCTCATGCTATTGATGCTATTTTGCTATTTAGATAAATATAATATCACAAAATTATTACACATTGGGGGATTCCGAATTTTTGATATGTTATGAAAAACAACATTTTGAAAGTATTTGCCGGCGGAAAAAAATATTTATCGGCGGAAACGTTTACAATAATATCACAAAGTTAATTTTGCTGCGCAATCTGGTGTCGTTTACCGGCTTTACATTCAATATGTACAGGAAGACCACCCACCGTGCCTTAAGTCACTTCCTGTCTACACGCTATAATGGCAGTGCAGAGGTGGTCACGTGCGTATTTATAAATACGTATTTATAAATATAGTCGAAGCACACTGTTAAACAGTTTTGACAAATTGTTGCTGATTATTATTAGAAAGAAAACATTTGTCACAGGCTATGCGCATATTAGAAGGGATCTCCCGAAGGATTCAAATGCTGCAGCTGTAATTCTTTATTAAAGAATCTTGCAGTTTTCTTGTTGAGGCCAGAAAAATTGACTTTTTAACACCTTGGTCTGGGGCGGACATTTTATAAATCAATTTAGAAGAGCAGCAACGACACCACTTGCATTACATTCCAGATGTTAAATCTACATCATATGCAAAATTTGAGGAAAAATGAACGAGTCATTTTTATTTAAGGGCCATTTTTCTATAACTGGTCTTTACATGTAGCCCTATGGAGAGAGTGCCCGTTGAGGTCGCTATTCTATAACCCCCATTTAAGTAACAAAAATGTGTTTAAAAAAAACTGACCCGTGCTAATTTTCTAAAATTTTCAGAGTATGTAGTATGAACATGTAGAAATATAATACCTGCTCTTCTCCGAAAAAATAAAAAGTCCTATACCTCAATGATAATGAAACCTAGGTGTTAACCATAGAACTACGAAGGAGAGGTGTGTACCAATCCCCCCTAAGAGTTTTCATCGGTCATAAAAAATGCGCGTCTTTACGCCCAAACGACTCAAGCTAATCGTAGATCCATCCGCTCATTTTAGTGATAACATTCTAACCTCTCCCGGGGGGTAGGACCGGCCATCAAAAATGACCATGAGGGCTTGGTGAGGCCAACCATAGGTTTCTACAGTAAAATCCACAATTTTCATTTTGCTCTTTTTTGTTATCATGTATCAAAAACAGTTATCAAAAACTCAATTTATGTGATTTGTTCCATAATTATTGTTGTTTTTACACCAAATTTGTATTTAATGATGTTTTGCCTTTAACAATACGTACTTTTATAGCACTTTTATTACATGCAAGTCTGAAAGTGCACAGCTGCCTCAAAGGGCTACTTTTAAAGCTTTATTTTTTGTGTGTTTTTACTGGTTTTTTTGTATTTATATAATTATGTCAAATCTTGTGTATTTTAATGTTGGCCTTGTGCCACCTGCATGGGCATCTTTGGAAAGCAGTGCCAGCGCATTTGAAGATTAACATGCGCATTTGAAGGTTAACTAATAAATAATAATAATAAAAAAAAAATTGTATTAATAAAAGGCCGGGAAAAAAGGGTCAAGCCAAAACCATCACTGTCACCGACATTGCCAATTTAGGAATAATTTTAAGGACATTATTAAAGAAAGTAATTTAAATAACTCAAGCTTCAACGAATATCGATCAATATTATATTATTTACTTTTTGATTAATCGCGTGTAGTCGCAGTGTAGTTGTCGTAAGGAAAATGCAATAAAAGAATTAGAATTTCTGGAACGGGTCAATGACAAATAATTATATCAAACAAAAAGCAAATATTTGGGTTAGACGAAGTCACGTTTACCATCTTCAATTGTTTCTTAAAATAACCAGTCTTAAGGGGGTACTACACCCCTGTGGTAAATTTGTGACTATTTTTGCATTTTTCTCAAAAAAATGATAAAACACTGGTAATAAAAATTATGTATATTATTGGGGCAAGGAATCCAATTACTACACTGAAATTTCAGTGACTCAAGACAAGCGGTTCAGTATATATGATAGGAAACGAGGTACATGCTAGCGGTACCTTATTTCTTATCATAAATAACAAACCACTTGTCTTGGGTCACTGAAATTCCAGTGTAGTAATTGATTCCTTGCCCCTATAATATACATAACTTTTGTTACCACTGTGTTATTAGTTTTTGAGAAAAATGCAAAATAGACACTAAATTTATCGAGGGTGGTGTAGCACCCCTTAATAACGATATAACCGTTACACAAAAGGATAAATACGAGTACTATCATGTTTTCCTTACGAAAGTGCGCCTTTGTATAAAAAAACCCTCTTCAGGGCTCGGATAGCGAGTTTTCATGTATTTATTTTGTTCGACCTGAGAGCCCCCGGGGGGGGGGGGGCACTCCCATATATTGACATACGTCATGTGCCCATTAAATGACCACGTTATTTTTGGCAAATCCTACACCCAATGACCCCGTATTCAAATCATTTGATATCAGAAGGACATTCCTTGTATATACTCAGAATGCAATATGATAATGACTAATGTGCTTTTAAATCCCACAAAAATTATTGTGCAAACGTTGCTATTCGATTCCTTAAAATATACAAGATTCTTAAACAATTTACACAATTTCAATGGTTCACAATAATTTATTAATCAGTTTAGATGTTTATTCCAAATGCAAAACTTCCTTGAAATTGCCAAAATTTATATGACCTATATATTATAGAACAATCTAGAATCTAGAAAGAAACCGCTATAATGAGTATACCTATTTATTTTAATTTTACATTCTTAGTGCTACCCTTGCTTACTGTATTGTGATTTTGAAATTTCTATCATTAATAAATATTAATTTAAAAATGCTATCTATAATAAATTACATATAAGGTAAAGTTAAATCGAACTCTGGAAATAAAATTTGCAACTTACATGCGACAGTTGCGTCCGGTAACTCCGAACTTCACCAGGCATCTTATTGATCACGTGACAAGCGACGGGGAAGATTTTGCAAAGCTTGGTCCCAGGCGTGTGGCAGTTTAAAGCTGAGTCCCTTTTTTGTTGATGGCTGGCTGCTCCACTCTCTTCCCGTCTTCCACATCGCTTGTCACGTGACCAATCAGATGCCTGATGAAGTTCGGAGTTAATGGACGCAACTGTGCAAGTTGCAAATTTTATTTCCAGAATACGATTTAACGTTACCTTATGTTATTTACTGGATGACCAATCTACTCCAAGATACTAGTACTAAAATTACATAATAATATCTATTTTTTCTCTTTAGGGTATTCTACCAATTCCGCTGCTGACATTTCTAATTACTTATCCATGTTCTGGGTCACAATGTACGTTTCGCTACTCGTCTATATCATTCTCAAACTGGTCAACTTTACCAGGGAACACAAAATGACTCCTGTGTATCTAAACAACTCACTCTCTGCCCCTGCGTTTGGTGATGTCATTCCTGACTATATGAAATCGCTGAAGGTTATGAAGATGCCAAAAGTGAACTTAAAACGATTCCGATTGTTATGTCATATTTATGAGCTTTTATGAATATTCATGTCGTCCAATAAATTATGTGACATTATTAATTTATTATTACAAATAAGAAAACTGTTTTACCATGATAAGTATTTTAGATCTTGTAAGTTTTAAAAGAACAGATACACCCATCTATTCATCTATCTATTTTTCATGGCACTACGAGATAGCGAACGAGCGAGAGCCCGCTTTTAAAAGCAGGTCTACACGATGCAATGGTAATTACAAGGCCCATCAAAGTTGATGGAGTTGCAGACAAAGTACTGCAAAACAGTTGTACTGTAGCTTCTGAGGTATTTTGATAAGCCACCTGAAA
Organism: Amphiura filiformis; assembly: GCF_039555335.1. Taxonomy (NCBI): domain Eukaryota; kingdom Metazoa; phylum Echinodermata; class Ophiuroidea; order Amphilepidida; family Amphiuridae; genus Amphiura; species Amphiura filiformis. The sequence goes on along the minus strand of NC_092640.1, from coordinate 43,149,385 downwards.
TCTGATTGGTTAAAAAGGACCACTCATGCTGCAGATGATAAACCACCTGAAATCTGATTGGTTAAAAAGGACCACTCATGCTGCAGATGATAAACCACCTGAAATCTGATTGGTTAAAAAGGACCACTCATGCTGCAGATGATAAACCACCTGAAATCTGATTGGTTGAAAAGGACCACTCATGCTGCAGATGATAAACCACCTGAAATCTGATTGGTTAAAAAGGACCACTCATGCTGCAGATGATAAACCACCTGAAATCTGATTGGTTAAAAAGGATCATTGGACTTAATTCCTGGATGGTATTACATATTATTATTATATCTAATCAGCATGCCGATTGGTACCAAAAATCCGGGTATCGCACTATGATAGGCTGGGATTCCGAAAGCCCGTCCGAAAGCTGGTTTAAATCTAAGGTTTAAGCTTAAGCCGGGACTAGTTAGACCCAGGTATAAGTTAAACCAGCTACCGAAATTCCAACCATATTGTCTTCGAAGCCCTTCGAGAGTTCCCGGATTCCGGGTCCGAATTTAGATATTATTGTATGCGCAGATGATGTGTGCGCGCGTATACATGCTACAGATGACCATGACCGTACAATCACTTAATTGAAACCTATGGGTACCAATCATTTTGAAGCAATCTGCGTGTAACGGGGCGTGTAAATTGAAAAAGATATATATTTTGAGTAAAAGATATATATTTTGAGTAAAATGATGCAAAAAGTGTAATTTTACTATGATACAGGGTGTCCCCCCCAAAAAGAGGCCCCTCATTGCGCCCTCTTTTTCTCCTATTTCTGAAAAGTTGATGAAATATATTTTGGTATGTAAAGAAATCTTTAATCGTTAGCTTTAATAAACCAAAACAATTATTTCAATCGGCTCACAACTTTTGAAGATATGCCCTTTTGAATAAAAGTACCCGTTTTTCACTCTGTCCACGGATAGCAAACAGAGTGGTTGGGATGGCTCATGCTATGGAGTGGCCTGCACGATCACCAGACCTCACACCACTTGATAGTTTTCCTTTGTGGCAAAATCCAAGATCTTCGCAAACGTATTACTGAATGCATTCGCAAGTATCCGGCGCACAAGGATGGTACGCAACGCAATTGATGCAATGAGGACCAGGGCTGAAACCTGTATTCGCCAAGGAGGCAACCAGGTAGAGGGCAGAGAAGCATAGTAAACTCACTTCAGAAGAACCAAATACAAACAACAGCCTTTTAGGGCTACATTTTATCCTAAAAAGAGAAATGACATTAAAAAAAGAAAAGCAAGAAACAACAAAGTAAGAAAGTAAGAAACATAATAAAACATAAGGCATAAATAACCAAGAAAAAATAAGTAATTGCAAGTAAAGCAAAAGAAGTCCCATTCGGCATCCATTTTACCCACAAATTAATGACACTATTATCAAAATCCATTGCCCAACCCACCGGTAAAGCCCATTCCATAAATAAAGTTATTTTATAAAGTTATCATTGAGGAATGTTTGATATTCATGCATGGTATGTGTACTCCTTTTCAATCTTTGAAGTAGCCAAACCTTCTCCGTGGACAGAGTGAAAAACGAGTACATTTCTTTAAAAGAGCATAATCTTCAAAAGTTGTGAGCCGATTGATATAATTGTTTTGGTTTATTATAGCTAACGACTCAAGGTTTCTTTACATACCAAAATATATTTGATCACCGTTTCAGAAATAGGAGAAAAAGAGGGCGCAATGAGGGACCTTTTTTTGGGACACCCTGTATAAACTCAAACGATCCTCTAATTTTTTGGCGAAGGAAAGCATGAAAAAAAGAATGAAAGAAGAAAATGAAAAAAAAAAATGAAGAGAAAGTTTTTTCTCCGCCCCGGTTTTGAACCACCGACAACTCAGGTGTGGATAAATTACGAGTGTGAGCGTTGCCCGGGCAACCTTGTGTGTATGGGATTTCGAATGATTACGCAATCGTATCACTGGGATGCTTGATTTTGCATTCGCTTTGTAGAGTAGTCTTTTGTAGTATATTAGGTACGATGAAGGATACAACTAATACCAGTATAGTATGCCACAAACAAGTCAAATCTATGGAAGGATAATCCTTCCGTAGATTTGACTTTTGTGTAATTAGATTGAGTTTGGTCGTTATTATACGATTCGTAATTACTGAAAATATTAAATAATTAAAAACATGGACTTCATCGACTATTAAGCTTTATTGTAATAAACAAACCTTTACACAACACTAAATGTTGATATTTTATATTGCAAAATAGAGAAAGTAAATTGTTGTGTTTTTGTTATTTTATTTTGTATTTCAAACAAAAAAGAAAATGCCTGGTATTTTGCATTGGTATATCATGTGTGGCGAGGTTTTTTCCCAAACAGCCTCCAAACGGAAGTTAGTGCATTTTCCAACTATTGCTATACAAAACTTGCTAATAATAATAATCACAGAGATATATAGAGCCTCCGCTTCTTTTGTATAGTTTTGAAAACAATTTTTGTGCTTTAGTGTTTAATGATGACAAAGCGGTATGACATAAGGAAGTCACGCATAAAACGTCATTTATGAAACGTTTAACCCTGCACGATAACATATTCACCAATAATCTATTTAATACCATTTTCCCGAATAAACGTGACTCAACGATCCTTTTGATGTAGTGTGTACAAAAGCCAGATCTATTGTTGACTGGATAATAATCAACAATATCAAACGACTTTCACAACTCGGAACCATCGTGCAGACTGAAGGCCAAGGTAAAAGTTACGGTATTTCTTGCATGGATACCTAAAAACAAAACCGTGCATTTATTCTATAATCGGTTTAATACACAGTGGCGGCGCCATGAATTTTTTTTCGGGGGGCATGGGGGGGCAAAGTCAATTTCAGGGGGGGGAGCAAAATCAACAAATTTTGCGCAAAATTGCCGCAAAAAGTGGTATTTTTCGTATTTTTGGGTTTTTACTGGGGGGCAGGGCAACAGGGGGCAAGAGTTCTGACCGGAGGGGGGGGGATTTGCCCCCATGCCCCCCGTGTCGCCGCCACTGTTAATACAATGAAAAATTGGAATTTATTTTTGCTTCATATAATAACAAGCCCATTCATTGGTCAAACATCAGTCGTCCGTCGCTCTCTGTTTTGCCCAAAAGCTTTGAAAGTGATATTTTATAACCTGAATAAAACATTTAAGATTGTAATCCCCGTGTATGATCTTTGACCGTAATAACTCTATAAGTCTCAATTTGCCCATGGGTGCCTTATTGGCACCCGGCAAACTACATAACCTTCTTTACTACTTGAAGCAAACAAAATGCAGTATAGTAGGCAACTTCTAGATCTAGTCCATCAGTTGTGTACACTGCGCTGTTGGCTTGTAGGCCTAGTAAGTGTTGACGAATGAGGGCAGCACAGTCTACGCAATATTGGTCTTTGTTACTTGACTATAGGCGGAGCGACACCATTTGGATATGAGCTGATATGATACTCAAACGATGGGGCAACGTGGCACAGCCATCGACTCATGTAAAATCGCAAGGTAGCTAGAGGTCATGGGTTTGAATCCCTGCGGCGTCAACGTGTTGTGCACTTAGACAAGGTTCTTCATCCCTATTGCCTCTCTCCACCCAGGTTTACAAATGTAGCGATCCCTCGCATAATTACATGATGGAGTCTGGCCCATTCGCTTCGAAAGAGAGACGGGTACTCCGGCCTGTGAACACAACCCCCTTATCCAAACGGATACCTAAAAGGTTATTAAGAAAATGTACTGCTGTCAAAAAGATTTACTGTAATACTCTTTCAAAGTTTGGCATTTGTGTAAATTAGCATATTTTGGAAGTGACACGCATTACAAAATAAAAATACATACAGAGTGTCCCAAAAAAAGAGGCCCCTCATTGCGCCCTCTTTTTCTCCTATTTTTGAAAAGTTGATTAAATATATTTTGGTATGTAAAGAAACCTTTCATCGTTAGCTTTAACAAACCAAAACAATTATTTCAATCGGCTCACAACTTTTGAAGATATGCCCTTTTGAATAAAAGTACCCGTTTTTCACTCTGTCCACGGATAGCAAACAGAGTGGTTGGGATGGCTCATGCTGTGGAGTGGCCTGCACGATCACCAGACCACACACCACTTGATTTTTTTCCTTTGTGGCATTCGCAAGTATCCGGCGCACAAGGATGGTACGCAACGCGATGAGGACCAGGGCTGAAACCTGTATTCGCCAAGGAGGCAACCAGGTAGAGGGCAGAGCAGCACAGTAAACTCACTTCAGAAGAACCAAAGACAAACCAAACAGCCTTATAGGGCTACCTTTTATCCTATAAAGAGAAATGACTTATGTTGTAAATAAAAAAATAAAGCAAGAAACAACAAAGTAAGAAACATAATAAAACAAAAAGGCATAAATAACCAAGAAAAAATAAGTAAATGCAAGTAAAGCAAAAGAAGTCCGGCATCCAAATTAATGACACTATTAACAAAATCCATTGCCCATAAACCCACCGGTAAAGCCCATTCCATAAATAAAGTTATTTTATAAAGTTATCATTGAGGAATGTTTGATATTCATGCATGGTATGTGTACTCCTTTTCAATCTTTGAAGTAGCCAAACCTTCTCCGTGGACAGAGTGAAAAACGGGTACATTTCTTTAACAGAACATATCTTCAAAAGTTGTGAGCCGATTGATGTAATTGTTTTGGTTTATTAAAGCTAACGACTCAAGGTTCCTTTACATACCAAAATATATTTGATCAACTTTTCAGAAATAGGAGAAAAAGAGGGCGCAATGAGGGGCCTCTTTATTATCTTTAGGCTCAGCAAGAAAAAATTAGTAAAGCATAGAAGAGGAGATCTCACGTGATTTGACCCTAAAAGATTTTACACCAATGATGCATATACCCTATGCCAGTTGCTACCGCAGAATAATCAGTTAATTGTCATTTGCCCAGATTCGTCTCATTGACTCGCGTTTTGACCCCGGGGTTTTGACACGCACAATATAAGGTTGTAAAAGGGCTCATTACGGCAAATCGCCACCATCAGACACGACAAAGATTACCAGACGAAAACAACGAGGGCGCTATTGTACCTTTTTATTAGTATTATAAGAAGAAAGGAGAGCGATGTCCTCTAAAAATAGCACTATATTGTATTACTGCATAATGTTGTGCGATTTAAACTCCTCAACATTTTGGAAAGTTTTTTCAAACATTACATTATTCCCCTTTACAATGACACCACATTTGAAACGACCACCTTTTCCACGCCTGAGTACACGTCTTGTGAATGTAGTGGGGTCTCAAACCGAATGTGCCAAATTGACCATTATTCTGTGCAGCAAGCTCAGTGAGCTGCAATCCCATATCTACACAATCTTGGACCTAATGCAATCCTCCTCCAAGATGACAACGACTACCTACAGAATATGGGAGTAGAGAAACGGCCTGCCATCAGCCCAGACCTCAACCCGATTGAACACTTGTCAGACCAGTTTGGTCGTGTTGTGCGTGCCAGAGAAGCCAATGCAACCACATTGAATGACCTGTTTGAAGAACGGATTGCCATTTCACAGCAACGTGTGACCAGGTTGGTGAGCAGCATGAGGAGGAGGTGTCTGCTAATGAGGTTAGTGAGTCAATAGTGACTAGTGTTTGAGCACAGAATGATGGCATGATAAGGGGCTGTGCAATAATTATGAGCCCCCCTGGGGGTAAAATTTCCGAACGCCTCGCCAAAAATCGCTTGCCCCCCTCTCGGCCCGCCAAAATCGCTTGCCCCCCCCCTCTCGGCCCGCCAAAAATCGCTTGCCCCCCCCCCTCTCGGCCCGCCCCCCCCCTGAACATGCCAAATTTTTGGGATCCCAAATTCCAAACTTTAAATGGTCTAGATGTATGTTGCGAGCGCAGCGAGCAGGAAAATTTGCATATTTAAGCGTTTCCGTACCATTTTCCTATGTCATTTTAGAGCGTTTTATTAAAAAGGCGCCATGTGAATGCGTGCCAAAAATTGCTTGCCCCCCCCCTCGGCTTGCCAAAATTGTTTGCCCCCCTTTCGGCTCGCCAAAATTTCTTGCCCCCCAATTTTACCCTCCCCAGGGCTCATAATTATTGCACAGCCCCTAATGGTCAATTTGGCACATTCTGTTTGAGACTCCGCTACATTCATTTCACAAGACGTGTACTTAGCCGTGAAAAAGGTGATTGTGTCAAATGTAGTGTCATTGTAAAGGGAAGTAACGTATCCATTGATATGAAACACGATATGCACATGTCACAAATAATAATATAGATGCTTAAAAAAACTTTCCAAACTTTTGTTGAGGAGTTTATGATACATGTATAATATATCGGGCCTTCATTTTCACACGTTTTCTAAAAACTTTTTCGAACTAAAATTGTATATAGTGTAATAGATCAACACTGCACTGGTTTTATTCTTTATTGACTTTTTGTATTTCTACGATTGTTTTTACCACTTTTTCAACATATTTCAGATTTCCATTTTCTGTTTTCGAAGTTCCCAATTTTCTGTAAAACGGCAAACTTCCGTCTATAACATAACCCAATATTGTTGATATACACAGTTGTTGATAAAAAATGACAGAATATCTGTCCATTTATGAAAACAAATATGGAAATTTCTATAAAATTCTTTGCCCCTGATATTGTTTTATTAAATAAACACCACAAAATGTAAAATAGAACAATCTGATTTACCATATTCATTACATTTTTAGAGCACCAAAGTCAATTTGGATTGTGGCTTAATTTGTACATTGGTTTTATATCATCTATAGCCATCTAAATACTACTAATTTAGTTTACTAGTATTTTACGTTAGTGTCCCATCACTTGGTGAGACAATATTGCTGCTAAGAATTGAAATTATGATGATGATGCATGACCAAGATGGCAACCACAATAACAACATAATGTGGGTTGCTTAATGCTTTGGAGGTTGAAATTCACCAAAGATAATTATATGTCTTAATTGCATATGCTTTTATGTGCATTTGGAAAAAAAACAACGAAACAATTGTAATATATTTATGCATCCTAAATGTATTAAAAAAAGTGCAGTGATTTATAGCGCGCTACACACAGGCACAACACGTAAACGTTGATCCACAAGCTACAATCCATAAAGCCTCGAACACTTCACAGTGTATTCCCAATGAAAACAAATGTGACGGGATTCGAAATATTATTAAGTAGTATCCTTTAATTTTACTATCCAAGTCACGTAGTGCGCCTTTAAATTCATTTCTGCATTACGTCATTATCAATCAATCAATTAAGTGGTAATGGGCCGCCCTGATTGGCGCGCTTTCTAATAGCATGAGAAATGACGTAATCCGGAGAAAGCAGAGATTGGCGATTTCATGAATTGTGTGTAAACAACCCGGAAACGAGCGATATTTATCACTAAAACAGTGCTGGGGATTCAGCCTGCTGTTCTGGGGGTCTGTTAGCCTGTTTCATTCCCGTGTACTATTGCTGGCGCAGTAGCTCGTGTTCACTTGTTGTACTGCTGCCTTCCTTGACAGATCTTAACAGCCTGTTGTTGATTAGCACGTGTGATGACTATTGATTTTGAAGATAGTAGTAGACTGAGAACCAGTAGAATGTTATAGATATAGTAGTGCTAAGAATAAATAAGTACCAGTTGAAAGTGAAAACAAGGTATCACCGTAGATTTCTTTGTGGTCCATCACAGACTCCTCCAGTGCGTAGCCGGATTCCAGCTCCGGCAAACCCACCAATTAAACCACTTGTTACCTAAGTACCTAGCCGCTCGGTCCCGTCACACAAACATAGTGTTTCTTTTAAAGCCACTAGTGCACCTGCGGCTGTGAGAGCCCTGATGCTGTGAGAGCACTTATTGGGGTATGGGCGCTTATTGGGGTATGGGCGCTTATTGGGGTATGGGCACTTATTGGGTGTGGGCACTTATTGGCGTATGGGCGCTTATAGAATTCATTGGCAGCAAGTTTGGGCCCGATCGGACAAAGTTTGAAATGTACAAATCATTTGCAGCAATGCATTCTGGGTAGACATTACAGTGCATTTCAAATTGGGCAGATAGCCAAAAGCTGAATGACACCCGCTTGGGCAGCTTGAAACTTGTTGTAGATTGTCTACTGAATTCTTTTTATCCACTTGCTGCTTTGTATCCATGTGGGGTATTTTCCCCATTTGACCTTTGACCTTGACCTCCGATGACCTTGAAAACCACATGGCCAACATGCTTTTCCCGATACCTATCTATATGCGAAATTTCAGCGCGATGCGTCGAAGCACGGCGAAACGCATAGCCGGACAGACAGATAGATAGACAGACAGATACAGCCCGCTTATTATTTTATTAGTATAGTGCACCTGCAGCTGTGAGAGCCCTGATGCTGTGAGAGCACTGGCACGATAGCGATACTGTTTGACCCCAGATGACCTTTGACCTCGGTGTAATTTTTTTCATGCTCCCCTTATATGAAGGATTCCACCTATCAAGTTTAAGCCCAATAGGGCAAAGTTGAAATTTAGCCCCTACATGACCTTTGACCTCGGTTGACCTCGATTTTATTTCGCGCATATATTCCCCTCGTATCAAGGATTCCACCCACCAAGTTTGAGCCCGATCTGACAAAGTTTGAAATCCATGACCTTTGACCTTTGACCTCGGATGACCTCCATATAATGTTTTTCATGCTCCCCTCATACGAAGGATTCCACCCACCAAGTTTGAGCCCAATCGGACAAAGTTTGAAATGTGACCCCTCCGCAATGACCTTTGACCTCGGTCGACCTCGATTTTATTTCGCGCATATATTCCCCTCATATCAAGGATCCCACCCACCAAGTTTGGGCCCGATCGGACAAAGTTTGAAATTTTGACCTTTGACCTTGACCTCCGATGACCTTCGAAACTACCCGGTAAACAGCGCACGGCCGATACCCATCCATGTCTGAAATAGCGGAACGATGCGTCGAAGCGCAGCGAAACGCATAGCCGGACACACAGACACACAGATACACAGACACACAGACACACAGACAGAGCTTATGATTATTATAGTATAGATGTAACATTTGCTCATTAAGGTTATACAGGATTTTGACATTTTGTGTAGGCAAATTGGCTGCACGTAGCCACCTAAAATATTTTGTTTTTCAAAAAATAAACATGGCAGGCCTAAAATCATACTTCATCTTAAAGTTGACACTCTAATGATTATTATTGTAATACTTTTAACGTCATAGCTCATACACAAATGTACTTTGTAAGTGTTTCAATTTGTGTTCAATTTCATGAGCATGAGGTTTTTTGGGAAAGAGGCCAGGAAAATATGGGGAGAGGGTCCGATTTCATTGCGATTTCGCATATGTGTTACAAACAAACCAATGAAATAATGTACCTATTTATTCTTTCGATAGGTCCTCCTGATTTAAAACAGTTCACAGAATGTCAATGAAAATGATGGGGTAAATGTCGTCTTTTTTGCAACAACAATATTAATTTAGTGTGCCAATATATTGACACAATTATTCCCTACATTATTTCTTTGAAGTATCAGCTAACACATGCATATCAAAATTTTATGAATCAGCTACGGGAAACATTAAAAATAATTTATTTCATCTCAGCATATCAGGCCAAATGGTCCAAAATGGAGTTCTGAGATATCCACACATTTAGTTTCAAGTACTCACATTTTCTGCTATTTCACAGTATCAATTCACAATCCCATAATATTCCAGGTGCAGTGCTCCTGTATTACTACTGATAATCCTTACTGCATGGGAAGTATCAATTGATTTTCACAAAACTTGCAGAAATTGACAAATTTCTGCCAAAACTTCCACACTATCAATATCATGTTCAAACCATGTGCTAACTTGTTTACAATGCTAGTTAATGTTGCCAGGGCCAAGGTGATAGTACTTATTTTATTGATTTTGTCTAGTATAGTGCTGGTTGAATACTCATGCTCCACTGTGCATATGCTTCAGTGATTTTAGCAATCAAATGAAAATGATAGGGTTGCCAGTTCATGCACTGGAATAATAATCACTATAAGGGGCACATCACTAAATAAATGTCCCATTGAAATACATGTGAAAATACAATAAAGTAACTAGGTGCATAATAATTATGAGTCCTGGGGGTAGGGTAGAATGGGGGAGGGGGGAGCAGTTTTGGCAAACATTTACAGTGCATCTTTATAAGGCTTAGGAAACACTACAGAAACATTCAAATCTGCATCATAATATCTAGGCCATTTAAAGTTTCCACATTGGCAAAGTTAGGCTGGCCGAAAGCAGGGCCAGGGGAGGATGACAGGAAATGTTGGCATACCTTTTAAAATCTAACCCACGGGGCCCCCATGTATATTTGGGATTCCCCCTTCCAAAGAAAATGATAGCCCCCCGGTGGGTTCAGTTTGTATTTAAAGGTACATTGTAGGACGTATGACCGTTCCAGGATTTGAAAATGACCCCTATTTCACGGGGAATCGAGGACATTTGCAGCAATTTTACCCCCTATTTTTCCGCGAAATCAAGGAAAATTTGCCCCCAAATACCTCCCCTATTTTTATCATTTTGAGGACGCATTTTCATTTCACCCCCTTATCACGAGGAATCAAGGACATTTTCCCGAAAGAAATACCCCTATTTTTACCATTTCAAGGACGCTTTTGAATTTTCCCCCTATTTCACGGGGAGATGAGGACAATAACGAAAACTGTAGCGGTAAAACGCGGACCAAAGTCCTAGAAATACACCCTATTTTTCATTTCAAGGACAATTTTGCTCCAAAACACCCCTAATTTGGACAATCGCGAACAATTTTGTCTTTGAAAATTCCGCGGACATTTCTTGAAAAGTACCCCTAATTGGAACCATCATGCGTACACATTGTCAGTGAAGACTGAACCCACCTGGGATAGCCCCTCACACCTTCTCTTTCTTCCATGAGTTACACCAAATGCGGAAGGATTTAGTGTAGTGTCCCCTTAAAACAAGAACTGTCTTTAAAAAAGAATTAGTGCTGTGGGATATCTAGAGCAAATATTGATACACAAAAATAATTTCAAAAATACTTTGTTGATACAATTTTTTCAATCTACATCCCTGAGATGTTTAATATATACATATACTTCATAAATAAAAATTAAAAAACAAAAGACAAGTTGAGTGGAATTTTCACCCTCCGTAACCTTAAACAGTTTTTGTATTCAGTGCAATGTGTTCCTTTGCTTCGTTATGTTTTTCTTCATCTGCAAGACCAGGATCACTTTGGCCAGCAAGTATGGTATACCCGGCAGTGATGCGATTCTCATTTAAAGCAGGACCCCAGTCTGAGCTTGGTTTAAGAGATTGACGTAGACGCTGAAAGCACAAAACAACAAATAAATATCAACTTCTCTTTCAAATTTTGGAATCATTTTCAACCATACTTGATACCAGTGGGGGAAGTATTGTTCTTGTTCATGAAAGAATAATAATACCTATACAAATACAAATATGAACTACCAAGTCTATTTCAGAGAAATTAAGGTTCACCAAAATTTAAGTTCATCAACCGAAGTTGGATGGATGAGTCACATTAAGAAATATGAACTATGTTGCACACTAGCTTAGACTCCTAGAGGTCCATTTCACCAAACTTTACGAAGCTTCGTAAGTCTCAAAATCATTCGTAACTTTCGTCGAGTCGTAAGTTCCAATTCACTAAACTTACTCAACATTGAGTTCATATAGGTCACAACTCAATGTTGAGTAATTTTTTACTCAACTGTTGAGTTGTGACCTTTTTACTCAATGTTGATTAAAACATTTTTTGCAGTGTACATACCTGTGTCAAACTGCCACTCGGTACTTTTATGAGGTAAATAATTGCATATACAATAACAGTAACAATTGATGTCATAGTGAGTGTCCAGCCTATACCCTCAGCCCAGGGAGGGTAGGTATAGCTACCCATAGTAGCCGCAGAATAGTCAACAAAACTGAAGATGATTATAACCTGGGGGAAAACAAGAATTAGAGCATAATAACAAAATATCTGCAACAAGAAATCATATCTATTTCCAGCTTGAAAAATTCCAAATGCTCGCAGAATTATCTACAAAATGTATAGATTATGCATAAAAGAAAGCTGTTTAAACCAAATCTATCTCTGTTTTTTTCATAAAAACATCACATGCAAGTAAATATCTCCCCTTTATTGTAAGATCATAACTCAACATAAATGCATCATATTTTAATACTGAGATAGCGAAAAGAAACCCACTTTTGTGCTGCAAATTTGATGCCTCATTTGTCTTAATAGCCCAAAATGTTTTGCCATGGTGACCCTTTGAATAAAGAGATGCAGTTTCAAAAGTTGCACCTAAACCCAGTGAAAATACTTTTTTCAGGGGTGTGATTGGGGATTTGAAAAAAAAATCCGGAAATTATTTCAGTACCTCCTAAACTCCGGTATGTATTAGTCCGAGCGCTTGTGTGAGGCGTTCTGCAGGGGTCCAGAACTAAATGCTAGGATTATTCATGGTTGACTTGTTTGTGTTTTTAATATGCAAAGTGATCATTTGTGTTCAAGTCATACTCTATTAATGATTTCAAAATGCATTGAATTTGTATCCATTTTGAAATCATTAATAGAGTATGACATGAGCACAAATTATCATTATGCTTGCACGAGGCGTTCTGCAGGGGTTCAGAGCTAAATGCTAGGATAATTCATGGTTGACTCACAAAAACAAAATTGTTTGTGTTTTTAATATGCAAAGTGATAATTTGTGTTCAAGTCGTACTCTATAAATGATATCAAAATGCATTTAATTTGTATTCATTTTGAAATCATTAATAGAGTATGACATGAGCACAAATTATCACTTTGCATATTGAAAACACAAACAATAAAAAAAAAAATTGCAACCGGATATTTCAATTAAAAATCTGGGGAAATGTTAAAAATCCAAGAAATCAGGGCAAATCGCACACCTGTGTTTTTTTGCTAGAGTGCTAGTGCCTGGTCATCACTAGTACTGCAGATCATTCTAGACCAGTCTTGTAAAGAATGCAATGGTACACTAACTTAAGTAGCTTTTAGTGCAACTTTTGAATCTGAATATTTTTTTCATTTTATTTGCAATGCTAGTTTTAAAATTTGGAGCACAGATTTTTGTCTCGTAATAAAGAGGGGAATTACTTTTAGAGATGTATTAATTTCAGAGAAACTGTTCTCTGCCATTAGCAGACAATTGACTGTCTTTTAAGACTGGTTCCAAACTTTCTTTGATACCAATATTTATCAAAACACAGAAATTTTTATTTGAACTACTTGCTTCTAAAGGTATCAATATTTGAGCTGTTGTTCAATAAAAGATATCTAAAAATAAACATATAATTTGATTTTTTTTTCTGAATAAGCGATGAAAAGGTTGGGGTGGCATTTTTAGGGTCATTCAGGTTACGCCAACCAAAAATTATTTCTACGCTTTTTAAAGCGTACAGTTTTACAGTTAGACCCTCTTGTTTTAAGACAGTCCAATAGATGTTGTGCACATGACGTATCATACCGTAAATATGGCGGACTACAATGCATTCAAGAAAAGCATGATTGCAATCTACCGCGACAGTTCGTCTCACACACACATAGCAATGCACTACGATCAAATAGGTTGATGACAACATTTTGATTGAATGGAATGCACTGCGTCATGATTACGTGAAGGGCACCGGTTCAAATCCTTTGTTTGGAGCCATTCGATAAAAGCATGCAGGGCCTCTATACTTACACCAACCACCACATGATGCAGTCATGTCTACAGTAGAATTCATCTCGACCTTTGCAGGACTTAACCCCCATTAAAAGCTATTAAACCAAGATAACACTCATTGAAACAGCTCAACTGATTAAATCGGATCTTCTCTGGCTGTGCACATGTGACTGTTTTCATGTGCGATATCGCAATAAAGTTTGTATTAAAGCTTCAGTTGGGTAACCGATTATAAAGGAAACGAAAGGAAACAATGGTATGTGTACCATTGTTCACGAAATGAGACAATGGCGTGCTTTTTGTAAACCAGCATTCTTGAAAATGAGCAACATAATGATTGTTGACTTAACACGGTTTGGAAATAATTTCTTCATATTTTTGGTGTTATCTGTCGTTTACATATCCTTCCTAAAACACAAAAGTACGACCCTCTCCAAACACCTAAATTAGCTAAAAATTTAGGACATGTTACAAAACTATATTGTCTAGAATTTTAGAAGAGTACTTTTAATATTGGCCGGTTATTTTTCACACAGCGACGTTAACTAGGCAATGTACTATTACCTATAACATTAACTAAAACACCAAAGTACGAATATTTCCAAACATCTAAATTAGCTAAAAATTTAGGACATGTTAAAAACTATATTTTCTAGAACTTTAAAAGAGTACTTTTAATATTGGCCGGTTATTTTTCACACAGCGACGTTAACTAGTCATATCCCCATACTGTTAACGTAGGGCTATTTGTAGAGGTCACTCGTCAATGGGAAAGAGCACTGTGTATTGTGTATAGGAAAACGGACAGTAACTGCAGTATGAGTGGGGTTACAGCCATCCAGCAATACCTCCAATAACTTGAAGGTGTGAAACCCAACATTGAATGGATATCTTGCATAAACCTCTTGGTACCTGCAAATCAGTAAAAAAAACCCGAAAAAGCGCAGTGATTTATAGTGCTCTACGCACAGGCACAATGCCTAGACGTTGATCCACAAGGCTCAGCACACTTTACAGCACACTTTAGTAGCGACAATCATTATCAGTGGCGACAGGGGGAATGGGGGGGGGGGGGGTCAACGTCAAATGGGGGTAATAATCTGGACATCTTGCATTTCTTGCAGCAAAAAATGGGATATTTGATGATTTTTGGTTGACTGGGGGTAACCAGTTGGAGTTAAAGTTAAAGTTTGTGGGAGGGACAATGCCGCCATACCTGCACCACGGTGTCGCAAATTATCATTGGTGAAGTAGAACATTCATAGCTCAAACTGTTCATCTCGGTTGTGATGCAAATGACCTTAAGAACCGTTAACTTCCGTTATAGATGCGTTCAATCGCAACATTTACGTCGGTCAAAAAATAAATAGGTCTGTCAGTTTGACCCGCATTTAAATCATCTTAATTTCAACATGCCCATAGATGAATGAGAGTCTACTCAGTTAGCCTTACCATATGCATAAGAAATGATGAGAACTTCAATAAATGCAAGAAGCATTGGACTGAAGCCTGCTGAATACCAGTCAAATAATGTCATTACATAGATACCACCCTGGAAAAAGAAGAACAAAGAAAATGTGGTTTATGTTACAAGAGTTATTTAAAAAACCTTATTTTGTATTGTATCTTTAAAAGTAATGATGATAAGTATATAAAAATATACATTTTCAGAAAGGAAATGATGCAAGGACTCCAACTAGCACTGCAGATTTCAGTTATTTTGTATTATTTTTGAACGTTTCATTAAAATCTTTAGAATGAGCAGTTTTTGAGAAAAGCGCCAAAATCTTTTTTGACCCATATTTGTAAAGCGAATAAAAAATTCAAAAATTTAAGAAAACACTTTCTAGATGCGTGTCTTCAGAACACAAATATGCAATTTTCATCCAATTTTGGCGCTTTTCTCAAAAACTGCTAATTTTTGCAGAAAGCTGCTGTGCTAGTTGGATTCCTGGTGTCATTTCCTTTCTGAAAATGTATACTTTTAAAGATACAATACAAAATAATGTTTAAAATTTCCGACTTTGAGTGATCCTGCGTTCCCCCTTAAAAGTGTGGGTGCCCCCTTAATAGTCAGAACTCTGGTATAATTTCCTTACCTGAGTAACCATTGGTAAACCAAGTAATGCCATTATTAAACACGTGACAAGGATGACCCACTGTTTGTATCTCCTCACTCCTGGTTTATGGACCTCAATTTCATCGATGACAGCAGTGATGAGTGTTTCCAAGTTTACAAACTATGGTACGAATATCAAGAGAACAACTTAATATAAGAATTAATACTAATGATTTGTCCTAGTTCACCAAATATCACAAAATTTTTCACCCTGGGTACAGTCCCCTGGGAGGTGAAGGTGGGCAATACATAGGGTAACCCATCCTAAACCAAACTGGCGGTGTGGTGGTCATTAACCCAAACACCAAATGGTGGTTTGGGTTCAAATCCATGCAGTGGAGACACCCAGCATGTGGATTTTGTGGTACTAAGTGGATAGGGTTAAAAAGGTGCTCAAAAATTAGTCAGAGCTGAAAAGTAGTTGTGTGCTACAAATTGCTTGCCCATTAGAAGGGCGTTTAAGGGGTCTCGGGGTCCAGGACCCCTAGTTTAATGTTTACGCTACAGTAGACCCTTTAATATTCCACATTATGTGTAGAAAAAGATCTCTCTACCCCTACATTTACAAATTAATGTAAGTTGTGAGAACTTTATTTAAAAATTAAGCCTCAAATTATACATAGAGATGGTCAATCGTTTATATGTTTATTCCAAACATTATGAGTTTGTGCAACACTGATGTGTTGATTTTTATGTGAGTGTGGACATGGTTATTAGCAATTAAGGGCCGCAGAATGGTTTTAAAAGTGTGGGTGCTCTGGCTTATTGACAAATTGAGCAGATCAACTATAACAATGTGGGTCTAGGGGTCCACATAAGCAGTGGTGTGTGAAAAGGGGTGGCAGAGGGGGCTGTGCCCCCGCTTTTGCTGGTAAGTTGACGGACCTCACCCAGTCGGGTGAAAATTCTGGGTTTACCTATAACGGCGACCCGAAGCGAGCTGAAAATTTTTTGAACAGTTGGGGAAATCAAGACCCGAAGCCCCCTCCCACTTTTGAAAACCTGCACATAATGACCCCTTGAAACTAGAATAATAATTGTGCCATTTACACATAATTCGCTGTAGAAGTGATACCATAGCAATTATATGAATACAATTCTTGAATAGATCGCACTGCACTACAAGCAGGTTGCACTCTAACAGATGCGAGCGATCAGCATAATATGCATATTCTATAGAATTACAATCCAGGTCTTTATTCCTGTTCTTTGACATCTGTGGTTCAATGCATAGGTACCGTGTGAACGTTGTAGTGCAGGGCGATGTCGTCAAAATTGTGTTCATCTATTGCTATGGCAGCCTTACGTCATTTCTACAGCGAATAGCAGGAAGCATTTTCTTACAGATTTCATGGGGTGGTCGACTGGAATATACAATGGAATGTCATTATTTCAGCTTCATTATATATGGTACATGAAATACCAATTTAAAGTTGTTTCTTGCTCGGGTATAGATGAGATTAATGTTAAATTCTAAAAAAAATGTTAAAGAAGTTCTGTGAACTCAAAACAAGTCCAGGCTAATAAATCAATTATTTCTTGACTCCCGTAGTGGGAAAACGTACCTGACTTTCTAGTCCAAGAGTTAGCAGCATAAAAAAGAATAAAAATGCCCATAGTTGCGGACACCATATCCTAGAAATGGCTTCTGGGTAGGCTATAAATGCTAGACCTGGACCTGAAAAAAAAAACACATAGAAAAACAATTTGTGGAGTTTTTATTGCTGTTAGCCCCCGCTGTTAGTGTAAGTTTACACCTAGTGTAACTACCATGTGAACATGACTATAATTTTTACTTCTCACTTGAAAGACAATGAAACCAGTGAACCTATTAAATTGCATAGATTCCCAAAAGCCAATATTTAAACTCACTGGGGTGATGAAAAATTAAAAAATGTAAAACAAAGTAAGGCATGCAACTTAATAGTTAAAGATACATTAATTGTATATAATTCATAAGCTCATGTATATACCATAGAATTCCGTCTACAAGCATAATGCCTCTAAACGAGGGTTTTTTGACGAAAGAGATTAAAGCCAAATACCCTCCACAAAAACATCCCCATTGGTCTTACAATAATTATTATGGTATTGTACAGCCGTCTGTATCAGTAATATAGTTGCTCAAACTCAAAAATAATTTATTTGTGAAACGTATCTGCCTCTTGTCTCTTTCGTCAAAAAAATCTTGTTTAGAGGCACATATGTTTGTAGACGGAATTCTATGGTATATACATGAGGTATGAATAATATACAATTAAAAAAAAAGCGCAGTGATTTATAGTGCGCTACGCACAGGCACAACGCCTAGACGTTGATCCACAAGCCTCAGCACACTTTACAGGTTGTCGCTGACCACTACGGTCCCACATCATTCCATAATTCCATCATTCATTAACAACTATTCAGGGACTTTGCTGCTACAAGAGCGCACACCCTAGACATTCCACAATTAACCTTCGCAACCAGGATCAGCTCCCCGAGTTTCGTACGGGTTACAACGAGACAATTAGCAGTGAGTTCCTTGTCCAAGGGAATTTCAAGCTAACTCAATTCTTCAAGAGAGCATACTAGGCACCGCCAGGGTTCGAACCCGCAACCTCTCGCACCATAGTCGAACGCCTTATCGATTGAGCTAACTTGACTGCTTAATGTACATGTATCTTTAACTATTAAGTTGCATGCCTTACTTTGTTTTACATTTTTGAAGTAACTTTGTAGTATTTGATATGTTACTGTTTTTGTTTTCGGCCGTGAGCACCACCCTATAGGTAGATTTTGGCGTATTAACAAAATACCGTTATTATTGTCATTGTTATTGTTATCACTTTTATCAGGCGGTGATGGAAGCGATATCGCCAATTTTGAGGTCGCCATTGGATTAACACATAATTATGAAATCTTCACAAACAATTCTAAATTTGTTATGTGGTGTCAAAGCAAAATTATCTTACTCTAAAACCGTCGGGTTCGACAAAGTACCCCACTGCAAGTATGTTAATTTTCCATTTGTAATTGCTAACCGTGTATTTTGAATGGGGCTGTCAGCCCTGTATCTTCGCCAGCCTCGTACGTCACGTGTTGCGCTTCCTATGCCGCCTGACTTTTATTACTACCTCCAGCAACGACATCTTCTATTTTGAGATTTGAATCGTGAGCCATAAATCCTATGACAGAAAAGATGACAAAACCCGCAAATATACTTGTCATAGCACAGGTAATAGAAACCAGCAAAGCATCTCTAGAATGGGCAGAGAAAAAAGGGGAAAAAAAGATTATGATTGGGTTTCGTTAATATAATTTTTTGAAATTCGCGATATAATACAAACTTTATTATACAAAAACATCTAAAAATTTTAGATCTTTTTGGGAAAAAAATGTATATCTTCAATAAAAAAAGGTCAAAATTACAAAATTAATCATGTTAATGATGGATGGCATTTCCTCCCAGCTACATACACTTTAAGTACATATCATTAGATCTATAAAGTTTACAATTTTTAATAATTTGCTATTGATATGAGAAGGGCATTCTTCGTATTCAGAATGCAATTTGATGTCTGATGTGCTCTCAGGTACCACAAAAATACTGTGCAAACTTGCATGTTTTATACAAATGAATCATGTTACTGTTAATAGGGTAAAGTACGTACACTCTGATTAAAATGTCTTTTGTTTGAAGCAAATTGGACATGCAATTTTCATAATACATACATTTATATCTTATTGTTTTATGAATTATCAAGTTTACGTCAATGAGCTAAAATGACCCCCCCTCCCCATGGCTGTAGAAAAAAAAAAGAAAGAAAAAAAAAAAAGGTTATATGGATATGCAATTTTTGAAAATGAATTTACATATAATCAATGTATAAACATTCAGGGTACTTTTTTGTGTTTGCAGAATTTTGCCCTAAAATTGGCCAAAGTATTTGTCTGGCTGCCTTCTAATTTGCATAAGATAATAATAAATGCATAAAACAATAAGATACAAAGAAAATGCTTGCATTATGAAAACCGTATGTCTGAGTTGCTTCAAACAAAAGGATATTGATCAGGATACTCTGCCCTACTCGATTAACTTGTTAAAAACAAGCTTACACTAAATGCCTCATTATACACCTTATTGACTATTGAAATGCTTTCCTTGCAGAAACAAAAAGACATGGAAGTGGAACCTGCTTTCTGTCGCCTAGGTTAGTTAGGCTCCATTGTTCAATGATGTGATTTTTGTTACACAAATGAAGGTACGTATTTTAAGATTTACTAAATTAAGGATAGTGAATAAATAATTATTGTAGACCGTATGCGTATTGCGTATGACGTCCTGTCAAACCTGACCAAAAATGCCGCGCTGCCAAGTACGTCGCGCCTTTGCTCTGACGTCAGACGTAAACTAGTCTTTTTTTTCGGTCTTCAATTATAACACCCTCTCATTTAATTTAATCATGTTAATGAACTGAATGTTCTAAACATGCATTTTCTTACATTCCAATGTCACAAGCCTTCATGGATGTGTTTCATTATATTAGCTTTATACTGTGTTTATCCCCGAACAGAGAAATTTGCGGGAAATGGTAGGATTTTCACACAATGACACGACCCGTATGGGTCTGCATTTAGAGTCCCAATTTCAGGCTATTTTGCTAAAAAGGGTAAGCTTTACGGCCCAAGTGGCGTTTAGGGTAGGAATTTCAAGGATACTAAATCTCACATTATGGCAATTTCACCGTTTCTTTCCCTCAGTATAGCATTTGCGGCTTTTCAACAAAGCAATCCCGCGACGCAATCCAAGCAAATTTTTTGATGTCTATAGCCTTCGTAAGTCCCTCTCTCAAATTGTAGTGATCAACTATGGCGTAGCCAGCCAGAGGAACGGTGCCCCTCAGGAATCATGGACCCTCGGTACATATCACAGGTCATGTCAGTCCAGAGGAATAACCCTGATGAGCAAACATTTAAAATTGATAAAGTTCTGCATTGTACTTTCCCCTTTCTGCCTGTTGCAGTCCAAAATTAACCAAATTTTTAATATTTCCGCACGCTCCTCGTCCTCGAGCGTTTGTCACGGTAAAGTCGTCATCAACGTTTGGTTAGTATACGGACTGAGCTGTGAGGGGTGAGGACAGTGAGGTAGCCAGGAGAGGGCAACCCCTGCAACAAAAAATGTCTACTCACCTATAGCAGTTATTGTGGAATTTATTGTAACTGGCCAGTGTCTGAATCCCTCCCCATCCAGCACCAATTTTATTCATTCATATTTCATTCATATTTTATTCATATTTTATTTCCATAAAAATCAAAGACATTAAAAAAAAATATATAAAAACACGGTACATATGGAGGAAAAGGCTGGAAGACCAAAAAGGTCTGAAAGTTAGCCTTTCCCTGAAATCAAATGAAATTAACAAAATAAATCAACATTACATAACATAACCAAAAGACAAGGGAAGGGGAGAGGGGGGGGTGCTCACGAAAAAGATTAATTATATTTAGAGATCAGTTTTGTTTTGAATTGATTACGGAAATGTTTAACAGATTTTGAAGCTTTCAGATTTTTATCTAAAGAATTCCAAAGAATGGGACCTCTTGTGCGTATAGCATGATCAGAAAAGACTTTCTTATTTTTGGTTAGATTTAGGTCATTTACATATCGTGTCTTGTAGTTATGTATGTCAGAACGTTTGGTAAAAAATTATCAAATGACCAGGGCAGCTCATTTATAGAGTGCCTGTACATGAATGTACCTAATTCCAGTGTGTACATATCTTCAACTTTTAATATGTTATAATTAGCAAACAATGGCACTGTGTGGTCTCTATAGTGAACGTTTGCCACCGTTCTAATAGCCCATTTTTGAATTTTTACAATTTTATTTAAGTAAGTTTTACATGTATTTCCCCATAAAAGTACTCCATAATTCAAATAAGGCAATATTAACGTACAATAAAGTGTAAATAAAATACGACTTGGAACAAAATGTTTCAATTTATTCATGACACCGACATTTCTTGAAATTGTTCTAGATACGCAATCTATGTGACATTTCCAATATGACATATGTTACAATTGCCTGGCGACTATGAGCAATCTGGTTCTAGGCCTGGTAGTATCTCAGGATCTCATACCAATCAGCTACAGTACTATACTTTACTTGAAGATAAATCACATATAGACTTGTGCACTCAGAATGACATGTGAATAAATTAAGTCCCAGGGAATTCAGTACAAACATGCCCCACCTGGTAATTTGGGGACTCCCAAATTGCTTTGTGCGTGTTCCTTTTTAGCCCGAAAATACCATGTTTTGGATCAAAATATGGTAATACTGCAAATATTTTCCACGCTTCCTGCGCACTAGTCCATTACATAGCAAAATTCACCTTCATCTTGGGCTAAAATAGTCTGAATTGAAATTTTTCTCGCGCTTCGCGCGCAAACGTCCTGCTAAAATCGGAACAAAATATGGTCGTTACCCTCTAAACCAAAACTTGGCCACTTCAGTACACATGCCTTCCTCGCGGTGGGTTTGGGGCCTCAAAATTATGCCTTGGCCCTGACAACTGAACAAATGACTTTATACTAGAAAGCTTTTGCAGAACAAACTCACACATGATCATAGCATTGAGTTGATCGATCGATGACCATCATTTTTGCAAAATTGACATCACTTTTGCGAGTTAACTAATTTTCAACCTCCTATCAATGTCACTTGTCCTCGCACCTAGTCACATGAACTGCACCGCCCATTGAAAATGTAGAAAAAAAAGAGTGCAAGGAAAAAAAAATGAGGAATAGAGAAAAGTGAGAAAAACAGAACAGCAGGCCAAGTTGGCTACATTGCCTTTTTTTACGAAGGGTATAAGGATATAAAAAGTTGTCATAATTGGCTTCTGTTTTGGACACTTGTGCACTTCAATGTGTAAAATGGTCCACCAAGTGGCTCCAATTGGACCGTGGACCAGTGTACAATGGTCTACCAAATGGCTTTAATTGGGCTTTTATTTATTTATATTTTAATATCCAACTTGTTCCAGCTAAAATTTTACACACTAATAGGGCAAAAATGGTCTACCAAGTGGCTCCAGTTGGGCCTTTCTTTTGAAATTTTTTTTTCCAAATACTGGCCATCCCTCACACACATCCCCCCAAAAAGTCTTGGATACCCCTTATCTACATGATACACTTACGTTAGCTGATTTGAGCATATGCCATTGTGGTCTAATAAACCATAATATGCCTTTTGCTGATCCTGGCAAGGTGACACCTCGTATCAAGAGCACAAAAAGTACAACGTATGGAAATGTTGCTCTGAAGTACACTACCTGTTGAAAAGAATTAAGAAACCAAAAGAAAACAACCAATGAGACATTTTCTAGAATTAACATTGCTTTAAAATAATTTGAATTCTTAAACAGTGGTCATATTCACTTTAATTTCATTTTCTGATACGAGATAATAGAAATTATTATAGTCAGCGACCTCATCACTTAATAAACAAGGCACAGGGTATGTAAGGGGTAAACTGTGCATATGAGATGTGGGTGCAAGTAGCATTAACGTTAACTTGCGTGAACAAAAATGATGTAGTGCCTTACCCTATATAGAACTGTGCAGATCTGCATGTAATGTATCGTCTGTGTTGCGCGTTACATGGTATGCACACGAAAGGGTGGGGGGGTAACTCATGTATATAAGGTGTATGAGGACATACTAGTACAGAGATCTATACGATGATTTTTATTTTTGGGTGGACCATCAGTATAGGGATCTATACGATCATAGTGATTTTTATTTTTGGGTGGATCATCGTATAGACAAATGACGTAGCAAATACATGTCACCCAATGCACTACGTAATTGAATAGGAGTCCGGCACTGTACAATACCGGCTTTGACTGGTTACCAGTTGTACTCGTCTATGTAATCGGCAAACGGAGCCTATAAAACGTGGCGCATATATCATGACATCGGAAATTTACGCAAATTATACGGTAAAATCAGTCATCCCTAGAAAGTATAAAAATCTAGGTATGACTTAATTGTACTACTAGGGACATACCGCGTTTTTGCAAGAAATCTCTGATATCAAGCATGGGTATTGATGTGAGAAATCGGTCAAACATAGTCAAATCAGCTGTTTTTATGTTAAAAATAATCAAACATGTGTCCCGATAATATAATTATCAAATCAGCTGTTTTTTTACAGTGGTGTATCCGGGGGGGGATAAAAATCATGTAAAATCAGCCGGTTTTTTGGCGATTTTATAGCCATTAAGTCCCCCGCATAACTCTGAAAGCCCTTCTGAGCACCCGGCACCCCGCAGGAACAGATCCTGGACACGCCGGTGTTTTAGGTAAATAAAATCCCTAAATATGAGTGGGGTTAAAAGTTCCAGCGGCACACCCCTGTGAAAAAAGTAATTTGAGTACAGCAATACACCATTTGATTTTCAGGGGGCATGGCAGTTTGCGCCAGGTGGATTTTTTTTGCTAGCAAACTTTTTATCTCTGAGTCTGACCCTTGACCTCTACTAACCTTTCCAGATGATTTGACCCCTTTGATGATGCAAATATACACCAGAATCCATGCTGCAAGAAAAGAGAGTAAGAGCTGCCACCTGATGTATCCAAGATCATGCAGTCCATCTGTAGCATCTAATACACTATGTCTGTATAGGCAATAAACATGAAAAATACTAAGTATGACAAACAATTAGACAAGATTTACGTTGGTACTACACCCCTTGATAAATTTGTGACTATTTTAGAATTTTTCCCATATATATTTTAGGGCGCACATTCTCCGATAAAGCGTTCAAGTTTGGTCTCGGGAATTGCAAAATTCCAACCACGAAGAATTCATGAAAATCATTCAGAATCGTAAACTTTAATAGTTTCAGAGCACAAAACAATGCATGGGTGATTTTTCAACAATACTTCATTTTTGAGCAATATTACTTGTACGCATTGGTGGTAACGTATCAGTGGTAACGTATCTGTGAAGCCCTTTCACACTTTTGTCTTAATCGTGCAAGTGTAAAAACTTACCGACTTAATACTCATACTTGAGTCATCACCCAATGTACTAAAGTCTGGTATGATATTTGGCTTCATTTATCACAGCGTTTTTTCCGAGGGGAGTAGAATTTGGGTAACGTATCTGTGACGACATAAACGTAACGTCAGGATTTTTTGCCATTAATAGACCTGATTTTATTTACGTTGAAACCATTGTGTTATGTACCACATATATAATATAACTATGGAGCCTGCTTGATCCATCACATATGAGAACATTCATATAGCTAGTTATTTGACAGATTGCTATCCATTAGAAATATGGTAACGTATCTGTGAACAATATTGGCGACATAGTCTCAAAGACCTGTTGGAAAAATTTAATAACCTGCGTTGTGATGTTTTATACTTTATAATTAGGGCATGATACCAGCTAATGAAAAGTACCTATAATCCAATATGTATGTATAGCGAACAGGAACACATTTTACTATACCTCATAAATATTTATTAGGTAATCCAGACATCTTATTGGTTGATAACGCTAGCGTCCGAGTACGGTATTTTGACTACTTCCCCGCGCCTGTGCAATTACGCGAACGTAGTAAAAACTTCCGCACCCCTACTACCACACGGTGTCTCGACCCCGCGCGTCACCGTTCCTTCAGACGTAGCATTATGCTACACAACGGCGATTCTGCAGATGCGTTTATCGTGAAAATGGCGCCAGCTGCAGCATTTATTTTGCCGAGATTACCGATGGATAATAACACGCGAATTTGACGTTTTATGAAACAAAATGTTATTTATGGAAAGTTAAAAAGAAAATCTGAATAATATAGGCCAAAATGTAAATATTGATTGAACAGAAATCCTGCAATAAAATCAGGTAAGCAAAATATTAAGCTTATTTACCATGCCGGCCGGCACGTTGACTGTGTGTGTTTTGACTTTTGTTTACGATTTTGCCGTGATAGTGAAAATATTTATGAGGTATAGTAAAACAAATACAACATGTTTAATTTCGGGGAAGTAATCATAACTACTGGTTCCTCGGTGTTGGATGATTTGACTAGGTCCCTCCGCTGACGCGTCGGGAAGTAGTCAAATCATCCAACACCTCGGGACCAGTAGTTTTGACTACTTCCCCTCAAAACATGTTGTATTTGTATAATACGGAACGCACCTTGGCTGGCAACATGGAGGAAAACAATGGATATGCATAATCAGCTTTATTGTTTTATACTTTCTAGGCATGTTACAACCTCGAGCCCCACATATTTTAGAAAGCAACTCCTAAGTATTAGTTTATATTAATAAAAGTCATTTCTTTCTGACGAAACAAGTCTGAATACGACTTGAAACTATGGGCGACACAGATTTGGCTTTTTGAACACTTTATCGGAGAATGTGCCAGGGGCAAGGAGTCCAGTTACTACTCTGGAATTTCTGTGACTCAAGACATGTGGTACGTAGCTGTACGTTATTTATGATGAAAAGAGGTACCGTTAGAATGTATCTCATTTCTTAACGTATATAATGAATCACTTGTCTTGAATCACTGATATTTCAATGAAGTAATTGGATTTCTTGCACCTATGATATACATAACTTTTTTTTACCAGTGTGTAGTTATTTTTTGAGAAAAATGCAAAATAGTCACACAATTTATCAGGGGTGTAGTACCACCTTAAAAGATGATATCTTAATGTGTATTTCAATGGGACACTTAATTGGTGGTGTGCACCCATAACATCGTATTGTATCCTTCCACACATCCTTGAACCTTTTGACCCTACTCTATAGTTAAATATAAGAATCTCGACCGTTATTCGCTGTCGAAGTGATGTAATAATCGGATTAACTACCATAACAATAGGGTAAAACAATTTTTAAACCATATCAAGCTGATCACTCGCACTGTAAGAGTAGTATATTTGTAAGGAGCGTTATTGTATTCAATATATGAGTACAGATATGCACAGGTGTCAGGTGATGAGTACAACCTGCTTGTAGTGCAGCGCGATACATTCAAAAATTGTTTTGCCCTATTGCTATGGTAGTTAATCCGATTATTACGTCACTTCGACCGCGAATATAGCTATATAACCGTCTGCTCAACTTTCCACCCATGACATTAGGAAACGAATTTGGAGAAAACCTTCTGTTAATAAAATACTATGCTGAGCCACCAGCCTGGGTGGCTCACGCTCCAGTAATTTCAGATGATTGAAAACAAATAGATAATCAGCTTATAGGATTAAAAGCTTAGAGGGAAGGTCTTGCTGCTCAGCGAGTGTTTGTAATTATCAGAAGGTTTTCTCGAAATTCATTCTCTAATGAATAAACATTTTGATACCGGGGGCACTCAAGTTTTACAGTGTACACATGCGTGAACATAAAAACACACATTAAGAGTCCTTTTCTGAAAATGAACGCGAATCGAGCGAATCCCGTTTAGGGGGTCAAAAACGCCTGTTTAAAAAAAGGGTTGTTTATAAACTTTTAGTTGGTGCGTTTAAGGGTCATTTTAATGATTCCGCTATTTCACAAAAGCGTGTTTCCCTGGCTCGACATCACCCAAACATATATATTAGACAATTATGAACAAAAACATGCACTGCAAGGATTTATTTTATCAAAAACCTGTAAGGGTGGTACCTTTCAGATAAAATCCTGCTTATGGTATCTCTCAGGTACAATGCTGTTTAGGGAGTAAAATTAGTTGCGTAACTGCGCTAAATTCCTGTTTAGGAATTGTAAATAGTTGCAATTGATATTTCACTTGTATAAATTTCCAATCTTATGCCGCTTACATCAAAGCATAACTTGCACACAAATGGTCTATATTGTTTACAGCGACAGAATTTGACAATTAATGTAGTGAAAAAAACAACTACAAGGTCTATTAAGTTTTAATTGTTCATGAAGTTCATGAACTGTGGAATTTTCCATATTAGTATAATAAATAAACCATGCATTATGAATAGTATATAGTAGACATGGTAGATTTATTCAAAGAACCGCACTACAACCTCTGAAAAAAATACAGTAAGGTAAAAAATTAAGGTACCAGTTGTGTTCACCCCTGTATATCCTATATAAAGAGAAATGTGTCAAAATTAAAACAAGCAGCCAATACCTGTACACTTTAGCTCTGATTTAAGACCTCATTTGTTGAAATCGGTTGAAAATTAAAGAAACGGTGGTCTAAAACCTAATAAAGAAACGAAATCAAAAGTTGCACTTTCGTGTTCTAATCAATGAAAGCACGACGCTAATTTTAACGTGTTAATCAATGGAAGCACGGCGCTGGTTCTCTTGTTTGTGAACGCATTGTGTGCAAATCAATAGGGCACGCAATGCAGCAAACTGCAACTTTTACATTGGCATCTTCCTTGGGTTTTTGGATAGTCATATCTTTATTTCTTAAACAATTTCAACAAACGAGGTCTTAAATTCGAGCTAAAAGATGCAGCTATTGGCTGCTGGTTCCAATTATGATATCTGTCTATGTTTAGGATATACAAGGGGTGAACATAACTGTCCGTCCCCCAGTCCTAACCCCGTCAGAATCCACAATATGCTCATCATCATCATCATAATTATGCTATCCCAACATTGAGAATGGGGAAAGGGAAAAGGTATGCCGATATGTGGGAGGTCAATCGAAGCAACACTATTATTATTATTTTAATTCTTACAATTCTTAATTTTAACATTTTAAAATGGACCATTTTGTAGTAAAATTACCTTTTAAATAATGGTGCCCAGTAAATATTTTGCCCACCCTGCAAATTCAAAATGCCCATTCTGTAAATTATTTTGCTTGAAAATATTTAGCACCATACAAAATTGAAGTGACGTTACAACTAAGAGCAGGAATAAAGAGTAGAAAGTTAAAATTATTTTTGAGCAATTTCCACACAAAACCTGAACGCATTCATGGATTCCATAAAATTCAAGTTAAAATCTTGATTTGAAATAAATTCACTTTACTCTAAGTCAGTTAGAGTCGTGGGAATATTTTCTTGCCTAAACATTAATATCGGCCTTAACAGAAGGTTTTCACCAGGGATGTTCATCACAATATGCACCAAAATATTATTGATAAGGCTGAAAGTCAAGAGGTGTTATCTGTTCAGACTCCCTGCCAGTCCCTGGTTCATGGTTTATTATTAATGTTCAAAGCAGAAAATAATGTACAAACAAACTGGAAATAGTTTTGTGCATCCTATAAGTGTGAATGGTGACAGCAGTTTGTTTAATACAATATCGGTAATGACGGAGGGCATATCAGTTTCCCCTCAAAACTGGCGTTGGTTTTATTGTTATTAGTGAATCTATATCTTAAACAGTTAAACTTCGCCAATAAACGGCAACATTTTGTTTGATACAACTTTGGTAATGACGGAGGGCTTATCAGTTTCTCTTCAACATTGCTTTGTTATGAGTGAATCTATAATCTAAACAGTTAACTTTTAAAACCTTAACTATAAAGCATGAGCTGGTTTGAGCAGAACTAATTAGGCCTATGATACAATACTATTGTTTATTTTGTTCATTTAAAAAAAACGCTATTGGTCGGATCAATCCTGCTGATCATGCTGATCCTAGCTGTGGCTACGCGCCTGGCTATTTTAACGTGCCTCATGGCACGTTCGTGCAGTGAAAATAAAAATCCGTGCAGGGAGAGTTAAATATCCGTGCTTAAAACATTTCTATACTATTCAAGTTTCAACCCGACAACTGACCAGGAAATTCAAGAAGTTCCTCCAAAGTAAGAATGATGAGGTCGGAAAATATATAGGGTATAGTCTGTGGTATCAGTTAAACATTCAAGCAAAAAATTGCCTTACAACACCTCTGGCAACGCCCTTTATTCCCCATTTTTGGGTCACTCGTGGGGCAAGTCTCTTTTTGTTAAATTATTATTTTCACAACAATGTCGACCTCTTAGTAGATAATGGAAGGTAAATACTTACTGCCAATATTCTTCACTAGCTCGAACTCGTTTCATGGGTTCCATCGTCGAGTTCAAAAATGTCTCGTTTCCCAGCGTCCCATTAATAACGTACGTAACAAGGTTGGCCATTGTTGTTCCTTCGGTCTCCATGGATGAGGTTGTCATGGATGTCACAGATGAATTGCCAGTGGTGTTTATGTTGAATGTAGCCTCCGAGATGGAGGGCCTCTCATAACAGTTTTCTGTGTTCCATGTGTGATTGCAACCCACCCATGGCAAGGGATTGCTGAATGATGATAACATGTAGTGTAAAGTATAGGCTATGATTATATTGTAGTACAGGGCCCAGTAGGCAGATACAAGGGCCATGGCAATACCAACACCTAAGCAAAAACAAAAAAGACAACATAATACACTAAGCCAAAAAAGAAACCTATTAGTAGAAAAGCACCCAGTCGAGCCAACTTTATGCAAATTGATCATACATCGAGTCGACAAAGGACTTGAACCAGTGCCCTTCACCGTAATCAGTAGCGCAGTACAGTCCATTCAATCAAATGTTGTCATCAACCTATTTGATGGTAGTGCCAGAGAGTTGATATTCTTGAGAGGGCACTCTATTCACGTGGTTTCTTTTCCAACGCTAAAAGATCACGAATTTTGGTGGTTTGCAAATGAAAAGTGTCCGCACTATCGATTGATTACGTAACTGTTATGAATAATGTATTAGGTTTTCAATGCAATCGCCTCGACCCATCAATACATATTATCTGTATTTATCAAAGTACTTGGAATAGCAATCTGGTGAGTTCACTGAACTACGCCCTAATACTGATGGAGTTTTAATGGCGTTTAATGGCGCTAATCCTCTCCATACACAGATGAACAAATACAATAGGAGAAGGTCAACACATGACCTCCTATATGACATGTTATATGAGATGTACAACAACCTGAATATCATAAAGATCAGTGTTCGTTTGTGCATATGAACTGCATATTTACAATACTAAATATTAGTCGTTATATATTATGCCAAATATTGGTATTATGACAACACGGTATATGCATTGTATATAAAACAACTAATAGATCCTGCTATCATGGCGTCAGGTCATTGGTTCATCATATCCCGTATGTTTCTTAAAATTCATTCATATTTGAGACAAATTTCTGTGCCCATTTTATAGGCGTACAGGTGGATCCGGTTTTTTGGTCATTTTCATTTCTTTTTGATGAAAGAATTAAGGTTTTCCACTGCACGGAGGCCACTATGTGATACTAATTTAATGCTATATTTATAAATTGAATACGTGTTCCCGATTGGCTCTATAGCGATTTCACAGAAAAGGTATTTCTAGTACAATGCAGCGTCGGACTCTAGCTGAGAGCGTAGTAGCCTAAGTCATGGACTCCAAGAAAGGCTCTCCATACACAAATGAACAAACACAAGGAAGGTAGTCTCCTCCGTGACCAGCTTGATTTCGATGGAGCGAAAACAAATTGGCTGCAGAGGAGACGGGTAATTTTGCCATGCAAATGAGGTGAGTGTCATCCCCCTGGTAGTGCATTTGTTATGTGCGTGAGACGAACTGTCGCGGTAGATTGCAATCGTGCTTTTGTTGAATACATTTGAGTAGTCCGCCATATTTACGGTATGATACGTCACATGCACAACCTCTATAGCCGTGCACGGGTAGGTCATTGTGTACATTCTCATTTACATGATCACCCTCTCGTGGCAGTGTATGTGGTTCTGATGAATATTTGGCAAACAGGCCAATGGTGCTCCAATTGTATTGTCTGTGGACGATATCGCACCTAGGTTTCATTATCATTGAGGTATAGGACTTTGTATTTTTTCGGAGAAGAGCAGGTAGGGCAACTACTTGATTATATTTCTACATGTTCATACTACATACTCTGAAAATTTTAGAAAATTCGCACGAGTCCGGTTTTTTTAAATCACATTTTTGTTCCTAAAATGGGGGTTATAGCGCCCTCAACGGGCACTCTCTCCATAGGGCTACATGTAAAGACCAGTTATAGACGAATGGCTCTAAAATAAAACGGACTCGTGCAAATTTCCTCAAATTTTACATATGATGTAGATTTAACATCTGGAATGTAATGCAAGTGATGTCGTTGCTGCTCTTCTAAATTCATTTTTAAAATGTCCGCCCCAGACCAAGGTGACGACGATATATAAATTGGGCTCATTACAGTTTGTCACTCGGTCTATGGTAACTTGTTGTAGTGGATAGAAAGTGACTTTTTTACTTCATACAAACCTGATAATAACTTCATTTTGAAAAAATATGACTTTAGTCTGAGTGGACTGGATCGGGTCACATATTGAAACTTACCTTTGAACAAAGGAGTAATCTTCCAACAACTGATGCATCCCAGACTTGTAAATTGACCAAAAGACACCTCAAGAAACATGACCGGAATAGCTGCTACTGCCAGGGTGATACAATACGGTATCAAAAATGCACCTGCCAATAAATAATAAAAAATGACTAATTATTATCATACCCAAATATTGGAAATATCTCCCATGTTAAAGCCACAATATACGATTTCGTTCAGTTTGTTATTCTTTGTCAAAAATTATGCAACGATATTAGTATCAGGAAACTTTTGTTGAAATATGAGATAAAATGGCCCACTAAGGTCCCATTAGTTAGAAAGTTTGTCTCAGAAAGCTCCTCTGATGTTCACAATATAATGCGGAATGTAGGTGTTTGGTTAATATTTAAAAATATTTTTGATTTGCGACGATGGGAATCCGTTTTTTTAAAATAATATTGCACAGAGGCCACATCAGTCTATCTGCTCTAATTTAGATTTTCGTCCATCATTTTTAGACAGAGGTTCCAGCCAGGTTAGAATTAACCATTAGAGTCTCATCTTTCTGTTTAATCTGGCTGGCATTTCTGAAAAAGTGACGTGGGCTGAGATATTTAGGTTGAAAAATGCAGTCTATGTGATTTCCCCCTTTTTTTACCAAAAATGTCAATTATTAAAACAGGTATAACTATGAAATTTATGGTCTGTTTGAGGGTTGATGAACGAGCATGCACGAGTATCACTTTTATATTTGGGTGACCAAAACTGACCACCTCTTCTTCTACACAACCAGTTAATTATGTGGTCCTGACACTAGTCGTTCATACCGCATGCAGTCTGGCCCGCGCCCGAGACTAGCACGAGAGTCACATTTTCTGTCCTCACATCGGTATAGGCCGTTTGCACGTTAATTGTACGGAGTGTCTTATCTCATAGTATAAAATCTTTGACTTACCTCCACCATTTTGGTAGCACAAATAGGGGAATCGCCATACATTGCCGAGGCCTATTGATTACCCCATTGTGGATAAGATGAATTCCATCTTGCTACCCCAAGTTTCTCTCGCATACTGCTTCTTCTCTGCCATCGTGATGTAGCATGCAATGAACTTGACAGAAAAACAAAACGAAAACTGAAGTCAACATTTCAACCTCTGTTAAGGCCAGAGTAATGGAAGACACATTCGTCCACGACCGAATTTGAGATTTTTTGATATTTATCAACACTAAGATGTATTCTTTCACTTGAAACTGATAAAATACAACTTGCTAATATTTATTCGTATTTTTGCTTGATTTATTTCACTCTTTTCAACTCTAAAAAGTCACATGGCTCAAGACAGCTTAGTAAATTGGCGGGAAATACTGAGTCAGAAATGCGCGAATGCGAAATATTATGATTACGCGCGCGATTCGCGTCGCGTGACGCGGCGCAACTCTGCGCGTATGTCCAACGCAGTCAAGGCGCATTCGGTATGTTGTTAACGCCAGCAAATGTGGTGTAAACAAAGCAAAAATTTGCTGTCAAAATGCCACTTAGATTTTTTAATTATTTTGAATTTTGGCGCACTGAAAGCAGAGATTATAGATTCATTGGTGCAAAAGATGCATATTTAGACCATGCACCAGATACAGCTTTTACAAGTGTGAAAGTCTTACCGTTTTAAAATTTAAGGACGTTTTGTGCATAATTTTGACATTTTTTACTAAAACGTCGATTTCTCAGAGTTCACTTTAGACAATATTGCGCGATTTTTGTGACAAGATAAAAAAAAAAATATGCAAGCAAAGGGTAAACTTTTTGCACTATCCTTTAGAGTACATCAAAGTCTAGGGAAGGTTTTTCATTTTTTCAAAATATTTGTTTTAAAAAAAAATATACACCATTATGTGCAATTTTTAGCTTAATAGAGTGACAACATGGCTTTTTTCACATGTTTTTTCAATATTTCGAAAAAAGAGACCAATTTCAAAAAAATAAAAAAACCTTCCCTAAGTTCATGTCTCTTCTTCATGAAAAGCTAACTGAATTTTTTTTACTCCAAACGGATTTTTTTCTAAGTTGTCACAAAAAAATTGGGGTAAAAAAGTGAATTTTTGTGATTTTTTCAAAAACTTGAGATTTTTGAGCAAATCTGACGTCACCATGGGATTCCTTGACTCATTTCCTTTCCAAAAATGTATAGTTTTATATACTTTGGACATACAATTCAGAAATAATGAAGCTCGAAAAGGTCCATGTTTTCTCCCATTACTCTGCCCTTAACTAAGTCAGATCAAAGTTTTAAGAACTGTAATTTTCACGCAAATTAATTGCTTCGCACCCTAATTTACGATCAATTTATTAACAATTAATGCTTAAATCTAGTAGTTACTAGAGCGTGTTTAAACTCTCATCTAATGACCATTTTTCAAATAGCTCAACGGCAGCCTGATCCTTTTTAAAGTGACCAGAATTTTGTAGTATTGCCAAAAAAATTTCAAATTTTATTCAATTTGCATTTCAACAAAACGATTGTAATACAGCTGCTAAGCTCCCAAACAGGGAGCCATTGTTAGGTTTTACCCCTGTGCAACCAAAAACGTGATTTTTTCCCAAACATGAGGTTTTCACGGTATGGTATAACTCCTTAACGATAGGTCGTAGATAGCACAAACTGAATAAATATTAATGCTTGTAATCAGACGAGTAATTTGGTATGTCTTTCTACAAGATCGGAGCATGTTCATTTTTTACCCCTGTATGACCTTCCATGACCTCTAGCGGTTGCCGTCGTTGATGTAATCATATCTGAGTATGCGTGACCTTTCTGACGAAGTTCAAACACCAAGGTCCGTATGCACAAAAGGTTTAGACCGGGTGTAAAGTTAGACCTGGTCTAAGTGGAATTTAGTCTCAGGAGAAAGGACATTTTCCTTTATATTTGCTTAAGTTATTTTGTATTATTTTTGAACTTTGCATTGAAATCTTTATAATTTGCTAGCTACTATTGGAAAAAAATAATAGTAAAGGACCATTCCTGATGGAACTAAATTCCGCTTAGACCCGGTCTAACTTTAGACCTGGTCTAACTCTTTGTGCATACCGACCTAAGGATCAAATCCAAAATGGCACCATATCTTAAAATCTACATTGGATCTTAAACTTTATCTCTCATGGGTCTACTAAAAAGTGCACAATGCCTTAGGTTAGCAGCTCTATTAATTACAATTCATGCAAGAAAATCATCATAGCACACAGCCCCTCATAGACTGGTTCTATTTGGAAAAATCGCGTTCCTAGCGGCATGTTTGCGTAAAAGTTTGCAACCAGCTTATTTTGGTTAATTTGGGTATGCTGATCTCGAATCTGTTTTCTGCCAAGCAATATTTTGAGACCGTGACCCAAAAGACATCCAAATGACTTCATAGGATATAGTAGTATAGGGGCAAAAATTTATTTTGTTCCAATAACACTTTCAAACATGTCAAATTACGCGTTTGGCCCCACGGCTCCCATAAATGTTGTAATGTGTGTAGTGTAGTCGTGTAGTCCTACGACCTATGGTTAAGAAGCTATGGGGCAAAACAAGTCACATGTCGATGTGCTTGTTGTGTATGTGTCAAAAGTCATAAAATGCTCCAATTTTCGTAAAAGTTGAAGCAAATTGTTCGCCTAGCTTAGAGGTTTCAGAAAAAGAATAGTTTGCACTATCTATGATGTCTAGCTAGCATGTTATACAGCAAAGAGATATATATGACTCCGATTCAATGGAATTTGTATTTATTTACCATATATCTTCTGAACTTGACATCGCAGATAGTAAAACTATTCTCTTTCTGAATTTCTAGAACTTGAGGAACAGTTTGCATCCATTTTTACGAAAAAACTTTAATTTGGATCCCTGTATAACATGTAAATTGACCTTGGACCTGTTGAGCCTCATAACTTGGTAACTATATGCCCTACACGCATTATATGTTACATTGTTATGATCATTAGACCCAGACAAATAATTTGCATGTTTTTAGTGAATTTGGAGTATGTTTAATTTTTGTATCAGCACGTAGGGGATTTTAAGGGTCACGGGGCTCCAATATAGCTTGGCAGATAAAATAATTGAATTCAGCATACTAAAATTAATCAAAATAATTTGGCTGCCATCTTACGCGAACTTGCCACTTGATGCTTAAATAAGCACATTATTTCCCAAATAGACATGATAGAACCAGTTTATCACATCACTGCACAGATTTATACTATTGTTATTGTGTGTGCTGTGAAGTTAAAGGTGAACCTCATTGAAAATAAAGTTATATATCAATGGAAAGCTTATGATATCTGGATATTAAAAATAATTTTTCCCGATTTTTTTGATGGCCAATAAAGCTGAAAAAATAAAAAAATGAATGAATTTTTAGTCTTTTTTAAGGCGCCCAAAAAGCACCCAAATCAATCGTCTTTGACCTTGAGAATGCTCGTGACGTAAGCTCAGGGTTCGCAGTCACGTGATCCTACTCGGAAACATGTAAACAAGACTTGCTTCCTGTACTTTGCAAGCTGCCCGGCAAGTCTGATTTTCACAATAAAGCTTGAAATGAGAAGAATCTTCAAGTTGCTGATTCCTTCTATATATATTAGAAATAATAGAATTATTGTCAACACGAAAATGTTCCGTAAATTTTTGACAAAATCAGTCATAACTGGCTGGGTATAACTGGGTAATTGAGTTTGAATTTCGCGCTGGGATCAATTCCATGCGCAAATGATTGCTGCTACCGTATACCGTTCATGTCATGGACTGAATAAACATGATCGAATAACAAATTAAATAACTTGTTTGTGACATTCCCTATTCTTGATTCATTTAAAAATATCTGATTTTTAAAAATATCGTCTTGTAGTAATCAAAAAATTAATTAAAAAAAAAGGTTTTCATATTATAGCGCATTGCGGTAATACATTCCCCCGGTACATTCTTTCCACACAATCACGATTGAAAGAAACAGATACTTTATTATAAAATAAATACAATTTAGGCTTAGTAGACCGTTATTTGATGGAATTCTGAAATCTGAATAAAATTAAAATATTGTCACTTGTGTCACGATTCTTTTAATGATACTACCATCAGTGTACTGAAAAAGTGAAACATTCATGTTTTATGGATTACCGAACACGGTGCGTAAATTGCTGCTTTTATGCTGAAGAAATTACAGGCAGCCGCGCCGATCAAGGTGGGCAAACACAGCGACTCGCTTCGTCTCTCCGGTAGCACAAGTTCAAGTTGCGCCGTGTTTCAGCAGATTTGATCAATCGTTCCCTTATATTTGGAACATCTACAGGAATAAATTTTGCTGATGAAGTAGCAATAAGTTGGAAATATCAGAATGTGAATATCAAATCGGTCATTTTGTCTGCAAGTACAGTACAGTCATGGATACCGAACACTCGGCGACTGAGACTCAGACAGTCACAGTTCATCCCATCTACGAGTTAGCCTATCATACATGACCGGTTGTAAAGTTAAGAAATAATTAAAAAATCCTGTACATGTACCATATTCTATTCCTTCATTTTCTCATTGTGATAAGTTCATCTCAACTTGGTGTGACGATCTGAACTGGTAGCACTAGCAGTTATTTTTTTGCAATCTGTTTTCATTCTGGTTCTTCGGCGAATCTTCGCTCTTCGTGCTTTACTGTAATATTCCCTATGCATGTCGTGGATGGCTTGGCCTATCCCAAATCACCCCGGCCAGCACTTTCCCATTTTTAAATCCACACACTTTATTCAGGAACTTCATTCTTGATTTGATCATGATGTTTCCTTCATGTTATTCTTATTTTATTGAAGATATTTTTCATGTAAAGTAAGTTGGCAATGACTGAGTTCGTGCATTGGCCCGATGCACGCCACAGTAATGCATGGACATTGTGTTTACAATCAAACCCGGAAGTAACTGTGTGTCCCCGTGTTGACGTCATCATCGAAAGCGCCCAATTTGAACGATTTCGTTTTGTAATTTAGGGGGGTGCCAATCAGGGCTGTCAACTTTTTGGACTTGCTTGGCGTGAGACAGAGGCGTACCAGGATTTGCCGACTCCAATGTTCACTTTGTACCATGATTATTTGAGCCACGGCGCTCGGGAATGTGAAAAGGGGGGGTAGGAGCAACAAATTATTCATGACGATGCGTGAGATTTTACTCATTTTCCAGCTTTTTGCGTGAGATTTACTACCTAGGCGTGAGATTATACTACCTTGGCGTGAGACCGTGAGAAAGTGACCCAATGCGTGAGACTCACGGCCAATGCGTGAGAGTTGACAGCCCTGGTGCCAATATCCAATATTTGCATGGAGATTATCCGTCGTTTTATCTTTTCAGTTTCTGTTTCCGTATCCGTAATAGTTTTTTATAAGTCATTGTTATTCTGAAGTGGTAGTCTCCCAGGTATGACCAATCTTTTATTCTAGCCTTTTGTTAGTTACTGAAAATTTGAAGCTCGTGAATTTCAGTTTTCGTTTTGGGGTCAGTCCATGTCGAAACAGATTGAGTGTACACCCACCCTCTTGGATTTTGCTCTCCTTTGGCTCAGGGTACCTTTCATGGATCCCTAGGTGAGGTCACAAGAAAAAATTCAAATTCCATTTCGTTTGCGAATGGCGGGCAATCAAAGTTTGGCGACCTCGACCAAAATTGTGAATTTAAGGTGTCCAAATGACAAAGTGCTCTCTTTGAGGGGCACTTTCTTCTTAATTGAATCAGTTGTGATCCTCTTTTTGAATGTGGTCACTCACTGGCTGTGTCTGAAATACCTAATGCCAAAAAAGATAGATTTCGGAATTTCGTTGGGATTTCAGAGGGGGTCAAAATCAGCACTTCATACTGTTCAATCAAATTATCTTGATTTTGAAGGACCCATGATAATGTCACAATGCACTTATAGGTCCTAATTATGTTCAGAATGGATTAACCATATGCCAATGTCTATGAGCAACTCAAAAAAAAGAGAAATTTCTAGACCCCTACAGAATTTTAGGCCACCCCTAAAGTGGTTCAGCCACAAATGGCACTTAAAGTCGGCAAATTTTGACCCCTAATAACTTTAGGTGTACACCAGATATGAATTTCTAGTCTTTTGCATCTGAAAGAATGTAGTTTAATGTTACTAGGAACATAAGATTTGTTTTGTATTTTTTGTGTTTTAGTATTAAGTTGACGCTTTCAAAAATAGTAATTTTTGCCTAACATACCATGCATACAGGATACGGTACAAAATGCCAATTTTAGTATGATATTTTTTTATATTTTTGATCACTTTATAGCCATTTGTATTATTTATCCTGATATTTCAAGTTGCTCTTGAGTCAAGTAATAAGAAAAAACTACTTTCTAATCCTCTGTATGGATTTTTAAGGGGTCAAAATGCACTTCCTGGCAACGATGCACATGCAAAGTACAGGTTATGGGGGTCAAATTTTCAGAATGCTCCCAATTATGTCAAGTAATATATCAAATTACTCGTATGGTCATGAGGATTCCAAAATGTATAGTTTGTTATGTGTCAGACCTTTCAGGAGGGCGCTATGACGAAAAATGTTCATAGGTCAATGACCTTTTTGAAAGTATCAAAACACAAAAAATACAAAACAAATCTTATGTTCCTAGTAACATTAGACTACATTCTTTTAGATGCAAAAGACTAGAAATTCATATCTGGTGTACACCTAAAGTTATTAGGTGTCAAAATTTGCCGATTCTAAGCGCCATTTGTGGCTGAACCACTTTAGGGGGGCCTAAAATTCTGTAGGGGGTCTAGAAATTTCTCTTTTTTTGAATTGCTCATAGACATTGGCACATGGTTAATCCATTCTGAACATAATTAGGACCTATAAGTGCACTGTGGCATTATCATGGGTCCTTCAAAATCAAAGATAATTTGATTGAACAGTATGAAGTGCTGATTTTGACCCCTCTGAAATCCCAACGAAATTCCGAAATCAATCTTTTTTGGCATTAGGCATTTCAGACACAGCCAGTGAGAACCAAAAAAAAAAAAGAGGGTCACAACTGATTTAATTAAGAAGAAAATGCCTCTCAAAGAGAGCGCTTTGTCATTTGGACACCTTAAATTCCCAATTTTGGTCAAGGTCGCCAAACTTAGATGGCCCGCCATTCGGAAACGAAATTGAATTTGAATTTTTTTCTTGTGACCTCACCTAGGGGTCCATGAAAGGTACCCCTGAGCCAAAGGAGAGCATAATCCAAGAGGGTGGGTGTACACTCGGTCTGTTTTGACATGGACTGACCCTTTGGTAAGTTATATTGATTTTTTACATAAAACCTTGAGATGTGCGGTTGGGTGCCAATCTAGACAAAAGAAGAGTCTAAATTTTACGGTCCTAAATTCGCGGTAAATTGTACGGCTTCAATTGACTTGTGTTTGGTGTATATGCACTTACGCCTAGACGTAAGTGCCTCGTAAAAAAAGTCTTGCATTGAAATACATACTAACCATGTTGCCAAGTTATAAGCAAAAGTCTTTCATATTGGCGATGAAACGAGCGTCTAAAATATCCCAATGAGGCGCGTACAAGTGGTGATTTGGTAATCATGTTTTATATTGAAATGCAATACAAAAGAATTTGCATTGGAGCAAAGATAATGTATTCTATTCATGGCAAGCTAATCTGATAATTGGTTGGGCCTATATGCAAGACTCGGGTTTATTTTAAATGTTTATTTTTGCAGAGCTTATTTTCAGTCATGGATCATACTGATAAATTTCGCGAGGGGGAGGGAGGGAGATACTTAAGTTGAGACTGAACAAGCGAGAGTGGGAGGGGGTGAGGAAGAAAGAGAGGAGAGGGAGAGACGGAAATACTAGAAAGAGAAGAACTCGAGAGGAGAGAGGAGGGACCGGGGGACGGGGAGGGAGTGGGGAGACTGATCATGGGGGGGGGGGCAGGAGAAAGCAAAATAGGGAGATAGACATTGATAGACATAGACACTGTGGCCCTGCACAAGTGCATTGGGGTGCGATATGCTCATAAGCGGGCCTTTTGTGATTTTAGAGCTTATTTTCAACGTTTTTACAGAAAAAAGTGGACTTTGTCATTCGGATTGGCATGCATCAAAGACGAGAGGGCGCTAGGCCATTAAAAAACAGCGGTGTTGTCTCTCCGCTTTTATTGACATAAGCAACTGCCTCTTTTGAAATAAGCTGATTGGTACTTCAAAGTTAACAATGAAGTCATGTTACAGTAAACTTACTAAATCCCTTGCGTTTTCGTATCTGAACAATAGACTTACGGAAACTGAAAAGATAAAACGAGCCATAGTAAAATTGTACCTAATGCAACATAATAATATGATTCAACTTAACCATATGGATCACCTTCCCCCTCCGACGTCCGCTCATAAGTTTTGCATTCCCCCCATGTTTTCCCTTTTTTCTCCCTTTAAAACTTAACAGTCCACCCTGATGTTTCAATAAAATATTCACACTCCGCTCTATCGCAAATGATATTGAACAGTCCCTCTATCAATATTGGAATATAAAAATCTCATGTAGGAGCCTACACAAAATATATTCAAAAATTAAAACATCAAAACCATTAAAGGCCTATTCAGCAAAATTAAAAGCTCACACATCCACATCAAGAAATATTCCCGACACACACCCCACACCGGGCACCCCGTGCGCACTTGCATGCCATGACACCTCCCCAATGATATTTAAATGGCAACAGGTATTACATGATAGGACCAAACCATGACACTAAAATCAGTCTCACACTATATAAAACCATTCAAAGACACATTGAATCCCCCTTGTTTTTTACTCCAGGCTATGACTGAATTTGCCATCACCGAAAGAAGAAGCCAAAAAGGATAATCAATTATACCTTACCGTCTGCCTTTACGTGTTCAATGTTGCTGACGTTATGAAAATGTCACGAGCTTGGTTACCCGCTCACCGTGCTCGTTCTCGTGTGTGCACACTGACTAGCCTGCTACAGTTGACTTCACGTCTGGCACCAATGTTTTTTTCGCTCAGATACACTTGTCAAATTAAGGAAATTGCCCACCACTAATTGCAACAGAATCCATTTCACACAACAACATAACAAAAGTCCCCAAAAATCCAAGTAGTGGAACAGTGCCCAATTTGCATAAATCCAAAATGGCTGCTAATGCGGGGGGGGGGTGAAATTTCAAAGTTGGTCAAATCTTATTAAAACCATACAAATGTATGTCTCTCGTCATAAGGATTCAGAAAAAATATAGTTGACCTATCTCCGATGTACAGTTCTTGAATTATATAGCGAAAAATGTCAAATGTCAAAATTTGGATTCCACAGGGGGACAAAAATTGAAAAAATGGTTTCATATTGCTCCGCTTGCAAAAACATTAAAAAAAAGAATAGCTTGCCATATCTCAGGTGGTTTGTTGCCTTGGTAACAAGTTTATTACCTTGGTAACATGGCAAAAAAGAGCGAATTCCATTGAGCCCTGTTAAAAAAAGAGCGAATTCCATTGAGCCCTGTTGACTAAACAATTAAGATTTTGCACCAATCATGCCAATGATTGCATATACCGTATGTCGCATGCACATTTGCCGAGATCCGTCTGATTCAGCGTGTTTAAAGTGGGAGCAGATGTGCGGCACATTGCGGTACAAATTCTATCCGGTCCGAAATTATCCGGAAACTTGCTCACTATAAACACTAGCCGTATCTGTATGTACCGCACATAGATATTCTTCTCAACTGAAGGATATTGGCGCGAGATAGTTCCACTATAAACACACCAGGAGTTATCAAAACATAAGCTACATGTTCGCCGCCAACGACCCTGAGGGATTGAGGGAAATCGCCACCATTAGCATGATTAGACACTGCAACAATTTCCAGACGAAAACAAACAATGAGGGCTCTACAGTACTTTTTTATTGGTATTGTATTGCTAACAGTGACACCATTTTACCATAATTGAGTTACATTTAGGGAGATTCATCATATTCATCATGCTTATAACTGAAATGGTATCTTACTTTATGTAAGTGTATGTATATATATTTTTAAT
The DNA here is from genome assembly GCF_039555335.1 of Amphiura filiformis. Lineage (NCBI taxonomy): Eukaryota > Metazoa > Echinodermata > Ophiuroidea > Amphilepidida > Amphiuridae > Amphiura > Amphiura filiformis. Next base: position 43,106,067 of record NC_092640.1, on the reverse strand, counting down.
TATGGTCAATATGTTAACGAATGTGCTCAAAACAAAGCGAGAATAATTAGGCACAGCGTCATATTTGGTCCTATATCGCTATCGGTGCCCTAATCATACTAATAGGTTTTTACTTAACTTTAATAGTTTTTACTTAAATTAAAAAGCGATAACACTGCGCAAATGTTAATTATTATGCTTGATATATATATACAATTTATTACATCACCAGGGCATGATATTATACAAATATTAACTGTCTATGAGTGTGATGGTCGAAATATAATCACAAGGTGAAAGATGGATTGTTCCATTCCACGAGCCGGAACGGCGAGTGGAATGGAACAATACATCTTTCACCGAGTGATTATATTTCGACCATTACACGAATTTAAGACAGTTAATATTTGTTTTATATCACTCATGCATAAATTCTATTACTAAAATACTATTTAAAGTAGGAAATACATTTTTTCATCAACATAACACCATGCTTTGCCGTGATATACTTCACATTTTGGGGTCTACCCCATAACTAAATCGGCGAGTCCAAGAGGCAGCGCACGGCTTAGCGCAGGCGCACTACGGCAGAGCACTATGATAGTAAAGACTATCACACGGAGAGGGTGATGGTAAAAATGGCAAATGGTAATCAACCAATGAACTGTCTAGAATTTATGTATGAGTGATATAAAACGAATCATCGGTACCTATCGGGCACTGATAGTGCTATAAGACCAAATTAGACGTGGTGCCTTATGCCCTGCTACATCCGTCACGTAATGCTCATAATGATGTGGGTCAAATCAACAGACCAGCAAATTAACCCGGATATGATTTTAGGTTCCAATCCCATAATTCATCTCAGTTTCCATGTTTACTGATTACTTTAAACATAATTGTGATGCGATCAAGCAAAATCAGTCGGAACTCGGAAATATTGAGATATTGGAGATATAGCCAAACAAAGGAAATATTTCCTTTTGTTTTGGAAACTCTTTAATTGCTCATATCTTTGGAACTGGGTGTTCAATTTCAATGGGGTTTTCTGCAAAATCCCGCTTTGTAAATGCTTTTTACTATCATATAAGAAACTGAAAATTTACTATTGCCGAGTTCCGACTGATTTTGCTTGATCGCATCACAATTTACCATTCCCCTTTACACATTTACAAGTATTAAAACAGTTAAACAAATTAACAAGCTATCATTTGCTGTCATCAAGGTCATTACTATCTACTATAGAGCTATCTAGTTTTTTACTGTTCAGTTTTTGTTTGGCTGCAGTAAGCATTCTGTTATCCATAATATTATTAACATTCTCAGTCATATCACAATATACACGGTTGACAATATCGAGAAGTGCACCTGTGCGGCCCTCACCTTCCCCGAAAGCTTTTCTAACTGCTGCTCCATCAGCAATAACACCAGAAGGGTAAAATTTACCATGTACCGCAGAATACACAGCTGTGGTTATCCCATCTGTTGCACTCGCACCTGCAATTGCACCTGCCGCGGCGCCTATTGGTCCTCCGAACCAGAAACCCACAACAACACCAGCTATATAAAATTGTAAATAAATAAAGAATTCAGGTTGATAATAATGATAAAAATGTGTGGGTGTTAGTTATGATAATGAGGAAGACGGTGATTTTGTTTTCATTATCATTCTTCTTAATCCTCCTCCTTCTTCTTTTTCCTTTTCTCCTTCGTCTTTATCTCCTTCTTTTCTTCACTTCATCTTCTTTTTTCTTAGTCTGCGTTGATCCTCCTCCTCCTCTTCTTCTTCTTCTTCTTCTTCTTCTTCTTCTTCTTCACTTAATTTTCTTTTAGCATGTAAAAAAACACGTCATTTTAAAGAAAAGGTGAACACTGGTGGCGCTATTGATCTTAAATCGTGTGTTCATCTTTACAAGCTAGACACTGGGATAATGCATTAAAACATCAGAAAAAGAGTAACAAATAGCAACAAAATTTTCATAAAATTTTTTATCATGAATTGTTAGGAATAACTTATCTGGCTAAATTAAACTTAAAATATATGTAAATAGCGCCCTCAATTTGCACACAAATATACAGATTATGGAATAAAAAAAAATACTAAAAACAAACAAACAAACAAACAGAAATAGATGACTAAGTTGAGAGAAAAAAAAAGAAAATCTATGTTAAAAAGAGCTGGAAATATAATTATGTACACATTAGTGTGATTGCTTGTACATCCAGGTCTAGAATTGAACATTATAAAATGTTTTGTTAAACAATTTAATAAATGATCACATCAAACAACCGTGTCTGATCAGTGGCGTAGCCAGGTTTTTGGATAAGAGGCGTGGGCACAAGCTTGTTAATGCACCGACGGAAGTTGTGACTACACCATTGCTTCTGATGTGATCAGGTAATTAGACCATCTATTATTGAAGACCGAATTAAAAAGACTAGCTTGCGTATGACGTCCTGACAACCAGACCCAAAATGCCGTACTGCGCAGGTCAGTAACCAATCACGTCACGCCTTAGCTCTGACGTCAGACACAAAGTATCTTGTTAATTCGGTCTTCAATTATACCTACCACATTTTCCAGAGGATCTCAATGATTCTTGAATAGCTTTGGTACTCCCTTCATGATCTCCCCAAGCATAGTGTATACCTCCTTTGATAAGGCCAATAACAGGGACCTTATCAAATATATTACTGAAGTACTCCGATTGTGTTTCCCATGCAGCATCATGGTCGCCATTTGATACTTCCCATACAGATCGTATTTGAGATATACCAGTAGATCGTCTTAAAATGTCATCAACTGTTTTTTCTACTCCTTTGTTATCCCCGGCAATGTGTTGAAAACCACACTTAATGTACCATTTCAATTCTCTGCAATACAAGTCGTTCATAAAGTTCATGTCGTCCATTGTGTATGTGGAGGATGTAAGTGGAGTGTGTTTAAAGTCTGCAGGCCCTGAAATAGCTACAATATTAGAGACGACCTAAATATAAGACTTGGAAAAACCCTTGGCATACATGTATTATAATTGTAATTATATATCAATGGGATTGCAACGGTATATCCGGGTTTAAAAGCCTTTATTTACTCTCAATACATCCACTACAAGATTCCTATTGCGGTCAAGGTACCTGAGTAGTACACACATATTACCTACACAGTACCAATGCTGTTACACCACAGTAGCCACCAGCAGTGCTACGGCACTGGTACTACACTAGCACCAGTACCTTAATGTGCAGGCCGCCACAATAGGAACCAAAACTAGAGCCAGTAACAGATATCAAGTTATTTATTGAATACGATACGGTTTTGATATGCAAAAACGTGTATAACAATACTAGTATATCATGTGAGAGTACATACTTCCAGTTTTGGTTACTGCGTTCTAGCACGTTTGCTCACACCATCTACACAAAACATAATTATTTCGGGCGTTAAATTTTACTGGGGAAATAAGACAAATATGAGCTCTCAGTTTTGTTAAGGTAAAATGAGAGATGAGGCTGTCGATTTCTGGTCACGCACTTTTAATGTGATTCCTTATGTTGTTATGGGTTGACATGGTGATTAATGGTCTTTTTATTCAGGTTGAGTACTGTAAAATTATACACTAAAGCTATGTAATTTGAGTACCCGTTCATTGACACTAGAAGTTGAAGTTAGTCAATACCCGCTGTTGTCAATACAATGTACAATGTTCAATTTATTTCACCGATAATACATAACATGGTAAATGTATACTGATAATTATACTGATCATGCTGATGGTACTGATATATTAAAAACATTGCCCAATATCAGTACAAGCAAATATTTACAAATCAATTACCGATACAGGCGGTTGCGCAAAAGAGTGTAACACCAATCCATTGTATTGGCACATTAACGGCTGTTTTGTGGCATTATTTTGTGGCATTTTGATACCATTCTGGAAAAAAAGGGAGGGGTTCATTGGGTATGACTTTAAAAAAGGGGGTTATCGGGTATAGTCGACTTCAAAAGAGGGGGTCAGTTGACAGGCACATACCGTCACTTCTAAAGTTGAGTGCCCCGGATTATATTTTGTTCAGGGCTCTGCTTTTTAAACTCCAGCACATCACAATAAGGCTATTGACAAGTGTATAGAATAGCTCTAGCGGTCACTAGAGATCAAATCCAAAATGATTCTACATCTTAAAATAAACTTAAGACCATGTACTTAATGTGTGGGTACTCTCATGCTTTTGTCACAAATTGCACATTGCAGCGACTCGGCTTAACTGCTGTACTATATGACCTTGCACAAGTGATCACGTTCAAATATAAAACTATAGAGTTTGGTCATTGATATGCACCATCAATTTTGTACCTGTGATCAATATTTCTAGGCAAAAATTCACAGCAAACAAAAAATTTATAAAAAAATGCCCCATCCCTTAACGGGGAACAAATTCCACCAAGAACGGTTTTGGAGAAAAGGTGAGACCATAGACACCTTCCAGCGAAAGAGGTGGCGAGTCATTTGGTTTCCTGAAAAAGAACTGATGGAGCAGGTGCGAGAAGAAGATGTAAAGTTCCATCTTGGCCAGATGTTCACCAAGACAAATGCGACGACCTGTGTGATAATATAAGAAATCGCCAAAATCATTACTTTTTGACTTGAGACGGAACTTCAGGCATGGATTGTACATAAAATAAGTGGAATAAAACATTGAATAATTATGTTTAATGATTAGCAAGAAATATGAGCAATGAACATTTGCATCACATATGAAAATGTTGCCTATTTTATAACATTACTTTGTTAAGAGTAAAACATATTTTATCATGGCTATAAATTATATATTTACCTATTGCAAAAGGAATCAGTTCTTCTCTTTCTTTCAATATTCCGTCTTCATTTAAGAACCGTTCCGGGTTGAACTCGTCCGGATTTAGCCACAAATCCGGGTCATGGTGAATGGCCCATAGATTAGATATGACGATGCTTTCTTTGGGAATGGTAAATGGCCCTAAGGTGGTATCTTCGCCGCACAAGTGCGGGAGTCCCAGAGGTGAAATGGACGCGATTCGTTGAATTTCAAGAAGCGTTGCGCAAGTAAAGGATAATTCCGTTTTATCCGCCAGACTTGGGAGGCGATTTTTACCAACTACCGAATCTAGCTCTTGATGAATGCGATCTTGAATCTCTGGAAAGGCCATCATATATAAAACCGCCCAGCGCATGGTGGTAGAAGTTGTTTCTGTACCAGCTCCAAAGAGATCCGCTGAAGTCGCTGAAAGGTTCTTATCATTGATAGCCGAATCATGATTCAATTTTCAGCTCCGTTCTATCTCATCAAGATACACATCGATGAAGTCATTGGGGTCATTTGGGACATGTACTTTTTTATGCTCATTCACAATATCAAATATAAATTCCATTATACCTTGTGTATTTCTTATCATTTTCTTGAAAGTAGTTGGCTGTAGATACTTGGCAAGAGAGGAAAATAGCAAAAGCCCACCAGACGAAGCAATTTTTAGGTTCTCATTAATCGTGCGCGTCAGGTGCTTGAAGCTAGGATCAGAATAGTCAAAACGTTTGCCAAAAACAACAGAACAAATCACATTGGATGCTGCGTTGTTAAAGAAATGGCAGGGATCAAATGACTTGCCCTGTAAATCGCCAATTTCTTTTGCTAGAGATTCCACTTCTTCCGAGATGTTTGCTTCAAAACTTCTTTTGCCTACTCCAAAACTGCGCAAAGTTGTCAATGTAAATCGTCTTTGTTCTTTCCACGGTTCTCCAGACGAGAGACCTACGTTAATGAAAAAAAGCAAGAGAATTTCTAAGTCTGCTGATTGAAAAAAATTGCTTGTTTTGGTTTTTGTTATTTTTGTTAAGGTCAGAATTTGTCATAAAATATGTTATTGATGGTTAAGTCAAATATAAACTTTTGTAACATGCAATAAGTTGTAATTTAAGCTGCAATGAACAGCAACCTACTTTTCAGTACGATGGCAACTTCGTTACCTCTTTTGTTCGACAGAAAATTAATACGGGTTTGTGAGCACGATTTTCCGTAACACATTGTTGAAAATTTAGCCGGCAAATGCGTTTTAGCAAAATAGCTCCAGAAATGGTAACAGATCGTTTCCTGCTTAATTACGTACCACAACCACGGATAAGTTAACGTGTAAAAGTTAAAAAGAAGCTTGAGCATCAAAGTAGCCGGAGAAATGAGAAAAATAATCACAAAAATGTTCATATCCTCAGGCAAGAGAGAACAAAAAAAAAAAAAATGGGTGTCATGTTAAATAATAACTTAGTTAAGTTACTACTTACAGACTACCACCCTGTCTACCACCCTCTGGAGTTATACTTATTTGAGTCACAATTGTGTGTAATATGTGACCGTACACCACGAATGAGCCGTAAATGTCCTCAATTGTATTCTGAGTTACAGTGTAAAATGGGCATGAAGGTCATATTCATAGGTATTTCAATTTGGTGCTACGTGTATCTCATTAAATGAGGTACACGTAGCACCAAATTGAGGTACCTATGAATACGACCTTCATGTCCATTTTACACTGTAACTCAGAATACAATTGAGGACATTTACGGCTCATTCGTGGTGTACGGTCACATATGTGCAATTTTGTTTGTTGATTTGAAACTTCATGGGCGCTCCATATGTGCATGCCTTGTCATACATTTCATCCCGAACTTTTAGCCTAAAAATGCTTGATCCCCTTATTAAGTACACACTTAAAACGACGGGGTCAAAATATCAACCCTTTTACGGGGTCAATTTTATTTAACCTATTCGCGGTTAAATCAACCAATGTCGGGGTCATATTCAGTTCTTGACATCATATTAAATTGACCCTTAAAAGGGTCATATTTAAATGACCCCAAATAGGCCTATAGTCATTTTCCGACCCATCTTCCGGAGTCATTTTCTAACCGGGACCCCAGGTTAGGGGTAATTTTTTAATCATGACCCCCTGGATATAGTCATTTTTTGACACTAAGAGGGTTATTTTTAACTGACTCTATTAGAGGTCATTTTTAACTACAATTTGGGTCAAATTTGACACTTCTGGGTTCGTACACCCTATATTTTGTAACCCCACCAGAATATTTATGATTACTCCCTCAAATGTCATGTTCATATGGGTCTAATATCGACCGACTTCGTGATCTGTGGATATTTGACAGGCTGAGTGGGGGAAGGCCTTTAGAAGGGGTAAGGTTTTTTGTGGCAGGCCGAGAGGAGGGTAAGCATTTTTGGAACACAATTTTGAATTTGTAATCCGTACCAGGGAGTCAGATAATTGATGTACAGCCCCTAAAAGAAGTGTAGCTCGGGCTCTTATCTCGAGCGTTACCTTTTACTGGGTAGAGAATCTCAGTCTGGATGACGGGGGGGCTATTGATCTGATCACACACCTTTAAATGTTTAAACCTTTAAAGTTTTTAAAATTAGATGAAAACAAATATAATTAATTTTCCGATCAAACCTGTTTTTCGACTACGAAGTCTACTTACCGACACTATCACCACCAATATATTCTGTCAAATTCATTCTTGGTCTATCGCTAATATTGGGATTATTGAAACCTTCCTTCACATATTTGAAGTTGTTTAAGACAATTACCAACTTCCCTCCAATCTTCATGCAGAACACCGATCCATACTTTTTGGCCAGTAAATTGAGTAGTTGAGCCGGTGTTTAGTCCAGAACGATACATCAATATGGCAAGATTGGGTAGGCATCCAACAAGTGGCCAGCCCCATGGACATGGTGGCAGATTTTTGGGTCGACGTACCCACCATAATAGAAACAGAAATGCAACCACACATAATAGGAAAGTTTGTATACCAATGTTGAGAATGAATGTCATGATTGACGACGTGTATGACAAAATGACAAATTCATAAATTTGATATAATATCAGTTCATTCAGGAATGATTCAAGCCATTGGTTTCAAGCCACATCGACTCCCCGGGCATCGACTCGGAGTGTTTGGATATGATATGCAAACACGTATGAAATACCACACGTACTCCGGGCCTGTACTAAGGGGTTGTGCAATAATTATGAGCCCCACGGGGGGTAAAATTTCCAAACGGCTCGCCAAAATTCGCTTGCCCCCCCCCTCTCGGCCGCCAAAAATCGCTTGCCCCCTCTCGGCCCGCCAAAAAATCTTTGCCCCCCATTGCACATGCCCAATTTTTTGGATCCCAATTTGCAAACCTTAAAGGAGTATTTCGTGATCCTAGCATCCTCTTTTTATGACATTTTTCAGTAGATAACCACGAAAAAAGCTTATTCCCAAAATTTCAGTTGATTCCGATTTTGCATTTGCGAGTTGTGCATGATTATGTGTATTACGCTGCTCCATAGACCACTGTTGTAATTTCGTTCTGGTGCACCAGAACGAAATTCAAATTTGGCGATATTTTTGCTAAACGAATTAATCTGCAAGAAATGTTTGGTACATAAACATTAAGTAGCCAGAGGTATCCAATGGTATAAAAATCTCAACCTTTTTTGAGAAAAGTGGGGGGATGAGGCTGTGGATCACGAAATGCCCTTTTAAATGGTCTATATATATGTTGCGAGCGCAGCGAGCAGGAAAATTTGCATATTTAAGCGTTTCCGTACGGTTTTCCTAAGCCTTTCTAAAGCGTTTTATTTAAAAGGCGCCCCAAGAACGTGTGCCAAAATTACTTGCAACCCCTCTCGGCTTGCCAAAAATTGCTTGCCCCCCTTTCGGCTCGCCAAAAATTTCTTTCCCCCCTATAGGCCTATTTTACCCTCCCCAAGGCTCATAGTTATTGCACAGCTCCTAAAGGAAACATGGAACATTACTGGTAGTCAAGGTCGAGGTCAATGTTCACGCTTTCATAAATAGTTTCATACTTAAAGGTAAACGATGTATTGTTGGTCGAAGCAGCCAGTCATTATCTTAATCAATATATTATTGAAAAATAACACTTTGATGTTTTGCAAAAGTTCATTCTACAAGTCATGTACTTTGAAAACTTTGATTTATTGTCGTTAATGAGTTATGTACGTTTTACAAAAGTGTTGTTGTTTCAGCCCCTGTTTACAACATACCCAGCAAACACACAACGTTTTTGACATCATTCGCAAAAGGTTAGCAAAGGTTGCCGGAAAACGCTCATTATGTCGGGTTATATAAAGGGTATATAAAGGGTATATAACATTCAAAAGCATTTTATGATACTTACTTTAAATATTCTAACATTTAATAACTACAAAATATTTGGCAAAAAATGTTTGCAAGAAATATTTTACAATAACATTTGTAGAACAAATATATTTTAGTGTATCATGCAAAACGTTTTAAAACGTTTTCATGACCTATATATAACTCGACATTAAATGTTATTAAAACGTTTTGTTTTGAACATTTTTATCAAAACCAACCCTCAATAAAAACCTATATAAAACGTTTTAAAAAATCCAGCACCTTATCCGGGGGTAGGACAGCCCATCAAAGATGAACATAGAAGGCTGTTGGTGAGGCCCTCCATTGGTTTCTACAGTAAAATCCATGATTTTCATTTAGCTCTTACAGAATTATTCCAAGAGCTACTGACTTTGTACTTTTGGGCGGGTATTGAACTGAAGGCCTATAGATAAACATCACTGCTCTTCTCCATCTGACTCATTGGCTCATTTATGTATGTGGAGACTTGTGTTAAAAAAAACCTTTCTCAGACTTTGTACTTGTTAGTTAGGCTGAAATCGTCTTTTTCTTTCATATGTAGGAGACAATTTGTTGAAAATAAAAGTTCATTGACCGGTAGCACCCCCTAAACTTTTTTGAATTTTTTTCATATTTTGCAGGTATGATTTTATTATCAAAATGAACAAAATGAGGGGGTGTCCCGTTGAAAAATACCAATTTCATTTTTTGTGAATCACCCTACTATACATCGGTATCAAATATAACGGTGTATGACGTTTATAATTATTGAAAATTAGGGGGTTGCAACAACCCCCTCCATTCGTAGTCCGTGTTACAAAATAAAGCTCAGAAATTCTAGGGTTAATAATGTTTTTGACAAAAGAGATGTCAATTTAATGCAGACTCACACCACAAAATTAAAACATGATTTCGACTTACGCAGTTACTGAAACAGGCGCAGGTGATTGCACAAACAAGTATTATTGTAAGACTAATCTATTGTATTGGCATATAAACGGCTGTTGTGTATCTCCCGAGCATATAGCTCACTTGGTAGGGCATCATACTTTGACACTCGAAAGAGTAAGGCAAAACATCTTATTTGGTCCTATAGCACTATGGGTGTCCCGGTTGGTACCGACCCAGCAAACACAAAACGTTTTCGACATCATTCGCAAAAGGTTATAAAAGGTTGTCAGAAAACGTTTAAATGTCGGGTTATATAAAGGGTACATTAATGGTATAAAACGTTTTTTCATAACAATAAATAACATTTCTTGGTAAGTTACTGCACAGCAAACACAAATGTTTTACAGAAAACGTTTTAATGTCGGATTATATAAAGGGTATAAAACGTTTTAATAACATTCCAAAAACATTTTTCAAAACTTGGTACAAATCATTCTAAACAGAATGTTATTTTGGGGTTGAAAAAATATTTTGCAAAAATGTTTGCCCAAAATATTTACAATAACGTTTTTTAAATGTTTTCACGACCTTTATATAACCCAACATTTAAATGTTATTAAAACGTTTTGTAAAAAAACATTTTAAGAACATTTCTGTGTTTGCTGGGAGCAAATATTTTAACATAATGTTATTTAAGTGTTGACAAAATATTTGGCCAAAAATGTTTGCAAAATAGTTTAAAATGACATAAAACGTTTTAAAACGATTTCATGACCTTTATATAACCCGACATTTTAATGTTATTAAAACGTTTTTACCTAAACCAAAACCCAAAATACAACTTATTTAAAACGTTTTAAAAACGTGTTTGTGTTTGCTGGGGATAACTCTTCCTATCGTGCCCTGATCATTTGCACAGTGCTTTCCATATTTATTTGAATGAAAAACGATAACACTATGAAATGTTAATTATTATGCTTGATGCAATTTACATCTCCAGGGTATGACTAAAATAGTCTTCGGTACCTAACCGGACATCAATAGCGCTAGAGAACCATATAAGACTTTGACACTAGAAGAGTAAGCTCGAAGCGGTTATTCGTTTATTCCCTTTCAGTTTAACCTTTCCCATGTTCTTTTTCCTGAACTTCAAATCTACTTGTATGATTTCATTAAAGGGTTTTTTGTTTTTGTTGTTTGTTGTGCTTGTTTTTTGTTTGGCTTTTAAAAATAATTCCGTGGTTTTAAACAAACACGTAACAATGTAAGACCAATCTAATGTGAGTTTGTTTCAACAATTGGCATTTTTATAACAAAATATCTAAATACTTATTGTTATTGTCAAATTTATTTGTGTTTGATGTGATATTTTGTAAACTTTGTCAGCAATTGATATTCGCCATTTTAAATGGGAGGAGCTGGCTCTTAAAAGTGGTACGTACTCAGAAAGTTTGAATGGCCGCCTGGGGTTAAATGTTATAAACTTACGGTGCAAAAACACCCGCGCGAATTCCTGATTGGCCAATGAAATCACGTCGTTTCTTTGTGTACAGTAAGTTACAACAATTTTTCAACAGGAGGCCATTCAAACTTTCTGAGTATGTACCACTTTTACGATCATTATGTTTAAGCTCCTCCCACTTTTAAAACTGGTACATTACAAGTGCCTTTCAGTTCTGACGAACACCTATTGGTATTTAGGTTCAGTAAATATCATCTCAAACCTCAATAAAATTGATCAGAACAATGTTGCCCAAATTCAGAAAGTTTACCCACCACAAAACTCAAATTTAGTCTCCTTAATCCACAATTTTAGGCTTAGTTACTACATTACGAGCAGCATAATGTAAACTCAGGGGAAACCTTGCGGAAAACCTTGGGGTTGTACAACCCCCTTAACTATGGCTAAGGCGAACGGGATGGCAGGGCGCTATAGTATTCTAGTTTGAAACATTGAACTAAACAACTTCTGTGTATTTCTTGATATTAACAAATTGATCCTATACGACATAAGTCAGGTTAAATATACACAAAGACCAGATGGAAAATGTCTTGTGCTTTCACCAGCGAGATCATCAGTTGATTGCCACCTGTCTTGGGGAGTTTCGGCCCTCTTATAATCAAGACTCCCTCGAGGCGGGGGGCCGGCATGATGACCTCCCGCTGGTGAGCTACTAAATAAAACTAAAACTCTGCTTCTAGCATCTGTTGCTAAATAAACAATCTGCTTCTCAGAAAATGAAACCGGCACAGGCCAGCTAACCAAAATAGAAGATCAAGCACCAGTTAGCACCCATACTATGTCAGCATGACAAAGCAAGACGCTTTGCCCATATGGGGATACGCCATCACCGTCAAAAGGGGATCTGTGTATATGTACCCCAGATGACCAAACTAGTCTGTAGTAAGCAGACGGGATAAGGCGCCTCTAACCCTACCATGCAGCTGGAATCACTTAACCCTAGCTAACTGGAGTTGATATGAAGGAATGAGAACAAGTAAAAGATATGGCTAGCTGGTCTGCCTGCTCTGGCTGAGGATACTGATGATGTACTTCACTTCCAGATTATCTACTCCTCTGAATGTACTTGGACCACACCCACGACGATCCTGATTCTGCAGCCTCTGACGCTGCCCTGCTAACTGACTTTAGCTCTCTCCTGTTGAAGCCCAAATCTCGCAGCCACTTCTGCAAAGAGTGTGCAACAAAACCACGGCAGCCGACTTCGAAGGGGTAGCAAGAAGCCTTCCAACCTCTATCCTTGCATTCTGCTCTCAATTCTGAATACTTGGTCAATTTTCTCTCATGAGCTTCATCAATGTTGTCTTCCCATGGAACAGTCAGCTCTCCAATGATCACTTCTTTTCCAGCCTCTGACCATATGACAATATCTGGACGGAGTGTGGTGATCAATATCTCTTTGAAATCCTCCTTTGCCATCCAGATCAGCTCTAATACACCAGTCATCTGCTGAAGAAAGGATGCTCGATCTTGAACTGGAACTATATGACCTGGACTGAGAGCCCTCCTTCACAAATGATATGTAACGCTTGGTATTGGTTGGAGCTTGTGAAACATTATTTTGATCAACTTGCAGCTTGACTGCCTCCACTAACACTCCGAGGACGTTATTGTGCCTCCAGGTGTACATACCACTCGCAAGAGCAGGTGTACATGCACTCAGAATATGCTGCAAAGTTCCCTTCTTTCCACACGCAATGCAACAATCCGTCTTGTCCTCATACCAGACGCTCAGGTTGGCTGGTGTTGGTAATAGGTCATATGTTGACCTGCACAGAAATGAGATGCGAAGAGGTTCCATCTGCCAGAGCACGCTCCAAGACATGTTGCGTTGTTCAACATTCTCCCACCGTGTCCAAGCGCCTTGCTTAGCTTGACCTACTGCTGTAGCCAGTCTCTTCTCCTCTTCTGCCTCTCGGATCTCCTGCGAAACCAGCTTGCGACGTTCCTTGTCAGAAGAAGATGACCACCATTTGTGCGTAGTCCAACCAAGCCCCTGACGGCCTAGCTGGGTAGCGCCAACCATCTCCTTGTGCTTCAGTCTTGATTCTGCCTCCTCAACTGCCAAGTTCGCTGTCCACTTTCTCCCTGACCTAACATCCGGCTGGGTGTTCTTGATTACCGGGTCCTTTGAGTCTCTCAGGGTCATAAATGATCTTGCCTTGGCCACCTTGAACTCTTCAACAAGGGAACGCACTGGAAAAGTCAACTTAGTCCGGCTGCTATGGATTGCGATGTTTGTTAAGCTGCGTGGAGCTCCAAGCCACTTCTGGACAAAGTTGTTGATCTTCCACTCCATTGCCTCTACATGGGTTATTGCTACCTCATAGACTGTGAGTGGCCACATAATCCGTGGCATGAGACCATATTGCAAGCACCACAGCTTCAACTTCCCAGGCAAGCCGCACTGATCAATGGCTTCAAGACCTTCGTTGACTTGCCGTGCTGTCTCCTTGACTCTTCTTGTATCCTTCAGATCCTCTGTGTACCAGCGCCCGAGACTCTTCACTGGTTGTTCCTGAATAGTTGGGATTTCCTCTCCACAAAGGGTGAAGTGAAAGTCTGTCAACTGTCCTCGTCTGAGTACAAGACTCCTTGACTTCTTGGTCTTAAACTTCATCCTACCCCACTCCATCAACTGTTTAAGCTTACATAGAATTGCTTCAACTGCCTCTGTACTTGGATTAAGGAGGGTAAGGTCATCCATGAAAGCTCGTATTGGTGGTAATTCCTCTGCACCTCCCAATTCTACACCTGGTCCTGCTTTTTCCGCAGCTCTAATGACGACTTCCATTGCTAGTACAAACAGGATTGGAGAAATTGCACAGCCCATTGGTATTCCAACTTCCAGCCTCTGCCACGTGGTTGTGTACTGTGTTGTTCACTGTTATACTGCATGATGAAGCTTCTCACTTTCTCAGGAATCCACATGAATTCCATGGCAAACTCAATCAGTGCATGTGGAACAGAACCATAAGCATTTGCCAGATCGAGCCATACAACACTCAGATCCTTTCTCATCTTCTTCGATTCCTGTATGGTATGCCATATCATACTGGTGTGTTCTAGGCACCCTGGGAACCCTGGTATTCCAGCCTTTTGCACAGATGTATTGACGAAACCGTTCTCAAGCACAAATGATGAAATTCTCTCTGCTAGGATTCCAAACATGATCTTTCCTTCGACATTCAGCAGCGAAATAGGACGGAACTGGCTCAATGTATTAGAGCATTCCTCCTTTGGGATGTATACGCCTTCCGCTGTACTCCATGACAGAGGGACCACATCCTGCCTCCATACAACTCTCAGCAACCGCCACAGGAATTTCCTTAGCTCACCACACTTCTTATAGACTTTGTATGGAACTCCATTTGGGCCAGGTGCAGAAGCCGATCTAGCTTTGTTGACGAACTTCTCAACTTCAGCAAGTTTTGGTTGCGCAAGTTCAAACTGCACGCCTGGTTGAGTTGGCTTCACTAAACCTGCGATGTTAGGCATTGGTACCTGACGTTGCTGGTCCGAATAGGTTTCCTTCAAATGGTCCTCTAGCTCTTCCTGTGGGACACTAAGCTCTCCACTCTTGCTTTGCTCGAAGAGCTTCTTCGTAAAATGGTGAGGATTCATGAAGAAAGATCTCCTGGACTGTTCTCTTTTCTTCCTCTTCTTCCTTTGTGATTCTGCACGCCGGAGTGACATGAGTTTGGTTCTTGCTTGCTCACGGAGTTGTGCCAGTCCTGGTTTTTCTTCTGGCCCAGCTTTATTCCATTGATGCTTAAGTGCTCGTAACTCCTTCCTCAGCCTACTGATCTCCTTTTGGCGCCTGTTCGGTGTTGGTTCAGGACGCTGCTGCCGCGATTCCACTGTTCCAAATCTCACCTTTCCAAAGTCATAAATCAGATCGCCCATCACTTCTAACTTCCTCTTTGATGTTCCTTTCAGAGTATTTTCCAGCATCATGCTGATATCTTCATCAAATTCACGCCAAGTTTTCTCATCTGCCATTGTTGGCCACTTGACCTTCTTCTTCCTCTCAACCACTTCCTCGCTACTTCCTTGCGGGGGATCTACCTGGGTACTGTGGTCTGAAACCTGACCTTGGTTATCTCTCGTCTGACCTGGAGACTGTTGACTTCCTCCAGAGCGATCCGCTTCGGATAGCAAATTATCTGTGCTTGATGAAGGTGAAGAACTCTCCTCTGCTGCTTCAGAAACAGCATAACACTTCATTCTTGCTTGGTGAATTCGTATGCCTCTGACGCAAATTGATCAGAACAATGTTGCCCAAATTCAGAAAGTTTACCCACCACAAAACTCAAAATTAGTCTCCTTAATCCACAATTTTAGGCTTAGTTACTACATTACGAGCAGCATAATGTAAACTCAGGGAAACCTTGCGGAAAACCTTGGGTTGTACAACCCCTTAACTATGGCTAAGGCGAACGGGATGGCAGGGCGCTATAGTATTCCAGTTTGAAACATTGAACTAAACAACTTCTGTGTATTTCTTGATATTAACAAATTGATCCTATACGACATAAGTCAAGCAACACTCTAAATAAAAATTATTCAATATTGAGTGAAAAGGGAACAGAGCAACAAAATGATTGTTGATTAAATCGTACTCAAATTTAGTAATGTCTACCATATATATTTTTGTATTTAGAGTGATGCCGATAATCGCATTTATATTTCCATAGGTCTTACGGCTCTTGAGTTAAGGCCAATAAGGCAAACTAAAAATTCGGGAATTTTCATGCACATGGGCGGAAATGACACCGCTGATATCAGCCTTTGGATCTCCTTTATAGCAAATATACCATTCCAGCTTATTCCTCTTGTGTGTCAGCTTTATTTGTCTCAATATTCGAGTGCAAACACGGCTAGCTCATGAACCATGTCTATAAGAGAAACTACATGTATAATCCAAAATGTCAACCTCTCTTCTCCCTATATTAGGTCATATGGCTTCATCGATCCTTTGTGTGCTCCCTTTTTAAGGGATCTGGAATGAGCGTTTTGAGCGTTTCGACAGTATTTTTTGTGGGACATGAGAGTGCATCAGACATATCGAATTGCATTCTGAACACGAAGAATGTCTTTCTGATATCAAATAATTTTCATTTTTTTGAAATTCACAATATAATAAAATTTTATGACAAATTATTAAAATTTGATATTTTTCACATTTTTGATATATAACAGTCCTCGAAGTAAATGTTATAAATCTAATGATGTATTCTTAAAGTAAATGTAGCTGGGGGAAAAAGCCGACGATCAATTGAAAATTTTGACCTTTCATGTTGAAGATATGGATTTATTTCCCCAAAAGACCTAATTTTTTTTTAGGTGTTTTGGGAAAATAAATCCATATCTTTAATACAAAAAGTCAAAATTTTCAATTGATCGTCGGCTTTTCATCCCACCTACATACACTTTAAGTATAAATCATCAGATTTATACAGTTTACTTCGAGTACTGTTAAATATCAAAAATATCAATTTTCAATCATTTGCCATAAAATGTGTATTACATTGCGAATTTCAAAAAATCAAAATTATTTGATATCAGAAGGACATTCTTCGTATTCAGAATGCAATTCGATATGTCGGATGTGCTCTAATGTCCCTTAACGGGCAATAAATTCCACCAAAAATGGTTTTGGAGAATGGGCGAAACTATATACACCTTCCAGGGAAAGAGGTGGCGAGTCATTTGGTTTCCTGAAAAAGAACTGATGGAGCAGGTGCGTGAAGAAGATGTAAAGTTCCATCTTGGCCAGATGTTCACCGAGACAAATGCGACGACCTGTGTGATAATATAACAAATCGCCAAAATCATTACTTTTTGTCTTGAAACGCAACATTTATACTATCGACATGATCGAGATGTGGAACTTCAGGCATGGATTGTACATGAAATAAGTGGAATAAAACATTGAATAATTATGTTTAATGATTAGCAAGAAATATGAGCAATGAACATTTTGCATCACACATGAAAATGTTGCCTATTTTATAACATTACTTTGTTAAGAGTAAAACATATGTTTATCATGGCTATGGAATTATATATTTACCTATTGCAAAAGGAATCAGTTCTTCTCTTTCTTTCAATATTCCGTCTTCATTTAAGAACCGTTCCGGGTTGAACTCATCCGGATTTAGCCACAAATCCGGGTCATGGTGAATGGCCCATAGATTAGATATGACGATGCTTTCTTTGGGAATGGTAAATGACCCTAAGGTGGTATCTTCGCCGCACAAGTGCGGGAGTCCCAGAGGTGAAATGGACGCGATTCGTTGAATTTCAAGAAGCGTTGCGCAAGTAAAGGGCAAGTCTGTTTTATCCGCCAGCCATGGTAGGCGATTTTTACCAACTACCGAATCTAGCTCTTCATGAATGCGCTCTTGAATCTCCGGATAGGCCATCATATATAATACCGCCCAGCGTATAGTGGTAGAAGTTGTTTCTGTACCAGCTGCAAAGAGATCCGCTAAAGTCGCTGAAAGGTTCTTATCACTGATAGCGGAATCGTGATTCAATTTTCTGCTCCGTTCTATCTCATCAAGATACACATCGATGAAGTCATTGGGGTCATTTTGGACATGTTAGCAAAGCAAACAGCGTTCTGGGTTTACTGAAAAGAAACCTTTGGAACTGTTCCCCTCGCACTAAAAAGATTGCTTATAAAACCCTGGTGAGACCGAGGCTAGAATTTTGCAGCCCAATCTGGGATCCGTACCAGAAAATTCATCAGGAAAATTTAGAAAAAGTCCAGAGGAGGGCCATTAGATTTGTGAAGAACGACTACAGACGCACCAGCAGTGTTACGGACATGCTTCATGATCTGAAATGGGACACAGAAGGGAAAAGGCTCGGCTCATAACTATATACAAAGAAACTCACACGTTTACACCATCTAACATCAGTCATCACCTGACCAAGAACACTACAGCCAGACGCAGTACTCGCCAAACTCATGAACTTAACTATAACGTCATACGCCCCAACAAAGACTGCTATAAATTCTCACTTTATCCACGGACAATACCAAAACTCGGTGACTGCCATCTATCACCAAAACCGCTCCTGATGTGGCCTCTTTCAAGAACTTGATCGGCGGTAAGGAAATTGAAATTGAAATCGAGAAGAAAATTTAAGTTATCAAGCGAACCGATGCATGATCTGTACGCTGATAGCCACACCACACCAGGCGTTTTGTGCAGTAGCAGACAAGACAAGAAAGATATAATTACGCTCGGCAATTTGAATTTCAGACCGCGTTAGAGTGAAGTCACTCTAGAATAAAAATTGACGTAAAACTCGATGTAATATTTAGTAAGACGATATGGAGCTTAAATTATAACGTGAAATGTTCTTCATTTATGACTGATCAAGTACTAGTAAACATCAGTCTTAACTTATGTAAACGAATTGTGATGGTATGTGCGTGTAGCGGGGCGTATGGGGCGTAGGGGAGAGGGCGAAGGTGTATGTGATAATGTGTGTTAACGAGGGGTGTTAATGGTGCGTATAACCAACATTTGCAGGTAACGTATGTTTGTGAACTTATTGATCATAAGCTATCATGAAATAACATTATAAACAAAGGTGCTTCTGTAAGTCTTGGTTACTAACATTGATGTGTTTGAAGCAGATAAACTAAAACTCCTCATTTCGTTTATATGACTGCATCGATATTTCGTTTTCCCTTATATGGGCACTTGGTATAACATTAGTCACGTGTTAAAAACTCCACCAAGAATGGTCTGGGAGAATGGAGGAAACCATGGACAGCTTCCAGGGAAAGAGGTGGCGAGTCATTCGGTTTCTTGAATATGAACTGATGGAGCAGGTGCGTGAAGAAGATGTAAAGCTCCATCTTGGCCAGATGCTCACCGAGACAAGTGCGCCGACCTGTGTGATAATATAAAAAAAATACCAAAATCATTATTTTTTGTCGTGATACACAAAATAATATTTATAACATCGAAAAGCGATCAATGGAAATATATATTTACCTACTGCAAATGGAATCAGCTCTTCTCTTTCTTTCAACATTCCGTCTTCACCTAAAAACCGTTCTGGGTTAAATTCATCCGGATTTAACCACAAATGCGGGTCGTGATGGATGGCCCATAGATTAGGTATCACTATGCTTCCTTCGGGAATGGTAAATGACCCTAGAGTGGTTTCTTCTGCGCATGAACGTGGACCTCCAAGAGGGACAGTAGACGCGATTCGTTGAATTTCAAGAAGCGTTGCGCAAGTAAAGGATAATTCCGTTTTATCCGCCAGCCTTGGTAGGCGATTTCTGCCCACTACCAAATCTAACTCTTCATGAATGCGATCTTGAATCTCTGGAAAGGCCATCATATATAGTACCGCCCAGCACAAGGTGGTAGAAGTGGTTTCTGTACCAGCTGCAAACAGATTCCCTAAAGTCGGTGCAAGATTCTGATCGTTGACAGCGGAATCGTGATTCAATTTTCTACTCTGTTCGATCTCATCAAGATACACATCGATGAAGTCATTCGGATCATTTTGGACATGTACTTTCTTGTGCGCATTCACAATATCAAGTACAAATTCCTTTATATCGTATATATTTCTTTTCAGTCTCTTGAAATTAGTTGGAAGTAGATACTTGGTAACAGGAAAAAATATCATCATTGAATCGAGGGTGAAGCTCTCATTAAGTATGTGCATCAGGCGTTTGAAGCTAGGATCCGAATAGTCAAAGCGTTTGCCAAAAACGACCGCACAAATCACATTGGATGTTGCTTTGTTAAAGAAATGACAGGGATCAAACGAGTTGGCTTTTAAACTGCAAATTTCTTTCGCTAGAGATTCCACTTCTTCCGAGATGTTGTCCTCAAAACTTCTTTTGCCTACTCCGAAACTGTGTAAAGTTGTTAGTGTAAATCGTCTTTGTTCTTTCCACTTTTCCACCAGACGAGAAGGCTACGGCTATCAAGAAAAAACAAACAAGAGAAAACGTCGTATAAAAGTAAGTTGTACTTAGGTTGTCATCTATGTTGTAAATACATAAATATGTGAACTCGTATTCGTGTTGTGACAACTTTATTTTCAACGTTGAATTTTCGGACGTTGATATAACGTCATTATGACGTATCCAAGATGGCTACCGGATGCCATTTTGAAAATTGAACTTTTGAACCACAGCCTAAGATTAATGTAATACCACCTTTACTTACGGAGAGTGTAGAATCCATTTCTGATGATATTTTCTGATTGCAAGGTCAAGGTCTGACTCCTGACCCACACCCTCTTCAAAATCCTCTCCCTCAGCATCCTCGATCTCAACACCCTTCTCATCTCCAGCCTGAGCATCTCGTCTCCTAGTGTATAGATTGCAGCATAGCAGCAACAGTATGACGTGCACGAAATATAATATATGTCTTGGTGCTGCACTTCTTGCCCTATATACGCTACACTGACACAGAATTACGTTGTTATCCTGGAACTCTCACCCAAAATAAGTTATATCGGCTGACTCATCGGGTGGGGCTTGCTTTTCTGCTACTTTCCACAACATGACATGCAGATGTGTCCGCAGCACATGCTACAGCAGGTTGGCAGACGTTGGAGGCAGTGCTATGACTTTCTTCTACTGAAGAATGTGAAGTGGGTGGACTCCAATGATGTCCCAGCGGCTGACCATACAGAGCAATGAAGGTTTCAGTGACTATCACCATCGGAGCTGTCTGTGTGATACCCACCCCACCCAACACATCAGCTAATCCGGGGAAGTCCCCCTTGAATGTTTAGTATACTGATCTTCAAGTTGCCTTTGCCATGCGGCTATGATGTTGTTTCGCACCCGGTGAGGGCGTGCATTCCAAGCAGCTGCAGAAATTTAGGCCCAAGGTCAGCGCACTTGGCATTGATATCCAGTAGTCCCTTCCCATCCCTCCGTCTGCACCGTACACCCAAGAAACCAGTAGAACAAACACGTCCATGCCGTCACTAAGCACACGGGTCACTCTCTGGTCACAGCTGGCAACCTCAAGGACATAGGAGATCATGGTGACGTTCGCCTCATCGTGACCAAACATACAATCGTCCTGCGTCTCCATTGTCGCATTCTCTCCTGGATTGAAGGTACACAACATGTTCGCAACACCAGCATCCGCTTAATGCATCTCGGTTGGGCAGGGGACTTCTTATGGAGAGCTCATAATCCATGATAACTTCACCAGCCCGCCTCATTCTCTCATGATCCTTTGCAGAGACATCTTGTCAAAGGCAATGACTTCCTTAGTACCATCTTAATGCTCTGCGTGCTAGCCATGCGCTTCAATGGAAAAAGTTAAAGTTTTGAAATATTTTCTCAAAATATCAAGAGCTATCTTAAGAACTACTGGATCAATACTAGGCATGTTTGTACTCATTTTAATGCATTTTTCATGCTGATTCCAAATATGGTCATTAAAATTTACATTTCTGAATTTTTTAATTTTAAATTTTTTTTGAAACTTGTCGTCTGCAGTCGACACCCGCGTGAAGAGAGTTAAATGACCCTGTATGGACGCATCGCAATCAGATCCGAGTTACTGCCACATATTGTCCACAATATCGTCATTTTGGAATTTAGTTTGACAAAACCAAGTGAATATTTGGTACTCACTACAATATTTCGTCATACTCATCGGAGGACTTTATCAGGTGATGACTGATTTGGTCATCTGATCCACTTTCCCGGGAAACAAGTTTGAGTGGTTTCCGGAGTTGCTTCTCTTTTGCAGACTTCAGAAGTGGATCGTAGACGTGACACCCCAAAATCCCTTAAAAGTGATATTTAATAATACATCATTCTATGGGAAGTGGTTCAATTTCAACTTTCAAGATGGCGTTCTCTAGGATACTTGAACGTATTGCATCTGACCTTGACCGTGAATTGAAAAACAACATCAGAAACCCCCAAACCACTTAAGTTAAAGTGATATTATACATTATTCTAGCGCGAGTGGTGCAAAAGTTCATTGTTCAAGATGGCGTCCGGCGGCGATCTTTGATACTTGACCTTCAGCACCTTAAACCTGACCTTGAGTTTAGAAGATAACATCAGAAATGGATTCTATACACCGAAAAACCCTTAAAAGTGGTATATACATTGTTCTAGGGCAAGTGGTTCAAAAGTTCAATTTTCAGGAGGACGTCCGGCGGCCATTTTGGATTTATGCAAATTACCAGAGTTGCCCAACTTGCAATTTTGGCAACCAAGCTGAATTCTTCTAGAACCCCATGCGATTACAAGCAACAACAAAACGTCACAGGAAAAACCATTTCTAGGTTCAGGAAATAACAAACACAAACTGGGAATGATACATACGCTTTTCATCGTGCAGAGTCGGTTATTACCAAACCGGGAGGTTGTGACGAAGAGAAGTCGCACATCACTAAAGCCCTCACTAAGTGTGGGTACCCCCAAGTGGGCATTTGACAGGCCCAACAATCCTAAGGACACTTTCAAACCGCTATTAAAGGACAGTAGCAAAGGATAAGTTGTTATCCCCAAAGTCAAAGGCAACTCCGATACCTTAAAACGTATCAAGTCAATGTCAAATCGATCAATGAACTGGGTCATTCTGCTGCAGAAGGCTGTAGTCTTAACAATCCAACCAAAAATTTCAGGTGAGCAACTTTATGTGTTGTGAACAGAAATCAAATTTTGATCAAACTAATATTTCGACTTCAAAGTTTACTTACCTCCACTATCTTGTTTAAAATCACGTTGAATTCTTGGTCTATCGCTAATATCTGGATTATTCAAACCTTCTTTCACAAATTTGAAGTTGTTTAAGACAATTACCAACTTCCCTCCAATCTTCATGCAGAACACCGATCCGTACTTTTTGGCCAGTTGATTGAGTAGTTGAGCCGGTGGTAGTCCAGTACGATACATCGATATGGCAAGATTGGGTAGGCATCCAACAAGTGGCCAACCCCATGGACCTGGTGGTAGATTTGTGGGTCGACGTACCCACCATAATAAAAACAAAAATGCAACCACACAGAATAGGGAGGTTTGTAAACCAATGTTAACGATGAAAGTCATGATTGACGACGAGTATGGCAAATTCTGTAAGTTTTGTAAGTTTACCAGTCTATTAGGGCACAGTTTGCCACTGGGGGTTCTCCTTGGCTAAAGGTATACGTGCACATGCTACGGTTTTGGGGGTACCTTTCCAGCGATTTTTGTTTATTGATGGGTGAGTTTTAATAGCGCCCAATTAGGTAAAGTTGGGTGTTCTATATATGGTATTTTTTGTGTAAAAACAATGGGTTACAACAGGGATATGTATAGTTGCAAAAACAGCAAAAAGTAGATATAGAGAAAGTCAGCGTTCGAAAGTCTGTTTGGCACATTCCCGGGCAAATTTTTTTGGAGACCCCCCGGACCCTTTCCGTTCATGGATATGTGTTTAGTACTACGAGAATTTGCGCTATCCTGATTTTGTATAGATATGTACCCATCCATGAAAGGTATAATGTCAATGCCAGTTGTTGAGTTCATATTTCTTACATAAAGTATCAGGCACAATACATATATGCATAATATAGAAATAAAACTATACGATAATACCGCAACTTAGTATTAAGGGACGCACCATTTGACTTTCAGGGGGATTGGAAGTTGACGTCGAGGGGAATCGATTTTGCCATCGTGTCGATTTTTTTTGGCCAGGATTATTTTTCATAAATTTTCATGCATCATTGTATGCACAGCTAGGTGGTGACAATTTTTTTAGTGATAGTGGGGATTTTCCCCCCAAACCTTCCAGGAACTCAAATTGGTGTACTGTTACACATTTAGTCACCTACAAATCCAAGATGGCGTCCAAATCGGTCACGACCTTTACATACTTTGATCATAACATTCTATATCAAAACGTGATCATGACGCGATTGGTCTCATTGAAAAGATAATTAATATTTCTATTTTTTGATACCAAGGTTAACGGGATACAAGTAATTTAACAGTAAGATCTTGGGCCACAAAGATGCTTTTTTTTTGGTATTTTTGTTAAAAATACAACTTTGTACATTTACATTTTATTTCATATTTCAAAAAGTATTCGACAAATCGAATTCGTATTTTTTTCAAAAAATTGACCTAAATCCAGATACTAAATAATATGAAACTTACAATTGAATACATGAATACAAAACCCATGCAAGTCCATGGGAAGTGATTTTGAGAGAAAAACCTGTGTATCATTTTAATTCCTTTAAGTTAGATTTACCTGGTCAATATGGTCAGTTTTACGTGCTAATGAGTAGATTAAACTGTATAAAGTATGACGATTAGCATTTCAGGGACTTTGTAGGGTTCATTTTAAATTTTGGACTTGGGTGGTTTTTTGAATCATATGCAAAGACAACAACGTTGGAATGAGATTACCACTAGTAAGATAATACAAAATAATGCACACAGGTATGTATAATGTTGATAAGTGTTCTGCCATGGAATATAAACCACGCACGTTCCTTTATTAAAGCCATTTTTTTTTTCAAAAGTCACTCTTCAGCAATGAATGTGTTACAAATGGACCTTTATACATACTGGATTTCAATCAATGTGTTACAAGACTCAAATCAAGGAATTGGGTGGTTCTTTCATACATGCTATTTTTGAATGTACTGGTCGATTAATATCCCCGGTCATTCTATGTGCATGATGTGTGTGGTATTATTTGGCATATTTCCCGGGGCGGTTCTTCCCGGGGCGCGACATTTGGGGCACCAAAATGAAGATGGCTAAAAAACGGGGTCGAAAAAAACCAACTCGACATGAAAAAGATGAAATAGCCGTTATTGTAGTGTATGAATTGGTGGTACACTGTGCACGTAGCGCTGGCGCCGTTTGATGGTGTCAAAATACATATCGGTATGTTTAATTGCGTTTAAAAAAAGGGACTTATCGCTTTAGTCAGTTTTTCGACGAGAAAATTCGCAATATTCGCCTTGCTTTGGATGCCACCACAAAGTCTGATCTATCAGGCGAGTGCAAGATCCGAAGATGTCGAAAAGTTTATCAAACGCTCAGCTATAAAGACTTGTCAGTTGGACCCTCTACCTAGGCCTACCTGCTTCACACTAACTAAACAGTGTCTTGAAGATCTGATTCCATCAATCACCTCAATTGTGAACGCGTCCCTCCAATCCGGCGTGTTCCCTGATTCCTTGAAGCAGGTACTTGTTTGTTCATTACTTAAAGCCATATTATAACATTTGCTGAGGAGGACGCCCTCACTGAATTTTTTTAATTCATTTTTTACACGATTAAATTGTACTTTATTAAACCAATATAGCCTGCAAAAATCAAGACTCTAGGTGCTGCAGTTTTGTCAAAATCCGAGATTTTGAATAAAGCGCTTTATTATTACGATGGAATTATTAGTCGAACGCATACACGATGTTCTGTTCATAACGCACAGTACGTACACGGCATGCGGGACGGTGATATACACAACAAAAGGTCGTACTATAACATGACCGAAGGAGTGGTACGTATTGGCGACATGTGCGCTGGTAATAAATACCAATTTTCTTTGCTTTGCCGTAGTTGTTCGGCTCAAAAATAAAAGGGGATATAACTAACAGTAATAAGTGTTAGCTTTTAAACAATAAAAGCTAACATTTTATGGCAAAGAAATGCTAATCTATTTTGTTTGAAAATGTTGTAATATGGCTTTAAGAAAGCTAGCCTGGATACAGAGGAACTTAAAAACTTCCGCCCTTTCTCCAACCTATCGTTTCTAGGAAAAGTAATTGAAAGCGTTGCCATCCACTACTTACCTAAATTACAACTCCCTGTACTCAAAGAACCAGTCTGCTTATCGGAACTTCCAGAGCACAGAAATAGCATTTGTACGTGTCAATATAATGATCTGTTTCAGGCGGTAGATGAACACTAAGAAGCGATTATTGTACTTTACACCTATTTATTTACTACTCCATCTTGCTGAGGCGGCTGAAAGAGCGTTATGGCATTTGTGGATCAGCATTGCAGTGGTTCTCCATAACAGGAAATCATCATTCATCTGTCATCACTGGGGATGTAGCATCAGATCCGGTTACTCTTGACTGGGGAATGCCCCAGGGATCTGTACCAGGAAAATTAATATTTGTTGATCTTCAGCTAAAACACTAAAATATTATAATACCTTTATTTACATCCCTGAGCTTTAGCTAATACACTAAGATATTATGATATTATGATACCTTCATTCATTATCTTATAGGGGTACTACACTTTCAATAAGTTTTGTGTCTATTTTTTGCATTTTCTCAAAAACTAATAAACAGTGGTAATAAAGTTATGTATATTATTAGTAGGAATCCAATTACTACACTGGAATTTCAGTGACCCAAGACAAGCGGTTTGTTATTTATGATAAGAAATAAGGTACCGCTAGGATGTACCTCGTTTCCTATCATATATACTGAACCGCTTGTCTTGTATCACTGAAATTTCAGTGTAGTAATTGGATTCCTTGCCCCAATAATATACATAACTTTTGTTACCAGTGCGTTATTATTTTTGGAGAAAATGCAAAAATAGTCACAAATTTACCACAGGGGTGTAGTACCCCCTTAATCCCCAACTTCTACACTAAAAGATTATATAATTCCCTCGATCACATTCTTGATCTCCAGCTACCACACTAAGAGAATATAATACTCTCATTCACATCCTTGATCTTCAGGTAAGACACTGAAAGATTATAATACACTCATCCACATCCTTAATATTTTAAAGTATGACATAATGTTGCATGATACACAGCGACAACGCCTGGTAAATAATTATATTGTACAGTTTACATGGTTTAGGGAAACTAAATCAATTAATACACGCGTATCTAATATGCACGCCGCTGTATAACAATATACAAAATAGAGTTGACATTTCTATTCGCTCCTAATCAATAATACTGAACTACCCTATTGTTAGTAACGACCAAACAGAATAAAAATCCTACATTGTTGAGGGGACAATAAAATAAGCAGAGTGTCACCGTGTCTATAGAATTCCTGAACGATTACACGAAAAATGCACACGGCATTGCATTTACGATCTCCCGTGACACCAGATACGAGACTTATTTTTTTGCCTTATCGATCCTCGTCAAATCTATGATCGACTCGTACAGGTTTACGCAGTTTCATCTTCAACTGATTCCAGAACAACTCTTGTCCAACCAGATCTTCAGGCCACTTCAGCACTTCCTTGTAACATAATAACTGACGCAGCAACAATGTCTTTTTGCAATCAGGAATTTCTCCAATTTGTACAAGAATGAGTACATCAGCTTTGTCTATCACCATTCGCATTTTTGCAAAGTGTAATTGATAATGACACCATCCGTCATCCATGAAATTCTCTGATAAAACTGCGATAGTTTTGCGACTTTGCTGAATGCCATGACATATGGCATTGAGAATATAATGCCCTGCTGGAATGTCACCTCTTTCTTTAAGACAAAGCCGGAACCGTTCTGGTCCATCTTCAATGTTTGCAATGAGTTGATCATTTATCCATGCTTCATTATCTTTGTGGTAGGCAACATAAGCATGATATCGACGTCGCATGATTGGTGCTTCATATGGGGCATCAACATCCTCCTCATCATCACTATTGATATCAGCATCATCATCATTATCTATATATCGCTGATATCTTCTCTGACAACACAAAGTCCAGCATTTGTAATGTATGCGCCATCGATATTTATAAGCTACACATATTATTACACCAATAACAATTAAACCTGACACACTTGGGATAATGTAGAATTCCAGATGCAGACGACAGTCTAAAGTAAATTCGGTAATACCAAGATTCTTTCTGATTGCAGGAGACTTACACTGGTATGGAAGCTGTGGATCTATGTATGTTTTTGTATCTGTCAGTATCCAATGTTGCAGCGGTATTATATCACAAGTACAAGCAAATGGGATGCCTGCAAATTCAACATGCTTCAAGTGGTATGGGTTTTTCATCAGAAAGGCAGGTAGCATAGTTATTACATTGTCAGATACAATGAGTGTTTGTAGACCATCGATCCCTTTCAAAGAATTCAAATTGGCAAGTTTGTTTCCAGCCAAATTAAGATAGATGATGTTAATCATGCGATGAAACTGATTCTCTGGCAAGCTTTCTAGTTCATTATGACTGAGATCCATGTATTTGAGCTTCACCAGTGAAGAAAAGTCATTTCCGTTTATATCTCCAATATTATTATTACTCATATTTAAATGTTGCAGACTATGACTCTTTAGAAGAAATTGGTCAATTGATGACAACATGCAGTCTGTTAATGTTAGCTTTTCTAGTTGAGGAAAGTCAACATTTGCTACCCCAAAATCAAATATTTTTCCTTCCAAGTCAGATAAAATAAGTGACTTGAGATGTGAGCAGTTACCCCATACAAATGATTTAACAACATTGAATCTAAGTTTACTGAAGGAAATGTTCTCAAGTGCAGGAAATGAACTACACAATGGAATACCCTCTGTATTTATTTCAGTGATTGTTTTAGCTGCTGAAATACTGATGGATCTGAGGGGCACAATAGTGGTAGTAATGATGAACCAAATCGAACCTAAGCCGACTGATATTCTATCATTCAAATTCACATGAGTCAGGTTTTCAAATAATCCAAGGTCTATATTATAAATAGGGTTACCTGAGATATGCAATGATTTCAAACTGAAACCAGTAGAGTGCCTATCAGAGCGAATGTTCAGTATGTTATTATTGCTCAAATCCAAGTGTTCTAGGAAGTCTGCGAGCAATACCAGAGCTTTGTAAGGAAATTCAGTGAGACCGTTACTCCAATGATTTTAGGTGTGATAAGCCCCGAAAAGCATATTCTGGTAGCATAATAGGAAAAGGATTCAATAGTGCTGCTATCTTCAAATGTTGTAGGTATGGAAACATAATAAATGCATCATCTTCGATTATCGTTTGATGATGAGGAACCGAAGGAACACTCATAATTGTCAATGATAATATAGATGATTTCAATGACTCTGCCCTCACTGTTTGAAACTTAGAATCATCATGTACAGCTAGATTCAGCGTTGACAGTGAAGCTGGTAACTTTGTGATTAGTTCTGACCATTTGGTTTCATTCCAATATTCAGTATAATGAACTAGACTTTGTACATCATACGATGCACTATACCATTTGAGACTAGTCACATTCTGAATAGAACAAGTTATATAGTCAAAGCAATTGTAATGAAGCAATAGTTCTGATATCATTTGGAGACCTTCTATTGCTTTACATGGAGTAGAGGTGAAACTGTTATTATACAAATTTAAATAGTTTAGATGAGTAAGATTAATAAACAATGTATCTGGTAAACTTGATATGTTATTACTGGATAGATCTACATATTCCAGACTAACGAGATCTGCAAATAATGTCTCTGGTAAATTTGATAGGGCATTGATGTGTAGATCCAAGTGAGTTAGATTAGTCAAACCATCAAAAATAGAACTAGGCAAAGACCTTATTGAGTTAGTATATAGGCGAAGTACTTGCAGTTCATGTAATCCAATGAATGCTGATGATGGTAGACTGACTAAACCATTGTGAGTTATATATAACGTCTTCAATGATGCAGTTGAGTGAAATGGACTTCCATGCAATATAAGATGGTTTTGATTGCTTAGATCTAGAGTTTCCAGTTTATTTAATCCAGTAATTGTATCGTTGCTGATATTGGATATATTGTTGTAACTCAGATCTAAACTCTGCAGTAAAGTGAGATGGATGAAATTCTTCCCATAGACATTTTCAAGTTGATTATGACTCAAATCTAACCTCTGAAGTGAGGTGAGAAGGATGAAGCTGTCCTCATTGACAGTATAAATTGATTGTAACTTAAGTCTATTCTCTCAATATTGCGATCTTCTAGAGGTGGGATATTTGTTAGTTTCCTGTTGCTACAGTCTAACTCAGTGCTGTTGTATACCTTACACGGCAAACCCTTTGGGTAGATGGAATGAAGGGATGAGGCCACTATGAAAACAAGAACCACAGGCATCCAAATCCGAAATGACATCATGATGAAATCTGTAACTGTCAACATAATATAAAGTCAAAGCAAAAACAATAGGTCAATAACTACATGAACATTGGATGTTTTAAGATAACGTGTAACTTTATTCCCAGTTTGGCTGGCGCAGTTAGCAAATCACGACCAGTATATCTTCATAGCTTCTTTCAAATATAACGAAAAGTAGATACGTGGTTTTGAAGACTAAACCAAGAAATACGGAGAAATACACAGCAAGTGTTCAAATGCATATGAATTCGACCAGTGTTATAGGTATAGTGTTCAAATTTTTTATGATAATAGGTTTCTGTCTTTGTTTTGATAGGTCAGTAAAAAAAGCTACCTAGTGACAAATTGACCTATTCCAGTTGAACTCCATACACCCCCCCTATAAGGAAGACATAACCTGAATCATTCCATTCAGGTAACCCCATTTGAAATTCACACGGTGTTAGCTCTGTGCAAAAGATTTAGGTCATAGGGGGTGTATGGATTTTAACTTGAAAAGCTCATGGTGGTTTTCATTTCTAAGGAATATTAATATATGGTATCAAATAGTATGATCTTGTTTCGCAAGAAATTCGTTCTCTGTACTACAGTTAACTGTCTGTCAAGTATCCTGTTACAGTGGGCTTATGTAATCTTTACTAGACCTGTGAAGTGAGGATCTCTGACAAGATACTAGCACGATGTGTGTACTACAGATAACTGTCTGTCAATCATCCTGTTACAGTAGCTTAGCTT
Organism: Amphiura filiformis; assembly: GCF_039555335.1. Lineage (NCBI taxonomy): Eukaryota > Metazoa > Echinodermata > Ophiuroidea > Amphilepidida > Amphiuridae > Amphiura > Amphiura filiformis. The sequence goes on along the minus strand of NC_092640.1, from coordinate 43,074,615 downwards.
TATATTATCTTAAGGTGGTATTACACCCCTGATAAATTTTAGATTAATTTTGCATTTTTCTCAAAAATAACTACACACTGGTAACAAAGTTGTGTATATTATAGGGCAAGGTATTCACTAGTATTACACTGAAATTTCAGTGATTCAAGACAAGTGGTTCATTATAATATGTTAAGAAATGAGGTACATTCTAGAGGTACATCTCTTCTTATCATAAATAACGTACCGCTTGTCTTGAGTCACTAAAATTCCAGTGTAGTAACTAGATTCCTTGCCCCTATAATATACATAACTTTTGTTACCATTGTGTCATTATTGTTTGAGAAAAATGCAAAAATAGTCACAAATTTATCTGTAGTACCACCTTAAATAGACCTGGTAAGTGAAGTTCCCTGACAAGATACTAGTAGTACGATGTGTGGTACTACCGTACTAGTAGTACCATTGTTCTGCAATAAATTCTTTCTCTGTACTATACAGTTAACTGTCTGTCAAGTATAGATGCGTTGACTTCTGACGTCAATGCCTAACAGTATGCACACGCATCATCACAATTTCCATTGTTTGTGCCTGGCAGTATGCGTGCGCATCATATTTTGTTCAGGGCTCGTGTTTTTAAAACTCCCGCCACATCACAATACGGCTATTGATCAGTGTAGTGGTTGCATGAGGTTCACTCGCGTATATCGATATACCAGTCCCTTGCCTTTGTTGATAAACATTGAGGTCACCTCATCTATACTGTTAAAGTTAGCATATGTGATCTTAACTAGAACTGGTAAGTAAGGTTCTCTGACTAGATACTACTCCCTTAAATTGCCCTGAAAAAGCCACATTGTACTACAGTTAACTATCTATCATGTGTCCTGTTACAGTGAGTATAATGTGATCTTAACTAGACCAGTGAAGTTTCCTGACTAAATAGATGCTAATTTAGAAGTACATGCGTGGAGGCATAATTTATTCCGCAAGAAATTCATACGCTGTACTACAGCAGTGTCCTGTTACAGTGGGCCTATGTGATCTTAACTAAACTTACTGCGAGTCATCGGGCATCCTCAGAAGAAAAAAATGAAGTTTAAGCTTCTTTAAAATATTAAGACCTACTTACATGACTATTCAGACACCATCCCAGCAAACACAAAAACGTTTTAAAAACGTTTTAAGTAAGTTATATTTTGGCTTTTGGTTTAGGTAAAAACGTTTTTATAACATTAAAATGTCGGGTTATATAAAGGCCATGATAACCTTTTAAAACGTTTTGTATGAAAATACACTACAACAATATTTTTTAAATGTTTTCAAAAAATGTTATTGTAAACTATTTTTGCAAACATTTTTGCCAAATATGTTGTCAATATTTAAATAACATTATGTTAAAATATTTAAACCCAGCAACCACAGAAATGTTCTTAAAATATTTTTTTTCAAAACATTTTAATAACATTTAAATGTCGGGTTATATAAAGGTCATGAAAACGTTTTAAAACGTTATTGAAAATATTTTGGGCAAACATTTTTCGCAAAATATTTTTTCAACCCCAAAATAACATCCTGTTTAGAATGTTTTGTATCATGTGTTCAAGAATGTTTTTGGAATGTTATTAAAACGTTTTTATAGCCTTTATATAACCCGACATTTAAACGTTTTCTGTAAAACATTTTTGTTTGCTGAGCAGTAGATTATCAAAACATGTTTTTTAAGGTTATGAAAACGTTTTATACTCTTAATATACCCTTTATATAACCCGACATTTAAACGTTTTCTGACAACCTTTTATAACCTTTTGTGAATGACCTTTTGCGAACGTTTTGTGTTTGCTGGGATATTCCATAGGCATTCCGGGGTCTATGGTACAGTATGTATCACAACTGATCACTGCGTGAAATAATAAACGTCACTCGATCATATGAGAATAGCAATAGATAGCTGCTTCATCAACACCCATATCAGCAATAGATAACTACTTCATCAACACCCATACCAGCAACAGATAGCTACTCTATCAACACCAATATCAACAATAGATAACTACTTCATCATCACCCATATCAGCATAAGATCGCTACTTTATCAACACCCATATCAGCAAAGATCAACACCCATATCAGCAGTATATAGCTACTTCATCAACACCCATATCAGCATTAGATTGCTACTTTATCAACACCCATATCAGCAATAAATAACTACTTCATCAACCCCTATATCAGCAGTAGATAGCTATTTTATCAACACCCATATCAGCAATAGATCACTACTTCATCAACACCAATATCAGCAGTAGATAACTACTTCAGCTACCACACTAAGAGATCATAAAACTTTGATCCTCAGCTACCGCACTAAGGCTAAGACATTATATTACCCTCATTTACATCCTTGATCTTCATTTACCACACGCAAAGAGATTATAATACCATCATTTACATCCTTGATCTTCAGCTAAAACACTCTAAGGGATACCCTCAATCATATCCTTGATCCTCAATAAGAGGTTATAATACACTCATTCATATCCTTGATCTTCAGCTATCACACTAAGAGATTATAATACACTCATTCACATCCTTGATCTTCAGCTACCACACTAAGAGATTATAATACCCTCATTCATATCCTTGATCCTCAGCTACTATTCTACGAGATTATAATACCCTCAAACATATCCTTGATCCTCAGCTACCACATTATAATACCCTCATTCACATCCTTGATCTTCAGCTACCACACTAGACACTCATTCATATCCTTGATCTTCAGCTACCACACTAGAGATTATAATACACTCATTCATATCCTTGATCTTCAGCTACCACACTAGAGATTATAATACACTCATTCACATCCTTGATCTTCAGCTACCACACTAGAGATTATAATACACTCATTCATATCCTTGATCTTCAGCTACCACACTAGAGATTATAATACCCTCATTCACATCCTTGATCTTCAGCTACCACACTAGAGATTATAATACACTCATTCACATCCTTGATCTTCAGCTATCACACTAAGAGATTATAATACACTCATTCATATCCTTGATCCTCAGCTACCACACTAAGAGATTATAATACCCTCATTCACATCCTTGATCTTCAGCTACCACACTTAGAGATTACAATACCCTCATTCACATCCTTCATCTTCAGCTACTATATTTAGAGATTATAATACCCTCATTCACATCCTTGATCTTCAGCTACTACGAGTATATTTAGAGATTATAATACCCTCATGTACATCCTTGATCTTCAGCTTCAACACTAAGAGATCGAGATTATAAACCCACAATCACGTCCTCGAGCTTAAGCTACCACACCAAGAAATTATAATAGCCTCATTCACATCCTTGATCCTCAACTACCACACTAAGAGATTACAATAAAATTTCATTTACATCCTTCATCTTCTGTTGCAACACTAAGAGATGCCCTCAACCTCATCCGTGATCGTCAGCTACAACATTAAGATATTATAATACCTTCAATCACATCTTTGATCTTAAACAACCACAAGTATTTTGAAATAAACTCATTTACATCCTTGATCTTCAGCTACAAAACTAAGAGATTATAATAACCTAATTCACGTCCTTTATCGTCAGCTAAAACACAAAGAGATCATAATACCCTCATTCACATCCATGATCCTCAGCTACAACACTAAGAGATACAATCAATCACATCCTTGATCCTCAGCTACCATACTAAGAGATTATAATACACTCATTCACATCCTTGATCTTCAGCTACCACACTAAGAGATTATAATACCCTCAATCACATCCTTGATCCTCAGCTACCATACTAAGAGATTATAATACACTCATTCACATCCTTGATCTTCAGCTACCACACTAAGAGATTATAATACCCTCATTCACATCCTTGATCTTTAGCTACCACACTAAGAGATTATTATACACTCATTCACATCCTTGATCCTCAGCTACCACACTAAGAGATTATAATACCCTCATTCACATCCTTGATCTTTAGCTACCACACTAAGAGATAATAATACAATCATTCACATCCTTGATCCTCAGCTACCATACTAAGAGATTATAATACCCTCATTCACATCCTTGATCTTTAGCTACCACACTAAGAGATAATAATACAATCATTCACATCCTTGATCCTCAGCTACCATACTAAGAGATTATAATACAATCATTCACATCCTTGATCTTTAGCTACCGCACTAAGAGATTATAATACCGTTAATAAAATCCTTGATCCTCAGCTACCACATACTAAGATATTATAATACCCTCATTTACATCCTTGAGCTACAACACTAAGAGATACACTCAATCACATCCGTGATCCTCAGATACCACAATAAGAGGGTATAATTCCCTCATTCATATTCTTGATCTTCAGCTACCACATTAGAGATTATAATACCCTCATTGACATCCTTGATCCTCAGCTACTGCACTAAGAGATTATAAAATAACCTCATTCGCATCTTTGATCCTCAGCAACAACTCTAAGACTTAGAGATTATATTACCCTCGTTCGCATCCTTGATCTTCAGTTTTAACACTAAAACAATTTAATACCTCAATCACATCCGTGATCTTCAACTACCAAACTAAGAGATTATAATAGACTCATTCACATCCTTGATCTTCAGCTACAAATCTAAGAGATTATAATACCTGCATCACGTCCTTGATTTTCAGCCACCACACCTAAGGGATTATAATAGACTCATTCACGTCTTTGATCCTCAGCTATCACACAAAAAGATTGTAATACCGTCATTCACATCCTTGATCTTAATTTACCATCCTAAGAGATTATAATAAGCTCATTCACATCCTTGATCCTTAGCTATGGCACTAAGAGATTATAAATCTTCAGCTACCACACTAAGAGATTATAATACCCTCATTCATTCGCATCCATAATATTCAGCTACCACACTAAAAGATTATAATAAATTCATTCACATCCATGACCCTTAGCTACGACACTAAGAGATTATAATACTCTCATTCACATCCTTGATTTTAACATACCATATTAAGAGTATAATAATACCCTCATACACATCATTGAAACTAAGGGATTATAATACCCACATTCACAGTCTTGATCATTAGCTACAACACGTAGAGATTGTAATACCTCAATCACATCCTTGATCTTCAGCTACCACACTAAGATATTAAAAAATAGATTGATTCACATCCTTGATCTTCAGCTACAACACAAAGAGATTAAAATTCACTTCTTTGATCTTCACCTACCATACTAAGAAATTATTATGACGTCATTCTCATCCTCGATCTTCAGAGACAACACTAAGAGATACAATCAATCACATCCTTGATCCTCAGCTACCATACTAAGAGATTATAATACCCTCATGCACATCCTTGATCTTCCACTACAATACTAAGAGATTATAATACACTCATTCACATCCTTGATCTTCAGCTACCACACTAAGAGATTATAATACACTCATGCACATCCTTGATCTTCAGCTACTATATTTAGAGATTATAATACCCTCATTCACATCCTTGATCTGCAGCTACTACACTAATAGATTATAATACACTCATTCACATCCTTGATCTTCAGCTACCACACTAAGAGATAATAATACACTTATTCTCATCCTTGATCTTCAGCTACTACACTAAGAGATTATAATACCCTCATTCACATCCTTGATCTTCAGCTACCACACTAAGAGATTATAATACACTCATTCACATCCTTGATCTTCAGCTACCACTCTAAGAGATTATAATACACTCATTCACATCCTTGATCTTCAGCTACCACACTAAGAGATAATAATACACTTATTCTCATCCTTGATCTTCAGCTACTACACTAAGAGAATATAATACCCTTATTCACATCCTTGACCTTCAGCTACCACACTAAGAGATAATAATACACTTATTCACATCCTTGATCTTCAGCTACTACACTAATAGATTATAATACCCTCATTCACATCCTTGATCTTCAGCTACCACACTAAGAGATAATAATACACTTATTCACATCATTGATCTTCAGCTACTACACTAATAGATTATAATACCCTCATTCACATCCTTGATCGTCAGCTACCACACTAAGAGATAATAATACACTTATTCTCATCCTTGATCTTCAGCTACTGCACTAATAGATTATAATACCCCATTCACATCCTTGATCTTCAGCTACCACACTAAGAGATTATAATACCCTTATTCACATCCTTGATCTTCAGCTACCCCACTAAGAGATAATAATACACTTATTCACATCATTGATCTTCAGCTACTACACTAATAGATTATAATACCTCATCATTCACATCCTTGATCGTCAGCTACCACACTAAGAGATAATAATACACTTATTCTCATCCTTGATCTTCAGCTACTGCACTAATAGATTATAATACCCTCATTCACATCCTTGATCTTCAGCTACCACACTAAGAGATTATAATACCCTTATTCACATCCTTGATCTTCAGCTACCCCACTAAGAGATAATAATACACTTATTCACATCCTTGATCTTCAGCTACTACACTTATAGATTATAATACCCTCATTCACATCCTTGATCTTCAGCTACCACACTAAGAGATAATAATACACTTATTCTCATCCTTGGTCTTCAGCTACTACACTAATAGATTATAATACCCTCATTCACATCCTTGATCTTCAGCTACTACACTAATAGATTATAATACACTCATTCACATCCTTGATCTTCAGCTACCACACTAAGAGATAATAATACACTTATTCTCATCCTTGATCTTCAGCTACTACACTAAGAGATTATAATACCCTTATTCACATCCTTGATCTTCAGCTACCACACTAAGAGATTATAATACACTCATTCACATCCTTGATCTTCAGCTACCACTCTAAGAGATTATAATACACTCATTCACATCCTTGATCTTCAGCTACCACACTAAGAGATAATAATACACTTATTCTCATCCTTGATCTTCAGCTACTACACTAAGAGAATATAATACCCTTATTCACATCCTTGACCTTCAGCTACCACACTAAGAGATAATAATACACTTATTCACATCCTTGATCTTCAGCTACTACACTAATAGATTATAATACCCTCATTCACATCCTTGATCTTCAGCTACCACACTAAGAGATAATAATACACTTATTCACATCATTGATCTTCAGCTACTACACTAATAGATTATAATACCCTCATTCACATCCTTGATCGTCAGCTACCACACTAAGAGATAATAATACACTTATTCTCATCCTTGATCTTCAGCTACTGCACTAATAGATTATAATACCCTCATTCACATCCTTGATCTTCAGCTACCACACTAAGAGATTATAATACCCTTATTCACATCCTTGATCTTCAGCTACCCCACTAAGAGATAATAATACACTTATTCACATCATTGATCTTCAGCTACTACACTAATAGATTATAATACCCTCATTCACATCCTTGATCGTCAGCTACCACACTAAGAGATAATAATACACTTATTCTCATCCTTGATCTTCAGCTACTGCACTAATAGATTATAATACCCTCATTCACATCCTTGATCTTCAGCTACCACACTAAGAGATTATAATACCCTTATTCACATCCTTGATCTTCAGCTACCCCACTAAGAGATAATAATACACTTATTCACATCCTTGATCTTCAGCTACTACACTTATAGATTATAATACCCTCATTCACATCCTTGATCTTCAGCTACCACACTAAGAGATAATAATACACTTATTCTCATCCTTGGTCTTCAGCTACTACACTAATAGATTATAATACCCTCATTCACATCCTTGATCTTCAGCTACCACACTAAGAGATAATAATACACTTATTCACATCATTGATCTTCAGCTACCACACTAAGAGATTATAATACCCTTATTCACATCCTTGATCTTCAGCTACCACACTAAGAGATTATAATACCCTTATTCACATCCTTGATCTTCAGCTACCCCACTAAGAGATAATAATACACTTATTCACATCCTTGATCTTCAGCTACTACACTAATAGATTATAATACCCTCATTCACATCCTTGATCTTCAGCTACCACACTAAGAGATAATAATACACTTATTCTCATCCTTGATCTTCAGCTACTACACTAAGAGATTATAATACCTCATTCACATCCTTGATCTTCAGCTACCACACTAAGAGATAATAATACACTTATTCACATCATTGATCTTCAGCTACCACACTAAGAGATTATAATACCCTTATTCACATCCTTGATCTTCAGCTAACACACTAAGAGATAATAATACACTTATTCACATCCTTGATCTTCAGCTACTACACTAATAGATTATAATACCCTCATTCACATCCTTGATCTTCAGCTACCACACTAAGAGATAATAAAACACTTATTCACATCATTGATCTTCAGCTACTACACTAATAGATTATAATACCCTCATTCACATCCTTGATCTTCAGCTACCACACTAAGAGATAATAATACACTTATTCTCATCCTTGATCTTCAGCTACTACACTAATAGATTATAATACCCTTATTCACATCCTTGATCTTCAGCTACCACACTAAGAGATAATAATACACTTATTCACATCATTGATCTTCAGCTACCACACTAAGAGATTATAATACCCTTATTCACATCCTTGATCTTCAGCTACCCCACTAAGAGATAATAACACCCTCATTCACATCCTTGATCTTCAGCTACCACACTAAGAGATAATAATACACTTATTCACATTCTTGATCTTCAGCTACCACACTAAGAGATTATAATACCCTTATTCACATCATTGATCTTCAGCTACCATACTAAGAGATAATAACCCTCATTTACATCCTTGAACTTCAGCTACCGCACTACGGGATTGTAATATCCCGATGCACATACTCGATCCTCAGCTACGACACTTTGAGATTATATTAACCTCTTGCACATCCTTGATCTTCAGCTACCACACGTAGAAATTATAATACCCTCATTCATTTAATTGATTTTCATGTACCACCTTAAGAGATTATAATACAATCTTTAATCATTCACATCCTTGATCCTGAGCTACCACACTAAGAGATTATTATACCCTTATTCACATCATTGATCTTCAGCTACCATACTAAGAGATAATAACCCTCATTTACATCCTTGATCTTCAGCTATCACACGTAGAGATTATAATACCCTCATTCATTTCATTTATTTTCATGTACCACCTTAAGATATTGTAATACCACCATTCACATCCTTGATCCTTATCTACCACACTAAGAGATTATAATACCTTCATGCACATCCTTGATCTTCAGCTACTACATTTAAAGATTGTAATACCCTCATTCATATCCTTGATCTTTATGTACCACATTACCCTTATTCACATCATTGATCCTCAGCTACCGCACTAAGAGATTATAATACTAGTACCCTTATTCACATCCTTGATCTTCAGCTACCACACTAAGAGATTATAATACCCTCGTTCACATCCTTGATCTTCAGCTACCGCACTAAGGGATTATAATACCCTGATGGACATCCTCGATCCTCAGCTACCACACTTTGAGATTATATTACCCTCATGCACATCCATGATCTTCAGCTACCACACTAAGAGATTATAATACACTCATTCACATCCTTGATCTTCAGCTACCACACTAAGAGATTATAATACACTCATTCACATCCTTGATCTTCAGCTACCACACTAAGAGATTATAATACCCTCATTCACATCCTTGATCTTCAGCTACCACACTAAGAGATAATAATACACTTATTCTCATCCTTGATCTTCAGCTACTACACTAATAGATTATAATACCCTCATTCACATCCTTGATCTTCAGCTACCACACTAAGAGATAATAATACACTTATTCACATCATTGATCTTCAGCTACCACACTAAGAGATTATAATACCCTTATTCACATCCTTGATCTTCAGCTAACACACTAAGAGATAATAATACACTTATTCACATCCTTGATCTTCAGCTACTACACTAATAGATTATAATACCCTCATTCACATCCTTGATCTTCAGCTACCACACTAAGAGATAATAATACACTTATTCACATCCTTGATCTTCAGCTACCACACTAAGAGATTATAATACACTCATTCACATCCTTGATCTTCAGCTACCACACTAAGAGATTATAATACACTCATTCACATCCTTGATCTTCAGCTACCACACTAAGAGATTATAATACCCTCATTCACATCCTTGATCTTCAGCTACCACACTAAGAGATTATAATACCCTCATTCACATCCTTGATCTTCAGCTACCACACTAAGAGATTATAATACCCTGACTCATTTCCTTGATCTCCATGTACAATAAGTCTATTTGTTTTGTATACTTGTTATATCCGACTCCATATCTAACTCTATTTTCCAACCCTTTGCCTTTGACAGCTCTCTGCACCCGTTCGATAAGTTTCTTGATAGCACCGATGTTACCAGCCTCAAAGATATCCCTTGCCAGTACTACACCAATGAAAATATAAATATTCATGATCCCCCCATCAATACATGTAACTTGTCTTTGTTTCACCATAACGCATGCAGTCTCAACAAACATTCCAACGACATTGTTAATTATTTGTCTTCTCTGGATCATCACTTTAACATCTATGGTTTCTCTGAAACTTGGTTCAACTCTGAATATAAAGGTGCATTAATTGACATAGATAATTATTCAAGGGAGAACTGTGTTCGACCACACCGTCGTGGAGGAGGCCTTTCTCTCTTCATCAATCATGATATAAATTATTGCCTTAGACCCGACCTCTCCCTAGATTGTTCAGACTGCGATTCTCTCTTTATTGAAGTGTCCCATAATTCTACTAAAACCATCATCGGTATTCTTTATAAACCCAAGTACGTTATTCACAGTGATTTTTTAGACCAACTAAGCAATACTTTGAACATCATTTCTAATGAAAAAAGCCAGTGTTATATAATGGGTGACTTCAATTTAGATCTGCTTGACCATGAAACCGATTCCAAAGTAAATGACTTTATTAACATTTTATTAACACTTTATTTATTCGCATGATTTTATCCCATCCATTGACCGTCCAACCCGCATAAAAACCAACATTCATGGGCAACTCTAATTGATAACATTTTCACCAATGACATTACATCCCAAATCAAGTCGGGTATTATCATCACCGATCTTTCAGATCACTTTCCAATTTTCCTCACTCAACAAAATTGTAGACCTAACACGGTACGATGCACACCTCTAACAAAGAAGTCACGTCATATGAAACCTAACAATATTAAAGGTCTAAACAATGCATTGTCCCTTGTTGAGTGGCATCGGATAACCAACACAATGGATCCAGACGAGGCATATACTAGATTTAATTCTACACTTTCTTCACTGCCCAATTAAAAAGCTAGTGTAATTTCTAAACGTAACTCACCGAAAAAACCATGGGTTACTAAAGGACTCATTAAATCGCTCGAAACAAAAGATAAATTGTATAAAACCTACATCTTAAATCCAACTAGTGTTAACAAACTAAAATATAATAATTGTCGTAACCATCTAAACCTTTTGCTTCGTCTCAGTAAAAAATCACACATCACCTCAAAATTTGAAAATAATAAAAAAAATTCAAAAGAAATGTGGAAAACACTAAACAATTTACTAGGACGTAATAAAAAAACTAAATTCCCCAATTTCTTTAACGACGGTGAAGGTAAAAGAATAACTGATAACCAAACTATAGCTGAACACTTTAATAACTTTTTCGCCAATATTGGCAGTAACCTTGCTGATGAAATCCCTGATCCACCTACCAATTTTAAACCTCCCCTGTCATCTTATATCAATTCCAGTACACTTTTCATGTACCCTACTTCTCCAGATGAACGTATAAAATTAACATCAAAATTAAAAAATAGCAACAGCAGTGGAACTGATGACATCAGTAACAATCTTCTAAAACAAGTTATTCTTTCCATGCTACTGCACTAAAACAGGCTAATGTAACACCTATTTTTAAAGCAGATGATAAACATAATTTCACCAACTATAGGCCTATTTCAATTCTTCCATCTATTTCCAAACTCCTTGAAAACAATTGTCTACACACGGATCTTTAACTTCATTGACCACCATAACATTCTCACCCCTCACCAGTTTGGCTTTAGGCCTAAAAGATCTACATACGAGGGGGTATCAAAAAGTTTTTGAAATCGCCCAGAAGTGAAAGAGCTATATCAATGAAATTTTGTCAGTGCAATCACTGGTCCTTATGTACTAAGAGATTATAATACACTCATTCACATCCTTGATCTTCAGCTACCACACAAAGAGATTATAATACACTCATGCACATCCTTGATCTTCAGCTACTACATTTAGAGATCATAATACTCTCATTCACATCCTTGATCTTCAACTACCACACAAAGAGATAATAATACCCTCATTCATATCCTTGATCTTCAGCTACTACATTTAGAGATTATAATGCCCTCATTCACATCCTTGATCTTCAGCTACCGCACTAAGCGATTATAATACCCTCATTCACATCCTTGATCTTCAGCTACTATATTTAGAGATTATAATACCCTCATTCATATCCTTGATCTGCAGCTACCACACTAAGAGAATATAATACCCTCATTCACATCCTTGATCTTCAGCTACCGCACTAATAGATTATAATACCCTCATGCACATCCTTGATCATCAGCTACCACACTAAGAGATTATAATACCCTCATTCACATCTTTGATCTTCAGCTACTATATTTAAAGATTATAATACCCTCATTCACATCCTTGATCTTCAGCTACTACATTTAGAGATTATAATACCCTCATTCACATCCTTGATCTTCAGCTACTACATTTAGAGATTATAATGCCCTCATTCACATCCTTGATCTTCAACTACCACACTAAGAGATTATAATACCCTCATTCACATCCTTGATCTTCAGCTACCACACTAAGAGATTATAATACACTCATTCACATCAGCTCACATCCTTGATCTTCAGCTACCACACTAAGCGAATATAATACCCTCATGCACATCCTTGATCTTCAGCTACCACACTAAGAGATTATATACCTCATTCACATCCTTGATCTTCAGCTACTATATTTAGAGATTATAATACGCTCATTCACATCCTTGATCTTCAGCTACCACACTAAGAGATTATAATACACTCATTCACATCCTTGATCTTCAGCTACCACACTAGGAGATTATAATACACTCATGCACATCCTTGATCTTCAGCTACTACATTTAGAGATTATAATGCCCTCATTCACATCCTTGATCTTCAGCTACCACACTAAGAGATTATAATACACTCATTCACATCCTTGATCTTCAGCTACCACACTAGGAGATTATAATACACTCATGCACATCCTTGATCTTCAGCTACTACATTTAGAGATTATAATGCCCTCATTCACATCCTTGATCTTCAGCTACCGCACTAAGAGATTATAATACCCTCATACACATCCTTCATCTTCAGCTACTATATTTAGAGATTATAATACACTCATTCACATCCTTGATCTTCAGCTACCACACTAAGAGAATACACTCATTCACATTCTTGATCTTCAACTGACACACTAAGAGATTATAATACCCTCATGCACATCCTTGATCTTCAGCTACCACACTAAGAGATTATAATACCCTCATTCACATCCTTGATCTTCAGCTACTATATTTAGAGATTATAATACCCTCATTCACATCCGTGATCTTCAGCTACCACATTTAGAGATTATAATGCCCTCATTCACATCCTTGATCTTCAGCTACCACACTAAGAGATTATAATACACTCATTCACATCCTTGATCTTCAGCTACCACACTAGGAGATTATAATACACTCATGCACATCCTTGATCTTCAGCTACTACATTTAGAGATTATAATGCCCTCATTCACATCCTTGATCTTCAGCTACCGCACTAAGAGATTATAATACCCTCATACACATCCTTGATCTTCAGCTACTATATTTAGAGATTATAATACACTCATTCACATCCTTGATCTTCAGCTACCACACTAAGAGAATACACTCATTCACATCCTTGATCTTCAGCTGCCACACTAAGAGATTATAATACCCTCATGCACATCCTTGATCTTCAGCTACCACACTAAGAGATTATAATACCCTCATTCACATCCTTGATCTTCAGCTACTATATTTAGAGATTATAATACCCTCATTCACATCCGTGATCTTCAGCTACCACACTAAGAGATTATAATACACTCATTCACATCCTTTATCTTCAGCTACCACACTAAGAGATTATAATACCCTCATTCACATCCTTGATCTTCAGCTACCACACTAAAAGATTATAATAACCCTCATTCACATCCTTGATCTTCAGCTACTATATTTAGAGATTATAATACGCTCATTCACATCCTTGATTTTCAGCTACCACACTAAGAGATTATAATACACTCATTCACATCCTTGATCTTCAGCTACCACACTAAGAGATTATAATACCCTCATGCACATCCTTGATCTTCAGCTACCACACTAAGAGATTATAATACACTCATTCACATCCTTGATCTTCAGCTACCACACTTAGAAATTATAATACCCTCATTTACATCCTTGATCTTCAGCTACTATATTTAGAGATTATAATACCCTCATTCACATCCTTGATCTTCAGCTACTATATTTAGAGATTATAATACCCTCATGCACATCCTTGATCTTCAGCTACTATATTTAGTGATTATAATACACTCATTCACATCCTTGATCTTCAGCTAGTACACAAAGAGATTATAATACCCTCATTCATATCCTTGATCTTCAGCTACTACATTTAGAGATTATAACACCCTAATTCACATCCTTGATCTTCAACTACCACACCCTCATTCATATCCTTGATCTTCAGATACTACATTTAGAGATTATAATGCCCTCATTCACATCCTTGATCTTCAGCTACCACACTAAGAGATTATAAAACACTCATTCACATCCTTGATCTTCAGCTTCCACACTAAGCGAATATAATACCCTCATGCACATCCTTGATCTTCAGCTACCACACTAAAAGATTATAATACCTCATTCACATCCTTGATCTTCAGCTACCACACTAAGAGAATACACTCATTCACATCCTTGATCTTCAGCTGCCACACCCTCATGCACATCCTTGATCTTCAGCTACCACACTAAGAGATTATAATACCCTCATTCACATCCTTGATCTTCAGCTACTATATTTAGAGATTATAATACCCTCATTCACATCCGTGATCTTCAGCTACCACACTAAGAGATTATAATACACTCATTCACATCCTTTATCTTCAGCTACCACACTAAGAGATTATAATACCCTCATGCACATCCTTGATCTTCAGCTACCACACTAAGAGATTATATACCTCATTCACATCCTTGATCTTCAGCTACTATATTTAGAGATTATAATACGCTCATTCACATCCTTGATCTTCAGCTACCACACTAAGAGATTATAATACACTCATTCACATCCTTGATCTTCAGCTACCACACTAGGAGATTATAATACACTCATGCACATCCTTGATCTTCAGCTACTACATTTAGAGATTATAATGCCCTCATTCACATCCTTGATCTTCAGCTACCACACTAAGAGATTATAATACACTCATTCACATCCTTGATCTTCAGCTACCACACTAGGAGATTATAATACACTCATGCACATCCTTGATCTTCAGGTACTACATTTAGAGATTATAATGCCATCATTCACATCCTTGATCTTCAGCTACCGCACTAAGAGATTATAATACCCTCATACACATCCTTGATCTTCAGCTACTATATTTAGAGATTATAATACACTCATTCACATCCTTGATCTTCAGCTACCACACTAAGAGAATACACTCATTCACATCCTTGATCTTCAGCTGCCACACTAAGAGATTATAATACCCTCATGCACATCCTTGATCTTCAGCTACCACACTAAGAGATTATAATACCCTCATTCACATCCTTGATCTTCAGCTACTATATTTAGAGATTATAATACACTCATTCACATCCTTGATCTTCAGCTACCACACTAAGAGAATACACTCATTCACATCCGTGATCTTCAGCTACTACACTAAGAGATTATAATACCTCATTCACATCCGTGATCTTCAGCTACCACACTAAGAGATTATAATACCCTCATGCACATCCTTGATCTTCAGCTACCACACTAAAAGATTATAATAGAGAGATTGCGAAATTTACGTGAAACGTGACACGGGAACGCGAACGGCAAGCTACATTAGTCGAAAATCGGTTATTATGCCCTCTAGAGGGTGAAATCTATTATGAATTGGTCAATCGTGGAATTACCGTAAGGCGATTACGTTGCGGTTGGTAGCAAAAAATGACGTTCCAAAATGACAAAAAAACGCATTATAAAATGCAGAAAAATGTTATGTTTATCATGTTATGAAACGAATCAAAATATCATAATAGAACAAGTAGAGTCCGACATGCAATAAAATCCATTTTGGGGGTTAAAATTTGATCTCGTATAGACAAGAAGAAGTGAACAAATTTCGATTTTTTCGACGCGAATTCGAACGGGCAGATTGCCTATTCATTTGTGTGTGGAAAATGCCGTCCAAAAATCAGCTTGCGAAGAGGCGTTTTAGGCAAGATTGTGTCGTGTTACGGCATAAATGCGGTATAATTGTCTGTTTGGGACGGGGAACAGAAGTTCGTGCAACACTATTTTTCGCCTTGCTTTTTCGTTGTGCATTAAACAGCTGTCAAAGTGTTTTGCTTATGGATACTATTCAGCAAACTCCAAAATGTTTTTAACACATGATAATGCATGTGTTTTTGGTTTTAGTTTAAACGTTTTAAATAACATATCGATGTATGTTTATATAAAAATCATGGAAACTCGTGTTATACTGAAAAAATAATACAACAACATTTTAAGCCAAAATTCGAAATGCTATAGTAAAATATCATTTGGCAAACATATTTAAGTGTCTATTGTGTTAGAACGTTTATCAGCAAGTTTAGAACAAAGGGACATTTAACATTTTCTGTAATATATTTGTGTTTGCTGGGTAGTAATCGAACTAGGCATATTAGATTATCTATTTTCATTTTGCTTTAGAAAGTAAACAGGGTATTATTTATATGATAATGGAGTTTGTTTCTTGTTATTCGAATAATATACACCAAGACTTCTCAGCCAGGCATCCAACACCAAACTCTGTTTAGATTATTTAGACAAATAGCATACACGTGTGAACATAGGCCTATACTCATTTTCCAATAGCCCGCAAAACTCAAATATCGCTAATCTGGACTGAATGCTTAGAGCATTATAGATACAGCCAGTCGTATTTGCATATTAATACCGAGGAAAGTAGTTCGATGAAAGAAGATAATCTTCTCTGGTTCGATGCACCCAAGGTGAATAAATGGGTGCTTCCTATTACCTTTAGATTATTTGTCTCAGCATAGCGCCATCATGATTGCAATTGCGTTTACACGTAGTCTTGGTTCAGACTCTATGCGGCTATCACGAACATACCAGGAACGACGAGCGTTAGGACCGATACAAACTGGCTGTGTAGGAGGCTAGTTTGGATGTAAACGGGACTATGACGTTCTATCGCAAAATGCAGAAATCCGTAACCCGTATGGCGTTTGCAGTGAACGCCTCTCCGCAATCTCTCTAATAACCCTCATTCACATCCTTGATCTTCAGATACTATATTTAGAGATTATAATGCACTGTTTCACATCCTTGATCTTTAGCTGCCACACTAAGAGATTATAATACCCTCATTCACATCCTTGATTTTCAGCTACCACACTAAGAGATTATAATGCACTCATTCACATCCTTGATCTTCAGCTACCACACTAAGAGATTATAATACCCTCATGCACATCCTTGATCTTCAGCTACCACACTAAGAGATTATAATACACTCATTCACATCCTTGATCTTCAGCTACCACACTTAGAAATTATAATACCCTCATTTACATCCTTGATCTTCAGCTACTATATTTAGAGATTATTATAATACCCTCATTCACATCCTTGATCTTCAGCTAGTACACAAAGAGATTATAATACCCTCATTCATATCCTTGATCTTCAGCTACTACATTTAGAGATTATAACACCCTAATTCACATCCTTGATCTTCAACTACCACATAAATAGATTATAATACCCTCATTCATATCCTTGATCTTCAGATACTACATTTAGAGATTATAATGCCCTCATTCACATCCTTGATCTTCAGCTACCACACTAAGAGATTATAATACACTCATTCACATCCTTGATCTTCAGCTACTATATTTAGAGCTCACATCCTTGATCTTCAGCTACCACACTAAGAGATTATAATACACCCATTCACATCCTTGATCTTCAGCTTCCACACTAAGCGAATATAATACCCTCATGCACATCATTGATCTTCAGCTACCACACTAAAAGATTATAATACCTCATTCACATCCTTGATCTTCAGCTACTATATTTAGAGATTATAATACGCTCATTCACATCCTTGATCTTCAGCTACCACACTAAGAGATTATAATACACTCATTCACATCCTTGATCTTCAGCTACCACACTAAGAGATTATAATACCCTCATGCACATCCTTGATCTTCAGCTACCACACTAAGAGACTATAATACACTCATTCACATCCTTGATCTTCAGCTACCACACTTAGAAATTATAATACCCTCATTTACATCCTTGATCTTCAGCTACTATATTTAGAGATTATAATACCCTCATTCACATCCTTGATCTTCAGCTACTATATTTAGAGATTATAATACCCTCATGCACATCCTTGATCTTCAGCTACTATATTTAGTGATTATAATACACTCATGCACATCCTTGATCTTCAGCTAGTACACAAAGAGATTATAATACCCTCATTCATATCCTTGATCTTCAGCTACTACATTTAGAGATTATAACACCCTAATTCACATCCTTGATCTTCAACTACCACATAAATAGATTATAATACCCTCATTCATATCCTTGATCTTCAGATACTACATTTAGAGATTATAATGCCCTCATTCACATCCTTGATCTTCAGCTACCACACTAAGAGATTATAATACACTCATTCACATCCTTAATACACTCATTCACATCCTTGATCTTCAGCTACCACACTAAGAGATTATAATAACCCTAATTCACATCCTTGATCTTCAGCTACTATATTTAGAGATTATAATACCCTCATTCACATCCTTGATTTTCAGCTACCACACTAAGAGATTATAATACACTCATTCACATCCTTGATCTTCAGCTACCACACTAAGAGATTATAATACCCTCATGCACATCCTTGATCTTCAGCTACCACACTAAGAGATTATAATACACTCATTCACATCCTTGATCTTCAGCTACCACACTTAGAAATTATAATACCCTCATTTACATCCTTGATCTTCAGCTACTATATTTAGAGATTATAATACCCTCATTCACATCCTTGATCTTCAGCTACTATATTTAGAGATTATAATACCCTCATGCACATCCTTGATCTTCAGCTACCACACTAAGAGATTATAATACACTCATTCACATCCTTGATCTTCAGCTACCACACTTAGAAAATATAATACCCTCATTTACATCCTTGATCTTCAGCTACTATATTTAGAGATTATAATACCCTCATTCACATCCGTGATCTTCAGCTACTATATTTAGAGATTATAATACACTCATTCACATCCTTGATCTTCAGCTACCACACTTAGAAATTATAATACCCTCATTTACATCCTTGATCTTCAGCTACTATATTTAGAGATTATAATACCCTCATTTACATCCTTGATCTTCAGCTACTATATTTAGAGATTATAATACCCTCATGCACATCCTTGATCTTCAGCTACTATATTTAGAGATTATAATACCCTCATGCACATCCTTGATCTTCAGCTACTATATTTAGTGATTATAATACACTCATTCACATCCTTGATCTTCAGCTAGTACACAAAGAGATTATAATACCCTCATTCATATCCTTGATCTTTAGCTACTACATTTAGAGATTATAACACCCTAATTCACATCCTTGATCTTCAACTACCACATAAATAGATTATAATGCCCTCATTCACATCCTTGATCTTCAGCTACCACACTAAGAGATTATAATACACTCATTCACATCCTTGATCTTCAGCTACTATATTTAGAGATTATAATACCCTCATTCACATCCTTGATCTTCAGCTACCACACTAAGAGATTATAATACCCTCATGCACATCCTTGATCTTCAGCTACTATATTTAGTGAGTATAAAACACTCATTCACATCCTTGATCTTCAGCTAGTACACAAAGAGATTATAATACCCTCATTCATATCCTTGATCTTCAGCTACTACATTTAGAGATTATAACACCCTAATTCACATCCTTGATCTTCAACTACCACATAAATAGATTATAATGCCCTCATTCACATCCTTGATATTCAGCTACCACACTAAGAGATTATAATACACTCATTCACATCCTTGATCTTCAGCTACTATATTTAGAGATTATATTACCCTCATTCACATCCTTGATCTTCAGCTACCACACTAAGAGATTATAATACACCCATTCACATCCTTGATCTTCAGCTTCCACACTAAGCGAATATAATACCCTCATGCACATCCTTGATCTTCAGCTACCACACTAAAAGATTATAATACCTCATTCACATCCTTGATCTTCAGCTACCACCCTAAAAGATTATAATACACTCATTCACATCCTTGATCTTCAGCTACTATATTTAGAGATTATAATACCCTCATTCACACCCTTGATCTTCAGCTCCTATATTTAGAGATTATAATACCCTCATACACATCCTTGATCTTCAGCTACTACATTTAGTGATTATAATACACTCATTCACATCCTTGATCTTCAGCTACCACACTAAGAGATTATAATACCCTCATTCACATCCTTGATCTTTAGCTACCACATTAAGACATTATAATACCATCATCCACGTCCTTGGGCTTCAGCTACCACACTTAGAGATTATAACACCCTGACTCATTTCTTTAAACCCCATGTACAATATTAAGAAATTGCAATACTATCATTCACATCCTTGATCCTCAGCTACCACACTAAGAGATTATAATACCCTCATGTACATCCTTGATCTTCAGCTACTACATTTAGAGATTATAATACCTTCATTCACATCCTTGATCTTCAGCTACCACACTAAGAGATTATAATACCCTCATGCACATCCTTGATCTTCAGCTGCTACATTTAGTGATTATGATACACTCATTCACATCCTTGATCTTCAGCTACTACACAAATAGATTATAATACCCTCATTTACATCCTTGATCTTCAGCTACTATATTTAGAGATTATAATACCCTCATTCACATCCTTGATCTTCAGCTACTATATTTAGAGATTATAATACCCTCATGCACATCCTTGATCTTCAGCTACTATATTGAGTGATTATAATACACTCATTCACATCCTTGATCTTCAGCTAGTACACAAAGAGATTATAATACCCTCATTCATATCCTTGATCTTCAGCTACTACATTTAGAGATTATAACACCCTAATTCACATCCTTGATCTTCAACTACCACATAAATAGATTATAATACCCTCATTCATATCCTTGATCTTCAGATACTACATTTAGAGATTATAATGCCCTCATTCACATCCTTGATCTTCAGCTACCACACTAAGAGATTATAATACACTCATTCACATCCTTGATCTTCAGCTACTATATTTAGAGATTATAATACCCTCATTCACATCCTTGATCTTCAGCTACCACACTAAGAGATTATAATAACCCTAATTCACATCCTTGATCTTCAGCTACTATATTTAGAGATTATAATACCCTCATTCACATCCTTGATTTTCAGCTACCACACTAAGAGATTATAATACACTCATTCACATCCTTGATCTTCAGCTACCACACTAAGAGATTATAATACCCTCATGCACATCCTTGATCTTCAGCTACCACACTAAGAGATTATAATACACTCATTCACATCCTTGATCTTCAGCTACCACACTTAGAAATTATAATACCCTCATTTACATCCTTGATCTTCAGCTACTATATTTAGAGATTATAATACCCTCATTTACATCCTTGATCTTCAGCTACTATATTTAGAGATTATAATACCCTCATGCACATCCTTGATCTTCAGCTACTACTATATCTTCAGCTACTATATTTAGTGATTATAATACACTCATTCACATCCTTGATCTTCAGCTAGTACACAAAGAGATTATAATACCCTCATTCATATCCTTGATCTTCAGCTACTACATTTAGAGATTATAACACCCTAATTCACATCCTTGATCTTCAACTACCACATAAATAGATTATAATGCCCTCATTCACATCCTTGATCTTCAGCTACCACACTAAGAGATTATAATACACTCATTCACATCCTTGATCTTCAGCTACTATATTTAGAGATTATAATACCCTCATTCACATCCTTGATCTTCAGCTACCACACTAAGAGATTATAATACCCTCATGCACATCCTTGATCTTCAGCTACTATATTTAGTGAGTATAATACACTCATTCACATCCTTGATCTTCAGCTAGTACACAAAGAGATTATAATACCCTCATTCATATCCTTGATCTTCAGCTACTACTACACCCTAATTCACATCCTTGATCTTCAACTACCACATAAATAGATTATAATGCCCTCATTCACATCCTTGATCTTCAGCTACCACACTAAGAGATTATAATACACTCATTCACATCCTTGATCTTCAGCTACTATATTTAGAGATTATAATACCCTCATTCACATCCTTGATCTTCAGCTACCACACTAAGAGATTATAATACACCCATTCACATCCTTGATCTTCAGCTTCCACACTAAGCGAATATAATACCCTCATGCACATCCTTGATCTTCAGCTACCACACTAAAAGATTATAATACCTCATTCACATCCTTGATCTTCAGCTACCACCCTAAAAGATTATAATACACTCATTCACATCCTTGATCTTCAGCTACTATATTTAGAGATTATAATACCCTCATTCACACCCTTGATCTTCAGCTACTATATTTAGAGATTATAATACCCTCATGCACATCCTTGATCTTCAGCTACTACATTTAGTGATTATAATACACTCATTCACATCCTTGATCTTCAGCTACCACACTAAGAGATTATAATACCCTCATTCACATCCTTGATCTTCAGCTACCACATTAAGACATTATAATACCATCATCCACGTCCTTGGGCTTCAGCTACCACACTTAGAGATTATAACACCCTGACTCATTTCTTTAAACCCCATGTACAATATTAAGAAATTGCAATACTATCATTCACATCCTTGATCCTCAGCTACCACACTAAGAGATTATAATACCCTCATGTACATCCTTGATCTTCAGCTACTACATTTAGAGATTATAATACCTTCATTCACATCCTTGATCTTCAGCTACCACACTAAGAGATTATAATACCCTCATGCACATCCTTGATCTTCAGCTGCTACATTTAGTGATTATGATACACTCATTCACATCCTTGATCTTCAGCTACTACACAAATAGATTATAATACCCTCATTCATATCCTTGATCTTCAGCTACTACATTTAGAGATTATAACACCCTAATTCACATCCTTGATCTTCAACTACCACATAAATAGATTAAAATACCCTCATTCATATCCTTGATCTCCAGATACTACATTTAGAGATTATAATGCCCTCATTCACATCCTTGATCTTCAGCTACCACACCAAGAGATTATAATACACTCATTCACATCCTTGATCTTCAGCTACCACACTAAGAGATTATAATACCCTCATTCACATCCTTGATCTTCAGCTACTACATTTAGAGATCATAATACTCTCATTCACATCCTTGATCTTCAGCTACCACACCAAGAGATTATAATACACTCATTCACATCCTTGATCTTCAGCTACTATATTTAGAGATTATAATACACTCATTCACATCCTTGATCTTCAGCTACCACACTAAGAGATTATAATACACTCATGCACACCCTTGATCTTCAGCTACCGCACTAAGAGATTATAATACACTCATTCACATCCTTGATCTTCAGCTACTATATTTAGAGATTATAATACACTCATTCACATCCTTGATCTTCAGCTACCACACCAAGAGATTATAATACACTCATTCACATCCTTGATCTTCAGCTACTATATTTAGAGATTATAATACACTCATTCACATCCTTGATCTTCAGCTACCACACTAAGAGATTATAATACACTCATGCACACCCTTGATCTTCAGCTACTACATTTAGAGATCATAATACTCTCATTCACATCCTTGATCTTCAACTACCACACAAAGAGATTATAATACCCTCATTCATATCCTTGATCTTCAGCTACTACATTTAGAGATTATAATGCCCTCATTCACATCCTTGATCTTCAGCTACCGCACTAAGAGATTATAATACCCTCATTCACATCCTTGATCTTCAGCTACTATATTTAGAGATTATAATACCCTCATTCACATCCTTGATCTTCAGCTACCACACTAAGAGATTTTAATACACTCATTCACATCCTTGATCTTCAGCTGCCACACTAAGAGATTATAATACCCTCATGCACATCCTTGATCTTCAGCTACCACACTAAGAGATTATAATACCCTCATTCACATCCTTGATCTTCAGCTACTATATTTAGAGATTATAATACCCTCATTCACATCCGTGATCTTCAGCTATCACACTAAGAGATTATAATACACTCATTCACATCCTTTATCTTCAGCTACCACACTAAGAGATTATAATACCCTCATGCACATCCTTGATCTTCAGCTACCACCCTAAAAGATTATAATACCCTCATTCACATCCTTGATCTTCAGCTACTATATTTAGAGATTATAATACCCTCATGCACATCCTTGATCTTCAGCTACTACATTTAGTGATTATAATACACTCATTCACATCCTTGATCTTCAGCTAGTACACAAAGAGATTATAATACCCTCATTCATATCCTTGATCTTCAGCTACTACATTTAGAGATTATAACACCCTAGTTCACATCCTTGATCTTCAACTACCACATAAATAGATTATAATACCCTCATTCATATCCTTGATCTTCAGATACTACATTTAGAGATTATAATGCCCTCATTCACATCCTTGATCTTCAGCTACCACACTAAGAGATTATAATACACTCATTCACATCCTTGATCTTCAGCTACTATATTTAGAGATTATAATACCCTCATTCACATCCTTGATCTTCAGCTACCACACTAAGAGATTATAATACACTCATTCACATCCTTGATCTTCAGCTACCACACTAAGAGATTATAATACCCTCATGCACATCCTTGATCTTCAGCTACCACACTAAGAGATTATAATACATTCATTCACATCCTTGATCTTCAGCTACCACATTAAGACATAATACCATCATCCACGTCCTTGGGCTTCAGCTACCACACTTAGAGATTATAACACCCTGACTCATTTCTTTAAACTCCATGTACAATATTAAGAAATTGCAATACTATCTTTCACATCCTTGATCCTCAGCTACCACACTAAGAGATTATAATACCCTCATGTACATCCTCGATCTTCAGCTACTACATTTAGAGATCATAATACCCTCATTCACATCCTTGATCTTCAGCTACCACACTAAGAGATTATAATACCCTCATGCACATCCTTGATCTTCAGCTGCTACATTTAGTGATTATAATACACTCATTCACATCCTTGATCTTCAGCTACTACACAAATAGATTATAATACCCTCATTCATATCCTTTATCTTCAGCTACTACATTTAGAGATTATATCACCCTAATTCACATCCTTGATCTTCAACTACCACATAAATAGATTATAATACCCTCATTCATCTCCTTGATCTTCAGATACTACATTTAGAGATTATAATGCCCTCATTCACATCCTTGATCTTCAGCTACCACACTAAGAGATTATAATACACTCATTCACATCCTTGATCTTCAGCTACCACACTCAGAGATTATAATACACTCATGCACATCCTTGATCTTCAGCTACTACATTTAGAGATCATAATACTCTCATTCACATCCTTGATCTTCAACTACCACACAAAGAGATTATAATACCCTCATTCATATCCTTGATCTTCAGCTACCACACTAAGAGATTATAATACACTCATTCACATCCTTGATCTTCAGCTACCACACTAAGAGATTATAATACACTCATGCACATCCTTGATCTTCAGTTACTACATTTAGAGATCATAATACTCTCATTCTCATCCTTGATCTTCAGCTACCACACTAAGAGATTATAATACACTCATTCACATCCTTGATCTTCAGCTACCACACTAAGAGATTATAATACCCTCATTCACAACCTTGATCTTCAGCTACCACACTAAGAGATTATAATACCCTCATCCACATCCTTGATCTTTAGCTACTACATTTAGAGATTATAATACCCTCATTCACATCCATGATTTTCAGCTACCACACTAAGAGATTATAATAACTTCATGATATCCTTGCTCTTCGGCTACCACACTAAGAAATTATAATACCCTCATTCACTTCCTTGATCTTCAGCTACCGCACAAAGATATTATAATACCCTCATTCATATCCTTGATCTTCAGCTACTACACCATAGAGATTATAATACCCACATTCACATCCTCGATCCTTAGCTACACTCCAAGATATTATAATACCCTCGTTTACATCCTTGATCTTCAGCTACCACACTAAGAGATTATAATACCCTCATTCATATCCTTGATCTTGAGCTACCACACTAAGAAATTATAATACCCTCATTCACATCCTTGATCTTCAGCTACCACAGAAAGAGATTATAATACCCTCATTCATATCCTTGATCTTCAGCTACACACCATAGAGATTATATATAATACCCTCATTCACATCCTTGATCTTCAGCTACCACACTAAGAGATTATAATACCCTCATTCACATCCTCGATCCTTAGCTACACTCTAAGAGATTATAATACACTCGTTCACATCCTTGATCTTCAGCTACCACACTAAGAGATTGTAATACCCTCATTCACATCCTTGATCTTCAGCTACCACGCAAAGAGATTATAATACCCTCATTCACATCCTCGATCCTTAGCTACACTCTAAGAGATTATAATACACTCGTTCACATCCTTGATCTTTAGTTACAACACTAAGAGATTGTAATACCCTCATTCACATCCTTGATCTTCAGCTACCACGCAAAGAGATTATAATACCCTCATTCACATCCTCGATCCTTAGCTACACTCTAAGAGATTATAATACACTCGTTCACATCCTTGATCTTCAGCTACCACACTAAGAGATTATAATACCCTCATGCACATCCTTGATCTTCAGCTACCACACTAAGAGATTATAATACCCTCATTCACATCCTTGATCTTCAGCTACCACGCAAAGAGATTATAATACCCTCATTCACATCCTCGATCCTTAGCTACACTCTAAGAGATTATAATACACTCGTTCACATCCTTGATCTTTAGTTACAACACTAAGATATTGTAATACCCTCATTCACATCCTTGATCTTCAGCTACCACGCAAAGAGATTATAATACCCTCATTCACATCCTCGATCCTTAGCTACACTCTAAGAGATTATAATACACTCGTTCACATCCTTGATCTTAAGCTACCACACTAAGAGATTATAATACCCTCATGCACATCCTTGATCTTCAGCTACCACACTAAGAGATTATAATACACATTATAATACACTCATTCACATCCTTGATCTTCAGCTACAACACTAAGAGATTATAATACCCTCATTCACATCCTTGATCTTCAGCTACCACATTAAGACATTATAATACCATCATCCACGTCCTTGGGCTTCAGCTACCACACTTAGAGATTATAACACCCTCGACTCATTTCTTTAAACTCCATGTACAATATTAAGAAATTGCAATACTATCATTCACATCCTTGATCCTCAGCTACCACACTAAGAGATTATAATACCCTCATGTACATCCTCGATCTTCAGCTACTACATTTAGAGATCATAATACCCTCATTCACATCCTTGATCTTCCGCTACCACACTAAGAGATTATAATACCCTCATGCCCATCCTTGATCTTCAGCTGCTACATTTAGTGATTATAATACACTCATTCACATCCTTGATCTTCAGCTACTACACAAATAGATTATAATACCCTCATTCATATCCTTTATCTTCAGCTACTACATTTAGAGATTATAACACCCTAATTCACATCCTTGATCTTCAACTACCACATAAATAGATTATAATACCCTCATTCATCTCCTTGATCTTCAGATACTACATTTAGAGATTATAATGCCCTCATTCACATCCTTGATCTTCAGCTACCACACTAAGAGATTATAATACACTCATTCACATCCTTGATCTTCAGCTACCACACTAAGAGATTATTATACACTCATGCACATCCTTGATCTTCAGCTACTACATTTAGAGATCATAATACTCTCATTCACATCCTTGATCTTCAACTACCACACAAAGAGATTATTATACCCTCATTCATATCCTTGATCTTCAGCTACTACATTTAGAGATTATAATGCCCTCATTCACATCCTTGATCTTCAGCTACCGCACTAAGAGATTATAATACCCTCATTCACATCCTTGATCTTCAGCTACTATATTTAGAGATTATAATACCCTCATTCACATCCTTGATCTCCAGCTACCACACTAAGAGATTATAATACACTCATTCACATCCTTGATCTTCAGCTACCACACTAAGAGATTATAATACCCTCATTCACAACCTTGATCTTCAGCTACCACACTAAGAGATTATAATACCCTCATCCACATCCTTGATCTTTAGCTACTACATTTAGAGATTATAATACCCTCATTCACATCCATGATCTTCAGCTACCACACTAAGAGATTATAATAACTTCATGCATATCCTTGCTCTTCGGCTACCACAGTAAGAAATTATAATACCCTCATTCACTTCCTTGATCTTCAGCTACCGCACAAAGAGATTATAATACCCTCATTCATATCCTTGATCTTCAGCTACTACACCATGGAGATTATAATACCCACATTCACATCCTCGATCCTTAGCTACACTCCAAGATATTATAAAACCCTCGTTTACATCCTTGATCTTCAGCTACCACACTAAGAGATTATAATACCCTCATTCATATCCTTGATCTTGAGCTACCACACTAAGAAATTATAATACCCTCATTCACATCCTTGATCTTCAGCTACCACAGAAAGAGATTATAATACCCTCATTCATATCCTTGATCTTCAGCTACTACACCATAGAGATTATATATAATACCCTCATTCACATCCTTGATCTTCAGCTACCACACTAAGAGATTATAATACCCTCATTCACATCCTCGATCCTTAGCTACACTCTAAGAGATTATAATACACTCGTTCACATCCTTGATCTTCAGCTACCACACTAAGAGATTATAATACCCTCATTCACATCCTTGATCTTTAGTTACCACACTAAGAGATTGTAATACCCTCATTCACATCCTTGATCTTCAGCTACCACGTAAAGAGATTATAATACCCTCATTCACATCCTCGATCCTTAGCTACACTCTAAGAGATTATAATACACTCGTTCACATCCTTGATCTTCAGCTACCACACTAAGAGATTATAATACCCTCATTCGCATCCTTGATCTTTAGTTACCACACTAAGAGATTGTAATACCCTCATTCACATCCTTGATCTTCAGCTACCACGCAAAGAGATTATAATACCCTCATTCATATCCTTGATCTTAAGCTACTACACCATAGAGATTATAATACCCTCATTCATATCCTTGATCTTCAGCTACTACATTTAGAGATTATAATACCCTCATTCACATCCGTGATCTTCAGCTACCACACTAAGAGATTATAATACCCTCATTCATATCCTTGATCTTCAGCTACCACACTAAAAGATGATAATACCCTCATTCACATCCTCGATCCTCAGATACACTCTAAGAGATTATAATACCCTCGTTCACTTTCTTGATCTTCAGCTACTACATTTAGAGATTATAATACCCTCATTCACATCCTTGATCTTTAGCTACCACACAAAGAGATTATAATACCCTCCCAGCAAACACAAAACGTTTTCGACATCATTCGCAAAAGGTTATAAAAGGTTGTCATAAAACGTTTAAATGTCGGGTTATATAAAGGGTATATTAAGGGTATAAAACGTTTTCATAACATTCAAAGTCATTTTTTGATAATCTATTGCTCAGCAAACAAAAATGTTTTACAGAAAACGTTTAAATGTCGGGTTATATAAAGGGTATACAAACGTTTTAATAACATTCCAAAAACATTTTTGAAAACTTGATACAAAACATTCTAAACAGAATGTTATTTGGGGGCTGAAAAAATATTTTGCGAAAAATGTTTGCCCAAAATATTTGCAATAACGTTTCAAAAACGTTTTCATGACCTTTATATAACCCGACATTTAAATGTTTTTAAAACGTTTTGCAAAAAACATTTTAAGAAAATTTTTGTGTTTCCTGGGTGCAAATATTTTAACATAATGTTATTTAAGTGTTTACAAAATATTTGGCAAAAATGTTTGCAAAAATAGTTTACAATAACATGTTTGAAAACATTTTAAAAATATTGTTGCAGTGTGTTTTCATACAAAACGTTTTAAAACGTTTTCATGACCTTTATATAACCCGACATTTTAATGTTATTAAAACGTTTTTATGTAAACCAAAAGCCAAAATATAACTTTTTAAAACGTTTTTGTGTTTGCTGGGCTCATTCATATCCTTGATCTTCAGCTACTACACCATAGAGATTATATATAATACCCTCATTCACATTCTTGATCTTCAGCTACCACACTAAGAGATTATAATTTTTTTAAATATAATTCTTTAGTAGATAACACCTGCCCCATGGCTACGTTATCTTCAGTAGATAGCACACCTGCCCTATGGCTACATTTGTTGTGTGTTATCTTCAGTAGATAGCAGACCTGCCCCATGGCTACATTTGCAACGGTCATATTATAACGTGCACTACAACAGCGAATTGAAGTGTAATCACGTACTGTACATTGTAATACACCTACACAGTGACCATGGGGGAATTCGGATATAAGTAAATCTGAATTGAAACAGTTAATTTGACAAATGAAACAAGAAATTATGAGTAAACTGGATGAGAATCGACAAGAAATCAAAGAGATGAAAGAGGAATTTAGAACATTGAAATCGACAACGAAACTGCATCGAGTAATCATGCTGAAATTCTTGATGAAATGGGAAAAGAAAACACTCCCCGAGATTAATCAACAGTGGATACAAACGTACTTGATTTGGAATTATTATTGGAAACATTATTACTATTACTATAGACAGAATAACTTATTGGTATATGGTGTGGAGGAAAAGAAAGGACAGAGGACATTAAATCAGTCTTGTTGGATGTGTGGCACCACACCTTTTCTGTATCTGATGATCAACTGGAGAGGGCCATGGCTGATTGCCACAGACTACCTCAGTCAAAATTTGCTAAACGTGATAATAATGGGAAATGCCTCCTTGTCCTATTATTGCGAGATTTGCCTATACATATGACCGGCATTTCTTTGTGGACCCAAAGAATATGAAAGGCGGAAGCAAAATAAGAGTACTACAGGACATACCTCCTGTTATCATGGTTATGAAAAGAGAACGTGGGAGGCTGGCATCCATCGCTTACAATCTTAGAAAGGAAAAGTATGCAACTCATGACAAGGATCAATGCCAGGAAGACCAAAGTTATTTTGGAATACAAATCCTTAGCTCTTTAAGTACTGTATCTCTGCCAAATATGACAAATTTAACATGATCTGCACGATGGTTACGGTAATCGTGCTTAAATAGGCCTATAAACATTTTGATTTTGCAGCGTTCCCTTTTTAGTAGATTTGGGCCTCGCCTCATACAAACAGACGGTTGCCAAAATTGATAAAACGCGGGAAAGAAGTGCAAATTTTGTCTTGTCTTGTTTGTAACTTTGAAATAAAACAAAGACCAGGAAAGTATTGCTCAACAGAGAGCCCTTGCCACGGCTCCGTTAACGAGAATGACGTAGTTAAAAGTGATGAATCCCATGCCCATCGGTTAAAACGAGAACACCGTGTTGTTTTTTAAAGATTTGATATTAAAATAGTTGAAATCAAAAACCTAAATTCAAATAGTAACCACAGGCCTTTTTCCGTTCCTTTTTTCACATGCATTTGAAATATCAACAAGTATTTGCGAGTTGTATCACCTTTATTTTATTTTACTCACTCTGTTATTTCCAGTTAGGTTTTAATAAATCAAAGTTAAGTTCCAAATAAACGGTGTGTAGAATTAATGTTGTTTTAGTTTTTTAATGTTATCACGGTTAGGCCTATCGACAAATATGACAATATTAAATGAAAAGAAAAAACGAATCTAGAATGATACGAGTGTTTTAGTTGAAAATTATGGGATGAAATGACCTGATACGAATATCAAGAAATGACACCAGTTTGATCATGTTGCTGAACCGTAGAAATGGAAAACTGTCAATATATAGGCTACTTTACATCTCTAATAATCTCTAAGTTATGAATAACCCCCAAATATCGATACCATTTAAAGCCATTAAATGTACGATCTTATAATATGAAATTGGTTAATTTTTTTCAAACCTGATTTTTTTTGTTGCATTTTTGTAATGTTTACACATGTCCCAACTTGCCAGGTAGTAAATTTAACTAAAATGACATAGTCTCCATAAAAGCTTCCACGGAATATAAAACATAAATGGCAAAGACGCCATGGAAACTTCACCATAGAGATAACACAGTGTCCCATATTTTCTATTTTGTTATTCTTTATTCAAAATGTTGAAATAATATTAGGAATAACTGACGAGAAGGGTCGGTTGCTGTCCATTTTAGGTTGAAATAACAAGGTAAAGTGACAGAAACCCCGCTGGTTATTTTAGCCATTTAACACACAGTTCTATGGAGGACATCATAATTTTTAATATGTCAAACTTTGCTCTGCTGACCTACAAAGACAACAAATTTGGCCGATTCCATTTAGGTGCAAGTTGAGCTAGGAATGAGAGCAAAAAGTAGGAAGTCGCCACGGTACTTTCCATGGAAACTTTTACCAAACCGGCAAAGTCTCCACGGAAGAAAAATCAAAAATCACAAAGTCACCAGGGATATCGATCGTGAAGTTCGCTATGGTGTCTTTTGAAATGTCCACGGAAACTATTACCAAACAGGCAAAGTCACCACACTTATCGATCGCTATTTGCATAACAATGAAACAGGAAACGGGGGTGCTGGATGAGCTGACCTTTGACTGTTGTCAGTCACAAGCAAAATCGTTGTTTTGAACTGAAAGCCGAAAGGTGCGCTACTGTCTTGATCAACATTAGATTTTGGTAAAATATACTCTCGAAATTTGTTTATAATAAAGAAAGAAGCAATCAAGCATGCCTTTGACTCTGCCTACCCGGCAAAAGAAACGTAAAAGACTTGTGTGTCATTGTTTGTCTCCCTTTTTTTTATTTGCAAAATACGACACTTTAAAAATAGTAGGCCCTATTTTGTTTAAAATGTTTGCATCAAGTTTTCAAAAACTGAGACTAGTACACTACCCAACAAACACACTTTTACAAAAACGTTTAAAGCCATAATGTACGATCTTATAATATGAAATTGGTTAATTTTTTTCAAACCCGATTTTTTTTTTGCATATTTGTAATGTTTACACATATGTCCCAACTTGCACCTAATTGGAATCAGCCAAATTTGTTGTCTTTGTAGGTCAACAGAGCAAAGTTCGACATATTATCATAGTTTAAAAATTATGATAATATATATATGTCCTCCCATAGAACTGCATGTTAAATGGCCAAAATAACCAGTGGGGTTTGTTTCACTTTACCTTGTTATTGGTACCTTGTCCTAAAATGGACAGCACCCCTTAGCGTTAGTTATTACTAATATTATATCAACATTTTGAATAAACTTGTGAAGAGATTCATCAGGTTTGTAGATAATTATAATTTGGAGTTTTCATATTACAAAACCAAACTTTGTATGAACACTGACGCCCCTGGGGATGGAGTTTCAGCAGCTAAGAGGATGATGGGATACAATCCTCTGAGGAAGTATCGTCCAAGACATCCGAAACTGTCAGGTCAGCTCCATTCAAAAGTTTGGTCTTGTAATATGAAGGGTCAAATTATAATTATCTACAAACCTGATGAATCTCTTCACAAGTTTAAGAAGTAATTATGGACAAAACACCGTGAAAATCGTACGTGACTTAGAAGGTGTAGGGAAAAAGATCGCCCGTCACAGAAACCACCTCGTATTCACACTCCGCTGTAAAGAATTGCGTATCACACCACGGAGCCTCAGATTGAAATGTCCGATCAAGACGAACCGAGCCAGAGAAATAATAGAAAAAGCACAACATCAGCTTCTCCGGGAACGGATCCGAGTAACCAACAACCGGATTAATGATTTTAAACAGCAGAAATCGCGTCTAGAAAATGACATTTCTTCCCGGGTTACCGACGACATCAAAAATCAGGTGACTGATCATGTGACCCGGAAAACTGAGAATGAATTTCAGAAAACAAAATGGCGTCATACACAAAAGTTGGATCGGCTGATAGAGAAATCTCGCTCCCCGATAAATAATCGTAGGAATACAGCAGAAAACCCGGAGCTAGGAGGAGAACAACTAAAAAAATGGGTCGTCAATCTGTCCAAATATAAGCTTACTCAACCGCAAAAGTCCGTACTCGCCAAGGGGCTGAATTTTGCACCCTCGCCGGCTGTGTTACCACATGAGGAATACATCGTCGCGACGGAGCTAGCATGTAGAAAACTACCCAGCAGCGAAGCAGCTGTACTGAGATCGGAGATGGCAGGTGTTCTACGCAGTGCAAAAATACCCAAACAGAACATTACTAAAGAGGAAAGACAGGCGATTCATGAGCTACGTAAAGAGAAGTCCATCATAGTGCTCCCGGCTGACAAAGGCAAAGCAACTGTTGTTATGCAGGCTGATGAGTATGATCAAAAATTACAAGGCATGCTTAGCGATGAAAAGACTTACGAACTACTTGATCGTGATCCCACCCCTCGCTACAAACGTCAACTTGTAGGCATTTTAAGTAGGTTAAAGAAGGAAGAGAAGATCACCAAATCGCAGTATGACCATCTGTTTCCGACAGCAGAAAATGTGCCAAGAATCTACGGAACACCCAAGATCCACAAGGAAGGCAACAAAGTGAGACCTATAGTGGATTACACTGGTTCGATCAGCTACAACACATCCAGAGCGCTAGCAGACATCTTAGCCCCCCTTGTTGGACAGACGGAACACCATGTAAAGAACTCCAAACAGCTTGCCGAAGATTTAGCTCAGGTGTACATAGAGGAGGGGGAGATTTTTAATTCTCACGACGTTGTGTCGCTCTTCACCAATACGCCGGTGGATAAATCGCTCGAGGTCATCAAACAACGACTGCAGAAAGACAAGTCTCTTAAACAAAGAACTCTGCTCTCAGTTGAAGATGTTATGGAACTCCTTGCTTTTGTGCTTACCACAACATACTTCGCGTTTAGGGGCAAGATATACAGACAATTATTTGGTGCAGCCATGGGCAGCCCTGTGTCTCCAATCACAGCCAATTTGTATATGGAATTCTTAGAAGAGCAAGCCATCGCTACAGCCCCCATAGAGTGTAAGCCTAGGCTGTGGAAGAGGTATGTCGACGACATCCTTGAAATAGTGAAAGACAATCAAGTTGACAACCTCACAGACCATCTCAATAACACTGATCCAACAGACAGTATAAAGTTCACCTACGAGAAGGAAGAGCAGGGTCGCATCCCGTTCTTAGACACACTCATCGTCAGAAAAGAGGATGGCTCAGTCAAATTACTGGTTTACCGTAAGGCGACCCACACGGACCAGTATCTCAACTTTAGCTCCCACCACCCCATATATCACAAGCTGGGGATAGTTCGCACATTACTTGATAGAATGGACAAGATCGTCACAGAACCAGAAGACAGGCAAAAAGAGGAAGACAACATCAAGAAGGCATTGAAGATGTGCGGCTACCCAGAGTGGACTGTTGAATCTGTCAAAAAGAAGATCAGAGACAAACCTGCTAAATCCTCCAAAACTAAAACCAAAGACCCGTCGCAACAAACCAAGGGTTTGGTAGTTATACCATACGTGGAAGGTGTGGCTGAGAGAGCCAATCGGGTGTTTAGGAAGCACAACATTGCCACCGCCATGAAGCCGAATACCTCATTGAGGAAGCTTTTGGTGCACCCGAAGGACAAAATAGATTCGCTTGATAAAACGGACTGTATCTATGAAATACCTTGCCAAAACTGTGACAGCACCTACGTGGGAGAAACCGGCCGAAAATTGAACACCCGGCTGAAGGAACATCAGAAAGAAACAGAAAAATTGGAAAGGAGCAAAAAGAACTTTACGCGCCAGACCAGAAAAGAGTCGGTCACAGAACAAAGCAAGTCAGCCATAGCAGATCATGCTATTCAACAGAACCATGTAATAAACTGGGACGATACAAAAGTGTTACAGAAGGAGTGTGATGCGAGTACTCGCTTCATCAGAGAATCAATATGGATTCGCAAGAGAGGTCCTGCCGTCATGAACAGAGACGAGGGGGCATATCATCTCAGTCACGTGTATGACCCTCTCCTCAAGACCACGCCCCCTGGGGATGGAGCTGTGTTACCAGCAGCTAAGAGGATGATGGGATACCAATCACTCTGAGGAAGTATGTCGTCCAAGACATACGAAACTGTCAGGTCAGTGTTCAAAAGTTTGGTTTTGTAATATGAAAACTCCAAATTATATTTTGAATAAAGAATAACCAAATCAAAATTTGACGGAAATCGTACATTAAGGGGTGGGGTATGAACGTTTGGACAGTATTTATTGTGGGACATTAGAGCATATCAGACATATCGAATTGGATTCTGAATACGAAGAATGTCCTTCTGATATCAAATAATTTTGATTTTTTGAAATTCGCAATGGATAATACATATTTTATGGCAAATAATTAAAATTGATATTTTTGATATTTAACAGTACTCGAAGTAAACTTTATAAATCTGATGATTCTTACTTAAAGTATATGTAGGTGGGATGAAAAACCGATGATCAATTGACAATTTTGACCTTTCGTATTGAAGATATGGATTTTTTTTTCCAAAACACCAAAAAAATAGGTCTTTTTTCTAATGATTTAGTAATGTCCACATCTCACTTTGTATTACATTTTCATGTCATAATTTGTATTATTATATTATATTATATTATATTATATTATATTATATTATATTATATTATATTATATTGTATTATATTATATTATATTATATTATATTATATTATATTATATTATTATCATTAGTAGGCCTAATAGTATTATAATTATTCTTATTATATGTATATTATAGCCTATGGAGGATAAAGTGGTCGTTGGTCAGAATCAAGAATGTGTGACGTGATTCAGTATGCAAATTTTATATTGTATGCATAAACAATAGCAACAATAGGAGGATATAATTCGATTATCAATAATATATATTGTTTGGTTCATGTCTACTGATATAAGAGCTTTTAACTATAGAGTATCATGATTTGAAGTGGTCGGAAACCAGGAAATTTGATCAACTTGACCAAGGTAATCAGCTCATAAGCACAAATAATAGCAACAATAGCGGGGTATAATTCGATTATCAATAATTTTCATTAATATTGTTTGGTTCATATCTACTGAAATAATTGGCACTAAATAATAGAGGATAATTATTTGAAGTGGTCGGAATCCAGGAAGTATGATCAACTTGACCAATGTGATCGGCTCATGTGCAAAATAAATGTCCTATTGTACACGCAAACAATGGGAACAATTGGGGGATATAATTCGATGAAGATAATTAGGCCTATATGATATGATAATATGCATGCAAACTATAGGATAGGCTTTTACGACATCGAACTTGTAGACGGCGAACCAAAAACTTCTCTAATTAT
Source organism: Amphiura filiformis (assembly GCF_039555335.1). Lineage (NCBI taxonomy): Eukaryota > Metazoa > Echinodermata > Ophiuroidea > Amphilepidida > Amphiuridae > Amphiura > Amphiura filiformis. The sequence goes on along the minus strand of NC_092640.1, from coordinate 43,036,084 downwards.
TCATTCATTCATCTTTATTTCATTCAAATATAAAATATAACAGCACAACAATTAAACACATACATTGAATGAGGAGGTTCTCGGAAGGCCGGATCTGGGTCGGATGGCCTGTATTAAGAACCCCCTGTCCTAACAACAACAAAAAGTTTCAAAATAACAACACTTGAACAACAAAATATACCGCATAATGTCATTACACAACCCACCCCCCTCATTTACCCTATTCAAATATGCACTGCATACATGAATAGAAAATAATGATTTACAATATCTTGGTGTAGATTATTCATCCAACAGTAGTGAAAAATATTATTTTATATATTCACTCTAGTAATAATACTTTGCTACGTTGCGTCCGATCAGATGCCTGATGAAATCCGAAGTTTTCAGACGCAACACAAGCAAAGTGAGCTGCAAATTTTATAGTTTCAGTATTAGATCGAATTTATAAAATAATTAGTGCAACCAGCATTACGATTTCCAACAAGCGTTTCAAAGCGACTGGGTTGATAGACTACCGTGGCTCCTTTTACAAAAATAGGGAAGTCACCATGTCTACTTTTACCAAAATGACAAAGTCGCAATGGGTGTAAAATAATGTAAAGTGAGCTCAAACTCTATTTTTCTGAATTCTGTGCTCAAAATCAAAAGCTAATTAGGCCCTACATAAAAGCTACATTGAAGATATAGTTGATGAACGTGGGGGTCTGCAGGTATACATGTGTGGGGTGTGTGGGTGTTTGTTGTTAGTGTGAATATACATGCTTACTCCAAAAAAGTTGAGACCATTGTATACCACCAGAAACCCTCATCATCATCTACTGTAGATAGCATGCTACACACACACAAACACCCCCCCCTACATGTGCTATCTCAGTATGAATCATGTTGTGTACCATGCTTATATAGAAAATTATAATATACGAGTGTGTATATTATGCCCTAGGCCCAGCATCTACAGCATGCAGTTCAATTGCGGTACCTCTTCAGGTTCGTATATAACTTATAGGTCTTTTGGTGTCAAGTTGATCGCTAATCTTAAGGGGCACTTCGTAATCAACATCATCATCCCCATCTTCTTGCTCCAAAAGATGGTATATAGATGGTTTTAATTATGTATCATGGTATATATGTAGGCCTACTATCATGCTTATAGAAAATTAGGCTATAATATGCGAGTGTGTATAGGCCCTATAGACCCAGTGTTCACGTCACAGCATGCATTTTAAGTGCTCAATTGCGGTAGGCCCACCACTCTAAGTTCACTATATGATTTTTAGGTCTTTTGGTGTCAAGTTTTAACTTGATTGACTATATTAAAATAGTAAATCTTAAAAGGGCACTTCGTAATCACTGACATGCCCGTCTTGCTCCACAATAGGCCTACCATCAGAAATAAGGAGTCATAGTTTTGTGCATGGACACGTGTATTATAATTAAAATACCTTAATTGTATGTCATGTGTGTAGGCCTAACATGCTATATATGACGGGTCAGGTATGATAGCATGCTATCTACCAAGATCGCACAGAAATAATGGCATCATAATTATATAAACTGCATTATTATTTATGTATCATACCAATAGACCTATGCAGTATATAATATAATACCGCGTTGTAATATCATGCTATCTACAGTAGATAGCACTATGATGTGTCTCATGATACCGGTATAGTCATGCTATATAGCCTAGCTATAGCTGCAGGCCTATGTAGCACAGTCATGACAGTTCTTTGAGTACAACTTTGTAAACAAGCGATCTGCTTGACACTAGGCATATAGTCATGATAATACGGTACTATCAACTGCATGATAATATTAATCATTACTATAGGCGGTTACCCATATTTGGCGGTTCTCGGCCGGGCGCGATTATCTGGCTGATGGTGACTGTAGGCTACCTACCCACTAAGTTTCATGCCCAATATGACAGTTTTTACTCATTTGACCTCAGAGACCCCTGGTGACCACAAAATGACCTAGGCCTACCACAAATTTGGCTCTAAATGTTGACTGTAGGGCCTACCCACCAAGTTTCATGCCCATATGACAGTTTTTATTAATTTGACCTCAGATGACCCCTGGGTGACCTCGGATGACTCCAAAATGACCTTTTGAAATTTTGGCTCTAAATGTTGATTGTACCCACCAAGTTTCATGCCCATACGACAGTTTTTACTAATTTGACCTCAGATGACTCGTGGGCGACCTCGGATGACCAAAAAATGACCTTCCCAAAATTTGGCTTTAAATGTTGACTGTACCTACCAAGTTTCATACCCATATGACAGTTTTTAGTCATTTGACCTCAGATGGCCCCTGGGAGGAGGCCCCGGGGTCAGATGACTTAACGAACATAAACCTCTTCTTGCCAGGACAGAACTACACCCACCCACCGAGTTTGAGCCCCGTAGGACCTACGACGGCCTCACACCAGCAGTTACAGACAAACAGACAAAACCTAACTTTGGGCACTTTTCAGAGTTTTTAAACCACTGCTTCCAAACAAAACCCATTACATTTCTAATTATCTCTTTTTTATGACATTAGGGTTCCCTTCTACACCTTGAAGTTGAAAAAGATTTTTTAACAATTTTGCAAGGGTGCCCTAGGGGTTAAAAATAACCTGACCAAATAACCCCGCATTTGGGGCAACTTTGGTCAGAGTATTACATTCCATGAAGAAAAAAAAATCAAAAAAATTGATATTCGCTGTATATGGGCAAGTTGTTATTTTTTGTGACATTTAACCCCGGCATTTAACCCCTTGCAAAATTAATCAAGCACACATCCTTGCTCACAAATATCGATTTTTATTTTTCTGAAAAAATGTAAAAAATGCTCATTTTGGTCAAAATCCCAATTTTTTTGTTAATTTCGAGGAAATTGGACATGAGCGACTATTATTTCTTCCAAACATATTTCTTAACAAATTGATACCAAATATGACTAAAAACAATATTGCTGTACGAATATATGGCCATTTGAAAAAATATATTTGACCGACCAAAGTTACCCCGCTGACTGAAGTTACCCCATTTTACGGTACTCGTCGATACTCGATAGAGCGCAAAATAAATAACTTAGAAAATGTTCTTGATGTCCTTTAACATGTTTCCATAGTTAGCCATGGATCTATTCTGTAGAACTGGCCGGTGACTAAGTCCGCTTTATTGGGTGATCTATATCGAGTATCAACGAGTATTAAATGACACCATACAAACGTTGTTGTCCAATTCCTTAAACCTAAACTCATCCCAAAAAGAAAGTATCCAGTTTAATTTTGGTCCATAAGTCAAAGAAGGGGTGTTAAATCAAGACCTACCAAAAGTATGTTATAGATAAATTTATGCCGCACAGTTTGATACCTCATTTGTCCAAATCGATGGAGAGATTAATGACACAATGACTATTTGAATGCAATCACCTCAATTATAAAAGTTGCAGTAATTGCTATTGATTTGGTCCTGCTACTCAATATTCATTTTGTTTTACTGCGAGCATGTGCCGCAGATGTCTGGCAGTCATTGATGGACAGCAGGAGGACATATCAGATATTGACAGTGAAGTGTGAAGGGTAAAACATTGAGGAATGAGTAAAAGAGTATCTGTATTCAATAAAACACATGAAGTGAAGTCGAACAGTCTTAGTCCGTCTCTGATATGGTGTACCTTTTTATGAAGAATCTTGAGAGGCAGGAAAGCGACATCAATAGGAATTACTGCAACTTTAAAATCCTGGGTAGGTGCATTCAAAAGGTCATTGTGTCATCAATTCTGCATCGATTTGGACAAATGATGTATCAAAATGTACGCAATAAGTTTATCTGTAACATACTTTTGGTAGGTCTTGATTTAAGATCCCATCTTTGACTTATAGACCAAAATCAAACTGGATACTTTCTTTTTGGGATGAGTTTATTTCAATATTATATAGGCCATATGGCCCTACTTTATAGTCGGTTTATTATAAACACAGGTCTTGTCATGCTATATCACACATCTTCCAAACGTAGGCCTATATTAGGCGTATTCATGATAGCACTAACTGATTCATCACGAAGACAAAGCATGAGGATAATTATAATTAAGTATCATGCAAATATCATTTATATTGTATGCAATGTAAACGACAGGAGGATATAATTCGATTGTCAATATAATATATAATAATACTATTGTTCGCTTCATATCTACTCAAATAAGAGTAGGCCTACCGTAGGCCTATATCCCTTTCAAGTTGAAAATGTTGCCAATATTAAGTCCCTAAAGTTTATACATGTATTAACTTAACAATTTTTGTTAATTATGTGTTACTATTTATCTTCAGGCCCGGCCCGGCTTATCTTCAGACTATTTATTTTAATAACACATTATTTTCTTGAATGTTGAAGACTATGAGCAACCAGTATTACGATTTTAATATGTTTTAAGCGACTGGGTCAATAGACTACCGTGTCTACTTTTACAAAAATGACAAAGTCACCATGGCGTTAGGGCCCTACCATGGCGCGGCGTAAAATAAAATGGACTTGTTATACCGCCCTCATACGCGTGATCACTCTCGTGGCGACTTAGCTATTTCTGTAGAAGTTTCCATGGCGTCTTTGCCATTTATGTTTTATATTCCGTGGAAGCTTTTATGGAGACTATGTCATTTTAGTTAAATTTACTACCTGGTATGAGGGCGGTATAACAAGCATTGATTTAGTTTGAAAGCATTGGCTTGAGACTACGAAATAGCCTAAGCTGATTTCACTGTGAAAATATATAGACCATCGAAATATTTGCATTCGACATTACAAAAGGGTCCACTACTGTAATTGTATAGGTGCTATAAACAAAATCGATTCATGTCCTTAATCCCATGTACCAGAATCGATGGAAGGCCATTATATGACCTCTAATAACCTAATGACTTTTACTGAAGCAATTTTTACTGCAAAAAGTAGAAGATAGAGGGGAGAAGATTGGGGTGTGTGTGTGTGGGGGGGTGGTGGAGGGCAAGGGGATATGGGCCGGGAGAGAGAGAGAAACATATGAGAGAGAGAGCATTGGAAGTGAAAGAGAAGGGGAGGAGAGCTCGAGATGAAGATATCGAATGTAGGGGAGGAGGAGGGGAAAGGGTAATTTAGGAAATAGGTGGTTATATAGGGAGGGAGCCCCCTCTTAAAGAGGTATGGGTTGTGCTTCCGGGGATAATAAACTAATTCATAATCAAATCATCTCCATGCATCGTTTATGTTTCATACAAACAAACAAATTCCCCACCCCACCCCATCCTTCAGTATACGCGCATGTATATGATTTCTAGGCCTAGAACTCGTGAGTGTAATATGCCACCTACCTTCGACAGAGAGCATCAACTGTCGTCCGCGGGATAGATTTCCGATATCAATCATGATAATAATTATGTTAGCACAATAGGCTATTGTATACTTCTGGTTATATACCCTATACTGTGTCCTCCCAGCATGCATAATAGTGTTATGATTGCAGATCAGATCAGCTCTACTTTTTAATCCCTTGATTTTTGGTTTCTGAACAAAAGAGAAACCAAAACTATATATTTGAAATGAGGGACTGTCAATATCTGATATGTCCTCCTGCTGTCCATCAATGACTGCCAGACATCTGCGGCACATGCTCGCAGTAAAACAAAATGAATATTGAGTAGCAGGACCAAATCAATAGCAATTACTGCAACTTTTATAATTGAGGTGATTGCATTCAAATAGTCATTGTGTCATTAATCTCTCCATCGATTTGGACAAATGAGGTATCAAACTGTGCGGCATAAATTTATCTATAACATACTTTTGGTAGGTCTTGATTTAACACCCTTCTTTGACTTATGGACCAAAATTAAACTGGATACTTTCTTTTTGGGATGAGTTTAGGTTTAAGGGGTACTACACCTGTGGTAAATTTGTGACTATTTTTGCATTTTTCTGAAAAAATAATAACACACTGGTAACAAAAATTATGTATATTATTGGGGCAAGGAATCCAATTACTACACTGAAATTTCAGTGACTCAAGACAAGCGGTTAAGTATATATGATAGGAAATGAGGTACATCCTATCGGTACCTTATTTCTTATCATAAATAACGAACCGCTTGTCTTGGGTCACTGAAATTCCAGTGTAGTAATTGGATTCCTTGCCCTATAATATACATAACTTTTGTTACCAGTGTGTTATTAGTTTTAGAGAAAAATGCAAAAATAGGCTCAAATTTATCGAGGGGTGTAGTACCCCCTTAAGGAATTGGACAACAACGTTTGTATGGTGTCATTTAATACTCGTTGATACTCGATATAGATCACCCAATAAAGCGGACTTAGTCACCGGCCAGTTCTACAGAATAGATCCATGGCTAACTATGGAAACATGTTAAAGGACATCAAGAACATTTTCTAAGTTATTTATTTTGCGCTCTATCGAGTATCGACGAGTACCGTAAAATGGGGTAACTTCAGTCAGCGGGGTAACTTTGGTCGGTCAAATATATTTTTTCAAATGGCCATATATTCGTACAGCAATATTGTTTTTAGTCATATTTGGTATCAATTTGTTAAGAAATATGTTTGGAAGAAATAATAGTCGCTCATGTCCAATTTCCTCGAAATTTTTGACCAAAAATGAGCATTTTTTTTACATTTTTTTCAGAAAAAATAAAAATCGATATTTGTGAGCAAGGATGTGTGCTTGATTAATTTTGCAAGGGTTAAATGTCACAAAAATAACAACTTGCCCATATACAGCGAATATCAATTTTTTTGATTTTTTTTTTCTTCATGGAATGTAATACTCTGACCAAAGTTGCCCCAAATGCGGGGTTATTTGGTCAGGTTATTTTTAACCCCTAGGGCACCCTTGCAAAATTGTTAAAAAATCTTTTTCAACTTCAAGGTGTAGAAGGGAACCCTAATGTCATAAAAAAGAGATAATTAGAAATGTAATGGGTTTTGTTTGGAAGCAGTGGTTTAAAAACTCTGAAAAGTGCCCAAAGTTAGGTTTTGTCTGTTTGTCTGTAACTGCTGGTGTGAGGCCGTCGTAGGTCCTACGGGGCTCAAACTCGGTGGGTGGGTGTAGTTCTGTCCTGGCAAGAAGAGGTTTATGTTCGTTAAGTCATCCGACCCCGGGACCTCCTCCCAGGGGCCATCTGAGGTCAAATGACTAAAAACTGTCATATGGGTATGAAACTTGGTAGGTACAGTCAACATTTAAAGCCAAATTTTGGGAAGGTCATTTTTTGGTCATCCGAGGTCGCCCACGAGTCATCTGAGGTCAAATTAGTAAAAACTGTCGTATGGGCATGAAACTTGGTGGGTACAATCAACATTTAGAGCCAAAATTTCAAAAGGTCATTTTGGAGTCATCCGAGGTCACCCAGGGGTCATCTGAGGTCAAATTAATAAAAACTGTCATATGGGCATGAAACTTGGTGGGTAGGCCCTACAGTCAACATTTAGAGCCAAATTTGTGGTAGGCCTAGGTCATTTTGTGGTCACCAGGGTCTCTGAGGTCAAATGAGTAAAAACTGTCATATTGGGCATGAAACTTAGTGGGTAGGTAGCCTACAGTCACCATCAGCCAGATAATCGCGCCCGGCCGAGAACCGCCAAATATGGGTAACCGCCTATAGTAATGATTAATATTATCATGCAGTTGATAGTACCGTATTATCATGACTATATGCCTAGTGTCCAGCAGATCGCTTGTTTACAAAGTTGTACTCAAAGAACTGTCATGACTGTGCTACATAGGCCTGCAGCTATAGCTAGGCCTATATAGCATGACTATACCGGTATCATGAGACACATCATAGTGCTATCTACTGTAGATAGCATGATATTACGGCGCGGTATTATATTATATACTGCATAGGTCTATTGGTATGATACATAAATAATAATGCAGTTTATATAATTATGATGCCATTATTTCTGTGCGATCTTGGTAGATAGCATCCTATCATACCTGACCCGTCATATATAGCATGTTAGGCCTACACACATGACATACAATTAAGGTATTTTAATTATAATACACGTGTCCATGCACAAAACTATGACTCCTTATTTCTGATGGTAGGCCTATTGTGGAGCAAGACGGGCATGTCAGTGATTACGAAGTGCCCTTTTAAGATTTACTATTTTAATATAGTCAATCAAGTTAAAACTTGACACCAAAAGACCTAAAAATCATATAGTGAACTTAGAGTGGTGGGCCTACCGCAATTGAGCACTTAAAATGCATGCTGTGACGTGAACACTGGGTCTATAGGGCCTATACACACTCGCATATTATAGCCTAATTTTCTATAAGCATGATAGTAGGCCTACATATATACCATGATACATAATTAAAACCATCTATATACCATCTTTTGGAGCAAGAAGATGGGGATGATGATGTTGATTACGAAGTGCCCCTTAAGATTAGCGATCAACTTGACACCAAAAGACCTATAAGTTATATACGAACCTGAAGAGGTACCGCAATTGAACTGCATGCTGTAGATGCTGGGCCTAGGGCATAATATACACACTCGTATATTATAATTTTCTATATAAGCATGGTACACAACATGATTCATACTGAGATAGCACATGTAGGGGGGGGTGTTTGTGTGTGTGTAGCATGCTATCTACAGTAGATAGCACTGATGAGGGTTTCTGGTGGTATACAATGGTCTCAACTTTTTTGGAGTAAGCATGTATATTCACACTAACAACAAACACCCACACACCCCACACATGTATACCTGCAGACCCCCACGTTCATCAACTATATCTTCAATGTAGGGCCTAATTAGCTTTTGATTTTGAGCACAGAATTCAGAAAAATAGAGTTTGAGCTCACTTTACATTATTTTACACCCATTGCGACTTTGTCATTTTGGTAAAAGTAGACATGGTGACTTCCCTATTTTTGTAAAAGTAGCCACGGTAGTCTATCAACCCAGTCGCTTTGAAACGCTTGTTGGAAATCGTAATGCTGGTTGCACTAATTATTTTATAAATTCGATCTAATACTGAAACTATAAAATTTGCAGCTCACTTTGCTTGTGTTGCGTCTGAAAACTTCGGATTTCATCAGGCATCTGATCGGACGCAACGTAGCAAAGTATTATTACTAGAGTGAATATATAAAATAATATTTTTCACTACTGTTGGATGAATAATCTACACCAAGATATTGTAAATCATTATTTTCTATTCATGTATGCAGTGCATATTTGAATAGGGTAAATGAGGGGGGTGGGTTGTGTATTGACATTATGCGGTATATTTTGTTGTTCAAGTGTTGTTATTTTGAAACTTTTTGTTGTTGTTAGGACAGGGGGTTCTTAATACAGGCCATCCGACCCAGATCCGGCCTTCCGAGAACCTCCTCATTCAATGTATGTGTTTAATTGTTGTGCTGTTATATTTTATATTTGAATGAAATAAAGATGAATGAATGAATAATTAGAGAAGTTTTTGGTACGCCGTCTAGAAGTTCAATGTCGTAAAAGACTATCCTATAGTTTGCATGCATATTATCATATCATATAGGCCTAATTATCTTCATCGAATTATATCCCCCAATTGTTCCCATTGTTTGCGTGTACAATAGGACATTTATTTTGCACATGAGCCGATCACATTGGTCAAGTTGATCATACTTCCTGGATTCCGACCACTTCAAATAATTATCCTCTATTATTTAGTGCCAATTATTTCAGTAGATATGAACCAAACAATATTAATGAAAATTATTGATAATCGAATTATACCCCGCTATTGTTGCTATTATTTGTGCTTATGAGCTGATTACCTTGGTCAAGTTGATCAAATTTCCTGGTTTCCGACCACTTCAAATCATGATACTCTATAGTTAAAAGCTCTTATATCAGTAGATATGAACCAAACAATATATATTATTGATAATCGAATTATATCCTCCTATTGTTGCTATTGTTTATGCATACAATATAAAATTTGCATACTGAATCACGTCACACATTCTTGATTCTGACCAACGACCACTTTATCCTCCATAGGCTATAATATACATATAATAAGAATAATTATAATACTATTAGGCCTACTAATGATAATAATATAATATAATATAATATAATATAATATAATATAATATAATATAATATAATATAATATAATATAATATAATAATACAAATTATGACATGAAAATGTAATACAAAGTGAGATGTGGACATTACTAAATCATTAGAAAAAAGACCTATTTTTTTTTGGTGTTTTGGAAAAAAAATCCATATCTTCAATACGAAAGGTCAAAATTGTCAATTGATCATCGGTTTTTCATCCCACCTACATATACTTTAAGTAAGAATCATCAGATTTATAAAGTTTACTTCGAGTACTGTTAAATATCAAAAATATCAATTTTTAATTATTTGCCATAAAATATGTATTATCCATTGCGAATTTCAAAAAATCAAAATTTTTGATATCAGAAGGACATTCTTCGTATTCAGAATGCAATTCGATATGTCTGATGTGCTCTAATGTCCCACAATAAATACTGTCCAAACGTTCATACCCCACCCTTAATGTACGATTTCCGTCAAATTTTGATTTGGTTATTCTTTATTCAAAATGTTGATATAATATTAGTAATAACTAACGCTAAGGGGTGCTGTCCATTTTAGGACAAGGTACCAATAACAAGGTAAAGTGAAACAAACCCCACTGGTTATTTTGGCCATTTAACATGCAGTTCTATGGGAGGACATATATAGGTTTTCCCGTCCAATTTCAAACTTTGGTCGTTCAGTTTAGTATAAGTGTCATTCCTTTTCGCGCGAAATTGAATGAACGCTTACATTCTCGATTTCAATTTAGCAAATGTGCAATCTATTTCATTAATACGCATTCAAAATTCTAAATAGTGCACCCAATTTCGCACATTTTGCAGCAAATTTCGCAATTTGTGCAGCCAAATTCACGTGGCCTTGAATTCAGAGCCTAGTTGGAAATTCAAATTCATATATGCGGAAACAAAATGGGAAAATGTTCAATCGAATTCGCAAAATCCAGAAGTTCTTAAATATTTTACAATGGTTCAAATATAAAAATGCTATTTATCGTGTTTATATCAGTTCGGGGGCACTGCTAATTCAAAGACGTCTCTGATATCAAAGACGGGTCAGTGATTTCACATACGGGGGTCTGTGATATCACATACGTCGTGCTTTTTTTACAGTTTGGGGCTAGATGCAGCATATCGGAAAGAAGGTGACTGTATCGGAATATGCTTTCCTATGTTTAGCAAATATCTGCCTGTGCAAACATCATATCTATCTGTGCAAATTCTGACAAATGGTCCCAGAAACACTTCGATTGGCAAAATCGAGCCATATCCAACGTTTTGAAGTAACAAAAATCCCAAGTCATGGGGAGTGAATATTTTGGCAAGGCAAAAAAGGAGGGAACAATGAATTTTGGCCAGTCAACGACGGGGAGGGGAGCGATTTTTGGCACGCATTGTGGCGGCAACTTTTGAAAAATATATTCAAAAATGACTTGAAAAATGGTAGGCCCCTACCATGCCTACGGAAACGTTCAGGCCTAACCTCGTGGCCTGACTCTTGCACACGTGCATGTGATGAATTCGGAGAAATATGGACACTTGTATTTTATTGATAGGGGTAGGGTTATGCTATGATTAGGTGGCTCAAAATAGATCAACAAATTACGGTAAACCAGGCGCGTGCCCACTGCCCAGGGAGTGGGGCTTTGGGGCCTGCAGCCCCGGGAAAAAAAAAAAAAAATGAGGGAGACAGAGAGAGAAAGAGAGAAGGGAAAGGGAGGGAGAGGAAGGGGAGTGATAGAGCAGTGGCATAGCCAGGCCCGTTTTTTTTGCGGGGTGCTGATTTTGAAAAAGTGTTTTTTTTTTCCATCAGGGGCGATTTTGTAAAAAGTGGACCTTCTTCACAAACTTTGGACCTTTTTTGACTAAAAAGCATAAAAAACATATTTTTTTGCTCACTACGGTCGTAAATTAGGATTTTTTTGAGGACTTTTGCCTCACCGCACGGCCCCACTCTGCGTACGGGCCTGGGCATAGCCAGTGGGGCAGTATAGTGCCCCCTACAAAAATTGAAGGGCGGAAAAGGGAGGGAAAAGAAAAAGGTCTACTTTTTCGGTCTGATTTCCCAAAAATTGAAAGAAATAACCCGACAACTGAAAACATATATAAAATAACTGCCAATAATACCGGAACGAAAATGTTACAAAAATCAGGACAAAATATTAGCAAAACTGGTTGAAAATTTTGTTGTGCCACAGCCACCCAGGCTCATTTCAATATCCGGGGATTTTAGGCAAACGAAAGGGGAAAAGTGGAAAGAAAACAAGGAAGAAAACAAGAAGAAACGAGGAAGAGTTGGCCTACGTTCTGAGTCATTGCGCATCATAATTATGTTCATGCTTGAAATTTGTGACGGGAAGTCGCATCCACTGGAAATCCATTCTAAAATAGGCTACATATTATGCATTATCATGACATGGTTATATGGCCTATAGGCTATGCTTAATCATGATGGTCGGAAAAATAAGTTAATAATAGGGGCCTAATGCAAAATGATGCACCAATTGGCTTTTAGTTTGAGGATAATATTCCCTCACAAGTCGGGTCCGTTGAAATCTGTTATGCCCAAAATAATACGAATAATAAGTGTAAACTTTTACACCAAATGACTTTATTGTGCCTTTCATAACTTTTTGAAAACAATTCTCCAACTTCTGAGGGAGCACATCCCCCTCAGGCACCCTTCTCCGTCAAAAAAGAAAAGGCTAACTTGCATTTATCCATATAGGCCTTATTGAGCAGGTTCATACCCATGCAGAAGTCAGGTCCGCAGGAAATTTGTTAGGAATTATAGGCCTATCTTTCATAGATATAATGACTATAGGCCTATTATAGCACATCCCCTCAGGCAAAACAGAAAAGCCTAAACTTAGGCTGAATTGAAGGAATTATTGAGCACGAGTGTTAAATATAGGCGGAGACTGGGGTAATTGTGGCCCTGGGGTAATTGTGGCCCTTTGTCTTTATCAGGGTGTCTTTATACTATAAGCATTGGTCTAGGTGACTTAACTTTGTATTGTATGAAAGAGTGGTCTTTATGTTACTGTTTGGTGAAAACATATATTCAAATAGCATTAAAATTGTTATGAGGGGGGTCTAATTAGCGGAGCGACATCGCAAATGGCTCTAAAAAGTGGCAAGTCCGCTTTTTATTCATAGGGGTGGTACTTATTGGTTGTATCACTGACTATTTTGTATGTGTTTGACATGAAAGGTAATCATAACAGTTCCCATTGATATAACAATTTTATAAACAAAATATTTATTTAATGAGCTAAATTTGCATATTATGTAATACCCGGCTTGGGATAAATGTGGCCCCTGTTCATGTCTTAAGCAAATTACTTGCATCTGATCCCCTAAAAAGCTATTTTGGTCATTAATCTGTTATATGTTAATCAAATGAGCCATTTGGGGTCATTATTGAAACAAAAAAGACATATTTAGTATGTTTTCAAGTCAAAACAAGGAAGTATAATGAACAGTCAGATCCGGCCGCAGTTTCGGCATGCAAAAATTAGCATAATAACAAGTATTTTACAAAATGCCTTAAAATGCCCTTTTCTGGTAAATAAACCAGTCCAAATGGCCTAGAATTATCGCAATGACTGTAAAACATGTTATTAATAGTTATCAGGAAGAACTGGATTCACAATACTCTTTAAATTCTTTATTCAGTTTTTTGTTCAGGGCCACAATTACCCTGCTTGGGGTAATTGTGGCCCCTAAAACATGTTAATTATTATGCAAATTGCAATATATTTTCCAATTATATTTATCACATCTTATAGGTACCCATTGCCTCTATCCACTCATGCAGAAATTTTACTTCTCCAGTTCATACTTAAAGAATTACATGGTAAAAATGCAAAAGGGGGGCCACAACTACCCCAGTTTCCCCTAAGCCTAAAACTAGAATTCGCGGCTCAGTTGGAAATCTGTAAAAAAATATATGCTCCGAAAATAACCAATAAACAGTTTTGATGTGTCCGGAGAATTGAAAGTCTGCAAAATGTCGTCGAGGGAGCAAAGTTATTCTGCAGCATTTAAGCTCAATTATGAAAAAGAAAAACATTTTTTTACATTCTCCGATTTCTCACGTTCACTAGAAAGAGTGTATCCTGAGCCCGCGATTTAATTAATAAATTGGATAGTAAAATTAGCAGGAGCTAGCAGGCACTTGGGCTAGCTACAACCCTGTGATCATGCTGATTAGGCCTACTCGCAAAATTATTCCGTTGCGCCAGTTCACGTTCACAATATCGTTTGCGGCTGGGTTTTGAGACTAGGGAGTATGTGATTTATGAGACGTCTTTGAATTATGATACTGTCAGGTGACTCGGCACTGAAGAGTCTTTGATATCAGAGACGTCTTTGAATTAGCAGTGCCCCCGAACTGATATTGAACATTAGATACATGTATCGTCAACATTGTTCAAACAAGCACGTTGCTATATTAAATGTGAAGGGAAAACATATTTTTAAGTAATGTTTACAATTGCCGTATGCATAGGCCTAGTAAAAAGAAAATGAATTATAACTAATTATAATATTTAAAAGCATTTCCCCGGTTTAGTTCAGAAACCATAAAGTGATGTATGTCCCAAAGTGCAATCAAGCTCAGTCTAGTTAATCATATAAATTATAAAAATATAATGAAACTCTTCCTTTAAGTTAATGCTACTTCTTCTTACGATAGGTCTTTTTTAAATCTTCGTATTTTTAATTGTATAATATGTATCGTATAAGAATAAAAACTGAATGAACACAGTCAAAACAACATCCAGAAATTAAATAGCTACCTAGCAAACACAAAAACGTTTTAAAAACGTTTTAAATAAGTTATATTTTGGCTTTTGGTTCAGGTAAAAACGTTTTAATAACATTAAAATGTCGGGTTATATAAAGGTTATGATAACGTTTTAAAACGTTTTGTATGAAAACACACTACAACAATATTCTTAAATGTTTTCAAAAAATGTGATTGAAAACTTTTTTGCATTTTGCAAAATATTGTGTCAATACTTAAAAAACATTATGTTAAAATATTTGAACCCAGGAAACACAGAAATGTTCTTAAAATGTTTTATTCAAAACCTTTAATAACATTTAAATGTCGGGTTATGTAAAGGTCATGAAAACGTTTTTAAAACGTTATTGAAAATATTTAGGGCAAACATTTTTCGCAAAATATTTTTTCAACCCCAAAATAACATTCTGTTTAGAATGTTTTGTAGCAAGTTTTCAAGAATGTTTTTGGAATGTTATTAAAACGTTTTTACACCCTTTATATAACCCGACATTTAAACGTTTTCTGTAAAACATTTTCGTTTGCTGAGCAGTAGATTATAAAAAATGTTTTTAAGGTTATGAAAACGTTTTATACTCTTAATATACCCTTTATATAACCCGACATTTAAACGTTTTTGACAACCTTTTATAACCTTTTTGCGAATGATGACGAAAACGTTTTGTGTTTGCTGGGTAAGCATATTTTGCAGTCGACTTATAAACATATCCTTCACATCACAACCTGTTTATGTTTAATTAGACCCATTTGGTGTCCATTTCATCATGAAAATCTGAACTATAGGCCTATTGTATAATATTTTATTAATTTTTATTCGGGGGGCACCGACCATGAAGGGGGAGACACCGGGTCTGATTGGGGGCACAAGCCGTTTTTCGGCCATTTTCCTGTGGGATTTAAAAAAAATTTCAGATCGTGCCCCTATGACGCTACGCCACTGGATTAACTGACATGTTATTTTATTAATTTTTATTCGGGGGCACCGACCATGATTGGGGGCACCGGTCTGATTGAGGGGGGGGGGGGGCAGAAGCCATTTTCGCCAATTTTCCTGTGGGATTTTTTAAAATTTCAGATCGATTGGGGGCACGTGCCCCCCCACCCCGCCCGTGCCCCTATGACGCTACGCCTACTGGATTAACTGACATGTTAAAGTGTTAATATTGCTAACACCGGAACGTGTTAAGCGACGTTTTAAACATATTTTAATGCGTTTCATGTGTTTAAAACAATATTAACATGTTACATTCGTATTCGAATTTGCAATCATTAAATGTGTTTGTAAATGAACACTGTACCTAAAGTATACTTCTCATTACAAGCATTACCCATTAAAACATGTGTGTGTTTATTCTGTGTTACATAGGGCTAGGCCTACTCACTTTTTTCTGCTGCAACGTAGACGTAGGGCCTATAGGCCTATGTCAGTATACTTGAAAATGCGCATAATTTCAAATTGAATTCCTTTTCGCTAATTAGATTGTCAATGCATGAAATTGAAAATAGGATTAACAACGTTTCGCAGTCCCCCGTGCATCTTTGGCGAAATTGATTGCCTATTTCTTTAAATTAGACGTCTAATGGTGAAATTGAAACATTCGAGAACGAAATTGAATTCACAATAATGAATTGTTCTGATCATACATTAATTTGATTGAACTAAAATGAAATTGATTGCTCATAATGCGAAAAAGAAATCGGGATTCGTTGCGATCATTCAATCTTGCGCGAAAACGAATGACACTTTTATTAAATCGAACGCACAAGTTGCGAAATTGGCCAGGAAAACCTATATTATCATAATTTTTAAACTATGATAATATGTCGAACTTTGCTCTGTTGACCTACAAAGACAACAAATTTGGCTGATTCCAATTAGGTGCAAGTTGGGACATATGTGTAAACATTACAAATATGCAAAAAAAAAAAATCGGGTTTGAAAAACATTAACCAATTTCATATTATAAGATCGTACATTATGGCTTTAAACGTTTTTGTAAAAGTGTGTTTGTTGGGTAGTGTACTAGTCTCAGTTTTTGAAAACTTGATGCAAACATTTTAAACAAAATAGGGCCTACTATTTTTAAAGTGTCGTATTTTGCAAATAAAAAAAAGGGAGACAAACAATGACACACAAGTCTTTTACGTTTCTTTTGCCGGGTAGGCAGAGTCAAAGGCATGCTTGATTGCTTCTTTCTTTATTATAAACAAATTTCGAGAGTATATTTTACCAAAATCTAATGTTGATCAAGACAGTAGCGCACCTTTCGGCTTTCAGACTCAGTTCAAAACAACGATTTTGCTTGTGACTGACAACAGTCAAAGGTCAGCTCATCCAGCACCCCCGTTTCCTGTTTCATTGTTATGCAAATAGCGATCGATAAGTGTGGTGACTTTGCCTGTTTGGTAATAGTTTCCGTGGACATTTCAAAAGACACCATAGCGAACTTCACGATCGATATCCCTGGTGACTTTGTGATTTTTGATTTTTCTTCCGTGGACTCGCAGGGTTGCCAAACCCGCGATTTGGGCGCCCAATTGGGCGATTTTCAACTTCCGTCCCGCGACAAAGAAAGTGCTCCCGCGATTTCGCGACATTTGGGCTACTTTGAAAATCTCACCCGCGAAATGTATTAAATGTTGGGCGATTTGTGACAAAGCCGACTTCAAAACTTATTTTTTGATCATGATTGCCAATTCTTTCAATGGTCATTCAACAAAAGCACCAAACAGGTAATTCAATAAGCAACTAGTTACAAAACATTCTGTGGTCAGTGTGCTTCCCATAACAATGGCACGCACAGGAGGGGCTGGTTAATCGCATCACATGTTGTTGCTAAAGACCACTTGAGCTGGAGGATTATCCTTAGAATATTCCCATCTAAATACTCACAAGTGGTTTAAGACGACTTAAGTTGCTTCTTAGTGGTAAACACCTAGTACCGATACCGCACATTTTCTTTTGAAACGGCATGATGATCAAAAGTACCAGCCGTTTTGAATTTGATTAAAAATAGTACATGCACACTTTGTTATCACTCAGCTGAAGGGAAATTTTTGTAGGCCTACCCCTCCCCCTATATTGCAATGAATGGCATGTCTATTAATAAATGTGTTCGTTTTCCTGGTATTTAAAAAAAATAATTTTTGTTCGTTTGTTTATAATTTGTTTCAGCATTTCCCCAAAATTAAAAAGATAGTGCAGAACCCCGTCAAAAGTCAACATTTTATTTTCCTTGCAGTTTATTTTTTTCTTAAATTTTTGAAAATGTTTGTTAATTTTTCATTATTTCAATTTGCAGTTTAAACATTTTTTTTTTCTTCAATTTTATTTTTTTTACTTTTAATTTATTTCAATAATTATTTCCACAAATAAATTTTCCTTACAGTAGTAGGCCTAAGCCTATAACAAAACAAATCAGTTTTTGTTAGTTTTTAAAATTTATTTCAGCATTAAAAAAAATAGAAAGAAAGGGTGTAGAACCCCCCAGCCGTCTTTTTAATTTTTCTTTTTTTTATAACTTTTTCATTTTTTGTTAGTTTTTTATAATTTATTTCAGCTTTTCCCAAAACTTCCAAAATAAAGGGGGGTGTAGAACCCCCTCAAATCGACTTTAAATTTATCTTCAGCTTTTTTTTTTTTTTTTTTTTTTTTCCAATTTTTTCAGTTTTTGTTGTTTTTTTAGAATTTATTTCAACATTTTCCAAAATTTCAAAATAAAACGGGGGTGTAGAACCCCCCCTAAATCGACTTTAAAATTTTGGGCGATTTTTTGGCTATTTGGGCGACATTTCACAGCTAATACCCGCGACTTGGGCTGAAAAGTTTTGGCAACCCTGCCGTGGAGACTTTGCCGGTTTGGTAAAAGTTTCCATGGAAAGTACCGTGGCGACTTCCTACTTTTTGCTCTCATTCCTAGCTCAACTTGCACCTAAATGGAATCGGCCAAATTTGTTGTCTTTGTAGGTCAGCAGAGCAAAGTTTGACATATTAAAAATTATGATGTCCTCCATAGAACTGTGTGTTAAATGGCTAAAATAACCAGCGGGGTTTCTGTCACTTTACCTTGTTATTTCAACCTAAAATGGACAGCAACCGACCCTTCTCGTCAGTTATTCCTAATATTATTTCAACATTTTGAATAAAGAATAACAAAATCAAAATTTGACGGAAATCGTGGCATTAAGGTTAGCTGAGAGTTTTTCATGCGCTTGATTTCAGAGGGCGTAAGTTCATAACAGAAACAGCCATACAGAAAATGAACAAGCGTACCGGGACGTAGGCCTACTTACAATAGAATATCGATCCACGGTCAAGACATGAAAAGGCTATGAAACTTGGCTTAGCTCGTGCCCGGAGCTCGGATGCCGGGGGGGCGGCACAAGCAGTTTTCGGCAATTTTCACAAGGATTTTATAAATTTTAAAATTGATTGGGGCACTTCGTCAAGCTACGCCCTGGAAAATGTGTTGATTTTGAATTTATAGCCTTTATATCTTTGATGAAATCAATGCTGATATTCCCATGATTACAATGTAAGGGTAGGCAACAACTACAATATCAAAAAGCAATTATTTGTAAATCGAATTTGGGATGAAAATCAACAAGACAGACTTAGCAGGCCTACAAAGTGAAAAACAATCAATCACGATTCACTGCACTCAGCGAATCAATCAAATAAAACTAAAAAGAAAGGAGCAAGAAAGAATAAAGAAATAATGAAAAAGAGAAAGAAAGAGAGAGAAAGAAAATGAACGAAAAGAAAGAAAGAAAGAAATGAAAGAAATGAAAAAAAAAGAAATGATAAAAGAAAGGAGAAAGAAAAGAGGAAAGAAAGGAAGTAAAAATGAGAAAAGAGAAAAAAAAAAAAAAGAAAATTCAGCCACACGGAGACTCGAACCCACAAAAATAGTTCATTAGATTCCCAGTCCAACGATCTATCCACTCGGCCACAGATCAACTTACACAAATTGACTGTTCTCAAAGCGGATGATATAACTATAATTGGATGCAATTACATATGATTACAATCGCGTCCGCATTATGGCTCTTAGAATAAACACGCATGTCGGCGCTGAAATTTTGAACGAACTGATGGAGGAAAACCTCGTTTTTGCAAAACTAGCTTCAATTTGGAGTGAAAATCAAATGGAATAGCAATTGGCAGAATGTTGAGAAATAATGTAGGTATTCAGATGTCTAAATTAACGTCTCGTAATCAAGATATCGATAATTTCACAAACCAGCTTTTTCTCAAGCAAATTCTCCAAAATTTTCCCCCAAAACGGGCTTTTAAAATTTAATCGGTACTGTATTTGGTTCTTCCCCATGGCAACATCATTTCTTTAATCGATTTGTAATACAATACGAAAAAGAAGAAAACAATCGCTCGGTGTGGATTTATACGGAGCGCACATTTGAAAAAAACCTCATGGAACGTGTTTTTGATCTTGTGAACATGGTGGGTAAAAATGCTTTAAACGAAGGATTTTAAAATTTATTCTAATAATTTGTATATAACACACACAAAAATGTTAAGCTACATCCAATGCACCAACATTTCACTCGCTGCGATATTTGATTACTGAGAAAACTCTGTTTTAGAGAACAACTTCATACGTCTTTTATACGTTTTTTATACGTCTCTTTGTGTAACCTTAAGGCTTTAAATTGATTAGCTCTAGATCAGAGAAGATGAAAAGAGTGTATTGACTTTGTACTTGTAATGGAACTTGCATCCTGTCATTCCTTTGTGTTGTGAAGTGGCCAATCATAAAGGAAGGTCATTTGGTGCCAATAACAATCAATAAGAGAGCTTCAATACAAGCCATGGCTCAATGCATGGAGCTTCCATGACCGAATCGATGTACTCCAGTAGAACTGAGATGATCAGGGACTATCCATCATGTGCTGTGGCCAAAGGATACGTATAGGATAATGGCCAAGGATTAGAACGTGAGTGGCTAAGAATGGCCATGGGCCGAAGGCCCCAGGCCATTCTTAGCCACTCACGTTCTAATCCGCGGCCATTAACCGACTTAATACACACCTATGACGTCGCGCTATTGTTTTATCGCTCCATTATTTTCAACGAATGGAGTGTTATATAGAAATAGGTTGCTCATTTACAAATTGATCAATTGCTGATTGATACCGTAATAATAACAATGGTTTTGCAGGTGCGATTGAAAAATACATTGACTAGTCAGCTTTACGTAAAATTTCTATAGAATTACTCATCACGATCCAGGTGTTTAGTACAAATCATCCGTAACCACCTTCTTGACTTATACACTTCTAGTGCCCGTTTCTATTCATCGTTATGTATTCTTCTCCCGTGCATTATTTTCGCGAACTACCCTTCACAGCCCAAATTATATAAACCTGCACGCTAAACAATGCATTATCTAAAACCTGCACGCTAAACAATAGATTCTAGATAATACGTGCACGCTCAAATACTAGAAATACTACTTTCACATAACCATAAAGTAGAGTTAGGTGGCGCTTTAGACACAGAGATCACATAACTATATAATTGTCTGTTCGATATATATACCAACAAAAAAGTACGAATATACATTCTGTGGTGTTAAAATGGTATAGTTACAAACGGTGTTCTATAATAGTGTACAATTACCGAATAAGGTGCAACTCGCTAGACTTGAGTCCAGTCCTCGTTTACGGAGTTTAGGTTTAGGGTTGGGATAGGGCAGTCTTGTAATAAGACTAGTAGAGTTGCACCCTTGCAAATATCATTGTCATAAATTATGATTAATGACCTCAAATAAATCAAACATCAAATGAGAATAATCGAGCTTCTATTAATTTAAAAGGGCCAAAAACAGGTGGATCATAATTATACAAGATGACACCATTGCAAAATATTCAGCATTTTACAAATGAAATACATGTCGGCCTATATCTAAAATAACATAGCCGGGCCTGGAAACACACACTAGCGCATAATATCATGATCATGCTTTATAATACCATAGGCCTTCAAACACATGTGTTTGAAGGCCTATGATAATACTGAACAAATTGTTAAATCCCAATGTCGTGTGTTTTAATATAAGTAGTTCAAATTATAGAGCTATAAAGTCCAGTTGATATTCACCGTAGTATTAGTCTGACATCTAAATCGATCGTTTCCAACTGGTTCAGTGCTCTCTGTGTTCGAAACCACGATATTAAATGATCACAACATAAAGTCAAGTCAATTAAACCATGCATGAATAAGTTACCTAAGTATGACGTATGGCGCAATCGATACCATTGATTACAGGGATTGATTTTCTTTACCAGTTAAATGCTACGTAGCTGGTCAATGTCCTGACGGTGTTTTTAAAATGTAAGATATTTTCCTAATATTAAAACTAATATAATGAATGCAGCAATTAATATTGCCTATTGTTTTAATAGGCCTACACTCAAAGTGTATGACGGATAATGTACTCGTGCAAATGCATTCGTCAAGATAATTGCACTTGCCATGGAGTTATTGCATTTAGCTTTCGAGCCTATCGGCTCTCAAGCTAAATGCAATAACTCCACGGCGCGTGCGATTATCTTGACGAATGCATTGCACTCAGTTCATTATCCTTATCATAAAGATTTAAAATGTTTGTTACATGAATTGAATAAACGTAGATCATTCAAGTGATTAGACCAACAATTAGTTCTTTATGCCCACTTCTTTAACTATTGAAGTAGTTGCGTTTAGGTTTCTATTTTGCATAATAAGGAAAATTGGCAAAGTGGTCATAGGTTCATATGAAAGGTTCAATTGCGGATCATTACAGCAGGGTACGTCAATAAAGCTAGACCTGCGCTATATATCTGAGCAATGATACTCTTCTCTGTGAATCGAGCGTTCGATTTTGGAACAACCATGCAGTTATGGACAATATTTTTTATCTTCGTTGGATTTGGATAATTGTTCCGAGGATATATATATCGTTGATTCGCAGCATTTCTTTGGAACGGAGGACTTAAATCAGGCATGATTCTACGATTAGCCGAAGAAAGGTACGAGAATTGTAAATGTGCAAACTTTTATTTGTTTTATTTGGTTGGCCTTATTACAACCCATTTTACCTAGGCCTACATGTCACTAAACTTCGGCGGCAAAAACAAAATAAAAACAAAAAATAAAAAAACTTCGCCGCCCTCGCCGCGAAATAAAAGCCCTGCCTCAACTTCCAGTCCCCCTCCCGAAATCAAATGGAGCGTCCCTTACATTTATCGGATAGGCCTACTGATCGATGTAAGTAAATATCCAAGCATCACCAAAATACCATCAGATTAAACATCAGATGTATTAAAGACATATCAAAATTAAACAAAAAATAGACATAGTCTTACTTTTATCATCAGTATTAAACATGTGCAAATCAAACTATAAAATAAGCAAATGTATAGGCCTAAATGCATTGATACAGAATGTATATATGTAGCAATGTTTCACAAATAACAAATTATACGTAGGGTCTAATCGACTGAAAACGCATACAAAATATAAAGAAGAAGAAAAAAGAAAAACTAAACAAAGTTTAATAGAAAAGAACAGAAAAAACCGAATGTAAATATTCAAATACTAAAATTATGTTATAATAAACATTCTACTTGTTTAACTTAATTGAGCGTCGAAAGTAAGGTCGATAATTTTAAGTATACACTGAAAATAAAAATGTTTAGGTTTCTGTAACCCTTTAAACACGCCAATGTTATTAAAAACCTGAAATAGTTGGTATCCACATTTTCAAGAAATTACTGGTATTTTCAGACTCCTGCATTATTACAAATCCAAAATAAAACCTAACACTTTCCATTTTCAAATAATCGCACTCTAAAGTTTAAACTTAAACACGTCAAAGTGTTATAAACACTAACGATATAACATTTTTTAAACACCATGTTTAAATTTTAAACATTGTTAGTGTTTAGAGTTTAATAGTCCTCAAACGTTCGAAATTTGTAGTTACAACAACTGGGTTGGCCCTATTATATGTATTACAAACCATTTTACCTTCATGTCTATGAGGGCAACAAAAACCCACCAACAACCCCCCCAAACAAAAAAGACAACTTCGGCGCGAAATAAAAGCTCCGACCTAAACTTCCAGCCCCATGGAGTATCCGTAACATTATAAGATTTAATTATCGGATAGGCCTACTGATTAGAAGTAATATTCAAACATGCCAAAATACCGTCATAAAAAACAAAAAAATATACGAAAGACAAATAAAAATCATACAGAAAATACATGTGTGGCTCACGCATGCAATATGAATTTTAAAAAATAGACCTACTGTGGCTTTTATCATTATTAAACATGCCCAAAAGCAAACAATTAAAAAATAAACAGATGCATAGGCCTAAATGCATTAATTTGATACAGAATGTAGAATGTGTATTATGTATAGCAATGTTGCCCAAATAACAAATTATATGTAGGGCCTAAACCACTGAAAACGTATAAAAATATAAAGAAGAAAAAATGTAAAAAAAAAAAAAAAACAGTAACATGTTTAACTTCTCTTTTTATTCTATATTGAGCGTGGAAAGAAATGTCCCAAATAATACCAAATGAAGCCTAAAATAAGCATTTTCCAAAGTGAGGGTAAAAATACATCTTGCATAATAAGTATAACTTGGCCAACAGTTTAACCTGCCCGTTTTGATCTTGCCTTGCTTTTCACAGATTGCATTGTAAATTTATGTTTAAGGGCTCGGATAGCGACGTTTTCACGTATCTTTGTGGCATCTGAGAGCACATCAGACACATCGAATTGCATTTTGAATACGAGGAATGTCCTTCTGATATCAAATAATTTTGATTTTTTTTTTTTTTTTTTATGTAATTTTAATACACATTTTATGGCAAATTATTAAAATATTTAATTAAATTTTGAAATTTAACAGTCCTCAAAGTAAATTGTATAAAGCTAACGATGTGCACTTAAAAAGAGTATGAAGTTTGGGTGAACAGCATACGTCCATCATGTGAAAAATTTGACCTTCATTATTGAAGATAATAGCTCAAAACACTAAAAAAATGTAGGTCTTTTTGGAACAAAATATGTTTATGTTCAATATGAAAGGTCAAAATTGTCAATTGATGGTTGGCTTTTCATCCCAGCTACATACAGTGTAATTACATGTCATTAGATTTATAAAGTTTACTTCGAGGACTGTTAAATTTCAAAAATATGAAATTTTAATAATTTGCAATACAATTTGTAGTATCGCGAATTTCACAAATTAAATCAAAATTATTTGATATCAGAAAGACATCGTATTCAGCATGAAATTCGATGTCTGATGTGAGGTCCCATAACAATACCATGCAAATGTTGCAACCCGCTTCCTTAATAATGTATTAATCAAAATCATTGTCTTGTTGTTTTTCGTATCATTGTTTTATATGAATGAAGTGATGATAACAATATACTGCACTTTTCCCAAATACTTGCTTTTCGAAAGTGCAATTATTGTTATTAACACTACATTCGTAAATGCCAGTACTTTTCCCTGAAAAGTATTTGCTTTTCAGAGAAAAGAGAAAGGCATTTACGAATGGCGTGTTATTAGTGATCATCGCTCCATTCGTGGAAAATAATGGAGCGGTAAAACAATAGCGCGACGTCATAGGTGTGTATTAACATAACATCATTACATCACAAGGCTCCAACCTAAACATAGAGGCCTTGCATGTGACGTATCATCCCGTAAATATGGCGGACTACTCAAATGCATTCAACAAAAGCATGATTTGCAATCATCCTACACCACATTTCGCCATAATTCATTCTAGAAACGCTTGCTGTTAGAATAAGAAAAATTTTAATGCTAAATTATTGCACATTCTAGGGAAGCGTGGTTACTGTTTTGAAATAACCGAGTGAGAGGGTTTTCAAGAAAATATTTTTCCTGTCAAAACTGAAGCATCCTCTGTATAAAAGAAAATATGAATATTAACTGCACATCATATATAACTATTCGTGATACCCAATTGTGGCATATTTGAGGTCGTTTATGAAGCAGAGAATTTTATTTAAATTTTATATACGCCAAAATATTTTTTTAATTGAGCAAGAATAAGGATAGAAAAAACGTTAAAAAATCTATGTTTAAATAACATTAGACCCGGCAAAAGATTACTGTTTCGTTTTTATGGTATTCTAATCTTTTATTTCCCGAAGAAACATTTGGGGTCTAAAATGGATTTTTATGTAATTGATAAAAACATCGAACGTGTATACAAGAAAAATGGTAGGTTTTTCTCTATAGTATTTTACTGACCATGGAAATGTACTGAGACACAAGCACGTGTCAAAATCGATATAATGTATTGTCCATATAGACACCCAGTTATCATGCTTATCGTTGATTTTTTTTGTATAAAACACGCAGTTAACAACAATTGAGCGCTAACAATACACATAAATGTTTTTATTTGAAATATAATTCCAAAATATGGTACGTTTTCTGCCTTTGCTTGTCACGTGGTAGGCCTATGTTGAAGTTGCGATTATATCTTCGAATAAGTTCCAAATGAATTCCAACAAGACAAGTAGCCGAGTGGTCTAAGGCGCTGATGGGTTTATAGGGTGTCCAAAGCAGTCCGCCGCCGTGAGTTCGAACCCCGCCTCCGCCAAACTTTAATGAAGTAAAATTAAAATTGAAATTTTACTTTAAAAAAATTTTATATTGGGGAAATGTGACTGGCAGAATTTATGTATGGCGTGGAGTGGTGTGCAATCATCCCACACACATAACCCTGCACTACGATCAAATAGGTTGATGACAACATTTGATTGAATGGACTGCACTCCGCCATAACTACGGTGAAGGACACCGGTACAAATCCTTTGTTTGGAGCCAATCGATAATTTCATGCAGGGCCTCTATAAGAATGATCTCATCAGGCGGCTGACACTGAAAAATTTGCATGGAAAAATGACCCGTCTCCTCCGCAGCCAATTTGGTTCCGCTCCATCGAAATCAAGCTGGTCACGGAGGAGACTACCTCCTTTGTGTTTGTTCATTTGTGTATGGAGAGCCCTTTTTGGAGTCCGGAATGACTTAGGCTACGCTCTCAGCTAGAGTCCGACGCTGCATTGCACTAGAAATACCTTTTCTGTGAAATCGCTATAGAGCCAACCGGGAGCACGTATTCGTTTTGAAAATATAGCATTAAAATTAGTATCACCCTTGTGGCCCCGTGCAGTGGAAAACCTTAATTCTTTCATTAAAAGGAAATGAAAATTAAAAAAACACGGATCTACTTGTGCACCAATAAAATTGGCACAGCAATTTGTCTCAAATATGAATGAATTTTAAGAAACATACGGGGTATGATGAACATTGACCTGACGCCATGATAGTAGGATCTATTAGTCGTTTTATATACAATGTATATACCGCATTGTCATAATACCAATATTTGTCATTATATATAATGAGTAATATCTAGCAACGTAAATGTGCAGTTCATATGCACAAACGAATACTGATCTTTATGATATTCAGGTTTTTGTACATCACATATAACATGTCACATAGGAGGTCATACGTGTTGACCTTCATCTATTGTATTTGTTCATCTGTGTATGGAGAGGATTAGCGCCATTAAACGCCATTAAAACGCCATCAGTATTAGGGCGTAGTTCAGTGAACTCACCGGATTGCTATTCCAAGTACTTTGATAATACAGATAATATGTATTAATGGGTCGAGGCGATTGCATTGAAAAACCTAATAAATTATTCATAACAGTTACGTAATCAATCGATAGTGCGGACACTTTTCATTTGCAAACCACCAAAATTCGTGATCTTTTAGCGTTGGAAAAGAAACCACGTGAATAGAGTGCCCTCTCAAGAATATCAACTCTCTGGATCTCATCCTTCAACACGATGGAATAGCTGATTTCTACAAAGGAGTTGATTCTATCATTTCAATCAATTTACCGCTTTCATCGGAGCAGGTGGATTCATATTATTTTAAAGTTAAGAACGAAATGGAGGAAAATCAGGCGAACTCAACCCATACGACGCTATTAACAACTGAAGCGCAATTTTCACCATATTCATACCAATTTGCTATTGCGTATTTTACCATGACTTCACAAGTCCTAATATCCATCTTTGGAACTTTGTCTAATACCTTGTTCTGTGTAACGATTCTGCGTTATAGACGGTTGCATACGTCGTTCAACATTCTGGCGTCGGCTTTATGCGTCGGAAACGGTCTAGCTTCTTTAATCGCAATGCCTATTGCATATGCCTTAACTAGATACCATCTCAGACACGGCGATTCTGTACAGACTCCATTATGTCAACTTGCTTCGTTCTTAATCAATTTATTCAAATGGCACGCCGTGTTCATTATGACAGAAATGGCTATCATAAGAGCGAAATGCATATTACACAAAGATCGTTGGGAGATCCAAAAGCAAGTTATCATTTGTATGGAAATAGGAAACCTATTAATCACCGTTTTGTTTGCGGCATTCCGAGTTTACTTCAGTAAACGGAACATTTGTTTTGGTTTTCCAAGTGAAAATGAAGAGCACCTATTAATTAACATCAGTCTGTTTTTATCACTCTTCGCTACTCTAATAGTCGGGTATGTAATTCTATCAATAGTTGCACGCAAAAAAGCAGCAAGGATTGCTTTACAGATTCCAAACAGACAACGTCACGGAAATCACAACCGTTCCGACATTGCAACGCTCCGAGTTAGCACTATAATTGTGACTTCATACTTTGTGGTTCATATGCCATATGTTTTGTACACGTTACTGCTTCATTTTGGATTAACCAATGATGAAGATGATAGATATTACATTATGGATTTGAATGTCTCAGCATTCGTCAGTCTTACATTTGTAGCTGATCCAATCATTTTACTGTTGACGTCATCAGTGTGCCGCGAACATGTGCGTTTACTGATGAGGATGCAACCACGAATCCGAATACAACCCGCTGTAGATGGATGACATCCGGGTTTGAATAACAGGTGCGGGAATGAAAACAGACAATTAAACCTCGAAGATAATCTGCAGTTCAGGCATGTCAGGAGAGTGCCAGATATGGAACATGAGTATTGCACCAGGGATGTCAGTCAAGTATCCAGAACATGTGCCATATCCTTCACTGTGGGAGATAAGGCAAAGTAAAAAATAAAACATGTTTCTCGTCCAGGTTTTGGAAAAATAGGAGGAAGAGGTCCTTTTTATTTTTTATTGAAAAATGCCCTAAATTGCCCTATTTCTCTAAGACGCTTAATTTTATCCTTTTTATAGCGTAAAGATTAGAAGCTGAAAAACATGAAGAGGCTCTTTTTATTTTGTTGTTTTGAGATGTCAACCCCTCTGGTCATCAAAAAGCAACACAAATGCTTCTAATACTATTGTAAAGGCTTATAAGAAGAAGTTGCAACTTCTCTAGTATCTTTACAAAAAGTTATGACAGAAAGATTGCAAAATAAAAAGAAAAATGCAAAATCTTCAAAAAAGGAAGCGGGAGGGGACGAGAAACATGTTTTTTATTTACTTGGCCTAAGTCATTTGTGTGCATCCAAATAATATTTTTCGTTACTTTTCTGATAGAAATATAATTTCTTGTTTTGTGCAGTTCCTCATTTAGACATGTTAGATCGTCACATTACTGTAACACCAAGGCCAACGGTCTCGCTTATCATATAGGGTCCACAACTTATACGTTCCCCTTAATACTTTTTAAGATAAATCGAAAGATATTTCACAAAATGTAAACGTATAAAAAGGTATGGGTAGCCGTATTTGTTTTACACATATGGACCAAATTAGAGTGTCACACGTCATTGCGTTCAGTCACTTAATGGTTCATTATGTAAAAAAAAGAGACCGTTTTCAATGGTGTTAAAAGTTGCATCTGAGTCCATAGGATTCAGCTCTCAAACGATACAATAGGCCGGGTCTATTCAGGTGTTTGTTAAAGAAAACCTGACTGCTATGGACTCAGGTGCAACTTTTAAAACGGCCTCTTTTCTTACACAATTAATCATTGTTTCTGAACACAATGAGTATGACGTGTGACGATATAAATTTGTCCACATGTGTAAAACAAATAGGGCTATATATCTTTTTACATTTTGTAATTTTTTTTTTTGATTATTCTAAAACGTATTAGGGGGGAACTGTTGTGGACCGTATATTTGGTGTCATTTGTATAATGTATTCTGATATCTTTTGGGTTTGACGTGAATTGGCAACGGTCATGGGAATCAGTCGAGTCTCTTGCATATTTGAAGCACACAGGACAATTACGATGATCAGGGAAATCGAATGTTTAGCCTACGTAAATGTTAAACACATACATGCAAGGTTCTACTCAATCCTTGAAATAAGCAGGTGCCAGGAGCAAATTTGCTCTCGTAAAGCCATCAATTGCTCCTGGTCCTTATAAAAGTCACATGAACCAGAAGCCATTTTCTGAAACAAATTGCTCCTGGTTGAAGTTTTGAACTTGATGCAGTAGTGCTGATATTGTATAGGCCTATACAGTAGGGTGGGGCGAAAAACACTTTTTTCTCGGATCGACTTAGAACTCAAAATAGCAAATAAGTAGGGATTTTGTGAAAATCTATACTGCCTGGGTGAAACATGCTTCGATCTTACTGATTTCAGCACAATACTAGTATGTACCCCAGGAAAATTCTCCGAGAGTTCTAAGTCAATCCAAGAAAAAAAAGTGTTTTTCGCCCACCCTAATATAGGCCTACAGTAAAAGGGTTTACTATTTGAAAATTGCTCCTGTTTCTTCAGAAATTGCTCCTGGTTCTTGTAAAATCCTAGTGAACCAGGAGCATGCTCCTGGTTTAATCTAGTCCGCTTATTTCAAGTCTGGGCTCTACTATAATCATGTGATATCCTTTTCACCTAGGACTGATGCGTGCCAATTAGGGGAGTCGTATACATGTATGCATTTATACGATGTATTGTTGGTCGAAGCAGCAGAAAAAAAAGTAGTTCACAGCATCTTGCGAATGGTAGTGTGCATTAGCAAAAATTGCATTGCTCAATTCATAGCGAGCGTGTACATGTAGAAGAATTCAAATATCACAGATATACTTTTGCAGGTCCTGTGGTTCTTGAGTTATGTTGTAAAGAAGTGTTATTTTTCAATAATAAATTGATTCAGATAATGAAAATCGATTTGTTTTTTTGGCTGCTTCGACCAGAGAAGATGTAAAGGCAGGCTTACACGATGCAATTTTCCATGCAATTGCCTGTTGCACAGACCTTGAAAAAAGATTGCTCCGTGTATTTTGGATTTGCAAGGAATTAATCCCCCAAGCATCAGGCAAATTAATCCCCGAGCAACAGGCAAAACAGTAGAGACATGCTCTACTTTCAAGGTTGTTGCATGCAATCTAACCTCATCCAGCCAATCAGCTGAGTGAACACCGACTGGTCACTGCATTCATTTGGGAATGTGTAGGGACCAGCTTGATTCACCATCCACAACATGATAATCCCTCATTTCAAATATATAGTTTTGGTTTCTCTTTTGTTCAGAAACCAAAAATCAAGGGATTAAAAAGTAGAGCTGATCTGATCTGCAATCATAACACTATTATGCTGGGAGGACACAGTATAGGGTATATAACCAGAAGTATACAATAACCTATTGTGCTAACATAATTATTATCATGATTGATATCGGAAATCTATCCCGCGGACGACAGTTGATGCTCTCTGTCGAAGGTAGGTGGCATATTACACTCACGAGTTCTGGCCTAGAAATCATATACATGCGCGTATACTGAAGGATGGGGTGGGGTGGGGGAATTTGTTTGTTTGTATGAGACACAAACGATGCATGGAGATGATTTGATTATGAATTAGTTTATTATCCCCGGGAAGCACAACCCATACCTCCCCTTCCTATATAACCACCTCTTTCCTAAATTACCCCTTTCCCGTCCTCCTCCCCTACATTCGATATCTTCATCTCGAGCTCTCCTCCCCTTCTCTTTCACTTCCAATGCTCTCTCTCATATGTTTCTCTCTCCGGCCCATATCCCCTTGCCCTCCAACCCCCCCCCCCACACACACACACCCCGATCTTCTCCCTCTATCTTCTACTTTTGCAGTAAAAATTGCTTCAGTAAAAGTCATTAGGTTATTAGAGGTCATATAATGGCCTTCCATCGATTCTGGTACATGGGATTAAGGACATGAATCGATTTTGTTTATAGCACCTATACAATTACAGTAGTGGCCCCTTTTGTAATGTCGAATGCAAATATTTCGATGGTCTATATATTTTCACAGTGAAATCAGCTTAGGCTATTTCGTAGTCTCAAGCCAATGCTTTCAATCTAAATCAATGCTTTCAAATGTAGACTGTTTTGTTCGACTTCTCTGCTCGTGAATATTGCACTGCGAAATTTAAACATTTCTTTTGTATACTTAGATCAGGTAACTCGAAAATCCTGTAATTTTATTCGTCACACCACTTATAAGAAACTGAAACCAAAACCGAAACTACCTGTCACAAATGTTTAGTTTTAAACAAAAGGTAGAAACAAAGAGTTCGATATCTTGTGATTCAAGTGTTTAGGCAGGACAATAGGAAACCACGTGACGAAAACCAAAACCAAAACTAAAACTATATATTTGAAATGAGGCATTCCCTCATTTCAAATATATAGTTTTGGTTTCTCTTTTGTTCAGAAACCAAAAATCAAGGGATTAAAAAGTAGAGCTGATCTGATCTGCAATCATAACACTATTATGCTGGGAGGACACAGTATAGGGTATATAACCAGAAGTATACAATAGCCTATTGTGCTAACATAATTATTATCATGATTGATATCGGAAATCTATCCCGCGGACGACAGTTGATGCTCTCTGTCGAAGGTAGGTGGCATATTACACTCACGAGTTCTAGGCCTAGAAATCATATACCGGGTACATGCGCGTATACTGAAGGATGGGGTGGGGTGGGGGAATTTGTTTGTTTGTATGAAACATAAACGATGCATGGAGATGATTTGATTATGAATTAGTTTATTATCCCCGGGAAGCACAACCCATACCTCTTTAAGAGGGGGCTCCCCTCCCTATATAACCACCTCTTTCCCAAATTACCCCTTTCCCCTCCTCCTCCCCTACATTCGATATCTTCATCTCGAGCTCTCCTCCCCTTCTCTTTCACTTCCAATGCTCTCTCTCATATGTTTCTCTCTCTCCCGGCCCATATCCCCCTTGCCCTCCAACCATCCCCCCCCACACACACACACCCCAATCTCGTCTCCCTCTATCTTCTACTTTTGCAGTAAAAATTGCTTCAGTAAAAGTCATTAGGTTATTAGAGGTCATATAATGGCCTTCCATCGATTCTGGTACATGGGATTAAGGACATGAATCGATTTTGTTTATAGCACCTATACAATTACAGTAGTGGCCCCTTTTGTAATGTCGCATGCAAATATTTCGATGGTCTATATATTTTCACAGTGAAATCAGCTTAGGCTATTTCGTAGTCTGAAGCCAATGCTTTCAAACTAAATCAATGCTTTCAAATGTAGACTGTTTTGTTCGACTTCTCTGCTCGTGAATATTGCACTGCGAAATTTAAACATTTCTTTTGTATACTTAGATCAGGTAACTCGAAAATCCTGTAATTTTATTCGTCACACCACTTATAAGAAACTGAAACCAAAACCGAAACTGCCTGTCACAAATGTTTGGTTGTAAACAAAAGGTAGAAACAAAGAGTTCGATATCTTGTGATTCAAGTGGTTAGGCAGGACAATAGGAAACCACGTGACCAAAACCAAAACCAAAACTAAAACTATATATTTGAAATGAGGCAATGTGTGCACATGCTACATTATACACTTGTAGGCCTATGTTGTTGTTGGTAGTGGTGTTTAGCCCGTTTGATCTTAGTTTTCCTTAGCCTTTTCTTTATGGAAAATTGTATAGATATACATGTACAGAAGAGGATGGCAATCTTTTGCTTTCAGGACAACACATGAGCCATTTGGATATTATTACGAAAATCATTAACCACTACTTATGTTTTGAGTATATCCCAAACCTATGGCCACGCTCAAGGAATTGCAAGGCCGAACCAGGAGGGTGAAAGTGCATATAGGAACAATGCCAAAAACTACGTCACGCCGGTCACGCTATTGTTCGACTTAAGGGGGCGCAGTACTAATTCAGCGTCCCATAGGATAACGTGTGAATTCGGCCTACTTCAAGCGCCATTCCTGACGTCCCTGCAATACTTGGCAAAATAAATTTGGTATCAAATTAAAGCTCTGTTTCTCTAGATTCCAAAACATTTGTCGGCATATATCGATGACCATTGACTTTTTTCGCTATTTTTCGGTGCAAAAAAAAATAGCTAAAAATATACTAAACTCACCACTCACATTTCAAAATGGGGTTTTCTCTAAATCCGCCACAGAGAATTGCTTTTGAGATCAATTGTCCAGTTTTTTTCTGCATGTTATCATTAAAGACACTTGTCGAATTCATATGAGCCAATATTGAGTGATTTAAAGTGAACATGGCGGTAGATATGGTCGCTACAATCTCATGTTCACTATGGACTATATTAGCCGAATTTCGTTGTTACATAAAATGCGGAGTGATTTAGTGTTGCGCCCTCTTATAAGGTGTTAAAGTTTTTAAAATCCACATTTATTACTCATTATGTAAACTAGAGCAAATTTGAAGCTCAACACCGAAGATTTCATGTCTCTGCGACATTCCGTTAAAGAGAAATGATGTTTTAAAGATCAGTGCCGAAATGCCGAAAATCGAATATTTCGACTTTTCCTCCAATATGCGAAAGTTTGTACAAAACCCACAAAACTAGTGACATACGACAATTTGAGCACGTCTTTGAACCAAGTTTAATTTCTTTTCTAGATTATCAGTGTTGCCATTTTCTTTTTGCAAATCATTTATTACTGAGTTTGAAGTATAAATACCCCCCCGTTCCAGTGGTAACAATTACGATCTTTTTGCGTAGGCCTACTGAATATTCAGCAAAACGGCTTCATGCAGATTAACAATGTCTATTAACCTTAAAACCCATTTTTGATCCTTTCTGAGGATTTTTGGACGCATATCTAGACTTTGTAGGCGCCTACTCGGCCAATAAAGTTTTTTTTCCAATAATTTTTCATGAGGATGACTTTTTGTAATCTTTGTTTATCATCATGATTGAAATAGAACACATTTTGTGAAGCGCATCTCTTATTTTGCGCGAAGAATGCAAAAGGAACGCGTTCATAACGACGGCCGTTACAAGGGGGCGCAGTACTAATTCAGCGTCCCATAGGATAACGTGTGAATTCGGCCTACTTCAAGCGCCATTCCTGACGTCCCTGCAATACTTGGCAAAATAAATTTGGTATCAAATTAAAGCTCTGTTTCTCTAGATTCCAAAACATTTGTCGGCATATATCGATGACCATTGACTTTTTTTCGCTATTTTGCGGTGCAAAAAAATAGCTAAAAATATACTAAACTCACCACTCACATTTCAAAATGGGGTTTCTCTAAATCCGCCACAGAGAATTGCTTTTGAGATCAATTGTCCAGTTTTTTTTCTGCATGTTATCATTAAAGACACTTGTCGAATTCATATGAGCCAATATTGAGTGATTTAAAGTGAACATGGCGGTAGATATGGTCGCTACAATCTCATGTTCACTATGGACTATATTAGCCGAATTTCGTTGTTACATAAAATGCGGAGTGATTTAGTGTTGCGCCCTCTTATAAGGTGTTAAAAGTTTTAAAATCCACATTTATTACTCATTATGTAAACTAGAGCAAATTTGAAGCTCAACACCGAAGATTTCATGTCTCTGCGACATTCCGTTAAAGAGAAATGATGTTTTAAAGATCAGTGCCGAAATGCCGAAAATCGAATATTTCGACTTTTCCTCCAATATGCGAAAGTTTGTACAAAACCCACAAAACTAGTGACATACGACAATTTGAGCACGTCTTTGAACCAAGTTTAATTTCTTTTCTAGATTATCAGTGTTGCCATTTTCTTTTGCAAATCATTTATTACTGAGTTTGAAGTATAAATACCCCCCCCGTTTCAGTGGTAACAATTACGATCTTTTTGCGTAGGCCTACTGAATATTCAGCAAAACGGCTTCATGCAGATTAACAATGTCTATTAACCTTAAAATCCATTTTGAGCCTTTTTGAGGATTTTTGGACGCATATCTAGACTTTGTAGGCGCCTACTCGGCCAATAAAGTTTTTTTTTTCCAATAATTTTTCATGAGGATGACTTTTTGTAATCTTTGTTTATCATCATGATTGAAATAGAACACATTTGTGAAGCGCATCTCTTATTTTGCGCGAAGAATGCAAAAGGAACGCGTTCATAACGACGGCCGTTACAAGGGGGCGCAGTACTAATTCAGCGTCCCATAGGATAACGTGTGAATTCGGCCTACTTCAAGCGCCATTCCTGACGTCCCTGCAATACTTGGCAAAATAAATTTGGTATCAAATTAAAGCTCTGTTTCTCTAGATTCCAAAACATTTGTCGGCATATATCGATGACCATTGACTTTTTTCGCTATTTTGCGGTGCAAAAAAAATAGCTAAAAATATACTAAACTCACCACTCACATTTCAAAATGGGGGTTTCTCTAAATCCGCCACAGAGAATTGCTTTTGAGATCAATTGTCCAGTTTTTTCTGCATGTTATCATTAAAGACACTTGTCGAATTCATATGAGCCAATATTGAGTGATTTAAAGTGAACATGGCGGTAGATATGGTCGCTACAATCTCATGTTCACTATGGACTATATTAGCCGAATTTCGTTGTTACATAAAATGCGGAGTGATTTAGTGTTGCGCCCTCTTATAAGGTGTTAAAAGTTTTAAAATCCACATTTATTACTCATTATGTAAACTAGAGCAAATTTGAAGCTCAACACCGAAGATTTCATGTCTCTGCGACATTCCGTTAAAGAGAAATGATGTTTTAAAGATCAGTGCCGAAATGCCGAAAATCGAATATTTCGACTTTTCCTCCAATATGCGAAAGTTTGTACAAAACCCACAAAACTAGTGACATACGACAATTTGAGCACGTCTTTGAACCAAGTTTAATTTCTTTTCTAGATTATCAGTGTTGCCATTTTCTTTTGCAAATCATTTATTACTGAGTTTGAAGTATAAATACCCCCCCCCCGTTCCAGTGGTAACAATTACGATCTTTTTGCGTAGGCCTACTGAATATTCAGCAAAACGGCTTCAGGCAGATTAACAATGTCTATTAACCTTAAAATCCATTTTTGAGCCTTTTTGAGGATTTTTGGACGCATATCTAGACTTTGTAGGCGCCTACTCGGCCAATAAAGTTTTTTTTTTCCAATAATTTTTCATGAGGATGACTTTTTGTAATCTTTGTTTATCATCATGATTGAAATAGAACACATTTTGTGAAGCGCATCTCTTATTTTGCGCGAAGAATGCAAAAGGAACGCGTTCATAACGACGGCCGTTACAAGGGGCGCAGTACTAATTCAGCGTCCCATAGGATAACGTGTGAATTCGGCCTACTTCAAGCGCCATTCCTGACGTCCCTGCAATACTTGGCAAAATAAATTTGGTATCAAATTAAAGCTCTGTTTCTCTAGATTCCAAAACATTTGTCGGCATATATCGATGACCATTGACTTTTTTAGATATTTTTCGGTACAAAAAAAAATAGCTAAAAATATACTAAACTCACCACTCACATTTCAAAATGGGGTTTTCTCTAAATCCGCCACAGAGAATTGCTTTTGAGATCAATTGTCCAGTTTTTTTTTCTGCATGTTATCATTAAAGACACTTGTCGAATTCATATGAGCCAATATTGAGTGATTTAAAGTGAACATGGCGGTAGATATGGTCGCTACAATCTCATGTTCACTATGGACTATATTAGCCGAATTTCGTTGTTACATAAAATGCGGAGTGATTTAGTGTTGCGCCCTCTTATAAGGTGTTAAAAGTTTTTAAAATCCACATTTATTACTCATTATGTAAACTAGAGCAAATTTGAAGCTCAACACCGAAGATTTCATGTCTCTGCGACATTCCGTTAAAGAGAAATGATGTTTTAAAGATCAGTGCCGAAATGCCGAAAATCGAATATTTCGACTTTTCCTCCAATATGCGAAAGTTTGTACAAAACCCACAAAACTAGTGACATACGACAATTTGAGCACGTCTTTGAACCAAGTTTAATTTCTTTTCTAGATTATCAGTGTTGCCATTTTCTTTTGCAAATCATTTATTACTGAGTTTGAAGTATAAATACCCCCCCCCGTTCCAGTGGTAACAATTACGATCTTTTTGCGTAGGCCTACTGAATATTCAGCAAAACGGCTTCATGCAGATTAACAATGTCTATTAACCTTAAAATCCATTTTTGAGCCTTTTTGAGGATTTTTGGACGCATATCTAGACTTTGTAGGCGCCTACTCGGCCAATAAAGTTTTTTTTTCCAATAATTTTTCATGAGGATGACTTTTTGTAATCTTTGTTTATCATCATGATTGAAATAGAACACATTTTGTGAAGCGCATCTCTTATTTTGCGCGAAGAATGCAAAAGGAACGCGTTCATAACGACGGCCGTTACAAGGGCGCGAAGTACTAATTCAGCGTCCCATAGGATAACGTGTGAATTCGGCCTACTTCAAGCGCCATTCCTGACGTCCCTGCAATACTTGGCAAAATAAATTTGGTATCAAATTAAAGCTCTGTTTCTCTAGATTCCAAAACATTTGTCGGCATATATCGATGACCATTGACTTTTTTCGCTATTTTGCGGTGCAAAAAAATAGCTAAAAATATACTAAACTCACCACTCACATTTCAAAATGGGGTTTTCTCTAAATCCGCCACAGAGAATTGCTTTTGAGATCAATGGACCAGTGTGTTTCTGCATGTTATCATTAAAGACACTTGTCGAATTCATATGAGCCAATATTGAGTGATTTAAAGTGAACATGGCGGTAGATATGGTCGCTACAATCTCATGTTCACTATGGACTATATTAGCCGAATTTCGTTGTTACATAAAATGCGGAGTGATTTAGTGTTGCGCCCTCTTATAAGGTGTTAAAAGTTTTTAAAATCCACATTTATTACTCATTATGTAAACTAGAGCAAATTTGAAGCTCAACACCGAAGATTTCATGTCTCTGCGACATTCCGTTAAAGAGAAATGATGTTTTAAAGA
The DNA here is from genome assembly GCF_039555335.1 of Amphiura filiformis. Lineage (NCBI taxonomy): Eukaryota > Metazoa > Echinodermata > Ophiuroidea > Amphilepidida > Amphiuridae > Amphiura > Amphiura filiformis. Next base: position 42,996,848 of record NC_092640.1, on the reverse strand, counting down.
TCAGTGCCGAAATGCCGAAAATCGAATATTTCGACTTTTCCTCCAATATGCGAAAGTTTGTACAAAACCCACAAAACTAGTGACATACGACAATTTGAGCACGTCTTTGAACCAAGTTTAATTTCTTTTCTAGATTATCAGTGTTGCCATTTTCTTTTGCAAATCATTTATTACTGAGTTTGAAGTATAAATATCCCCCCCCCCGTTCCAGTGGTAACAATTACGATCTTTTTTGCGTAGGCCTACTGAATATTCAGCAAAACGGCTTCATGCAGATTAACAATGTCTATTAACCTTAAAATCCATTTTTGAGCCTTTTGAGGATTTTTGGACGCATATCTAGACTTTGTAGGCGCCTACTCGGCCAATAAAGTTTTTTTTCCAATAATTTTTCATGAGGATGACTTTTTGTAATCTTTGTTTATCATCATGATTGAAATAGAACACATTTTGTGAAGCGCATCTCTTATTTTGCGCGAAGAATGCAAAAGGAACGCGTTCATAACGACGGCCGTTACAAGGGGCGCAGTACTAATTCAGCGTCCCATAGGATAACGTGTGAATTCGGCCTACTTCAAGCGCCATTCCTGACGTCCCTGCAATACTTGGCAAAATAAATTTGGTATCAAATTAAAGCTCTGTTTCTCTAGATTCCAAAACATTTGTCGGCATATATCGATGACCATTGACTTTTTTCGCTATTTTGCGGTGCAAAAAAATAGCTAAAAATATACTAAACTCACCACTCACATTTCAAAATGGGGTTTTCTCTAAATCCGCCACAGAGAATTGCTTTTGAGATCAATTGTCCAGTTTTGTTCTGCATGTTATCATTAAAGACACTTGTCGAATTCATATGAGCCAATATTGAGTGATTTAAAGTGAACATGGCGGTAGATATGGTCGCTACAATCTCATGTTCACTATGGACTATATTAGCCGAATTTCGTTGTTACATAAAATGCGGAGTGATTTAGTGTTGCGCCCTCTTAAGGGTACATGCCACCAAATAGCTTTCCATAGACTTTACGTGCAAAACAGGGGTCACGTTTTAGGCTATAAGTCGAGTTACGTCTTACTTTGAAATATATATTTGATATCATTTTAATCAAAACAAAATTCTGCATAACATATCTGAAAATGACACCATATTTTAGGTCTACTTTTTGAGAAAAATAGCGCTATATAAAAAGACCCGATTTTCCCGTGTTTACGTCTGACTGCTAACCGCGTTTTGACCTCGTGTGTTCATGCGCTCATCATCGTAAACATCACTCAAATTTTCGCGTTTTCTGTTCAAATTAGTAGAGATCACATTCACAAGTTCTAGCAAAACACGATTTGCAACACTAAAATTGTTAATATTGTACCGATTTTGCACATTTTTATGCAAAGTTGGGACTATAGTCGTGATAAACTTTTACCGGAAACCGCTTCACACGCGGATTTAGTGGTATGAACCCTTAAACTACATCATTCGCCATTTTGTAAATATTAACGCATGATCGTTGCTTTGAAGTTTCCACCGGATAGTCTGTGGATAGCGCAAGAGCATGCTTTGACCATGCGCAAAAAATGAATATCATGAAGATGTTTAAGATTGATTCTTAGATGTTTCAAAATTACCGTCATATTGCATAGATTCATCAAAGAATGGTTTGAAGTACTAACCTTATTTAGTAATTTTAAAAATCGGGAGAATTTTACAAAATCAATGTTTTTACCTGTCGGTATTACAACTCGTGAAACACATTAGTGATGTGCCTGGGTGACCTAATCTACTAACCTTTAACGTTTCCTCTATGAACTCTAACCCTCCTGCAATATGGCGCCTATTGTCTAGAGTTAAACTACATCTTTCGGTGTGTTACGTAATACTACGATTCCTATCCCATGATATCGATCCCTGGCCGAACATTGCTTCGTCTATTTTGATCAATTGCACAGCTTCATGGTCAGTGAGCACATAATCTCACCCACTAAGTAATGGGCCTTGCAATGGAAATTTCATCGTGTAAGCCCACCTTAAGGAAGAGGAGGTTGATCCAGCTATCCTCAAACAAACTATGTGTGAGACCGCTCATTCAAAGTAAATGATGAATCACCCTATTTAGCCGTTTAACCCCGGGCGTTTAACAATAGAATACTACAATGGGGTTTGAACCCGGAACGGGTGTGATACATGCAACTACTTTTAGGGATAGGTCAGTGATTGCATGTCATCCTACCATGCATAACATACATGCAGGCCCTGTCATCCAGTCAGATTTCAGATAAAATATGACTGAAGTTCCATGACAAATTACAATTTTCGTCGCTTGCTGTCACTTTCAGCCTCTATCATTTGTGATAGAGAATGTTGTCAATTATCAGAATATCTTTATTGGGTTTACAGGAAATGACCGGAAAATACATAAAAACTTGAAAATAGAAATGATCAACAATCATCACTTCTCTAAAAAATCCTAAAAGTTTTTTCTTTAGAAATGTATAATATTAACAAAAAAAGGCGGATTTGGGGGGAAATTTTACAACACTCGATTTCTTTTTTGTATTATCCACATGTGGTATCCCATCCAAGCAGGAGGTCCTTAATACACGCGTTTCATACTTTTCAACAAACTCTCTATAGAAACATTCGAAATATTTCCAATTCTGGAGTGTAAATCGGTCGACCGTAAGCGGTCTCACACATCACATCAAAGGCTACTGCAAGTGGATGTCTAACTACTTGAGAATAAAGGACTATGAATAGGTGCAATCGGATTACCTACGGGATTATCTCAAGTATATAATTCCGTTAACCCTCCTCTTCCTTACATCTTCTCTGCTTCGACCAACAATACCTCGTATACCCTTGAATCGACGTATAGAGGCCCTGCATTCTTTTATCGATTGGCTCCATACAAAGGATTTGAACCGGTGTCCTTCACCGTAGTTATGGCGGAGTGCAGTCCATTCAATCAAATGTTGTCATCAACCTATTTGATCGTAGTGCAGGGTTATGTGTGTGAGACACGTGTGTCACGGTAGATTGCAATCATGCTTTTGTTGAATGCATTTGAGTAGTCCGCCATATTTACGGGATGATACGTCATATGCAGGGCCTCTATGTAACGTGGATGGTTATTCTTGCAACCCTCTCCTTTTGCTCAGCTTTTGCTATTAGACTCGCATACTTCTATTCCAACTCCTTGTTAATGGAAGTGTCCGGCAATCACAACATTGTCTTATAGGCCTATGTTAGAAAAATAATTATCAAGCACGAATCACATGATTTTATTTAAAACAAAGTCATATTAACCATGAAAACGAATAAAAACAGCCATCTCTCAACACGCGATATTCAAAATTCCCGCGCCGAAATTTTCTAGAGCAATGACGTCATGGTTATTTGTGCTCATTTGTCGTCAGGCTTCATTGAACTATTAGGACGTCATTGCTCTAGACAATTTCGGCGCGGGAATTTTGAATATCGCGTGTTGAGAGATGGCTGTTTTTATTCGTTTTTATGATTAATACGACTTTGTTTTGAATAAAACCATGTGATTCGTGTTTGATAATTATTTTTCTATACCATATAAGACATAATGTTGTGATTGCCGGACACTTCCTTTAAGAAGACTCTGACGCAACTCAATTTGTATGAGAGCGTCGACGACACCGGTAGTTAGAAACTTAGTGGTAAATTAAAGTTTCATTACGAGAGATCGCAAACATGGCGAGAACAAAGGCAGGGGACACACACCGACATCGCCTGGCTTATAATTATTTGGTGCAGCAGAGATACTGAAATAAATACCCGGGATCGATACACGTGAATTGCTATGCACGATTTTGATATCAGGCGAAAATCTTCGGATACCGGGATGGAAAATGATGAATATCTCCCGCAAATGATTTCGTCTCAAGAAACCAGATCTGGTCTCATACACTTGAAAATACGCGTTGAACAGATATGATAGTCGTTAGTTTGCGTCTTGAGAAAAGGCCGTGCGTCTTGAACTCAAAATCTGACCAAAATTCTAATTTTATATTGCGTTGGTCCTGTATGGACTACAGCGCGCAGGCTATAGCTGCACTCACTACTCCAGTGGAGGCAGTATGACCATTGACCGCATTGTCGTATACAAGCTTACTTACACAGCGAGAAATCAATTACCCCGGCTATTGTCCGTAGCCTTAGTCAGGTCACTTGGCTACTGCGTCTTATATTAAAGGTCGGAATAAAATGGCCATGCGTGGCTGTGGATTCAACCTACCATGGCGATTTCTACCATGAAGATATCGGGGCGATGACACTGTGGGACAGATGATAACATGATAGGAAGAAACATTAATTCTAAGTAACATTTGGTCGCATGTCATAAGTTGGGTATGCTAAAAGGGTGGAGGGATTACACTTTTCTGAAAATTGCGATACAAATTTGATTGGCTTTCCGTAACCCCATATCCTACAGCAGTGGTTGATACCTCATTTTAAGCCTAATATTATACTCTTTCAGTCTACTGAAGCATATAATTATACATTATGCAGTAAAAAATCACATCAGTTGAAATGAAAATTGCCAGGGGTGGAGGAGCAGGCGGATGTGGAGCAGGCGGATGCGGGAGTGTGCAATAGGGCCTATGTGAAAATTCACATGTCAGCATGTCAAAACTACTGGTTACTTTTTCAAATCTAGGGAGGGTATGATGTATTGACAGCTTTGAATGTTGAATTTGTACAACTAAAACAATTACTGACTGCTTAAGGTGGTACTACACCCCTGATAAATTTTGTGATTAATTTTGCATTTTCTCAAAAAGTAACTACACACTGGTAACAAAAGTTATATGTATATTATAGGGGCAAGGAATCCAATTACCACACTGAAATTTCAGTGATTCAAGACAAGGGGTAAAAAAGAAATGAGGTACATTCTAGCGGTACCTCTTTTCTTATCATAAATAACTTGCCGCTTGTCATGAGTCACTGAAATTCCAGTGTATAGTAACTGGATTCCTTACCCCTATAATATACACAACTTTTGTTACCAGTGTGATATTATTTTTGAGAAAAATGCAAAAATAGTCACAAATTTATTAAGGTGTGTAGTACCACCTTAAAAGGGTTATATGTTCCATTTTTTTCATTTATTATGAAATCCTAGTTGAATTTCAGTATTTTTAGCAATATGCTAATTTGTACATTTCTCTTCTTGATATTCATTTCCTCAATAATAAAATAACCAACTCGCTAATTACTCGTAAAAAGGTCATTGACCTTCACAATGTAATTAACATACGTACAATTATTTTAAATAGGTCAAATGAAGCATTAATGTATTGAGAACATATCCTCCAAATCTGATGACATTCTTGCATAAAATAAAAATTTTACAGTCATTTTTGTAATTGAGGTCCGATTTGAGAAAAACGCATTTGAAAATTGAGATTTACATAGACGCCTGTGTATTAATTAATTAGCAATTAAGCATTATCTCATAAATTAAGCAGGTGTTAAGATTAAAAATGGTGTTAATTATTAGAGATTGTCAATATATACAACATATCAAAAAATACATTTTTTGTCATTTTTGACCATGTAATGGAAATTGTACCCAACTTATGACATGCGACCATTTCTTAGTTGTCAAAAGTTTGTATGTTATAATTTATTGATTTTAAGATATACTGGACGAGTTCACTGAGTGGACAAACAAAAACAAGCTTAGAGGCTGTGCAATAATTATGAGTCCTGGGGAGGGTAAAATGGGGGGGCGAGACATTTTTGGCGAGCCGAAGGGGGGGCAAGCCGGGGGCAAGCGATATTTGGCACACATTCTTGGGGCGCCTTTTAAATAAAACATGTAAAAAGGCTTAGGAAAACCGTACGGAAACGCTTAAATATGCAAATTTTCCTGGTCGCTGCGCTCGCAACATGTGTATGGACCATTTGAGGTATGCAAATTGGGATCCTAAAAATTTGGCATGGGTAAAGGGGGGGGGGGGTTCATACACCCCGTATGGATGACATGACCTTGATCTTCAGGGAGTGTAGGGGCCAATGATCATCGCTTTTGGTTTGTTCCCTTATGTCAATGTGTTGTCTGGCGCCCTCAGGCGGTTCAGACGTTGGATCAACGTAAGATAATAAAAGAAGAAATGTTACTTTATCTTCCAAACACAAGGTTGTTTTATATTGTAAGGAGTGTCGTCCAAATTAATGCGTAAAGATTATGTTCCCGTCCGCTGAACTGCAAACTTATTTGGCGCGCGATCTGAGCTGGTCCTTTTCTGGTGGCTGTGTCTGTTACAGGCACACTCCCTCTGGAATCCAACCCAGGTTCACGCCTATTACACCTCCCTTAAAGGGCGGGTCTATTGCAAAAACAACATCATACCATTGGCAAGCTAATATTATGAGGACAATGAAAATGACTCCTTTTTTGAGAAAATAAGACGTTTAAAATTGATATTCCGCAAAAACCAACTTAAGCGGTGAGTTCCTTCGAACGAGACGGATTTGGCCTAGAAAAAAGGTGACGTCATGAAATGAGATGTGACCGCTTTGAGAAAAGTGACTATAAACGCTCTCAATGGAGAGAACGTATACTGTTGTTGTTCACAGAAAAAACCTCTAAATTAAGTATTACAAATTTAATGGTTTTAAACATATCGTCAAAAGAGATGAATTCCACAAGTTAATGAAGAATGCGGCTTGAAATATGATTAATTGTGGGTTTATTACTCAGAAAACCAAAACTGCAAATGAGAAACATGTAATAATGACTTAGGCACTTTGATTATGAGGGTGACGATATGGATAAAATCAGCCACTTCTTTTTTATATATTAGTAAATTGTGATATTACAATTCATATGTATATCAATATCATGAGAAATATTAGGCCTAAAAAATAAATAATTTGAGCTTAGAATTTCATCGTGATCATTTTGAGACTAGCATATTATAAACCGTGTTAAATCCACAAACTCATGTATCTGATTTCCCTGTGCGATATTGCAATCTGTAGTTATTATAGTTTCAGTTGGATGAAATATTACAAAGCAAACGCATAGTAACAATACGGTGTGGGCTTTGTTTGTAGCACACCTGCTCTATGGCTACATTTACTGTGTGTTATCTTCAGTAGATAGCACACCTGCTCTATGGCTACATTTACTGTGTGTTATCTTCAGTAGATAACACATCTGCCCCATGGCTACATTTGCAGTGTGTTATCTTCAGTAGGTAACACACCTGCCCCATGGCTACATTCGCTGTGTGTTACCTTCAGTAGATATCACACCTGCTCTATAACTACATTGCTGTGTGTTATCTTCAGTAGATAGCACACTTGCCCCATGGCAACATTTGCTGTGTATTATCTTCAGTAGATAACACACCTGCCCCATGGCTATATTTGCTGTGTGTTATCTCCAGTAGATATCACACCTGCCCCATGGCTACATTCGCTGTGAGTTACCTTCAGTAGATATCACACCTGCTCTATAACTACATTGCTGTGTGTTATCTTCAGTAGATAGCACATCTGCCCTATGGCTACATTATTTTGTTGTGTGTTATCTTCAGTAGATAGCACATCTGCCCCTTGGGTACATTTGCTGTGTGTTATCTTCAGTATATAGCACACTTGCCCCATGGCTACATTTACTGTGTGTTATCTTCAGTAGATAGCACACTTGCCCCATGGCTACATTTACTGTGTGTTATCTCAGAAATATAAGACTCGAAACTCGAAAAATTTAACTCGAAACTCGAAATATGAGACTCGAAACTCGAAATACAAGACTCGAAACTCGAAATATAAGACTCGAAACTCGAAAAATTGAACTCGAAACTCGAAATATGAGACTCGAAACTCGAAAAATAAGACTCGAAACTCGAAGTATAAAACTCGAAACTCGAGACTCGAAACTCGAGACTCGAAAATTTGACTCGAGACTCGAAACTCGAAGATAAGCAACACACCATGTAGCACACCTGGCACATGGCTACATTTACTGTGTGTTATCTTCAGTAGATAGCACACCTGCCTCATGGCTACATTTACTGTGTGTTATCTTCAGTAGATAGCACACTTGCCCCATGGCTACATTTACTGTGTGTTATCTTCAGTAGATAGCACACTTGCCCCAAGGCTATATTTGCTGTGTGTTATCTTTAGTCGATAACACACCTGCCCTATGGCTACATTTACTGTGTGTTATCTTCAGTATTGTGAATACTCTCAATCATCTGGGAATCATACAATGAGGGATCGAATAAGTAGTCAGTGGTACTGGCCGCAACGTTGGTTGCTCCAAGGTACGTGAATCTGGTTGAATAGATTGAACTTATTCCCTCGTTATCTTCAGTAGATATCACACCTGGCACATGGCTACATTTACTGTGTGTTATCTTCAGTAGATAGCACACCTGCCCCATGGCTACATTTGGTATGTGTTATCTTCATATAGCACACCTGTCCCATGGCTACATTTGGTATGTGTTATCTTCAGTATATAGCACACCTGCCCCATGGCTACATTTTGTATGTGTTATCTCCAGTATATAGCACACCTGTCCCATGGCTACATTTGGTATGTGTTATCTTCAGTATATAGCACACCTGCCCCATGGCTACATTTGGTATGTGTTATCTCCAGTAGATTGCACACCTGCCCCATGGCTACATTTGGTATGTGTTATCTTCAGTATATAGCACACCTGTCCCATGGCTACATTTGGTATGTGTTATCTTCAGTATGGCTACATTTGGTATGTGTTATCTTCAGTATCTTCAGTATATAGCACACCTGTCCCATGGCTACATTTGCTTTGTGTTATCTTCAGTATATAGCACACCTGCCCCATGGCTACATTTGCTGTGTGTTATCTTCAGTAGATAGCACACCTGTCCCATGGCTACATTTGGTATGTGTTATCTTCAGTAGATAGCACACCTGTCCCATGGCTACATTTGCTTTGTGTTATCTTCAGTAGATAGCACACCTGCCCCATGGCTACATTTGCTGTGTGGTATCTTCAGTAGATAGCACACTTGCCCCAAGGCTATATTTTCTGTATGGTATCTTCAGTAGATAGCACACCTGGCACATGGCTACATTTACTGTGTGTTATCTTCAGTAGATAGCACATCTGCCCCTTGGCTACATTTGCTGTGTGTTATCTTCAGTAGATAGCACACCTGTCCCATGGCTACATTTGGTATGTGTTATCTTCAGTATATAGCACACCTGCCCCATGGCTACATGTGCTGTGTGTTATCTTCAGTAGATAGCACACCTGTCCCATGGCTACATTTGGTATGTGTTATCTTCAGTAGATAGCACACCTGTCCCATGGCTACATTTGCTTTGTGTTATCTCCAGTAGATTGCACACCTGCCCCATGGCTACATTTGGTATGTGTTATCTTCAGTATATAGCACACCTGTCCCATGGCTACATTTGGTATGTGTTATCTTCAGTAGATATCACATCTGCCCCATGGCTACATTTGGTATGTGTTATCTTCAGTATATAGCACACCTGTCCCATGGCTACATTTGGTACATGTATGTGTTATCTTCAGTATATAGCACACCTGCCCCATGGCTACATTTGCTGTGTGTTATCTTCAGTAGATAGCACACCTGTCCCATGGCTACATTTGGTATGTGTTATCTTCAGTAGATAGCACACCTGTCCCATGGCTACATTTGCTTTGTGTTATCTTCAGTAAATAGCACACCTGCCCCATGGCTACATTTGCTGTGTGTTATCTTCAGTAGATAGCAAACTTGCCCCAAGGCTATATTTTCTGTATGGTATCTTCAGTAGATAGCACACCTGGCACATGGCTACATTTACTGTGTGTTATCTTCAGTAGATAGCACATCTGCCCCTTGGCTACATTTGCTGTGTGTTATCTTCAGTAGATAGCACACCTGTCCCATGGCTACATTTGGTATGTGTTATCTTCAGTAGATAGCACACCTGTCCCATGGCTACATTTGCTTTATGTTATCTTCAGTAGATAGCACACCTGCCCCATGGCTACATTTGCTGTGTGTTATCTTCAGTAGATAGCACACTTGCCCCAAGGCTATATTTTCTGTATGGTATCTTCAGTAGATAGCACACCTGGCACATGGCTACATTTACTGTGTGTTATCTTCAGTAGATAGCACATCTGCCCCTTGGCTACATTTGCTGTGTGTTATCTTCAGTAGATAGCACACCTGTCCCATGGCTACATTTGGTATGTGTTATCTTCAGTAGATAGCACACCTGTCCCATGGCTACATTTGCTTTGTGTTATCTTCAGTAGATAGCACACCTGCCCCATGGCTACATTTGGTATGTGTTATCTTCAGTATATAGCACACCTGGCACATGGCTACATTTACTGTGTGTTGTCTTCAGTAGATAGCACACTTGCCCCATGGCTACATTTACTGTGTGTTATCTTCAGTAGATAGCACACTTGCCCCAAGGCTATATTTGCCGTGTGTTATCTTTAGTCGATAACACACCTGCCCTATGGCTACATTTACTGTGTGTTATCTTCAGTAGATATCACACCTGGCACATGGCTACATTTACTGTGTGTTATCTTCAGTAGATAGCACATCTGCCCCTTGGCTACATTTACTGTGTGTTATCTTCAGTAGATAGCACACCTGCCCCATGGCTACATTTACTGTGTGTTGTCTTCAGTAGATAGCACACTTGCCCCATGGCTACATTTACTGTGTGTTATCTTCAGTAGATAGCACACTTGCCCCAAGGCTATATTTGCTGTGTGTTATCTTTAGTCGATAACACACCTGCCCTATGGCTACATTTACTGTGTGTTATCTTCAGTAGATATCACACCTGGCACATGGCTACATTTACTGTGTGTTATCTTCAGTAGATAGCACATCTGCCCCTTGGCTACATTTACTGTGTGTTATCTTCAGTATATAGCACACCTGCCCCGTGGCTACATTTGCAGTGTGTTATCTTTAGTCGATATCACACCTACCCTATGGCTACATTTACTGTGTGTTATCTTCAGTAGATATCACACCTGGCACATGGCTACATTTACTGTGTGTTATCTTCAGTAGATAGCACATCTGCCCCTTGGCTACATTTACTGTGTGTTATCTTCAGTATATAGCACACCTGCCCCGTGGCTACATTTGCAGTGTGTTATCTTTAGTCGATAACACACCTGCCCTATGGCCACATTGACTGTGTGTTATCTTCAGTAGATATCACACCTGGCACATGGCTACATTTGCTGTGTGTTATCTTCAGCTACATTTCAGTAGATAGCACACATTCCCTATGGCTACATTTACTGTGTGTTATTTTCAGTATATATCACACCTGCCTCATGGCTACATTTGCTGTGTGTTATCTTCAGCTACATTTCAGTAGATAGCACCCATGCCCTATGGCTACATTTACTGTGTGTTATTTTCAGTATATATCACACCTGCCTCATGGCTACATTTGCTGTATGTTATCTTCAGTAGATATAACGCCTGCCTTATGGATATGGCTACATTTGCTGTGCCCTATACAGTATAGATATCACACCTTCCCCATGGCTACATTTGCTGTGTGTTATCTTCAGTAGGCCTACAGTATGGGCCAAAAACAACTTTACCCAATTTCAGGGGGTGGTTGCTCGAATTTTTTGGAGTTTCTACAACTTTTGAGGAAATATTAACTGTGACTTGTTTTTTCATCATCCTCTTGTATAATCAGAGAAGATGTAAAGAAAGGAGATAGATCCAGCTATCCTCAAACAAAATATGTGTGTTGCCGCTCATTCAAAAGCAATCACGCTATTTAGGTTTAACAATAAAATACAACAAAAGGGTTCGAACCCATGACGGGTGTGATACACAAGTTGCTGCTTACTAGTTTTAGGGAAAGGTCAGTGTCTGTATACCATCAATACTATACATACCATGCATGCAGATCCTAACATCCAGTTTATTTCAAATAAAATATGACCGAAGTTCCATGGCAAATAATAATTTTGCACGCTTGGTTACGCTTTCAACCTCTACGATTTATGATACAGCCTATTTTCAATTATCAAAATATCTTTATTAGGTTTGCAGGAAATGACAGGAAAATACATAAAACAATAAAATATAGATGATCAAAAATCATCCCTTTTCTAACAAAATCCTAAAACACTCTCCTTAAAATAATTAATATATGTTCCAAAATGGGCGGATTTTTTTGGAATCTTTACAAAACTACATTTCTTACTTATAGTATCCACGTGTGGTATCCCTTCAGAGCAACATCAGGTACTTAACACACACGTGTCATACTTTCAAGGGATTCTCTATAGAAACATTGGATATGGTTTCAATTCTGGAGTGAAAATTAATCAACCGTAGTCGGCAACCCACATCACATCAAAGGCTACTTTCAAGTATATGTGTAACTACTTGAGAATAAAGAACTATGAATATGTGCGACAGGATTACCTACGGGATTATCTCAAGGATATAATTCCGTTCTCCCTCCTTCTTTTTCAACTTTCCTGGTATAATCTAGCCCATGGCTGCCATACTTGTACACAGTGAGCGTGTTTATAGTGAGACAATCTTTCCGTTATTTAGCTAAACTACCGCGTAGTCTAGATTTGCAATGGTTAGTAAAACATAAACAAATATAGACTGCGTGGCAGTCCAGCTAAATACCGCATAATCTGGCTCACTATAAACACGCTCAGTGTTAGCTTTTCACTGTTGTTTTTGGCTGTACAGTCAATTACACTTGTTATTCCATCAATTGATCAGTCTAATCATCTGAATGATCAATATTTTCATCTTCAAAGTACTTATCTGTGTGATAATCCAGCTGATTATCACTCTACCACAATGTGTTATACTAGGAGTGATCTCCTTAAGTACAATACTGGTATTTCAACTACATGTAGACTGCCTCAAGAAGTTTGGTACAACATTAAGTCACTTGGTTTAAATAAACAGAAACCAACTCGTCGAGGAAAGAAGAAGATACTTTCAAACAACTTTCCAATTATGAGCTGTGTGGATCCATCTGCATCACCTGCAATGATTTCTCATTCCAATGAGCAAACTGTTCAGCAAAACCAATGTGAGCACTCATCAGGTAACCATAGCAACATGAAGTTAGGTCTATGGAATGCCCAGTCTGTGGGCAATAAAGGGGACACAATAACTGATATAATCTTGAATGCGGACTTGGACTTCTTCTTCCTCACAGAAACTTGGCTCCGTTCTGATGATCGTGTTATCACTGGGCAAATGTGTCCTCCCGGTTACTCATTTTTGGGTGTACCCCGTAACTCTGTCCATCGCGGTGGAGGAACTGCCTGTGTTTTCAAGAGCCAAGTGAGTCTCGAATTCTGCGAAGAGAAACTACCTAAAAGTGACACTTTTGAACATTCATTATTTTATATGAAGAACCAGAACCTTTACTTTGTTGTTGTATATAGATCATCATCTTTAAAGCAAATGCCTCAATACTTTCATGATTTTGAGATATTTCTCAATGCAGTTGACCTCCTTCCTGGACGATCAGTGGTATTGGGTGACTTCAATATCCATATGGACATGCCCAATGAAAACGACACCAAATCTATGCTTGCTATCCTTGAGTCTCTTAGTTTCGAGCAACTTGTTGATGAGCCCACTCATGTAAAGGGACACACTTTGGATTTGGTTATGGTTAAAGAGAATGATCATGTTGTCAAGCCATATGACATCCACCCTGTTCATGTTTCTGATCATTTTCTCATACTTTGTGACATTGATTTTAAGAAGCAGTCAATTGTCAGAGCCACCAATGTGTACAAAGCGCGTAATTTCCGCAATATTGATCCTGTTGCTTTTGAGGAAGACCTTGTGTTCAAGCTCAATACCACTGATGATTCCATGGATGAGGCACATGTAGACCTTGTCCAGTTTTATAACAAAACCTGTAGCCAAGTACTTGAGACCCATGCACCTGCCAAAGAAAAACCATGTACCGTTCGCATCAAACCTGAATGGTTTAATCAAACTGTTCAGGATGCGCGACGCTTACGTAGGCGGAGTGAACGGCGCTGGCGTAAAACACGGACTGAAGTTGACCGTCAAGCCTATATTGATTCCCAGAGGGAAGCTGCAACAACCATTAGCAAAGAGAAAGCATCTTTTTATAATGAAAGGCTACTCAATTGTAACACTAAGGACATGTATAAGTATAAGACTATAAATGCTCTTTTGAATAAGACCTCACGTGACCTTCCAGATAGTAGCTCTCCAGCTACATTAGCTAATGATTTCTGTAAATATTTCATTGGTAAAGTAGAAACAATTCGTGCTGATGTTGATGCTGTCCATGCTACCTCTTCAAACACCACTTCTCAATGTTCTACATCTAGCACATTGCAATGCTCGTTTGACAAATTTGAAGCTGTGTCTGAAGAAGAGTTATCTAAAATAATAACGCCATGGACCTCCAAGTCATGTGACCTAGACCCCCTCCCGACCTGGTTGTTAAAGAAACATATCCATATTTTTCTCCCTATTCTTACTAAGATTGTCAATAACTCCCTCCTTTCTGGCTGCTTTCCTGCTGAACTACGTCGGGCTACCATCACGCCTGTGCTAAAAAAGGTGTCCCTTGACAAACAGCAGCTCTCGAACTACCGGCCTGTCTCCAATCTGGCCTTTGTTGGCAAACTGATTGAGAAGGTTGTCAGTGTTCAGCTCACCGAGTATGTCGAGTGCAATAAACTGGCTGAGCCTTTGCAGTCAGCGTATCGGGCTGCTCACAGCACCGAGACAGCACTCATAATACCATTCTCAGAGCTATTGATGACAACAGGACTGTCTTTGTGGTGTTACTGGACTTGACTGCCGCATTTGATACGGTGGATCACCGTATTCTGTTGCAGCGGTTGAGCCAAGAATTTGGCATCATTGGTGATGCCCATAGAGTGTTCCAGTCCTACCTTGAAAATCCCAGTAGTCAGGTTTTTGTGAAGGGATGCTATTCTGATAAGGTCCATCTGCCTTATGGTGTCCCCCAGGGATCGGTCATTGGCCCGATATTGTTCACCTACTACACTCATGCCATCGGGAACATTATTCGTAATCATGGCCTCCAATATCACCTCTATGCTGATGATGTTCAGCTGATTATCACCTTTAATCCTGCCATCCCGGGTGATGCAGCTTGTGCCTTGTTCAAACTTTCCAACTGCATCCATGAGCTACAAGCTTGGCTCACCAGTAACAAGCTCAAGCTCAATATGGCGAAGACTGAGTTTTTTGCTGCCTTTTCTGATTATCACTACATTAATCTCAAACATCTCACCCTTTATTTGGATGGGTTGGAGATCTCTGTATCTTCATCCATAAAGAATTTAGGGGTCATTTTTGACCATGACATGAAGATGTCCAGTTATGTTGCTCATTTGTCCAAAACTTTGAACTGGCAGATTGGCAATATTGGAGGATTAGGCGTTTTCTTAGTTTTGATGCGTGTACCAATGCGGTTAGGACTCTTGTCCTGTCCAAGATTGATTACTGCTCCTCCTTGCTTAATGGCATCTCCCAGAAAAACCTCACCCGCCTACAGCTTCTCCAGAACAAGTACGCCAGACTCATTTTCAGAGAACCAAACTATACGCATACTTCTCCTTTGCTTCATAGTCTGCACTGGCTTCCAGTTGCTAAACGTGTCCAGTTCCGCACTCTCGTCCATGTTTATAAGGTTCTTGCTTCATCTACACCTGAATACCTGTCCTTCATCCTTCACACCCGTCATTCTGGGTACTCTTTGCGCTCTACTGCTGCCACTTGTCTTTCCATTCCAAGATCCCACAAGTTGGCTGGTGACAGAGCATTTTCCATCATTGCCCCTGTTCTATGGAATGGCTTGCCTTTCCACATTCGTGACTCTCCCAATGTCCAAACTTTCAAAAAGAACCTAAACACTCACCTTTTCACCTAATGTTTCCTCCCTTTTGCATTTTTCCTTTTCCATAGCGCTTTGTTTCTTCATTTAAAAAGCGTTCTCTAAATCTGTGTATTATTATTATTATTAATTGTAGAAGAGCTGTTCATGATATTGTTACATATTCTAAATGTATATCAGGGATGCAAATTGTGCGGGAGCGGGGAGCACCGCTCCTAGGAAATGACAGTCAAAATTATTGAGGAAATAATGTCTTGAGAAGAAAAAAAGAAAGCGAGGAAAAACGAGGAAGGGAGAAGAAAAAGAAATGAGGAGAGGAAGAGGGAAAGAGGACAGAAAAAGAGGTAAAGGATGAGGTAGAAGAGGGAAACAGGTATCAGCAAAAGATAATAAATTAATAGGTGAAGCAGTGAAGCTACTGAATGGAAGAGAGGAAGACAAGTGCATAATTGAGGAATTCACATGATTATTCAAGAAATAAGAGACTTCAGTATTAAAAGAAGAATGTGTTGGTGTTAGATTGTGGATATGGGTAACAATGCATATTTGAGGAAATTTACAATTTATCATCAGAGGAGGTATTCAATGCAATTTAACAGGAAAAAAAGAAGTTGTGTGAAGGCAGGTACAGGTGGTAATAGAGCACATATCTGAGGAAATTTATAAAGTTAAGGCAATGAGGATTGTATGGAAAAAAAGAAGTCATAAAGGAATTCAGTGTATCAATGCTAAAAAATCATATTAAAGTGATAGTGAGGAAGTGACGACCTGGAAAATTATGAGGGAATTTAAAAAGTGAACATAAAGCACTGAACAAGTTCTAAAGGATAGTGAGACATTTTAATGTAAAAGAGGTAAACATAAAAAGGTAGTAACCAACCATGGTAACAGAAATGGAGATACAAGGATCAGCAAGTGGCTCCTACTAACCAGTACGATTTGGGGAAATTAAAGGGAAAGAAATAGAGAAGGCCAAATCAAACTACTTGAACATGATATGCAAATTTGATTCCCTATTGATGTAAAAATGAGGAAGTTAAAACTAAGGGCATGCTGCAAACAGATGCTAGTGCCGTAGTAATTCAATCTTTGTACCTTTCAAATGATATTTCAAATGAACACTTCGAAGAAGAAAGACAAAACGCAAAAAAAGAGGTGGAGTTTCTTCATAAGGAAAAGTTATCAGAAGGAGGCCTGAGGGGCAGAGTGACAAAAAGATGAAAGAGAAAAGTGCTTTTTCTGACAAAAATTGAAAGAGAAAATCGGGGAGGGAAGGGCAAAGGAAAAGAAATGGAAAGGAGCCTGTGTTCCAGCAAAATTCACACCAATCATGGGCCAAACTAGTATAAAATACTGAATTTTTTTTTGCACACTTTCCCAAATAGAGCCCTTTTTTTAAAGTTCGAAGACTTTACATGTAGAGTCTCTTTAAAAACATCCTATGTTGCCATTCTCATCGTTCGAAATGCATAACAAACCTATTTTATGTCTCGTATGATTGAGGAAATCTTGTGCCTAAAAACCTTGCTCCTGAGGAAGAAATCACAATTTGCACCCCTGATGTATATATTTCTAAAAGTAGTGTGATGAAGAAATGAAAGCAAAAGAAACAAAATTAAGAAAATGGTGCTAGTTTTACGTCCGAGGGTCAAAAATCACTTTGTCCACACGTAATTCAATGGTATGTGTCCGATTGCTAGGAGGACGGCATACATGCGTCAGTCATACATGTAATTGGTAAACACGTTTTGGCTTATCTTTAAAAAGTGATGATTGTTTTACATGCATGAAAGAAAAACAATCGATTTTAACCCCCATTTACTTGTCATGTACTCGAACTTCACTCCTGTCATTGACCAACAATTAGCATAAAAATTACACAATTACAAAGGTTTCATCTGGTGCAATATTTGAATTTTAAATAGGCCTTCGTGCATTTTGTGACTGCGTGGCTTATTTCTAAATATATATAGGTTTGCAAGGTGATAAGATCAAGCAATTCACAACACAAGAGAGGACCTTTATGGCAGAGGTATACTTAGTTAAGAACAGAAATTTTTTTGGTAGTGCAGCGTCAATTTCGGATTCGTTTCCCGAACGTAAGATCCCACCGAAACCTACCATAACTCTAAATACGAACAACTTTCACAGCCTCGGAAGTGTGATGAATAGATGCAAAGCACGGAGCGGACGTCCAAGAACTGGCCGTTCAGCTGAAAATATTGCAGCGGTTCAAAGAGAACTTGCAGCTAACCCCAGAGTCAGTTGTCGACGCAACAATTTGCCGAACATACCACGAACGTAATAAGTTCAATAACTTCAAACTTTCTTGTAGATAACATTTCATAATGACAACAAATCAGGTCTGAGGTTACAATTGCTTTGCGCATAAGAGAATTGTGTTTATCTTTGCAGCGTGAAAGCTGCATATCATGACGAAATATATCATAGCTTGACATTTAAATTTTTCATGTTTGATTTAGATTTATATGATTGTGTTATATAAAATTGCTGAACAAATTTGTGCGTATACTGAGTGGTTCTCATTCTTTATCGAACTCGCCATTGCAAGTGATGCGACGCGTCAGCTAGTAGTAGCCCTTCGCGTGGACAAAGTTAATTTGGACTCTTTGATTTACAACTACCGTCACGTTTTTAATTTTTGGATAGTTTTTTCACCAAATACTCTAAAGAAAATGTTCTTTACGAATAAGTGAAAACAATTTGCAGCAGGCTTTTCAATTTTGAGATATGAACCTTTTTAATTGGGTAAAGTTATCTTCAGCACAGTTGCCCTGTGGCTATATTTGCTCTGTGTTAACGTTATCTTCAGTAGATAACACACATACCCTGTGGATACATTTGCTGTGTGTTATTTTCAGTAGATAGCACACCTGCCCCATGGCTATATTTGCTGTGTGTTATCTTCAGTAGATAGCACACCTGCCCCATGGCTATATTTGCTGTGTGTTATCTTCAGTAGATAGCACACCTGCCCCATGGCTATATTTGCTGTGTGTTATCTTCAGTAGATAGCACACCTGCCCCATGGCTATATTTGCTGTGTGTTATCTTCAGTAGATAGCACACCTGCCCCATGGCTATATTTGCTGTGTATTATCTTCAGTGATAGCACACCTACCCCATGGCTATATTTGCTGTGTGTTATCTTCAGTAGATAGCACACCTGCCCCATGGCTATATTTGCTGTGTGTTATCTTCAGTAGATAGCACACCTGCCCATGGCTATATTTGCTGTGTGTTATCTTCAGTAGATAGCACACCTGCCCCATGGCTATATTTGCTGTGTGTTATCTTCAGTAGATAGCACACCTGCCCCATGGCTATATTTGCTGTGTGTTATCTTCAGTAGATAGCACACCTGCACTATGAATACATTTGCTGTGTGCTATCTTCAGTAGATAGCACACCTGCACTATGGCTATAATAATGAAGAGTTTGTTTCCAAAAGGCGCTAAATCCAACGGCTGCTTTATGTAAAATTCAATTGCAGATATTCCTAAGAGTAGCAGTGACCTTGCCAATCTTATAACATTGGACCACTAGAATAGTTCTAACAATTCTTTGGATATCTTTAAAAAATAATTGCAAATCTCTTTAACCTCCCACGTGCGAAGACAAAAACAATAACTATAAAAGAAAATAATAATTTTTTGTTCCAAAAGGCGCTAAATCCAATGGCAGCTATTTTAAAACGTTGCATTGGAGAATTTTAGGGGACAAAATGATTTTGAAAATAGTTAGAAAATAAGATAGAGTTACTAACATATCCATTCCAATTGTTAAAAGCTTTATTTGAAGGGCAGAACTCTAGTTGCTTATTCAGAATAATACGACATAGCTCCATCTTAACTTCTTTAAAATCATGACTTTCACCACAACAATTTCAAATAACCTTGGATTTTCTATGTGTGACACACATCATCATCATCAGAAGTCCTATATGTTGTGTTAGACTTTTTCATGTTTTTGACAATTGGAACTCAAGTTTGTAAGTGCAATGACACTATGTTCACGTGAAGTTTATTAAACGTGAACCCAGGAAGTGGAAAGCGCACATTGCAAGATTTTCATAAAATTACACCAGAAAACACGCATATTGAGTTGTGATACTATAAGTGCACCCATGGTTATGGAAATCAGACATATCATAAATTCGTAATAAAAGTTCACACAGGGAGTAGAAATTGCACATTGCTATAGAGTTAAAAGTGTACCAAAGGAGGGGAAAGCACACATTGCTAGATTTGTATAAACGTACACCCTGGAAGTGGAAAGCACACATTGCTAGATTTATAATAAAAGTGCCCCTTGGAAGTGGAAAGTGTACATTGCTAGATTTGTAATAAAAGTGCACCCAGGGAGTGGAATACTCACATTGCTAGATTTGCAAAATGCACCCATGAAGTGGAAGCGTACATTGATAGATTTGTGTTTAAAGTACACCCAAGGAGTAGAAAGTGTACATTGCTAGATTTGTAATAAAAGTGCACCCAGGAAGTGGAAAGCGTACATCGCTAGATTTGTAATAAAAATGCACACATAAAGTGGAAATCGCGCACTGCTAGATTTGTAATAAAAGTGCAGTGGAAGCGTACATTGCTAGATTTGTAATAAACGTGCACCCAGGAAGTGGAAAGCGCACATTGCTAGATTTGTAAGAAAAGTGCACACAGAAAGTGGAAATCGTGCATTACTAGATTTGTAAGAAAAGTGCACACAGAAAGTGGAGGCGTACATTGCTAGATTTGTAATAAAAATGCACACAGGAAGTGGAAAGCGTACATTGCTAGATGTATAATAAAAGTGCACCCAGGAAGTGGAAGCGTACGTTGCTAGATTTGTAATAAAAGTATACCCAGGGAGTGGAAAGTATACATTGCTATATTTGTAATAAAAGAGCACCCAGGAAGTGGAAAGCGTACACTGCTAGATTTGTAACAAAAGTGCACACAGAAAGTGCAAAGCGCACATTGCTAGATTTATAATAAAAGTGCACACAGAAAGTGGAGGCGTAGGCCTACATTGCTAGAATTGTAATAAAAATGCACACAGGAAGTGGAAAGCGTACATATTTGCTAGATTTATAATAAAAGTGCACCCAGGAAGTGGAAGCGTACGTTGCTAGATTTGTAATAAAAGTATACCCAGGGAGTGGAAAGTATACATTGCTATATTTGTAATAAAAGAGCACCCAGGAAGTGGAAAGCGTACACTGCTAGATTTGTAACAAAAGTGCACACAGAAAGTGCAAAGCGCACATTGCTAGATTTATAATAAAAGTACATCCAGGAAGTGGAAGCGTACATTACTAAATTTGTAATAAAAGTACACGAGTGGAAAGCACACATTGATAGATTTCATCTCAACATGTTATGACTAATTTTTGGAGCTCCGTTTTTGTTCTTGTGTGGTAGGCTTAATATAATAGGCTATATAATTTGTTTTTTGCTGTTGTTTTAATTTAGTTCTGAAAGGCGACGATCAATGCTGGCTTTATTGGTCTTTCGATCATCTCCTCCTCAACATAATATATATAGATGTGTAATTCTAATGAATTTTGTTTTTTATTTTATCATGGAAATAAAGATTCATTCGTTTATAATAAAAGTACACCCATGAAGTAGAAAGCGCACATATAGATTTCTAATAAAAGAAAACACACATTGCTAGATTTGTAATAAAAGTGAAAAAATGGAGTGGACACTGCTAGATTTATAATAAAAGTGCACCTACACTGCAAAAATTGTGTCTTACCTGAGGACACTATTTTAAGACGCGACTTTGAAGCCACTTTTAGCCATGTCCTTATGCAAGTCATGTCTTGCATGGAGACATGGCTTGTGGAAAGACAGGACTTTGAGCTATGTTCTTATCCAAGACATGACTAGCTACAAGACATCAACAAAGTATGTAGCTAGCCTTAAGTCATGTCTTAATTATAGGATTAGAATGGGACATGTCTTACTTCATGTCCTAATTAAAGACACATTATTGAATAAGTGACTTCTAACAAGTCACTAATGCTTCGAGTCGTGTCTTATCGTAATTTCCTATGTCTCTAAACTAGACATGACTCATATGCATAAAGTCATGACTAACCACAAGATATGTGGTTATGATATGTGACTTGCACAAAGACGCTAAATTAAGACATGTCTTCTGAAGACATGTCTTCATGATAGACACAATTTTTGCAGTGTATGGAAAGTACAAATTGCAGGATTTGTATTGAAAATATAATTGCTTCTAGGAAATTGTAAAACGCACTTTGCAAGATTTATAGTGTACCATAAAATGGAAAACAATCATTGCAAGACTTTTCCATGGAGAGCGCACAGTTAGGAATAGGTAAGCGCAAATTGCACCCGGAAAATGCAAAGCACGTGCATTCCTAGATTTGTAATAAAAGTGCGCCTCTAAATGAATTGACAAGATACTTGTTAGATTTACATATTTGCATGCGTATCCAGGATGTGAAAGGAACACATTGCTAGATTTGTGATAAAAGTGCACCCAGAAAGAGGAATTTGACCACCATTTGACACATTGCTAAACCCGAAAGAAAAGCGCCGCCGTCTGGGAAATGAAAAGCACACAATACTAATTTTTAACAAACCGCGCCTAGGGGGCGTTCACAAACACTTTACAGACCTCAAAAATTCAGGCCCCCCCTTTTGACATGAAAATTATGGGTCAAGTCCATAGCATATAAACTCAATTTTTCCAGGAAAATTTGTGGTCAATTTTTTCAGGCCCCCCCCCTTAGGAGGGTCAAAAAATTTCGGGGCCCCCCTTTTTGCATCAGGCCCCCCTTACAAGTGTTTGTGAACGGTCCCCTAGGAAGTGGAAAGTGCATTTTATTTTATTTATCAATATCAGTAGATAACTAGCAGGTGGTGGACGCTGTGCATTCTCTAAATTCAGTACATTTTCGTTGTCAACCGTGTAATTGAATGGGATTATTTTGAAATTTTAAAACGCTTAAAATATCACAAACAAGTAGGCCTATGTTAATAAATAATATTAATACAAGCTAAAACCGTTGGGTCCGATAATGAACCCTACAAAACTAACCGAGTGTATGGGAAAATGCCGGGAAAATGCCATACGGCTGAGCGGTTTTGCCGGCTCTCCCCGACCATCATGCCACTCGCCGCCTGATAACTAGTTCATCAACACCCATATCAGCAATAGATAATTACTTCATGAATACTCATTCAGCAATAGATACAGGAAGTATACATTTTCCACAGTGTCTGCACACCCCGGGGGGGGTACTCAAGTTTGGTTTTGGTAGGGACGTGCCGCTGAGATTTTGGAAGTAGACCCATAAATATACCAATTTTTCAAGAAATTTGGACCCATTGATATACCAAAAGTCAAAATCTTCGGCCGAATTTAACAAAAATTGTCTTAGATTTTACAAATTTTCCCGAAAATTTTGAAAATTTTGGCTAGATTAAGGAAAAATTGGGCTGTTTTCCGAAAAATTTGAGAAAATTTTGATAAAATGACCCATTCATATACCAAAATAGGCTTTGAAAAAGGGGTCATTGATATACCAGAAGGCTGAAAATGCTACCCATGTTTGCGGCACGTCCCCGTATGGTCATTTGTACTGAGTACCCCCCCCGGGCTGCACACGGAGGGCTAGGTAGGCCTATATATTAATATTAGAAAATAAATGGAGAATTACCACCTCCATCCACTCACTAAAATGAAATCTTAAATCGGCAAGAAACCGGGAAGTTCCTGAATGACGTCACAAGACAGGTATTCCACAACCACTCAGCTCATTGTTATTACCAATACGTCACAAACCACTCTTTATTGTCTGGATTGTTAATCTGTTTTAGGAAGAGTGTTTCCGAGGTTGGGATTAAGCGCTCGTTTGGGCTTTTTGGGACGATTTCTGTCAGATCTTTGCCAAATTTGTTGAGAACTTGAAGTTTATCACGAAGTATACATGTACATGTTATTGCCGTATTTTTGCCAGACCTTGCTTTTAAGTGAAACCATTATAGTTACAAAACTAAAGAGCGATTACAGTAAAATCGGGCGCTTTTTCAGCTGCGCTTGGGTGCTTTAGTGACAAATCAAAAAGTTTTGCCAACTCTGATAAAGAATTGGTAAGCTTGAGCAAACAGGTATTGAACAGATCAATAATAACTAGCTACTTTCTAAAGAATATTGACCCGTGCATTATTAATATGCATTAGTAATAGGAAAATTTAGCATGTGTCCTTCACAACTGAGTTCTATGTTTTATTTACTTTCATGGGTTTGATCGTGGTTTGATAGAATACGTGTAATGTGCTAAAATCATTGGTATACATTTTACATTTGATGCTGATATGATGAGATAAACAAAATGTTGAGTAAATAATAGACAACATCACAACAACAGATGATTTGGAGTATTTTGATGATTTTAAAATCTTAACACATCTTTGGTCTGCTGCTCTTTAATCGCATCAAAGATGGAGAAACAACATCACAGACGACATGACTCGGCCTTAGGTGGTTTGCAATGTCTAAGCCACTTTTTCAATTTCATAATGTTGGTAAGTTAACCATTTTATGATTTTATATAAATTAATATATCTCCTGATATGACAAATCTCTGCGCAAAAAGATATTTGCATAAAAAATGTGGTATTTTGTTTCATCCTTTTGGCAGAAATAAGTGCCACAGATTGAGTACACGCCTATCATGTTCACTTTTTGAGACAACAAGGAAGTTTTTGTTCATAAAAATAATTGTGCATGATTTATCGATTGTAAGTTATAGGTGATAAGTAAATATTGTTTTATTGACAGGCCTAAAACATCTAAAAGGCACGATTTTGGTTTTGGCAAATAAATGTTGTGTTTAGTCTGTGTGAAATACTTGAACACAGAAGGTTAAAGATTTTAATATGCCAACTTGAATATACATTTTGTAATGTTGGAGGGACAATGATATGAAAACGTAACAGAAATCGCAATATTTAACCATTTAATACATTAGGCGACTAATCACAATTTTTTTACTACTTTTCGCATGATTAGCATTGTAATAGTTTTTTTAGTATGTGTGAAGAAAGAATAATTGACATTGAAGAATACTTAGAATCCTTGTTAGGTGTCATAATTAAATTTCGCTGCATTTAATAGCAAAGACAATCCCACTCGTATGGATACATAATACTTCCGGTTAAGATGACGTTTAGGGTGTGTATGGGGTTGATCAGGTTTAGGCTTACCGACCGACCGGCCCTTATTTGGAAAATCTGGAAAAAAAGTTTTATTTCTTTACTGTACAAATTTATAATACCGACCCTAATTTTGGAAATTGGTTTTTTCCTTCTTTCAAATTGTTGATATCCTAAAAAGTTTTTTTTACAGTTTCTACACACGTCTAAACTGTTTTAAAAACATGAATGAAGTGGTATACAGTAGAGAAATATCCCAATTCACAACTATTTGGGCTATTCATTAAGCTAATTAAAGGCATACAGTCATGTTTTGGTCATGACCTTTAAAAAAAATCCCGACCGACCGACCCAATTCTGAAAAAGTTGTGGAGGACAAGCAAAGAATCTTTTTTTTGGCCTTATACACTGTATTAATTTATTATTATAAAAATTATTAAAGAATACCAACATTTATTATAATACATGAATATCTCTTTTGTATTGGGAGCACGTGTGGCCGAGTGGATAAGGCGCCCGACTCATAATCCATAGGTTGCGAGTTCGAGCCCCGCTCGTGCCAACGTGTTGTGTCCTTGGGCAAGGCACTTTATCCTCATTGCCTACTGGGGGATGGGGTTGGGTTGGATTGGATGTTTGTATAGTTGTTTGTTTCAATGTTGCGTAGCTGCTGCCTGCAAAATTGCATTGTGTCTGTTTAGGTGTGATGTTTTATGTACAATTCTAGCAATTTGACCAGCGGGTCACCATTAGAGTTTGAAATAAAACCTTCCTTTTTTTCGTATTTTGTCAGCCTGCTACGATTATTGCCCAAGTCATTTGATGTAATTTTGAGAACAAGTGCAAAATATGGTTCAAGCATGCATCAGTTACGTAATCATCATATATATTTATTTTTGAATATACTTTAAATTTGTTTCATTATTATCATTTGTTCTTGTGCAAAGATTAGTGAATAAAGATGTTTAACCATTTTTGTACTTGTTCTCAAAATTACAAACAAATTACTTTGGCAATTATCGTAGCAGGATGACGATTTTTAAGATTTGTAAATTTTGAATATCATTGACATTTTTCTCTGTTTTTTTTTCTAATTTCTTCATCAGGTTGTTGGTGGTGGAGCCGCCGCTCTAGGGTTTTGGATATACTATGCAATCCGTATGGATGAAGAAAGAGGTGGAATAATGGATATACTCGGATTTATTTACTTATTTGCTAATTTATGTACAATATCAGAAGGCATATTCTTAGTGGTTCTCGTACTTTTAGGAACTATTGCTATCTGTACCATGCACAGGTGTACGCTTATTTGGGTAAGTTTGACGTTTTTGCATGGTGGTTTAACCTAATCTGGGATTCTAATTTGTAAATTTGTATATACCACCCTGTGACCCTGTTTAACTAGAGATGTGATTGAGAAGTCTATATTTTTTGGAGTCGGGGTTTTACGTCACAACATTCAGTTAGATCAGATTTGAAGAGATCCCGTGGCTCTTAAAATAATAACACTTTTCGTGCTCTTGAACAACATTTTTAGCACTTAAGGATACTCAGGAGATGAGGTGTTGTTGGTCAAAGCAGCCACAAAATTGATTTTCATTATCTAAATCAATATATTATTGAAAAATAACACTTTGATGTTTTTCAAAAGTTCATTCTACATGTACAAATCATATACTTTGAAAACTTGCTTGATTTATTGTTGTTATTGAGTTATGTGCGTTTTACAAAAGTGTTGTTGTTTCAGCCCTCTTTACAACATAACTCAATAACCACAGGACCTACAAAAGTATATCTGTGATATTTGAATTCTTCTACACACTCGCTATGAAATGATCAATGCAATTTTTGCCAAAGCTTCCAACCATTTGCAAGATGCTGTGAACTGCCAAATTGCAACAGTTTAAGGTGGTACTATACCCCTTGATAAATTTGTGACTATTTTTGTTTTTTTCTCAAAAAAATAATAACACGCAAGTAACAAAAGTTACTATTATAGGGGCAAGGAATCCAGTTACTAAACACTGGAATTTCAGTGACTCAAGACAAACGGTATGTTCTTTATGATAAGAAAGAGGTACCGCTAGACTGAAGAGTGTACCTCATTTCTTAACATAATATGAATCACTTGTCTTGAATCACTGAAATTTCAGTGAACTAATTGGATTTCGTGCCCCTATAATATACATAACTTTTGTTACCAGTGTGTAGTTATTTTTTGAGAAAAATGCAAAATTAGTCACAAAATTTGTACCCTCTTAAACAAATGAAAAAGCCCCTAAATTGTACTCGTGTTTTCATAGCTTAAAAAAAATCCCGTTCAGATTTATTTCAGGCCTGGTTATTTCGCAATGAAAAATAATAATTGTTTATCTGACTTGATTCATTACAGTATTTCAGCCTAGTGATGGTAGCGTGTGTCGCTTCCCTTGCGTTCACATTGATGACATTCTGGGTATTCTTTCGGGTAAGTTTCAGTTTCTGTCACCAAATCAATTCATTTGTATTTGAAAGGATATACCTGACTATAATTATAGGCCCTACTTGTATAATTTATTTTGCCAGAACTCGGAAATTAGTCAAATTACTGGCACGAGCTTCTCAATTTTACTTCATTTTTTCTCCTTCTTTCTTTTTCTTTCTTTCTTTCTTTCTTTCTTTCTTTCTTTCTTTCTTTCTTTCTTTCTTTCTTTCTTTCTTTCTTTCTTTCTTTCTTTCTTTCTTTCTTTCTTTCTTTCTTTCTTTCTTTCTTTTTCTTTCTTTCTTTCTTTCTTTCTTTCTTTCTTTCTTTCTTTCTTTCTTTCTTTCTTTCTTTCTTTCTTTCTTTCTTTCTTTCTTCTTTCTTTCTTTCTTTCTTTCTTTCTTTCTTTCTTTCTTTCTTTCTTTCTTTCTTTCTTTCTTTCTTTCTTTCTTTCTTTCTTTCTTTCTTTCTTTCTTTCTTTCTTTCTTTCTTTCTTTCTTTCTTTCTTTCTTTCTTTCTTTCTTTCTTTCTTTCTTTCTTTCTTTCTTTCTTTCTTTCTTTCTTTCTTTCTTTCTTTCTTTCTTTCTTTCTTTCTTTCTTTCTTTCTTTCTTCCTTTCTTTCTTTCTTTCTTTCTTTCTTTCTTTCTTTCTTTCTTTCTTTCTTTCTTTCTTTCTTTCTTTCTTTTTCTTTCTTTCTTTCTTTCTTTCTTTCTTTCTTTCTTTCTTTCTTTCTTTTATTTCTTTCGTTCCCTTTCCTTCTTTCGTTCCATTTCCTTTCATTATTTCCTTCCTTCATTCTTTCCTTCTTTCTTATCGTGGTAAAAACGTGAAAGTATTATGCAATATACATTTTGTACACTCTAAATTTTAAAGTCACCTAAGCGTGATACACGGTGATTCATTCGACCTCTTTTGGGTTTGGCCTTGTATCTATTCAATAATAGGCTTATTCAGTGATCCCAGCGAAAGTGTTTAGAATTGTGTACAAATTGTCTAAAAGTGAAGAATAAGTCATTAAAATTGACATTAGGTATTTTTTGAAATGAAAATTTGGCAAAAAAAAAACGTGAAACAAACAACAAACATAAACGAGGAAAACAGGAGTATTTACAAGTTGAAGCCCCATTCAATACATAATATGTATAATTGTATACATGTAATTTCTCTACTTAAATAGAGAAATTACAGACTCGTGTACATGTAAAATGTCTAACATGTATTTTGTCTTTAATACACGGCTTTCAGCTTAATCACTAGCGCATCTATGACAATATAAATAAAGGTGCCGAAATATTAAAAAAAAATTATATATATAGATATATTGATGATAAAATGGTGAATATAATGATTGATTCATCCATATTTTTTCTATATTACTACATTTCCCAGATGGAGTCTACAGTGAATACAGCATTAACCGATTATGTACAAAAAGACTATGGTTTATTTGGAAACGAAGAAACAACTCAGTTATTGGACAGTATACAAATGTCGGTAAGTATCCGTCCGTCAAGAAGGACAATCGAGCGCCAAAATTGAGCCCTGCAAAATTAGTGTTTAGAAATCGAGGACAAATGGTGTTTAGAAATGTAAGTGTCAATAAAGCATTTAAACACTTTACTGTTTAGATGCTAAACACATTTCATATGATTATGTGTTTAGATTTTTAATCCCTAAACATTAAAGATTTTAAATGATAGAGTTGAACTTTACAAATACCAATCTGCCCTCGATTTCTGACCACTCACTGCCAAAACAGTGTCTACAGATGGAACACTTTTTTGTTTTCGATTTGTAAACACGTTTAAAACCTGAACACAAATGTCAAAGCATCAAATTCCTGAACATGTTTTAATACATTGTACAAATCGAGAACAATGTGGTGTCTAAAATCGAGACAGTGCCGCCGAGAGCCCCCTTTTACAGGCCATGCACATTGAGGTATCTTTTCTTTGCTTTTATGGGCCCATTATAGTATGCTTTCTTTATTTTTAACGGGTCCCTAGGACCCCGGGCCCGGGGGTAACGCACCCCCTTAACCCCCCTTGTCGGTGGCGTCTCTATCATTACTAAGACAGCTTTTATGTAATTTTGGTATTTTGAAAATGGACTGCACAACGATAGGTGATTTTGAATGTACCAGTCAACGATAGTATCAAGTAAAAATTACATTTCTGACGGTACACTTCTTTCTGAGACGTCCTGACAGGGAACGATATGTAATTGCTACGACATTTAAAAAAAAATCTCAAACATTGAACAGAGCTTAACTAAATTGATGAACCAATAATTTCTTTTTCATATTTCAGTTTCGATGCTGCGGGAGCAAATCATACGAAGACTGGCATTCCAGTGAATGGTACAAGATGCAGCGTCTCGGCTATTTTGACCAGTCCGAAGCACCAATCCATCCAAAGACCTGCTGCGTGTTAACATCGGATGGACAGCCGTCAAATTTGACAGAATGTGTGCACATCAATGCAGTTTATCCGAATAGGTTTATACATAGAGAAGTGAGTAAAGAATGTGAGAATGTTTGTTTGCTGTGGTGCGTGTTTGTGGGTGGGTGGATGGGTGTATAAGATGGGGAGGTGTATGGGGGTAGGGTGGATAGGTAGGTCACCGTTTTGGTTTTTCTTTGCATATTTTTATTTTTAATTCAAGGTGGTCAGTATGGTATGATTTTGAAAGGGGAGTTTGGTGTGAGGACATCCAAAAACAGGAAAGTCTACTTTCCTATCAATGTTGCTTCTTTGCTTACAGAATGTATATGTGGGTGTTTTTTTTTGGTGTAGTAGGGTGGGGTGGGTGACGAGGGTAGGCGAGGAGGGTGTGTGTGTATAAGGGGGGTGGATAGGAGTGTGTGGTGACGCTCGCCGTGGAAAAGGTTGTTCTGTATTAAACGACATCCATAAACAAGAAAGTCTACTTTGCTATCAATGTTGCTTCTTTGCTTACATGCAGAATGGGTGCGTTGCGCGTGGGGGTGGGTGTGTGGGGGTAGGTGTGCGGGGTGCATAACCTACGAAGAGTACGTGTCTGAAAGGGGACGCTTGCCATGTGAAATTTGGTCGTTCTTTAAGGAATAAAGAGGCGGGACATCCATTAACAGGAAAGTCTACTTTATCACCGTTGCGTTTTTGTGTATTCAGGCTAGCTTATTTGTACGGGTGTAAGTGGGGTGTTTTTAAGTAGATAGGTGGTAGGTGGTAGGGTGAGATTGTTTGTTTGTTTCAGACCAATGTGCTTTTTAAAATTTAACATCAGAATGACACTGACAGTCGGCGAATCTGAATGACGGGAATGTGTCCATTCCTTTGTGTGTTATCCAAATACCAGTATACATTTTGGAAGTTTATTATTTCTTTTGGGGCCTGACTCAAAATAATACACCCATTAATGTGGCGGTTTCCATAATCGAAGTTTTGCTCGAGCGTCATATTTTGAAGACAATTTGAATACGATATAGGCTATAGCCAAAGCCTCATGGGACATTACTGTTTTATAGTCTCATCAGAATCAAAATAGGGCCTATGCATAAATAAAGATGCTGATAGGCCTATAAATAAGATACCCACACGCCACGTCCACGTCCTGATATTGTGACTCTAACATGTTATTGTAAAATTTGTGCACTTTATTTTCAGCCCTGTAGCGAGAAGGTCTATGATTGGTTACACTGGCCAACTTTATATCTTGGTTTCGCCGGAGTCGCCATGTTTTTCTCAGCAGTAAGTATAGGAAAATATAGAATTAAAAATGTTATTATTTCATGTAATTCCGTCGTGTTTTTTCTATACTTCGCCTTTCGGCATAATTTGTGGATTGATGTATTACTTAATGGGGATTATAGCGGGCAGCGACAAGACTCGTTTTGGCCTTTAAAATTGTTGATAATATCGCCCTCAAAAGGATTCGTCGCTATGCAAAAAACTACAATAACAAATAGGCTTACATGATATGAGTGACATCACAGAATTAGTCATTCCTAGAAAAAGAGGCTCTTGGCTGTGCTGTTTGTAGAACTCAATAGGGTTCTTTAAAATTGAAAGAACCCCAAAATGGTTCTTTCTGGCCTTTTCAGAACCATTTTCAAGTTTAAAATGGTTCTTTCTAGCCTTTTAGAACCCTTTTCGTTTATAGGAACCATTTAAGGTTCCACATACAGGACAGCTCAAGAACCATTTTAGGTTCTAGGCCTACTTGGAACCATTTCCTCCGCTAAAACTGATGTGCTGATGCTTTTCACGTTTATTTGCTTTCCAGATTTTTGAATTAGGAACAACTTCAGCATTACTACGCACATTAGGACCATTGGAGCAGAAACCAAAAGCAATTGAAAAACAGCTACTCACAACATCACTGCACAGTGAAAGCGAAGACTCGCGGTGTAGCACCAAAGAAAGACCAAAGCAAATAAAAACACAGAGCAAGAACAGTCCGAAAAATTCAACATTGGATAAGAATAAGAATAAAGCGAATGCAAAAGCTCAGAAACAGCATAAAATTAATATGAATAACCGTCCAAATGGCAATGATGCTGAGGGTGGTTACGTGAACAGCGCCTTTAGGCACGAGGCTGAAGAGCAAGCTACTCCTCTTTGAAACAAGATATCGCCGGCGTGGTTGATCCCGTTTGATTTTTACTCTAATTTTTCATTTTTTATACTATATTTTGATATTTAATTAATTTAAGAATGTGAAAAGGGAGAACCAAAGATTTTATTTGTCCACGACTTTAAAAACAGTATTACTTTGTAAACTTGTAACAAAAATTCAATCAATGTGATTGGATTGACTCCATTTCAATTTGATCTGGAAAATGGCGCTGGATTTAGCATTGCGCTGTGCGCGTGCTCTCGCTAATTATTTCCGGGCATTTTAATACTTTTTATAATATTTTGTAATTGTATAATAGTTTTAAAGTTATGTCAAACAAATCATCAATGGTATCTGTGTTGAATCTGAATCATATTTAACTATCGACAATCGACGCAGTTCAATAATATTTCGGATCACCGGTAAGAGTTTTCGCCACTCATACGAATTTCGGATAACAGCGTTGTGCAACATGCCATTATGTGTTCAGTTAAGAGAAATGTTTTAATTGATACTTTATAAAAATCATTCAAATTTTTTATGTCCCAAGATCTAACAAGTTTTCCATTTTCTAAATGTAATTTCTGTACGATTTCACTAAAAATTTCACCTCATTCTTGACAACTGCTAAAACGAGGTTAACGACTTCCCAGCAAACACGAAACATTTTACAAAAAAGTGTTTAAATATCGGGAAATGGTATTATAAAGGGTATAAAACATTTTAATAGCATTAAAAAAATAACAAAATTTGAAAACTTCCTGCAAAACATTTGAACAAAATGGTTTTTAAGTATTGGCAAAATATTTTGCAAAAATGTTTGCCAAAAACTATTTCACGACAACATTTCTAAAATGTTGTTGCAGTGTTGTTGTTTTTTCAAATAAAACGTGTTAAAATGTGTATGGGTTTATGACCTTTATCTAACCCGATATTTAAATGTTATCGTTTTGACCGAAACCAAAACTCGTTTATAACCTGTTTATAGCGTTTTTAAAAGCATGTTTGTGTTTGATGGGTTATTTATTAAAAACTACCACAACTGGTGCCCATCCACCAATTTGCAGAAAATCGGCCAAAAATTGAATCTAGATTTTGATGTACTTAAATATATAAAGCCTTATGTCTGGCGATATAAATATACTGTTCCTAGGTAAGTTATGATTACTTTTTCAAATAAACATCTAAATGTCAGGTTTTATAAGAAAAACACAAAGTAGGCCTACAACATTTTAAAAATGTTGTCAAAATGTCATTGTAAAATACTTTTGACAAACATTTTGTCAACGCATAGGCCTAGGCCTAAATAAAATTACGTTAAGATGTTTTGCTGCTAGTTTTCAAAAATCAAAAACGTTTACAGAAACGTTTTATACCCTTTATATAACCCGACATTTAAACGTTTTCTGTTTGGCGGTATGATATTCCTTTATAAACTGAGCTCAAAAAGAAACTTATAATTTTGTACAACTTGTGAATCACAAGGTCATATCTTAAAATAGTGTCAATCAAAATTAACCAAAATTACACACAGGATTACTTTAATACTCTACTCAAAACACATGTCAGTAACCAAGCAATTATCCAACTGACACAACAGCAAAATGCACTGTCATGGGACAGCTTCCTGGACTTCCTTCACTTTCACAGCCCAACATTTGGCACCCAGGACAAAAAATCTGTGAGAATGCACACAAGATCCTTGCACAGATGATAAAACGGTGCTGCTTTCTGCTTTTCATACACTTTTTTCATGAAACAGGGCTGGGCTGTGAATGTGGTCCAGGAAGCTGTCCCATGTCAGTGCATTTTGCTGTTGTGTCAGTTGGATAACTGCTTGGTTACTGACATGTGTTAAGAGTAGAGTATTGAAGTAAACCTGTGTGTAATTTTGGTTCAATTTGATGGACAGGATTTCAAGATATGACCTTGTGAAAAATTATAAGTTTCTTTTTGAGCTCAGTTTAGTTACTGTATATAGGATGGGTTTATATAATCCTAAAACGGTATAAAGAAAGAATCAAGTGCAACTCGTATACAGCATTTCTTTTTGATATAATTACTTAACTTTGTGGTTTCAATTTTACTTTTTAAATAATAATGAATTTCGTCATATGTGCAGAATGCTTTGCTTTTAGCATTCTCATATTTGTTAACTGTACTTTCTTAAACAAAAAATTGTTCATGGATGTTATATAATACATTAATAATATACATACCACTGTCTGTATACCTTCCTCGAGTCAGTACGGTAATTTACATTTTATTTTTTATTGTATCTCGAAATATAATGAAGTATCTCGAAATATAATGAAGTATCCAACTGGCATAACAGATTCCTGCAAAAATGAACAGTTTTTGAGAAAATCTCATAATTTGATTTTACTTGACTGACTCGAGGAAGGTATAAGGACTATAAATATTTTCCATTTCATTTGATTGATATATCTACAAGGAACAAACCAAAAGTTTGACGACGTCCTATAAGCGAATGTCCGTTCGTTAACTCCATGAGAACTACCTGCCGATTGGCCAAAATGAACATTGTGTCTAATTTTGAACCAATCAAGGAGGGTATTAGTAAGATCATCTGCAAATGCAATTTTGACCATAAATAGTTTAAAGCCTATAGCCATAATTGGCAATTAAAATGAGCATTACAAGTTATCAACCAATCAGAAATGCTGTTAGATGACCAGTAGTGTCCAGGGGTTAAGAAGGTGACCCCTCACTAGACTCGATCCCTCCTTACATGGAATAAAGTGTGAAATGTTGAAAAATTGAAGCCGGAAGGTCAACTTTGACCCCAGTTGTTGGAACTATTTTTTTACAACAGTTATCGGCCCGAAGTTTTTGAACCTCCCTCCAACGAAAGGAATTTCGTTTATAGGACATCATCGAACTGTTGGTTTGTTCCCTTAGCTGAGCAAGGAAAGGAAACGTTTATAAAACACATTTTACATGATAACCAAGTATACAGGGTGTCCAAAAAAAAAAAGAGAAAAAAAAGAGGCCCCTCATTGCGCCCTCTTTTCCCCTATTTCAGAAAAGTTAATCAAGTATATGTTGGTATGTAAAGAAGCCTTTACCCGTTAGCTTTAATAAACCGAAACAATTATTTCAATCGGCTCATAACTTTTGAAGATATGCCCTTATTATAAAGAAATATACCCGTGGTTTTTTTGGACACCCTGTAGATTAACAATAATATGCTTTCGGACATATTTTAATTTTAATATTCATTAATTCAAACCTGCTTCACTTTACCTTAAATACAACGATTCACTTTCTTAAATTGGCCGATTGAATTGATGATAGGAATCAATCTAAATAGATTGAAAAATAGATTGAAATGGATGTTTGGATTGACTCCTATCTTACTCTTTTTGTAGACTGATTTCACTATCCAATCATGCAAATGTTACTTATAATCTACTGTCAAATGACATGTGTTGCATTTGTTTGGAATGAGATTTCAAACTTTTTTAGAGTGAATAATTTATTTTCTTTCTTTTTTCTATTGGAAAGGATTCAGTGTCCCTGCTTTGAGTCTTCTAAAGATTGAAAAGCAATCCTTCTACTTAAAATTTAATCAAAAAAGATTCGCCCCTAACTTTAATCGCTAAAATAGTTAGAGGCAATCATTTTGTCTCAAATTCGGGACGGTAAAAGATTGAAAATTTTATCTTTTTGATTGAATATTCAATCTTTTAGATTGAATATTCTATTAAGAGAGCAGTCTCATCCTCAATAATAATTCCAGGTGAAGTAAAGGATATAATCAAATATCGGAAAATGGGTGTTTTTTACATATTTTTTTAAACATTTTTGACTCCCCGGGGAAGCCCCTTCGGGTAAGGAACTGGTTGCGAGGGGTATAAATATACTTTCTTAAATCGGCCGATTGAAATGTGTCAATCTTTTAACGATTGATGATAAGAATCAATCTAAATAGATTGAAAATAGATTGAAATGGTTTTTTGTTTCTCTCTTTGTTGACTGAATTTATCAAGTGTTACTCATATAAATGTACTGCCAATTGCATATTGATGTGTGT
Source organism: Amphiura filiformis (assembly GCF_039555335.1). Taxonomy (NCBI): domain Eukaryota; kingdom Metazoa; phylum Echinodermata; class Ophiuroidea; order Amphilepidida; family Amphiuridae; genus Amphiura; species Amphiura filiformis. The sequence continues at coordinate 42,960,554 of NC_092640.1, read as the reverse complement.
TGCATATGTTTGGAATGTGATTTCAAACTGTTTTAGAGTGAATTTTTTTCAACCTTCATCTGGAAAGGACTTGTCCCTAATTTGGGACGGCAAAAGATTGAAAAACAATGAAAATCAATCCTTTCTACTGAAAATTCAATCAAAAAAGATTTGCCCCTATAAATTTAATCGCTAAAAGATTGTGAAAGATTGAAAATCACTCCTTTTGATTGAAAAAAAAAGTTTAAAAAAATCAAATCACCCGACTGAATATTCAGTCGAAAATGATTTGTCCCTAATTCGGGACGGCGAGATTGAAAATTCAATCTTTTTAATTGAATATTTAATCGGGCAATTTAAGAGAGTATGAAATAGGAAGGATGGGGAGATATGTCACGCAAAATGACTTTGGTTAATAAATGCCTACTCAGATATTAAATTCGTGTGTCAATGTTAACTCTCTTCACGCGGGTGTCGACTGCAGACGACAAGTTTCAAAAATTTTTAAAAATTCAAAAATTTCAGTAATGTAAATTGTCATGACCATATTTAGAATAAGCATAAAAAATGCATTAAAATGAGTACAAACAAGCCTAGTATTGGTCCAGTAGTTTTTAAGGTAGCCCTTGATATTTTGAGAAAATATTTCAAGACTTCAACTTTTTCCGTTGAAGCGCATGGCTAGCACGCAGAGCATTAAAATTGTCTCTACTCTCCCGGCCCTCCGTCACAATTGAACATCTGGGAGGAAGAAGGGTCCAACTCCATCAAAACTGTTTTTGAGATATTAAAAAAAACCCTTAATATTTGGAAAAGTTTTAGAGCTATAATGATTTTATCTTCAGAGGACCTTTAATAGATCAGCATACATTACATACATGTGAAATGGTAAATGATGTTTCCATGGCAACGGTACAGCCGGAGTTGGGCCCTTCTTCCACTAATAGTTCCATAAGCAGATGTGTTATAAATAGCTGCAGAAATTGGGTAATTATCTATTAATTGCACAAGTAGAAGCATGTAATTTATTAACAAGATAATTTATTTTCGTGAAAAGCAGATTTCATGGATAAACAAAACTCCACTTTAAGGCAGCTGTGTACTCTCAGACATGCATGTACAATAACTTTGTAATTATTCGCGCAAGACATATAAAAGTATACATTTTTATAAAGGCAAGACATCATTGAATCTTAATATAAATATAGATTTGGTGTAAAAACAACAGTTTTGAAGAAAATCCCAAAAAAGTGAGTTTTTGGCAATATTTGTTCGGTACATCATAACAAAAAAACACTCTGACCACGTTGAAGTTTAAAGTGGTCACATTTTGCACTTGGATCGGAGCTCACAGGAGAATGCGGCATTTCTCGTTTTTCTACCTTACATTACATGAACATCTGGTAAATACACGGCCCCTTGAGAAGTTTGAGCGAAATCCATTCATAACTTGATATTTAAATCGGGGAAAGAACTTGAAAAAACCCACATTTTATCAGCTAAAACGGAGCCATTTGACCACTAGGTTTTTGTGAAATCAGTGCTTCCGTGGTGTTTCCATATTGATGCGCCGCGCATGCAGATAAGCGTCGCGTATGTGTAGCGTGTGCGTTAACAAATTGCGCGATACGCAACGCGATGCGTTGTTGCGCGCGTGTACCCTGGCTGGTACAACAAAGATTTTCTTTCTTTTTCAATTTCAAACACGAGTGGAATAGTGAAATAAAATCCTTAAAATATAGCAGTTGGAGTTTACAAATCTAGATTTTTATTCCTTGTATTTATAAAAAACATAACAAAGTATAAACATATCAAAAAAACTCAATTTCGCGAAAGAAACAATGTCTATAGTACACAGCCGCGTTAACCTAATATTTGTGCAAGAACCGGGTGCAAAAAAGACCCAACTCCATGGAGTTGGGCCTTTCTTTCATGAAAACCATGATAAGGGGTGTAGTAAACCCAGCGATATTTAAATATCAACAACCCAATAGCAAAGCCAAGTTTTCGTCCCATTTGCAACTCTTCTTGCCCTTTAGTAGTCATTTTAATAACCATGATAACACGTTTTTCTTTGCCGTTCCCAGTTTATCCTGAAATTTTCTATGGGGCACTTTGCTCCCCCATCCCCTGGCTACGCCACTGTATGTACCATGTAAGTATAAGAGGAGATGTCTCTTTATTCCACGACTGTACTGAGTCGGTATTGAGGTAAAATAAAAGGCAATAAATACTGATATGTGTGGCACATCCCCGTACAAAAATTTTCGGAGACCCCCGGACTTTAATTAATACCTGCATAACTTTTTCCAAATAACTTTGTGCTGAACGGTTAGTAATGTTACAGATTTTCAAAATAAATTTTCTATAACTTCTACTAGAAACGTCCAATTTTTAAAATATAAAAAATCTGAGAAAGCTAAATATATGTAGAACTTAAAATGCAAAACAATATGACCATTCAACATGCCCTTCATACCTAAAAAAATCCATCTTTCCCGGTATAGATCATTCTGGGACACCCTGTACTGCACTTTGTCGTGATGAAAACTATAAACAATCTGCATTGTTTGTACATTCTAGAAACGAGAAAACAAATTTACCTGTTCGAGTAATGTTCATCGATGTTGACCTGTGCTTGTTCTTAAATATTTTTGGTCCTTGTCTTTTGTAAATTCCAGGCATGCAACAAATTGCACTATAGTTTAGGCCTATAGTCCATCAACTCAGAAGCACAAAGTAAATAGACCTCTGAAACTGGAGGTATGAGAATAATTATTTCAGTGCAATGCGTGTGTAAATGCTTCTTTGCCGAGCGCACCATGCTCTTTATGCGTCACATTTTTTTAACACACAGTGCGTGTGACGCGCGCAAACATCAACCCCCGATGCCACAGATTTACTTTGTACTTCTGAGTTGACGGATACAATGTAACTCAAGTGTTATTTGTATCCATCCTGGGATGTTATGATGGTTTGCATACATACACATCAATAGACAAGGATTTAATTTTCGTTATTTTTTTAAACAAGGGCCTTGCTAGTAGCCAGGAAAATATCTTGCTAGATGCAAATTCCTGTGATCTTACACAGGGTAGCCATCCCAGTATTGAGTCATTTGCTTCCAATGCATCTTACCTGTTCCGATTAAATCCTTCCTTTTATCAGGAATAAACAGTATGGAGATATGCTGATTTTTAACAATTCTTTCTTTTGTTTCTTTGTATGTAGGCCCTACTTTGTAGTCTTTTAGTTTAATAATTGCTTATCTAGACCTGCGTAAAAGAAATGAGTTTAGGCAACGAAAAAAACACCTGCACTACAAGTGAGGGTCACTTTATGAAACAAACATGAGTTACATGATATTATTTTATGTACCGGTGAAATTAACCTCAAAAATGTTGTCATGAAGTGATACTTCAGGTCTCATAGAAGTTGTATTTTGTATGGGGGCTATTTTATGAATTTTCACCTGGTCCATTGAGTGTTGGTCATTTTGCAGAGGCTGTTTTAGAAGGAAAAAACAGGGTGAATCCCCAGTTTTCTTTGAGCTCTGTGATACATACTGCACTATTTCTGTCAATCGCGCCCAATTTTACAAGATGATATCTTGCATCAACAGTCAATTAAGGTTTTACCGTCGTAACTAAACATATCGACGAAATTTTTTTAAATTGACATATTTTGTACATTAATATGTGTAGATAATAAATCAGGAAAAAAACAGGGGGTGCCGGACCTCACTTTTGAGCTACAACCCGGCATGATTGCTATCTTCGGTAGAGAGTCATATCATTAAAAAATCATTAAACATAAAGAAAAAAATTAGAGGTATGAATCAAGGACCTAAATGCTATCTACAGAAGATAGCAAGGAAAGCAAAAAACATTCAAAATAATAATGTTCCAAAATAACATTGCCTAACACACGTTCTAGATGATGATGATTCAGAAGGCAAAATGGGAGGATTCAGTGCGTAAAATCCCGGGGCCGGTAAAACAGCATTAATTTTGCGCGCGCCTAGAATAAAAATCGGCATTAGGCCGAATGCAAAGCTATAAAGAAATGTTAAAATGAAGAAGTTGACCAAAATTTAAAACGACACTTACATAGCAGAGATTATTGGGAACATGAAGGGAAAAAAATAATAAACAAAACAATAAAGCAAAACAAAAAAAAGAAAACAAAAACAAAACAAAACAAAAAAACCAAAACAATGACTTTTTGTCTCATATAAACCCGGCATGATTGCTATCTTCGGTAGAGAGTCATATCATTAAAAAAATCATTAAACATAAAGAAAAAAATTAGAGGTATGAATCAAGGCCCTAAATGCTATCTACAGAAGATAGCAAGGAAAGCAAAAACATTCAAAATAATAATTTTCCAAAATAACATTGCCTAACACACGTTCTAGATGATGATGATTCAGAAGGCAAAATGGGAGGATTCAGTGCGTAAAATCCCGGGGCCGGTAAAACAGCATTAATTTTGCGCGCGCCTAGAATAAAAATCGGCATTAGGCCGAATGCAAAGCTATAAAGAAATGTTAAAATGAAGAAGTTGATCAAAATTTAAAACGACACTTACATAGCAGAGATTATTGGGAACATGAAGGAAAGAAAATAATAAACAAAACAATAAAGCAAAACAAAAAGAAAACAAAAACAAAATAAAATAAAAAAACAAAACAATGACTTTTTTGTCTCATATAAACCCGGCATGATTGCTATCTTCGGTAGAGAGTCATATCATTAAAAAATCATTAAACATAAAGAAAAAAAATTAGAGGTATGAATCAAGGCCCTAAATGATATCTACAGAAGATAGCAAGGAAACCAAAAAACATTCAAAATAATAATGTTCCAAAATAACATTGACTAACACACGTTCTAGATGATGATGATTCAGAAGGCAAAATGGGAGGATTGAGTGCGTAAAATCCCGGGGCCGGTAAAACAGCATTAATTTTGCGCGCGCCTAGAATAAAAATCGGCATTAGGCCGAATGCAAAGCTATAAAGAAATGTTAAAATGAAGAAGTGGACCAAAATTTAAAACGACACTTACATAGCAGAGATTATTGGGAACATGAAGGAAACAAAATAATAAACAAAACAATAAAGCAAAACAAAAAGAAAACAAAAGCAAAACAAAACAAAAAACAATGATGATTCATTCAGTACGCAAAAAATTACTTTTTGTCTCATATAAACCTGGCATGATTGCTATCATCGGTAGACAGTCATATCATTAAAAATCATTAAACATGAAGAAAAAAAAAAAAAAATGAGAGGTATGAATCAAGGCCCTAAATGCTATCTACAGAAGATAGCAAGGAAAGCAAAAAAACCTTCAAAATAATAATGTTCCAAAATAACATTGCCTAACACACATTCTAGATGATGATGATTCAGAAGGCAAAATGGGAGGATTCAGTGCGTAAAATCCGGGCCCGGTAAAACAGCATTAATTTTGCGCGCGCCTAGAATAAAAAAATCGGCATTAGGCCGAATGCAAAGCTATAAAGAAATGTTAAAATGAAGAAGTTGACCAAAATTTAAAACGACACTTACATAGCAGAGATTATTGGGAACATGAAGGAAAGAAAATAATAAACAAAACAAAAAAAAAAAAAGAAAAAACAAACAAAACAAAAACAATGACTTTTTGTCTCATATAAACCCGGCATGATTGCTATCTTCGGTAGAGAGTCATATCATTAAAAAAATCATTAAACATAAAGAAAAAAATTAGAGGTATGAATCAAGGCCCTAAATGCTATCTACAGAAGATAGCAAGGAAAGCAAAAAACATTCAAAATAATAATGTTCCAAAATAACATTGCCTAACACACGTTCTAGATGATGATGATTCAGAAGGCAAAATGGGAGGATTCAGTGCGTAAAAATCCCGGGGCCGGTAAAACAGCATTAATTTTGCGCGCGCCTAGAATAAAAAATCGGCATTAGGCCGAATGCAAAGCTATAAAGAAATGTTAAAATGAAGAAGTTGGCCAAAATTTAAAACGACACTTACATAGCAGAGATTATTGGGAACATGAAGGAAAGAAAATAATAAACAAAACAATAAAGCAAAACAAAAAGAAAACAAAAAGAAAACAAAACAAAAAAACAAAACAATGACTTTTTTGAATCATATAAACCCGGCATGATTGCTATCTTCGGTAGAGAGTCATATCATTAAAAAAATCATTAAACATAAAGAAAAAAAAATAGAGGTATGAATCAAGGCCCTAAATGCTATCTACAGAAGATAGCAAGGAAAGCAAAAAAAACATTCAAAATAATAATGTTCCAAAATAACATTGCCTAACACACGTTCTAGATGATGATGATTCAGAAGGCAAAATGGGAGGATTCAGTGCGTAAAATCCCGGGGCCGGTAAAACAGCATTAATTTTGCGCGCGCCTAGAATAAAAATCGGCATTAGGCCGAATGCAAAGCTATAAAGAAATGTTAAAATGAAGAAGTTGACCAAAATTTAAAACGACACTTACATAGCAGAGATTATTGGGAACATGAAGGAAAGAAAATAATAAACAAAACAATAAAGCAAAACAAAAAGAAAACAAAAACAAAATAAAATAAAAAAACAAAACAATGACTTTTTTGTCTCATATAAACCCGGCATGATTGCTATCTTCGGTAGAGAGTCATATCATTAAAAAATCATTAAACATAAAGAAAAAAATTAGAGGTATGAATCAAGGCCCTAAATGATATCTACAGAAGATAGCAAGGAAACCAAAAAACATTCAAAATAATAATGTTCCAAAATAACATTGACTAACACGCGTTCTAGATGATGATGATTCAGAAGGCAAAATGGGAGGATTCAGTGCGTAAAATCCCGGGGCCGGTAAAACCCCAGACAAACGAGAACCTAGACCAATAACTTTGACTCGCGTAGTGAAGCCGACACTGCTTAGCAACGAATTTGACAAGGACGCATACCCGGACGCAAACAAGCAGACATGTTCGCGTCTATGGAACATGTTGCATTTGACGCGGCGGCGATAACGGCGCAGTAATCACGCAAACGAGCGCGTCAAACATGTATGCGATATTTCTCTGCGTCTAGTAACCCCGTCAATCCGTCAATATCACCTTGGATACGGGGCTTCACCTCCCGCTGTGGTAAAGGATGGGCAGTAATAGGTCTAGGTGGTATGTCTATGGGTAAAACAGCATTAATTTTGCGCGCGCCTAGAATAAAAATCGGCATTAGGCCGAATGCAAAGCTATAACTAGATATATTGCATCCTCAGAAGGCTGCGAAGTCCAGCCGTGACCTTGAAGTGACTTCACAGTTATCTGACATGCAGTGTTTGAAATTGGTGCCTCCGATCCCAAATACGCTAATTCTTTAGTCATAATGAAGTTAATTATTGTGATTTTTATAACATACATATCTCTAACATTAATATAATAAGGCGTAATCGTGTTGTTGTTTTCCTTGAAAGACGGTATAAAAAGAACACAGCAAAAATGTACATACCTTATACGAGAGCTCATAGCATATAGCAATGTGTTGCAATAGAAAAATGTACCATGGCGTCCGACTTTAGAAAATTAATAATGTGATGGTAATCGGTCAGTGCCATAGAGTGCTATAGAGTGCTTGCACGGAAGGTCATTAGTTCAAATCATCCTCCAGACACGCTCCAGAAGACATGCAAATGCATGCAGCACAATACCAATCACCTGTGTAACTGGTATTGATCAAAGTAATTCTTTTGTACTCCATGCATTTGCATATCTTCTGGAGCGTGTCTGGAGGATGATTTGAACTAATGACCTTCCGTGCAAGCACTCTGTATGGGATTTAAATAAAGTGCATCAAGTCAGTTTCTTTAGTATTATTAACATGCATGACTGACCAAGAGTAAATAGAACCTCTGAATAGAAAGGACAATTATCTGTTTACCAAAGCGGGACAATCTACATTCATAGATTATCTTCTATGAATAGCTGTCTATAAGATGATTATGTAACAGTATCAATAACTTGTGATCTACTCTGTCGTTTAGTGCAGTATGCTCTCACATTTTTGCCTAACTATACATCTTATGATTTTTAACGGTGTGTAGAGTAGCCTGCATTAGTGCCTAACTCTGTTATATTGGCTGTTAAGTTAGGCAAATTGTTTTACAATCACCGTTAGAAAGTGTCTGGTTTGCGAAATTGCAATTTTCATTTTAAATCATTCAAATTGGATAAAATGTTCAATTTTAACCCCTTTTGACCTTTGGTTGACCTCTGGTGACCTTGAAAAGACCTCCATTATATTTTGAATCATACTAGAATTACAAATAACAATTTTTATTCAAATTGGATAAACTTTTAAATATTACCCCTTTTGACCCCAAAACAGACCCCTCCCCATGTTCAAACCAAATCTGATAATAACCCTATATGCACCCAATGCTATAGTCATTTTGGCATTATTCTGATGATCACAGAACTTAATATGCAGGAAGAAGTGAACTTTAAGGTGATTTTCAGTAATCAACCCTATTTTACCCCTTCATGACCTTGAACTCAAAATCCGTGTTTACCCTATAGACACCAGCTAATGTCAGTGCATATGTGTCAATCTCATCTCTGTACTATGTAATCTGTAGGAAAGGAAGCATTTTGAAAGTATTTGGTTATGTGCAGAAAACATCGCCTGAATGACCTTTGACCCCAAATCTGTGTTTACCCCATAGACTCCAACTATAGTCGATGCCGATGACCAAGTCTCATTGCGCTACCATGTAATCTGTAAAAGAAGAAGCATTTTTGGTAAAAATCGCATTTTTAGCCAAAATTACTCATGCGTGACATCTGACCCCAAATGGGCCATGTCAAATGTAAAACCTGGTGTAGTGGAGCCTTTGCCCAAGTTTGGTCAGAATCGGTCAAATAATTAGGGAGCTAGAGCCAATTATGTTAAATGTTGACAGAAAGAAAGAAAGAAAGAAAGAACTAGATATATTGCATCCTCAGAAGGCTGCGAAGTCCAGCCGTGACCTTGAAGTGACTTCACAGTTATCTGACATGCAGTGTTTGAAATTGGTGCCTCCGATCCCATATACGCTAATTCTTTAGTCATAATGAAGTTAATTATTGTGATTTTTATAACATACATATCTCTAACATTAATATAATAAGGCGTAATCGTGTTGTTGTTTTCCTTGAAAGACGGTATAAAAAGAACACAGCAAAAATGTACATACTTATGTGCAGAAAAAATCCCCTTAATGACCTTTGACCCCAAATCTGTGTTTACCCTATATACCCCATCTATAGTCCATGCCGATGACCAAGTCTCATTGCACTACCATGTAATCTGAAGAAGAAGCATTTTTGGTAAAAATCGCATTTTTAGCCAAAATTACTCATGCGTGACATTTGACCCCAAATGGGTCATGTCAAATGTAAAGGCTGGGGTAGTGGAGCCTTTGCCCAAGTTTGATTAGAATCGGTCAAATAATTAGGGAGCTAGAGCCAATTATGTCAAATGTTGACAGAAAGAAAGAAAGAAAGAAAGAAAGAAAGAAAGAACTAGATATATTGCATCCTTAGTAAGGCTGCGAAGTCTAGCCGTGACCTTGAAATGACATCTGATGACCTTGAAATGACCTTCACCACATTTTGCATCATATCCACATAACATATACTAATTTTCATTCAAATTGAATAAACTTTGTAATTTGACCCCTTTTGACCTTTAGTTGACTTCTGGTGACCTTGAAATGACCTCCAATATATTTTGAATCATATCAAGATCACATATACTAATTTTCATCTAAATTGGACAAATATTAGAATTTGACCCCTTTTGACCTTTCGTTGACCTCTGGTGACCTTGAAATGACCTCCAATATATTTTGAATCATATCAAGATCACATATACTAATTTTTATTTAAATTGGACAAACTTTAGAATTTTACCCCTTTTGACCCCAAAACAGACCCTCCTCCATGTTTAAGCCAAATCTGATTACAATCGTATATGAACATAATGCTAGAGCCCTTTTGGCATTATTCTGATGATCACAGCACGTAATATGCAGAAAATATTGAATTTTAAAGTGATTTTCAGTAATCAACCATTTTTGTCCCCTGTTTGACCTTGAACTCAAAATCTGTGAGGACCCCATAGACACCAACTAATGTCAATGCATATGTGTCAGTCGCATCTCTGTACCATAGAATCTGTAGGAAAAGAAGCATTTTGAAGGTATTTGGTTATGTGCCGGAAATACCCCCTTAATGACCTTTGACCCCAAATCTGTGAGGACCCCATAGGCCCCGGCTATAGCCAAGGTAAATGTCCAAATCTCATTACTGTACCATGTAATCTGTAGGAGAAGAAGCATTTTTGGTCAAAATCAATTTTTTAGCCAAAATTACTCATGCATGACGTTTGACCCCAAATGGGTCATGTCAAATGTAAAGGCTGGGGTAGTGGAGCTTGTGCCCAAGTTTGGTCATAATCGGTCAAATAATAAAGGAGCTAGAGCAAATTATGTTAAATGTTGACAGAAAGAAGAAGAATTAGCTGTGGTCTAAGACCACGAACACAGCCGTGTTTTGACGCCTTAATGACCTTTGACCTCAAAATATATAAAACGCCCATAGACATTGGCTAATGTCAATGTATGGGTCCAAGTGGCACCACTTTGCTATGTTATTTGTGGCAGAAAGGGGCATTTTGAAGGTTTTTCGTCTCAGACCGGAAGTGACCCCTTAATGACCTTTGACCCCAAATGAAAAAATACCACATGTACAATAGGTAAACACAATTCACGTGTGAATATACCATCACCCTCCAATGTTTTTCTTAGCAAATAAAAATTTTGAAGGTTTTTCGTTTTATACCGGAAGTGACCCCTTAATGACCTTTGATTCCAAATTTGTGAGGACCCCATAGACACTGGGTAATAACAATGCATGTGTGCAAGTAGCGTCACTGTCATACGTAATTTGTGGGAGAAGAAGCATTTTAAAGGAATTTCGTTTTATACCGGAAGTAGCCCCTTAATGACATTTGACCCTAAATAAAAAAATACCACATATGCACAGAGTAAATAAAATTAATTTGTGAACATACCGTTACTGTCCTATGTTTTTCTTAGCAAATAAAAATGTTTGAAGGTTTTTCGTTTTATACCGGAAGTGACCCTTTAATGACCTTTGACCCCAAATCTGTGAGGACCCCATAGACACTGGATAATAACAATGCATGTGTGCAAGTGGTGTCACTCTCCTACGTAATCTGTGAGAGAAGAAGCATTTTGAGTTGAAATCACGTTTTTGACACCTATGACCCCTGCTTGACCTTTGACCCCACGAGTTACATATGACATGTAGGGGCATGGTCAATGATGGTTGTGACCAAGTTAGGTCAAAATCGGTACAAGCATGTAAGTGCTAGAGCAAATGTAGTGGTCGGCAGAAAGAAAGAAGAAAGAAAGAAAGAAAGAAGAAAGAACCTGTAAGAAAAAAGACACAGCCGTGACTAACGTCACGGCTGTGTAACTAGACTAAGCTGTGGTCTAACCCACGAACACAGCCGTGCTGTTACCCCTAATGACCTTTGACCCCAAAATATATGAAAACGGCCATAGACATTGGCTAATGTCAATGCATGGGTGCATGTGGCACCACTTTGCTATGTTACTTGTGGCAGAAGGGGCATTTTGAAGGTTTTTCGTCTCAGACCGGAAGTGACCCCTTAATGACATTTGACCCCAAATAAAAAAATACCACATATGAATTGAGTACCCACAATTCATGTGTGAATATACCGTTACTGTCCTATGTTTTTCTTAGCAAATAAAAAATTTTGACGGTTTTTCGTTTTATACCGGAAGTGACCCCTTAATGACGTTTGACCCCAAAAAAAAAATACCACATATGAATTGGGTATCCACAATTCATGTGTGAACATACCGTTACTGTCCTATGTTTTTCTTAGCAAATAAAATTTTTGACGGTTTTTCGTTTTATACCGGAAGTGACCCCTTAATGACCTTTGACCCCAAATCTGTGAGGACCCCATAGACACTGGATAATAACAATGCATGTATGCAAGTGGTGTTACTGTCCTACGTAATTTGTGGGAGAAGAAGCATTTTAAAGGTATTTCGTTTTGTACCGGAAGTGGCCCCTTAATGACCTTTGACCCTAAATACAAAAATACCACATATACACAGGGTTATTACAATTTATGTGTGAACATACCGTTACTGTCCTATGTTTTTGTTAGCAAATAAAAATTTTTGAAGGTTTTTCGTTTTATACCGGAAGTGACCCCTTAATGACCTTTGACCCCAAATCTGTGAGGACCCCATAGACACTGGGTAATAGTAATGCATGTGTGCAAGTGGGGTCACCGTCATACGTAATCTGTAGGAGAAGAAGCATTTTGAGTTGAAATCACGTTTTTGACCCCTATGACCCCTGCGTGACCTTTGACCCCACGAGTTTCATATGACATGTAGGGGCATGGTCAATGATGGTTGTGACCAAGTTAGGTCAAAATCGGCGTAAGCATGTAAGTGCTAGAGCAAATGTAGTGGTCGGCAGAAAGAAGAAGAAAGAAGAAAGAAAGAAGAAAGAACCTGTAAGAAAAAAGACACAGCCGTGACTAACGTCACGGCTGTGTAAGAAGAAGAAGAAGAAGAAGAAAGAAACTACTGGGAAACAGGAGTCTAGCCGCCGCTCGGCTAGACTAAGAAGAAGAAGAAGAAGAACTAGATCTGGTTACAGATCTGGACCGAGCCGGGGCCGGAAATGCCAGTCTTAACTTAAAGTTTGACATTTGACCGGCTATTATGGACATCTCACACCATTAATGGTGCTTCACTGTAGCATGTAGGGGCTTTATCCGTCTTCCATAGGCTGAGATACAGCTACTGTTCCGTAATTTTAAACATTTTTTTGCAAATTTGACGTTTTGACCTCCTTAATGACCTTTGACCCCAATATAAAAAAAACCTCATACACACCGCGAAAATGCATTGTTACAGTTTAAATAAAATAAATCTACTATGCTCAGTTATGGAGATAAAAATTCTTAAAGTTATTTAGCTTAAAACCGGAAATGACGTCTAAATGACCTTTGACCAAAAAAATAACAATACCGTGCATACATTGGGTAACAGTAATGCATATATGAAGTTTATGTCACTCTGGTCTGTTTACATTTTGAGATACAAATTTTTTGAACATTTTTGATAATTTTGGTTTTTGACCGGAAGTAACCCCTTAATGACCTTTGACCCCAAAACTGTAGGCATCCTAAAGACACTGGCTAGTAGCAATGCATGTGTGCTAATGGCGACTCTCTGCTATGTAATTTGTAAAGACAGTGATTTTTTGAATATTTTTTACAAATTTTTCAGACTTTTACCGGAAATGACCTTTTAATTATTTTTGACCTCATTTCTTTTTAGTAATTTTTAAGCACTGTCACATGTTGTTTCATATGCATGAGTCACATGATCATTGCATGTAATTTGTGGAAGGAGTAGCATTTTTTTTTAAATCAACATTTTTGGCCATAAGGTCAAGGTCAAAGGTCAGAGTCAGGTCAAAGTCAAATGTAAGGTTTGACCTAGTCCAGTGGTCATTTGGCTCAAGTATGGTTGAAATCTGTCAAAGCATAAGAGAGCTAGGGCGAAACGTGGCAAGTCACGCACGTGTTGCCAGAAGAAGAAAGATCCGATAGCATCACAAGACCTAGCCGGTGTCCCGGCTAGGTAAGAAGAAAGAAACTACTGGGAAACAGGAGTCTAGCCGCCGCTCGGCTAGACTAAAGAAGAAGCAGAAACCGCTGGGATGCAAGAGTCCAGCCGTTGCTCGGCTGGACTAAGAAGAAACCACTGGGATTCAAGAGTCCAGCCGTTGCTCGGCTGGACTAAAGAAATGTTAAAATGAAGAAGTTGACCAAAATTTAAAACGACACTTACATAGCAGAGATTATTGGGAACATGAAGGAAAGAAAATAATAAACTAGATATATTGCATCCTTAGTAAGGCTGCGAAGTCTAGCCGTGACCTTGAAATGACCTCTGATGACCTGGAAATGACCTTCACCACATATTTTGCATCATATCCACATAACGTATACTAATTTCCATGCAAATTGAACAAACTTTGCAATTTGACCCCTCTTGACCTTTGGTTGACCTCTGGTGACCTTGAAATGACATCCATTATATTTTGAAACATATCAAGATCACATACACTAATTTTCATTTAAATTGGACAAACTTTAGAACTTGACCCCTTTTGACCTTTGGTTGACCTCTGCTGACCTTGACATGACCTCCAATATATTTTGAATCATATCAAGATCACATATACTAAATTTCATTTCAATCGGACAAACTTTAGAATTTTACCCCTTTTGACCCCAAAACAGACCCCTCCTCCATGTTTAAGCCAAATCTGATTACAGTCGTATATGAACATAATGCTAGAGCCCTTTTGGCATTATTCGGATGATCACAGCACGTAATATGCAGAAAATATTGAATTTTAAAGTGATTTTCAGTAATCAACCATTTTTGTCCCCTGTATGACCTTGAACTCAAAATCTGTGAGGACCCCATAGACACCAACTAATGTCAATGCATATGTGTCAGTCGCATCTCTGTACCATAGAATCTGTAGGAAAAGAAGCATTTTGAAGGTATTTGGTTATGTGCCGGAAATACCACCTTAATGACCTTTGACCCCAAATCTGTGAGGACCCCATAGGCCCCGGCTATAGCCAAGGTCAATGTATAAATCTCATTACTGTACCATGTAATCTGTAGGAGAAGAAGCATTTTTGGTAAAATCACATTTTAGCCAAAATTACTCATGCATGACGTTTGACCCCAAATGGGTCATGTCAAATGTAAAGGCTGGGGTAGTGGAGCTTGTGCCCAAGTTTGGTCATAATCGGTCAAATAATAAAGGAGCTAGAGCAAATTATGTTAAATGTTGACAGAAAGAAGAAGAAGAAGAAGAAGAAGAAGAAGAAGAAGAAGAAGAAGAAGAAGAAAGAAACTACTGGGAAACAGGAGTCTAGCCGCCGCTCGGCTAGACTAACAAAACAATAAAGCAAAACAAAAAGAAAACAAAACAAAAAAACAAAACAATGACTTTTTGTTAAAATGAAGAAGTTGACCAAAATTTAAAACGACACTTACATAGCAGAGATTATTGGGAACATGAAGGAAAGAAAATAATAAACAAAACAATAAAGCAAAAAAAAAAGAAAACAAAAACAAAACAAAACAAAAAAACAAAACAATGACTTTTTTGTCTCATATAAACCCGGCATGATTGCTATCTTCGGTAGAGAGTCATATCATTAAAAAAATCATTAAACATAAAGAAAAAAAATAGAGGTATGAATCAAGGCCCTAAATGCTATCTACAGAAGATAGCAAGGAAAGCAAAAACATTCAAAATAATAATGTTCCAAAATAACATTGCCTAACACACGTTCTAGATGATGATGATTCAGAAGGCAAAATGAGAGGATTCAGTGCGTAAAATCCCGGGGCCGGTAAAACAGCATTAATTTTGAGCGCGCCTAGAATAAAAATCGGCATTAGGCCGAATGCAAAGCTATAAAGAAATGTTAATATGAAGAAGTTGACCAAAATTTTAAACGACACTTACATAGCAGAGATTATTGGGAACATGAAGGAAAAAAACAACAAAAAACAATAAAGCAAAACAAAAAGAAAACAAAAACAAAACAAAACAAAAAAACAAAACAATGACTTTTTGTCTCATATAAACCCGGCATGATTGCTATCTTCGGTAGAGAGTCATATCATTAAAAAAATCATTAAACATAAAGAAAACAATTAGAGGTATGAATCAAGGCCCTAAATGCTATCTACAGAAGATAGCAAGGAAAGCAAAAAACATTCAAAATAATAATGTTCCAAAATAACATTGCCTAACACACGTTCTAGATGATGATGATTCAGAAGGCAAAATGGGAGGATTCAGTGCGTAAAATCCCGGGGCCGGTAAAACAGCATTAATTTTGCGCGCGCCTAGAATAAAAAATCGGCATTAGGCCGAATGCAAAGCTATAAAGAAATGTTAAAATGAAGAAGTTGACCAAAATTTAAAACGACACTTACATAGCAGAGATTATTGGGAACATGAAGGAAAGAAAATAATAAACAAAACAATAAAGCAAAACAAAAAGAAAACAAAAACAAAACAAAACAAAAAAAACAAAACAATGACTTTTTTGTCTCATATAAACCCGGCATGATTGCTATCTTCGGTAGAGAGTCATATCATTAAAAAAAATCATTAAACATAAAGAAAAAAATTAGAGGTATGAATCAAGGCCCTAAATGCTATCTACAGAAGATAGCAAGGAAAGCCAAAAACATTCAAAACAATAATGTTCCAAAATAACATTGCCTAACACACGTTCTAGATGATGATGATTTAGAAGGCAAAATGGGAGGATTCAGTGCGTAAAATCCCGGGGCCGGTAAAACATCATTAATTTTGCGCGCGCCTAGAATAAAAATCGGCATTAGGCCGAATGCAAAGCTATAAAGAAATGTAAAAATGAAGAAGTTGACCAAAATTTAAAACGACACTTACATAGCAGAGATTATTGGGAACATGAAGGAAAGAAAATAATAAACAAAACAATAAAGCAAAACAAAAAGAAAACAAAAAGAATACAAAACAAAAAAACAAAACAATGACTTTTTTGTCTCATATAAACCCGGCATGATTGCTATCTTCGGTAGAGAGTCATATCATTAAAAAAATCACTAAACATAAAGAAAAAAATTAGAGGTATGAATCAAGGCCCTAAATGCTATCTACAGAAGATAGCAAGGAAAGCAAAAAACATTCAAAATAATAATGTTCCAAAATAACATTGCCTAACACACGTTCTAGATGATGATGATTCAGAAGGCAAAATGGGAGGATTCAGTGCGTAAAATCCCGGGGCCGGTAAAACAGCATTAATTTTGCGCGCGCCTAGTTGATCATCTTTTCTCTTTTTAAACCTTGTTGATCATCTTTTCCTTTTTCAGCCTTGTTGATCATCTTTTCTCTTTTTCAGCCTTGTTGATCATCTTTTCCCTTTTTCAGCCTTGTTGCTCATCTTTTCTCTTTTTAAACCTTGTTGGTCATCTTTTCCTTTTTCAGCCTTGTTGATCATCTTTTCTCTTTTTCAGCCTTGTTGATCATCTTTTCCTTTTTCAGCCTTGTTGATCATCTTTTCCTTTTTCAGCCTTGTTGATCATCTTTTCTCTTTTTCAGCCTTGTTGATCATCTTTTCCCTTTTTCATCCTTGTTGATCATCTTTTCTCTTTTTCAGCCTTGTTGATCATCTTTTCCCTTTTTCAGCCTTGTTGATCATCTTTTCCCTTTTCAGCCTTGTTGATCATCTTTTTCCTTTTTCAGCCTTGTTGATCATCTTTTCCCTTTTTCAGCCTTGTTGATCATCTTTTCCTTTTTTCAGCCTTGTTGATCATCTTTTCTCTTTTTCAGCTTTGTTGATCATCTTTTCTCTTTTTCAGACTTGTTGATCATCTTTTCCCTTTTTCAGCCTTGTTGATCATCTTTTCCCTTTTTCAGCCTTGTTGATCATCTTTTCCCTTTTTCAACCTTGTTGATCATCTTTTCCCTTTTTCAGCCTTGTTGATCATCTTTTCCCTTTTTTCAGCCTTGTTGATCATCTTTTCTCTTTTTCAGCCTTGTTGATCATCTTTTCCCTTTTTCAGCCTTGTTGATCATCTTTTCCCTTTTTCAGCCTTGTTGATCATCTTTTCCCTTTTTCAGCCTTGTTGATCATCTTTTCTCTTTTTCAGCCTTGTTGATCATCTTTTCCTTTTTCAGCCTTGTTGATCATCTTTTCCCTTTTTCAGCCTTGTTGATCATCTTTTCCCTTTTTCAGCCTTGTTGATCATCTTTTCCCTTTTTCAGCCTTGTTGATCATCTTTTCCCTTTTTCAGCCTTGTTGATCATCTTTTCCTTTTTCAACCTTGTTGATCATCTTTTCCCTTTTTCAGGCTTGTTGATCATCTTTTCCCTTTTTCAACCTTGTTGATCATCTTTTCCCTTTTTCAGCCTTGTTGATCATCTTTTCCCTTTTTCAGCCTTGTTGATCATCTTTTCCTTTTTTCAGCCTTGTTGATCATCTTTTCTCTTTTTGAGCTTTGTTGATCATCTTTTCTCTTTTTCAGCCTTGTTGATCATCTTTTCCCTTTTTCAGCCTTGTTGGTCATCTTTTCCCTTTTTCAGCCTTGTTGATCATCTTTTCCCTTTTTCAACCTTGTTGATCATCTTTTCCTTTTTCAACCTTGTTGATCATCTTTTCCCTTTTTCAGCCTTGTTGATCATCTTTTCCCTTTTTCAGCCTTGTTGATCATCTTTTCCCTTTTTCAGCCTTGTTGATCATCTTTTCCCTTTTTCAGGCTTGTTGATCATCTTTTCCCTTTTTTAGGCTTGTTGATCATCTTTTCCCTTTTTCAACCTTGTTGATCATCTTTTCCCTTTTTCAGCCTTGTTGATCATCTTTTCCCTTTTTCAGCCTTGTTGATCATCTTTTCCTTTTTTCAGCCTTGTTGATCATCTTTTCTCTTTTTCAGCCTTGTTGATCATCTTTTCTCTTTTTCAGCCTTGTTGATCATCTTTTCCCTTTTTCAGCCTTGTTGATCATCTTTTCCTTTTTCAGCCTTGTTGATCATCTTTTCCCTTTTTCAACCTTGTTGATCATCTTTTCCCTTTTTCAACCTTGTTGATCATCTTTTCTCTTTTTCAGCCTTGTTGATCATCTTTTCTCTTTTTCAGCCTTGTTGATCATCTTTTTCCTTTTTCAGCCTTGTTGATCATCTTTTCTCTTTTTCAGCTTTGTTAATCATCTTTTCTCTTTTTCAGCTTTGTTGATCATCTTTTCTCTTTTTCAGCTTTGTTAATCATCTTTTCTCTTTTTCAGCCTTGTTGATCATCTTTTCCCTTTTTCAACCTTGTTGATCATCTTTTCCCTTTTTCAGCCTTGTTGATCATCTTTTCCCTTTTTCAGCCTTGTTGATCATCGTTTCTCTTTTTCAGCCTTGTTGATCATCTTTTCCCTTTTTCAGCCTTGTTGATCATCTTTTCCTTTTTCAGCCTTGTTGATCATCTTTTCTCTTTTTCAGCCTTGTTGATCATCTTTTCTCTTTTTCAGCTTTGTTGATCATCTTTTCTCTTTTTCAGCTTTGTTGATCATCGTTTCCCTTTTTCAGCCTTGTTGATCATCTTTTCCCTTTTTCAGCCTTGTTGAACATATTTTCCCTTTTTCAGCCTTGTCGATCATCTTTTCCCTTTTTCAGCCTTGTCGATCATCTTTTCCCTTTTTCAGCCTTGTTGATCATCTTTTCCCTTTTTCAGACTAGAATAAAAATCGGCATTAGGCCGAATGCAAAGCTATAAAGAAATGTTAAAATGAAGAAGTTGACCAAAATTTAAAACGACACTTACAAAGCAGAGATTATTGGGAGCATGAAGGAAAGAAAATAATAAACAAAACAATAAAGCAAAACAAAAAAGAAAACAAAAACAAAACAAAACAAAAAAACAAAACAATGACTTTTTTGTCTCATATAAACCCGGCATGATTGCTATCTTCGGTAGAGAGTCATGTCATTAAAAAAATCATTAAACATAAAGAAAAAAATTAGAGGTATGAATCAAGGCCCTAAATGCTATCTACAGAAGATAGCAAGGAAAGCAAAAAACATTTAAAATAATAATGTTCCAAAATAACATTGCCTAACACACGTTTGTAGATGATGATGATTCAGAAGGCAAAATGGGAGGATTCAGTGCGTAAAATCCCGGGGCCGGTAAAACAGCTTTAATTTTGCGCGCGCCTAGAATAAAAATCGGCATTAGGCCGAATGCAAAGCTATAAAGAAATGTTAAAATGAAGAAGTTGACCAAAATTTAAAACGACACTTACATAGCAGAGATTATTGGGAACATGAAGGAAAGAAAATAATAAACAAAACAATAAAGCAAAACAAAAAGAAAACAAAAACAAAACAAAAAAAAAAACAAAACAATGACTTTTTTGTCTCATACAAACCCAGCATGATTGCTATCTTCGGTAGAGAGTCAAATCATTAAAAAAAATCATTAAAAAAAAAAAAAAAAATTAGAGGTATGAATCAAGGCCCTAAATGCTATCTACAGAAGATAGCAAGGAAAGCAAAAAACATTCAAAATAATAATGTTCCAAAATAACATTGCCTAACACACGTTCTAGATGATGATGATTCAGAAGGCAAAATGGGAGGATTCAGTGCGTAAAATCCGGGGCTGGTAAAACAGCATTAATTTTGCGCGCCTAGAATAAAAATCGGCATTAGGCCGAATGCAAAGCTATAAAGAAATGTTAAAATGAAGAAGTTGACCAAAATTTAAAACGACACTTACATAGCAGAGATTATTGGGAACATGAAGGAAAGAAAATAATAAACAAAACAATAAAGCAAAACAAAAAGAAAACAAAACAAAAAACAAAACAATGACTTTTTTGTCTCATATAAACCCGGCATGATTGCTATCTTCGGTAGAGAGTCATATCATTAAAAAAATCATTAAACATAAAGAAAAAAATTAGAGGTATGAATCAAGGCCCTAAATGCTATCTACAGAAGATAGCAAGGAAAGCAAAAAACATTCAAAATATTAATGTTCCAAAAAAACATTGCCTAACACACGTTCTAGATGATGATGATTCAGAAGGCAAAATGGGAGGATTCAGTGCGTAAAATCCCGGGCAGGTAAAACAGCATTAATTTTGCGCGCGCCTAGAATACAAATCAGCATTAGGCCGAATGCAAAGCTATAAAGAAATGTTAAAATGAAGAAGTTGACCAAAATTTAAAACGACACTTACATAGCAGAGATTATTGGGAACATGAAGGAAAGAAAATAATAAACAAAACAATAAAGCAAAAAAAAAAAAAAGAAAAAAAAAAAAAAAAACAATGACTTTTATGTCTAATATAAAACACGGCATGATTGCTATCTTCGGTAGAGAGTCATATCATTAAAAAAATCATTAAACATAAAGAAAAAAATTAGAGGTATGAATCAAGGCCCTAAATGCTATCTACAGAAGATACCAAGGAAAGCAAAAAACATTCAAAATAATAATGTTCCAAAATAACATTGCCTAACACACGTTCTAGATGATGATGATTCAGAAGGCAAAATGGGAGGATTCAGTGCGTAAAATCCCGGGGCCGGTAAAACAGCATTAATTTTGCTCGCGCCTAGAATAAAAATCGGCATTAGGCCGAATGCAAAGCTATAAAGAAATGTTAAAATGAAGAAGTTGACCAAAATTTAAAACGACACTTACATAGCAGAGATTATTGGGAACATGAAGGAAAGAAAATAATAAACAAAACAATAAAGC